>NC_143060.1:39067500-40317500 GCF_052426305.1 Pelodiscus sinensis
ATTTAAAAGAAACTAGATAGATGATAAATTCCCTTTACCGTCATCTGTTTTTTTAAATATGGAGATTTATATAAATGTTCCCACACAAAACATTATTTTTATTGGACAGATCATTGGATTGGCACACAGGACCCTTGAATTCAGCTCCTTGAGTATATTTTACATTATATGGAAAAAAAACCCATACAGAGAAAATCCTCTATCCTAGGAAGACCACTAGCTGTTTTCTGATATGAAAGCAATTATTTCTGATCAACATCAATGTATTCTGTATTCCAAGATACAGACTAGAGTTAATGTTTATTATATATAGTAATGTAAGTGTAAAGTAGTGTAGTGATGTTGTAATTATCTCCACACAAGTATTGCAAACCCAGGATATTCAGTTAAGGTTAAAATTAAAAGAAATTAAGACACAGAAACATGTGTCGTCATACAAGCAACCTTAACTTCACCCTGTAATGATGCTGTCAATAATCACGCTGTTATAATTAATGCATAATATATTTTGTGATCTCATATTAGATTAAACTGATTTTTAAAGACCTTATTTTTTTCATTATTAGTATTACTACAAGGCTGATTTCCCTAACTCATTTTCATACTTTAACATTTTGGGGTTTATTTTAAAGGTACACTTAACTCTAAATATCTTGTGTTTGTAATGCTTGTTTCAGGGTAATCTGAACATCCAAGAAATGTTTTCAGCCATTAAGTTACTGATATGTACTCTCAATCTTCACTGTAGTTTAACATAGTTCAGATTTGAGAATTTCCTTTATATGTAATTAAAAGTTCATGTATGAACACTGAACAAGAATCCAGAATCAACTCTTAGGGCCATTATCTCCTAACACTCAAACTCCATATTTTGCTTCTGTATTCACATACCACTTTGTCCTCACTATTGTCCTTCACATTTTTGTATTCACATCCACCCAGGGTTCCCTTCCTAACCTTCTTGTCAAATCAATATGGTGCATTGTATAGTTATTGAAAATAATTTTTATTTTTGCCATGATTCTGCATAACTTGGTTTCTTTATCAAGGACTAAAAGATAATGTTCTGCAGGGAATTCTACAAAGAACTGTCTGGATAGAGTGCCATTGTCTTTCACTGAATCAATGTGGCTTCATTTCCATTGTTCCCAGTAGGAGTTATTGGCCTTTTTGAAAGACTGTACTGTTAGCCTCACTTCATTGAGAATAATAACAGATAGCAACTATTTTGAAAGAGGCCATTTTTGTGTGATTTGCTGATATAGAATAACAGTATCTTCATCCTTTCCCCAATAAATCCTCTCCCCTCACAAAAAATGTTGTCAGAGATAGTCAGTTTTACATTTGGATGATGTACAGTACTTTGTTACTGAGATTGTTAGTGACTTCAAAAGAAAGTATTAACTCTTATTTACTTAAATTCCTTCTGTATTAACATACTAAGTGCTGTGATTTTGAGGTTTGACTGTATTGTACACATAGTTTAATTTTATAGTGGAAGTTTTAGTGGATGTGACAGCGCTGAAAAATAAAATCTTTTGTTTATCCAAGAAAGAACGCTCAAACAATTCTATGCTTTGGAAGTGATGCAGTGCTAGCTCCACATTACCCCTGCCTCAACTCTGAGGAGCAAATAAATGTGAAAAGATAATTTCACTGTGTATCCATTCTAGCCATAGCACTTCTGGTTAGGGATGTGAAAAGTTAACTAGTTACCTGGCAGCTGAGACTACCCCAGGTTGGAGAAACCCCCTGCCCAGGATCCCACTTAATCGGTTAATCAGTTAAGCCTAAAGTTTAACCAGTTAATTGATTAAACAGGATTTTACATCCCTTCTTCTGATGAGACTGCTAAAAATGATTTGATTGTGATTGCTTACTTTATTTGAAAAAAATGTCCATCAGGGAATAGGTAAGCAGTTGTCAGACCATCAGGCTAGATTTGAACCAGGGTAAAAGGGTGGATTTGTTTTGTTATCAGTCCTCCCACCCCCACCCCCCATCAGCCAGACTCTTAATTCAGTCTTAACTAAATATTTATTTCCATTGCTCCTTTAGTCAGTTGCTGTCTCTTGTGCCAGTTTTAAATGAAACCAAAATAAGGTGTTTCTTTTATTGTTTTGATCTAAATAATTAATATGGACACATTTCAGGCATTTCATTCTCTGTTTATAGAGATTATTAAAAGATAGTCACCTTTTTAAAAAGAATTTGCTTGCTTTTATTTGGAGTCTTCTATAGATTGATTCATTTATCCTGCTCCCTCTTTGAGTTGTAATTCCATTTTATTCCCCAGAAACCTAGATCATTTTAGATTGAAAAAGAATTAATCATTAGTGGCTATGATGTGCTGTGTATACCCCCGAGACACATGGTTTAATTGTTTCTATCTGAGGGGTTCTAAACTCTGTAATACAAGGTTTGCTATAAGGTGCATGTGTGAGGGCACAAGACATAAGAATGTGGATCTTTAGAGGATATAACCTTTGGAGAACTTCTACTTCAGGTCCTGGTAAGCTATTCCTTTATATTCTGTTTTACCATACTTAAAACGTTATAAAATGCAGTGATCTGTTGTTTTTAATATAATTGTACACAGTAGCCCCATCAGGATCAAACCTATATATTTATAGTTGGCTAAAGTTTAAAACCAGAAAAGATAACTGTAGCTACCTGTTATTATATATGTCATAAATTGCATGCCTGAGCATACAGTGTGTATAGAAATACATTTTGGTGTTTTAAAGGTTTTCTAGCATACATTTAGGAATGGGTACATGAATGGCAAAACGATAAGGTGAGTTGTTCAGTTCATCCCAGAAGAAAACCGATAAAACCTGATCACAGTATCATGTACACCATTGTGTATAGCACAGGAGATACAGAAATAATAATTTAGGACTGTTTTAAAAATATTATTTCACCTGTAAAATATTAGTTAATATATGTCTATAAAGGTCACAGAAGAAAGCATAAAAACCCTCTAAAAATAGCCTAAAGTAACTTTTCTGTGCCTAATAATATTACTCTTTCAGGGCCTTTGAAAATTACAAGTGAGTGTAAAGTCTCATTGGGAAGTTCTACTTTCCAGTGTTAGAAAGCTGCTGTTTCTAGCTTTTACAGGTTGAACCTCTCTAATTCAGCTCTCTCTGGTCCAGCAACATGTATGGTCAGGCATGATATTAGTTAGCCAGACATACACTTATTGTGGGTGTGGTCAAATTTCCCACGGTCCCATAAAGTTTGTTTATAGCCACCAGTCCTGTCTCTCAGTGTTCTATGCTCTTATTTAGTTCTAATATACCCCTAAAAGTCTTCTAAGAGCCCAGTGAGTAATGGTTGTGTTGGTAATGCTGCTAGACAATTTTGACCTTCCATAGTTAGAGGCAAATTTCTTGGTTTGGAACTGGTCTGGTCCCAAGGGTGCCAGACTAGACAGGTTCAACCTCTACAGTGATTTGTGAGTATCATGGCATTTTCTTAGATTAAAAAATGCCCTAATTTTAAACTGTACCAGGCTTTTGCCACTTCACACAGAAAGAGTTGTGCAGTAGGCACATAGTATTATGCCCCTTTGTCTTGTGAATCTTTATTGAATTTTTACTGTGCAGCTAATGTGTGAATATGTGACCTTGTTTAACTATACTTCCTGAGCGTACCGAAAACAGACATGAAAATGGGTATGTATAATATTAATCTATTTCTGTATTTTTCATGTTTGACTTAAGTTCTTTCAAAATATGTTTCTTGGGGGACAAGTTTTATACATTGTTTTGTTTCCTCTTATCTACATCACAGAAATCTGAAACATTAATATAATTCAAAAGTCAACTAAAATTATCAAGTAGAGCAAATTTACCATTTTTATGGCGATCACAAAAATGAAGCAACTCACAATATAGGAAATGATGAAAAACATTAAGAAAAAAATTACATATTTTAAGCCCATATTTGTTCTCCTCCTTGTTTGCTCCAGGCTATATTAAAATATCAGATTATCTTGGCCTGAAATTAGTTGTACAGTAGAGTACACATTTACATGAATACATGTATTTTGCTCTCTAAACATTAATGTGTATCTATTGTAGTTTGTCACTTATGAAGAAGGGGATTGGAGAAGGAATATCTCAGAGGATCCCATGATAATGTAAACATGTAACTTGCAAAAAAAAAAAAAAAAAAAAAAGTACTTTCCCCACCCGTAAGTCATTGCTTTATCCCTGGCCTCTAATACTAGGGATGTTAAAATTTAACTGATTAAATGGTTAGCCAGTAAGCATTAGTTTATTGGTTAACCTGGCCTTTGAAATTCCTGGCTACTGCCAGGAACCCATGGGTCTAGTTGCACCAGTGGGAGCCTGCGGGTCCAGCAGCATTCAAGAGGATTGAATTGTGTAACCAATCAAAATTCAATCAATTACACAGTGGGCAGTAGGTTTTTTAAAAATTTTATATCCCTAGACGTTCATAGAGAAATTACTTCATTTTTCATTAACAAATTATCTTTCCTGAAAATTCACCCATCTTATTCAACTGCTGATCCTTGCAATCAGTATTTTGAACATGAATAGTAACATTTTATATTTTTAAAAAAATTTCTGGAATTACACTAATTTAAAAATTGATTGATAGTTGTTTATTTGTTTTAAATATTGCTGTACACTCAAAATGACAATTTTTGAAGGGACAGAAAGTACGAATGTTAGATACAGTATATTTTGGTAATCATGTAGCTGCAACAAATTTTTGTGGTTACATGGTTACTAAAATACTCCCTATGGGCAGGACCAGCAGCCAGTGGACTCCTGGCTCCCGACTCTACTTCTGGGGGACCCCTCTTCTACTCCATGCTGCTGCCTCTGTATCAGAGGCAACAGTCTGGGTGACAGGCGGAACCAGTTTAAAAATCAGCTCCCCAGACAAACCGACTCCCGCCTGCTGCCCCGCACTGCTGCCTCTGTGTCTGTATCAGAGGCAGCTGTGCAGGAGAGGGTGGGGTTGGTGGCTCTGTGGAGCTGCTGCCTAGGGAGAATCTAGAACACATTTTCTCATCCTGCAAACAAAGAAACATTTTTTTCTGTGTGCCCTACAAACTTCTATGAATGTTATATTCTTTCTGGCTTATATCTTTGAGGGTTAAGAGGTTTATTCTTGGGATATGTGAAAAATCAGAAGTGTTTGAATAGTTTTAAATAGTTTGGATATATTTTAATTTTGTACCTCTTTGTAGCCTGGTACTGTTGCTCTAATACAAAACCTTATGTCTGTGCATTTATTCTGTGATGTAACTGCAGAACATAGCTAGTTAATGGTTAATCTGTTAATTGCTGAATGTCTCTCTGGCCATTACTATTCAGAACATTCAGGACACAACTTTAGTTATGACTTTTGGAAAACTTTGGCACATCATTTTTACTTCCAACTTATCGTCTTTTAGCGAATATAATCCGCGGGTTATATTCGTTTTTACAAACCCCGCACCCTCCCCCTGCACCCTCACCTCCTGCTGGCTATACCCATGCACAGGGTATATAGGTTTTTTTTTAACTCAATGGAAGAGGATCCCCTCCCCCCTTCCCTTTCACTACCTTTGCTGGGCTGGGGTTAGGCTCCCAGCCCGTGACTGAACAACGCAGGGAAACTTACAAGGTGCGCAGCAGCCGGGAACGCTGTGGAGCTGGGGCAGAGGCATCCCCAGCAGAGGCGTAAGGCGGGAGGCTCCCAGCCTGAGCTGACAAAGGGAAGGAGCCCGGAGCAAGTTGCTCGGCGGCCAGCAGCAGCGGCAGGAGTCTGCAGGTGGCCACGGCTCACAGGAGCGGGGCCGGGGCATGGTGCTTTTTGCTCATTGCTCCTGCGCGAGTCAGCCAGGCACCCTTCCCTGCCTGTAGGTGCCGCATGCTGGATCTACTGCACGCTCACTTGTTGCTCCCGGGCCAGCGCCTGCTCTGCCGCCCCAAACCATGCCGCGGCCCGAGAGCAACAAGCGAGCGCGCAGTGGATCTGGTGTGCAGTGGCGGTGGCTGCAGGCAGGGAAGGACACCTGGCTGGATCGCACAGGAGCACCAAGCACCATGCCCCAGCCCTGCTCCTGTGAGCCGTGGCCACCTGCAGACTCCCACCGCCGCTGCTGGCCGCCGAGCAGTTTGCTCTGGGCTCCTTCCCTTTGTCAGCCCAGGCTGGGAGCCTCCTGCCTTGTGCCTCTGCTGGGGATACCTGTGCCCCAGCTCTAGAGCGTTCCCGGCTGCTGCGCCCCTTGTAAGTTTCCCCACGTTGTTGGGTCATAGACTGGGAGCCTAACCCACTGCACCGTCAATATACCCCTGCACTCTAAATATACCCTGGCACAGTCTTGTATACCCCGTGGGTTATACTCGTGCGCGGGGTATATAAGATTTTTTTTTACTGAAATAGCAAAAACCGCGGGGTCTATTTGGGTGCGGGGTATATTCGCTAAAATATAATATGTTTCTCTTATTTATTAATAAATATGTATGTAGCAATACAGATTTGCATGTAGGTTAACAGTGGAAAAGATAGTGAAAAATGAGTTTTGAGGAACATAGGAATTGCCATGCTGAAGCATCAGTGCTCTGAATAATCCTGTATCCCTTCTCTGATAGTGACTAGTACTACATTTCAGTGGAAGATATAGACAACTCTCATGGACAGTTACACAATATTGTGCCTGTGGGGGAAGGTTTTTTTGTACTCGCCAGGTAGTTAGGAATTGGCTTATGTCATGAAGCTTATTGGTCCATGTGCACATATTTAGCCTCTGTAATATAAGTTGATGATCTTGTAATCCATAACAATGTCTAATCCCTTGTTGAATACCACTAACGTCACGAATGTTTTATTTTTTATCACAATGTACACTGTCTTTAAACATGTTGCCCTTTAATTTTATTAGATATCCACTTACTGTTTTCTTGAGTCACAGGAGGGGCTAAATAGGATTGCCCAATTAACCTTCTCAGTAGCATTCATTATTTTGCATTCTTGTGTCATGATCACTATAGACTAGTACTTTTAAAAACTTTTCCATTTTTAAAAATTCTTTCAGGTCATTAATTTTAACTGCCCTACTTTCAACCCCTCTGTATTTGTTTTGACATGGAATTACCTGAACTGAACATGTTTTCTAAGGGAAACAATAGCTTTGATTTATGTAATGCCATTAAAGTATTTTCAGTATTAACTGCTATCCCTCAAATTTTTGGTGTTGTCTTTACTGTTACTACAAAGAGTTACTGGCCATTCCGCTCTCTCACAATAAATTAATATTATATGCTTAGGAGTCCTTTTGTCCAACATAGTAAAGTCTTAATGTGTTAATTATTTATCTGCCATAAATTCTCCCCTGTACAAAGAAACATGATTAATGAAGTGAAGCATGGAAATTTTACCAACTTTGTGCAAAATAAAATTATGTAACCAAACTCACACCTCTCAATTTTATTTCCTACTGTAATATCTATTTTAGGAGTATTGGGAATATTTTATTTATTATTGTCAAGTACAGTTATAATTAATGCTCAGCATTTACTTACTGTTTGAGACCAGAGAATTCTTATGTCTTTCCTTTATTTTTATTTTTAAACAAAATGAACTCTTGATGAGAAGAAAGGAGAAATACTTTCTCATCTGCAAAACGAAGAGTTCTATTTAGATGGGTTACTGAGCTCAATTGGTCAAGGTTACATGGTCCTTAAATTTTCAGTTGGTATCCTCATCTAGGATTCTGAAGACCACATAGTAATAGTGAAATCTGCAAGGTCTACTCCAGTAGTGGAAAATAGCATGTAATAAAATAAAATTATAAATAATTGGAACAATTATGATTTGTTTGCTACTCTTATCATTTTATTTGTTGGCAATTAAATAAAATGTATTTCTACAAATAAAATTAGCATGTCTAATTTACCTGTAAAACGTAATGTAGACATAGCATAGTGACACAGCTTCACAAGAAGGTAGGAAAGGAACCTATCCAAGGGGGAAGGTACGCTCTCTACCCACCCAAGGGATGGGAAACCCATCTTGAATTAATGCTATCCCTATATAATTCCTTAGCTGCTTTGGAAGGGAAGAGCTGAAATGCAGTTGGCCAATGGCAGCAAGATTCCTGAATGAACTTTGTTAGAAGACAAAAGGCTAGGGAAGATTACCTTTATGGAACTTTCTCCCTTAAAGTTCCTGTGTCTTCAGGTCTGGAACTCTTCCCCCCCCCCCCACACACACACACACACACTGAGCCTAATACTTTAGGAAATATGTAGGCTATTCTGTTTATCCTGCTCTGAAAGATTGTAATCCAGCCTAACACATCAAACTGAAGTGAAGAAAGAAACTAACAACAAAGGGTATAAAGGAGGTATAATGGTGAAGACAATTTGTATTAATATTTAGTTCCACTGATTTGACTGGAGTATTCAGGGAACAAGATGAATTAAATGTCAAAAAGTTTTTTTCAGGTCTTTTTGATAAAACCAGATACTGTAGATAAGCAGTGGGCACCCTGGACTAGTAAGTGAGCCACATGAATGGCCCCCCTCTTTCATCTCAGTGGGCTGCAAGATTGTCATAATCAAGACGATTTCCCAATACGGGCTAGTTTTGCTAACTTCACTTGCATAACTGGAATTTACAGCGTGTGTGCCAACTGAAGTGTAGCAGAACTTTGATTAGATGCAAAGGGAGTGCACAAAGTGCAATCAGCATGCACCTCACTTCACATTCCCTCGTTTTACATGCATGGCACTTTAGTAATACCAATAGAAAATAAAACTATGTGGATGGAAACTAGCAGAATCTGGCAACCCTGCATGTGGGCAACAGTAAACAGAATATCCCATGGACAGTGTTTCCTCTAAGCTGTGGGGCAGCACAGCTTCACAGGTGATTAATTAGCCCCGCCCAGCCAGTCAGCTCTGTGCAGGGAGTCCTGAGCCTCTGACTAGGCTCTGATTAATCACCTGTAAAGCTGTGCTGCATCACAGCTTAGAGGGAACACTGCTCACGGGTCACATGTGGAATCTTGAAGGACTGTCGCCCTCGGGTTCCAGGTTGCCCATCACTGCTGTAGATAACATTAGGGAGGATTTTTGCTTGAATCTGGGGCCGGGAGAGACAGTACATGTGGTTCGTAAGAATAACATTTGATTGTCAACAAAATGAAGAGGAGCATTATAAAAAGTGTTTTGAAGCAAGAAAAATAGGGAGAACCCTGATTTTGCTCCTGATATTTATTCCTGATCCATTTTACTAAGCATGGGAAAATACAAATAGTGGAAAGAACTGTTTTGTAATGTAATCTATACAGTATTTGTACCTCTAATTTAGATATTTTAAACGACTTGTGTGTGTTTCGTAAAATATGCTTTATTTTAAAATTAGGGCTTCCTGTTGCAGCTGTTCCTGGAGCGCTGAGTCCTTTGGCTATTCCAAATGCTGCTGCTGCAGCTGCTGCTGCTGCTGCTGGCCGAGTGGGTATGCCTGGAGTCTCAGCTGGTGGCAATACAGTCCTCCTCGTTAGCAATTTAAATGAAGAGGTCAGTGTAACCATTAACTCTTTTTTTCCCCCCTTATTTTGTAACCACACTTCATCTGTGAATGTTTTCATTTTTTTGCACTGGCCCCTCTTTTCACTGGCATACTTTCATTTTAAAGTTATTTTCAAGTCTTAAGTTAATTTTGAAACTGTAAACTTCATTTTTTTTATTATACATTTGTTTTCCTAGGTAGCTAGCAACTTAAAATATCCATTGATATTTGGCTACCTATTTTTCCTAAGAAAAATATGGTAAATATTGCATGTTTGGCTTTCAATTTGTAATTTAAATATGTTCACAAAAACAGCAAAGAGTATTCTGATTTGTAGATTATATTTTATGTAAAGTAGAATTGTGTTTTTCTTTTCTAATTATTTGCTGCTTCATTTCATGCTTACATGTCACTGCATTTTTAAAATCTTAATTTATGTGAACTACTCTAACACCTTTTTCTTTGAAGGTTCTTCCAAAGATCTTGACGAGGCACTCTTCCAGTCTCTCTTAGTAATTTTTTTCTTTGCAGTTATTATTCATTTGTCTTCAAAAACATTTTTCACCTTAATACTGTTATCTTTCTTGTTAACTCTAAAATCTAAGGGGTTGTTTCATTTAGTTTTACATTTTTACTGTCTTGTACCTTTTTTATTGCTGTGGAAGCTGGTATGAAATGTGGGAGGTTTGATGTATCGTTTGTCCTAGTTGGAATATTTGTTTCATTTTTAACTGGCCTCTGTTAATGTGATTCATTAAGCTTATTTATCATTTGTTACTATTTTCTCATCAACAGTCTTGCATGTTAAAATGTTTGGATCAGAGTGCCATTTTGAAGGATTTTTGCCTGCATTTCATACCCAGCCATGCTTATGCAGTTGAAGTTCAGAGTTAAAAATTTCTATTGCATGCTTTTTTTTCATGTTGAGATGAAATGCTGTAATTTATTCTTTGATATGGATGTACTTTACCCATATTTGTCTTGGGTGACTACATTTTACTCAGTTTTTTTCTTGTACAGTACATAAACCAACCATTTTCTGACCAAATTCCTGCATTTCCTATGTACTGACCTATATTTTATTTTTTTTGTTCCCCACTTCCTTTTTTTCTTCTGCATTGCTGTTTCCCTTCCCCATTTCATCCTTCTCCCTTTGTGTTCTCCTTCCCTTTCCTTGTCTTCCCCAAATTCCCATGCCCTCCCCGTTTTATCCTTTATTTTCCTTGTCCACTTTCCCTGTCTTCATTCCCTATGTTCATGCTTCTGTGCTTGAACAAAATGTGTTCCTCGGACCAACTTGCCCCAATTAACCGCCTTGAACCATGATCCATGACCACCTCACCATTCTGCGGGAACCACCCTTCGTTATGGATGATCTGTTCATCTCCGCTCTTCCTCGACTCTTCTCTCTTCTTGTCTTACGCTGCTTGCTCTTCTCTCCTTCTAAAGATGGTTACGCCCCAAAGTCTGTTTACCCTCTTCGGTATGTTATTGTTAGCACTATACTTTTATTATTGATTTAATTTTTGTTTCACCTTAATTCTTATTTGTAGCTAGCACTTTTGGCTTAAAGTTGAATAGTAAATCTTTTGCTATTTTTCTTTTGCTGTTTAAAAACTCTCCATAGACACAAGATTTTCTTTTAATGCATGCTAATATATTTTGCATGGTCTTTAATTTAATATCATTCACATAGCTTTTGAGGGTTTATCGAAATTTATTCTTTTCAAAATTCACTATTCAGAATCTTGATCTTCTTTATTCATTTGTTTGGATGTTGAGATTGAATGGGTGATCTTGTTGATGTTTGAGTGTTTCATTGATGTGTCAAAATGTGCTGTTTAGTTTATTAGACTTAAAATTAATTTTTCTTTTGGATTACCTCTCTGACTCTAAAAAAGGTGTTTATGGGGATGTGCAGCGTGTGAAGATTTTATACAATAAGAAAGACAGTGCTCTTATACAGATGGCAGATGGGAACCAATCACAGCTGGGTAAGATAGCTTTTGTTTGTGCCTCATTTAAATATAGAACTTAAGTATTTGAAATGATGTTGTGGAAATGCAAATGAACATGTTCATATTTGTTAGTCAACTCTTATTCTACATTTTCTCTGATCCTAAACAGTCTATCAGACAGAAAAGCATAATACATCAATTTGATTTGCATTCCGAATAGCATGTATTACGTGCTGCTTTGTGAACAGAGTAATAGTGTTGTTGCAGGAGAAAGAGGTGTTAATTGGTTTTTTAACTAAGCATTTAACGCTATGGCTAACAGTCTTCTACTACACTGGCCATAGCACGTTAGCGGACACAAAAATATCACAGAGAATAGAAGTTTGGTCATTAAGAGTACCTAGTGGTGCCATGGAGATCTTTTTCACCTGAAATAAGTTATTGGACAAATGAAATGAACAGGACAAAAAATAGGGTTGTATTTGCATGTTTACTTAAAATATGGCTAATCATAGCACTGCAGTTTTGAAGACTTTACAGATTAATTTTGAAATGGAATTATTTTTTTATTTTGCTGTGTTGACTGAAATCAGTGATTTAATAAAATATCCTTGCAGGGTTTTTGAAATGTAGCACTGAATTTAATAAACTTGTCTTTTTCAGCCATGAGTCACCTTAACGGACAAAAAATGTATGGGAAGATTATTCGGGTTACACTTTCCAAGCATCAGACAGTACAGCTACCTCGAGAAGGACTTGATGACCAAGGGCTAACTAAAGACTTTGGTAATTCACCTTTGCATCGCTTCAAGAAACCTGGCTCAAAAAATTTTCAGAATATATTCCCCCCCTCTGCAACTCTTCACCTGTCTAATATTCCGTAAGTATTGTATGACAGTAAGCCAGTGGGATTCACAATCCATAAAATACTAGATCCACTAAAAATTAATCCTTATATTTGTGTTATTTTTATATTTTTCTAGACCATCAGTAGCAGAAGATGATCTGCGCACATTGTTTGCTAACACTGGAGGCACTGTGAAAGCATTTAAATTTTTTCAGTAAGCAGGTTTTCCTTGAATCCTTATGTTTTTAACAAAAGATTGACTTCATATGGTTTAGCAACGTGTCTTGAATAAATGCTCTTCTGGAAAGGGGGGAGAGGTTTTTAGGCCCTTATTTAGTATTGGTTGTGTTCCTAATGTTGTTGTTTTGTTTCAGAAGAGATCACAAGATGGCACTTCTTCAGATGTCAACAGTAGAAGAAGCTATTCAGGCTTTGATTGATCTGCATAATTACAATCTGGGAGAAAATCACCACCTGAGAGTTTCTTTCTCAAAATCAACAATTTAAATGGGAGATGAAAAAATGAAGGTGTATCGCATTGTTAAGTGTCGTCACCTATTGACTGTTCAGGAGAGTGGGGACCAGAGTTTGACTTCTGTCTTTCATGCTGTTATCATTCCTTGGTTGTTAAACAAAAAACATTCATAAGAAAAAAAAAAAAAAAAAAGCAGTGATATTAACTGTTGGGTTTTCATCTGTTTAGAGAAACATTTTGTTTAAAAGGGTTTCAAGTTAATCCCACGTTTTTCAAGTTAGTTGACATACGTGCCTTAAAAAGGAAAACTAGTGTTGCTAAAATTGCATTTGCTAGTAAAATGAATTTGGTTGTCTGGGGCACAGTGTTACATGAGAATTAAAATATACTTAGGCAGGGGTGTATAAAAAGGTTAAGGTTTTTGTTTCTCCTGCTTGGAACTTATTTTTATAACTTACTGGGTTGTCATGTATCTTTCCTTTAAGTCAGATAAGAGGTATTACTTTGAAAGATAAAAACACAACATATTTGATTTCTGCTACTTGAATTTTTTTTTTTTTTTTTTTTTTTGTAAATGGCCTTCTGTATTTTATTATTCTGGTCTAGATTCAGTTATGAATGTAGGCATTAGAAAAAATTAACAAGGCACAGAATATTAATTTCTTAAAGGGAAAAAAATTAATGATTCATGTGATTTTTGAGGCCTATGTGGAAAGCATTGTGGAATCTTAACCTTTTTGTACACACTCTTGTGGGACGTATCATATAAATGTCAGCACTAAGTAATGTCTTGTTTGTGGTTGAATATTTTTCGTAGATGTTTTTGAAGTTGACATGACTTATGTGCATTTAAATATATATTGCCATCTTTAGTTTGTAATTAAGATTTGGAATATGGTTGTGGATTTCTGAGCATGTGCAGACTGGTCTAGCTAGTTCAGGAACTGGTGCATGTATTTTTCAAAGATGAAGAAAGTGTACTGCGAACACTTGCAGGAAGGTTAATTTTGTGGCAGTTTTTTTTAAAACTGACAACCAGGTGGGACCAAAGTTTATGTGCCTTTAGTCTTAATTTACCTTGCATTGTAATATTCAGTTTTAATAAATCTCTTCAAAATATTTTGTATTTAGAAATCGATCTGACTTTAATATAAACATGGCTCAGAATCTACAGATCAAATTCATTTGAAAACAGTTCTGCCAGTCTGAACTGTTTAATCTGATTCTGTTTAAATGACCAATACTTTTTGAAATTGATGTACTTAGTTTCAAGAGTCATAGATTCTGTTATCTATGTAGAAAAAGGTCATGTATATTTTCTATTAGTTACGTTTTTACATCTTTAGAAATGTAAAATTCAGTATAGTTTGAAAGCGGCACAATTAAAAATTAATTTTCTAACAAAGTTGGGAGGTTTGACAGTCGTTTAATTTCATTTTGTGTGTACTCTGCTTACCTCTGTAGCATGCTCAATAAACACTTCTGTAGCTCTGTATTCACCTTTTCTGTCTTTCTCTGCTGCCTTTTCTCTCTTCTCTTCTTTGTTTTCCACTCCCCACTGTGCTTCTGAACCATGTTTATTCTCTGCCAGGGTGGGAAAAGAATAATCACAGTAATAATTTTACAATTGTATGGCTTTATACCATAAGTAAATCTGATGCTGTGAAAATACATCAGCTCCTTATATTTAGAAAGACAATAACTGCTTTGGAGGAGTACATGTATATTACACATTTCCCACCCTGTTATAATCTACTGCTTTAAAGACAACTTTTATTGTGGTTTGTTAGTGCTCTCTTTCTCTCTCTTTTCTGTTTTTAAGTAGATTTATGCACTAATAGATCTCTCAGATTTGCCATGCTCTCGCTGCAATTTCATCTTCCATCTTTTGTGTCTGCTAAAGATTTTCTACTAATCATAAAAATATTCTTGTGGGTTAAAGAACAAAATAAAAATAACCCCAAAGTAACCAAATTACTAAAGTAAATATTAGAATAGTGGACCATATTCTAGATATTGGGTTTTTTCACCTGTTCTGTAAAACATTTAATTCTTTTGACAAGTTGGAGTTTGTACACACTATTTTAAATTGATTTTCCTCTGCATAATAAGTTTGTTAATTTTTCTAGTTTTAAAAATAGCTACATCCACTCCCAGTTAAAGAATAGCTGTATAATTCTAAAGTTCTGTATTGGTAAAAGTTTTCAAGGTTGACAACATTTTTTGTCACTTCACCAATACAGATACTGTAGGTTTATTAATGTGAGATTACTTTGTGTCTGTTCTTTTGGTTGACTATATAATCAGTACATATCTCTGTTAAATACAGTATTTAACAGTTAAGATATCCTAGAGAGGTTGCATTGGTCTGCACTGTATTAAATGAAAATGCATTGGATTGAAACCTATTCTGTCACGAACACACCCTAACTACCATTCTGAAGTTATGCTTTGAATATTGCAGTAGTAGTCACCCAGACTGAGCTACAGATAAAATCACTTCAACTGTATCTGAAGATTTGGAAACCAATTTAAAGCTTTGTATATTACAAAGTCTCAATTGCAAGCCTGTTGTGGACTAAAAACCCTTCACTAGTAACAGCATGATGTCCCCTATATTTTTAAAGGCAGAATTTTAATAAATTAGTTTTTGATATCATCCAGAACTAATAGGTAATGAGACCAAATTTTAATTCTAAATGCATGTTAAAATATGCTCAGTTGTATCTGATGAGAAATATGAATTGAAAGTTAGCATTCCTAGTATTCAGCTCTTGCTGAACTACTTTTACTTTGAATCATCTGTATCAGATCGCTATACAGTGAAAGCTGTGTATAACATAGAAATAACTTTACAACATGTGCATCTGGTTGGATGTTAACAAATTTAGGAGTGTTTTGGGGGTTTTTTTTTTGTTTAACTGAACATTGCCAAACTATTATTCTAAGAATAGGTAGTTATAATTATTTTCTCAGGTTAAGTTCTGTTATAAAAACTCAAGCAGAAAACAATGTATATTGAATTCAATTGTTATAAAACCATTAACACTCAATATGAGGCTGTTTATATATTTTAAATTAAAAAAGGTCTTACAACTGCCATAAAGGTGTCGTCTATAAACTTAATGAAGAAAATCACTGTTCCATTTTTTACTAATTTGAATTCTCTAATAATAGATGACAGACAATTGCAAGTTTATTAGTTATAGAAATACATTATGATTAATATTTCTGTAATTAGGAAGATTATAAGGATCAAAACAGTTCCTCTTCACTGCACTATGCAAAAAAAAGTATAAAGAGTGAAAAGTATGTTTAGATAATGTGTAGATTAAATTTTGTAATTTCTGGAAGAACTACTGGAACACTGAGCTGACATCTTTCTTACATTATTATGAAGTTAGCTGTCCAGCTTTATTCATGAATAGGTCAGTAAGATTTGCTGATGCATCTTTTGTTGATAATTTGAAAAAAATCAGCATTCATATGTGAAGATGTAAATTATACTAAACATATAAAGATATTTTAATAACTTTGTAGACGGTATAAAAATGCAGTATCCACACAAGTTACCTTATTTGAACTTTACCTTTCTGTAGGCATTTTTGATATTTTAAAATACAAAGATCTTGCTTTTACAATATCAGCTTTAAGATCACTGTATTATGTTTTTCATCCAAAAAATATTTTAGCTAGTTCAAGAACCTTTCCATGTAGATTAGTTTTGTAAATCTCCATCCAAATTTGTGCTGCTATAGAAATTTCTAAGATTAAAAATTCTAATCTTAAGATTTTACTGTTTGGCTATATACATTACAGTATTAACATTGCAAAGCAGCAGTAGTTTAAGAACTAAAGAAAACACTCTCTTGTTCTTATTTTGAATGAACTATATAGGCAGAACTTTCTTTAAACAGTGGGGATCTAAAAGTGACATCTCAAACTGAAGGACAGATCTGTGAGAAGTGGTCACAAATATATAGCCAACCATTTGAAAAAGATACTCTAGATCAGTGGTTCCCAACTGCCAGTCCACGGACCGGTGCTGGCAGCAGGAGGAGTCCAGCCAAGAGAAATCTCCCTCCCTGCTTCCTCTTTCCCCGTTCCCCATGCCTGCTTGGGGAGGGAGGAAGCGCATGTTCCACCAATGGCTGCTCTCCTTGCCCGTGTGGCCAATTTTGCCGGTGGCTGAGACAGCAGCAGGAGGGTACCTCCCCTTACCTCCCCCCTCAGTAATGATGGCCAGCCAGGTCTCCACACTCCCCCCTTCAACCAATGGGGATTCAAGACATGCTTGGGGAGGGGGCATGAAGAAGAAGGGAGCAGGCATGCCAACAGCCACTCCACCTGCATGCATGTCAGTAACAGCCATGCTCCCTAGAGGGGGAAGCCTCACTCTGGGGAGTGCGGAGGTGGGGTGGGGACAAAAGGGTGTTGAGTGGGCTCACGGGGTAAGAGGGTGTTCGCATGGTCTATAAAGGTCAAAGGGCATGGGTCATAGGCGTCAAAGGGTGTTAGGCACTGGGGAGCAAGGCTGGGTTGGGGCTTGGTGGACAGGCAATGAATATGCAAATAAAATGTTTCCAGTCTGCCAAAAGTTTGTGAATGGTTTTGCCGGACTGTGGCATAAAAAGGGTTGGGAACCACTCTCTAGATCATCATTTCAAACAGTTGCTACATATGCAGGCCAAAATGGTGAATCTTTTTTAATTAGAGGCATGTGAATAGTCTCAATAAAAGAACTCTCTCCCTTAATTTTGCCTTACCTTTCAGGGCTTTTGTCCAACCTCTCTCTATTTTTATATAGGTACTAGGAAAGAGGTCATTGAACCATCTGATTTGACTGAAAATGAAACAGCTTAAATTTTCACCTTAGCACTCTCATAACCTTCACATTCATGTTGAAATAAAGCAGCCTTGCTCAATTTCATGTGAGTTTTTTAATCCTTTTTTGTCCATCACATAGAGATTATTTTGGTTTCATTCCTAAATTATTCTGAGCACGTCAATGGACTGCTGGTCTATTCCTGCCATGACTGTTTTTTCCTGTGCCAAGAAGCGACTAGTCGAATTCTCTCCTTCCCGTCTTCCACCACCGCCGCCCCTCCCGTGCTTGTTGCCTCTTATCAGAGAGAAGCAGCAATGGGGGATACCAGGAGCCAGCTTAAAAGCTGGTTCCCAACAGTACCACCTCTGCGAGGGGGAGGGGAGGCAGAGGCACAGTGGGAAATGATGTGAATGGGGACTGAAGCAGTCTCTGCTCATGCCTCTTCTGCTGCGATTCTGTTTTTGAAATGTGCAAGTTACCAAGTGGGGCTCTTGTACATTTCAAAAGCAGAAGCCCTGCAGAAATTGTTGGGCTTCCTTTTGAAATGTACAAGAGCGCACTGGGGCTCTAGTATGTTTCAAAGGCACAGGCACTGCAGGGAGGGCAGGGCCAGCAGTGGAGTCCCCAGCTGGTCCTGCACTTCCTGCAGGGCTTCCTTTCAAAATGCACAAGAGCCCCACAGGGGCTCTTGTGCATTTCACAGGCTGAGGTGCCGCAGAGAGCATGAGGCCAGCAGTGGAGTCCCCTGCTGCCCCACTCTCCCTGTGGGGCTTCCACTTTTGAACTGTAGCAAGAGCCCAGGAGATGAGCTTTTTTGAGAGGAGGCTGCCACATCTGTATGCAGTATTCAAGATGTGAGTACCATGTTTTTATATAGATACAATGACTCCAAGATCTCTCTTGAGCAGTTCTAGCTAAATTAGTCCCCATCATATTGTATATATAGTTAGGATTATTTTTTTGAATGTGCATTACTTTCTGCTTACCAACCGTAAATTTCATTTGCCATTTTGTTGCCCAGTCACTTCGTTTTGTGAGATCTTCTTAAAGCTCTTCACAGTCTGCTTTGGTCTTAACTATCTTGAGCAGTTTAATATCATCTGCAAATTTTGCCACCTTGCTGTTTACCCCTTTCTTCAGATCATTCAATAGGTTGAATAGGGTTGGTCCCATTACAGAGCCCACTAGTTACTTCTCTCTCTTCTGGAAACTTACCATTTATCCCTGCCCTTTATTTCCTGCCTTTTAACCAGTCATCATTCCATGAGAGGACCTTCCCTCTTATCCCTCGTATGCATTAACAGGTGTGTTGTGAGCAAGACACGAGAAATCATTCTTCCGCTCTACTCTGCGCTGGTTAGGCCTCAGTTGGAGTATTGCATCCAGTTCTGGGCACCGCATTTCAAGAAAGATGTGGAGAAATTGGAGAGTGTCCAGAGAAGAGCAACAAGAATGATTAAAGGTCTAGAGAACATGAGCTATGAAGGAAGGCTGAAAGAATTGAGTTTGTTTAGTTTCGAAAAGAGAAGATTGAGGGGGGACATGATTTTCAGGTATCTAAAAGGGTGTCATGAGGAGGAGGGAGAAAACTTGTTCATCTTGGCCTCTGAGGATAGAACAAGAAGCAATGGGCTTAAACTGCAGCAAAGGAGGTTTAGGTTGGACTTTAGGAAAATGTTCCTAACTGTCAGGGTGGTCAAACACTGGAATAAATTGCCCAGGGAGGTTCTGGAATCTCCATCTCTGGAGATATTTAAGAATAGGTTAGATAATTGTCTATCAGGGATGGTCTAGTCAGTACTTGGTCCTGCCATGAGGGCAGAGAACTGGACTCAATGACCTCTCAAGGTCCCTTCCAGTCCTAGTATTCCATGATTCTATCCCATGACAACTTACTTTACATAAGAGCCTTTGGTGAGGGACCTTGTCAGAGGCTTTCTGGAAATCAAAGTACACTGTATCTGCTGGATCCCTCTTGTCCAGATGTTTGTTGACCCCCATCAAAGAACTGTAGTAGATTAGTTAGGCATGATTTCCCTTTAAAAAAAACATGTTGACTTTTCATATTAAACTATCCTAATTTTTGATCTTATACTACATTTTATAAGGAGCAGCTGATGGAGATGAGAGTGAAAAACACCAAATCTGGCATTCTTCAGCCTTCACTGTCACCTGTTTCACATCCGTATAACAGAGCTGATAGAACTATGGTTCTACAAATCTGCTGCTTCAAAGAAAGCTTTATGTCAAAACTACCACAGAGGCCTCTGAACAGCCTGAAACATGACAGCATTACTTCTTAATATCCACATCTTTTGAGCATCATCCAGTAATGTTTATGATGCTACCCACATACTTAGCAGCTGACATCTTCATGGTATCCTCTTCTGACAAGTTTATATTTAGCTGGTTGTAATTTGGAGCTGGGAGCAGTTAGATGATAGTGGCTATGGACTTGTGGAGGCGGGGGGTTGTTTTTTAATAACCAGATCAAAGTGTACTTCTTGCGTAATCACGGGGCTATCAACTGCAGCAATTCATCAGATTGAGCCAACAAGGTAATGTCATCAACGTATACAAGATCTGAGAGCAGAATCATGTTTAGTATTTTGCTCCGACAACTGCCACCTCAAGTTTATCCATATGTCGGGTACTGATATTGAACAATAATGGTGACAGAACACTTGCCAAACTACTGTGGATATAGGAAACAATGGCATGCACGTATCATTGCAGAGCTTTTCTATTAATGACATCATTTTCCCAGGGATGCTGAAATACCTCATCTGATCTCACCAACTTATTTGATATACTGAAGCAAAAGGCTGACAAAAACTTTAAGAACTGCACCTGGCTTATTAACCTCAGCCATCTTCTCAAAAAGTTGTCTCAATGTCAAGATTTGCTTGACTGAAACAACCATTATTGGTTTGAGATATTAACACAGCTGTAAAGACTTCCTCTGGGACTGATAGTAGTGTAATGTAGTTGCTACAGTCAACCTTTAATCACCTTTTTCAACAGATGCAAAATAACCCCCTTCTTCCTGTAATGGATGTATGCCAAATGATCTAGAAGGTCTTCTGTCGCCATGGAACAAAATGCACACTTGTTTTCAGCATCTCTGGGGTAATTTTACAAAATCCTGGTACCCTCCCAGACTTCCGCTTACAGACTCTGATTTAGATCTCTACTTGGTTGAAGGAAGATGCCTTTACTGGAAATTCATGAAGGATGGGCTTCATGCGTTGGATAATCAAGGAGTGTCTTGAAATGATCTTTTCATTAATGCAACTGATCCAGCAAACTTTGGCTGATGCTGCCATAAGAACATAAGAATGTCCATACTGGGTCAGACCAAAGGTCCATCTAGCCCAGTAGCCTGTCTGCCGACAGTGGCCAGCACCAGGTGCCCCAGAGGGGGTGGACCGAAGACAATGATCAAGCGATTTGTCTCCTGCCATCCTTCTCCAGCCTCTGACAAACAGAGGCCAGGGACACAATTTCTATCCCCTAGCTTAATAGCCTTTTATGGACCTAACCTCCATGAAATTATCTAGCTTCTCATTAAACTCTGTTATAGTCCTAGACTTCACAGCCTCCTCTGGCAAGGAGTTCCACAGGTTGACTACGCGCTGTGTGAAGAACTTTCTTTTATTAGTTTTAAACCTGCTACCCATTAATAACCTAATAACCAATGTAGCCCTACATTGCCCTACATTTCTTGCCATCCTAATTGTTGCCCTACATTTCACAGCAAACACCGCCAAGCTGAATAGGGGCTATGGAAATTGTTTGAGAGCAGCCATTCTAAACTGGCTGCCTGACTTGACCACCAAGATTCCTAATTTTGCTTACATAATGACTTGATGACGTTCTGAAGTCAAATCCTGTCTGCTTTCATTCTCAATAAACGTCCTTGAAAACTTAAATTGTAGCCTTGCTTTTTTTTTTTTCCCCAACTTCAACTGTTGAGAGCGTCCCCTCAGTGATATATGGGGAATGTTTGAAGCATTGAATCCCAAGCACTGAGCAGGCTGCTGTCAGGACTGATGACTTGAAATAACATCTTTCCACATTATATGAGAGACAGTGAGATATCGGATTCGAATGCTTCAGTGGCCTTAAGCAGTTCAGACCAGAAAGACATCTGTTAACCTTAGTTGTAATAAAAGCTTTTGGTTGAATCATACTAATTTTAGTTCTCCTCAAAGTGAGATGTGTACTTTGCCCTCCAGAGTCGATATGTTCTTCTTTGAGTGATTTATAGAATAACTATAAAGGTAAAGCAAAATCAAAAAAGTTCGTTTATAGAGAAAAAGAAGATTACTAGCTACACTAAAACTGACAAGTAAGGCACTATCCTTTGGGAAAAGGAGAAGTGAGCTCTGCTGCAGATTCTGTCCCAGACCAAATACAATGGGAAAAGACTTGAGAGGTGGTTGTACTGCACAGCACTATATACAGTATATGTCCTGCTTGCAGCACACAAGGGGAGAGGTACGCATACAGCCTGACAAATATTGCTGATGACGATCAATGATCTCAAGCACAGGGGGCACTGCAACACCTACAGTGGAACACATATTGAAGAACCTCAGTTATTGTTCTTCAGTAACCTCTTCACATCATGAGACTGTTTATACTGAAGCCACCCATCTGTGGCAATCTCGTCGATTGTTCTCCTAGCTCAAAAGGCTAAGAATTCCTCTTCCACTGATGTAAGAATTCATTGGTCATTTTTGCAAAAGGGTCATTCTTCTACCCTGTCTATTGGTGGCAAATTTAAAAATGGTGCCTGGAACATTTAAATGTTATCTGAAACAGCTAAAGCAATTCTTGTCAAGCAGATGGAATAATGAACATTGACAGCTGTGCTTTACATGAAGCAGGACTAGTCAGGAAGTGGTGAAAAGAAGGTTGTGAAGTATATGTTTTTGTTCTCAGGCCGCCTAAGTAAGTTGCTGTTGTATTTTGACCCAGTGGGCATTGCAGGAATGTCTGATGCTAAATAAAACCAGTTATATTAAACCACTAGTTGCAGAATAAGAAAAAGGAAATTGTAAATGTAACATGAAGGATTGCAAATACACAGCACAAATGTAGCTACACTTCAAAGAATCTCTCTCTTTATATATTATGCCAGAGAGGGCCCCCCTGGAGTGGTGCTAGAGCAGCACTCTATCTATAACCCTGCCAACCTGACCGCCCCATAGTTCCTTATTGTTGACTACTCCAACAGAAGGAGAGAGGGTACATATAGAATAAATATGAGCAACACATATCTAAGGAGGAGTCAGAGTCGAGTTGCTGACCAGAACATTGCTGTGCCAAAGGCCACATCTTGTCTGGAATGATGCACAATGGCATACTGTGATGTGACTGTATGGAAGACTCAAGTTGCAGCTCTGCAGATCTCTTCGAGAGGGACATGAGCAGTGTTCCCTCTAAGCTATGTGGCAGCGCAGCTTCACAGGTGATTAATCAGTCCTGCCCAGAGTCTCAGGGATCCCTGAAGGGAGCTGTCTGACTGGACGGGGCTGATTTATCATCCATAAAGCTGTGCTGCTTAGAGGGAACACTGAGCCTGGAAAGCTAGGGGCTGGTGACCCTGCCTCTCCTTCTTGTAAACTACTTCCACCATGAGAACAACTGTTGAAAGCCCTTGACTGGAACAAAGTACTTTGGCTGTAACCCTTGCTGCAGGGGAAATAGAGGCCAGGATCTGCCAGATGATCTCATCTGAAGATTGGGTAGTCTTTATTCTGGAGAGCAACACCTTAAAAGGTCTTTCCAGAGCCAGGATGTTGACCATGGGATCATCCTGCTTGACAACCACCTCTCCTTGGAGGTTCAGGCTGCAGACCACCCTGCAACGGCGATCTTGCAGTTCTCTGTAGTCTGGGGGTGGAAGGAAGGCTTGTGATGGATGTGCCCACCATTGCCTCATCCAGGAAGGGTAAGGAGGAAGTCAAAGGCAGCGCAGGGTCCTGAGCTTCCCCTGGCAGGGCAAGGGCAGAGTCAGAGCCAGAGAGGCTTCCAGGGAGGCAGAAGACATTGAGGTGGGTGGCCCTGAATCCTACTGTGGGGAGTGGCTGTCACCTTTGGACTCAGGACTTAGAGAGGGCTGGCAGGGGACTCATTGGCAGTGTGGCCTGAGCCTGGTGGAATGCCCATAGCATCCAGAACTGCCACTCTGGAAGCCACTGGGGAATGCCCAGGTCTCTGGTGGGATGAGAGACTGCTGGCATTGATGATTCACCAGAGGGAGACAAGGGCAGCTTGGAACAGGAGGTCCATGGTAGAGTTGAACCAGTTTGCAGTGATGTGTCATCTGATGTGCTCACTACTTGTGTGATGCCAAGTGGTGAGACCTGGACTGTGCTGGAGATGATGGCCTCCACTGGTGCCAGGACTTTGAGTGGTACCAGAAAGATGAATGGCACCAAGATTGTGTCATCTGAGAAGTAAATGGCACCAAGTTTGTGACCAGTACTAGGATGAAGAGCAGTGTCAGGACCATTAAGGTGAAGGTCAGTACTGAGGCAAAACACCATTCTCTGGAGATGAGTGCTGAGGCAAGGAGTGATGGCTCTGCCCAGCTTGTTGTCTGCTGTATGAACCAGGGCTTGAATGGCATCAAATTCCCTGGTGTTGTGGTATGCCTCAATGCTGGGATCCTGGATTGCCATGAATCATCCTGGATGAGTCAGATCTGGACCAGTATTGCTTACCACAGATGTAAGCAAGAATGGCTCTGAGAGGACTGACTATGGGAGTGGTGCCGTTAGTCACACAGGCAATGCTCACAGGAGTGTCACGGGAACTCTGGGTAGAAGTCTGTTGCAGCCAGAGCAGATGGGCCCTATATGGCTAGCTTTCCCTAGGACAGGCATGTCCAAAGTCCGGCCCGCGGGCCAAATGCGGCCCGCGGTCGGATTTAATACGGCCCTCCACTTCTCCCGGCTCCCCGGTGCTTTTTTTAACTGGCGCGCTCAGCGCGCCGCTTCGGGCCGCCGCCACCGCCGCGGTCCCAAACCCTGCCCCTGCACTCCGCTTTGGGGCTGAGAGTGCAGGGACAGCCCCCGCTTCCTCCCCCTCTCCTGGCTCCCCGGCGCTCCTCTGACTGGCGCCGCTTCCGGCCGTGCCGCCGCCGTCCATGGCGGCCGCTGCGGTCCTAAAGTCCACCATGTAGGGCACGTCCGCAGCCCCGCTCCCCCGCTTGGCTACGGGTTCGCCCTGCCCCCGGGCCGCCGTGAGGCCAGCGTGCCCTGCGCTCTCCGCCCGCCTCTGACCCTGCAAGCCCTCTACCTTGGGGCTGAGAGTGCAGGGACGGACTCCGCAGCTGCTGAGATCAGGGACGGACTCCGCAGCTGCTGAGATCAGGGACTGCCTTTGAACCAGACCTAGCCTATGTACTGCAGTCCAGATCTCAGTTTCACCCTTCACATTAGTGTAGGCAAGTTTTTTTTTCAATTGAGATGAATACATTGTAAAATCTCAGTTAATGTCAGTTGGTCTAAATCAGTTATAAATATATTTGGACACAACATGTATAGTTGGTGTTATGTCGTTTGCCGTTTGCAATAAACTTTGCTTAAAATAGTTAATTTGCATTTAATTTTAATGGTTCAAAGAATGTCAGGCAAAATGGTCGGCCCTCACGCATGTTCACTTCATCAAATCTGGCCCTCTTTGAAAAAAGTTTGGACACCCCTGCCCTAGGAGGACAGCTGGCATGGTGGAGGAAGCAGCCAGTCCCTTGTTGGGGAAAGAGTCACTCCAATGGCCACCGCTTCCATCCTCAATGAGTTGAGGAGGATAGAATGCAGCACTGCCAAGGTCCAGCTGTTGCAGTCATCAGGGTCAAAGTTGAAGGTCTTGCTGATGGCAGCAATGAAAGCTTGACCAGACTTTTTTAACTCCTCTCTGCTGGGGTCCAGACTGCCTGTGTATGGCTTCATGAGTCACGGGAGCAAGGGATAGGCTGGGTCACCAAGGATCACAATAGGAATTTCTGCCTCGCTGACTCTGATTTTCCTGCCTGGGGAAAAAAGTGCCACTGCATCTTTCAGAAGAGGCAGGAGTTCCAAAAAATGTGGGTGTAAGGCACCTTTCCCAATTATCCCATGTAGGTGTCAGTGAAATGGGCCTTGCGGTCCACCAGCACCTGCAACACCATGGAGAAGTATCCCTTGTGGTTTATGTACTCAAAGGCAAGGTTATCATGGGTCAAGATGGGGATGTGTGTTACATCTGTGGCCTCACCGCAGTTTGGGAGTCCTGTTGCGGCAAAGCCCTGCACTATGGTGTCCACATTTCCCAGAGCCACATCTCTCCCTAGCAGAATGTTATTGATTTGCCTTGGCTGCTTGTATGACAACAGCCCTGACCGTAGATTTTTCCCACTCCGAACTGATTCCCAGTAGCTGTCTGGCATGTCAAGCTTCCATGGGGCAATTGCTATGCGCTTCTCCATGGTCTGAGCGGGTCTCATTTGGGTATTCTGGCACCTCAGGGCAGGGGAAAGCCATTCGCACAGTTCCAAAAACATGGTCTCATTCTTCGAGTGGTCCCCATGGGTGCTCCACTCTGGGTGCTGGTGCGTCCTTGCGCCAGTGACCAGAGACTTTTTCCAGCAGTTTCTGCCATGCTGCGCAGGCGCCGGAGTACCCTTTAGTGCTGTTGGAATCCTAAGGTGCCTGCGTGGCGCGGCGCAGCTCCTCAGTTCCTTCTCTACCGTCCTCGGCAGCAGACGGAGCCACTGACTTCTCATTTCTGTTTAAAAAAATAATAATAATAATTAAATAAATACCCAGTTTAACTCCCTATTTTCCTCAGTATACAAGTTTTTCTCCTTACTCAGTCTGTTAAAAAAAAACAAAAAAAACCCTTCTTTCTTCTGTTGTGGTTTGCCGCTTTTCCCCTCGGGCGCCTCATGCCTGGCTCACCTAGCTTTAAGAAATGGAAGGCATGCCACAATGCGATGCCCATTTCTGACGGGCCCTCTTAAGTGCTTAAAGTGCTTGGGAGCAGCACACCAGACACAAAAGTGCTCCCACTGCCTTAAACTTACCGTGAGAGCACACCGTGACTGAGCCAATAGACTCAAGATGCTCCTGTACGAGAAGTCCCTTCGCCCATCTTCTGAGGGCTCTCCTGCGGCTCCAAAACCAGCGACACAGAGTAAGGGTATGGATAAAAATCGTCCCTCTACCCACTCCAGCCACATAGCCTCGAAAATAGGCCTTTCCCCAACTCCCTCGCTACCCTCTGCACCATCAGCCGCATGGGTCAGCACCGGAGAGAGACCGGGGACTTCGGGTACGGTGCTGCGTAAGTCAGTGGCAACTCATAAGAGAGCCCTCTCAGAGCCGAAGCAAAGATCAACGGCACCACAACTTACGGCACCAGGGTCACATGAGGCTCCAACCATACCAACTGGCCAGGGTTCACACCAAATGGCACCAAAGCACCATCCTAAACTGCTATCGATGCCTGCACCGAAGAAACCCCGCACCGATGCTCCACCGCCAGAACTTTTGGCACCGGAGCCGATAGCTGTGCCATTGGAACCTACGGTGCCCCCGGCGCCTACAACGTCCTCGGCACCAATACAGTCCTCAGCACCATCAAGGCACCACCATTCGGCACAGAGAGGGCCACAGTCGGTACTGATCGCTAGTGCGGAGTCATACTTCTACGGCACTGCTTTCACCGGGCTCTTCTGTTCAGTCCGTGCGGTCCCAGCAAACCTCTGTGGTTTCTCGTTTCCCAAAAGAAATAGGCACCGGATCTAGAAGCAGATTTTCCTCCCAACACTCCAGTCCAGCACCTAGACCACCATCTTGGCAACCTGCCACAGTGAACTACGCATACCCTCCTCCACCACCACCATATGCACAACAGTGGTACACTACCCACTACCTCTATATGCTACTCAATAGCAACCTTGGGAGCTGAATCCAGAAAAGAACTATCATCACGCTCCTTCTACAGTTTCTAGGCCACCACCAGCCTCCTCATCCTCTAGTGCTCCTGTTACTGAGTCAACCTCCCCAGCTCATTCAGACATACAGGACTCCCTCTCTGAGGGGGAAGATAGATCCCCCTTGCACAATTCATCATCATCCCCAGATGAGGTAGTCACAACTGAAACCCCACACCAGACGATGATGCTAAATAATTTCAAGAGCTGTTCAAGAGGGTGGCCGTGGCGCAGCAATGAGACCTTCAGGAGGTCCAAATGAAGCACTATCAGCTTCTACGCACATTGCAACCTCTAACTGCTTCCAGGATAGCGATCCCCATGGACGAAGCTATCGTGGACCCATCCGACGTCATTTGGCAGACTCCAGCCTCCATTGCCCCAACAAACAAAAGAGCTGACCACAAATATTTCATCGTTCCCAAAGACGTGGATTTTCTTTTTACTCATCCCCCTCCGAACTCATTAGTGGTGGACTCTGCCCAGCATAAGGGTAAACAGCCTAACTTCAGAAACACTCCACAGGACAGAAATCACAAAAAGGTTGACATAATGGGTTGCAAGGTTTACACCTCTGCTACTTTGCTCCTTAGAGCATCAAACTATACTGCGCTGCTTGCAAATTACGATTATGCTAATTATTTCAAGTTGCAGGACCTTCTCCAACACCTCACTGAACACAAGCGGTCAGTTTTACAGAGCATCATGCAGGAGGGCCATAATGCCTCCCATACTGCCTTACAATCCACTATGGACGTAGCAGACACTGTGGCTCATATCACTGCATCCGCCATTGTCCTACGAAGGTTATCCTGGCTACAGGCATCAGGGGTTCCGAGAGATCTACAGCAAAAGGTAGATCTACTTTTTGACAAGGCCAACCTATTCTCGGCCAAAACTGATGAAGTGTTACACTCTATGGGTATGTCTACACTACAAAGTTAATTCAAACTAACAGCCGTTAGTTCGAATTAACTTTCAGAAGCGCTACACAGGCAAACCGCTAGTTCGAACTTAATTCGAACTAGCGGAGCGCTTAATTCGAACTAGGTAAACCTCATTCTACGAGGGCTAACGCCTAGTTCAAATTAAGTAGTTCGAATTAAGGGCTGTGTAGCCACTTAATTCGAACTAGTGGGAAGCTAGCCCTTCCCAGCTTGCCCTGGTGGACACTCTGGGCACAACCAGGGAAATTATTCTGCCCCCCCTCCCAGCCCCGGAGCCCTTAAAGGGGCACGGTCTGGCTACAGTGCTGTGCCAGGTGCAAGCCTGCCAGCACCCAGCCAGCAGACCCTGCACCTGGCACAGCACGAGCCAGCCTCCTGCTGCCACCCAGCCTTCTGCCTCTTCCCGGGACCAGGCTGGCAGCTCCCAGAAGCCTGCCCGGGGTTGCAAGAGGCAGACGCCCGCCTGGTCTAGTATGGAGATCGTGGACCTCATCCAGGTTTGGGAGGAGGCCTCCAATGTCCATGAGCAGGTTTGCATGAAAATCAAGGTGGTCCAGTGAGACCCCCGACCCTGAGCCCTGAGCTTAGACCATAAGAACGGCCATACTGGGTCAGACCAAAGTAGCCTGTCCAGCCCAGTAGCCTGTCTGCTGACAGAGGCCAACACTAGGTACCCTAGAGGGGATGGACTGAAGACAATGACCAAGCCATTTGTCTCGTGCCATCCATCTCCGGCCTTCCACAAACAGACGCCAGGAACACCATTTCTACCTCCTGGCTAATACCACTCCATGGACCCAACCTCCATGACTTTATCTAACTTCTCTTTAAACTCTGTTATAGTTCTAGCCTTCACAGCCTCCTGTGGCAAGGAGTTCCACAGGTTGACTATTTGCTTTGTGAAGAAGAGCTCTCTTTTATTACTTTAAAGCCTGCTACTCATTCATTTCATTTGGTGTCCTCTAGTCCTTCTATTATGGGAACTAATGAAGAACTTTTCTTTATGCACCCTCTCCACACCACTCATAATTTTATATACCTCTATCATATCCCCCCTCAGTCTCCTCTTTTCTAAGTCCTAGTCTCTTTAGCCTCTCTTCATATGGGACCTCTTCCAAACCCCTGATCATTTTATTTGCCCTTTTCGGAACCCTTTCCAAGGCCAAAATATCTTTTCTGGGGTGATGAGATCACATCTGTACACAGTACTGAAGATGTGGGCGTACCATAGTTTTATACTTCCCCTCCTCCTGCTTCCCCCTTCCAGCTCCCTCCTCCCAGGTTTCCTCCTCCCCTCTCCCCCCCTCTCTGTTCCCTTCTCCTACCTCCTTTTCCCAGTCTCCCCAAAGGTTAATCTCCCCCCCCACCTCCAGTTTTGTTAAATAAAGAGAGTTCCTATTTTTTAACACACGTGTCCTTTATTTTTTACATCAGGAAGGGGGGCTAGGGAGGGGTAAGTGGAAGGAGGTGTGGGAGGAATGGTGTACGAGTCCCCGATGGGGAGGACTGGGGTGGCTCTGCGGGCTCCTTGGGGTGGAAGCTCTCCTGCAGCCCCCCGATTGACCCCCGGATGGCAGCCTGCAGCAAGTACAGCCGGTCTGATGGCCGAGTGCTGTGATGTGCCAGGTGTGCCAAGTCAGGACTGCTTTGCTGTCCCTCATCGAGGTAGACAAGCAAGTGGGGAACCCTGAGAACTGTCTGTCCAGGGTTGGGTCCCTTTAAGCACAGCCCTCGGCTAGCCCGAGACAGCAGCTCCATGCTCTAAGTCCTAACCTGATGCCCTGCCAGCACTGCTTCTGGCCAGCCTTAACTTCGGTTCAGGGTCCACTCAATGTGGACATGCTAGTTCGAATTAGCTTAGTTCGAATTAACTAATTCGAATTAAGTTAGTTCGAATTAGTGCTGTAGTGTAGACATATCCTATGAAAGACTCTTGGACTACCCTCAGAACTCTGGGGATGTGCACTCCCCCTTTAAGAGGACCAAGTACCAGCCTTACCAATGCCCCAGAGAGTCTTTCAGGCAGCAGACAAGATATGACTTCCACCAGAGATAAAGACCACAGTGCCGTAGGCCTCAACGCCAACAGCAACAGTTCCCTGCTACACATCCACCGGCAAACAAGTAGCAAATTTGAAAATTACGTCGAGAGCCAGAAAGCCACTCTTCCAACACCAAGAATCGGTATTCTTCAATTCCACTACCCTCTCCGGGCCTTCTACCACCAATGGGCCCTCATTACATCAGACAAATGGGTCCTGGAATTGATCCAATATGGCTACGCTATCCCATTCACTTCCCTGCCTCCCACCCATCCTCCCATCCCGTCCCTTTTCAGGGACCTGTCTCACGAAACCCTTCTCAATCAAGAGGTTTCACATCTTCTACAACTGGGCACCATAGAACCAGTACCACCAGAGTTCCAAGGTCAAGGATTCTACTCAAATTACTTCCTAACCCAGAAAAAGAGTGGAGGATGGCGACTCATTTTGGATTTGAGACGACTCAAGTATATCACCTACCAACGTTTCAAGATGGTAACTTTAGCGACTATAATCCCTGCACTTGATCAAGGAGATTGGCTTTCGGCTCGCGACCTTCAGGATGACTACTTCCATATCATGATCCATCCTGCTCAGATGTTTTCTGCATTTTACTGTGGGTACCCGGCACTACCAGTACCGAGTGCTCCCCTTTGGCCTCTCAACCACTCCAAGGATCTTCTCCAAAACCCTAGCAGTTGTAATGGCTGCACTCCGCCGTCAAGGGGTCATGATATTCCCGTACTTGGACGATTGCCTCATAAAAGGTTCCTCTTTCCAAGAAACCAAGGCCATGACCGATACCACAATGCACCTTCTGGTCAACCTGGGTTTTCATATAAATCACACAAAATCCTCTCTACTTCCAACACAGAGGTTGGAGTTCATAGGTGCTTAACTCAACACAATAGCAGCAAAGGTTACCCTACTCGAACACAGGTTCGCTACCATCTGCGATCTGATCAATATTGCATGTTTAACTCCTACCATGATGGTATGCCAGTGTCTCAAAATTCTTGGGCATATGGCCTCTACGACATACATAGTCAGGCTCGCCAGACTCCACATGAGGGGTCTATAATCATGGCTGACAGCATCCTACAAGCCTTCCAGAGATCCACTCTCCAAAATGGTGGCTGTCCCACCGAACATTCTCAATTCTCTCTGGTGGACAGACCCGCAGAACATGCTAGTAGGCGTTCCCTTCCAGAACCCTCCACCTACGCTGACACTTGCGACAGACACTTTCATTATGGGCTGGGGAGCCAATTTGGGCAACGTTACAACACAGGGCAAATGATCATTGACAGAACAAACCTTCCATATCAACTTCCTCAAACTACGAGCAGTCAGATACGCATGCCAACATTTCAAACGATACATTGTGCACAAGTCAATTACCATCATGACAGACAACACCTCATGCATGTACTACATCAACCACCGGGGGGGGCGTTTGATCCCTGTCCCTGTGTGCGGAAGCTATCAAGTTCTGGAACTGGTGCCTAGCACATCAGGTCACTCGAGTAGCTGCTTACCTCCCAGGGGTACTCACCGTCACAGCGGACACTCTAAGCCGCACAGTCCACGATCAACACGAATGAGAGATAGACAGACACGCTCTCGTTCCTCTTTTTCTCCAGTGCGGACAACGAGACATAGATCTCTTCGCCACAAAGAACAATTAAGAGCCACCTATACTGCTCCAGAGGAGTCCCGGGGAAACATTCCCTTGGAGATGCCTTTTCCATCTCATGGAACACTCATCTCCTTTACGTCTTCCCGCCCTTCCCCCTACTGCACAAAGTCCTCAACAAAATCAGGATGGAACAGGTGCGAGTTATTTCGTTGGCACCTGCTTGGCCCAGACAGACGTGGTATCCTTACTGTTGAAGCAAAGACTTCACTCAGTTTATGCGGCTAAACAGACAGTTTTATTGGCCAATAAAAGCAAAGTGAGCCAAATGTGGTCCTAGCAAAGTCGGGCCCAGTAAGGCTGGCTAATACAATTAGTTCTAGTATTTTATACCCTTAACCAAACAAGTCTGACGTCAGGGCAAGAAATCAAAGAACTTTAAAGAGGAATTATTATCAGCATAGAAAGAAACAGGTTAAAAGGGAGTTCGAGCTTTAGCTCAAAATAGTTCATTAACACATTTCAACAGCGCATCCCTTTGGTCTCTCCCCACCTCGGTGAAGGTCAGTTCACTCCCTTGTGCAGACACAAGAAACTGAAATGGCTTTTGTTATACAGAAAGGCTTCTAGCTAAATATGAAATGGTATCTACATTACCTTTACAGGAAGCCGAGGACGGATCTGTTCCCATTCCTGCTCCAGCAAGACCTCCTGTCACAGAATCACAGGATGACTCTCCATCCGGACCTCCGCAAGCTCCATCTCCGTGCCTGGCTCCTTCATGGCTCCAGGATACCTGTTTGGAACCAGTAAAGGAGATACTAATCAATAGTAGAAGACAATCCACAAGGAAAACATACTCATACAAATGGAAGAGATTTTTCTCATTGGCAGAACGATTTACACACAACATGCCCAGAGTCCACCTCCCTCCCTATTTTGTTGGACTACTTACTATCCCTGAAACAGTCGGGCCTCGCCCTTAGCACAGAGTACATGCAGCCGCCATAGCAGCCTTTCATCACCCTATCAACAACGCTTCCTTCCTCGCTAACCCATTAGCTAAACACTTCCTTAAAGGGTTACAGAACACCTTCCCATCTGTCCGCCCGCCAGTCCCTTTCTGGGATCTCAACCATGTTCTCAAAAGCTTGACAAAGCCACTGTTTGAGCCACTAGCCACCTGCTCTTGGTCCCATTTGTCCATGAAGGTATCCTTTCTGGTTGCTATAATCTCCAGCAGGAGGGTGAGTGAACTTGTTGCCTTGATGGCCGATCCTCCTTACACGGTATTCACAAAGGACAGAGTGATACTCCGACCCCACCTGAAGTTCCTCCCTAAAATGCCTTCCCCCTTTCATGTTAACAAACCTATGCACGTCCTTGCGTTTTTTCCCAAGCCACATGCCGATCCAGTTCAGGCTGCATGGCACACACTCGATGTCCAGAGGACACTAGCATTTTACATGGATCGAACTAAGCCTTGGCAAGCCTCTCCTAGGCTGTTCTTGTCCTACGCTGAATGAGCTAGAGGATAGGCAGTCTCATCTCAGAGAATTTTGAAGTGGATCACCTCCTGTATTAGAACTTGCTATAACTTATACTATAAATACTTACCTGAATCCATAACAGTTCATTCCACCAGAGCTGTGTCTTCTACAACTGCCTTCCTTAGCAATGTTCCTCTTCAAGACATTTGCAACACCGCTACCTGGTCATCTGACCACACATTTGCGCAACATTACGCACTTTCTTCTTCGATTGCGTATTCTATGCTGGTGGGACACGCAGTACTATCTACAGTGACTACCACACAGCTCCAAACCCACATCTGCAAGTTGACAACTGCTCTGTAGTCACCCAGAATGGAGCACCCATGGGGATCACTCGAAGAAGAAGGAGTTATTCACCTTGTCCGGTAATGGTGGTTCTTTGAGATGTGTCCCTGTGGGTGCTCCACTACCCTCCCTCCTTCCCCTGCTTTGGAGCCTCGTACTCTGGCAGGTAGAGAAGGAACGGAGGAGCCATGCCATGCAGGTGCCTTAGGATTCCAACAGCACTAAAGGGCACTTTGGTGCCTGCACAGCGTGGCAGAAACTGCTGGAAAAAATGTCTGGTCGCCAGCGCAAGGACACACCAGCACCCAGAGTGGAGCACCCATGGGGACACATCTCGAAGAACCATGGTTACTGCACAAGGTGAGTAACTTTCTTCTGCATGCAGAAGTTCTTCAGCCACTGCCCATTGTCACATGTCTGCATCACAATGCAGTTCCACCAGACTGAGCTTGTGTCACGGTGCCAGAACTGGCTTTGTACTGTGACCATAGGATTGACTGCACTAACATGAGCTCCAGGTCTTGCCTGAGCAGTGCCTCCATGTCATGCTAGCTTTGTCCTCATCCTCTTCCTGGAGGTGAGACATGCATATGCTCTCCGAGTACTATGCCATTAGGCACACAACAAATCACATCACCCTAACAATGATTTGCTGCAAACCAGGCTCCATGCATCTGCACCATGCTATAGCATCTGTAAGGGAAAGCGGGGTACAAAAAGGCACAAGCATACTTTCTCCCCTTTATCTCTCTCAAGGGGGGGGAGAGACTAGACAAGTGCATTATGAAATGCTGGTGACATGAGCCCATAACCACCTTTGGTCCTAGCAGGCATTGTGAGCATAGCCCATGAATCAAAGCTGCCCGTGGTACATTGCTCTCTGCGTTGATGGTAGGCTCCCTAATGGGGACCCGCTACTTTAGACTACATTCGATTCTTCCTAGTAGTGAGGACATGGGCCATTGACTTCACAAAATGGGTGGTAAGAAATCAACCACATTAGAGCTGACCTTACCTCGTAGTATAGATGTGTCCTGTGTTAGGCAGTTGTAAGCTATGTCACTGGGTATATGTGTGATTTTTTTTTTCACATCCCTGAGCAAGGTAACTGACATCAACTTAAGCAGCAGTATAGACTTAAGGAGCGAGAATCTATTCAAATGAGATCTTTGGAGAAGCAAAATTACAGATAGGTAACTAACCCATACAGATTAAACTGTTTATTATATTAATATATTAGCATTATGAATTATCATTTGTATTACAATAGTGACCAGGAGTACTACTTATGGATCTCAAGATTCCATTGTAATCCACACATTACTCTTGTAGAAAAGCTGTTTCAGTTAATATTATGATTGATTCCTCTCTCTAGTTTTTGATCAACTTTGAGGTTATCTTGATTTCTTTCTAAAGCTCTGGGACAAAGAAACAGGTTATTAAAGATACTGTCAGCTGGACATCCAAGGTAACATTTTCAAAATCTCTGAAGTGACTGAGGAGCTAAGTTCCATTTTCATAAGTAATTTAGTCACTTTTAATGGGACATAGGCTCCTACGCACTTTGAGTCTCTTTTTGTAAAAGGGATTTCAGTGATTAGTTCACTTGGATGCTTTTGAAAATTTTACACTTAGTGCATTTTTTTTAAAGAATTGATAAGTAGGTTTAGATAGTACACCTGTTTCTTCATCCCCACTAATTAGTATGGTTATTACAATGTTAAAATATTTTATCTTCTCTGTTGTTCTGAGACTGAATGATTTTTGCTTTGTAAAGTTCATTGATACCCTGATGAGCTTCCTAGTGATGCGGAAGCCCTAGATAGTATTAGGAAGTTTGCCAAATTATTATCATCTCTATTACTGGATGCTGAGTCTCTATCAGCATTATCACAAAAACCTTTAGAGCTGTGTCAAAACTACCCCGGCAAGAAGGCAAAAAGTTCCCAAGTGTTGAGCATTTTCCAAGGCAGGAGAGCCAAGGGTAGACACTGAATTCCTGCATAAATACTCTGTGGATGTCTCGATGTCTGAGAGCTTTGTCTCTTTCCCTGTGGATCCAGTTCTCGATTTGAAAGGTAAAACACTCCAGTCATCATGTGGGAAGGCAGCAGTGTAGGGCCACAGAATTTGCTACACAACTTCATCTAGCTTAATTTTTTATCTCCCTGTGTTTAAAAATCAAAAATTGAGCAATTTATACGTTGCCTTTGTCAGAAGACGTTATGGAAATTATCTGAATATCATTGCTAAGCCAGGTGAGCCATTTAAAAATGCAAATAACTTAAGATACCATGGATTTAGCTGATTAAGAGCAAACTTTATGTTGATTGATATATTAGAATCTTTTGCTGATTAGTAATTGCCTCAAATATAATTTCTGAGATTTAAGCTATCGTGTTTTAATACATGATCTGAACATATTTATGTATATCTATTAAAATCTATTAAAAGTACTTTCACATTATTAGTTCCAAACTTCCAGAAGATAATTGAATCCCAGTTGCTGAACGTTTTTTAATAGGTACTAACTGTTTAGATTTGTTGTTTTTGTTGATATTGTTAAATACTTGATTTGTATTACAGGCAGTCCCCGGGTTACGTACAAGATAGGGACTATACGTTTGTTCTTAAGTTGAATCTGTATGTAAGTCGGAACTGGCGTCCAGATTCAGCCGCTGCTGAAACTGATCAGTTTCAACAGTGGCTGAATCTGGACGCCAGTTCTGACTTACATACAGATTCAACTTAAGAACCCCAGGCATCCCCAAGTCAGCTGCTGCTGAAACTGATCAGCGGCTGATTCCAGGAAGCCCCGGGCAGGGGCTTCCTGTAGTCAGCCACTGGTCAGTTTCAGCAGCGGCTGACTTGGGGACGCCTGGGGCAGAGCAGCTGGGGTGCTGCTGGATTGGTCCAGTAGCGCCGCCGCTGGACCAACCCAGCAGCACCCAAGCTGCTCTGCCCCAGGCGTCCTGATTCAGCCACTGCTGAAACTGACCAGCAGTGGCTGAATCAGGACGCCTGGGGCAGAGCAGCTAGGGTGCTGCTGGGTTGGTCCCGTAGCGCCCAGAGCGGCGCTACGGGACCAACCATCAGCGCCCCAGCTGCTGTACCACAGGTGCCCGTGGCTGTCCTGACGCGTCTGGGCTGCCCGCTGCCTGCGTGTTCTGCCGCTTTGCTTCCTCTCCCTGGTCTGCTGGAGACCAGGGAGAGGGCCCCATTCGTAAGTGCGGATCCGACATAAGTCGGATCCGCGTAACTCGGGGACTGCCTGTACATATCGCTTTCATTGATTTCCTTCAGTTTTGGAGTTTTTCTCCTGGAATTTATATTTTGAAGCATGACATCAAAAGTTGCTACATTTCTAACTCAATAGCTTGACTTTGCCTTATTGCTTGAAATAAGTATAAAGGAAATAATCATGAAGTTGGAAGATTTTTAATCTCAATTTTGCTTCAGATTTGATGCTGATTTTGAGGATAAATATCCTACATGCAAGGGCCTATAGTCATTGTATAGAAGTTCACCCCACTTACAATTTGTCAACAATTAAATTATTTGGGCTCCCCCTGAAAATGCATTGGGAATGTCAACAGCTAGAGAAGTGTTGTCACTCTCTGCTCCATAATTTACCCGTGGAGCCCAGGGGTGAGCAGAATAATGCTTTGCTTTTAAACCAGATTGCCATTTCTAACATTGATGCCTCCTTGAATATAGAACTTCTGATAATCATGCTTTATCAACACAAATATATTACATGGATACTGAAAAATGACCATTCTGTCATTCTAATACTAAGACTTCTGTGATTATACAATTTTCTAAACAGACTTTGAAAGCAATACATTTAATGCTTGTAAAGTTATTCGTTACATAATTGGATTTTTAGCATCTTTAATACATAACTGCCTGTTTTTGACAGTGAATATTATCTTCCTTAGGCAAAAATGCAAGCATTCAATTTCTAATCCAAAATGTAATGACCACACTCTTTAAGCTGATGTCCTTTCCCATTATTAGGTTTTTTTTGGGAGGGGGTGGAGGGTGTTGGGGTTTTTTTGTGTGACTTGTCTATATGCAGCAGTTGTATCACTTTAACTATACTACAGGTTGAACCTCTCTAATCTAGCACCCTGGGGACCTGACCTATGTTGAATCAGAGAAGTTGCAGAACCAAGGGAGTCAATATTGTCTAGCAGCCTCACCAACATTTCTGGTGCTTATTGGACTCTTAAAAGACATGTATGAGCAAATTAGAGCTAAAAAACAGTGCAGAACACTGAGAGACAGGCTAGTGACTGTGAACAAATTTTGTGGGACCACAAACTTGGCCACACACACAAGTGGAAATCCAGCTAATGAAAATCATGCTGTACCACGGATGTTGCCAGATCAGAGTGTGTTAGATTAGAGAGGTTCAACCTGTATTATAAGTACAACCCCGCTCATGCTGATGTAGTTTTACCAGCATAGAGATTCTTTTTTTACTCATACCTACTCCCCTACAGAAAGTAAAATAGCTATTCCAGTGCTTGACACATTTTATATTGATATAACACTATCTTCGCAAAGGGTTACACTGATAACTTTTGAGGTTAAACAAATTTCTACTTCTAACTAGTATAGTAATACCAATAAAAAACTATGCAGATTACAGATCAGTTTATCACATGGCATGTGTTCACTGACCTTATGAACATCCATATGAACATGAAATTGATGTGTTCAGACCAAAAGGAGAACTGAGATTATGAACATGTGATAGTGGTATTATAATACAAGTTTTAGTACAACCTCAGCTGCTATGTTCTCTAGAAGCAAATGTGATAAACACAAAGAAGAAACATGTATGAATACACTGTTGAGTGTATTGCCCATGTAACACAGAGATTAACATGGTTTCCAAAAACTATTTAAAATAGTATATTTATCATTTCTGCTTTTACCCTTGATATTGGAGAATTCTATTAGGAGAGTGCCATTTTAGATAAGGCAGTGCTTTTCTCCTAGCAATAGAACAAAGCAAAAGGTAATGCCATACAATATTATCTCCCAGATAAACATATATATATATATATATATATATATATATATATATATATATATATATATATATATATATATATATATGTTTGTTATATATAAAATTATAGTTAAAGACTTTCTACATCTTTTAAAAAAGGAAAATGGAAACAGAGACATTCTATCATGTGAAACCATATTTCATCATCTACCTGAGTCATCAGCAAGGTGAATTCCCAGCACAGAACTCTATCACTTGAGCTAAAAGAATAATTGGTAACAATAGTAAACTGTTGCTCTCCATGGAACAGCCACTGAAGAAAAACATGATACATTCTTTGCCAGTGGTGTATACAACTTTTTACTGGAGAATAGAACATTGCTTGGAATCCTATCTGCACAGAAGTCTGGGAGATGAGAGAAAAAGAATGGAATGTGTCCTGATAGTTACAGGATGAGAGCATAAACAATCTTTCACTTTGTCCCATTCATTCTGAAAGGGAGTACAAATGAGCTGTCTCATACTAGAGATTTGGATTCTTCTCCCAGACTTGTCAGAAGTGACTCTGAGTAATCTGTGACCTCTTTTACATGGGTGAATAATGCCTTGCTTCTCTCAAAAGGCAAGGTTATGGCAAATTGCTCAATAGTAAGAAATGCGCAGACTGGAAGTGCACTGTGAAGTGCACAGATTAGAACTCCTACTTTCCTCCTGAATCCCAATGAATACATTTTCCTCATAGGGATGTAAAATCCCATTAAATGAGTTACCCAGTTAAACATAGTGCTTAACAAGTTAACTGATTAAAGGGGAAGCGCAGGGGGTCACTCTAGCCCTACTAGACTGGAGCAGTTCCCCTGCCCACCATGGCCAGGCTGGAGTCAGCTGGAGCAGCCCCTGCCTGTGGCATGCCAGGGCCGGTCGTGGACAGGGTCTACTCAGGCCAGGCAGGAGTGCCTCTGTCTGCAGTGGGCCCTGTGGGGCTGAAGCAGCTTCCTCCCTGTGGTGGCAGGGAGCTGCTCCAGCCCCCACCAGTTGAAAAAGCATCATCCATAAAGGATGATACTGGTTAACCAGTTAATCTTTCACCTCCTTACTTCCTCAAATCAAGAAAGTAGACTGGCAGCTCCAGGGTCTGCTGCATTCTCTGGGCTTACCAGACCTGAGGCTCATTTGGGGGCTGGACGTATGCTTGGAGCACCTGGCATATATTCAGCACTCTATTGAGAAGAGCATGCTCTGTGCAATGGAATTTTCAGAGATTTTTAGTAGCCAGCTTCTCAAAGCTCTGCTGAGCATGACAAATTTGAACCTGAAATAAAACCGTTACCTAACAGTGAGGGTAATTAACCATTGGAACAGCTTACTGGGGAGATAGTGGATTTGCAATCGCTTGAAGTCTTTAAAAAAAGATTAGAAACCTTTCTAAAAGATGCTTTAATCCAGTATTGGACTAGATGGTCTTGGTCTTTTCTGGCCTTGGAATATATGAATCCCTAGTTCATATCTTTTCTGCATTGGTCACGGGATAAACAGGATTGCCTGATATGCCTCACTATACTCAGAACACTTCCAGTTTTGCATTCAGATAACAACAGTTGTCAAATACCGTATGTCAGGGCTTTGACCAATCACCTGAAGTGGTCAGGAAGGAATATTTCTCTCACCTGCATGGTTGGCCAAATGTATTCTGGGATTATTTTTTATTTCCTTTGACATATCAGTGATTAGTCACATTTGGAGACAGGACACCCTTAAAGGTATAGAGAAACACTTTAAGTATCTTGATGGTGTGTCCATGTCTGCACTACAAAGTTTGAAAGTGCTAGTTACATTGGAATATAGCTACTGTCTTGACTGCACACATTGGAGTACTTGTATTGGGACTGCTCATACTCACTACAAGCGCTTATGTCAATGTAATATGTGATGCACTTTGGGTAGGTGTCCCAGTGTATCCTACACTGCTGTCTGCTTTCATGCTTTGTGTGAAAATAGCAATTAGCCCAGAGATTTCTGGGACTCAGGTGTCAAATTGTCATCCTCTCTTTTTCTCAATCCAAATGTTTTCTGTCACATATGTGATTGACTATATATTTGAAAACGCTCACATTCTTGTGTAGTGGAACATGATTCTCATGAGCACTGCTTGTACTGACCAGGATTCTCTTGTTCATGTTCTGCAAATACAAGCGCGTACACAACCAGGATTGGAATGAGGAAGAGGCATAGCTCTGCAAACACAATAGCTGGATGCTGCTGGAGATGGTGGAAAAAAATGCCAGGTTGCTGCAATTGTTCATGAAACAGTTCCATGTCTAGGCCTAGGGAATGTACCCTGATTGGTGGGGTCACTTCATAATGCACGTCTGGGATGATGAGCAGTAGGATGTATGGCTGTGAAGGGCCGCATCGCTGGATCTGTGTACTAAACTCATCCCAGGTTTCCGGTATAGGAACACCAGAATGAGAACTGTACTGACAGGTGGCCAAGCAAGTGGCTTCTGGAAACTAGCAATGCCAGTTTGCACTCTGTCAGTGGGTAATCTGGTTGGAGTTGGAAAATCCACAATGGAGGCCGTTGCTATGTAAATGTGTGAATTAATTAAAAACCTTCCACTATGAAGGACTGCAACTCTGTGTAAGGTACAGGAACTAGTGGATGGATTTGCAGCAATGGGGTTTCTGAATTGTCATGGGGCAATAGACAACATGAATATTCCCATTCTGATGCCAGCTCACCATACTATCTTTTCTATCTTAAAAGAAAGATATACTTTTCCATCCATATGCAAGTGCTAGTGGATCACACAGCTGCTTCACTGATATCATTATGGCGTAGTCAGGAAAGACACATGGGACTTGCATCTTTAAGAACACAGGACTTTTCAAAAAGTGTGAACAGAGGCATTCTTCTCCAATCAATGGATTATCATTGTTGATGTAAAAATACCAAAAATACCAGTAGTGATTTGGGGCACGCTTTACCCCTGGTTCATGAAGCTAGGCACTGCCACAGAGAAGCACCAAAGAAAAAATTAACTCAGTTCAGCAGGTGCAGAATGATAGTCACACTTGCTTTTGGTAGATGGAAGAGTTGCTGACACTGGACGGTTTGCTAAACTGGATCTCAGTGAGGAAAACATCCCCTTGGCTATAGCTGCCTTTTGGGACTTGCACAGTGTCTGTGAAAGAGAAACTACTCTTAAGGTACAGGAGCAAGGTGAACAAGGTGCCTACTGAATTTGAACAGCCAAGCATAAGGACTATTAGAAGAGCCAGCTATGGAGCTACGCACTGAAGTAAGTCTTAAAAGACCATTCTAACGATCAGCCACACTGGTTCTTTTATGATGCTTTTATGAAATAGGGTCTCTCATGGATATGGAGATTAAATATGTGAAAGTCTTTGCCTCCCACTATGAATTCTGTAATGCTTCGGGTAAACCAATAAAGATATTCTGAGTTTCCAAAACTAGACGTTTGTGTGAAAAGAAACGTCACAAATTTGAAGTACAAATGTACACGTTTAAATGCCTTCTATCAACGCAGTAATAGGATGAATCATACTTGAGAAGCTGAAATAAAAATGGAAGTCAACATACCACTTTTTGATTTTATTTTCTAACATTGTACCAGTAAATCCAGCAATCAAAAGTCAGTGCCTTTTGTTTTATAAACTTGTGGAGGGGATAGGCACCACCTTGAAATGGGGAAGACTTGTGGGAAAGAGGAAATTTCAGGCAATGAAAACAAACAAAAAATGATTAATGGGGAAAATGCATGTACGTGCATACCCACGCTATTTCCCCCTTCCTCAGTGACTCATCTGCACTCACCTGATGGGGTCTGACTTCACTCTGGAGTTTCAAACTGCTTCTGGTGATTTGGATTCCCCACTGTGTCACCTCATCTTCTTCCTTGCTGTTCACATTAGTGTTCTCTGCCTCAGGCACCTGTGAAATGTCCACAGTTATCTATGGGGGACTGGTATGGTCACTGACAGTGTGTCATGTAGTTTGGTGTAAAAGCAGGAGGCCTGCAGGACAGCTTCAGATTTCTTGGTGCCCTCCTGGTATCCCTGCTGAAATTCTTTGCTTTCATGTGGACCTTCTGCTGAACTGTGTCATTCCACTGTGTCAGCATCCTCTGTGCAATCTTTAAATAGATGTCAATATTTCTATGGCAGTTCTATAGAATATCAAAAACATCGTGATGGTTTCAGGCTGGTGTGTGTCTAAAGCTGTGCACTTGGAACTAGCATGGTAATCAGGAAAATGTTTTGAAAAGCCTACAGAGTGATTTAAAGGAGGTTCTGGTCTCTAAATCTTGGCAGGAGACGTATTTTGATGTGGTCATGTACACAACTGCTTTTAATGCAAGCTGACGCATGTTAACCTAATTTTCTACTGTAGCCTAACCCTTAAATATCTTCCTAATTTGGGGTGCATACTAACATAAACTATAATCTACTTATCAAAAGAAAATGTAGGGTAAATTTGCCCTGACACAAAATATTTGCTTTCTGCATTGTTAGCTCGTCACAATGAGCAAATTAAAGGAATTACAGTGACGGAAAGTCTCACAGAATCAATAGAAATAGAAAAGGAATTGAAAAGACCTTAGTATGCTGCAGACATGAGAATGAAGGTGACAAACAGAATGAGACCATTATGATACATAATCCTAGTCCTTGATGTGCTACCAGTTCAACCAAGGACCCAAGTCCAACACCCTGCATTCTATTACAATAATGCATTCTTGCTGGAATCCAAACACAAACATTTTTTAATCTGAAGAAGTAGCCTAGAAATTCACTAAACAAATTAAAGGTGGCTGGAGATAAAGAGCTGAACTCAGGCAGATCTATTTTATGCAAAGGGAATAAACATTGAATAAGTTACCAGGGAAAGCAATTGCAACTAATAGAACAAATTATTTCTAAAGGCACTTTGATTAGTTTGTGGAGAACAGAAGCTAAAGGGCAATTGTAAGACTGGTGCAAAAGCAAAAGGTAAAAATTAAGTTATGTGAAGTAAAGGCAGGCGTGCTGGATTAGGTGACATTTTTCTATATCTACCACTGATTGTTATACAACAACAGTTTTTTAGATACTAAAGTAACATGTTACCATAACTCAGGATAATTCAGTCCCTGCATATCTGAACAGCCAAAAAGGGCAGGATACAAAGGGCAGCATACAAAGCAATGTTTTGTAGTTATCAGCCCATCCCAAGTGCCCCACACTGATCTGAAGAAGAGGAAGGAAACCTGTTTTCATCTATTCCTGCACTGTGTGTTGGTTTTGCCTTGGCCTTGCCTCTCCTCATCCCTGAGAGACCTTCCACTTGTACTTCACCTCATGTAATTCTGCTTCACCAGCCTTTTCATCCTGTAAGTAAGGTGATGATCTATACTTCAACGGAATAAAGAAAAAAAACCATAAAATACAGCACAAAGCTTATTTTAAAGTATTTCATCTTTGAGAGAGTGGCTGAATAGCCTGAAGAGATGTGTGGGCCAGCTGAGGCTGCTCTCCTGCTTGAATGTTAGCAATGTTGGGAGCTGACTACCAGCATAGGATGTACAGTACAATGGCCACCTGATACTGTGGAGGGTGTAGATGCGTAGTGTTGCATAAAAAAACCTCTGCCTGAGCTTACTTGATTTATAAACATGGATTTTCTGAAACTACACCAAACTTCAGGCTTTCCAAACTGCAAGGTCTAAGGTTTTAAACTGCAACTCATTGTGATCTTTGTCAAACTTTGTAATCTTTGTAACTCTCAGCTACCTTGCTTGTAACTTTCCCTAAGATGCATTCTCCCCTGAATGAATGGAGTAGAGAGCGTGGGGGAACCACAATATGCCTGCTCCCCCTTCCTGGAACAGTAAGGGAATTCAGACACTATATAAAGAGGAGCACATGTGAGACTCTCTCTCTTTTTCCTTCCCCTGCTCCTGAGAAGCTCCTCTCCAGTGTCTCTCCTCTTGACCAGCTTCCCCAGCCATGATGAGCAGACAGACCCTCCAGGATCCACATGCCTTGGCTCCTTCTGCAACCCATGTCTGTGTAAGTGTGTGAGTACCTGAGAGCAGGAATGAATTCATGTGAATGAATGGAAGGGTGTGTGCTTTCTTGCTTTTGTGTGTGTGTGTGTGTGTGTGTGTGTGTGCGTGTGCACATGCGTGTAAGAGAGAGAGAGAGATCTATCTTCTTTAGAGAGTTCTATTTTCTTTCGTTTAAACCTTTGGTGGCTGCTTTCTCCTCTTTAATTTTACCTAGTGGAAATAAACCCAGACTAGTGTAACCTTGAGTGGTCTCCAGTGAGAATATTTTTGGGGTAATGCATAGTATTGCCTTAGCACTTGGCATGGTTTCTATTTTATTGTCCTAAAATTCCCTAGAAGTAACACAATAAGTATTTTAAAGAGAAAGAGATTATTGTTCCACGTGATAATGCTGCAAATAGAATGGGAAAAAGTGGGAAGCATAGTGTACTTTGTCATCCTAGATGCTGAAGTGGGTTGGGGTTAGTCACAGAAAGCAAAATGGGACCATACAGGAAGATTGTAAGGAAAGAAACAGAACTACTTGTGCCCATTTATCACAAGATCAATGGATTTTGGATGTGGGAAGATATTCTTTTGTGAAAACACAGAAAATGTAGAGATATTGATGAATGTATTTTCTGAATTACCAGAAGAAGGGGTGGGGGGGAATCAGTGAAAAGGAGGGAGGATGATCAGTGGTGGTGCATTACATTGTGCAACTGTGCCATATAGGGCTCTTAAGGGTCTGATTCAAGGGACAGAATTGTTCAGCACATTCATGAATGACTTGGAAGGGAAGATTAATTTGATATTGATTAGATTTACAAATACAAAACTAGTAAATTACAAATTACAAAACTAGTAAATACAAATGATTTATTAAAAAAAGAACATTGAGAGGATTTGGTCATTTTAGAGACAGTCACCAAAACTGAAATTAGGTTTAATATAAAGAAGGGCAAGATAGCACATTCAAGAGAAAATAACTGGCAACACAGCTACAGATCACGGAAGCACTGTTTAGAAAATAGTTGAGAGAGATTTGAGGATAATGGTGAATCATCATCTGACTATGAATGCATAAGATGATGCCATTGGAAGAAATGTCCATGCTTTCTTAGCTGTGTATTTAAGAATACAGCTGACTTGCTGCTACATGCTGGTTAGTACAATATTTTTGTGTGTCTGCTGAGGAGAAGCAAATTTAGGGACCTTGCATGTGTCAGTTTCCTGAATAGATCAGAAATAGACACACAGAAACAGGGCATTTTCACAGTGTAATTTGTTTGTTTATATAATGTATACAAGTCCTGTTTCCTTGAAGAGAAGAGGTTGCCAACCACACCCAAGTCTCTCTTGCAGAGACCACAGGTAAGGCACCATTCCCCTTTTTAATTTACCCAAACTCCTTAATGAGGACCTGAGCACTTATGCATCAGTTACCTCTACTGGACAAACAACCAATACCTTCTGGCAGAATAATAAAAAGGAAAGCAAAATGTTTCACAAACGCGTTTACAGGATCTTGAAAATATCACCAGGAATGATTTGGAAATGGAATGTATTCAGTTTAATGCCATGTGGGGTGGAAGGTTGTGATAACTATACACATATTTAAACAGTATAAAGAAAGGAAGGAAAAGACTGTTTACACTGTAAAGAAGTACAGTCAGATCGTGATCCTGTAACTGACTCATGGGAAGGCCCCTACACCAGCACAGAGCCCCTCGTAGTCAATGAGGCTCTGTGAGAACATACCAGTCTTCCCAAACTAAGCTCTTCGCAAGGCCAGGGTCCTAGTTACTAATTCATAGTGTTTTATACAGATGAAAGGAAACTGTGTGTAATATTGAATCAAGGAGAAGGGTAATGGGAAATGTATCCATGTATGCTTAAGCAGCCAAGTAATTGCTGATGGTTACTATCAGAATTTCTTACACTATGTAATATTTTTTGCCTGCACAATGGTATATTGTTCATGGTTCTCTTTGTCATTTAAATACACAAACCTTTTTGTTGTCGCTCTTATTTTAACTAATTAAACAGAGTTTACAGCTCATTAAGACAGCAATGGCCTCCACAGCTAAAAGAAAAATCTATGTGAAAATCTTATTGTGCTGGTGCCTAGACAGAAATGTTGAACAGAATTGTTGCTAATATTATTTTGAAAATGAATACTGCACAAATGCCTGACTAAGAAACATAAAAACTAATCAGTGTCTCATGTGCGTGTCCATACATATTTGACTCTTAGTGCACATGTACCCCATGCTCTTGAGATCAGATTCTCTTGGCCAGTAGTGTCTGACAAGGCTTGCCCTTGAACGCTTAATTGCCCTTGAACCCTTGGATGATAATCACAGCGGGGCCAACAGCCATTCAGTTCTCTCTGGCCATCCACGGCTGTGAGAGGGAACTGAGGGTGTGTCTACACAGCAGGGCTTAACTCGAAATAAGCTACGCAAATTGAGCTGTATCAATTGTGTAGCTTATTTTGAAATAGCTTATTTAAAAATTGGGAGAGTCTACGCAGTGCTTATTTTGAAATTGAGCACTCTTCCTCCAACTTCCCTAAGTAGTAGTTCTCCAGAAAAGGACCTGGGAATTATAATGGATGAGAAGCTGGATATGAGTCACCAGTGTGCCCTTGTAGCCAAGAAGGCTAATGGCATATTAAATTGCATTAGGAGGAGCATTGCCAGCAGATCTAGAGAAGTGATTATTCCCCTTTATTCAGCTCTGGTGAGGCCACATCTAGAGTATTGTGTCCAGTTCTGGGCCCCCACTGTAGAAAGGATGTGGACGCATTGGAGAGGGTCCAATGGAGGGCAACCAAAATGATTAGGGGGCTGGAGCACATGACTTCTCAGGAGAGGCTGAGGGATTTGGGTTTGTTTAGTCTGCAGAAGAGAAGAGTGCGGGGGGATTTGATAGCAGCCTTCAACTTCCTGAAGGGAGGTTCCAAAGAGGATGGAGAAAGGCTGTTCACAGAAGTGATGGATGGCAGAACAAGGAGCAATGGTCTCAAGTTACAGTGGGGGAGGTCTAGGTTGGATATTAGGAAAAACTATTTCACTAGGAGGGCGGTGAAGCACTGGAATGGGTTATGTAAGGAGGTGGTAGAATCTCCATCCCTAGAGGTTTTTGAGTCTCAGCTTGACAAAGCCCTGGCTGGGTCAATTTAGTTGGGATTGGCCCTGCCTTGGGCAGGGGACTGGACTCAATGACTTCCTGAGGTCTCTTCCAGCTCTATGGTTCTATTCCCTTACTCCTTGTGCAATGAGGATTACAGGAGTTGGACAGCTTGACAGTATTTCAAATAACTGCCTGCTGTGTAGACATAGACTAAGTTATTTCAAAATAATGCTAATCATTATAGACAATGCTAATTATTTTGAAATAGTGTTGCTGTGTATACGTATCCTGAGAAAACGGTATCCTCATCTTTTTCATACATGACCTTTTAATTAAAAAAGTTTAGTGTCCGAGTTAGGATAATATGGTTAATAGGGCTCTTTTGGGATAATTTTTTTCTCAGTTTTGGTTCTTTCAGCTTCATGTATCTCTTGGTTTGTTGTATTGTCCTTCCTGTGAGGCAGCTATACTCTTCAGTGATGGATGTTCAAAAGAGAAGTGCAATATAACCTGCAAATATCTGACTTGTACTGTGGTTTTTCTTTGCTCTCCCTCTCATGAATTGTATGAGTCATCCCAAACTCATTGAAATAAGCTTCCCCTCACTCCTGCAAGGTTTTGGGCCAAATCCTCAGCTGTCACAAATAAGTGTGGTTTTACTGATTTGGTCCTAAATGCGTGTTCTCCACCTATTCATCTCCCAGAGTTGCATATGTGTATTGAAATAATGACTTTCTTGTCACTTTCTACCAGCAAGACAAATCAAAGGAAAATTTTGTTCTATGGGCTGCTTTCTCTACTGCACTTAGCAAGCACCGCTGACTACACTAATGTGGCTCTTACAGGCTCTTCCAACAATTAGAAGGTTTTACTTGGACAGAAAACACCACAGAATATGAATATACAAGTTCTGTGTGATGCCAGCAACATCTTCATTAATATAGTTGCCAATTAGAATGACCCAGCAATGATATTTACACTGTATAGCTGTTTTAGATGATCCAACTAGTTAAGATATTCCACTTGGATCAGTAGCTAGAGTAAGAATGTTACATTTTTCAAACACAAGCATATTACCCCCTTTCTTGTCAGGGGCTGAGAGCTTCTGACAAGTACTGAGACCTTTTACTCTGTTGACTTTGAGATGTGCTTAGCACCTTAAAGGCTAAATCTAATAATTTTCAGTGTGGGGGAAGATACTGCATAATGGAGTGGAGTGAACTTTTGGTAGCTCATAATTTATGCTGCAAATATAACCCTTTTTCTATTCACAAGTTCTGTGAGAAGACTGACTTTTTCTGAATGTGCTCGGTATTCAAAATTTGGAAGAATGTTTATGCAAATAGATTTCAACCTATGGATTTCTCACAAATTGTTGACTGTTAGCATTGAGAATTTGCTATTTGTAATTTATTATCCACTCTGACAAAACAAAACAACCAGTCAACCAAAAAACCTTGTCTCTTCTTGATTAATTTTGCAGTTTAACCCTTGCACTAGGAATTCTTACCATGACTACCTCTGTAGCTGGAACAGGCAATGTGATTCTCATATCATGTAGACATATCCATACCTGCATTGCTCAATCTAATGTTCTAAAATATCTAGTGGGGAGTAGCATAGTCTTGCTGCCTTATTATGAACCTAGGAGGGCTGAGCAGGTGAATATTTGGGTTACTAGCTATAGTCACCACCCAGGCTATCCTGGCTACACTGATATGTTTAGCACACTATTTAGGTGAGGGGTGGCCAACCCATTTAACAAAGAGAGTCAAAACAGCAGCAGAAGAAATGCAAAGAGCCGCACAAGAATTGTCAAGCAAAAACAAAAAACAACAACAAAACCCCCAAAAAAACCCACCAGCCCCAAAACAGAATTTTTGAGCAAAAGCAAATAAACAAAAAAGGAGGCTGCTCCTTTAAGATGGCCACTATCTTGGCTACCATTTTTCAAACCCCGAGGCTCCAACGCAGTAAGCACAGGGAAACCGGGTGCTGGGGGGAGGAGGAGAGCCAGCAAAGAGTGGGGGGTTGTTTGGGGAGGGGGGTGGGTGCAGGAGCGGCTTTGCAAGCTATAATTTTGGAAGGCAAGAGTCGCACATGGCTCTCGAGCTATGGGTTGGCCACAGCTGATTTAGGTGGAGGAGTGCTACCACAGTTACATCTGCATAAGCTGGAAACCACACCTCCAGGGACAAGTGTAGATGTAGCCTTTATATATTCTGTATTCTAATTGTTCCATTGACTCTTAAGAGCTGAACGTGACATGACATTTGTACATGTCTTCATGAAAGATGCAGGCACTATATGAAGCATGACCAATAGATGACATCTGATCCTGTTTCTGCTGAACTGTCATACTACACATATGATCAATGCCATCCTGATCAAAATATCTAAGCTTTCCTGAAGCCCATAAACCACAAATTCTCTCACATGAGCACGCACATCCAAGTACATGATCTTTCAGCCCCTTCTTTCTCCCAGAGCTCTCAATTGTCTTCTCACATCAGTCGCAATACTGAGTTAGGCAAGCATGTTCACAGCTAAGTGCAGATGTTCAAGGGAATATACAGTGCTTGTCCATTAGAAAAACTACAAAAATAAAATTAATAAGGTAGAGTACCCACACAAATTGGTAAACAAATCTAATCCCTCCTCTCCGTATTTTATGTATTTCAATTCACACACATACAATTCTTGTACAAATCAAATTCAACTAAAACAAATTGTAGAGGATAAGGATCAAATCGTAAGTAAATAGCATTCATTAACAAGATAAGCATCAAATCATTAGTAAATAGCATTAATGCCAAAGATTAGTCAATGCTAGCAGATTACTCTTTTTGTTTTATAGCAATAAAAAGTGCAGCTGAGTTGGGTCTTCTGGGACTGCAAGGAACTTATAATAGAAAAGAACTGGTATCCAAAATGGGTCTCTTTGCTAGCAGATTCAAAATAAATGGATTTTCCATTCTCTATTTTAAAAATCTGGTTTGGCTAGGTACACTGGATCTCGTATTTTGTGATGGGTAGTGCTATGTTGTCTTCTACACTGTCTACCCAGCACATACCTTTAAGCACTGGACAAAGAGGTTTTTTGCCTTCTCTTTCTGGCTCCTCTCAGCCAAACTCCCATCAGGAAAAAGGCAGCAGGTTATCTTATTTTCAAAAACAATATTCGTTGACAGGTGAAGATGCATATTATGGCATGCACATTTGTTAATGCTCAGACTCCTCCACACTGTTGTCTTCAATATGTTTATTCTCTATTACAGGCCATATGCTCCTCCTCTTCCTGTTCTTAGAAGCAGATGCTACCAGGATAGCATTAGTATGTTTTCCTTTTCTTGCAAAATGAGAAAAAATCTAATGTGTGTCATTTACAGACAAATACTCTTGTCCATATACATTGTCCTGTCTTGGGTCAGTGTGTGATTAGTGCCAGCCAGCACCACATTCTCTCTACTCCAAAGGAGATTCTTAGTATCCCATCTCCTGCTTTTCCCAGTCAATTTATTCCAAACAACTCACTTTGCTGTGCCATGCTGCCATTGAAGAAGTAACTGGGGTTGTGATGACAAAATGTCACACACATAATATGGTGGTATCCATGTTAGGCATGTTCCCTGGCCTCCCTATGGAAACCTACATAGACCTATTCTCTTTGCCACATGTTGTTAGCCAGTGAAGGGAAAGGGAAATCCAAAAGACACAGTAGATGGATCAATGTTAAGGGGAAATCCAACTTCTCTACCCTTTCCTTATCCCTTTCCACTCATTACCTCTATCCACCACTGATCTGCACAGCTTGTTAAGACCTGCATTCCATAGTGGGTATGCAACCTTCCCATTATACTGAGTGGGCTCTCTAAATCTTGCCTGCCTCACCTGTAAAATAAAATATTTGTACTGATTCCACTAGAGGGCCTTTCATAGTTGCATATAAGGAATGAAATTTGCATGGAAAAAACAAAATGTGCTCATTTCCCTACACTGAAGGTGCATTGTTGTCCTCTCCCAGTGGCCTGTTGTGTTTTTAAGGACAATAATAGAAACACTAGTAGAGGGGAAAAAAGAGCAATTTCCCATTCTTCCCCTTGAGGTGAACAGTATAAAAATGGGCTTATTTTGTAAGAGTTCAGTGTAAGTGCTTTTCAATATACAAGATATACTTTTGCTCAGATCCAATGTACTCCACCAAATCAACCTCCCATTCAATTCAATTAATGTTTTTCCTCCTGTGTCTAAGAAAACTACAGGGAGCAAGGTTTGGGTATAAAAACACAGAATGTAAGATTAAAGAGTCTATAGAGATTATCAGAGGAGAGTCTATTTTAATAACCCTCTCTGATTGCTGTGCATGAGTCGTGGAGGTAGGGGGGTTTAATCTCAATGCAGGTGCCCATGCAATTATAATCAGAATTGAGCAGAAATATTGGTCAATAGGATCTTCACTCCTCAGGGTAGTGAGAGGACTGTAAGAGGAAAGAACTTTAGGGCTTTAGGGAAAGAAACCATTTGAAAAGAATAATCAGCCACATTGGTATGGAGTCTCAGGTTCAGAGAGGAAACTGTAGTTTCAAAAAACACAACACAAACCAGCAGCAAATTCATAGGGAACTAAATTGTCATTATGTATTCAGGAAATAAATGTTTGATTCCATACTCCTTATTGTTTTGTTTAGTTAATTCTTACTTTGGCATCTGCTATAAATATCACAAAGACAATGTGAAAGGAAAGAAATCTGTTCATTCTAGATTTCCTCATACTCAGGATTGATTCCTATAAATTGGTGCAGTGTGCAGAAAAGGTTTCATTAATTTTAGGCAGGTCATGGGTTGTGGAAACACATAGGGTGTTAATTGAATATATCAGTCTGCAGGTTTTTCTCCTTAACTTCACAGGCTAAAAGCTAGATGGGTTTTTCTTTTTGTCACATAATGCATGTCTAGTGTATTTTTTAAATTAAATTTGGGCTGCTCGGTGGTTGAGGCATTACACAGAAACCTGGCTTAAAGCTCTTGATTGTCAGGCTTTTTTTCTTGCCCACATCATCTATGTCTGTTATTTAGGATGAAAAGATTAAATGTGAATAACTTAAGTTCTGCGATCCAACCTACTAAAATCCTGGTTTGTGAGGAAAAAGCCTAATCGAATCCCATAAGATTCATAAAGAACTCTCAAGTATCATGTAATTTTATAAGAAAAGAGCAGTTACTTCTCTGTTTTACAGATTTCACTAATTTGACATTCACCTTCCTTTGGGTTCAAGCTGATTTACTGTTCCCGAAGTCAGTGGAAAGGGATGAGAGACTCAATAATGGAAGACAAATATTTATAGCTTTGTGCTTTTTGTTTAATATATGTTGGGATTAGTGCAAGAGTTAAATATCAGGGTTGGGAGTGCAGCTGCGAAATTAACAGATATGGCAGTGGACTGGCGACTCCAGAAATTAGAGAGAGAGAGAGAGAGAGAGAGAGAGAAACAATTGTTTGGTTTCTGTACTGATAAATCCAAGTATGTATATTGGAAAATATAATTCCAACTATACATATAAAATGATGGTGTCTAAAATAGCTGTTATCTCTCAAGGAAGAGAAGTTGTAGTCATTGTGGATAGTTCTCTGAAACCAATCAGTGGAACAGAATGTTGGGAAACATTAATAAAGAGATGGATAATAAGACAGAAAATATCATATTCGTTCTACACAAATCTATGGTATGCCCACATATAGGCTACTGTGTTCCCATGTGATCACCCTATTAAAAAAATGTAATGGAATTGGAAAAGGTTCAGAAAAAGGCAACAAAAATGATTATGGATAAGAAATCTATATAAGGTGAGATTAATATGAATGGGAATTTTCAGGTTGGAAAAAAGATGACTAAGTGGGGATATAATGAAGGTCTATAAAATCATGGCGGCTGTGGAGAAAAGAAATAACTATTTACTCCTTCTTATAACATAAAGCTAGGGGTCTCCAAATGAAATTAATGGGTAGCAGGTTTAAAACAAACAAGAGGAAGTAATTCTTCATACAGTGCAATTAACTCCTTGCCAGAGGATGTTGTGAAGGCCAAGACTATAACAGAGTTCAAAAAAGAACTAGATAAGTTAACGGAAAATACGTCCATGAATGTTGATTAGCCTGAATGGGCAGGTATAGTGTCCCTAGCTTCTGTTTGCAGGTGACAGGGAATAGATCACTTCAGGATTGCCTGTTCGGTTCATTCGCTCGGGCACCTGGCTTTGAATAGTGTCAGAAGACAAGATCCTGGGCTAGATAGACCTTTGGTCTGACCCAGTTTGGCCATTCTTATATTGTCAAAAATTTTCATTTTGGAAATGCCAACACAAAACGTTTCAACTTTGGCATGTTTTTGTTTCGTTTACACAATTTGTAAAAACTGACATGAATTTATGAAACATTTTTATGTTGCTGAATCTGGATTTCCTGCTAAAAGAAAAAAAAGTTTTGGTTTAAAAATTTTGCCTAGCTCTGACAGTGAGTAGTAATAAGTTTGAATCTTACTACTGGAGAGGTTAAGATTTTATCAGCTCAATCTTGTGAAATGCTGACTCTCATAAAAACACAATAGATTATTTTTCAATGTATATAATGATCATAAAAATGCAGAACAAAAATGGGGATATCATTCATCCCATATCTGAAACTCCCTTTAAAGTATGAGTTCAGATTAAACTTGTCCTGGCACAGTTACTTATGTCAGATGTTCTCTTGCTAAATAGATTGCAGAAAATACACCTTTTTTCGGTGCCAAATTGTTTAGTTCTTAATCAACAAAAATGCCTAATGATGTTAATGTACAGTTTGACTGAGAACTGCAGGATTAGGTTCTCGATGTGTAGAAAAAGGAAAATAACATTAGCATAAGTCAGTTCCTTAAAAATCAAGTCAATTAAGAGTACTTCTGGTTCTGCTGCTAGCATGATTGAAGCAAATTCATTTAAATGACCATTCATGCTCATGGAAATACTTGTACGTTATTGTATTATTTGCCCAGCTATAGAATTTAGTATTTTAAAGTTTCGAAGCAGAATACAAACTAATTTAGGACAACTAATTTAGGACACTCTTGATGCCACAGTAGTTTCCTTCAGGACTAAATTATTTTTCCAAATGGTTTTCTGAAGATACACTGTCTTTTATGTCAGTTGTTAATCACAACTGCAGTTCTTCATAATTCAAGTTGTGGTGGTAAATAACTGCCTATTTCAGTTATCTATGACACTTTTCGAGTGCATGGAGTTTTAAATGGCGTTAGTATTTTGTTAAATATAACTTAGTCACGGGACAAGCTAAGTTTATTTGAGATTATTTTAATTTAAAAAATGTGTTTCAAACAACTGACAGTCCAATATGTGTAAAATCACCTCTAATAAGAGAACGCCACATTAGGCCTGACCCTGTTCAAGAATAATCCTCAGGGCACCTCTGTGTACTTCAAATGTAGAATTGTGCTGTATGTCAGTGGGCAAGTAGAAACCTCTTTCAAAGCCATGCCTATTAGCAGCTGCATGAGTGCTCTCACATTTCATATTGTATTAGATTCCTTGGTCTGTTTACCAGAATGCATCTCCATAGCTGCTGAAGTTTCTTTACCACTGTCACAGGGAGCACAAGGAACCCTCAGTTGTGTCTTGGGTTACACCTGCTTTGGGTTTAGCTTTCTCTCCTACCTATGTACCATTCTGTCTTTACTGTATACTTAGTGGCATAGGTAAGACATTTTATTTTTCCTCATAGTCTCACAGAACCCTCAGTTTTCCCCTGGCACTTGGAATTTGCCAGGTATTGAGCTTAGGACAAGTTTAAAGAAGTGCTCATCATGTTCTGCTTCCAGAATTGGATGTACACATTACAGGACTTTCACATGGACTGGCTAGGATTGGCAGCTCAGATGTCAAACCTCTCTCAGGACAAATATCTGCAGGCTTGAGTTCCACAACGTGTCTGCAATGGCTTGCTTCCTTGCTAAGATGCAAGAGACAGATGCTAGTTTGATAGTAATATCTACCTAGGCCTCCTTATTCTTACACCAGGGTAGTTTCTGCCTGCCATTGCCCATTGTTGTCTGTCACCTATTAAGGTGTTGGTGGCCTAAGTCAGTTCCCATGCTTTAAGTAACTCACCAGCATTGTTTATTTTTGCAGCTACCCCTTATCCATTTCTGTGGCTCCTGCTAAGAGGATTTCTTTGACTCCCCTGTCACTTTCACAACTTCAGGTCCCAGCATAGAACACTGGTTCTTCAGTGATCTCCAAGAGCAGTGCAGAAGTAAGGAAAAAGGTGCCAGCAGTCCACGAGTCACATATGCATAAGGGATGCTCAATGTGGTCCCAAATATATAAAGACAGAAACTGAGAACTATTAATATTCTGAATTGAAAGCGACATAATTATCAAACTGAATTCAAATCTAGACGGTACCTCTTTCACTTAAAATTAACATCAAATCCTCTCGAATCTTAAATGAGCTATTATGAAATTAGCAGTTTTTTTAATGATCCCACTTTCAGCATCAAGACACACAGTCCCACAAAGTCTCTGGCAATGAGTAAATGAAAGCAGGGCTGAATTAAAACTTAGGCTCTGCAGACTGATGTCTACGACATAGTTCATGCAGGCAATTTGATTCTACTAGACTGGGGCTGGGGGGGGGGAAAGGCAGGGGGAGAGGGGGCAATAAAAAACTGGCAGCCCACAAGGGTTAGCCCCTGGCTGTACGCCAATGCTATATTTACTTGCACCTCCATGGGTATTGGTCAATCACAGCTCTTGTTAGCCACAGATCACTATTTGCGGCCAATTGGAGCAGCAGGCAGCAGTGCGGACGAGGACATTGCTTCCAACCTCTCCCATTGGCCATGAATGGAAATCCATGGCCAACAAGAGCTGCTGCAATCGCCCAATACCTGCTCATGTAAATATAGAGGTGGGGCCCATCAGGGACTAACCCCCTGGACCAGATCTGGCTCATGAGTTGGAATTTGCCCACTCATGCATTAGACTCTCAACTTTTTAATTTAAAATAGACCCCCCCCCACACACACACATACCAAGTTTCTAGTGTTCATGCTCATCATGAAAATCTGACTAACTTGCACTGTGACACTTCCTTGAGATTGCAAAGGGCCTGAAACAGTAGCTCTTAAGAAGCTGAACATCTCTGTTTATCTAGATGGGGTGTTAAAATCATAACTCAATGATCTGGGCCTATGTGTGCGTGACTGTAGGAGAAGTGCACAGGTCATACCCCTACACATGCCAGAGCTGACACACACCAGGTTCTGGAGTAAGTAGTGGAAGTTTTCCTGGCTGTTCTTTACAGGTGACAGGACCTTGCTGCCACTACACAGGAAGGAAAGGGGGGTCCCATGCCACTGCCCTGCTTCTAAGGCCATTCTAAGTAAGCAGCAGAGCCACAGGGAGATCTTGCAGCATGGTATGCATAGGACCCCAGACGGCCTTAATCTGATCTTGAATAGAAGAGTCATTTTCCTTTAAAAAGAGTCTTACTGGATGTACACACTGGACTTTCTCTTTCAAATACTTTTGGCTGTAACTTGCTGAGGTGAGTTATTTCAAGATTATTCCTCTAAATCGCTTTTTTATTGACTTCTCACTACACAGTTTTAGAATAGCATCTTTGTTTACTGTTGTGACAAATCAGATGATATTCCCATGTTGGTTAGTTCATATCCTGCTAGCAGTGTTCAGGATTTCCAGCGCCATCGAGATTCCTTTTTATGTAATACAATGCCAAGCTGCAACGAAAGAATGCACTCTTGTTTTTATTAAGAATAGGTGGAAACACTGCTATCCCTTTGATAGCATGATCCCATATTTTATGAAATTATTTAGAATATGAATATGCATAACTCAAATATGCTGTATGCAAAATGGGACAAGTAACCTGTCATTCAAGAGCTTGTGATTCCCTGAACATATATATTCTATTTTTAAGCATGTATCATACCTGTATGTGAAGTTAGAAATATGAAGTATAAACTTGCTTATTAATCTAGGTATTCTAGTGAAAGCCTTTAGTGATATTTAAGAAACTTAATGGTCCAGTGCTCAAGTCAATGATCTGTGAATTGTTTTTGTTTTTCCTGTAAGCCCAAACTGTGGTTGGTCCTACAAAGACAAGTGACCATGCCATCTGGTGCTGAAATCCATCTTGAATCTTGTACTCTTCCAGTGGGAGGGACAGGGATTAAGCAAAGGATTCCTGCCCTGGAGAAACTCTATTTAAGGAATGGGAAGCAAATGATGATTGTCTTCAACTGGCTTCACGGACTGCCCTCAATCACAAAAGTATACATGAAGAGACCTAGAAACAAAGAACTCTAAAGCTACATCTACACTACACAGTTTTTGCACAAAAATGGCTGGAATCTCCACACCTCAAGTGCACTTTTGCACAAGTAAATTGGCAGAAGAAAAGGCAAGTGTGGACGCTTGTGCAAGAAACCCCATCCAAAAAAACCACAGGTGTTCTGATGGCCATTCTGTGAATGGTCATCAGAGCTTTCTTGTGCAAAAGTGTCCATGCAGTAAGGATGCTCTTTTGCTCAAGAGCACATCGCTTTTGTGATGCACTTTGAGGTCTGGACGCACTTTTGTGCAAGAAGTTTTTGTGGAAGAACTCTTCCGCAAAAGACCTCTTGCGCAAAAACCGTGCAGTGTAGATGAAGCCTAATAAGGGTACAGAGAGAAGCAGCTGGCCCCAGGTCAGAAAAAGATCAGCTCTTGCCTGAAGGACTTCACCTGAAATAAGAATTGGGATGAGAAATGATGATTTGTAACAATTTCTCTTACTGTATTAGGTCTAGCTGACGTGTTTTGTTTATTTACTTCAGTAAGGGTATGTCTACACTACAAAGTTAATTCGAAATAACAGCAGTTATTTTGAAATAACTTTAATAGCATCTACAAAGCCAAACCGCTATTTCAAAATAAATTCAAAATAGTGGAGCACTTATTTAGAATTTGGTAAACCTCATTCCATGAGGAATAACAGCAAATTTGAAATAGCTAATTTGAAATAAGTGCTGTCTAGACACTTATTTTGAATTAGGGGGCCTCCAGCCCTTTCCAGGCAGCTCTGGTGGCCACTCTGGGCACAACCAGGAAAATTCGTTTGCTCCCTCCCCAACCCCAGAGCCCTTAAAGGGGCAGACTCTGGCCACAGTGCCTGTGCCAGTTGCAAGCCTGCCAGCACACAGCCAGCAGACCGTGTACCTGACACAGGATGAGCCAGAAATCTGCTGCCACCCAGCCCTCCACCGCTCCACGGGACCAGGCTGGCGGCTCTCGGGCGCCTGACAAGGGCCGCAAAAAGTGGGCACCCGTCTGGTCTAGTTCGGAGATCATGGACCTCATTGAGGTTTGGGGGGAGGCCTCCAATGCCCATTATATCCATGCTACGTCCAGGAATGCGGCCGTCTACAGCTGCATTGCTGCCAGCCTGGCCACCAGAGGCCACGTGCGCAGCCAGGAGCAGGTGTGCAGTAAAATTAAAGAACTGTGGCAGGCCTATGCCAGAGCCTCCCAACCAGGGGCTGACCCGGAGGCCTGCCCACAGTAAGAGGTCCTGGACTGCATTCTGGGGGGTCAGACGGTTTGTCGTCCCCCCCGGTCATCATCGACCCCAGGGCAGAGGGCCCTGCCCCTGACACAGGGGGAGAGGAAGAAGAGAAGGAGATGGCAGCCAGGATCCTGCAGGGAGTGTGCCCTGCACCCATTCTGCTGAGCCATCCCAGAGAGCCCATCAGCAGCCTCATCCGAGGCCAGGGAGGCCTCCACATGTGAGTGACATCACGATCCCCTTATGCGGGGCGGGGGAGGAGGGGGAGCGCAGGGACAGTGCACGTCGGTCTTGATGACCACAGAGCAGGTGGCAACCTGTGGATCTGCCATTCCATCCAGGACATGTGGCCCTGGCCTGTTCCCCACACGTGTCTACATGTGAAAGCACATGACAGGATGACAGGTTTCTGACCCCAGGGAAAGATACTGCCCTCCCTCCAGATGCCCCCTCTACACAGAGGCAGAGCACATCTCCCCTCCCCACCACACACCAAACGAGGCAGCACAGGGGCTGGGTGCAGTCCTGGGCCAGCTCACACTCCCGGGGATAGCAGGACGTGATGTGTGGAGACCTGCTGTCATTGCCTTGCAGAGGGGGCCTGGGTTTCACCCACTGTGTCCCGCTGCAAGCACCTGCAGGCCCTGGTGGACTGATTGCTGCATTCTGCTGCTCCAGCCCCTGCGGCTGTCCCAGCTATCGCTCCTCCTCCCACCCCTGCTCCCCCTCCCACTTCTTCCACCCCCTATCCCTCCTGCCCCACCCTCCACTCACCCCCCGGGAACACCGAGGCCTCTGCATCCACAGTGCTGCAAGATGGGAAGGCCAGCAAGACCCACCCACCCCTGAGCTTTCCCTCCCCCTTCCTCTCCTTGCCTCCCCCTTCTAGCTCCCTCCTCCCAGGTTTCCTCCCTCCCCTCTCCTGCCCTCATTCCCCTTCTCTCCCACCCGTTATGTTAAATAAAGAGAGTTTTTTGTGGCAACACAGGTGTTTTTATTGTATATCAGGAAGGGGGGTTAGGGAGGGGAAAGGGGAAGGAGGTGGGACTGGAATGTAAGGCACAAGGCCCCAGTGGGGCACGCAAGGGGGACTTCAGTCCTCGTCCGCCTGAAAGCTCTCCTGCAGGGCTTCCCGGATGCGGACAGCCCCCCAAAGGGCCTCTCGTCTGGCATCTGTGCGAGGCTGTGCATACTGGCCAGCCAGGTGGGCAGACTCTGCCATCCAGACTGGCAGTAAAACCTTCCCCTTCCTTTCGCATAAATTTTGGAGCACATAGCACACTGCCACCATGTGTGGAATATGGTGCTGAGAGAGGTTGAGGTAGGTGAAGAGGCATCTAAATCGTGCTTTCAGTCAGCCGAAGGCCCCCTTGACTACAATATGGGCCCTTCTGAGCCTGGCATTGAAGGCCGGCCGGGTGGGGTTGAAATGTCCCGTGTAGGGCTTCATCAGCCAGGGCTGTAGGGGGTAGGCCGCATCCCCCAGCAGGCACACTGGTATGTCCACATCCCTGACCCTGATGTGGCGGTCAGGGAAGAAAATCCCGGCGTGCAGCCTCTGGCACACGGAGGAATTGCGGTACACCCGCACGTTGTGTACCTTGCTGGACCAGCTCACATTGAGGTCCGTGAACTGGCCCCGGTGGTCAGACACGGCTTGCAGGATCACAGAGAAGTACCCCTTCCTGTTGATGTAGAGGAAGGCCTGGTGGTCCGGGGCACGAATGGGGATGTGTGTCCCATTGATTGCCCTCCCCCCCCTGCAGCTGGGGACGCCCAGGGCGCTGAACCCCTGGATGACCACATCGAGTTTGGTGAGGCAGACGACTCTGTGGAGCAGCACCCTGTTGATGGCCTTGACCACCTGCAGAGAGAGACACAAAACCAAGGATCACTGGGGTGTCTGGGTGGCTGGGAGTGTTTGTTCCCCACCACTGCCCAGAGCCCCACTCCCAGGAGCAACCCCTACTGCAATCCTGGCCATCGCATGTGGTCTTTAGCACATCTGGGACACACCAAACCCTCCCAGGGAGGGCACTTACACCACCTCCCCTTTCCCCCCCGTTTTCCCTGGGGCAGCCCATGTCCTCCTTGCAGCCGCGGCCCAGTGGCCAGTGAGTGCCGTACCTACATGAGCACCGCTCTGATGGTGGATCTCCCCACGCCGAGCTGGTTGCCGATGGATTAGTAGCTATCTGGCGTGGAGAGCTTCCAGAGGGCGATGGCCACCAGCTTGCGGAGGGGAATGGCATGCCTCATAACTGTGTCCCGTCACTGCAGAGCAGGGGCACGAGCCACTCGCAGAGCTCGAGGCAGGTGTCCTCCTTCATCCTGAAGTTCTGGGTCCACTGTTGGTCTCCCTAGCATTCCAGGACGATATGGTCCCACCAGTCACTGCTGGTGTCCAGATGCCAGATGTGGTGGGGCACTCTGATGTCCAGGCACCACTTCTCCATAGCCCCTGGGGGGGGGGCAACGGGAGGGCCAGGGGGCTAGCCTGCAGCAGAAGGTGCCAGGCAACCTCCAGCAATTGCTGCCAGGCTTGCAGCAAGATGTTCAACATGAGCACCATAGTGCCCATAGGCGGCCCTAGCTCCATGGTGCTGAGTGCTGAGGTGTCCAAAATGAGAGCAACCAAAGCAGGCGGAGAGGAAAACACTTTGCTGTCCCTCAGGACAAGCAAGTGGGAAAGCTGAGAACTGGCTGTCTAGGGGGGGTCCTTTAAGCATGAGCCTCAGATAGCCTCAGACAGCAGCTACACAAAGCAATTACTGACCTGATGCCCTGCTGGAACCGGTTTCAGCTGCCCTTAAATGCGATCCAGTGGACGCACTATTTTGAAATAGAAAAATGCTATTTCAAATTAGATTTTGTGTCTAGATGCGTTATTTCGAAGTAGCTTAATTTGAATTAACTATTTCGAATTAAGTTAATTCGAAATAGTGCTGTAGTGTAGACATATCCTAACTTGTTTTGATCTGTCTACTTGCAATCATGTAAATCTTTCTTTTTATACTTATTCACTTTTGTTTATTATCAAACCTAGTGTAAATAATTGTTACCTGGCAGGGAATAACAGCTGTGGATATCTTTCATTAATAAAGAGAGTACATTTTATGAGTTTGCTTTGTGTAAAACTTTTATACAGACTAAAACAGATTTGTTTGGTGTTTTGATCCTATTTGGTGCTGTGTTCCTGGGTGCTGACAAGTCCCTGTTGCTGAGCCCTCCCAGAACTGAGATGTTTGCAGAATAAGAGAGAAACTGATAAGGGGCTGGCACCTCAGCTCTGGGCCTTTTCTGGAGGACACCAGAGCTTTTGGCTTAGCAGTACAGGGAGGTAGGGTGCCTCAGAGGGCAGGTAGGCAGGCTGAGTGGTATGATCAGCACATCAGGTGACCGTCTCAAGGGGATCTCAATGATCTAATCCTCAGAATCCCCATTCAGTAGAGGTGCAATCCCATTCCCACTGAAGTCAAAGATGCATTTCTACTGATTTCAGAGGGCTCTGACTCAGGCTATAGATAGTGATTGTGCTCATCTGAGTTCCATCTTTGCATATGGACTATAACATTCAAGGTCTGACATGATTTGTCATGTTTTTCATGATCTTGTAAAATTATAAAGTTCTGACATACCCTCCTTCTTGCTGAAATTAAGGTTCCTTTACTAACAATCTCCAAACTAGATGGACTGATTTCTACCTTTCATCAAAATAAAGAGCCCACAGTTTAATGAGCTTCAAACTCAAAGGTTATACTAGGGATGCACACAGTGCAACTGAAGGCATAATGCAAACTACAGGACCTTTCTGACTAGCAATTATCTAGAAGGATAGAAACCCCAACTTGATTCTCATAGTTCAAACTGATTTTTCAGGCAAGGTAGGGTTTAAAAAAAAGATTCATTTTTAAATAGAATAAATTTTACATAGTAATAATTGGGGGACAATGAACATAGAACTCTAGTTTTGTAGTCACCGTTTTGGAGGAGAATCAGGATTTAAAGTTTATTAGTTCATTCTGAACACATTTTATCCAATTACATATCAAAGTGTCTGGAGTAATGCTTTTATTCAAACAAATTGTAACTTGAACTATTGTTATTACTGAACATCAATCAACAGTGGTTGTGTGTTAATGTACACACCATGCTGTTTTTGGAATACAGATTTGTAGTAATTATGTTTGCAAACAGATTAGCAGACTTAAATACATTTTAGTTTACATATTCTAGTTTATCAGAGTGCTTGTTATTCTGGACTGGTTCTCTCCGGCATATTAGCTGTACTGGTACAAATCCCTGGTGTAGCTGAGCTGAAATGATATATATCAAGTGAGTCCTGCACTGGGAATAAGTTCTGGACACTCTGGTTGCAGTGAAAACAAGTCAGAGGATTTATTACACACAGCACTGGTGGAGTGCCAACCAGGGGTTAAGCTGGCTAGCACTCAGTTAAACAAAACAAAACAATACATTATATAGGAAGCTAATGGATGGAGGGGAAGCAATTCAATAGGTTCTAGCAGCAAGATGAAATGAGCATGTAAGCCAATAACCTACGAAAGATTACACAGCTTTTCCGCCCATTGCCAATTAAACATCTTATCAATAACACAGGTAGTTATTCCTAACAAGCTAAGTAAGCCAACATAAACAAAACAGACAATTCAATGGCAACTTTTGTCTATTAAAATTATATGTCTACAGCTGGATGATACCGCCTCACGCTGGCATGGTCCTTGGGTCCCTGGCCCATTATCTAGGAGGGAAGGGAGACAGTAAGAACAAATCACACTCTCTAACATTAACAAGATTGTTTTGGTACCAGACGGCCTTATCTGGTGAGACTCTTTGGAATGTGGTTGCCGGGGCGACTAGGGTCATGTAACTGCCTGTGCTGTGCTGTTCAGTTCACAGGACTGTCTCAAATTTTAGGATAGAATAGGGGTTCTTAGTTAAATACCATGGACTGCCTCAGTTTACCCTACACTGGGGTAAGCTGTACCCATGCAAATCACTTCTTACACTAGCTCAGCATGTCTGTGCTTGGATTTTATATCCATGCAACTTTGATGCATTTATAAGTGTTTAGAACCCCCACCCAGCCCAACCTACTATCTGGGTCTTCAAAATGCTTCACATGAACAGTTAGACAAGTAACCTTCCCTCTCAAAACAGGTCTGAGATTTTATTAAGTCAAGTTTTGAGTCTTTTAATTAAGTTTTTAATTAAGCCTTGTGTGCTTAGCCAACTTAGGCATACTTTATTAAATCCTTAGAAACTCTTCACTGGGCACTCAAGGTCTGATCCTTCACCCCCTTATTTACATAAATAGGGTGGCATTCACTCCTGTGCAGCTGACCAGCACAAGGTACATTCACAGCTGGCTAGCACTGGCCCAGCCAGACCACTGGAAGTTCCTGTGATGCCATTCCATGGGAGAATGAATACAATATTGATTGACTGAAGAAGGGCACATGAGGATGACTGCAATGAACAACCCTCGAGAAATGCATAAACAAGCTGATAAACAAATTGTCCTGGCTGCACATGGGAGATTTTCAGAGTGAAACCAAACTCTTGCTCTTACACTGCTGAGCAGTGAGGAAAATGAAGGGCTTCTAGTGAAGAAACCAGCCTAACTGTTGGAGCCCAAAATGGCATTCAGAACAAAAGCCTGGCTGCATTCTGAATGTAGCTGTAAATGTCAGTGCATGCTTGTCTTGTGAGCAGCACATTCCTGAAAGATGATGGGAAGGAGTTTACCCAGGGAGACAGCCAGATACTGTTTAAAAATTAGAGTTGCCAAAACCCGAACCCAAAGGCATTAATTTTGCAGTGTTTGATATCATCTGATTTATTTCCAGCCTAAGCACTTAAGACAAGAGTCATTAAAAATCTCAATCCTATGTTTTTGCTATTGGAGTCCATGTAAGGTAGCACAAGCCCTGAAAACTAAAGACCTGTCTTAGCGAATACATGAAGCATGAAAGAAATTAGGGCCTGAGCCGGGAAATTCTTACTCAGTTGAGTAATTGCTTTGGCTTGGGAATCCATTGGGCTCGTGCGTGAGGAAGGATGATGAGTGAGATTCACCTCGTAATCAGCAATGTATTATGTACACAGTTTAGGTGGGGTGGAGGTCTAGTTCTGGAGTTCATGCTATTTCTGTATTTTTTTACTGTTCTGAAAATTGGGAAGAGAGTTGCAGAGGCAACCCTGTAGGAGTGAGCCAAGTGGAGTCTCCCCTCACTTTGTCTGGATATCCCACAGCAGAAGGGCTTAGTGGACAAGTAGAATCAAGAACAAGGCTCATCTGTTCACAGCCAGTTTCACAGGGACAGACCTGTCAAATCTATCGTTGAAGGCTGGGCAGGGGAATTATGGGATTGCATTATAAGGCTTAATTACAAGTTGTAGCTGCTACATCAGGGCTTGTTGGCTGTAGTGGATCCAGAATAATGCTCTCTTACTGGTACGGCAATGATTCAGGGTGAAACATTAGGGATGATGCAATGGGGAAAACATTCTCCCACCCCCTCTTCCTCTGTGAAGCAGATGTAGGTAGCAAACTTTGAACAGATTTGGTCCAGCTGGTTCCAATTAACTACTGAGCCTCCTTAAAGGCTGCAGGGAATGAGAGTAGAATGGTATCTCTATAAATCAGGTCAAGGTCACCCCACCCCAGACAGTCAATTCCTGAAAGGGCATATTTTGTGAAGGAGGGCCTGGTGAAAGCTAGGAGTGCAGAGTCTAACAAGTAAGCAAGGATAGCTGAAGTAGATCTTAGGAGCAGAGTGGAAATTGGATAATGGGGCATACCCTTGGGAAGAAAGATTCTTAATCTGGTGATGATTGGGCATAGACTGGTCCTGCCTCCCTTTACAGACTTGAACTTTGGGTTGCTCCATGTTTCTCATGTAGAACTCCTAGGATTTGGGTGTAAAACTTAGGTAAAATAAATATTAGTACCCAGAGGAGCCAGCAGGATAGCCAGGCCCTGGACAATTTGGGGGTTGGCTTGGCACTCCCAGAAGGGGTGGGGCCTCGGGCAGAAAGGTGGTGCAGCACAGCCCTCCCCTGCCTGTCAACCCTCAGAGTTGGCTGGAGTACTCCGTGTAGGGCTCTGCAGCGCATCCCATGACCCTCCGGTGGCAATTCCAAAGGCCCTGGGGCTCTGGTCACTGCCGCTGCCACAGTAGCAACAGTGGCCATGAGTCCTAGGCTCTTTAGAATAACTGGGTCCTGGGTCAACTGTTCTCTTTGCTCTCCCTACCTCCTGGCAGCAGGCTGGTAGATACAGCTTTGTTTTAAGTTTTTTATCAATCAACTCCTCACTGATTACAGCAAAATCAATGAGGAGTCCTGTGGCACTGTAAAAACTAACACATTTATTTGGCATAACCTTGTGGGCTGGATCTCACTTTGCCAGATGCATCCAAGGCCCACCAAATAATAATCTGATAGAGAATAAGGGCAGTGCCATCTGTGGTGGTGGTAGGAGGTTTGTGTGAAGAGACACGGTATTGCAAGAAGGCTAGGGGCTTGCAGTTAAAACTGGTAAGGAACATAATGAATCAACTGAATTTTCATGAGGAATTGTTGATTTGCTGAAGGAGATGCTGGGAGAAGGCGAGTGTGAGTGTAGCCACTCCACTTCCCCAGAATAATTCACCCAATGCCTGGGTGGTCAAGACTCAGGACACTCCTCTGGGGTATGTGAAATCTTGGTTCATGTCCTTGCTCTGTCAGATTCAGGGAGGGAAAGGGGACTTATTTTTTCCACTATCTTGCATTTTGCATATTAGTTAAATATGACAGGCTCCTCTGACTTAAGCGAGAGACTGAACTTGGCTGTATTTTATACTCACTTTGCATGCACTCGGCACAAGCAAAAAATGACCAACATAGGTTCAAAACGATAAATTCTGGCCCAATAAACTGAGGTTCTCTTCCCTTCCTCTTCTAAATTCATTCTTTAGTTTTGATGTCTCCTCTCTCTCCCTGCCATTTCAGGAGGAACAGGGGTATGTTTTATCCTCCCTTTGCAGATTGCCAGCAAAGTATGGAATTGGTATCGTTACCTAGTATGACTGGTGGAAAGGGTAACTCAGGCAGACGTGTTTGTGTCATGCAATTTAGGTACCCAATAGTTTTTTAGAAAAGGGGTATATTTAGATATTCTGGAATAATGTGACCTTTTATGCTTTCATTTTGGTTAAGGAGTTGGGGACTAAAAGTGGGGGAGAAGGGCCCCTGGAGATCATCACTTCCAATAGGCAATGGGATTATAATCCTTTTCTTATAGGTGTTGGAAGTATTATAAAAATTCTTACTTCCCTCAGATCAGGGACTTAATGCTGGCTGGGTGGGGGGCAGGGACGGGGGCGACTTAAATAATACATATTTTAAGAATATTCCCTCCCTCCCCCCAACTTCATTATTTAAATTATTTATGAAACAAATCCAATTTTTTAAAATAAATACCAGGCTGATACCAGATCAAGTTTAGTTTGCAAGTGCACCTCCTCCCCCCCACCCGCATTTAGCAGTTTTATCTTTTTGCCACTCTCTTCAAAAAATGAAATGAAAATAAGGTCGGCTTTTATTCTATAGCCTCATTTTGGCAGGTAAATAGAAAGTTGAGTGGGCTGATCATGCACTCCCCATCTGTCAGTTCCACCCACTATTGCCATGTGCTCAATGGAAAATTGCAGTTATTTTGTTTAGCACTGCATTATGAAAGTTCATATGGCAAGAGAAGGCTTCTTACCATATGGAAACTATGAAATATTTCATAATAAAAATGTTATTTACAATAAACATCCCTATGCTGTACTGTTGGTAGTAATGATCTTATGTGGAGAAAGTGATTGGTTAATTTGGACTTGAAATAGATGCCAAATGACAGACATGTTGGCCAGAATTTTTCATAGTTGCCTGACAAGAGCTAGACCTCCATATTTCAGCACTCAAGTAGCCTGAGTTTTCAGATGTGCCAAGAAAGTTTTCAGCATTTTATGTACCGAATGGTAAAAAGAGCTATCTGCAGTACATGAGCTTTATTGCTCAGCCCAAATCCTACCCAACTGTGCCATTTTCTTGAGAACCTTCTCTATTGACCGATTAGAATTTGTTAGAATGCTTGTGTAACAAGAGCACTCACAACTATTGTTGGGTCAGTATGGCTGCGTCTAGACTGGCATGATTTAGCGCAAATACTTTTAACGGAAAAGTTTTTCCACTAAAAGTATTTGCACAAGAGAACGTCTATACTGGCAATTGCCTTTACGCAAAAGATTTGCTTTTGTGCAAAAGCATCCATGCCCAGTATAGACATGCTTTTGCGGAAGAAAGCTCCGATGGCCATTTTAGCCATCAGGCTTTCTTGTGCAAGAAATTAAGGTGCCTGTCTACACTGGCCCTCTTGCACACGTATTCTTACACAAGAGGGCTCATCCCTGAGTGGGAGCGGCAAAGCATTTGTGCAAGAAGCACTGATTTCTTACATTAGAACGTAATTTCTTACATTAGAACAGCCAATGTAGACAGGCCGCAAGTTTTTGCTCAAAAATGCATGCTTTTGCACAAAATCTTGCCAGTCTAGACGTACCCTATGGGTTTAGATACCTAACTATAAACACACGTTAAAAACGTTGGCCAAAGGAGACCAGTTCACCTACCTCGCTAATACTAATTTAACAATCACAAGAATAACTTCCCTGTTTTCCTGTACATAATCAAACTTCTCCCATTAAACTAATAAAATACAGCTAAAGCTATTTTCATGGATTGGCACAGTGGAGAATTGATCGTCCTCAATGAGTGGTCTTCAACATTCTCTAAGAACATACATAAGAATGGTCAGAGTGGGTCAGACCAAAGGTCGATTTAGCCCTGTATTCTGTCTTCTGACAGTGGCCAATGCCAGGTGCCCCAGAGGGAATGAACAGAACAGGGAATCATCAACCCCTGTCACCCATACCCAGCTTCTGACAAAGGGAGGCTCGGGATACCATTTCTGGCTGGCTAGTAGCCTTTGACTGGACCTATCCTCCATGAATTTATCTAGCTCTTTTTTCCCTGGCCTTCTCCTGGGAAGAAATTCCACAGTTTGACATTGCATTATGAAGAAGTGCTTCCTTTTGTTTGTTTTAAATGTGCTACCTACTGGATTGTGTGACCCTCGATTCTTGTGCTCTGGGAAGGAGAAAATAACTCCTCTTTATTTGTTTTCTCCACACCAGCCATGATTTAATAGACCTCTATTATAATTCTCCTTAGTTGTCTTTTTTCCTAGATGAAAAGCACCAGTCTTATTTATCTCTCCTCATATGGCAGCTGTTCCATAATCCTAATAATTTTTGTTGCCCTTTTCTGAAATTTTCCAGTGCCAAGGTGTCATTTTTGAGATGAGATAACTAAATCTGCATAAAGTATTCAAGATGTGGGTATACCATGGATTTATGTAGACACAATAAGATATTCTATCACTGCTGCTACACACTGACAGGATGTTTTCAGAGAACTATTCACAATGACTCAAACATCTCTCTCTTGAGTAGTAACAGCTGATTTAATCCCCATTTGGTCTAAATGGGTATCAAACTTCTACAACAGCTTGTTGTTTAAGGCTTTTGCTAATCTTCTTTAAAGGCTTATGGTGAGACTTAAGTCTTAGTATTTGCAGGACGTTTCTAAAACCCTTTTTTGGTCTTTCCATGGAATCTACTGGCAGGTGGACTGGGCTCTTAGTCTCCATAGCTATTACAAGAGACCTTCTTTTCAAAGCCCATTATCTATATTCTTCCTTTTTAATTACAAATAATTGTTGTATTTGAAAAAACAACTGGGGTTTCTCTGTTTGTATAACTATAAAATGAATCTCCTCATTCTTGATATGTATTTCATCTTTCCTTGATTCTGAGTCAAAATAATTTCCAGAACTTCAAAAAAGGAGACAATCTATATGTTGCTACTTATAAGAACACTTTTCCTGTTAATCAATATCTGAACACCTGGCATTTCAGTGTTTTCTCCTTTAAAGCATAGATCACACAATACTGCTAACCCATACATCTTCCCTGTCAAACATTTAATTTATTGTGCTGTTCATTTATAGCTTGAGACTAGAGAACTATTGGTTGGCAAAAGAGGATGGATGGCTTCTTTATTGTGTCCTTACACAGCTGACAGGAGATGGACAATATTCATTTTCAAACTGCTAGTAAGTCCTAGATGGATCACAGGGTCTTTGTACTAACTTGAATAACTATTGCAAGGCATTTCCAAAGTGTTTCTTACTTGTTTGAGAGTCACTTATCTCATTCACTGTAATTAGACCGATCATTGAGGGTAGGTCTACACAGCAGGGCTAAACTCAAAATAAGCTACACAACTTGAGCTATGCTAATTGTACAGCTTAGGTTGAAATAGCTTATTTAGAATTTGGGCATGTCTACGCAGCACTTATTTCAAAATAGAGCACTCTTCCTCCAACTTTCCTTACTTTTCATACATTGAGGTTTACAGAAGTCAGAGTAAAAAGTCCGTTATTTTGAATTTGTTTTGAAATAATGGGCTTGCTGTGTAGATGCGCAATACATTATTTCAGAATAATATCTGTTATTCCGAAATAATGCTCCTGTGTGGATGTACCCTGAGAAAGCAAACAGAAAACAGAGGAGTTTTTATGGATGCATAAAGCAACGGGTATTAGGGATAAATAGACCACAGAGTCCCTTCCTAGCATAGGTTTTTAAATAATGTCAGTATTACAGTGGTCTCTTATGGTATTCCCTTTTCCATTATTTTTTAGAGCTTCTTTTCAAGTTAGTAGCTAATGGTAGTAGACTGTGGAAAGGAGGCTTCAAGAAACGATAACACATGGCTGAAAAAAAAACTTATATCAACATAAGTTTGTGTTGGTAGCCTGTGGCATTGTCTGTTAGTGGACAAAGGAATCCCTGCTCATGGCATCAGTGACGGTGAGTTTTTTAAATTTACAAGCCTCAAATAATAACTGAGGGTCTAACTTGTTTAATGGTAACACTTGAGCACTTGGAGAAGATACGAACTCTGTTAGCAGCTCTAAGAATCAAATTAGTCTGCCTTCTTTCAGATGTCAGTAACTATAATGAAACAGATACTCAGTCATAAAAAGTCTGTTATTAAAATTCACGTGGTGATTCAAAAAAATAAAATAAGGAAATTCAGAGTTAAAGCTTAAAATCCTTAGGGACTCTTGGCCTTAACTCGTGGCACTGAATGAAAGAAGAATCAAGTTGTAATCATCTAAATTTCAGCCAAGGTGGTCTAAGTTCAAGTGCTTCTGCAAAATCTCATTATTGTTTCCATGCACAGTTTGTGAAGCTAATATTTTTAAGATGTGTGGTTTTAAAACCCCCCATTATCTATAGATAAACCCACAGGTACTAGATGCATTGCACTGCAAAATGACCACTCCATTAAAAGACATCATGTAATAAGGACCTACCCTGAGTTTATTAAAATACAGGCAGTCCCCGAGTTACGCGGATCCGACTTATGTCGGATCCGCAGTTACGAATGGGGCTTTTCTCGCCCCGGAGGACGGGAACGGCGGGATGCCCAGATGCGCCGCGGTCTGCTGCCCCCGTCCTCCGGGGCGAGAAAAGCTGCTCCCTGTCTCCCTAGTCTGCAGGGAGACGGGGAGCAAAGCCTTGGAGCACGCCCGCAGCGGGACAGCCCGGGTGCGCTTGAGCTGTCCCCCTGCAGGCGTGCTCTGTGGCTTTGCTCCCCGTCTCCCTGGTCTGACCAGAAGACCAGGGAGATGGGGAGCAAAGTCTCGGAGCACGTCAGCAGTGGGACAGCTGCGGCGTGCCTGGACTGTCCCGCTGCCCGCGTGCTCTGCGGCTTTGCTCCGCGTCTCCCAGGTCAGCAGACCAGGGAGACGGAGCAAAGCTGTGGAGGACTTGGGCGGTCCCGCCACCCCCGTCTCCCTGGTCTGCTGGGGGGGCGCAGCTAGTGTCCCCCCCCAGCAGACCAGGCTTTTCTTGCCTACCCCTGGGGTAGAGCAGCTGGGGGCTGCCAGGTTGGTCCCGCAGCGCCGCTCCGGACCAACCCGGCAGCACCCCAGCTGCTCTGCCCAGGCATCCTGATTCAGCCGCTGCTGGTCAGTTTCAGCAGCGGCTGACTTGGGGACGCCTGGGGCAGAGCAGCTGGGGTGCTGCTGGGTTGCTCCAGTAGCGCCAAGGAGCCGCGCTACTGGAGCAACCCAGCAGCACCCCAGCTGCTCTGCCCCAGGCGTCCCCAAGTCAGCCGCTGCTGAAACTGACCAGCGGCTGACTACAGGAAGCCCGAGGCAGAGTTGCTCTGCCCCAGGCTTCCTGGAATCAGCCACTGATCAGTTTCAGCAGCAGCTGACTTGGGGACGCCTGGGTTTCTTAAGTTGAATCTGTATGTAAGTCAGAACTGGCGTCCAGATTCAGCCGTGGTTGAAACTGATCAGTTTCAGCAGCGGCTGACACCAGTTCCGACTTACATACAGATTCAACTTAAGAACAAACCTACAGTCCCTATCTTGTACGTAACCCGGGGACTGCCTGTACTGACTAGGTGCTTATGTGGCAAAGCAGATACTGTTGGGCATTTGACATTGTCTAGATTCCTGCTTGCTGTTTTTTATACAGGTTATTACTGACATTATTGTTCATTACAGTACCCAAAAGTGAGCTAGAACTTGATGGAACAAATAGTCATGGTCCCTGTCCTAAATAGTTCACAGACTAAACTGGAATGTGATGTAATGGACCATTTTAAGAGGGTTCCATACAGTGGTGTTTTGTCTGCTCCCCATGTTGATTCCAGAGGGTTTTGCCCTTCTTTCTCACTTCACAATCTCTGCAAACATTTTTTTGCTCTCAGATTTGCCTCTCTACTTCTCACTTGTCTACCTGCAATTGATTCTGTCTGTTGGACATCTAATCTTGGATGGCCATCAATTCAAATTAACACGGTCAGACTTGGTATTTTCACCCAGACCCTCATCAGTTCCTGCATTCCACCAGCATGCCTGCTGCCATTCAAGCCAGTGACCTGCTTAAATGGTGCACACCTTTGTACTTACCCCATGACCATAGTCACCAGCAAGGATAGAATTATTGATTGTAGCCTTGATTTAGTTTGATTTGACTGGTATCAGCAGAAGATTTTGATCCCCTGGTCTCCCAGTAGAAGGGGACACATCTAGCAACTTTGTTACATATATAATTAATCAGAATGGGCTGAACCTCAGGATAGAGCTCTTAGAATAAATAACCATATTTTGCTTTTCTTTCATTTCCTCCTCTTGTCTGTTGGGTGTATAGTTAAAAATGTGTATAAGGACATTATCAACTAACTTTGCCTACATGTACTTTGTGTATACACTACAAATAACAGAATTAACAAAAAAAATCCAGAAGCAATATTATTGATAACAGTGCCGCTAGTATTCAGAAAGTGAATGATTAATGATTTTCTTCCATTTCATATGCAGTATGTAAGAAGCAAAAATTGGAGGGAAACAATATCTGAGCTTCTTAAAAATTAAATTGTCTTTATTAAACTGTGTCTTAATAAACCAAATTACACTAAACCAAATTTCTTTTATCTGCACAAAATCAGTGTCATTGCTATTGGGTTTATTGATTGAAAAGAAGCAGCAATTTAAACGTATAGCTGCAAAAGTCCAATATAGTAAATGGTTGGGAAGACGTTGATAGAAACTGGAGTTGTGCCCATATTTTTAATGAAAAGTGAGTTCTCATGGTAATTGACAATGAGCATTGATATCATGTTCAAAATTAACAAACTTTTTTGAAATTTTTAAATATAGGCAGTCCCCGGGTTACATGGATCCGACTTACATTGGATCCCTACTTACAAACGGGGTGAGGCAACCCCGCACTAGCTGCTTCCCCCCAGCAGACCAGGGAGATATGAAGCTAGTGCCCCCCTAGCAGACCAGGGAGACGCGGAGCGGCTTTTCTCAGCAGACACCTCAGCTTGAGAATAAAGGACTGAGGGAAGTGAGGTGTGGGAGAATAAAACTGAGCTCTGGAGAAATGTTTGGCTAGAGTTTCCCCTACAATATGTACCAGTTCCGACTTACATACAAATTCAACTTAAGAACAAACCTACAGACCCTATCTTGTACATAACGCGGGGACTGCCTGTATAAAGAATCATTTTATTCTAAACTGATTATCTAGCAATCTTGTTAGTCTCTAAAAGAAAACTATTAGGTTGGTTTGACATTATTTGTTCTTGATAAACCCATTTGTTACTTACCTTATTATTTACTAGGTTATTTGTTCCAATATCTTTCTGGGTATGATGTTAAGATGACAAGTTGCCCTTATTCCCCACTTTTTCTAGATTGACAGTTTAGGCAATACATTTGCTCTGCCCTAGATTCTCTGCATCATTCATGATTTTTCAGAGATTATCACTAATAGATTTCCTCAGTTCCTTGAATAATAGAGCATGTAATAATAGAGCATCAGGCCTTTTTGACTCTAAAAATTTTAACTAGTCTAAGGAATTTCTAAATTTGTTCTTTCATGATTTTGGCCTCCAATGCTACTTCACTTTTGCTGGTGTTCATTATGTTAAATGTCCAATTGCAACTGACCCTTTTGGTGATAACTGAACCAAAGAAGTCATTTAGCACTTCTGCCATTTCCACATATTCTGTTATTGTCTCCACACCTTTCTTATTAAGTAGGATTACCATATTACCATATTTGAACTTTCAAAAAAGAGGGCACTCCTGAGAGGGAGTGTATCTGTATCAGTATCTACCAAGTCCCATTGTATAAATGTGTTATAGTGTATAGTTATGGTATAGAACAATATCTAACACATTTATACAATGGGAGTTGGTAGATACTGATACAGATATACTCCCTCTCAGGAGTGCCCTCTTTTTTGAAAGTTCAAATATGGTAACCCTACTGTTAAGAAACTCTCAAGTAATTATCATAATATAATACCTTGTCATTTTTCCCTCTTACATCTAATGTTTTCTTGTTACCTATTTAGTGTAATCTCATTTTGTGCCTTTGCATTTCAAATGTTGTTCGTACATGCTTTGTTTATATTCATTCTTTGTAATTTGACCTAGTTTCTGCTTTTTGTAGGATTCTCTTGTGCGTTTCAGATAATGGAAAATATTCTGGTAAAAGCATGGTGGTCTCTTCCCATACTTCTTATCTTTCCAGTGCAATGGGATTGCTCTTGTGCCCTTTATATCTTGTTGAAATATTGCCAACTCTCTCCATCAGATTTTCCCTTAGACTAATTTCCAGGATCTTAGCTACCAATTCCCTGAGTATGCTCAAGGCTGCCTTCTTCAAACCCATTATCTTTATTCTGCATTTTCTCTCCTACCATTCCTGAGAATCACTAACTCATCATTTCATGATCACTTTCACCCAAGATCTTGGTTCAAAAACATTTTCCTTCTTCTCTTGCTGCAGATTAAGCCCACTACTGTTTGTCCAACTTTCAGTGGATATGAAGAACAGTTGCTCCCAATATAACAACCCTTAGCACATTTGAAGACTGTTATCAGTCCCCCTCCCACTTGTGTCTTCTAAACTTGCACAGTTTGTAAAGCTTGCCTCATCGGTCAGGTTTTCTATACTTCTTACCATTTTTTTTTGCTCTCCTCTAGCCTCTCTCCAATTTGTCTACATCTTCAAGTGTGGTATACAGAAATTGACACAGTCCATTGAAAGGCTAATGAGTAGCGGGAAAATCAAATGCTAAGGCACAAAATGAATTATACCTAGGGCATAAGGCAATAAGAAAAGGTTATTTAAGTACATCAGGATCAAAAGAAATACTAAGGAAATTGTAGGTGATCTACTTAATGAGATCGGAGAACAAATAACTGATGGCATTGAATATATCAGCCTGTACTGAATAGAGAGGGACAATTGCCTCCCATGTCTTACAGATGATACTCTTGTTAATAGATGTTAGAATAAATCATTTTCACAGCTGCATCTCATTGCTGATTGATATTCAATTTGTGATCCATTATATACCCTCAATTCCCTTCAACGGTACTTCTGCCTAGGTAGCCATTCCTCATTTTGTTGCTATGCATTTAATTTTTTTTCTGAAGGATAGTACTTTACACTTATCTGTGTTCAATTTTATCTTGTTGATATCATATTAGTTCTACTTTGTCCAAGATAATTTAATCCTATCCTCCCAAAGTGTTTGCAACTCCTCCCAACTTAGCATCATGTGTAAATTTTATAAGCATAGTCTCTCTTCCTTTATTCATGCCATTAATGAAAATTATTAACAGCAAAGTGGTGATAACTAACTGGCGTACAGTCCTTCAACCAACTGTGCATCCTCCTTATAGTAATTTTCCATGTACATCACATTTTTCTATTTTGCTTTGAGAATATTATGTGGGTCCACATAAAAATTTACTAAAATCAAGATATATCACACCTACTGTTTTCTCCACATTTACTAGGCCAGTAAACCCATCAAAGAAGGAAATTAGGTTGATATAACATGACTTTATTCTTGATTAATCCATGGTGGCTATTCCTTACAGCCCTATTATTGTGTAAGTATTTACAAATTTATTCATAGTTTTGTTCCAATATATTTCCAGGTATCAAAATTGGTTGACTAATCTATAATTCCTCCAGGTGTCTTTGTTCCTCTTTTTAAAGAGAGGTACAATGTTTTAATCTTCTCCTGTCCCTGGACCCTCACCTATCCTCCATGAGTTCTGACAGATACCTTCAATGGTTTAAGTATCCAAAGGTGAATTTCATTAGCTCTGCCAGCATGAATACAGCTAAGTCACTTACCTATTTTGTAACCTCCTTTCCCTCTTATTGTTAATAAACATTTTAGTCAAGACTAAACCAAAATAAACATAAAAAAGGCTGATATATTCAATGCCATTAGTTATTTGCACTCTGATCTCATTAAGTAGGTATCCTACAATTTCCTTATTTTTCTTTTGATCCTGATATACTTAAAGAATCTCTTCTTATTGACACATGCCCTAGGTATAATTCATTTTGTACCTTAGCAATTGATTTCCCCCCCATCCCTACTCATCAGGAAATTTTTTCATAGTTCTACTTCTTGTAGTGATCATTTTTTATTTTCAGGTCATTAAAGTGCTTCTGCTGGAGCCTTATTAGCCTCTTACTATTCTTCCTATTTTTCCATCACATTGGAATAATTTGCAGTTACCCTGTAAAATTGTCTCCTGGAGAAACTGCCAGCTCTCTTGAAATCCTTTAAACCCTTAGATTTTTATCTTCCCGTGGGACCTTGCCTACCAGTTCTCTGAATGAAAATCTGCTTCTTTGATTTAATGATTCTAAGCTAAGGAAGAATAAGAACAATGAACTTCAATCAGGTCATGATCATTTTCACCCAATTGCAAATCTTCATGTAGAAGGCAATCAATTCCTCCCAGCTGGTCAGAACTGAATTTAAAATGGCTGTCCCTCTGATTACTTCTCTACCTTCTGAACCAAAAACTTGCTCCAATACATTTCAAGAAATTTTGGATTTTTTTTCTTATTACTTTTTCAATAGATAGCTGAATAGTTAAAGTCCCCCTTTACTACCAGGTCTTATGTCTTTGGATATTTCCGTTATTTGTTCTAGAAGTACCAGATCCATCTTCTCTTCCTCCCTTGGTTATCTATAGTAGATCCTCCCCCCGTTATGACAATCATTCCGTTTTTTCCTTTTATCTCTGCCCAGAAACTTTCAGTTGGTCTGCTTCTCACCTTTTGGATCTCAGAATATATGTATAATTGCTTTATTGCAACACTTTTTGTTTTGCAATTTACTCTTCCAGTCTTTAAAAATCCAAAACACTGCATTGAGCTAAATGGCATACAGCCATTTTAAGATCCACTAGCGTTAATACTTAAAATCAATGTCAGCTATGTCAAATTTTTATTTTCTTCTTATGCCTTTACACTCTCAATACTGCAGTATGTTATTAAGGAAAATGGACTACTTCACTGTCCCATCATGTATTGTACTCGTGCTAAGCTTTTATCTGTGCTTTTCATAACTCAGTGCTTAAAAATCCCTCAGACTCTCTAACTTAGTGTAAATTATATAAAAGGTTGTTATTGGGTTGAATGCAAAATATGCTTCTGCTTGTTGACATTATAGTTATGTCTAATATAAAAGTCACAGATTCAAAGCTTTTTTAACTTCTTGTTATGTAACATTTTGATATACATCTTTGTCACCCACCTATATATCGCACATCACTTTCTTTGTTCTCGTAATTTTGCAAAGTAATACCAAAACCACTTCACTACTCTTTTAAATGTCATAGAAATACATAAGTAGTAAAAGCTTTGTTTTAAAATAACCTGAACAATCCTGGAGAAAACTAATGTATTAATTTTAGTGAATTAACCTTACAGCAAATCATACAGGATGAGAGTTAGTTTTGAAGGCCCTTGGGCACAGCGACTACTTTCCAAATGTATACCAGCTACAGAAACATGTCCCTGAAAAACAAATGTCTAACCTACACAGTGAAAATGTACATGTTGATTTACCTGTGAGCTTACCAACTCCTTTGTGCTTGCATCTGAGTAAATGTTACATTAAACTCTCCTGCCATTTTGATTTCCAATCTCAGTTAACATTTAGAACCACATTTTCACAAATGCTCTTCAAGGACATATCTGCAGGACAATCACCCTCAACTGTACGTGTTGAAACAGGGGATGCATATATAGAATTAGAAGTTTTAGCATGTGCATGCAACCTAGATGAAAATGTATAGGCCAAGCTGTGGACCAATTGACACAATTTATTGCTCAAATCTAATTTATAGCAATCTGTTTCTTTTATTTTTAATGGATCTAGGCATAAATTTTTGGCTGAGATTTCTTTGGCAAAAAGTACAGACTAGACAGTACAGAAACACTTTTCAGTAATTGTATGTTGGTTTTGCTAAATTCAGTAAAAAATAAATAAATCCAAAAGCATTCGATAAAAATCAAGGTTTGTTTCAACATTTTTTAAACTAACAACTATTGGGTCAAAATTACTTGGTTAAAATATTATTTTAAAATATATCAAATGTTTTAAAATGACCAAGATCAAACCAAACATTTCAACTTGCAAAAATAAACATTTTGACCCAGAACAATTTTAACTTCTTGATTTTCTGAAAAATATTGTTTATGCTTTGACCACAACCAGCTTGCTGCTCTGTTTATAATCTACTCTCCTCTTTCTGAAAAAATAAAGTATCAATGAGGGAATAAAATATTATCTTACAGTCAAAAAGAAAGTCAAGGTTATCAAAGTATATTTTACATTTAATTTAAAACCATATGTGGTCATGTCTGCATATGTGTATACTATGTATGAATTATGTATAATGCTACTCTTAGAGTTTTCATTTATTCTTGAAGTCTTATTTTTTCCCATTGCTGAATCTTTACATGGTGATGAGTTCTCCCCTCAGGAAGTTAGCAGCATATGGGTTGACAAAATGGCTAATATATCCAAGGTCAACAGGGCTGTAGACAGCAAAATACATAGGCACTGGAAGGATCACCAGTCACAGAATGTTGCAGATCTAGGAACTGTTGGTTCTGAACATGAAAAATGCAAAGAACCACAATAAAATTAGGAGAAGTTCCAGGTCATTTTTCATTAGAAAAATTGATTTAAAAACCACATTCTGTGTAGGGCTTGATCCTGCTACTGTTCATGTGGATGAGAGAGTCTCTCTCTCTCTCTCTCTCTCTCTCTGACCTTAACAGTGCAGGTTCAAAGTCCTCAGTCAGTATATTACCAAATATAAAACAAACTACATGGCTGTGTGCACAGCAGTGTTCCCTCTAAGATTTTCCATCCATGAGTAGAGTGAGTTTTGTCTTGTGCACCAGTATTGTTACGTGCGCTTGTCTGGGTGTGTGCCACCATAGCACCCACCAGTTACTAACTAGTCTGCACAGTAAGTGGGGCTTTCTTCCATAACAATTTATATATATAATACAAAAATTGTTATGGAAGAAAGCCCCACTTACTGTGCAGAAGCATTAGTTCCTGCGTAATCTTCTGTGGTGTTACACATCTAGCCTCCCCCGTCTCCTCCTCTAACTCCTACTGCTCCTCCCTTCCTTCAGCTGCCCCAGCCCCCTGTGAACTCTGAGCAGTCCCCATCAGGCTCTCATGCTAGTAGTGAGAGGAGCCCAGCAGCAGCTCTGGCTCCCTTAGATTCCATTACAGCCAATTCTCGCCCTGCATCTGGGCCCCAGGGAGCTCGGAGAGTCTTTGGGCTGGACCGTGGGAACAAGCATCTCAACAGCACTGGGCTCGTGTCTCTTCTCGGGCAGCTGGGGCTAGAGCCTAGAGAGAACCAGTGCCCAGTCTAATGCAGTGGGCTGTGGAAAGCTGCCTGGAACTGAATGGCCTGGGGCTTGGGGGGTAAGGGGGTTTGTACTGCACCGTTGGCTGCAGTGGAACATTTCTTTGGTTTCCACATGGGGAGGAGGACAGCCCCTGGCCAGAGCTGTGGGGGTGCTGTCTGGGGAAAATGTGCAAGGGCGTGGGCCCTACACTGGAATATTGACTGCACTGATATGGACTAGTGGTTTTGAACACCCTGCCTCACCCACAGCCTCCTCCAGACACTACAGAATCTCTGCATTCCCCCCACCACCCTGCTGCTGGGGTCTTTCTGGCTAGAGGCCAGGTCAATAAACCACCCTGAATCGGGGGAAAAAAAATCCGTAGTGGCAGCAGCTGCCTACCAGCCCCAAGGCCCTAATTCCCCATGGCAGCAACCACCTACCAGCCCACAGTCCTAATCCCTAGCAGCAGCTGCTGCCCACCATGTGGCCTCAGCCTTGGCGGCAGCTGGATCTGAACACGGTTTTGGTCCCAACGGCAGCCAGAACAGCCACCTTGCTACTTCAAAGTAGGAATAAGACCCTCCGGAAAAGGGCACTTTTTCCGGAGGATCGGGGCCAGTGTAGACGCTCTTTTCCGGCTTTTTTAAAAGCCGGAAAAAAGCGGCGGACATTTTTATTTAAATGCCGCGGGGGATATTTAAATCCCCCGCGCATTTCCCTACTACGACTCATGAAATTTACATGCCCCTTCCGGAAAAGGGGCCAGTGTAGACGAGCCCAATGATTCTTTTAATACAGGGGAAAGAGTTGAAGCACTGAACATACTTAGACGGTCAAATATGGTAGAAAGCTGACTTGCTAAAGGTATAAATCTCCTAAAGGAATACACTTTGGACTCAGTCTTCATTTGTCTGATGTTGTTGGAACCACACCACTCCTCACAATATGAGATTTTGAAAGTTTAAATATAAATGATTGATACAAGAAATACAGATATGTACTAGGTGTGGGCAGGGGTAAATGAGCCCTAGATGCTCCCATGATCTGCAAGTACTGGGAGGCAGGTAATGTGTCTTTACTTCACCCATGGCCACGTGATGGATGGGTGTGAAACTACAGAGAGGTGTCATATAGAGATACCAGCAGATAGGAATAGAAACAACCAAAGCTGGGACATCTGACCAGTCAGGTAAAAACTGAAGAAAGTTCTGACTTCCTTTGCCTTGGGCTGATTGGCTATTTGGTCCAATTCTTCCCCTTTTCCTTCAGTCTCTTCTTCTCTGCTCTACTCTTCATCTCCTTCTGCCCTATATCCTCCTCTCATCTCCTTTCCCTTTTCTGTCCACTTAGCTGATGTTCCTTTTTCCTGCTCTCCACGCCACCCAATCATAGAATTGGGCATTTGCTGCCCTCACATTACTCCCTGTGCTTGGTTATTCTATCACCACCCTGTACCTATCTATTTAGATTGTAAGCTCTTTAGGGCAATAACTGGGTAGTGTTACTAATGTAGTGCTTTGCTAGATCGGGGTCTTCATTTGAAACCCACAACAGTGTCGGTTAATTCCTTCTTGTCTTAAACTAAGCTGTCATGTCAGATGAAAGTTACATTATGTGCTTAACAGATTTTGTAATAGAAACCTGTTAACCAGGTAAACATAGCAACCAGTACTCTGCTTATAGTGCTGATGCATTCATATCCTTGCAGCAGGAAAGAATCAGAAGGAATAAGGGATGAGGTAGAATTAGGACAATAGAGACGAGAAAAGAACTTTTTCATATTCCTGAAGTCTTGAGTTTAGTGAAAGAACTACTTGGAACTTCACTTAAATCAACCTAATGTATATCTTGATTTTGGAGTGTCAGTACTCTTTCAGCCCCTAAGATAATGATCCTTTTCCTAGGCACATTCTCCTGATTCAGTTGCTCGGGTATGTCTGGACTTACCCTTTTCACAGCCTCCTCAATGGTGCCTGTGCCATCTTATGCTCAGATTTCTGAATTTCCAACAGTTCCAAATCTCTTAGGGGCTGTTCACACAACAGAATTCAAACAAGCTTTTCTATATAGTCAGCAGGAAATAGACATGCCCACTAATGTGTCTTCAGAAGAATTTATTCTGCTTGAAAAAAAATTGTACCTAAGAGAATCAGACTTGATTATAATGGAGGTCATGATGATTAGATAAGACCATTTCCTGTTGTGATTATTTGGAGATTGAATATTCAAATGTTACTACTTTTCTAAAATAAAGATAATATCAGGAAATTTTATGGAGAGGCTTCTCCCAGGAGCAAATCATTTTACACTTTGAGAGATTTCCATTAACTTAAATGTTTTTTGGATCAGGTATGTGTGTGCGGGGTGTGGGGGGGAAGGTTCTATGTAGATCTTCACATCTATTTATAACATGAATTTATCTTCATATTATCATGTTCTTAAAAAGCTGAATCCACAATCTGGGCTTTAGGTACCTTAATCCCTTTTAGGTACCACTGTGACCCACTAATCCAATGTAAGATGTTCTTTTGGATCATCCAGAACTGTAAGTAGTCTTGTTTCTCGTGATCTGAGGCAGAAGGGTGATTTTGCTGCTGCTAAACTATGTTGCAACTCCTTAACACTCCAATCTGTTAGCCAGACCAGCAACTCCTCAGGAGTCTGTCAGTTTTTTCCTTGCCTTGCAGGTTATTCTTGGTACCTCTGGTTCCCAAAGTCTCCATAAGCATCTGCTTGCAGCATCCAGTCACTGGATGTCCTAAGATATATCAAGTCTGCTGTCTTCAGAAACTGACTGTGCACCAGTTTACTGAGATGAGGATGCCTAGCTCCTTTTACTGTCACAGCACCGAACAGAATATTTAATAAAACGAGAACAGATATTTAAGTGATGCTAAACAGAGATGATAGAAACAGAAAATAGTTACAAACCAAGTATTACTTGTCTCTAAGGGTATGTCTACGCTAGCTTGTTAGTTCGAGCTAGGTAGGCAAATGAGGGCAACCGGGGTTGCAAATGAAGCCCGGGATTTAAATATCCCGGGCTTCATTTGCATGTTCCCGGGCACCGCCATTTTTAAATCCCACTTAGTGCGGACTCCGTGCCCGCGGCAACACGTGGCACGGAGTAGGTAGTTCGAATTAGGATTTCTAATTTGAACTACCATTACTCCTCATGGAACGAAGTGTACCGGTAGTTTGAATTAGAGATCCTAATTTGAACTACCTACTCCGTGCCGCATGTAGCCGCGGGCACGGAGTCCGCACTAAGGGGGATTTAAAAATGGCGGTGCCTGGGAACATGCAAATGAAGCCTGGGATATTTAAATCCCGGGCTTCATTTGCAACCCCGGTTGCCCTCATTTGCCTACCTAGCTCGAACAAACGAGCTAGTGTAGACATACCCCTCAAGACTTACATCTAACCTTAGCAGGCTCCAAGCTTTGCCAAGAGCAGTTCTTTTCTGTGTTGCCAACAATGTTCCCTCTAATTCTTTCTATCTGTGTGCAGAATAAATTGTGCTATGTGCACCAAGGTATGTACCTGTAAGCACCACCAATAGAAACACATGCTGCCACTTGCGGGAGGCTCTGGGTGCTTTGCTAATCAGCAGGGTGACATCTGAATCACTCCTAGGTCACCACCCAAGTGCTCAGCTTACAAGGAACACTAGTTGCCAACCCACATAGTTGGGGATCCACCAAGGTACTGATCTTTTCTTTGTCAGTGACGACTTAGGCATCCTTTGCTTCCCCTTATATTTCCCAGACCCAATTGTCTTTATCTCAAGAGTCAGAGTGGCCCCTGGGGGTTCACTGTGTGGGATGTCCAGCAAGCTGTTTCTCATCCTCATTACTAGTATTTGCCTCAGATGCAAATGAATTGCTCATTGTCTCTGGCATCTCTGTGCTCGGCTTGCCCATCAGACACTGGCTAACAGGCAAATCATCATTCCTTTGCTTAGGAAAAAATATTTATCAACATTACTTCCACAATCTATTTTAGGAGCATATTTCCAACACCTGATGATATATCATCATACTATGCTAGCAATGACTAGTGTCATCAGCTTTCAGCTGATATATTTTGTACAATACTAATCAGGGTTAAATACTATGGGTATGTCTACACTTCATGGCTATTTCAGGATACCAGAGGTATTCCAAAATAGCTACCCCATGTCTGCACAAGATGCTGTTATTCCTAAATATTTTTCGAAATAATGGGCGTGCTATTTCATCATCCCGGTAAACCTCATTGCACGAGAGATATAGGAATGGCTCAAAACCACATGTTATTTCAAAAATTGGCACAGTGTAGATGTGTCAAATTTCAAAATAAGCTATTTCAAAATAGATTTCAAATAAGAGACGCAATTTGCACCACACAAATTGCGTATCTTATTTCGAATTTAGGGTGCTGTGTAGACACACCCTATGAGAGTAATATGATAGGTGCAGTAAGTCCATCGGCCCGAGTAGTGGAATGAATAGTGAATCACCAATGGGCCTCTGTGTCAGTTTCTGTTTAAGCAAGTGCAATGGGATGAGACTCACCACCAAGACACCTCCTGCTGGTTGTCCTGGGAATCAGCTTTGCTCTCCTATCTAGTGGTGTCTCGCCCGCCATCTCTTCTGTATCCACCTCTAGGACCCACATTGGACCCTGGACCACAGCATCCTCTTCTGGACGTGGCCCTCTGGCCATGTCCCACTCCGGCCTCTCTCCGTCCAACCATTTGCCTCCGTGGCAAACAGCACTCCATGTTCTAGCCAGTCATCTCAGTGAAAAAGGGTGGTGAAATAGGCCTGCTCATTCCTCTAGTGCCCAACTATAAAATGTCACTACATGCCTACGTTTCTGTCTCTGGGTGTGACCTCTGTTACCACAGGTAGGCTTCCAGGCACTTATCTGTTGCTTAAGCCCCAGTATAATCTTACTACTAAGTCAAGATGGGCATTGACTCACCTATTTTACATGAGAGGCCCAATCTGGTAACTGTGTCCACACGCAATAGCATGGTAGGGGAAGTCAAACTTTGTACTCTTTGTCCCAGTAGTTAGTACTCTAACCCATGGGGTGAAGGTTATAGGGTAGGCTCCTCCTCCCTTAGGAATATGTTGTGTGGAGTAAGGTGTGCACTGAGGACATACTTGCCAAAAAAGAGAAAGAGAGAGAGAGAAAGAAACAGCTTGGGTGCATGACTCCAGGAAAGGCATCCCAGTTGTTGATTGTGAGCACAGTAGGTGCTTTCTTCTTTCTCGTTGGGATTAAGTTGCGCTTAATTTCCTGAACGTTGTGGGGTTAACGATACGCCCCTCTTGCCATTATCTCCTGTTGGATAACATAGGCAACTCCATGCCTCCATGATAGTTCTTGTAGATCCTATTCTTGGGTATTACTTTGGCCCTATGCATTGTGTAGGGAGCCTAGGCATCTAACTCGGGGTTCATGGAATCTAGTGAGTGGTTAGGCACCTAATAATTAAGCAGTGCAATATTCTGCATTATAGTGCCTAAGCTACTTTGTGCATGAGGGCCCAGGAACTCAGTATTGTAGGGTACTTGCTCTGAAGTAACTTCAAGTTCAAATAAAATTAATGGGAGTTTAAAGCACTTCTCAGAAGCAATCAGGGCCAGATTTGCTAAGGTATTTAAGGAATCTGGCACAAACTAGCATTTAAGTCTGAACATGAAAAAATATGTTCTGGTTCCACTGTCAGTTAAAGGTTGTGGATAATTTTAAGATTAGCTTCATTTTCAAAATGAATGAGGAAGATGCTCACCTATTTTCAAGTTAACATTTAGTGGGTTCTGATCTTCTAAATTAGGGCATAAAAATACTTGATAAGAAGCCTTTCTCTTTGACCTACAGAGAAAAAGTGTTAATAAGCAGCAATCAATCCATCAGCCAACAAATGGTTTTATTTTCACTGAGTGCAGATCTGATGCTTAAAGGGGAAATGGATAATTAAGACTTCATGTTTCAAAATATTAAATATTGATTTGTAGACATTTAGCAGCAGGCATACAGCTCTCTTGAGGGATGGCAGCAACTGTCTAAAAGATTATAAAAGGTTTTTAGCTCTCCTTGTAGAATTTAGCATTTATTTTTTATTTAAAATTTATGAAATGAGTGTAAAATAGATGCTACTTCCTGATCTGTCTCAAAGCAGGTGTCGTCATTGCCCAGTGCAGCTACTCAGAGTCAAAATGGATGTGTCTTTTTAGGTTTGTATTGGCTTCTAGTTTATTGAAGTGTCAGAAGGTTTATAAGCTCTTCAACTCCAGTTTTGATTGTTTCATCCAACTACTGTCACTTCTTATCAGTATTATAGGCAGAAATCAAATTGAGGGACCCATGGGAAGTGGAGTTTGAAACACAGCTCTCTTTTGTCACGGTTACAAGCCATGCCACCTCTGTTGGCAACAAAATAGCCACGTAATGAGGAGTACTATATAGGCGTAATTAGTTTGTGTTAAACAAAGGCATTTTTTCATTTTACTAGTATGTGGTTTTTACCTGCTCCGTCTTTTCTTCATGGTTTAGAGAATAGCTGAAAGTTGTGCTCGATAGCCTTGGTTAATTCAGAAGATTTTCAGCCTCCTAAGAATTTCCAATATTAAAACATGCTTTTCATGTAAATCTGTATTACCATGGTAGAGCCCAACAATGAAGGCATTTGGACGTGCTATCTATGTTGACATGAAAGGAAAAAGAATCAACAGTCAGGAAGAAAGGTAAACTTTAAAAATGGCTCAGCATTTAGTTAAAAGAGCTAGGTACCATGCGTCCAGCCATCTGGAACCCCTTTCTAGTGCTGATTTGTCTGCCAAAATGGCAACACAACACGGGGTAATACTGGCAGGCTTGCTACTGTATATTGATGGCTCCGTTGGCTAAAAATCTTTGGAAGAATGAACAGCTTATGCACTTCTGTTTAAGGTAAAGCTTAATTCCTTAACAAGTATTTTTCAAGAGTTTTGTGTGCTAGAAACTGACACATTTTGGGTCCATTTTGTTTTAACAGATCTGCTCAATTTAGAGCCTAAGTGATGCATCTTCTGTGCTTCACAAATAGCTGCTTTTAAGATTATCTGATCCATTTCAGAATGCTTCCTAGCTTATGCAGAATCACTGTAAGCGTAAGAAAAAATGTGTTTTCCCATTGGATTAGTTTATCAGCATTTTAAAAAAGCATTTTACTGTACCAACAACAGCCGAACATAGGGAAGAGAGGGAGAAATGACAGGGAAAATATATATTGTGTGTGTGGTAATGATGATAGAACACACAGCTTTTAGAATTATAATGACAAATCATAAAAGAGGATACACTTTTAAATGGATGGTGTTTATGGGAGACTTGATTATTTTATATCTGCAGCAGAATGGAAAACTGACTGTATCTTAAGTGAATTAAGGTCAAAACGAAACATGAATCCAGGTCTACACTGTACGTAAATAATCTTTAAAAGGTGAGAGACCAATTTTTAAGAAAAACAGGCAGCACAATTCAAAGTAAATCTTGATTGAAAATAGTCATAAAATCAAGAAATGTCATGACAGAAGCATTGTAATACAGTAACTGGGAAAAGCATTAGGGTAGGTGTTTGATGTGAGAAAGTTTACACAAACTGCTCATGTGGGTGTCTTGTCCATTTCAGTCTAGCTGTGTGGAGCTTATTCTAAGTTTCTGCATCATTTTAATGTCAAAGCTTCTCATTAGTTTGTTGTGTACTGAGATGTATAACTTTTTTTTAAAGAGGTGGTAGTGTTGTGTATGTGTGTATATTTTATTTGTGCTTAGACTCAAACCCTGAGGTCCCTTTTTATTTGTTCCTCACTTGGGCATTGGCTTAACTAATGTCTGAGGGTGATTTGACCTTTTAGTTAAAAGCTTGTTGAATGGTACATTTTATAAACCAAAATAAAGGGGCTTTGTCCAGTTGGGGAGGTTGTGAGCCTGTGGATGCTGATGGTGCTTAGTGCCTCTCAGAGGCGTACCTGCAATTTATACAACCCACCTGTATGACTTTGTGTTTCTCTTATGCACAGAAACCAGAAAAACCTCCAAAACGTGTGACAGAGTTCATATTCCTTTCACCTCAGAGTAGGAATGTTAGCTTCGCCCTAAAGGTATGTCTACACTACCACCCTAGTTAGAACTAGGGTGGTAATGTAGGCAACCGGAGTTGCAAATGAAGCCTGGGATTTGAATTTCCCGGGCTTCATTTGCATAAAGCGGGCGCCGCCATTTTTAAATGTCCGCTAGTGCGGATTCCGTGCCGCGCGGCTACATGTGGCACGGACTAGGTAGTTCGGACTAGGCTTCCTAGTCCGAACTACTGTTACTCCTCGTGAAATGAGAAATGAGGAGTAACGGTAGTTCGGACTAGGAAGCCTAGTCTGAACTACCTAGTCCGTGCCGCGTGTAGCCGCGCGGCACGGAATCCGCACTAGCGGACATTTAAAAATGGCGGCTCCTGGCTTTATGCAAATGAAGCTTGGGAAATTCAAATCCCGGGCTTCATTTGCAACTCTGATTGCCTACATTACCACCCTAGTTCAAACTAGGGTGGTAGTGTAGACATACCCTAAGACCTGCCAAATGATCATGTGATTAAATATGAATCTGTGTTCCTTTCTGAACCTTGTGAAATGCTAAGTGTTGTATTCAGAAGATAATGCACCCCGAAGAGAGGGAAATGTAGCACATTTAATAATGTATACTTCATTTACAGTTTGGAGTGTCATCCAACTAGTGGGGATGATACGTCTTCCAGTCATAATACTGAAATATAGAGTTTTAACTACATTTTTAAATAGAGCAACTGAATGATGCATCTATTTCCTCTCCATGAATTATTTTGAATGTATTTCAGCATGGGAGAATATTTATGCATTATTTAATAGCAATAATGTTTGAATTTATACATTATGCAAATGTCATAATCAGGAAAATGAAAACTTGGACTGCTGCAACATCTTTAAATTTACCATTAGGTACTTATTTGTGCATAACATTTTAATACTGAGCAATGTTTCAGTACGTCACTTGAAAAGTTTATCTGAGATTAATAGGGTATAAAAAAAGAAATGGTGACAAATTCCTGATTGCTACCTTTCTGCTGTTTTGTATATAAATTTATCAGTGTAAGGTCTTTAATGATGACTCAAATAAAATCCACTTTTGAAGATGAGTCATTGAGGTCCTTACACATTATTCACACTTCATATTCTGATATCTTTCTCCCTTCCTTTCCTCGCTTTTGGGGCCCCACAAAAGCTGGCACAAGTAAATAACTTAAACTGTAGCTTGCCATAGCCATACTGTAGTTCGTTAAAATGTCAAAAACCATGTGCCAAAAGCCCATAAAACTAAAGCGGGCTCTCCCTCCCACTCATTAATCTGTAAGGGTACGTCTACACTAGCTCCCTAGTTCAAACTAGGGAGGCTAATGAGGGGAGACCAAATTGCTAATGAAGCACGGGATTTAAATATCACACGCTTGATTAGCGTATTCCTGGCTGGTCGCCATTTTGGAAACTGACTAACTCAAAGTAACTGCACGTGTCTACACGCGGCAGAGCAGCGTGATTCCGAGATAAACCCCTTAGTTCGAATTAACAGTTAAACCTCCATGGAATTCCATGAGGTTTAACTGTTAATTCAAACTAAGAGGTTTATCTCGGAATTGCGCTGCTCTGTCGCGCGTAGACACATGCAGTTACTTTGAGTTAGTCAGTTTCCAAAATGGCGACCAGCCGGGAATACGCTAATCAAGCATGGGATATTTAAATCCCGTGCTTCATTAGCAATTTTGGTCTCCCCTCATTAGCCTCCCTAGTTTGAACTAGGGGGCTAATGTAGACGTACCCTAAGAGTATTGGGCTCTTGCATGCATTGTGGGTTTTTTTGTTTTTTGTTTTTGTTTCAGGAGAGGAAGGATGGTGCACTGATTAAGGCACTAGCCTAGGACTTTAAGAACATTCCTTTCTTCACCATAAGCTTTCTGTGTGACGTTTGGCAAATTACTTAGCCTTTGTGCCCCAGTTTCCCTTTCTGCGTAATTGCCCTGCCCTACATCATAGGGAATTGTGAAGATAAATACATTAAAGATTGTGGTGCACTCAGGTACCACTGTGATGCTAGAGAAGTATCTTCAATTGGTTATAGCTCGCAACTCAAGATGTCCTTCTTTGGACACCTTATTATAGTTAAATTTCCTTTCATTTCACTGCAGTATTTTGGCACTCATTTTCTGTGTAACCATTAGTGTATCGTTTTTTGTAGCTAGTGTAATGTGGTTACTGATAGGTGTGATGCAGCTGAAAATGTGATACTACATAGAATACAGGACCAATAGAAAGGTGAGTTTCACGATGCAAACAGCCTGGAGCTGTTCTCAAGCTTTCAAGCCTGGAGGGGATTGTGTTTTTCCTGAAAAAAAAAACAAAAAACCCTTTATTGGTCATTGGTCCATTTCTTCTTTGTCTATATGGCAAACGGAAACTTTGGGGACAGAAGTGCAGGAAGGAGCCAAGTTTAAAATCTGAGGCTTTGCAGTTTCCTGTTGCAGGCAAACATACTCTGGAAGGAATGGGAGTTGGTGAAAGGATGATCTTTCTGTACTAAAAGCAAGAGAGGCAACTCCTCATCCTCTCCCACCTGGTATCGCTTTTGCTTCACCTACTAGCAGGAGGGCTGGGAGCCCAAGAAACAACCCTACTGAGAACCCATCTCTGTCTGCTTCTTCCATTTCAAATTGCCTTTGCCTGAGTCCTTGGCTCACCAGGTGAGAAATGGAGATAATAGGGAGTTGTATGTGTGCTCTGAGCAGCAGAGAAGGAGTTAGACACCCCCCCTTACTGTAATCCCTGCAATCAGCACAGCTCTCTTCAGTCGGCTTTCCCTGTGCATATCTATATCACACAACCTAGAGAACAAGAAGTGAATAAACAGGGACCGAGCTACCTTAGTACTTTCTAAAGGTGGCCCATTAGTGTCTTGATAGGCACATAAATGGGGCACTGGGAGGAAACCTGCATTCCTATTCCCCATGACACCAGTTGTGTGGCTAAAAGAATAATACTACTTAAGTGCCATCAATCCAGCACTTCTCATAATCACTAAACTCACATAACTGCTGACAAACTCAGGACAGCTCTTACTGTGATGCTGGCACTTGAACAAATTTTGGGCACACGCCAATTTGAAATCAGTCCCCGCCTAGATCTTCAACTCTGCAAAAGCATTCCAGAAAGGATTACCTTTATGGCAGAGTGGCTGTAACACTTCCCCCACCCATCATGAAAACTGGGATGCTTGTGCCATCACTTAGGGTAAAGATCTGCTATAAGCATCCAATCTCTTTAGTATATTCAGCTTATTTTGCATTCTGGTTTATTTTCTGGATCATCTGTTTTGCTCTGTTTCCTATCACTTAAAATCTATCTTTTGTAGCTAATATGTTTTGCTTTGTCTAAAACCAATGTGTGGGAGTCATAATTGGGGGCAGAACGATGTTGTGTATTCCTCTGTACATTGAGGCAGCAGGTGAATTTCATGAGAGTACACTGTACTGTTCCCTGTGGAATGCAAGGTGCTGTAATTTGGGGTTTACATGCCAGAGGGAATGCATGCTGGAGTAGCTGGGAAGTTCCTAGCTGGAGCATTCTTATACAGCATTGACCAATGTGCCTGCATGTAACCACAGCTGGTATGTCCCTGTCTGTATGAGCGCTGGTGAAAGTGCAAGCTGGAGCCTGGAAAGAGCTTAGCACTACAATACAGTGTAAAGGGAACCCAGGCTGGGGGAAACCAGTCACAGTTAATTCTAATATGAAAACATGCATTGACTTCAGAATGGCCCTCTCCCAACCAGCATTTCCTGAAAGGTGCACACTGGTATGGACCTTCAAATGTGTTTCAGATGCCACCCAGCTGACTAGCAGAGCATCCAGAGCTAGGTTTCTTGTTTCTATTGGTGGTGCACATTTGCACATGCCTCAGTACACATAAATTTATTCTGCACATGGATAGAAAAAATTAGAGGGAACATTGTCCCTAATCCCCATGCCAACTATGTTGCAGACCTTATAACAATGCTTGCCTACAGTGTACAGTTCCAGCATATAATAGTTTTTATTCTGACACTTTTGAATATTATTATAATACATGAATTTTTAAACAACATTTATATGGTATCTTGCAGTCTTAGAAACATGACAATATTTCTATGGGGAATTTGGAATGTATAAGTTCTCTAGATTGTGATGAAAGTAATATTTCAACTATTTTAATGTTTCAACTTCAATTAAGCAAGTTGGTGCATCTATAACTAGCTTTCTTATTAAATGGTTTTGTTGTATGTTTACTGTAAACTTACTGCCAATTCCATTGGGCTTTAATTAGAAACCCTTCCCTATAACATGTAAATGTCTGGGCACCCAAGAATAGCATTATAGAGTTGGTATGTTAATTGATCGTTCCTTAAGAACAATCTGTTTTTCTTCCAGTCATGGAAAGCATTGGCATTTGCCATTTTCCTCCCCACCCCACTAGCTGGCGCTTGCTTCTTTAATAAATGCACATATTAGATAGGTATATGGTGTTAGGCAGAAGGTCACAATGATGTTAAATTTGCTGCTGAGCAAAGGATCAAAGTGTAATGAATTCTCAAAAGCTGGGAAATGGGAATGTGCAAGTGTAAATAATGTATTAATTATTGAAAGCTGAGGGACTGAAAATTTCTATTTAGTCATAACATCTTCATTTTCATGCTGATTGACAGTATTTCGGGTATTTTTATTTTAATTAAAGGTTCCCCCCAAGATAGCACTTCAATTTTCAGTAAAACTGTCAATAGTTATTTTTCATCTTAATTCTTTCTGCCCCCCCCCCCCCCCGCATATATTGTAGGTACTCAGTAAAGGAAGGGAACTGGAAGGAAATAATCCACTTATTTTGTAAAATAGAGTAGTACAGGCAGGGTATGTCAGAAACAAAATTTTCCCTGTCCTCCAACAAAAAGACAATACAGAAGCGCACAAAATGTTAGGCTCACTGCTTATTTATGGAAGCAAAGGAAGTCCAATGAGACCCTTATTAGCCACTTCTGCTACTCTTAAAATATGTCTTCACAGTGAGCTAGAGGTGCAATTTCCATCTGGAGGGTGTATGCCTAGCAATTTGGATGGTAGGTACCTGGGGCAGTTAACTTTCCAGACCCTCATGCCACTGCGACAAGTCTTCTATTTTTAGTATGCTAGATCCAGCAGAGTGAGAAAGACTCCTCCAATTGAAAATTACACTTCCCAGTGCAGACCTGCGCAGTGGTACTTAACATATACAAGTAGCTACTTTTGAATGAAATGCTATCCAATGTGAGAATGGGTGCCAGAATTTGGCCCCTAGTAAGTAGAGTCCATAGTCTTTGCTTTGCAAACATTATGCAAAATCTAACAGCAGCAAGCAGGACCTTAATATTTACAAACTAGGGCAGGGAAAATCCTGTAGTATAAAACTATGAGCTAGATGGACGTTTGATCTTACCCCGTATGGCTGTTCTTATGTACTTAAGTGGGGATTGGACCCACTAACATTTTAGGAGCTTCCCCAAAACTTCCCACATCCTTCATTCCCAAACAACCACTCCCTTCCAGTATCTTTTACCCATAGATCAGCTTATCCTTCCCTTCCCAGTTCTTTGAATCTACTTCACAATGAGGTAGCACAGTGGACCCCAGCCACTGGTCAGCAGCAATCCTGACCTCTTATGTATGTACTTATATGGCTCTTCTCACTGCAGTATCAGTCTCTTCCTGTATAATCAACAACAACAAACATTCTGTCCCACTTCTCAGCCTAAAAAAGCCTTTTTCCCTCTTTGTTCCTCTCCTCTCCCTCCCCTATCACTCCCCCAAAAGTGTATTTAAAACACAAAGAGTTAAACAAGAGAAAGTCGAGCCAAAGGGGTGAACTAATGCTGGGGATGCTTCATGTATGAGAGGAAAACCTGATAGCTGCCTGGGGAAAGCAGAGGGCTGTGGGAGAAGCCCTGAGGAAAGTGAAGTAAGGATGCACTAGATAGCAGCAGTTCTATTTGGGCTTAGTGAGTACCATCACCCACTAAGCCAGCATATGTTATGCTCTTGTACAATGGATCCACTTCATGACAGTTTAAGAGAGATTTTCTGCTCTCACAACAGAGTCCAATGACATACCCAGTTCAGATGTCTCCATTTGTAGACATCAATATTTTTAACATAACATTTGACATCTGGTTACTATAAGTCCATTATATTCAGACCATGTATCTGAAACATTAATAATGCTAAATGTGCTGCTGAATGGCTATGTCCCCATTATTCTTCCTAAGAATAAAACTTTCTCTGAATACTTCCTGTCCACTCAAGCCAGTCTATGTAATAACAGGACTGTATATCTGTAATCTACAGGCACAAGCTACTGGAACCTCAGACTGAGGCACGCTCCATCCCCTCATCCAAAGGACAGTTATTTCCTGTACATCAATCACAAGTTGGATTTTATGTATGCTTGCCTGTAGCATATAGAAAAATGTTAACAGTTCATATATGCATTTAATAGCAAATTTAATATGTAAACAGAATGCGACTTTACTGCTTTAAGATATTGACATGAATAATGTCTTTCTCCCCAGGGAAGAATGTGCGATGCAAACTTGAATGTTGAAGAAAATATTCTAAATGAAACAAATGTAAACTTTAAATCTTTATTTTAACCCCCTACCATCGCTTTACCCAAAAGAGAAGACTCGTGTTGAACTGGCAGCCTGCAAAGCGGTACATCATTAACAAAATGAATATTAGAACTGCATATTGGAAAATTTATTTTAATGGTAAACTAGAAGTAATGATACACCCTTTGGCCACACAATGCTGCAAAAGGCACTGCTGCTCACACCATAACTTTTAATGAAATTGAACTCGCCAGTAAGAAACAAATGGATATGTTTTGAAGAAACCTGAAATTATTTCCTCAGGTCATTCATAAGACAGATCATTATGGGGAAACCTCTCCCTGTGCTAGGGAAGAGAAAACAGGATAGTTCACTAATGCATGGGATTTGATATTGTAAGCCTTCTACATTTATTAGCTTGCTTCAAAGAAAGCAAACTTCAGCATAGAACTTTACTTGAAATAGTAAATGTAGTATACAACCTGCATAGTTAAGGCTACTTATCTAGATCACAAAGCAAACAGCAAAGTATATAAATGAATCAGTTGTTCCCATGCTGTAGCACTTATATGTTCTTGTCTCTGCTTTTATAAATGTCCTGTCTCACCCTCTTACCCTGATATTTCCCATTACTGAATGCAAGGCAGAAAGTGAAATATGATAGAAAGACTTATGTATATTTTTCAAAGCTGATGGCTGCAGATTGTCAGTATTTTAATATCTTCTTGACAAAGTGTACTGTGGGTTTTTATTTTTATTATAATCTTCATTTTGGTATCCATGAACATGGTATGTCTAGTTTCTAAGGAAAACTTCCCATCCATGCCCAGTGATTTTTAAAAAGCAGCCAGTGTCTGGTGACTCATCCTAATGCTAACTGTAGTCACCAATGTACTTCAAAAATAACTGATAATTGGCTGGGTAAAAAAAAGAGACATATCAGCTTATTGATTATTTAAAAGCAAGTGACAAGCATTAGTCACATTTCCTCTTTTCTTCAAGTCAAACTGTTTCCAGGTTTTTGTCCAACAAAAGCTGCTAATATTCTGATTTAGGCAGAATGTAGTTCTGGGAGGTTATGCATGCTAATTTCAGGGAAAGTAACAGACTTACTGGTTGTCATTGGGCTTATAAGAATCAGTCTAATATGTGCTTTTTTCGATACTAGGTTGTTATTGAGTTTTCATTATGTTTTTCATTACCCTACAGAGAAATGGAAACAAGTTATACAAGTAAAAGATTTGTCAGAACACTTTAGAGAAGTTGCTGTCCACTGGGAAAATACATCTTGGATATATCATTCAAAGACTGAACACTGTCAGGAAATTCTTCTCTCATAGGTTAGTGCAAATCCAGAGTAATTTCACTGAAATTAGTGAAGTTATTTCAGCTGCACACTACTGCAACTGAGAGCAGAATTTGGTCTTGTCTTTTTAATTATATGCACACTTTCAGCATTAAGAACTGATTCTCTCCCAGGAATTAAAAAAGTATCAATCGTTGGTCCATAAGCACCATCTACCACAAAGTATGTGAGAGATAATTTGTTGATTCCAGGTGGGGTAAAGAAAGAACGCAGTATATTGATCAAGATATGCAGAACTAAAAAAACCAGACACATGGATAGATTCAAGCTGCAGATCCCACTCTATTATTGTTAGGGATGGGGATTGATATAGGCCCACCTCCTCTCACATACCAAGCATTTAAATGGGACCAGCACAGTGTTACAGGATGTTCAGTATGTAACCCATAACCTGGGTAGAGCTTCTTCAGCTGATCTTTAAGCCTCAACTCACTTCTGAGTGCTTTCCATGAGCGGGTAGAAGAGTGATATGTGGTGGTATGCTTTATAAAGGAATCAGATCCACCACAAAATCCTAGGTCTCCTCTACCTGAGGGAGCTTTCCCTTTTTTTAGCCTTTCTTTTTGTATTGGGTACTCAACACCGGGGACACCAGCACCTAGCCTGATCACACCTCCAAATCCAAACTACATGGTTGCTGTTCCCTGCCAAATCCAATCGCTAAGCTCCCTTAGGTGGCATCAGGGCCTTAGTCTGAAAAGTGCTATCTCTCAACATTTCCTATATGTCATTAACTTCATTGCAGGCCTGGGTTTGAGAGCTGCAGAGTGTAACAATTGTAGGCTTTTGTGTGGCTCATTGGTCTAGAGATATGAGTCTCGCTTTGGGTGTGCCATGTGTGCAGGGGACTAGACATGATAACCTCTCAAGGTTCCTTAAGGTTCTATGAACCTATTCTATTCAGCCCATGGGAAGGTCTCTAAAGCTTCTCTACTTCTCCTTCCTGTCCTGCTTTCAGCTCTTGAGGAAGAGAAGGGAAGGGGAGGTTACCCAACTACTTTCCGCTACAGGGACCATTCTAACTTGTTGAAGGAGGATCCGCTGGGTATCCCAGCTCAATATACCCCCACAAGATCACATGTACAGCTTTGAGCCCTGAGGAAAGTCCCCATAACTTCCTCCACTTTTATTTTATGCCCCTTGCCATTCTGAATGCTTGGGAAGGCTTAAATAGGGATAGATGAAACATGATAACCAACGCATTCTTTGATTTTTCCCCCACCTGCAAGCTAGTCAATGGGAGTCAGAGAACCCCTCTGCCATGCACAAATATAGGTGGAGGGGGTCCCTATTCTACCTGCCACACAGCAGTTTGGGTATCATTACTTTAGGCCAGCTAAATGTCTTCCTTCTTGCTTATGTTGGGGGAGCTCATCTGTTATGGTCCAAATGCACATTCTACTACTATTCAGCAATTGCCCAGCCTAGTGTTGAACTCCTCCTTGCTGCGGTCCAGGCTGCCTGTGTAGAGCTTCATGAGCCAGAGGAGCAAGGGGTAGGCTGTGTTGCCCAGGATCACAATGAGCATGTCCACCTCTCCGACGCCGATGGTTCAGTCTGGGTAAAAAGTGCAGACATGCATCTTTTGGAAAAGGCAGGCATTCCAAATGATGCGAGTGTCATGCGTCTTTCCCACTCATCCGATGCTGATGTCGGTGAAGTGTCCCTTGTGATCCACAAGCACTTGCAGCACCATGGAGAAGCACCCATTTTGGTTGATGAACTCCAAGGCATGGTGTTCGGGGACTAGAATGGGGATGTGTGTGCCATCTATGGCCACGCCTCCACAGTTGGGGAAGCCCATGTCAGCAAAGCCATCAATGATGCTGTCCCTGTTGTCCAGAGTGACAACTTTCTGTGGTTGATGTCCTTCACTACTTGTATGAGTCTGGCCCCAACTGTGGATTTCCCCATGCCGAACTAGTTCCTGTCTGAGCAATACCTCTCCAGACTAATTTCGAGGCTGCTCCATAGTGAGGACATGCAAGCATGAATTTATTAAATCGGGAGTTCTTGAGTCAAATTTAGTAATTTCGAACTAGTTTCCCAGTATAGACATGGCCTGGGAGACCGCTCTCATTTACTATTCCTGATTCATTTGAAAAACTCCCCTCAGTTTCTTGCCTTCACAGTTGTGGAGAAAATCTTGAAAACACGACTCTTAAATCACTCAGAAATCTGAAGGCAAATAAAGACCCCAAAATATATTTAACTTAAAATTCAAGGGGCCTGAATCCTATTTTGAATGTTTTAGAGTTGCAATAGGTAATAGACCATGGTGGATGTTCCCTTTATTCCTAAATAGTATATACATGCATACAGACATGACAGGGCTTTGTTCTGTTGTGCTCGCTACAGGCTAGCCACTTGCTGATGCCTCCCCATGATCTCCATTTATGCAGACTGGAGGACTGGATGAAGTAGGTGACAAACACTAGAAGAGTCAGATGGCCTTCCTGTACCTATTAGTGTATAATGTCAGTGTGACTTACTTGTACAAATAGTATTGGATTTCTTTTCTTTGTTCAGCTGTGCTGAATTTGATTCCAACCCACCCCATTTCTGACTTGTGTGTAAATGCAGCTCCTCTGGAAAGTGTTGAATACAGAAGAACCCTTTTAGCAAAGCCAGAGGCAGTGGGCTCTTTCTGAGAACCATCCCAATGATGGTCCTGTGCCCTGAATTGCTCTCCTTTCTCGTTCGCCTCTTGGTATTCCTGTTGTGAGGCTGGGTAGGTGCCAAATATGGTGCTAGATTTTCTGATGTTGACTCTTTCTCAGTATGAACTGGATTGAGACCATGATCTTATTTCACAGTTCCATGTTTGGAAAAAAAGTAGGGCTGTCAATTGACCAGCATTAATGCCTGCGATTAACGCAGGACAGGATTGACGCATAAAAAAAATTAAAGTGTTAATCGCAGGCATTAATGCTGTGCTGCCTCTTTGAAGTGCCACGTCAGCACTTCAAAGGGTCAGCGCAAACAGAGACAGGGATCCCCAGCTGATTCCTGGCTCCGCTGTTGCAAAGCCCCTTTAAAGTGCCACTCTGCAACAGCGGAGCTGGAGATCATCTGGGGACTCCGGCTGATCCCTACCTCCGCTTGTGGTGCCCCTTTGAAGTGCCGTGCCTGCGCTTCCAAGGGGCAGCACTGCATGGAGCCCGGGGTCAGTTGGGAACTCCAGCTGATCCCGGGCTCCATGCAGTGCTACCCCGTTGAAACACTGCTGCTGTGTTTAAAAGGGGAGTTGCGCATGCTTAATTGTGATTAAAATTTTTAATTGCTTGACAGCCCTAAAAAAAAGCAATTCTGAGTGGCATGCTCCAGAAATCATTTCCGCTACATTAAAACCGAATCTCAGAACTTTCAAATCCCAGAATGTTGCAGGGTTCTTTATGGTTTCCTTATAGCTCATTTTAAAGAGCAGATGTATAATGTGGGGAGGAGAGAACACTTTTCTGGATACACAACTGTTCTAGAAGGAACAAATCGGTACCTCCTAGGAAACTTTTTCACATGTCTCCAAAAAACTAGTAAGACCAACTAACTATAGTTGTTATAATTCTTGTTTATTTCTGTAAGTGGCACTTCAACACAATCCTAGTACTAGTGGCACCTTTAAAAAACTCTTGTAAAATAGTGACACTCTCCATATTCTTGTCCAATGGTTCTTTTAACAATATTGTAGATTAATCAAAAGCACCCAGTCAAAGTGATAAAAATTTCCCATCAGGCTTTGCTGACCAAGTGAATACAATTAGCAAGACATGACCAGCACAAAATTTACTGCAAATGCTGATATTCATTGACTTTCAATTAAAAATATAAGAACTACACATCAAATGAAAGGAGGGCTGTGCCCTGGTGATCCTCAGCCAGATTTATGACTAATATACCGAAGGCGAGATTTTACTCTAAGTGCAGGTGAGTTTTTTGTTCACAATGCAGCTTTAGAATTAAGTTAATTGAGTGATAAAGGAATCTTCTTTTTGACCTCTTGCCAAACAAAACAAACAAAAAGCTCCCTTAAATGGGCTTAGCTAATCAAGGCAGTATTAACAGGTGTTATGGGTTGCTGAGTTTTTGTTTATTAACATTCTGAAATGATTTCAATGGTACCATAATAACCTTTTTCTGTCTTATTTTGATTTTAAAATCAGAACATTTCCAGCTTCCTATAGTTAATAGGGTCAAGTCTATGAGTCTGTGCTGGTTACCATGCCTTCAGTCATGTGGAATCCAAACAGCCATTATAATTTGTTTCTAAACAGATCAAGAGCTATTTACCATCTCAATGTTTTGTGCACAGCTGGGTGTCTGGCAAATGTCCAGTATCCATTAACATTTAAAAATTAGTCCCATAATGCATCTTTTCCATGGCTTGAGGAGTATACACACTGACACATGTTGGGAACCAATTATACTTGCACCACCATTAGTCTGGCTGCATTCAACTTCCCAGTAAATGAGGGCTAATTTAGTTTCCAGAATGTTGTATCTTAAATTCGTACAATGACCTTAGAGAGAGCCTAAGAGTTAAAGTGAAAGGAAATGTTCAGAAAGAATAATGCTGTTTTTTCCCCCCCGAAACATAACAACACATTATTATGACTGTTCCCAGCCCCTGTGCCTGTCTCTCAAAACCAGGTTCTTCTAATTCAGTGCTACTAAAATTCATGAGCAGAGTTTGTTTGGGGACAAATCAGATTAATAGAGTAAACTAACCACCCCACTTCCTCTGATTAAGGCAGCTAATGGAAATTTTTACATTAGCAAAAACATTAAGGCTCGTCTCTAGCTGTTCTAACTCCTTGGGTTATCATGTTCTATTTGTCCTAGAAGCTGGAAAGAAATAAATACTGACTTTTCTAATAAGTGTTAGTACTCTTCCTAGGCAACATAACACTGCACAAGTAAAAACCAAGCTGCTAGTTATAGCTCTTAAGAGGTTGGAATGAAAACAGAAAAAATAAAAACGACTTTCTGAGAAGTGTCATCCTGAAACCTCTGCTGCCTTGAAAAAGTCCTTTGATAATATCATAGGTGCCATGGGGAGTGTTGCTTGGCTACAACAGTAGTGAGGACAGAAGGGTGGTTCTATTTTGTTTTTTGTTTTACTTCTTTCCCGTGCTACATGACAGTTCAGCTCAGCCCTCAGCAATCAGGATTTAGACTGACTGCCAGCTGCTGCTGCTGCCTTTGCAGCAACATACTGTACAAAGCTTATCTGAGCTCACTTAGTGTATGTCATGCTGTTTAATAAAGCTAAATTGCTCAAACAGAATACTCTCTGCCATAGGCTTTTAGAAGTCAGAGATGGTTTTAAAATTCTGCACTAACATTCATCAAAACTGTTTAGAAAGAGCTTATGCAAACTTCAGGAAAGAAGTAATTTTCAAAATAGGCACAAAGCAATACAGCAGTGCTTGCATTAGGCATTAGTGTGCCAGAATCCGCTCCCTGGCACACCCGAGAATATCTAGCGTTAATTATCTATCTTGTTTAGACATTTAAACTGAGTTGGCAAAGGTGCTCAGTTTTGTGCCTGGTTGAAGGTTTCTTATGTGGTATTTACAGGTATTGTACAAGTCACCCTGCTGCATGCCCAATTAGAACTTCCCTTTGCAAAATATTCCTTTAAGGTATTATTGTGCCTTTCTTTTACACACATTTTGTGCAAAATAGGTTTTAATTGAAATTTCTTATTCTTTGAAACCTGCTCTTCTGGAGATATTTACAGATTTTTTTTACTGTATTCCTCTCAAAATGTACGGACCACAGCATGTACAAAAACACCTCCTTGTAGTCTGTCCAACAATAATACATTTTCATGCATCATTGGCACTACAGTGCTTCGTTTAGAGTATTGATTAACATTCCTGTTCTATGAGGGCTTGTTGGTTTCTCATCCCTTTTTATCGTTTGGGGAGTTCAAATATTGTCCTCTAAATTTACAGTACATATGAGATTAGACAATAACAGCCTATATTAATAAACAAGATGCCAAGCAAATTTGTGAGCTTCATATATCTATCACTTTATGGCAATGACCATTTTTGTATTTATGTAGTATATAATCATTACTACAGTTTGCGGGCCATATTCTACCATCAATTCCACTGAAGTTTAGATAATATCCGTGAGGCAGATACCACCTCACTTTTTTGCTTGTTTTTGATTGTTAGTTTGGTTTTTTTTTAGTGTAAATGGGAGAAGGGAGAAAATGAATTTCTTTCAATTCTCTGTCTTGACAGTCAGCCTTGATTTTCATCTATTGGATTTAACAAAAATTGGAGCCTGTTTACATTTTTTAATTAAAGTCAATAGCTTATGTTCAGACTAATATATGGTGTTAATTAAAGACAATATAGTGACAATCTTGAAAGACAAATGCATTTCTTCAGTTTAATTATTTAGTTTCCTACTAAGAAACAGCTCTGCAGAAGTCAATGACCCTTTAGGATATCCTGGAAGAAATGAACAATTAGCTTCATTTTTTTCCTACTAAATATGGAACTTGTAACACAATATGCAATCTATTAAAACCCCCTCTTAAAGAATAGCCTAATGTTCATGGGAGTGTCTTACAGTAGGGCAAGGGTCAGAGGAGTAATCCAATCAACCTCATGGAATCCAGATTGCCCGACTAGCTTGATATAAAACAATAATGGCTTCAAAACATGAAAAGTTGAGTCTTTCATGGTAAGAAATGAAGAATAACAGAACTCAATATGAACTTTAAGAAAACTCATTTGATTTTTTTTTTAAAGAAAATAAACCAAATTACTCAAATTTGACTACAGTAGACTGGTGACAAACATGGTAATTTTAACTAATCAAGAAAGCATATATAATATTACTGCTAGCTGAGAAAGGAAGTGTAACACTCAAACTATAAATTAAAATAACATAGGGATTCTGGCAGACACCTACAGCTCTGGGGAAAAAATCTGTTGCCTAGATGTTGAAGCTAAAGTAGGGACAAAACTGAGTTAAAATACACACTACTGAGATTTATTACAAAAACCTGTCTTTAATTCAAGAGAGAAAACACCAGAATCTTCCATTTCTATATAAAAGCAGTAAATGTATAGGTCCAGTTCTTCAAAAAAGATGGTGATGAGAAAAGTAGTGATGCTAGAAACCTGAGGCAGGTATGGGTGTGATTTGTTTGGTTTATCACTTAGCTGTAGCCAGGCCTTATGTATCTCAAAACCATTGCCATCCTTGAACCATCACTATGATAGTCTGTGACCAATCCAGGAAGAGAATCCTTGGACCAGATAGGGAGGCAGTGGTAGGAACCAATGATAGATCTCAAAGGGCAGGAATCATACAGAAAACAGCTGTTAGCCACATCTTCTAACTATATCACTACTGGTTATGTATCTTTGTTCAAAAAACATCCAAAACCAGATTGCATATCCTTCAGCAAATGCTTGTTCATTGTTCATGAATTGCAAATATTCAAAATTTGTTCCAGGTGGGTTACTTTCATAAGTCAGGTGGCGGTGCTGCTGGTCTCTGGTTGAATGATTTATGTAATTTGCCAACAGTGTGAATTTCAAATGGCACATTAGAATGTAAAGTTTTAAATTTACACTTTGTTCCCTTATTGTAAAAATCAAAATTTAGCATTACAGCTAAAAAGGTGGTTTTCATAAGAAACTTGCTCTCCTATGGGATGAGTGTGCAAACGTGTGAAGGCAACCAGGAGAGCACTCAGTCCAATTGAAATTTTCTTTCAAATGGCAACAAATCTTCAATAACATGAATTGATATATCTCCTTTTTTGAAGGGTAAGAATAGGAAAGTAGATGTAGCTGAGCAGAAGGGTAAGTGCAGGGAGCTCTAAAGGAAGACAAAGCTAGAAGGAAAGATCCTACAGAATGAAAAAGGCAGAGCAGAGAAGCAGATGGTCCCATGAGATTCAAAAAAACATTTGCCAGGAGAATAAAATATTGTGGAAGCCATTTTAATATTCCTTTTTCATAAGAGTCCAAACCAACTCCTATTCACTTCAATGGGTGGCAGATTAGAATCTTCATACAAAACTAGTCTGCGCTTGCAGCATATGTGTAGCACCTTTTGTAAAGATAATTGTAGAGTTTGGGGAGAGAACTGACTATTACTTTCTTGGGGCTTGTCTTCTCTGAGGAAGTAATACATGTGTTGCATGCGTTGTGTGTGAAATAATTGCCACCTTTGTTTTAACAAAGTCTCGGCCTTCATGTCAAGGAGCAAGATTCTCTGAAGTTTAGCACTCAACAGGACAATCTAACCCAGCGGTTCCCAACCTTTTTGAGCATACAAAACCCTTTTCAATCTATTAAAATTTCATGGACTGCCACACTCTTGGGGGAGAAAAAAAGAAAAGAAAAGTAAAAGTAAGGAAAGAAAAATAAAAGAAAAGTAAGGGAAGGGGAAAAGAAAAGGAAAGGGAAAGGGGAAAGTTTTTAAAATTTCTACGAGCCCACTGCTGTACCGTCTCAGACCACAAGGGATCCATCGACCATAGGTTGGGAACCACTAGTCTAACCCATCTAGAAGCTAACATGCTATTGAACACAGTTCTCTCAATCTGCCTGAGACACAGGTGCAAGCTGGCACCGGCACTTGGTATTCTAATTATCAACATGGAGTAGAAACAGATAATTCTTAAATGCTGTATTAATGTATATGTCTACAAATTACACTATGCCTTCAAGTATGGGCAATTCACATGTATTGTTGTGGTAATGTGAACAGCTTCCCCGTGTGTGAGGTGGAGTGATCACATAACAAAGTCAGTCCTTCCACCAAAAATCTACAACCTAAGTAATTAAACAATTTTTTGTATTTGCAGCCCATACATTTTTAACAAATAGAATTGCAGGGGAAACACTGCCTGCGTGTGGCATGGTGCCATTTCTGATTCAAGATTTGAATCAGAAACAAGATACCACTTTCCAAACTGAGCTCAGAGCAATATCCAAATTTTGTAGTTTGATGAAAGCAATAAGGGCATGAACAAAAACTTCTAAGATATTGGCGTTCCTTGTTTCTTTCCTTTATTTTCCTCACTAAATGCTGCAGAATGTTTTCTGATTTTCCACATTATCCACCCTGCTACGTTATTTCCCATGAATGTAGGTAAGTACAACTCATTGGAGTGCTAGTGAATGTTTCCATATGTGAGAAATCATACTACTTTTTTCCATATCTTGATTTTCAGTCTGACACTTCCACCCTCCAGTGAAAATTTTTGAACAAACAGCTTGAACAGAAAACTTGATCCACCAATCATGACAAAAGTGTTTTGAAAAGAGATGGGAGAAAATACAAGATGCTGAGATGAAAGAACAAAGATGCCGGGCAAGTTCTGTAATCTGGGAATCTCTCACACTAGAGAGTCTTACCAACACGCCAAAATTAACCATCCTGTGAGCTGCTGGCAATGTATTGGGAGAGTGGATGATAGCTGTGTTCATGAACTGTTCATCTCAGTTGGTGAATGTATCTATAGTCTATCTAAGAAAGCAGGAAAAGGAAACATTAATAAGAAACCCTGAAATGATAAAGCAGATGCTGCAAAGTGAGTTTCACTATGGGAGTGAAGGAGGAGAAGCCTGCTCAAAGGTTAATGCTCTCTTAACTTCTAAATGTACATGTGAATCTAAGATTCAAATGTGAGCCACTTCTGAACATTTTCTGTGTTGTTTGGAGGCACAGACCTGAACATTTCTGAGCCAGATTTTTCTGCACTAGAACACTCTTAATTGTACTTCACAAGGGACAATTCACAAGGAAAACACATCTGCCGCCTGTTTCCTGTCATATTTGAAGGGCAACATTACACGTCCAAGAGCAGAATACACAGAAAGCAATAGGATACTTGTCTATTTATGACATGGCAGTATGGCAGAAATTATTTTATTAGCAGGTCATTGAAAGACTTTTGCAAGGGAATTAATTTTCCCCACAGTGGGAAAAATTCTCTAAGAAATCATATGAAAAACTACATTGTTGTCAATTGTACAAATGAATTAAGGAATGAAAACAACAAAAGACTGAGGGTTTTATAGTGACACATCTCCTTTTATTAGAGTCAAAGTTTCTAGAACCTAATGTTATATCCAAACAATAATCCAGGAATTCTAATTTAGCATGGACTAGACCTGTCAGATTTTACCTTAATGAAGCTCAGATGAGTGGACAAGGAAGGGGAAAAAATGGGCACTGTGATAATGTACACAGTACAGTAATTGGATCAAGCTGAGGCAGTGGTGGTCCTTAATGTCAGCAGAAGGTACAGATGAAAGGGCTGTCACTTGTAAATTGTTTGCAGTCTTTCAGTTTTCTTTAACTTTTATCTTTGTAGATTTTTATAGAATATTCATATTTCTTTAGGAATTATAACAATACAAAGGTGGTAGAGTATTCAGTGCATATTACTACTACTAAATTAGACAATAATATAAACAGGAAAGAAAAGAGAGTAGATCAAGCCAAAAGGAAATTAATTAATACCAGAATAGGAGAGGCAAGAATAACAGTAAATTAAATATCTAAGTTTCAGTCCTATAATCCATGTTCACTTTTTATGAATTTATTTCAATGAGAGCTTTTCCTGAATAAAAGGTGAAAGAACAGACCCATTATTATTTCCAAAAGAAGTCCTTATACTCATAATATAGTCTACATATTGCTCCCTCAGACCATGATATTTCAGTTGGCGTGATCCCTCTTCACATTTTGAAGGTTTTTTTTTTAAATCTTGTATGACTGGTGGTCCGTTCTCATTTCTGTAAATTCCATATAATACTTTATAGTGATGCCTCCGCAAGCAAACAAATGTATTAGTTTCTCCATTCAGTCTGAGCATGACTCATGAAGTCCTGACTCTGGCAAGAGTACACATTGTAGAGGGTGCCTACTATACTGTATGCAAGGGCCATGACTGAGGCAGTTTGCATCAAATTGAAATCATGACAAAAATAGGATCCACTCCCCGACCCCAACTCACCCATGCAGAAGGATCAGAGACTTTATGCACCACTAAAAAGGGATGAGCAGCCCCTGCATCTCCCCTTCCCCACCCAAGAAGATTAGAAACCTCTAGCCCTCCATACGAATGGCTGGAGAGACCCTACATCATCAGGGATGGTCTAGCCGGTACTGAGTCCTGCCATGAGGGCAGGGGACTGGACTTGATGACCTCTCGCAGTCCCTTCCAGTTCTAGTGTTCTATGATTCTATGCAAAGGAGAAGCCCCCATGACCGCCCAGGCCCAGGCAGGGAGAGCCCCTACGTCCCCTCCCCTTACTTCTGACCTGCTGTGGTGTTGCCCTCGGAGTCGGGTGGCTGAAGCATTCATGGCTGTGATATGACAGTGGTGATATTTAAAAACAATCCTTCCCTTCAATTCCACTCCCACCCACTCCCCTATTGTTTTGTGAATTTTTAACCTGCTCCTGCTATTACGGCAGCAGGTCCTGCAGGATCCCAGTCCCACTGAAGGGTTCTAGTGTCAGTTTCCACTGGGATGAGCTGGCACGATCCTTTGCAGCTTTGGGAATCTTAATGGGCCTGTATGGGTGCCTAAGGTTCCATGTTAGTGGATTCTGAGGTAGGATCTGTGGTCCAAATTTGCACTGGGTGAAGGTTCTTATGGCACTGCTTGGATCTCCAATTACGTCTTGGCAGGCAATTGGTGCAATATCAAAACTGGAAGCATTTCTCTGGGGGCAGTCTGCTCTTTATTCTACAGTCCTAGTCAGGAATCTGGAAAGAATATCCTCTGGACACCACAGCGATCAGTCTACTTGTCCTTACTCCATTACTTCAAGGTTAAGATTCCCCATGGATGCTGATGATTCTTTAAGATTTGAAGAAAAAAAAAGAGACAGCCCAAACAAAACACCTCCACTTTATCGTTGACTTCTCTGTGATGTACCAGGGCAGTCTGCCACTGTAAGGTCTAGGAGACCTGTGTAGCAGCTGGTGCTCTTTTGGAGGGAAGCCCTGCAGGCAAGTGCTGGGAGTCATCTGAACCAGATGAACAACAGTTGGGGCTGATTCTCAGCCAAAGGATATAAATGAAGGCCCCAGAGTCACAAGGCTGGGAACAGCAGGAGAGGGCTGGGACTGCTCACTCTTGTTGGTAATGCAGAAGGTTGTGTAAGGGCAAGAAAGCCCTTGCCTAAGCTGGAGGAAACTCCAGGACATTAAGCTACTGGAGGCCAAAAGGCTCCATGCATTTAGCTGAAAAACAAGATAGTTGCTATTGTTGTTCCTGTCCTCTTCCCCTCTCCCACCAATGTACACATGGGCTACATCTACACTGGCATGATTTTGAGCAAGAACTCTTTTGTGGAAGAGTTCTTGTGCAAAATCTCTTCCAGAAGAGAGCATCTACACTGGCATGTACCTTTGCGCAAGTGATGTTCTTTTGCGCAAGAGCATCCATGTCAGTGTAGATGCTGTCTTGCGCAAGAAAGCTCTGATGGCCATTTTAACCATAAGGCTTTCTTGTGCAAGAAATTCATGTTGCCTGTCTACATTGGCCTCTTGAACAAGAACACTTGCGCAAAGGGGCTGATTCCTGAGCGGGAGCATCAGAGTTCTTGCACAAGAAGCACTGATTTCATACATTAGAACGTCAGTGTTCTTGTGCAAGAACTCGTGGCCAGTGTAGACAGGCAGCAAGTTTTGGGGCAAAAGTGGCCGCTTTTTCACAAGATCACATCAATGTAGAGACAGCCACACTTTTTGCATGTTTGTGTGTCCACAAATGAACCTTGCTTTGTGGAATGAGCTATAACCTGAATTGGGCATGGCGAAGGGTTTGTCCCAGCCTGCTGGTGGTCAGATCCACAAGGGTATGCCAGCATTTTGTACATCTACTGTTGTAGGACTAGTCTGTCCAGCATTTTTGTACCACTGTATCCATTTCAGTAAGGGGTGTTATTTAAGTAATGATATACTGGTAGAACCCCTGGTGTGGATATAGTTAAGTCAATATACAGATGCTTTACACTGGTATATCTATTCTTCTTTCTATATGGCAATAGCTTAGCTGCTATAAAGCACTTTTATACTGATATAACTGCACATATTGGGGGAGGAGGAGATGGGATGTTCCACCATTCTAGAGACGCTGGTATAATTAAAGTAGTACCAGTTTTTAATATAGACAAAGCTTAGGAGCATTTGCTTTGCTTTTTTTTTAATATGTGAAACTTTCCAAAAAGTATCTTTATGTGTTTTGCACTCTTCACAATTTCTTGGTTAAAGGAAAATCCAGTTGAAGTTTGTCCATAAACTACAAAAGCCTCTCACTCCTTGCATGACATTATCTGATTGAAATATTAATATGGGCATGTCTACACAGCAAAGTTATTATTTCAAAATAACTTTACTAGCATCTACACAGCCAAACTGCTAATTCAAAATTAATTCAAAATACCGGAGTGCTTATTTCAAATTTGATAAACCTCATTTGATTCCTCATGAGGAATAACGCCAAATTCGAAATAGCTATCTGGAGGGCTTTAAACTAGGTTTGTCGGGGGACGGTGACCAAAACCCTGAGGGGAGTGGGAAAGTCGGATACCGGGAAGAATTGCAGAGAGGAAGGAGCAAGAAAGGAGGACCCCTTTGTTTTGAATGGAGAAGATGGGTCAATCAACTGGTTACCTGAAGTGTTTGTACACTAATGCGAGAAGCCTGGGCAACAAACAGGAAGAACTGGAGTCCCTGGCCCAGTCCAAGAAATATCATTTAATTGGGATAAAAGAGACTTGGTGGGATGACTCGCATTACTGGAGCGCTGTCATGGAAGGGTATAGACTGTTCAGGAAGAACAGGCAGGGGAGAAAAGGAGGAGGAGTTGCACTATATGTAAGAGAGCACTACGATTACTCTCAACTCCAGAATAAAGAGGGAGAAAAACCTGTTGAAAGTCTATGGGTTAGGTTTAAAGGACCAAACAACAGCAATGAAACAGGCCACCGAATCAGGTGGATGAGGTAGGTGAGGCTTTCTTCGGACAACTGAGAGAAGTTTCCAGATCGCAGGCCCTGGTTCTCGTGGGGGACTTTAATCATCCTGACATCTGTTGGGAAACCAATACGGCAGTACACAGGCAATCCAGAAAATTTTTGGAGAATGTTGGGGATAACTTCTTGACACAAGTGCTGAAGGATCTGACCAGGGGCCATGCGCAGCTTGACCTTCTGCTCACAAACAGGGAGGAACTAATAGGGGAAGTAGAGGTGGGTGACAATCTGGGAAGCAATGATCATGAGATGGTAGATTTCAGGATCCTGACCAAAGGAAGAAAAGAGAGTAGTAAAATACACACTTTGGACTTCAAAAAAGCAGATTTTGACTCCCTCAGAGATCTGATGGGCAGAATCCCCTGGGATGTTAACATGAAGGGGAAAGGAGTCCAGGACAGCTGGCAGTGTTTTAAAGAAGCCTTATTGAAGGTACAGAAAGAAACCATCCCGATGCGTAGCAAGAGAGGCAAACATGGTAGGAGACCGGATTGGCTTACAGAGGAAATCCTTGGTGATCTTAAGCACAAAAAGGAAGCTTACAAAAAGTGGAAACTTGGACAAATGTCCAGGGAGGAGTTTAAAGGTATAGCTCGAGAATGCCGGGGGGTTATCAGGAAGGCGAAAGCGCAAATAGAATTGCAACTGGCCAAGGATGTGAAGGATAACAAGAAAGGTTTCTACAGGCATGTTAACAAGAAGAAGGTGATCAGAGAGGGTGTGGGGCCCCTACTGGATGAAGGAGGTAACCTAGTGACAGATGATGTGGGGAAAGCTGAAGTACTCAATGTTTTCTTTGCCTCTGCATTCACGGACGAGGTCGGCTCCTGGACTTCTGCGCTGAGTGACGCAAGATGGGATGAAGATGGACAGCCCTTGGTGGGTAAAGAACAGGTTAGGAACTATTTAGAAAACCTAAACGTACATAAATTCATGGGTCCAGACTTAGTGCATCCGAGGGTACTGAGGGATTTGGCAAATGTCATTGAGGAGCCTTTGGCTATTATCTTTGAAAAGTTGTGGAGATCAGGAGAAATCCCAGATGATTGGAAAAAGGCAAATGTAGTGCCCATCTTCAAAAAAGGGTAGAAGGACGATCCAGGGAACTATAGGCTGGTCAGTATTACCTCGGTTCCTGGAAAAATCATGGAAGGGATCCTTAAGGAATCCAATTTGAGGCACTTGGAAGAGAGGAAAGTGATTAGGAACAGTCAGCATGGATTCACAAAGGGAAAGTTGTGCCTGACCAATCTGATTAGCTTCTATGATGAGGTAACTGGCTCTGTGGATGTGGGAAAGTCAGTGGATGTGATATACCAACTTTAGCAAGGCTTTTGATATGGTCTCCCACAATATTTTTGCCAGCAAGTTAAGGGAATGTGGATTGGATAAATGGACGGTAAGATGGATAGAAAGATGGCTAGAAGGCTGGGCCCAGCGGGTAGTGGTCAACGGCTCGATGTCAGGATGGTGGTCGGTTTCTAGCGGAGTGCCCCAAGGTTCGGTTCTAGGACCGGTTTTGTTCAATATCTTTATTAATGACCTGGATGAGGGGATGGATTGCACCCTCAGCAAGTTTGCGGATGACACTAAGCTGGGGGGAGAGGTAGATACGCTTAATGGCAGAGATAGGGTCCAGAATGACTTAGACAAATTGGAGGATTGGGCCACAAGAAATCTGATGAGGTTCAACAAGGACAAGTTTAGAGTCCTGCACTTGGGACGGAAGAATCCCAAGCATAGTTACAAGCTGGGAACCAACCAGTTAAGTAGTAGTTCTGCAGAAAGGGACCTGGAGGTTACAGTGGATGAGAAGGTAGATGTGAACCAACAGTGTGCCCTTGTAGCGAAAGGGCTAATGGCATATTGGGTTGCATTATTAGGAGCATTGTCAGCAGATCCAGAGATGTCATTATTCCCCTTTATTCGGCTCTGGTGAGGCCACATCTGGAATATTGTGTCCAGTTCTGGGCCCCCCACTACAAAAAGGATGTGGATGCATTGGAGAGGGTCCAGTGGAGGGCAACCAAAATGATTAGGGGGCTGGAGCATATGACTTATGAGGAGAGGCTGAGGGACTTGGGTCTGTTTAGTCTGCAGAAGCGAAGAGTAAGGGGGGATTTGATAGCAGCCTTCAACTTCCTGAAGGGAGGTTCCAAAGAGGATGGAGAGAGGCTGTTCTCAGTAGTAACTGATGGCAGAACAAGGAGCAATGGTCTCAAGTTGTGGTGGGAGAGGTCCAGGTTGGATATTAGGAAAAACTATTTCACTGGGAGGGTGGTGAAGCACTGGAATGGGTTACCTAGGGAAGTAGTGGAGTCTCCATCCCTAGAAGTGTTTAAGTCTCTGCTTGACAAGGCCCTGGCCGGGTTGATTTAGTTGGAATTGGTCCTGCCTAGAGCAGGGGACGGGACTTGATGACCTTCTGAGGTCTCTTCCAGTTCTATGATTCTATGAATAAGTGCTGTGTAATCACTTATATCGAAATAGGGGGGCCTCCAGCTTACCCAGGGTGCCCTGGTGGACACTCCAGCCTCAACCAAGAACATTCCTCTCCCTCCCTCTTCCCTGGAGCCCTTAATGGGGTTGACTCTGGCCACAGTGCCTGTACCACCTCCAAGCCTGCCAGCCCAGAGCCAGTAGTCACTGCCCCATACCCAGTGTCCCCAAAACATAAGCCAGCAAGCCACTGGCAGCCAGCCCTCCACTGCTCCCCAGGAGCAGTCTGCCAGCTCCCAGGAGCCTGCCAGGGCCTAGAGAAGGCCCGGTCCAGGTTTGAAATCATGGACCTTATTCAGGTTTGGGGGGGATGCCCCCAATGTCCATGATCTCCGCACTAGATGGAGGAATGCAACCGTCTATGGCAGGATAGCTTCCAGCCCTGGCCACCAAAGGCCACATGTGAACCCAGGAGCACATTTGCATGAAAATCAAGTTGGTCTGGAGAGACCCCTGAGCCCTGAGCTTCCCTTCCTCCTTCTTTCCCCTTCCAGCTCCCTCCTCCCAGGTTTCCCCCTTCCCTCTCCTACCTCCTTTCCCCAGTCTCACCAGAGTTTTTCCCTCCCCCCCCCCCAGTTTTGTTAAATAGAGGTTATGGCTACACTAGGCCCGTAGTTCGAACTACGAAGGCTAATGAGGGTGACCAAAATTGCTAATGAAGCACGGGATTTAAATATCCTCCACTTGATTAGCATATTCTCAGCCGGTCACCATTTTGGAATCTGAGTAGCCCAAAGTAACTGCCCGCATCTACACGTGGCAGAAAAGCAGGATTCTGAGATAAAGCTCTTAGTTTGAATTAACTGTTAGTCCTCACGGAATGAGATTTAACAGTTAATTCAAACTAAGGGGTTTATCTAAGAATCCCGCTTCTCTGCTGCATGTAGACACAGGAAGTTACTTTGGGCTAGTCAGTTTCCAAAATGGCGACCAGCCGGGAATACACTAATCAAGCACGGGATATTTAAATCCTGTGCTTCATTAGCAATTTCAGTTGCCCTCATTACCCTCCCTAGTTTGAACTAGGGGGCTAGTGTAGACATACCCAAAGAGAGTTTGTGTTCATGAAAATAGGTATATTTTATTTGAAATCAGGAAGGGGGGCTAGGGAGGGGTAAGCAGAAGGACGTGAGAGAGGAATGAGGCACAAGCCCCCAGTGGGACAGACCAGGGAGGCTCTTTGTACTCCTTAGGGTGGAAGCTCTCCTGCAGGGCCTCCTGGATACTGACAGCCCCACCCAATGGACCTCCCAGATGGCAGCCTGCAGAAAGTGCAGCCAGGTTCACAGCAGTGTGTCCACGAGAAGCACCAGAGTGCCCAGGGGCAGCTCTGGCTCCATGTTGCAGAGTACTGTGCTGTCCCGAGTGAGGGCAACCAGAACACGCAGAGAGAAAATGCTTTGCTGTCCCTCATCAAGGTAGGCAAGCAAGCAGGGAAACCTGAGAACTGGCTGCCTAGAGGGGGTCCCTATAAGCACAGGCCTCAGATACCCTCAGGCAGCAGCCACACAAAGTAACTCCTGACCTGATGCCTTGCCGGACATGGTTCCGACCGGCCTTAAACGTGATTCAGTGTGGATGCGCTATTTCGAAATAGCAAAACGCTATTTTGAAATGCATTTTGTGTGTAGATGCGTTATTTCAAAATAACTTATTTCTAATTAACTATTTTGAAATAAGATACTTCGAAATAACGCTATAGTGCAGACATAACCTATGTGGCACATGGCCAGAAAGGGTTTACCAGCTCATAAGCTGACTGACCCAGGGTCACTCTTTAAAGACTCGTTGGGATGATGCATAAATGATAAGTGGGCTGTTTGTTAGAATACAGTAGAGCTTTGAAATACAAACTTGCATTGTTGTAGCAGTAGAATGGTAGGTGTCTGCGCAGGTCTTACGATGTGAACAAACAATCCTTGTCAGTTATTATAGTTTTGCTTCAAGACCGGAATGGAACATTAACATTTACCATAAAAGTTGAGTGTAGTAGCATTATTGTTTATATGTCTCTTTCAAGTTTGTGGTAAACTGCTTAATGGATTGTTTCAAAGATAGCCACTATCCTACTGCTATTTCTTTCATTCATACTTGGAAACAAGGGAGCTCTGTCTATTTAAAAGAAAATTACAAGCTAGGTGGCCATTTGTAAAGTACACAATGTTCTCCTGCCCTCTGACCTTACTAACACTGTAACTGACATGCAAACACTCTATGTCTCATTCCTTCTACCTTTTGATATTAATGATACGATAACATTGTGACCTTCTAGTGCTCTTCATTTTGCTCCTGCTTCTCTTCCATCTAGACAAATATCTCTGAAATGTAGGTAAGACTCTCATGACATCTGTTGGGGACATTAGCGTTTCTAAGCCATTTCTATGGTTTATTACTATATACAACATGAAACATATAGCCAGACTGTTGCTATTTCTATTTGCACTTCATGCATTAACTTTGCTTCAGACATTTACCTTCCAGACATGACAAAGGAAGTAAATGTGCTATTTCATGTTAGCATGGAGGGATGTCATCCCTACAAGTATATGCATTTGAAGTAATAAGACGTTGTTAAGACACAGGTTGATGCGTTGTCATACCCAGTACTTAAAATAAGGAGAGAAACCCCAAAACATCCTTGAAGTTAACAGTAACTTTTTTCATGTTTTTTGGGGGAAAAAATGGTGCTGGGAAAGATATGAAAAGAAAGAAGTTGATTTGACTGAGCCTGTTCTGCATTTGTCAGTCCAACCCTACTCACTCTAAATTTATCATATTTGTGTTCTTAGTTAATCAGTTGAGACTTCCTATTCAACTTTGCATAAATTCCCCTACATTTTTTTCCTGGGTTACAGCTTTGTAACCCTAAAGATTGTACATCCTAAAGATAAGTGAGTAACCTATGCTCAGAAGTTTACAAACTGAAAGGACCTGTACTTGTCTGATAAAATGTAGGAAGCTATTCAAGCTATTCAACTTTTTTTTGTTTTAGTTCTTACACCAATCATATACTTTAAACCAGAGGTAGGGAAACTTTTTTGGGTCTAAGGCCATTGACCCACAGAAAGGAGAAAGACACTCCCCCCAATTTTTCCTCACACACCAGAGCCTGGGAGGGGGTGGGGGTAGGCAGCATAATAGATTTTGTGTGCTCCAGCCCCACAGAGGGCAGCAGGGGGTCTGGAGTGACAGCAACAGTTCCCCAATGCCAGTTCCTGAACCTTGGAGACCAGATCCAGGTAAGCTGGGGGCTACATCTGGTCCCCAGGCCTGAGGCTCCCTACCCCTGCTTTAAACCCGTGGATACATCAAAGAGGCAGAGTGTTTGCACTTGAAAGCTCTTGTCTCTCTTCCTAGTTGGGAATGCATGCTAATGTTTTCTTGTATTTTATTCAGACACATTAATTTAGCTGCAACAGCTAATATGTAGAGCCTGAAAAAAGTAGCCAACATTTGCATAGACACTCATAGCAACTCTTACTTCATCTTCAATAAATTATTTTATATTTCAGTTTCTCTAACACAATTTTTTCTTCACATCCATTGAGTGTACTAAGATGCATAAAAAATGGTAGCTGAAGGCCACATAGTGAAAATAAAAAATGCTTTCTCCTTTCTCAGGTAGAAGTCAATCTTGCTTGATTCAATGGAAATCCCTTACTTTCCTGTTCAAGTTGAGGAACGAGGATAGCCAAAATCAAACAACTGCATTTTACATTAGAAATTAAATTTCTTAGCAAAGTAAACATTTATCCACAGTGATTGCTAAATGGTTTGCTTCAACTACAGTTATCTTTAGAATGGCAAATTATAACTAGATTCACAGATGCTAGAAGAGATAGCTCCAAGTATTTTGAACCTGCTCTTGCATATACAGCATTAAACAGATGATTAGAAAAGTAAATTATGGTGGCTTATAGATCATGTCCCTATTTGTAGAAAAATAACCTTTTAGTCACTTATCTAATACTTTTACATAGATCCTCACTAGCTACAATATTTCTCCTAAATACATCACTCACATGATGCTCTTTATAAATGCATTAGTATTTGTGAGAGTATTGCCAAAACCTTGGGCATAGAGATGAAATCACTCTGAGATGAGGGACAGTCTATAAATTCCATAACACATTTTTATTGTTTTCAAGTCGCCTCCCCCCACCTTGTAAGATGGAAACAAATATGAAAAATTAGGGGCCCACCGTTTGCTAATATTACATAATTATGGAATGCTCCTCACAAAGCCAAGCATGGATGTCCAGAACCTACCTGAGGAGTGTTGGTTAGGCCAATGTCCATTTTGGAATTAAATTAATTATTTAATAGTAATTAATTCAATTAATAGAAATTATTTAATATATGCGAAAGCTTTCAGGGCCTTTTTGAGATTCGAGGTTCCCTGATTTTAAAGTGTAATCCACTATATATTTTACAGAGTTTGGCTGATAAAGAACTCCTCCTAAATGGTAAGACCACTTAATTCGGTAGATAGCTTCCTCTTATCATAACTTAAAGCAGCGTAAGGGTTTGGTTGTGCCAGGAAAACAGGATGTGTCTGGAATGGATTTGCTTCTCATAGAACCAAACAAAAAAACCCAACAAAATCAGCAAATCAAGTATAGTTCTTAAAATTAACATAACTGAGTAAATGTTGAAAGAGACTGAACCAAGAGGAGCAAGAAAAATAGGATGAACCTGGAAAAGGATTGCTACTCAATAAACCTGACAGAAAAGAGAAAAAATGGAGAAATTTGGATTTCTTTCTTGGAGTAGTGCTCTCTTTTGCCACAGCTTGATGTTTGAAAACTATAAAAAAAATGTTATTGGAAAATTGATTATAGACTTTTTTGTTAAAACAAAGCAATGATAAGAATTTATAAGGATAAAGGAAAAATACACTTGATGGAATTCCCACTTACAAATATTTACTAAAAAATTAAACAGAAAAATGTAACAATCCCTTTGTCAAAGAAATGCAAATTAAAAATTGACTTCATAAAAATATCCCTGTATTTTTGAAAAAATACAATCATTTAAATAAAACATGCACGTTTTCCTTTTATTTTCCAAAAAAACCCTTAAATGAGTTAAGGACCTGAGCAAAGCTGGATAAATCTGCTAGTTCTATCATAAAAAGAGATATTGAGAATCATAGAATCATAGAGCTGGAAGAGACCTCAGAAGATCATCAAGTCCAGCCCCTTGCTCTAGACAGCACCAATCCCAATCAAATCAACCCGGCCTGGGCTTTGTCAAGCTGAGACTTAAACACCTCTAGGGATGGAGACTCCACTACTTCCCTAGGTAACCCATTCCAGTGCTTCACTACCCTCCTCGTGAAATAGTTTTTCCTAATATCCAACCTGGACCTCTCCCACCACAACTTGAGACCATTGCTCCTTGTTCTGCCATCTGTCACTACGGAGAACAGCCTTTCTCCATCCTCTTTGGAACCTCCCTTCAGGAAGTTGAAGGCTGCTATCAAATCCCCCCTCACTCTTCGCTTCTGCGGACTAAACAGACCCAAATCCATCCCCTCAGCCTCTCCTCATAGGTCATATGCTCCAGCTCCCTAATCATTTTGGTTGCCCTCTGATGGACCCTCTCCAATGCGTCCACATCCTTTTTGTAGGGGGGGGCCCAGAACTGGACACAATATTCCAGATGTGGCCTCACCAGAGCCGAATAAAGGGGAATAATGACATCTCTGGATCTGCTGGCAATGCTCCTCTTAATGCAACCTAATATGTCATTAGCCTTCTTGGCTACAAGAGCACACTGTTGACACATATCCAGATTCTCATCCACTGTAACCCCCAGGTCCTTTTCTGCAGAACTACTACTTAGCTGGTTGGTCCCCAAGCTGTAACAATGCTTGGGATTCTTCCATCCCAAGTGCAGGACTCTACACCTGTCCTTGTTGAACCTCATCAGATTTCTTGTGGCCCAATCCTCCAATTTGTCTAAGTCATTCTGGACCCTATCTCTGCCCTCAAGCATATCTACCTCTCCCCCTAGCTTAGTGTCATCCGCAAACTTGCTGAGGGTGCAATCCTTCCCCTCATCCAGGTCATTAATAAAGATATTGAACAAAACCAGTCCTACAACTGAACCTTGGCGCATTCCGCTAGAAACCGACCACCATCCTGACATCGAGCCATTGATCACTACCAGCTGGGCCTGGCCTTCTAGCCATCTTTCTATCCATCTTGCTGTCCATTTATCTAATCCACATTCCCTTAACTTTCTGGCAAGAATATTGTGGGAGACCATATCAAAAGCCTTGCTAAAGTCAAGGTATATCACATCCACTGACTTTCCCACATCCACAGAGCCAGTTACCTCATCATAGAAGCTAATCAGATTGGTCAGGCACGACTTTCCCTTTGTGAATCCATGCTGACTGTTCCTAATCACTTTCCTCTCTTCCAAGTGCCTCAAATTGGATTCCTTAAGGATCCCTTCCATGATTTTTCCAGGAACCGAGGTAAGACTGACCGGCCTATAGTTCCCTGGATCGTCCTTCTTGAAGATGGGCACTACATTTTCCAGTCATCTGGGATTTCTCTTGATCGCCACGACTTTTCAAAGATAATGGCCAAAGGCTCCTCAATGACATTTGCCAACTCCCTCAGTACGCTTGGATGCATTAAGTCCAGACCTATGGATTTGTGTAGGTTTAGCTTTTCTAAATAGTTCCTAACCTGTTCTTTACCCACCAAGGGCTGTCCATCTTCATCCCATCTTGCGTGACTCAGCACAGAAGTTCAGGAGCCGACCTCGTCTGTGAATGCAGAGGCAAAGAAAACATTGAGTACTTCAGCTTTCCCCACATCATCTGTCACTAGGTTACCTCCTTCATCCATTAGGGGCCACACACCCTCTCTGATCACCTTCTTCTTGTTAACATGCCTGTAGAAACCTTTCTTATTATCCTTCACATCCTTAGCCAGTTGCAATTCCATTTGCGCTTTCGCTTTCCTGATAATCCCCTGGCATTCTCGAGCTATACATTTAAACCCCTCCCTGGACATTTGTCCAAGTTTCCACTTTTTGTAAGCTTCCTTTTTGTGCTTAAGATCACCAAGGATTTACTCTGTAAGCCAATCATGTTTGCCTCTCTTGCTACGCATCGGGATTGTTTCTTTCTGTGCCTTCAATAAGGCTTCTTTAAAATACTGCCAGCTGTCCTGGACACCTTTCCTCTTCATGTTAGCATCCCAGGAGATTCTGCCCATCAGATCTCTGAGGGAGTCAAAATCTGCTTTTTTGAAGTCCAAGGTGTGTATTTTACTACTCTCTTTTCTTCCTTTGGTCAGGATCCTGAAAAATACCATCTCATGATCACTGCTTCCCAGGTTGTCACCCACCTCCACTTCGCCTATTAGTTCTTCCCTGTTTGTGAGCAGAAGGTTAAGCTGCGCATTGCCCCTGGTCAGATCCTTTAGCACTTGTACCAAGAAGTTATCCCCAACATTATCCAATAACGTCCTGGATTGCCTGTGTACTGCTGTATTGGTTTCCCAACAGATGTCAGGGTGATTAAAGTGCCCCACGAGAACCCGGATCTGAGATCTGGAAGCTTCTCTTAGTTGTCTGAAGAAAGCCTCATTTACCTCATCCACCTAATTCGGTGGCCTGTAGCAGACTCCAACCACAACATCACTGCTGTTGTTTGGTCCTTTAAACTTAACCCATGGACTCTCAACAGGTTTTTCTCCCTCTTTATACTGGAGTTCTGAGCAATCATAGTGCTCTCTTACATATAGTGCAACTCCTCCTCCTTTTCTCCCCTGCCTGTTCTTCCTGAACAGTTTATACCCTTCCATGATAGCGCTCCAGTCATGAGAGTCATGCCTCCAAGTCTCTGTTATCACAATTAAATCATATTTCTTGGACTGAGCCAGGGCCTCCAGTTCTTCTTGTTTGTTGCCCAGGCTTCTTGCATTAGTGTACAATCACCTCAGATAACCAGTTGATCGCCCTATCTTTTCCATTTGAATTAGTGGTCCTCTTTTGTTGCTTGTTCCTCTTTGCGTTTCTTCTCGGTATCCAACTTTCCCACTCCCCTCAGGGTTTTGGTCACCATCCCCAGACGAACCTAGTTTTAAGCCCTCCTCACTAGGTTTGCAAGCCTGCCTACGAAGATGCTCCTTCCTCTCTTGGTTATGTGGATCCCATCTCTTCCTAACAATCCTTGTGCCCTGAACAGAGTCCCATGGTCGAAGAAACCAAAGCCCTAAGAAATTGTCCGGGACAGTGCCCTATTCAGTAACATCACTGATTTGCATTTCGGATTTCCTTATTTTACAACAGGAATATATTTCTTTCCCTACCCCTGAACCTCACACTTACCCTACAGCTAACTAGTAAACTGATTTATTTCCATCTTTCACATCATCTCCAGTAATAAAAGTTCTGCAAGTCATATTAGGTCCTCGGTGACAGCTTGCCCCCACATTCATTGTCTTCAGATTATCAGCTACATGTGTGTGCAACCACTAATGGTGCACAGCACTGTAATGACATTGCACTGTGGAGCAGTCATAAGGCTGAAGTTTTACATTCTAAAAAGAGAATACAGCAATAATTTGAGCCAGAATAGAGTATAAATAGAAGGAATCTTGTCTCCTTTCTGCAGCTTTTCTTCCTGGAACTGGGACTCTGGACAGCACAGGATGGAAGGACTGAGGACCAACATAATGTTGCTTGAGTTGCCTTTGTTTTTCTTCTCTCACCTTCCATTCTGGTTTTCCTACAAGGGAAGAGGAAAATAGCATTAACAGGGAGTGAGGGGGCTGCTGCTTTGTGAGTCAAGCATAGAGATGGAAAAAAACTAAGATGAAGTTTTTTGTCCTATTTACCATCTCTGCTTCACAGAGCTTTGCCTCCTGACTGATTGAGCCATAATTCTATCTCTAAGGGTACGTCTAAACTACATGGCTCCGTCGGCGGAGCCATGTAGATTTGTTGTTTTGGCAAAGGCAAATGAAGCCGCGATTTAAATGATCGCGGCTTCATTTAAATTTACATGGCTGCCGCGCTGAGCCGACAAACAGCTGATCAGCTGTTTGTCCACTCAGCGTGCCAGTCTGGATGCTCCCCTGCCGACATCAAAGCCCTTTGTCGGCAGCCCCGGTAAACCTCATCCCACGAGGAATAACGGGGCTGCCGAAAAGGGCTTTGATGTCGGCAGGGGAGCGTCCAGACTAGTGCACTGAGCCGACAAACAGCTGATCAGCTGATTTAAATTTACATGGCTGCCGCGCTGAGCCGACAAACAGCTGATCAGCTGTTTGTCGGCTCAGCGCGGCAGCCATGTAAATTTAAATGAAGCCGCGATCATTTAAATCGTGGCTTCATTTGCCTTTGCCTATGTGTCTAATCTACATGCCTCTGACGATAGAGGCATGTAGTCTAGACACAGCCTAAGAGCTATAGCCAGGTTGGATGAGACACAAGGACCATATGGCAAAATGAAACAATGCATGCTGTGGAAAGAGACATGACAAAGGACTTTGGAATTATTTGTATTTAAGGGAGTAACTGAAAAGTACAGTTTCCCTGCAGGACCTGCAGCAAGTGATTTTGCAGGTTGCATAATCCTGTGGCAAACCAAGGAGCCCTTCTATTACCAAGTGTTACTTCCTGCTGAGCATACCCTATATCCTGTAGGAATGCTTTGCCCTTTCCCACTGTCCTCAAATGAGAGTGTATTTTCTAGGGTGCTGCTGTCTGATTTAGATAAAGTTAAGTTCAGTCAAACTATGTTTGTGATGAAGTGCTCTGACCTGAATTTTTTTAACCAGATTCAATTAAATGTAGTTTCAAGAGTAAATCAGCAAAGGTATTTCATGAGGTCCCTATAGGCAGTGAAGGGTTTTTCGTATGCCCACACAATCCCTCAGTTACTGTTGGCTGTTCAGGAGCAGCCAGCTGCTTAAAGCGACGTGGGGCTGCTCTGTGCTTGAGGGTCCTGGCAGGGAGGCCTGTGGGCTATATGTTTCCTGCCCCTGATTTAATCCATGGGTATAACACCAAACTTAAGTTGGTTCTCCTACTGAGGCTGCAGCTACACGCCTCAGAGCAGACTCACGCCCATCAAGTATAATATCCTATTGTCTCCTCTTTTTGTCACAGGAGGGAATGGCTTATGAAAAACATTGTTCCCTTTTACTATTATAGGCACCCCGATTTAGGAGGAAGCTTTCTTAAACCTGTGTTGGGAAATCTGTAGCAATGAGATTGTTCCTGGTTTCACAGGTCCTTTGCAATAATCTGAACATGAATGTTCAACTGCGCTTGACTTTTCAATCTAGCTGAGCTGTTCATTTCATAGCACAATCTGAAAGGAATGAAGAAGGAACAAGAGATAAGAATGAAAAGTCCAACCCGTTGCAGATTGCTGGTATAATTTTGTGTGAAAGGGTTGTTCAGTTAATTTTGTTTTTGATGGTAGATATGAGGAAAACTATCATTATAAAGGACTGCAAGAGCTTTGTAATAATTCTGGAGAATGCAAACTAATATTTAATCTACTGTGTTAGTAACATAAATTGTTGCATGGAGATTAAAAAAAATTAAGAATGAACACAAGCATTTCTTATTTCTCAACACCAAAAAAGGAGGAGGTGGTCACTTTTGTCTGGGTTTATTGCATGATTTATTTGCATTGTAGTAGTGGTATGAGGCTCCAATGTTAAATTTTGTATGACCACATCAAACGATGGTTCCTGCTCCAACAGTTTAAAGTCTGAGGCCCTGACCCAATACTGAGCGTTGTAATGCTAGATTCCTGGTAGGCTCCAGACTAGGGAGGCACACATTAAAGGACAGAGTTCATACACTGCTGGAGTTCATTAATCCCCAGAAGCCCAATCTGCAATATTTACAGGGAGAAAGTTGTAACAGTCTCCACTGTTAGGGATGGGGGATGCAGTTCTGGGAGGCCAGATTGTGGAAAAATGTATTCTCAACAAATACTATTAACAGACTTTGTATCATGTTGATCCCAGGATATTAGAGAGAGAATGTGGGAGAGGTAATATCTTTTATTGGACCAACTTCTGTCAGTGGGAGAGATAAAGTGGTCTAATAAAAGATGTTACCTCATCCACCTTTTTTGTTTTTCCCAGGGTGGAATTATAGTTTGGTTAGAAAGACTTTGTCCTAAGCACTTGAAGGAACCCTGAAGAGACTGAGGAGGAAGTGAGGGGGTCAGTAGTTGTAGGGGCTGATATGCATGTGTGTAATAGCCCAGTAGTGAAGGCACTCTCCTGGGATGTGGGAGGTTTGGGTTCCAGCTGCTGATGCAAATGAGGTAGCACAGGGATTTGAACCTAGGTGTTCCTTCTCCTTGGTGAAGCGGCTAATCCTTGGTCAGTAACAAGGGAATGGTGTCACTATTACTTTGCAAGGAAATTGGCCTAGTGTAGAGGCTTAACTCCAGATGTGGATTCACAGCTGAGATTTCCCATCTGAACTAAGCACCTCAGTCTTTGTGTGCATCTGTGCTCTGAGTGTTACTGCTTTCCTCTGCTTTTTACTCTGAGCCAGAAGCTGGCTCAGCTCACCATGAGACAAATGGCTGGCTTCTCTAAATCTCTTTCTTAGGTGACCAACTCTGCTCAAGTAATGCTTGGGGGTTCTAGGACACTAACTGGGGACTGTGAATTCTACTACACAGCAGGGCACATGGGAATTAAGCATTTAAATTCCCTTTCGGCATGTCTAAACTAGGAAATTATCTACAAAATAATTTATTTTGAAATAATAACTCCCAAAATAACTATTTTGAAATAGCATGTCCACACTACAGGGAGGCCTTGAAATTAGTGTGAGGCAGGTTCCCTGAATGTGGATGCGCTACCTTGATTTAGAGCCCCAGAAAGCTCTGGAGATTAATTACTTCAAATGACTCTGGAGAGTAGTTACAGGGCGTCCCCACTGTCACCCCAATATACAATTGTTCCACACTAAAGTCATTGATGTGTGGAGGATCTGATGCATTATAAGTCCTCTCTTTCCCTGCTCTTAAGTCGCACAACCTCTCCCCCCAAATTTGTGCAATGGAAGTCAGCCGCAGGAAAAAAAATTCCCAGCTTTAAGTTGTTTTGCTATAAGTCCAAGTTTTTTGGAACATATCTTGGACTATCGTGAGGTCAGCCTTTATTTTGAAATAGCAACAGTGGCGCGTCAACACTACTGCTATTTTGAAATAACTATTTTGAAATAAGCGTTATTCCTCGTGGAAAGCAGGTATTATTATTTCAAAATAATTAACCCATTATTTTGAAATAATGGGCCTGATAGTGTGGACACTCTGCTTGTTATTTTGAAATAAGGGGAGTTATTTGGAAATAACTCTCTAGTGTAGACCAGGGCTTTGTGAAATTTAGCCCATAATATGTAGCAGAAATTCAATTATAAAATAGGTCCTAGGTGGCAAACCTTCAAAGGGCTGGGTTGTGGAAAAAGGGAAGAGAGAGTTAATATAATTGTCCTAGGAACAGTATGTCTGATAAACAAGATTATATCTAATGAAATTATCCTCCTTGGATGGGATAAACAATTGATGAGTTCCTGTGTCTGAGCAATCCAGAAACAATTGTGGCCACAGGTGGGAAACTGAAGTAATGTAAAGCAGTTGGGCCATCAACTGAAGAGGACTGCCAGTAAACAAGGGCCTCTTCTTAAATTAAAGGGTGGCTACTGTAGACAAAAGCGAGGACATTAGTAATGCATTTGCTTAGAGGCACTTGATGTGAAATGACATAACATGCATCAAAGAATTTCTCCAGTGAGAGTTAAGTATTTTATTACAGATGGATCTGTTTGTGAGAAGCTTCTGTATTATTCCTAACAATGGCACATTGTTCTCTGGCCTCTACCATCGCTGCACTCTGGTGTTTATTAATGGAAAATGCAATAGTATGTTGGGCTTTGCCAGCATAGTCATCCAGCTGTGAACACAGGGAGTTTTGTGCCCCACCGTCAGTAATTTAAAGTCATATACTGACCAGTTACTGAGGACAGATGACAGCTGCTATGCCTGGCAGTCAGTGTCTCATAAAACATCTCTCTGATTAACAACCGGGTTAGGAACATGCAAAATAGATTTTAAAAAATACATGATGTGGCATTAAACAAACACAGTCAGACTACAATGAGCCATAGTATGGATGTGTGCCCTTCTGACGAGAGCTGAGATTCTTGTCCAATGTGGATTTAGGAGAAACATATTGATGTAATTACTCTCTTAAGAACAGAAAAAGCAATGAGCAGTCCTGTGGCCCTTTAGAGACTCACCAAAACACATAGAATGGTTTGTTTCTAAGGCCATGTCTACACTACAGAGAAGATCGAAGCAGCCATAGATCTTCCGGGGTTCAAATTAGTGGGTCTTGTGAAGACACGCTAATTTGAACTGAGAGGGTGCTCCCGTTGATGCTGGTAGTCCTGCTTCTACGAGGAGAAAGGGAAGTTGAAGGGAGAGTGTGCTCTCTTCGACTACCTGCAGTGTGGACAGTGTCAAAATTCAAATTAAGATACTTTGACTTACGCTACGCAATTAACATAGCCAACGTTGCACATTTAAAGTCAACTGTATCTCATAGTGTTGACCTAGCCTAAGGTGCCACAGGACTACCCATTGTTTTTAAAGTTACTGATTAACACGGCTATCCCTATGAGATGCAAGAACAGAAGAGTAAGACTAGTCAGTAACTGGGTAGAAGGAGGAAGGATAGCTTTGTATTTAAAATATGGGGATGGTTTCTAACCTTGGCTCTGCTACAGATTTCCTCTGTGACCTTGAACAAAGTTACTAGGGCTTAGTTTTGCCATACTGGAAAATGGAAATGAAATGCTTTTGCTCTAACTTTTGGGGTTGTGTGATGCCTAATTCACTGTTGTTTGGAGAAAACAATCAGGGCAGACATGGAAATGGAAATTATGCTGACCTCCCCATGTCGTGTTCAGGCACTTATGACAGCAGCTTGTTATGGGAAAGAACACAACACAAATCAGATATACACAAAGGAAACATACCTATTGGAGAAGCGGCGAGGAGTCCTGTGGCACCTTATAGACTAACTGAAGTGTAGGAGCATAAGCTTTCGTGGGCAAAGACCGACTTCGTCAGATGCATGTGACTCACACGCAACACGAAAAGCTTATGCTCCTACACTTCAGTTAGTCTATAAGGTGCCACAGGACTCCTTGCCGCTTTTGCAGATTTAGACTAACACGGCTACCCCTCTGATACTTGATACCTATTGGAGAGCACTTCAACCTTCCAAATCACACTTTGAAAGATCTCTAAGTAGCTGTCTTGTCACAAACCAGTTCTACAAGCCAGATCCACAGGGAAGAATTGGAATTAGAGTTCATCCGCAAATTCAATTCACATGCTAATGGACTCAGTCATGATGAAAGTTGGTTGGGACACTACCAATGTAACAACCATTGAAGGTTCAAACAGCTCTCTGTGTTGTATCCTTCCTGACATGGGAGTCTATCTATTGACTTTGATTTTTATCTGCTTCAGTTTAACTATCCAATCTTCAGATACTTACTGATGCTCTATTCCCCCGCCCCGCCTTTTTCTTCCCTCCCCCCTCGCCTTCCCCTCTCCTATTTATTTCGGGTGTACACATCCCAAACTCATAACTCTGGTCATCTAAAGAAGTGGGTTGTGCCCACGAAAGTTCATGATACCATCTACATGTTTTGTTGGTCTATGAAGTTCTACCAGACCATTTGTTGTTTTTTTACTTGCTATGGTTAGGCCAAACCATAGCAGATAAAGCCACAGAGCCTGCTTTTCCACATGTAAAATATGAGTAACTCCAATTGAAGTCATCTTGCATGGGAGAAATGGGCCACCAGTTTTCATTGTTCACTATTATATTTGTACATTTAAGTCATCACTACATATGTGTTAATTATGTGTCTCCCATGAGCTTGATATCCCTGCTACGGAATGTAGTCCACTCATAAAAGCCAAAATTATTCACTTTTTAGCAAACAGCATTTACATTCCTGCCACTGCAGGTCTCTGATGGTTTTTTTGTTGTTGTTGTTCTTAGTTTTCTGGGACAAATATTAATATAGTTCATGGTCATTCCGATATTCAAAATCAAAAGCTATGTTAGTGTTTTAAGATTATTCTCCTTTCAGTCATTTTAGAATTTTTCACATAATGAATCCATTTAAATTCTGGTTTTAACATGAAACAAAGTGAAACCTGGAAACTGTTTCAGCCAGCCTAGATTCCTTTTATCCTATTGCTCTTTACTAGTCACAAGTGCTTCAACTATGAATTTAGCATCAGACTAGAATTATGTTGCCTACTTAAATTTGATAAAGCTCCACATTAAGAGGAAAAAGCCTGTACTATGCCAGACATACTTTTCTATTCCATTTTATATTCTGTGGCGCATTTTTATATACAAAATATATGTAAATATATGTATATACTTATGTACTTATTCTGAGTCATCTATATAACAAATTGACTCAGAATAAGTGTTAGCATGAAAGACGTTAAGGCAGTTTTAGATAGATATATTGCAGGGTTCAAATTATGAAAGCCTTATGCCATATAAAAATTTACAGTATATTGCAGCTTCAGAATTAAGCAAAACATACCAGAATCCACATGTGCAAAGAATGAAGCAATTGATTCAGAGTTTAAGGCCAAAGGCAACCATTCTGATCACTTAATCTGACCTTTTGCATAACATGGGCCACACAACTGCATCCAATAAATTATGCATCAAGTCCAATAACTGGTGGAAATTGTTTGCTCAAATTGAATCTGAAATCCAAAGTTAGCTAAAGACCAGGTGGAATAGTTCTGTGTGTTAACCTGCTACAGTATGAATTGAGAGTTAGAATAAGACAAGGAATATTAGTATTTGCTGTATTTCTCTTTTTCAGAAGTCCTTATCATTGGTCTCTCAGTTCAGCACTTCACTAGTTGGTTAGTTCACATTCTCCAAATGCTATTATGGCACAGAGGGGACATTAACCCAGAAATAATTAGAATAGCAATTTGACACTCGCTCTGCACATTATATCCAGCAGTTGCACACACCGTTATCCATGGAAATCAGCTGGCTCAGACTAAGAATTAGTTTAATAATGGAACCCGATTTCTCGCTAAGTCTATTATCCTAGACTCTATACTTAACATTCTTTTCATTTGCTGATGGAAACTCCTACTAGAAAAGGAAAGGTAAATGAACTCTTCTCCTAGCCACAAAATGCGTTAGAGTTTCCCAAGGGTTATGGACGTAACACCTATTCAGTGTCTATATCGTACACATGCTGGTTGAGATGTACAGTCCAAGGAGAATGATATACTGAGGTATTTCAGAAAAATACAAAAGTATGAGACAATAGTGAAGGTCCAGGACCTAGTACTTGAGTCAGTAATGATGTAGAGCCATGCAGGTCCATTGACCTGTTAGTAAATACCACTTGTGGGATTATTAAAAGCACAACCCTCCCCACCATAAGGAGCTGTGTGGCATCACAATAGGTGGCACTTTGACCTGAGGAGGCACCCTGGGGCACAGAGTGCCTACTACAGCACCCCTTTAGACAAATATTGAAGATAGGGGATGAGCTCCAGGAGCATAGTTTGACTGGCTTTCCCTGGCTGCCATAAGCAACATGCACACATGCTCCTTTTGGCCTCATGTTGTGTGAGGTCTACTTCCTGTTTCAGTCTGCTGTAGCCACTGCCCTTCTGGCCTCTTCCTGTTTGTCAGTCTCATTCTTTGAGCCTAGACATGGAAAAGCCTTCACTGCTTAGGAAATGCCAACTAGTACAGATGGCTGTAGTAAGTTTCCTTGACAGCACAGGCTATGGTGAGCACATTGAACCTGCTCTCTGCTCTCCTCACTGGCTTCCTGTAGAGTTTCAAATCAATTTTAAGCTCTCCATCCTTATCTTCAAAGCACTCAGTGGCCTGGGCATCTCAACTATTACCTAATGCTCTGGGCTCAAGTGTTGAATCAATTACTGCTCTTCTGGCACAAGGGAACATTCGATAATAAGTGTAAATCTTGTCTGCAAGGGGGCGTGAGCTTTCTGGTGAGTGGGGGGAGGGGAGCAGTCCAAGACTGTGGAATGAACTTTCCCAGGAACAAAGTCTGCTCACCTGTCTCAGCACATTCTGCTCAAAGTCTGCACTTCCAGTTGTGGGTATGATACAGATGCTGCACGCCGGTTAACATGGGTATAAAAACCAGTGCAGTGAGGCACTGCTTAAGCGAGGAATGTACACACATGTCAGAAGTCTCGCACTGGGAGAGCTCATGCCCAAACACTGCACTTCACATCTGTTTTTAGCCGTGTAGTGGCCTGCTGCCTCCCCCACCAGAGCCTTTCACTGACACACAGGTCTGTCCCTAGGGGCATGTAGGTCAGGGCATCCCAACCTTCTGCCCCAGAACCTGGCCCCACCACACTTCGCCTGCTTGTGCTTTACCCCCACCCTGCCCCTATTCCACCCTTCTCCCATGGCCCGCCCCCCCCCACCTCCTGCACCCATCGCATCCCTTCCATGAAGACTCCACACGCCCAACAACGTGACCTGGGGAATTGCCTGGGGAATTGCACAAGAAACGCCTATCAGAAAACACACAGGTGCACAAAAGCAGTTATGGCAGTGTGGACGCTCTCTTGTGCAAAAACACGTGGCAGTGTGGACGCGTGCTTGCACAAGAACTTTTTGTGGAAGATCTCTTCCACAAAAAGTTCTTGTTCAGGAAGCCTTCAGTGTAGATGTAGCCTAGCTGATAAGTACCATAATTAGTACAATAAATTAATAACAGGTCATATAGAAAAGTTGCCAGCCATCACTGTAATGCAGTGTGCATAAGCTAAGGTGTTAGACAGTGTTTTGAAAAAAAAAAAAAAAAACGCGGGACAACAACTCTGTCTAAATAGTGTCATTTAACTGGCACCAACTGTGGTACAGGTCCTTGAATTCTGAGAGCTTAGTTAAAGTCCTAGTCCCAGTAGCACTGAAACAATTTTTAAGGGTGTGTTTGCAGAGTTGTGCCCCCCCTCCCCCGATTTGCAGCAGTATCCCTCCCTGCCCTATGCTGGGGCCAAATCTGGGGGGGTTGGCTGTAGAGCCCCTGATGTGGGGAGGGGGCAGCAGGTGGGACTGGCAGTGATGGCGACTCTGGGGCTAGCAGCTGGGACCCATAGATGCTGGGGCTGGCAGCAGAGCACCAGGGCACTGGGCTGATGAGCAGCATCCTCAGGCTGGTAGCTGAGAAACCCCCCCACCCCCCACCACGACTCCACCCCCCTTCCACCCTCCGGTATGGGCTTGTGCCTGGGATCCCAGTGTAGAGCCATTGGTGGAGACACTGGGCCCAAAACCTGGGCATTTTGCAGCACCCTCATGTGTTTATGCCTGGTCATGCAAGCGTGCTCTTGCATTCTCAGCGCCACGTTAATCTTTGTCAGTAGGACAGAGCATCACATTATTTGTGAGCCCCTCCTTCCCCCCCATTTTTTGCTGTTGGGTAGAAGGGTATCCCATACCTAATGTTGTAAGAGGTAACTCGATGTGAGTTTTTTTGGGTGCATTTAGCCTCATAATAAGTTAATAACACCAGACCTAGGCCTCACTTGTAAGGCTTTCTATGACAATTGGTTCTCTCATAGGTTCCAGGTCAAATTTTGGTTACAGGGACAACAATTTTGTAACTGAGTATTTAAAAGGGTTTTCATGGGCTTAAAGAAGAATGTTACCCTTCAAGTTACCCCATCACCCGCCCATCCGTTTTTGTTGGTGTAACGCTGGAGCAAACATTAGTTTACATTAGTTACCCCCTTTTTCACAGAAATCCTTCCTATAAATATAATTAGCACACTACTTACAAGAGTGAATGTTTAGAAACATCTGCTGTGTACATTATTTACAGTACATGCTGACACATTGTGGTGCTTAAATGTGCCTGTTAGCTGAAAAGAAATCAAGGCACTCTCTTTGTTATTCGTGCAGGTGGACCTCTAAGAGATGGGCAACATAGTTTGACAAACTGTTCCACACAGCCTTCCCGGGAACATTTTTCATACCACTAGCAAAATAATATGTGGGTTTGAAAACATCAATGGCCAGGCTACGTCTATGCTACGCGTTTTCGTGGCAAAAAAAATATGCCGAGGGACTCATTTGCATGAGTCAATCTCATTTGCATATTTTCTGCTGATCCGATTTTGTGTTATGGGTTTTTTGCCAGAGAGTCCACCTCTTTCCAGTAGAAATTAGACACTCCAAACCCACAGAAACCTGCAGCCCTTCCTCCAGTGGGCCTTTACTCATCCCTTCCTTAGTGGCAGAGGATTATCCCCAACATGCCTCCAACCCTCCCCCCCATGGGAATGTAAGCAAGTCCCGGTATTTCTGCCTCAGCGCCTGCAGCAAGGTCCTCATAGGTAACACATGTTTCATTTATCCTTGTAAGTGCTCCCTACCCTGTCTGACTTGCCTTTTACCCCTCACCCTGACCTCCCGCCTCCATCAGGCTTTTAGTATGTAGTCATAGTATACACTCAGGCTACGGGACACCTGCTCTTAAAGGGCGCAGCTTTGTCACATGGCATGCTTGAACAGGCAGGGTTTTTTTGTCACTGTTACAGCACTACTGCTTCCCATCTCACCATCTGAATTTACCATAAAAGCATCATGAGCAGAGAAGATGATAGTGTATGTACATTTGCGTCATGTAAGTGGGGTTTCTGTAGGTCACAGTCAGTAAAGGAGATTTGGCAATGGAAGATGCAATGTAGATGTGATATTGGCGGCACTTTCATTTTGTAGGTGTATAATCAAATGTTTCATGAGGCATAAAAGATCTGATGACAAAGGACTCTGGGGTCAGCTGATCTCTGTCTAGACTACCGTGCAGTGCCAACAATCAGCTGATCGGCACAGCTCGATGGCCATTTTGATGTAAATGAAGTGGCGATAATTTAAATCACCGCTTCATTTCCCTTTGCCGAGTACACTCATCTACATGGCTCCATCGATGGAGCCATGTAGTCTAGACATACCCCAAGAGTCCACACCAGAGACAGAAGGAAGCCTTAGTCAGATTATTTAAAGTGTAATGAGCCAGACTTGCCTTAGGGCTGTGACTATGTTACCACACACATTGGAGCAAACTCATCCTAAAGTGAGGCTAGCGCTGAAGTCTCCCCAGTGTAGTTGGGTTCTCATGTAGTCTGTTGGGTTCTCATGTAGTAATGTGGACCAGTGGTTTCCCCTTATAACTTCTGGTTGCTGGGCCAAAGTGTGTGTCTGTCTTCTGACTCCAAACATAGCTTGTGCAAGTGAGATGTATTCAGGACTATGTCAGGAGCTAACCTACACCCCCTTCAAGATGTCTTGTGTGTTCCTGGGTCACAGCTGGTAAGATTTTAATTCATATTTGGGCTATGGATGAAGAGGGTTTGGGGGGTGGAAATTAATCCTCATTAAAGGTCTTCCATTGCTTCATGCTGATAAAGTTTCCAATCTAGTTCTCCAAGAAGTCTATCAAAGCTTTAGCTGCGGTTTGGGGAAATGCAAAAATAAATTATATTTTGAAAGGGGAAAAGCAGGCCTTCTTGATACATTATAAGCCACTAAAGATGCAAACATATATTTTCCCTTTTAGTAGCAAGTGGTCAGCCTCGAATATATGTCAGAAAATCCTTTACAAATATGAATAAAAGACAGTCCACCCACCAAAGTGAGAACTATATGGAATTATGAATGGTAAACAGCAAAAGAATATGATTAACTAGAGGTCACACTTGAAGAAAATCAAACATGTATCAGAGATGGGACAAATAGGCATCCATCAGACTTAACACAGCTCTTTTGGTTTTGAATATATTCAACCAGTGAAGAACTTTATACTGGACCAACAGGAATATATCCTAATCATGTATCTGTTCTTTGCCTTGCTCACTGTTCACTGCTTATCTGTTTCAGTGCCACTCTACTCAGGCTTTAGGCGCACTATTTAACTGTATTACTCATGCAGTAATTCCAACTCTTTGCGTGGGGAAAGGGAGGAAGTGTAGCTGTCACTCTTCAGTGATGATGCTTGCTTGAACTGCAGTGTGATTAACAAACACCTGATGCTGGTGCAGGAGGGCACCGTATGGAGTTTGTAATGGCACTAAGTGATGAACATTCATTGAACGGTAGTTTATCCTAATTGTAATACTTCAGTATTGGCAGCCTTTAACTCCCACCAGATTTCTAATTCCCATAATGTTTATGGCTGCCAAATTAGGCCATCTGTAAACACTAAAACTTGAAACACTCACCAAATTCATAGTGTTAATATTTTTCAAAGTAAGTTTGATCAGCTGCAGCTATATGAAGGAAGAAATCACCACACAGCTCCCCTTTATAGCTGCCCTCTTCCAGCCCTCCATAATTGCCCATGGCTTGCTAACCCCTAACTGCTTTTGCCACATCATATTAAACTTGTGTCTGTGCTTTCTTAAAAACATTTTCTTGGCACGCAGTGTAAAGAAGTTCAATACAGCCTTATGTACCCCAGAAGGATAAAGGGGAATTGACAGAGTTCCATCAGTTTACTGTTACTGTCGACTTATTCTGTTTATTCCATGGAATAATTAATGCTATGGAATTAAATGACATTTAAATTAAAAATAAAAGTCAGGGAGGAAACACACATGGATTGCTGCTGTGAACAAGTACAAAAGCCAGCACATTTAAAGAAGGAAACCAAAGACTATTCAAATATATAGAATTACAAGATGAGATTTGTGGAGTTTTCAGTACACTTTTGCATTTCAACCTCCTGGCTGGAACTAGGTGCACCACACACAAAAAACCACAGATTTTTTTTAAAAAGAAAAAGCCTGTTGTTTGGGTTCCATGTTTTACTTTAAAGAGCTACAGTGACTAGCACTGTATTATTTAGAACTTGTGACTGAGTCCCAGAAAGTTTTAGCATGTAATGAGTGGAAATAAATTGTAGACCCAACACCAACACAGAGGTATTACTGATTCCAGAGAAAAGAAGAGATTTGAAAGCAACCCTTATTTTGCAATGAAAACTAAAACTTGTAGGCTACGTCTAGATTGCATCCCTTTTTCGTAAAAGGGATGCAAATTAGACATATCGCAATTGCTAATGAAGCAGGCAGGGATTTAAATCTCCCCCGCTTCATTAGCTTAAAAATGGCTGCCGCTTTTTTTTGGCACGGAGCTTTGCCGGAAAAAAGCGCCAGTCTAGACGCGTATCTTTCGGAAAATAAAGCCTTTTCCGAAAGATTCCTTATCCCTCTTAAAATAAGGAATAAGGGATCTTTCGGAAAAGGCTTTATTTTCTGAAAGATCTGCATCTAGACTGGTGCTTTTTTCTGGCAAAGCTTCGTGCCGAAAAAAGCGGCAGACATTTTTATGCTAATGAAGCGGGGGAGATTTAAATCCCCACTTCACTAGCAATTGCGATACGTCTAATTTGCATCCTTTTTACGAAAAAGGGATGCAATCTAGACGTAGCCTACAAGTTTTAGTTTTCATTGCAAAATAAGGGTTGCTTTCAAATCTCTTCTTTTCTCTGGAATCAGTAATACCTCTGTGTTGGTGTCTGTTCTAAGTTACATTCATTGTTTGTGTTGATTCTTTCCGTGCAACAGTTCTAGAGGATATGGTATGCAAAGTTTAGGTGGCTCAAAGCAGCATTTCCATACAAACATTACTGTTGTAATGGCAGCTTCAAAAGATGCTCTATGTATATAACAAAAAACTAATATTCCACAAATACAATTTTAAAAACTAAATAAAATATAATCTCTTGCGGGTGAAGTATGTTTACATTCACTTGGCTTTGTCTTCCACTTATAAATAATGCAGACACTGATTCATGAAAGTGACTCTTTCTAGACCGCAGCCTGAAAATTTCTTCCCTGTTTTGTATGGTCCAGAGATGTTAGTGGCTCTGACTGGAAGCTGAAAAAAAATTCCAATTGACATGTCTGTAGGTAATTTTCCCCCATGTTCCCTATAAAATAATTTAGAATTTGAAAATGTACAATCAACTTTACTTCTGAACTGTGCTATAGGAAAGCATGGGCATAGAGCGAACATGCATTTGAGCCTGGAAGTCATGTAGTGTATGGTCATTCTTAAGGTCATGAAATCCAAGGTTTTGGGCTGGCAGATGAAAAAGCTCTGTATCCCAGGTCTATGACGATGGCCCTTGAGGCATTATTCCTGAGCAGTGGCGTGCTCAAAGATGGCTAAATTACCATCAGAGTTGAATTGGTTGCACTGGTGGATGCTCACCCGTGAACAATGGAGAAGAATGGAGAAGAGTTTGTGGTCAAACTCTTATAACTTTTGCCTGAAGTAAACATGAATGTGCTTGCTCCCTGAGACTCAGATTGCTAAATACGCAGGCTGCTGTAGGCTGAACCAGTTTGGCTATTTTCAAGCCAAAGTGCTGTGCACTGCAATAATCTAGCCTGGGGATAATGAAAGTATGTATGATAAAGGCCATCCAGACAATCCAGAGTGTAGTTTACTAGACAGCCACAGGCAGCAGAAAGTGTGTGTCATGATCCAGGCTATGTGTGAATCTAATGCTAGTGAGAACAACCAAGGCTGAGAAGGAGGTTGAAAATATAGCTGGAGTCAATATTTACCTTAAGTCAAGCTTTGGTGCTGTCCTCACAGAAGGATATCGATGGGCAAAATGTGCCTGTCAACTGCCCTTACTGCTCTCAATGAGTAAGAGTACCAGGGCCAATGGGACATCCGCAGCATTTGATTTAGTGGGTCTTTACTAGATGTGGCCTAAAACGAAGGCTTTGAGGACTTCATCAATAAAAGAATGTCTTTATGGGGCATCTCTTGAAGATATCATAATCTTGAAAGCCTTCCCTTTTGCTGAACGCAATAACCCTATTACATTTGGAATTAATTTCAGCACACACTCCTCGTGTATTTGTTGCTCTAGGCCATGCAGTGTGAACACTGCCATTATCCATCGATCCCATGTGCATAAAAACATAACAATGATGAGCATCTTTGCCATGTTGGTCCTGTTTGAACCTACTGAGAGAAACATTTTCACTTTATTAATATGTCACCAGTTGTATTTTGGTAGCCGAAGAGTAGTCATAATTTTAATGGTTCATCTGGAAATGATATTTTTCACAGTTATGGCCACCAGAAAGTTAGAATAGGAGATTGCTGCTGCTTTTCTGGGAGCAGTGTGGGCTAATGGCTGGTAAATTTTGAGTACCAAATAAGGAAATGCTACAGTATCCTGCTATTGTAATGTGGTAGGTGTTACTAAATGCATTGTAATGTGAAACATTTTCCTCAAATGCCTCAAATCCATATTGTAGATGATCAGGATAAAGGCAGACATCTGAGCATAGACACAACTCTTCAAGTTTAGTGACTGAGGAGCATAATGGCTTTCATAACCTGAAGGTTACACTTTTCATTCATTACAAAAAGACAGCTGTAGACCGCAGTGGAATAAGGTATTCAAATATTTATGTAACATTGGCGATAAAATGTCAGTAGTAATATAAACATTTGGATTGCAGTGTACCACTCAAATCTTAGGGCTGACAGGAAAATAGTTAACAAGCTTTGGAATTCCTGACACATTAGGGATACATACATTCTTTAGATAGCTAGTTAATAGCTGTAAGCTAAGCAATAGCTTACATCATGCATTAAATTACGTGTGACTGAAACAATTAGAAAATCCACACAATTGGTAAGATATTGCATGCAGTAGCCTTTCTGCAACCTGACAAAGCTCCTGGTTCCTTGGATTTAGTGAAACGCTGCCCCCTTGTGCAGGAAAGGGAAGCAACTCCAAGAATTTTTCCTGGCAGAATGATACAGTTAATGCAGTTTTGGAATCCAATTCTACAAACCCTTAATCAATTGATCAGTCCCATGAACTCTGATGAGACCATTTTAGCATTCGTGTTTGCTATTTTTGAATGGGAAATATGGTTTACTTCTTTAAAACAGCCTCACACACAAGGAACAAACCCAAGATCTCAGTTGTTCAAGAGCGGACTTGGCATTAGGTGTGTAAAATGCCTAGCACACGACATGCTCAATCGTTGACTGGGATATTTAGATACTATCTCAGCACAAATAAATAAAAAGTAATAATTAATAGATTTAAAGGCATTTGGAAGCAACATACCAGAATGAATAACCAAATCCTTTCTTTCTGCATATACTTAAAAGTACATTAAAATAGGACTAAGACAGCATTCTTACACATCCCTTTTGTTAAATAAATTAAGTTTAGAAGCCATTGGTATCAAGTGTGAAGTAAGCACAAACGATTTACATAACTCGTTTGTTAAGAGCTTCAACAAATTTGCATGAACATGACGTGCTCTCATGTGCTGAATGCCGCTAAAGTGGATGGTTACTATTTATTCCTTATCTACTCTGAGTAGTTCAATAGCTAGAACAAAAGCTAGAAGAGACTCTGCATGTCACCCAGTTTAGTGATTACAACCCTGTGTGAAAAAGTCACATTTGAGAATTCAGTGATTCCTTTATTAATCACTACAGCACAGATTCTCAGCTGGTATTGTCATAGGGCCACTGGATCTGTCCCTGAATTTGCAAACTTGTCATCACATGACTAGAGAGTACACCATTTACTGTTTCAAAAGGCCAGAAGGTAGCATATTTTGGCAATATTAAAAAAAAATTACTCCTGTGTTACTAAGTGGCTGGAAGGACGCCTTCATTATATATTGAACAAACAAGGCAGAGAGAGAATTTGGCACTGATGCTTTTCTTATACATGATAAGCTTTTGTGTTGAGGTACTTGTGCCCTTGCTTAAAAATGCAATACTTCACCCTGCCAGCTTCATTATTATGAACATTCGCCTGCTGAGTCTCTGGACATTTCTTACACAATGCAGTGCCTGGGAGGAATCACTTAAAAAGTAATTCAAAGAGAGATCCCAGCATAAGTGAACGATAAAGCTTCCACCACTGCTTGTAGATTATATAATTTATATATTCATTCAAACAGAAACGAACAAACAGTCCTACAGCAGCCAATACACCAGTGTACTGTTACTTATAAGTAGAGCCCTGCAAATCCACAGATATCTACTTTATATCTGTGAGTATTCACATCCGTGGCCACAGCTATCCACGGATCATCAAATACAGATACAGAGGCAGACATGGATACCGATGTTGTAACTGCACAGGGCTCTACTGATACGATTTGCTGTTTAATGAAAGGACCAGTATTTTCAAAGTTAATTAACTCAGTTTACAATATTGGTTTATACACCTGCTGTCTTTCATTATTACTAACTTGAGTGCTAGTTTAGCAAAAACAAATACTAATGCAGTGGCCATGGCTATGGAAATGACCTTGGTAATAACGATACATTTCTGATAAAGTTCTTCCTATGTAACTTGCACTGAAAGATGTTTTGGCAAGAGAACAAAACATTCACTCGTATCCTGCATTGCACTGGGTGTGCTCCCTCACAGCAGCCCTAAAGCCAGCATACCTGGTTTCAGAAGGTTCCCTATTCTGGGAAAGGCTGCTAGTGGTATAGAGTTAGCAGGTTCCTGTGCCACTGCTTCCTTCTCTTCTTTGGTGTTGGGCAGTAATGCGAGGGGTCACTTATATCTGGCTGATCCTTAACTGACATAGCAGTTACTTGGGCCCATTGGCAGCTAGTGTGACTGAGAGCGAGGTTTAACTTGCTCAGAGTTACCCTGGAAGTACTGCAAAGGAGAGACTGGAGTCACTTTGCATCTCCCTTCTGAGGTGCGCTGTGTGCAAATCTGTCAGAACGAAGGAACCAGCCCCCAAAGTGTACCAATATAAACAGAACTTCATGAGGCGAGAGGACAAACGTAAATGTGCAAAGCCCCAGCCCGTCCAACTATTTAGTGTAGCAGTGGCTGGTCTTTTCTGCTAACACGTGGACTTTGTGAAATTAACGTTTGCTTGCAACAGGGCACTTGCTCTCATTCACCTTTACAAGCTGTGGGCACAACTGGGAGCACATTAATACTAATACAGTGTACATCATTGCACCTGCTTTTATGGTTTAGGAACATTTTGGGTAATACACATCAATGAAGGAACCATTAGCACTTCTGGTACAACACATCTTGCCAATCTTACTACAAAGGCTGATGTGAAGCAAGTGCTTTTCATTATTATAGGAGGTTAAATGACTGTTTTCCTGCTTTCAGAGGTTGCTGGTTCTGAAGTCTGTTTCTCTACTCAGGAACAGTTAATGGAAGCCAGCCAATGAAACCAAGATAAATTTAATTATAAAATATACAGCTTTTTAAAAAACAGTAAAATGAACCACTTTTGAAGCACTGAAAAAATATTTGTGGCTAGGGAGAAAAAACTTACCAAGTATGTTGAAATCTGAATATGGATTAGCCAGGAGTGTAGAAATGAATAAATGTATTTTATTCTATTATATTAATGAAATGGTTAATTCTGTTGCCATAGCAACAAAGGACAGCCATGATAAAAAGCTAAAGGTCTATACATAATGCCTGATACAAGGTCTCTCTAATTCTAAAGCTGATTTTCTTAGCTACAATAGAAGTGATATGTGTTTTCAATATCATCTTAAGCTTGCACATCAAATCCTCTAGCTAATCCAATAAATAGACCAGCAGTATAAAATGGCATGTATGCTTGTACATAGTAAACCTTAAGAAAGAGGTTTACCTGCACACAATCTTAAGAAAGGATCTGGAGAGTAGGAAGAAGGGCTCTTAAAAAAGGAGGGGGGATAAAAGGAAACTGTTTGGAATGTGAAGGTAAATCTGGAAATATGCTACAAAAAGAAAATGCTGCACTTATCAAACATGCTATTGCATATCAAAACAGTGCAAAGGTATCAAGATATTAAACATAAGTGAACTAATAACAGTAAGAGGTGGCTCACATTAGCAGTAAGACTTTATTTTCTTTTCACTTATATTTTGCAAACATGAGGTAGTAGACACAATTGTTAAGAAAACTTCCAAATGCTAAAAAATTGGGAGTACCATGTTTTATGAGAAAACTGGAAGAAAATGTGATTTCAGAAAATCATTGTTTTCACCTGTCTACAGCCACAAAAATAAATAAAACTCTGCTTTTTCAGTAATGTGTATGTGTACTGTATGGAGAGGAGTTGCTACTAGTTCTTGCCTAAGATCCAGCCATACATTAAGGGGAAATAGTGGCTTCTACTTTTCTCTTCATTTCTTTAGGATGCCTATGCTGGATCCTATGGGGTGCTTAGGAAGGAAGTAAATAGGATTTATGAGTGGTCAACATCTTGCAGCACTGAGCCCTCTGTTCACAATGCAGCTGCAGCTCAAAATGGAAGACCAGTTATATTCCTGGCACTTACCCCTCTTTGGCTATAATATGATTTGTCAAACTTGGAATCAGCCTAAATTTTCATAAAACACTCCCCTTTAAAAGAAATGGCATCTGTTGAAGTCACAGGAATCAGACATAAAATTCTGTACCTAGCACCCTCATAAACAAAGTGGATGATTTTATCTTCAGGCCATCTAATTTGCATGATAATGTCAGCACATTTCCCGTGAAACATTAACTTTCAGCGATTGGATATTATGTCTTCAGTTACCAGGCCTAAACCTGTCTCCAATAAGTGCAAGCAAAAGCTGTGATTACAAGTAGTCTCAAGAATAGAAGGGTGAGAAAAATGTTCTTTAGGCTGATGAGTTCTAGTTGTTCCTGTATAAATCTGGAGGCAATTACAGTTGTGGGTCATCCAAAGGAGAAATTTGTCATTGACAGCCTGTTTCTAGAGTGAAATGTAACAATAGATCGCTCAGGTTTTTAGGAGGAATTCCGAGACTAGTTTTAACAATATCAAGCTTTAATCTCATTGAAAATAAAAAAAAATGATTTAAACATATTACAAAACAAGAGCTGCTGATGTCTTTAATAAGCATATATTTGAAAAGTATGAAAGTACATTTCTTATGACAACAGTCCCAGGTCGTGAATGAGGATTGCCAAGAGGATATGGCACACTTGTGGCTTTAAGCCACTATTTGCTCGCTTCAGACTGGTGTACCTGTGTGCCAGTCTAACCCCCTGGTATAAGTAGAGCAGCCAAAGGGGTGTTCTAACTTGCCTCAGCTTCTGGTGGCCCCACCATTATAGCAGCCAGAGTGCAGGGAACTCTCATCCATGGTCCTTTGCCTTCAACCATGCAGATGAATTAGAGCAGTGGCAGGTAACCTGTGGCTTGCAGGCCACAGGGATCCCATTGGGGCTCTTTTGTGGCCTACGAGACATTTTGTTTATCATCGCCATTGCATCGGGTTGCCAGATTCTGTTGTAATTTTTACCAATGACACCCACATAAAGCAAGGGTATGCGAAGTGAGGTGCATGCTGACTGCACACAACCTTGACTATAAGAACCTTGTGCTCCATCTGCATCCAAAGTACTGCAATGGTTTAATTGGCACACCCCACAAATTCTAGGTACGCAAGCGCAGTTAGCAAAACTCCCCAATAATAGGAGACCACCTTGATGAGGACAATCTTGTGGTCCACTGAGATGAAGGAGGCACCCTCTTGCGGTCCACTCTCTGCTCTAGGTTGCCCATCACTGAACTAGCAGAAGCCATTAGGATGTCTCTGTGCCATGTGAACCTGTGTTATGTCAGAGCATGCTGAGCTGTGCTGGCTTGAGCTCCTTTTCACTTTGGCAGTGATATACATAACCCAGTGAAGTTAATGGCTTGCTCGTGTTTTTGAGAGACCTTACGTAAATGGAGAAATTAGGTTTTCCAAATACCCCTGGGTGGGAAAAGGAGAATCTTTTCCCCACTCCAGGATGGCAAGTCTAGATAACATAGAAACCTTTTAGAAATAATCAGTAACGTTACAGCAAAGTGAAGTTTGTATTTTGACACAATAGCTTTATTTTGCTTCACTGGAATTAACTGGAATTCTCTGTATTCATCATTTTTATTTTTTTAGGGATTTTATTCTCAAGGAAGTAACCTGCTTTCACTTGCTGAGGAAAAACTGCACTGCACCGCACTGCAAAAACTGGAAATTCGACTCCAGTGTCATAAAAAAAAAGTTAACTGCAGAATAAGGACTCAAAATGGTGTTTCTATTATCAAGCAAAGATGACATGGAAATTTGCAGGAGAACTTACATACAAACCAGAGGATGGATTTAGTAATAACTTTTCTCAAAGGACTAAACGTACAGTGCACATATCCTTCAGAAAAAAGAGAAAATGGTAACAGCAAAGACAAAGCAACCCAGATGGCCCATAAGCAGACTAATTATATGAAAGACCCAGAAGCAACTCAAAGTTACCAATCCAGCTGCCTAGAGAGAGTGCCAGGTTGCCAGATGTTGCCAATGAAAACATATCTTCCACAGTTCATCAAAGAAACAGAGCAACATGGTGAAGTAAAGCTGCTGCCAATAAAATAAATATTTTATATAAAAAGACTTTTATATGTGGAAATGTGTTGAAAAATATAAAATATTAACAAAATGTCCATCCCCATGTTACAATATGAATGAAAGATTTAACATAGAAACTAGTTTATCATTATAATTAGCTCTGTTTATCGCTATGTTTATTTATCCCACTAGACCCTGTAGACACAACCTTGGGCTGTGTTAGGTCAGATTTTTTTTTGCTGCAGCCACAGGACATAGTGGCTGGCTGAACTGAAATGGGCTTTCCAAACTGTGGTGGGGCGATTGATGGCACACACATTCCCATTATAGTTCTCCCCCTCCTTACCTCAGAGTATACCAGTCATAGAATCATAGAATCATAGGACTGGAAGGGACCTCAAGAGGTCATCGAGTCCAGCCCCCCGCCCTCAAGGCACTTCTCCATCATACTTCAGGTGCTTGTGAATCATTGTGGGCATTTCACAGACATAAATGCAGGTGGGTCTGGAAAGGTGCCTGATGCATTCATCTTCAGGAACAGTGGCCTATACAGAAAGCTGCATGGTGGGATTTTCTTTCTAGACCAGAAAATTACACTGGTCTGGAAAGAAATGATCATAGTGGTTCTAGCTGATGCAGCTTATCCCTTACAGCCCTGGCTCATGAAGCCTTACATGGGGCACTTGAACATCAGTAAGGAGTAGTTCAACAACAGGCTAAGCCAATAGTTATTGAATGTGCCTTTCACAGGTTGAAAGGGAGATGGAGATGTCTCTATGGCAGGCTGAACCTTTAGAAGGATATCGCCAGCATGGTGGCAGCATACTGTTGTTTAAATAATTTGTATGAGAGTAAGAGTTAAGTAATTGGCCATAGATGGAACAATGAAACACAGTGTCTAGATGCACCCTCTGAGCAGGCAGACACTTGTGTTGTCAGAGGAGCCCATAGGGGGTATGTCTAGACTACATGGCTCTGTCAACGGAGCCATGTAAATTAGTTTACATGGCATAGTCAATGAAGCGGGGATTTAAATAATCCCTGCTTCCTTAAAATAAACATGGCTGCTGCGCTGTGCCGATGAGCAGCTGATCCAGCACAGTGAGGCAGTCTAGACATGGATCTGGCAGCTGGGGAAGCCTTTGCCGATCGATCCCTTCTGTCTCATGAAACGAGGTTTACAGGATCGGTCGGCAAAGGCTTCCCCAGCCAATAGATCCACCTCTAGACTGCCGCGCTGTGCCGGATCAGCTGATTGTTGGCACAGCATGGTGGCCACGTTTATTTTAATGAAGCGGGGATTATTTAAATTGCCGCTCCATTGACTATGCTGGGTAAACTAGCTTGCATGGCTCCATCGACGGAGCCATGTAGTCTAGACATACCCAGGGTGGCCATCAATGTCAGGGACGCTCTGAGAAACCACTTCGACAATGAAGGACACTGACATTTCTGTTTTGTTAGGGTTGCTTTCCTGCCTCATCCCACTGCTCATCCTGAGTGAGGCATTCCCAAGGATATTTCAGGCTTCTACAAGTGCCAAAGCAAGTGGTGGGGGTTGTGTAACACAAAATAAGCTTCAGAGGGGCAACCGACTTAGTCTCTAACAGGAAAAACTGAAAAAACAAGCAGGAGGCTGGTAGCACTTTAAAGACTAACCGAATATGTAGATGAGCTCTGTCTTAAAACATTTGTCTTTATTGATCTCTTTCAAATCAGGATGGTCTGTGGTAAGGATTATTGGAAACCTCACAATGGTGTTAATGTCCAACTGTTAAAGTCACAGCTGCTTTCATAGAAAGCAGAGTGTGATGGGGGGAAAACATTACGGCTGTGACTACACTGGCACGATATTGTGCCAAAGTGGCTGCTCTTGTGCAAAAACTTGCTGCCTGTCTACACTGGCCTTGTGTTCTTGCACAAGTAAACTGACATTCTACAATCAGGGCTTCTTGTGCAAGAACTATGATGGTCCCGCTCAGGAATAAGCTGTCTTGTGCAACTGTTCTTGCACAAGAGGCCAGTGTAGACAGGAAATATGAATTTCTTGCACAAGAAAGCCCTGTGGTTAAAATGGCCATCAGAGCTTTCTTGCACAAGAGAGCGTTTACACTGGTATGGATGCTTTTGCGCAAAAGCACATGCCAGTGTAGACGCTTTCTTCTGGAAGAGTTTTTGCACAAGAACTCTTCCGCAAAAGAGTTTTTGCATGAGAACATGCCACTGTAGATGTAGCCTACTTGTTTGCGAAAATGTGCAAGTGGGCATAGAGGAAAGGTAACTGGATAGGAAATTTTGCATGTGTGGACAGGCAGACAGATGTGTGCGCATGAAAGGATGGCTGTTGTGTTAGAGTTCTGTTTGTGTTGACAGTGGGACCTCTGCTGTTAGTCACTCTAGATTTGGAGAAGATTCTTAAGTATCTCCTATTGGTCTTCCATGAGCTGTAGCATGCACTGAGCAGTTGGATTTTCACTTTGATCTCAGTACATCTTTTCTCCTCTTTTCTGTGCTTGAAATGTTGAATGATGTAACACATCCTTAACCAGATTTTCTCTCCTCATCCTGTTTTTTCCCTTAATCAATGGAGTCTGTCTGCTGGTGATGCATGGCGTCTCAAGGTGTAGTCAGGAAGTAACCATTAACAATGGAGTGTATGCTGCCGAAGATGGTAGCATTTCACTAACATGCACATTTCTGAACAAAAACTCACACTTGCTACCTTAGAGGCAAACACAGATCTCTCTTTACCCTGTGATCCTTGTGATTTTTAAATACAAGTTAAAAGCAGGGGTGGAATAAGTTTGGGCCTGGGTTGCTCAAGAAAGTACAGTCTCAGCTTATGTAGCAGGTGCACATGGAACAATTTGTAGTAATCTTGTACTTGTTCACAGACTGCCATTGCTCTTGCTGACACATCACAGCTGGGGGTTACGAGGTGGGAGGTGCCCCGCTCCTTATGCTGCTAAACTCTGTGCCTCCTTGGTTCTGGCAGCAAAGGATGAGGAATGGTTTGGGAGAGGGTTTCCCATAGCAATGGGGAAAGGGCAGCTCTTCTGTAGAATCTCTAGGGCTGTGTCTAGACTGCATCCATTTTCCGTAAAAGGGATGCAAATTAGACATATCGCAATGGCAAATGAAGCAGGGATTTAAATCCCCCCCGCTTCATTTGCATAAACATGGCTGCCGCTTTTTTCCAGCTCAGAGCTTTGCTGGAAAAAAGCGCCAGTCTAGCCGCGGATCTTACAGGAAAATAAAGCCTTTTCCGAAAGATCCCTTATTCCTCATTTTAAGAGGAATAAGGGATCTTTCGGAAAAGGCTTTATTTTCCCGTAAGATCCGCGCCTAGACTGGGGCTTTTTTCCGGCAAAACTCCGAGCCAGAAAAAAGCGGCAGCCATGTTTATGCAAATGAAGCAGGGGGGATTTAAATCCCCGTTTCATTTGCAATTGCGATGTGTCTAATTTGCGTCCCTTTTACGGAAAAGTGATGCAGTCTAGACACAGCCTATGAGAAAACTGATAAGCGCATCAAGCAAAGCTTCAACACCATCTCCCAGCGAAATTCTATTAAATATCTCTGTGCACATTGATGCTCTGTTTGGTCACAACACAGACCCAGGCAGGGCTTAGCCAGCCCCCCAAGAGACATCCTCTGGGTTGGCCTATGCTGCTATTCCCCACCCTAGCTGCAAGAGCAAATTTCCGAGCTGGTGCCTGCTCCTCCCCCGACTTTGCTACAACAGCAACTTTCAGCCTGTGCTTTCACAGTCCACCCAACCCTGCCACACCCCTCACCTCTTGGCTGCACTAGAACTGAATGCACAGCAAGGCCTCTGCTCCCCCTCTCCTGGCTGTACTAGATCAATTTTGCACCCCAATTGCACTGCCTTTCTTGCCTGCACAGTAACATATTCTACATCTTTTTCTAGATGCATGTCCCCATGTCTTTTTCCTTGCATCATGATCTACATACAGTTGCTGAGAGTCCTCACAAACATCAGGACTTGAGAACAATTCCTTGCTGCCTGGTGCACCGGTTGCTCCCTGAATGACTAAACCCTTCATCTGTTTCCTCCTCTTCTAATACACTATGACCAGGAAATGGATTTTTAAAGTTCCTGTAATTTGTGGGCAGGAGGGGCATACATGTTTACCTGTCTGAGGAGCAGCAGAGTTCAAAACGCTGGTCAGAGTCACTAATTGGGCATTGTGGGAAACATGTTGAAGACCAATAAACTAGATGAAAACCTCCCGTCGTACATGCTACATGACTGTCAGCAATAAAGGCAGGAAGCAAGGGGGAAAAGGGACAAAAAGACTCATGCATAGGTGGAAGCTTTTTGTTGCCAAAAATGGCCGTTTGCCGCATCACAACATGAATGCTTTCCGGGTTTTTATTACCAGAAAGGGTTTTCTGACAAGGACTCAGGCTTTGCCGATACTGGCAATTGAATTGCCATTCACAAATGCTTATTCCCTTCCTTGTCTAACCACACTGGCTGTGTCGTCACAGCTGTGTTGCTAAAAGCTGTCTAGTGTAGACAAAGCCTTAGCAGCTCCCCGGGGAGCCTCTTTATGGATTCCTACCATGTGAAACACCACGGAGTGTAAAAAGTTAGAAAGAATGAATAAAATTCATGTGGAAACAAAATATGACCGATGAGTGTGGATATAACAAGGGAAAGAAAAAAACCTTCTGATGTGTATGGCCATTCTTACCCTCTCCAGTAAATAAATTGTAGTTTTGACCATAGTAGATGCATAATTTCTTCATGATTTATGGGGTTTTACTCCTCCAAAATTTACTTGATAGCTGCTCAAGCACATAGGATATTGATTGTCCTATCCAGCATAATGATGTATTATAGCAAAGCATGGATTTTGACGTTTCTGCTAATATGCCATATACTTATGTTATATGCTTAAGATACTCTTGGCAAGTCTCTTACGTTGCTATGTATTGATGACAAGCTCTATTTACCCAATGTGACAGGCTCCAGTAGAGTAATGAAGTCAGGTATGGCAAAGAAATGGATGTATAATGTGTGGCATGGTAGAGTGAGCAAGTGTAGCATCCTAGAACAGAATTCCATCACATGACAGAGGGCTGTAGGCTTTTAACCTTTCATACAAAAAAAGTTACAGAATGACAAATACAGCAATGTATCCAGGAATAACACAGCCACCATTTCATATGTATATTAACCATGGTAATAACATGTAGAAGATGACCGGAGTTATCTGAAGAAGTGGGCTGTGCCCACAAAAGCTCATGATACCACCTACATGTTTTGTTAGTCTTTAAAGTGCTACCAGACCATTTGTTATTTTTAGAATAATGAAAGACCATCTGAGAGCAAACTTAAAAAATGCAAAAGCGACGAGGAGTCCTGTGGCACCTTATAGACTAACTGAAGTGTAGGAGCATAAGCTTTCGTGGGCAAAGACCCACTTCGTCAGACGCATGTAGTGGAAATTTCCAGAGGCAGGAAATTTCCACTACATGCGTCTGACGAAGTGGGTCTTTGCCCACGAAAGCTTATGCTCCTACACTTCAGTTAGTCTATAAGGTGCCACAGGACTCCTCGTCGCTTTTGCAGATTCAGACTAACACGGCTACCCCTCTGATACTTAAAAAATGCAGAGGTTGTGAATACCATTGTTATTCAGCACTCACTCCAGTACACACTACTTGACAACAATCTTCTTAACTGAAAGAGCATCAGAAGCTGTATGTAGAGAATCTCATGACTTACCTGCCCCTATAATCTCCCCAACAGATGAAGCTTGTTCTCATGATGAAAGTCCTTTAGCTAAGGTATGGAAAATATATTATGGGATACAGAAGCCCAAGGCCTCCAACAAAATTACATTTTACTAACCCTCACAAATGTTTGTTACCATCTCAAAGTGCAAACAGTGAAAAGGGAGAACAAGAGAAAGCTTTAGCTGAATCATTGAAGTCTGTCAAACAGAACATGCTAGAGTAGAGGAGATACCTTCTACATGGTGAATACTACATGGTGAATACTCCTTTCAAAAAAGCTAGACAGGCAAATGTGTGTGTGGAAAAGGAGTTATATGGTAGAAAAGAAAGAGGAGGATAAAGGACAGAATTTGAGAGGCATGAGGGTAATGTGGCCTCCTGAACAATTAATGTGTGTGCACGTGTATATTATCTCATTAATCATCTTAGAGTGATTTTTAGGATAATAAGCGTCAGGGGGTAGCAGAGTTAGTCTGTTACAGGAAAAACAACAAATGGTCTGGTAGTACTTTATAGACTAACAAAACATATAGATGGTATCATGAGCTTTCGTGGCACAGCCCACTTCTTCAGATGACCGGAGTTATCTGAAGAAGTGGGCTGTGCCCACAAAAGCTCATGATACCTCCTACATGTTTTGTTAGTCTATAAAGTGCTACCAGACCATTTGTTGTTTTTAGGATAATGAAAGACCATCTGACAGCAAACTTAAAAAATGCCCCACACAAGAAAACCTATTTAGCAAATGAATACATGCAAGAACACCCACAACTTGCTTAATGCTATTTATTTATAATTAGGTATACATATATAAACCGAAGAGCAGAAAATACTGAAATGTGTATAATCAAAGATTATGAGTTTTCCTGATCACAATTAACTGAACACATTTATTATTTATTATGAAACTAATGGTTTTATATTCAGACATGCATAAAGAAGATACCAATAAACTTGTTTGAGAAAGCTGCTAATGAGAATTAAACATTGATTAAGGCTAAAATACTCTGTTGGCAATCCTGACAAATTTCTATTTCATTTTGGCTGTAAGATTACTGTGGCCAAACATAACCATGAAGGAAGAATAATTGGGAGGATGGAGAATAATTCAGTACATCTACCATGGAAGCTACATCTGCACAATGAGCTAAGGATGTGATTCCCAGCTCACACACGTGTACTCATGCTAGCTCTCATCATAGAATCATAGAACACTAGAACTGGAAGGGACCTCGAGAGGTCATTGAGTTGTATCAGTATAAATAGCACAGTAGTCACCGCAGCATTAACAGTGGAGGCACAGCTCATGCTAGCTTGATGGGAACTAGCATAACTGTTTACTTGTGCTACAAATCACACTCCTAATTCACAGTGTAAACACAGTCATAGGGAAGCATAGAGAGTTAACACAGACTATTCTCGAGTAATGAAATCTTTAAATGATAGTTGCTGAAGCATTAATTAGCACAATTAAAAATTATTTAGACTTTGTCTATGCCGAAAAAAGGTGTTAATCAAAACTTGAAATAACACCTGGATTCTGTAATAACAAAGTTTAAACCATTTTAAGAAGTGTCTGTGTTTGTTCGCTAGAGGAAAATAATCTAGACAATATGAATAACAAATATGAAGAGTGCAATATAGATCAGTGATTAACAAATTTATTTTTAGAAAAGTCTTATGTAAAGTTGAATTGAGGAAGCTATAACAATACTATATTGTATACTGAAGCAGCTGAAAAAGATTAATCCGATTAGAAATATTATTTTAAAGCTCCTTTCACATCTTTTTTTGGGAAAGAGAGCAAGCCACACTGCTTTGTTTGCGTAGAATATAGCTAATTACAATTTCAAAGAAATTTTAAAAATTAAATGTAATGTTTAATTACAGAATGTCTCCTTGGAAACAGTTTGCTAGCATGTTAAATTGTAGTTAGATAAAAACGCTCACTTAATTATGTTTACAACTAGAAGCTCTATAAAGATTAATCATCGTATCAGATATTTGCGAAAGAAAAAGTTTTTCATATAATGGACAACTGACAGCTATCAACTAATCACTGCTTTTCTCAATTCTGAGAAAATAGGTTGCCTTTAAAATAATCACTGGAGAAAAAAGCCATCATTACAAGCTATCAATGTTATGTATTTTAATACAGTTAAAATTGGAAGTACTAATTGGAAAGCAAATTTACCGCATCAGGGAAATGTAAAGTTCACATTAACTGCTGGACTGATCACCTCAACACACTGAGTTCACAGCTAAGGGCAGACCTCTCTTTGGTTCATAAGGTGTTGTCCTGGAAACCATTCTGATGCAGTCAATAATAGGGCAGACACTGAGACACAGATTGCAGCCTGTACAACTGTCAGTAACAGTGGGCAGGTGGGTTTCTGGATCAAACTGTATAGCCTGTGAAGAGAAATACATAGTATTGATGTCACTTATGGAAAAGATCAAAAATAGCCCCATTTTAGTATCTGCAGTACTGTACTTCAAGATGTGTGTGTGATACTGCACTGCAGCTATAGCAACAGTTGAAATGCCTGTAAAAAAAACTATAGTTTAAAATGAGAACTGTAGAACCAAATTACTCCTGGGTGAAAGCCCCACATCATAAATCGATTTACACAAGGGATGAATATGGCCCTCTAAGATTAAACTTCCATTAAGATATTTTTACCTCATTGGAGGAAAATGTTTCATAACACAGCAATTCACCAGGCTTATTGGTACAGAAGTGATATACAGACTAGTCCTGTATGTATTCTGCATGAGACCGATTGTAAATACAATCATGTGTTCTTTTGACTTTTATTCTCTGCAAGATGCAAACAATCTAATGCAGTTAAATCTAGTGAGGGATGGCACATACTTTGCCGCATGTGTAAGGGATATCTAGGATTGGGGCAAACAGGACTGCTTAATCTCAGAAGTTTCCAAGGACTATGCCCTTAGTGTGAAAAATATTTTTAATATGAAGTCATAGTTGTAGCTTCAATATGTCACCTGTAAAACACCAGTTTAAAAAACAAAATCAGACTAACTTTAAACTCAAGGGAACAAACTTTGAGGTCAAAGAAATAAATATTGGCTATGTAAATTACTGGAAGTTTAAAAGTGAAGGATAAGGCACTACATTTGTTTATTTGCAAAGGAGTGGTATAAAAATTATGCTAGAAATAGTACACTGCACAAAAATGCATTCTGTTTGACTTCTCCAAATCTGCATGAGTATCTGTACCAGAGCCATAGAATCAGATCCACATTCTCTCCTTACTTAAATCTGTCCTAAAAAATTTTTCCTTCATAATACTTACAAATATTTACCTCTAGGGAACACACTCAGGGTATCTCTGCATTGCAAAACTATTTCAAAATAACTAGTGCTGTTCCGAAATAACTTAGTCCGCCTCTACACAGAAGGCAGTTATTTCTAAATAGTGTCTAAATACTGTCAAACTGGAAGACTTCTTACTCCAACTCCTGAGTCAAGCCCTGCAGTGTACCCTTCGTAGCATATTTGAGGCAAAGTGTGGAAAGTATAATCACTGTTTCTAGGAACTCCTTCCCCAGAGTTTTGTCAGAGTGAATTTTCAACCACCAATGCATTACAATACCCCAACCACTACACTGAACAATGTCACAAACAGAACGTTGTTCTTTTGTAAAATACTGCTTCATTGAAATAAAAATGTGTTATGAAAAATTCTGATTTCTATGATATTGCATCAGGAATGCCATTTCTGGCCAAGTGAAGGGAGATCAAGAGCAGAATTTTTAATCTCATATTAGTCTGCATCAGATACAGCTGGGCCTAACCACTGCGGTTAAAAATCTCTTGCTCTTCTGATTTGTAAAAAGGTTGGCAAGATCTTGTTCTGGCCCTGATACAGAAGAAAAACAAAATTTGAAACCTTGAAATCTTTTCTGAAACAGAACTATTATTTCCTGTTTGGCCCTAAACTTTGTCTTCCATGATAAATGTAATTTTAATAGAAATAGAATTAAAACATTTATATAGAAGGATTTCCAGAAAAGGAAGCTTTGCATCAGCAGAGAGCTAAAATGGAAAATTCAGGGAATTCTATGTTAAAGGTTTCCCCAACAAATGTCATTCTTCCCTTGCGACGTATGAATGGTAAGACCTTTCGATGCCTGATAATTGGGGCTCTTGATGTGGCCTTTTCCTACCCTACTGTAACAGCATTAATTGAAGTAGACTTATGGGGCATAAGAGTTACACAAGCACTTATCTCCATGCTTTAAGAGCAGCTATATTGGCTTCAATGACATCACTGATACTTTGTAAAGCATATGTGTGCAGGTATTTGCAATATTTGGAACTTTGTGAGCTTTTCCTCAAAACCTGCTTGCAATGGGGTTAGGAGAAAATAGTATTTGTTTCCTTATGAAATCAGACTTTTTTTAAAAGAGAGGTTGTACAGTTCTGCTCCAGCAGCAGTACTGACTGCTTTAAATATAGCCTTCTCTGTACCTTCCCAAGCGCCAACACTCAAAAACAGAAGAGAGGTTTCCTAATGTGTATTTTGGTGTTCCACTAGTAAAGAGGCTCATGAATAGTTGTCACAGGAGAATGACATCTTACTATCAAGTATTAACTGATTTAGTATTAACAGTCTGAGCTTCCAAATTCTAGTCTGGTTTAAGATACAAAGAAAGGTTCTCTGTGTGTTGGTTTTAACAATTCATGAAAAGATTGTTCATGGTGACGTGCAAGTGACTAACTCGGAACCTCCCAATTCATTTCTGCTTGACTTAACATTAATTACACTTTTTTGCTTCAGTCCTACAAAGTGAAGTCTCTGCCGAGATGAAAGGATGGGTGTGTCCAGCAAGCTGGAAATGTTGGAAACACAAAAATCTGCCTTCAAATTTGTTATTTTTTTAAAATGTTTGATCCTTTGCAAGTAAGAGATGGGAAAGTATTCTTTATAATCATGAAAAGCTTCAGGGGGCTAGCTGTTTTCTTTTTGTTATTTCTGATTTTTTAAAAGTTATATCAAAGCAAGTTGCAGACACAACCCCCCACTTACCTCCTGATTTGAAGTGGTTTCCATCATAAATAGGATTTGGTTCAACAGCTCTCAGCATCCACCTCCCCGCTTTAGAAATTGTTCCAACAGCCCTGGGTACTGATCCTTACTATAAATATCGTATTGTTCTTCCCTAAAATTGCCCAACACTGTAGCATTTCCATTGTAAGAGCTAGTATTTTACACTGTTCCTGTAGAATATTCTAGAATATTGTTATAAGAGCACCACCACAATAATTTTTGTAATGGATATATTGTGGGTCTGTCCTATTGTATGGTGTGTTGCTTGCTTTTTTCTTTTCTATGCCATAATTTTCCCTTTCCTCCCTAATGGGGCCAGCTGCATTGTTTCCTGTGACTGCTTCATTTTCATTAATTTCTGTTATCTAAATAAACTTTACAAACCACTTGCTTAGTGCCTGCAGGTGCTTATGATAGCCTGCATATTGCCAACTAACCATTGCCATAGAAGCCAACTCTTCTGCTTGCCCAAACTCAGCAAAATCTTACACCCCTGCAGCCTGAAAACTGCCAACGAACATGTTGACGTATGCTGTGTAATAGGAAAACAAGTACAGCCCTTGGGTGTGTTTAACAATCTCAGACTTGTTGTCCATTGTGGATCTCTGTTCCTCTTTTTGTGTAAGAATTCAGAAGACCTATAGGGTGCATCTACACTGCACCATAGGTCAAAATAAGATATGCAATTTGCCTAGCTCAAATTGTGTATCTTATTTCAATGTTAATTTGAAATAGCTTATTTCAAAATTTAGAACTGTTTAAACACTTATTTCAAAATAAATCGCTATTCCAAAATGTTCCATACTCCTCATAGAATGAGATGTACAGGCACATCGTAATTGTGAGCCCATTATAATTTGAAATAATTGGTGCACTCAAAAGACGCCGAATAGCTATTTTGGGATACTGCAGCTATTTTGGGATACTGGGCTATGTCTACTGCAGTGTAGACATAGCCCTAATGTCCTCACATAGTGTGCTTACAGCATTTATTGTGGTTTAAATTACTTTATTTACCAAAAGAATTTTGATTCAAAATGACAAATGGCTTTTTAAATTTGAATTTTAAAATTGCATTTACAGCTTTAAAACTGTTTCCTATTGGGATAATTTTTTTCTATTAAAATAGCTTAGGGTAGCTGGGTGAAAGCTTAGGTTTCAGGACTTTACAATGACTCTTCTAATCTGATGACAAGGTTTGGTGGACTGAATGGAGATTCGAACCAAGGAACTCTGCTCTATAGAGCTTGATGTCACAGTGGAATAGACAAACGCTGTGAAAGCATGGGGAGATACTTATGATCCAATAAGGGAAGATAGCAAAGGCGTGAAGACCCTGAAGGCTGATAGGCCAAATGGAACATTCAGTATCAGTGCTAGAAAAATTAGGCTACTGTCATAGCACAGTCTGGGCTTAGCTTAAACATAAAAAAATAAGAGAAAAATCAGAGTGCTTTGTTTTGCCCCATATTAATTGTTGCAGTAAATGATTTTTACAAAAACATATTTACATTTAGTTAAAAATCAGTTTTACTATCAAACATAAGGAATTCAAAATACTTTTAATTCAAAATAAAGATATTGAAATATATAGAATTGTTGCCCAGTTAAAATACAGACGGCTATACCGGGTGGATAGGAGTCATGAAAATTAATACTACAAGGACTATTGACTTCCACAGGGATTTTAGTGCATCCTACTAAGTTTGAGAAGAGAACAGGCTACCTAAAATGGCAAATCTTAGCTTTCCTTTCTTTTTATTAGATGTGCGATGGTAGGGCAAAGAACAGTTCACAGAAATACAGTGATTTTCACAGAACTGTATGTTACTGTATATGGTAGAACTTAAGGAATAAAGAGTTTCCTTTGAACAGTTCTCAAAGCTCAAAATCATGACATGTACAGTGATGTCTGGGCCTATCAACCAACCAAGCCCTTTCTAATCCCCAGGGCAGTTATTTCATCATATTGGAGGGCTGATTCATACGGATGTAAATATGTCCCTAATCAGGACTGCTTCAAGGTTAGACACACAATCTTCCAGCAAAGCTCAGATTTTTGAATGAATACCTGGCAGGTGGGCATATTTTCTTTCTTCCCATTGCCCTCTGGGTTGAAGGGGGATGAATCATGTTGCTTCTTCCTTAGTTACCCAAGGACCTTTGAAGAACTGAATTTGCAGCAGTCCATACTGAATCTTCATTTATTTGCTCCCTATAACCCCTCCCCCCACAAAAAAAGTAAAACAAAAAATGCCTGATGTAGATGTCATAGAGATTGGCTCTGACAGCATGCAGTGAAGTTTCCAACAAAATCCACAATGACTGGTACATGGAAAACCCTTAAAAATGCATCCATCAAGGTTCTCTCAGTTTAGTATAGAACGTATACTGGATTGGACCATAGGCCCAGCTTGCCCCATATCTGGTCTTCCAATAGGGGCCAGTACCAGGTGCCCCAGAGGGAATGAACAGAACAGGTAAACATCAAGTGATCCATTCCCTGTTGCTTATTCCCAGCTTCTGACAAACAGAGGCTAGGAATACCATACCTTCCCATCCTGGCTATTCTCCATGAATGTATCTAGTTCTGTTTTGAACCAATTATAGTCTTGGCCTTCATAATATCCTGTGGCAAAGAGTTCCACAGATTGATTGTGCATTATGAGAAGAAATACTTCCTTTTGTTTGTTTTAAACCTGCTAGCTATTATTTTCATTTGGTGACCCCTCGTTCTTGTGTTATAAAGACTATGCTGGTGGTAAAAGCCAATATTATATACAGCTGTTTTTGCCACATGCTTTAACAGGAGGTGGATTCTCTCTCAGAAACAGAAAGATAACTCACTGTGCCTTTTTGCTAATTACAGCTGTGTTCTTACCTGGTAGCCAGAATCATTACAGGTCATGTAGCATTTGCCACAGTTGATGCACATTTCCTTGTCAATCAGAGCCACAACTTGCTCTGTGTTGTTAAGCTCACCATATGTTCCAATGAACTGCAGTGCTTTTCCAATTACATCCTAGGGAGAAAAAACAGAATAATTTAGAAGATTCCTAAGTTTGGTGGTTTTTTTTTAAAAAAATGGGCATATAAGAACCCTGTACAGTATTTTAACATGATAATTTCTTTAGTTACCCTGGCAATATTTAAAGTTTTGGAAATAAATGCTAAAATTTGCTATATTTCTCACACTTCCTATATCATAAAATGTAGATAAAGGGTATTGAATGCACATAAAGTTACAATGTAGGCAGATCTACAAATGTTTGTCTGTCCACAATGATACTATGCATTTATCACTTCATTTAAAATGTGCTATTTAATTTATTTATGCTTAGCCACCATTATGTAGCACTATAGGCACAAAAGAGAAGTGATGTGACACATGCAATGTGGTTGTCCTTGGTCACTTTTCATTAGCACAGATTTAAGTATTCAATGTAGAAAAAGAAAGGGACATCATTAAACGAAAAGGGACAACGAGACCAACAAACATCACTTTTGTCTCCATCGGAAGACAAGCAAATGGCTTGAGAATCAGCTCTTTATTGTAAACTTACAATACCAGGGATTCATCCTTCAAATCCTTTTCAAGTAAACAACACTTGTGTTCAAGGGAACTACCTGTGCAAATGGAAGCTTGCAGACCCCTAAATGCTTGCTTAATAAAACTAAATGCATGCAATTATACTTAGAGAAGGCTAAATGTGATGTATCAGATGCAAACAAGTTTCTCTCTCAAACAAAAACTAGACAACATTAATGTAAACCCATTTGTGCTTCCTGTGTGTTGCGCTTGTCAGCTTTAGATATCTTTAGTAGAGTGGATGAGCATTATGTTCTCATTTTACATGTGGAATAACAGCAGTGACATATTCACGATTATAGAGTGAACTGATAGCAGCAGAGAAGCGAATATAACTCAGGGATTAATTTAACTCTCCACAGCTACCCCCTATGATTACAATGTTTTCTTATGTTACAGTGATTGTCTTTGGTTTTTCTCATGTGGTGCAGAACATTCCCATGTCATTGTTCTTTCTCTCTGTTTGTTCATCAGAATAAGTGGAATGTTGCTTGACACACGAAGCATGCAAGATATTTCAGCAATAGTGAAAAAGAGTTCCCATTAGATAGAGCTCAGTGTTTAGTAGTAGTCAGGCTTGCTACCTCTGTACCCCTTCCTTGAAGTAACCATACAGGTAACCCCCACAGAGAGGGTCAGGGAGATGCATTACTGTCTGTAATTTGGAGACATGGCTGTGATGACATTCCATTGCTGTAACAGCTGCAGAGAACACCATCAGTAGCTGATGGTCTGCAGTAGCATCTGAGAAGCCCATCAGCCCATAATATTGCTCCATAATATTCCGGGTAGTAACACTCAAACACAAAGCTCATTGCCAAGGGTGACCAAATTTCACCCTTTATGAGCAAATGTGGTCATTCACGCTCTTGCCCTGAATCAATATACATTATCGACTGTCCCCAAGGCACACAAGTAGTATTTCCCTTCTCAAATCCTCTCTGCACAAAAATAATATATACTTCAATATATATTAAAAGTATTCTACAGTGGTTGTATTATAAAGCTTCCATAGTTACTCTATATTCCAAGCACAGGGAAAACTGGTATCTCAGATTCTGCTGTGTGCTAACTGTTAGCATATGCTGAATTTTTAATGCTGTATATTTTTAATGTGTATATTGGCATTGGCAGCAAAAGAATGTTGCTGTGATACTAGTCTCATGGATAGTGATGTTGGAGGAAAATATAACTGATTTCAATCAACTCATGAAATTAATAAAACTTTGAATACTATCCATCGGATGGGGTGACAATTTACAAAGGACCAGAATTTGAAAAATGACAATTTACAAAGTGACAATTTGAAAGTGACAATTTACAAAGGACCAGAATTTGAAAAATTTGTTAAGTCATTTTAAAGATTCTACATAATTAAAATACATTTGAACTAAATAAATGAAAGATAAGTTTTACCCCAGTTTAAAAAAAATGCATATCTCACAGTAGTAGCTAGATCTCTGTACATTATAGGAGTTTTGTAACAGTCACTGCAGTACTGGATTTCTAGTAATTTTCCATTATAGATAAGGTAAAAACTGTGATTATCAGTATGGGTATGTCTAGACTACATGCCTCTGTCGGCAGAGGCATGTAAAATAGGCTACCTGACAGTCAATGAAACGGGGATTTAAATATCCCCGGCTTCATGAAAATAAAAATGGCTGCCATGCTGTGCCGGCTCAGCTGATTGTCGGCACATCGCAGCAGTCAAGACATGGATTGGTCGACAGGGGAAATCTTTGTTGACCACTCTTGTAAACCTCATTTCACAAGACATAAGGGAGCAATTGACAAAGGCTTCCCCTGTTGACCGATCTGCATCTGGACTGCCCTTCTGTGCCGACAATCAGCTGAGCCAGCAGAGCGCGGTGGCCATTTTATTTTAATGAAGCCAGGGATATTTAAATCCCCACTTCACTGACTATGTCGGGTAGCCTATTTTACATGCTTTTGTCGACAGAGGCATGTAGTCTAGACATAGCCTATGGGTTTGATCCAAGCCAAGTAAAACACTCACAACCCTCACCCAATGTCAAACTCCTGATGAGAAACAGATAACCTCTAGAACTGAATGCTTCAGTTTAGGCATCATCTGAAAGAACAGTATATCTGATATAGAATTCTTCAATGTAAGATATAAAAATACTTATTATCCAGGAATACAAGGTATTTGATCAATGTACCTTTCATTAAGTTTTTAAATAAGCAATTTCCAGTTCCATCTGGTTGCAATCTCTCAAAAATGGTGACCATTGTAAAATACATAAACATGTATTAATACACATAAATCTACTTTTATTTGTACTTTTATTACTTATTAACCATAGCCAAAGCCTTATTTTCTAATATTTCAGAAGCCACAAAATTATTACAGGATTGGGAATCAAACTAGTGAGGTTTATTATTATTCAGAACGATCTCATTTTCAGAGATGTCGAGCAAACCCAGATCATCCGGATGGTGCTTCTCAACACAAGATAAATATAATCTTAGTTGTTATGACTGCAAAGGAAAGCTTCAAAATGTCAATTACATGTAAACTGATGCTGCATGGTCTTCCTCAGCCTGCCCACCCACTATAGGATGCTGTACTTTAACTATGCAACAATTGATATTTGATATTTTTCAGTAGCTGTTACTGAATTCAAAATAAAGTATGTTTGGTAATAAAATTGCTTTTTAACCTGCATTGAGTTTGAGAGGTGTGAGTGGCTCCCATTCATCTTCAGAAAAAGTGGCCAGAACTCTGAGGCTTAACAATGATCATTTAAATGACAATATTAGAATACAGTATGATGTGACATATTCAGCAAATGCACCCAGTTATCACTATGTAATGCAATAGCAGAATCTGTGTAGAGGAACGGGGGAAGGAAGTGCTGCCAATGGTTGCTAAGTCAACCACCATATCTGCACACAGAAGGAAAAGGAAAGTACAGATGCATCTCTTTCCCAGTGCCAAAGTACTCAACTGCCGTTTTTGTAACAACACCTCAACATATGGGTAAGGGTTTCAACTGTCCTTTTCCAACTGTTGAGACCTTCAGCTCCCACTAGACAACATAGTTAGGGTATTAATGCCTTTTCAGCATAAAATATGACCTATTGATACCTGAGAGTAGCATGACTCCACAACTAAATAGAAATTAATTTTCATATCTGTATTTTCATATTCAATGTAGAAAAAAACACTATGTGCATTTTTCAGGTTGCTACTGAATTCAGTTTTGGAACCTTGCAAATACCAAGGAAATAGTGCTACAGCATAGATGTACCCTAGCAGACCAAGGTATAGCAAGATCCAGTGGCTAGAAGCTGAAGGTAGACAAGTTCAAACTAGAAATACTGTGCATGATCAACCTGGAGCACTCTAGCTAGGAATCTGATGGATTATTTTGGCATAAGAAGGTTTTAATTCAAGACTGCATGCCTTTCTAAAAGCTATGCCCTAGTTCAAGAATCATTTATGGATTTGATGAAGGCACTACTTTGTGTAATTTTAAGGGCTGTGTCATATATTAAATGCTCATGATGGTCCCTCTTGGCCTTAAGATGTATGAATGGAGACTCTCCCATAAGTATACAAAATAAATTAAGCTTAAGGAATGCTCCCTAGAAATGACAATTAAAAAATGATGTGTGTTGTGCAAAGTTTTTGAAGTTTTAGCAAACTCCCATGCTGCTTCTTACAATGCACGTGAATACACCTGCATGGGAACTTAGCATTTTATACATAGAGGAGGTGTTTATTGCAATATGATGAATCAAACATACATCTATATTACAAATTGTAAAAAGTCATTCTTGTGCCTTCAAAATATTGTGAAAATGATTTTTTTAAATTCTGTTAGCTAGTTCTTTATTGCTGATGCAATTTTTAGACCAAGATCTTTGTCTTTATATAGCTGTAAAGTGAAATGTATATTTATATGAATAAAGAAACAATAATAGTACTTACATGATGTTTACAGGTGCAATGTCTGAAGTTATTTCAGAGCTTCTTGCTTGAATCAAAATATTTAGAAAAAAATACTATACCTGGGATTTTTATTTAAAGTACCCTGTCACTTCAAAAAAATGACTCTCTAAAATGGCATCAAGGGGTTCCATGTTTATTGTCTCAATAGCCTCCAGATTAAATGTTCACAGTTTACAGTATGATGATGTTTCTACTAATTACCAGCCCTAAAAACACAGGGCAGATTCTGAAAGTCAAGCTGTGTTCTTTTTGGCTTCTGCCTTACCACCAGCAATAAAATTCTGCAAGCTAAATTCTGTCCTTAATTATACCAATGCAATCCCACTGGTTTTGAATTCTTTCCTTAGTTTCACCTGTGCTACTCTGTGCTCATCAATAGGGATGCACAGGTGTAACCAACAGGAGAATTTGGTCACGCAATTGCAATTAATTAGCAATTCTGTTGCTTAGAAGTGAATCAGGGTAGAATCCATTAACTGCATTGACTTACTGCTGCTAACAAGAGTAAAAACAGTTAAAACTCCTTTTGCCATGAAAATAAATAGATATGATTTTGAATTCACACAAGGAACAGTTCCGTTGAATAAGATGGTATTGATTTTCACTGACATTTATTACTATAACTGCATTTTAAATGGTAACTTGCAAAGTATTGTAAGGTGATTAGCTTTTCATTAACCATATTAGCAAAACTGTATTTTAAAATAAATTTTTTAGTTCATGCTTGGTTTACCATTGGGTTTGCTGACTGGCTGTTTCCGTTGCTTGTTTCACACAGATTACATTATAAAACACAATATGCCCAAGAAATGAGGGACATAAATTAAAAGGAATCCTTTTATTATAGAACAGTGCACAATACTACCATTATGTCTCTTAGAAAAAATCCAAAGGGAGCACATATGTCTGTGGCCTTATTGTTTGTTTTAAGGTCTAAAGCACTATCTTCCCACAAGTGAATGAAAAGTTCATCACTAGAAATTTTGAGCACTCTCAAGTGAACAGTTACAAAGAGTAGATGACAGAAAGTAAAGGCTGGCATATATAATGTGGAAGATTAGTGGGTGCTAAATTATTATAAGAGAAAAATAAAGCCTAGTCTATGAAATGGCTAAACAGTGTTCTCAAATCTGTGAGACCATGACAATGATGAAAAAGTAGAGTGAAGAAAATGATTAAACATAAAGCAATACAATATATTTATAATACTTTCTTACAGTTGTATAGCAATATTTATCCTGAAGGATCCTAAAAATGTTATTTATTTTGGTATAAGCATCTGTATTGTTCTTCTGATCACAGCGTCTGAGTGCTTTACAACCTATATATCCATAGACTGTAAAAAAGAATCAGTGACTCAGGACTGTCCTGCTATTAGGGAGTAATGAGAACAATTAAAGAGAATGAGGACATTGCTGAGAATATAAATGATTTGCATTAGTCTTCACCACAGAACATGTGGGGAGAAACCTATTCCTTCTGAGAATGAAAATGAGTTGCTCCCAGAAACAGAGATATCAAAAGAGCATCCAGAACAAACTGATACGTGAAAGAGGAACTGGACACCAGGCCCTCCTGATCACATCCCAGAGTTTCAATAGTTGAGCTTGAGAAGTGGCTGAGCTGCTAGCAAAAATATGTAATCTCATAATAATCCCCTGAGAGACTGAAAAACAGCAAGGCTGTGTCTAGACCGGCAAGTTTTTCCGCAACAAAAAAACTTGCCAGCTGTGTACACCGGCTGATTGAATTTCCGCAAGAACACTGACGATCTCATGTAAGAAATCAGTGCTTCTTGTCGAAATACTATGCTGTTCTTGTTTGGGCAAAAGTCCGTTTGCACAAAAGCTTTTGCGCAAAAGGGCCAGTGTAGACAGCTCAGATTTGTTTTGCGCAAAAAAGCCCCGATTGCAAAAATGGTGATCGGGGCTTTTTTGCGTAAAAGTGCGTCTAGATTGGCCACGGATGCTTTTCCTCAAAAAGTGCTTTTGCGGAAAAGCATCTGTGCCAATCTAGATGCTCTTTTCTGCAAATGCTTTTAACGGAAAACTTTTCTGTTAAAAGTATTTGCGCAAAATCATGCCAGTGTAGCTGCAGCATGGTTTTGACTCACAATGAGGTAGAGATGGCAGATACAGAACTTGGTTGTATGGTTAAAAAGTAGTTCAAACAAGAATGATGTAGATTTGTGGGCACTAGGTTTCTTTTTACAACAGCTGGAACATAATAGTCTATGCTAGTTCAGAGAATGAATACAGCTGTGTCAGAGAATTTAAATTAGTGCATGGGGTAATCTATAGAAAGAGGCTGGTAGCAGAAAGAAGAAACAAGCTAAATAAACAGATGGGTGGTTGGAGAGGAAATAATTTTAAGTAGTGAACTAGATAACATTGGCCCTCAAGGAAACAAAAGGATTTAAGTTATGAGAAAAAAAACTAAGGAAATTTAATGGGGGAGGAGAGAAAGTAATAAGGAGGTAACCTGGGGTAGGTTGGAGAGTAGCTATGGTATCTGCATATAAATGCAACACTGGAAATACTAGAGCCAAAAGACAAATATGTGCAGACAGGGAATTTTGAGATAAAGGCTGCAACTGAAACAAGGTGAGCAAAAACAAATAAAAAGAGACTAAATATTAAAAGGATAAGCTATAGACTTTGAAAGGTTTGAGAAAATGAAAGGGGGAGTGATACTCCTACAATAGCTCTTGGACAAACACAGGATGGTTTTTAAGTCTAAACAAAGGAGGTTTCTGGCTACTCACTGAATTTAGCCAAATGTCAAAATTAACAAATCACCAGATCTGGGCAATGACAAATTAGGATAACTGAGTTATAGGTTCGTGCAGCTACCACAAACCACGCTCTACTGCCCCCCAGTTCGTATATGGGGACAGAGCGAGAGATTTGCAGCTGGATGAAATGAAAACAACAGGCAAGGCAGTCTCAGGGGTGACCAGCTCTCATGTTATTTACAGCTTCCTGGATAATCATAATCTCCCTTCATCTCTCCAGATGTGAAGTCAAGACACGGCATATGATGTAGGGCTTGACTACACTGGCAAATTTTGTCACAAAAAACCTCTTATTATCAACAAATCCCGTTTACATTGCAATGTGAGAAAAGTCACGAAAAATGCCCAATTTCAGCAACAAAAAAAGTCCACCTCCATGAGAGACTTTTTTTCTCTCCTTCCCTTTTCTGCTGACTGTCACACAGTGTGTACTATAGTAGCTTTTTTTGTTTAGTATATTGAATTCCAGGATGTTTCCCACAATGCCTGATTAGCCACTCTGGCCAGCATATTAAACTCTGCTGCTCTGCAGCCACATAAACAGATAAACAGAAATGTGCCCCTCCAGTCAAAAGATCCAGAAACTTTAAAATCCATTTCCTTTTGTCTTGCTCAGCATGTAGTGCTCCTCATGGCATCTTCTCAGGGAATCAGGGGTGGCTGTCACTCAAGACGCTCTCCTGCTTGGAGTACCTCAGAGCTTCTGGATCTCATCATTGAGTGGGATGAAGTATCAGTGCAATGACAACTTCGAGTGACCCACAGGAACTGGGACATGTATGGTCACATTTCTTCAGTCTTTTATGAGATGGAATATGAGCGAGACACCTTCAAATGCAGAGCTAAGATAATGGAACACTAGCAGTCATACCAGAAGATGAGGCAAGCAAACAGCTAGTCTGGTGCTGTAGCAAAAACATGCCATTTTTACATAGAACTGGACACAATCCTGGTTGGGTACCCTCCGTCTGCAGGCAAGGACCCTGTCGATACTTCTGAAGGTAGAGAATGAACAGAAACAGGACTTAACCCAGCTGCAAAAATTCTTGATGAAGAGGTGAAAGCAGACGAGGAAGAAGGGCTCACTGCAGGTGCAATAGGCAGCCATGAACTACTCTCAAGTCCGGAGGCTCATGGGAGTCTCAGCAACTGGGTGTGGAACATGAAGCAAGGAAAAGGACACACTATATTATGCTCTCCCACAGTGCCTTGCAATTGAAGGTGACACTAGGCACTGTGGAATGCATAACCACGTTGCTTTGCTCTTTCTGTCGATGGGAGAGCTAACAATGTGGCTATATATTGACAGAGTGTGGCAGTGTATTCATGATTTGGTGACTTTCTTATTGGCAACTTTTAAATGTTGACAGTACTTTTGTCACCAAAACTTTCCAGTGAACACACAGCCTTACATGCTCACATTGACTTAACCTACTTGGAAGTTGGACATCCACACTCTGCACCAGTTAAAGTAGTTAAGTGATCCTTAAAGGTAACCCTACGTCAAGTTCATTAAATTATTCAAGCCCAAAAGTAACAAAACTTAGCTTATTGGTCTACAGCAGAACACTTTGTTCTGAGATGATGGCATCCTCCATGAGAGGGCAGAGGAACTCTCCTTTTGGGTGACTTTCATTCAGTCTCAATGATGGATGTTCAGAATGAACTTGATAAGTGTTCTGTGCAAAATCCCGTGGCCAGACTTTTTATTTGTTATTGCTAACAATTCTGAATTCCTTCCTTTGGGGGAGCAAGTTGCCTACCAAGCAGAAGCATGAGGTAGATAGGCTGATGTGCAACATATCACCTTTGCTTGCTAGTATTTTCATTAATTTTGGCCTTGTTTGAAACATTCCCTTTTGGAGGATGGTCACTGAAAAGGTTGTGGTGAGTCATCTTTGGTGATACACATGTTCTGTTTTCTTAGATTTTCAATGCCTGGATTTAGGTATGGCAAATGCAATAAACTATTTTCTTTAGTTGATTTCTCTGTGGAAATGCAAAAAATTATCTAAAGTCTTTAAAAACAGAACTTTTCTTTTTTTGGTATACATTTTCCTGTCCCTTGCAGTAAGGCTCGTCCCTACTAATCTTCTGCAATTTCTTTTTTCTTTTGTACCCAGGGGTTGGGTCTGATAAATTACTGAGCCTAACATGTTCCCTGAGCTTTTGTTCTTCTCTTTCTACTTCTACATCCCTGCAGAACATACATGGAGCTGGGGCTCCCAGATGGATTTGTGAGGCCTGTTGGGACCCAGATGTAACACATCACATCACAAGATGTTTATTGTGAACAATCAAAAAATACATATGTGAGTACTTAGAAAAAATTAACACTGTTAGGGCTGTCAAGTTTAAACATATTTTTAAAAGGAGGACAGTGTCTAAATCTTGGCATCAGTGGGTGTTTTATTTGATCAAGGGGTTTAATTTAGGCCTTTTCTGCAGTACAATCTTTCAACCTATTTCCTGGTCTGACCATTACCTTCTATTTTTTATTGATAATTACTAGTTTGTCTTTCTATTCTTCCTCAGGCTTTTTCTTCACACATCCAAACATTTTCCTCTTTGTTCTTTTCCCTGTCTCTTTTTAGGTCTGTCTTTTGACACCTTTCTCTCCTACTAAAGTTTTCTTTACCCCATTTGGTTTATTTACTTCTGGCGAGTTTTAGGTTTATCTGAAGTAGACACTGTCTCATTGAAAATGCAGCTGGCTTTTTTTTTCATTGCATCAGTACTTTCCCAACAAATAAAATAAAACCTTTGAAGGTCAAACAGTCTTTGAAAATGTTCAGTCTTTTTTTTTTTAAGTTCTCTCTATTCATATATATAAAGGAAAGATCAGCCCTTTAGAATAACAACTGATTGCACTATCAATAAGATGTACACACACACACACACACAAAAGAAACAAACAAAAAAAGAAGTGGAGGTCAATAGATCTGTTCAAGCTGTTTGATACAAGCTGCAGAAGCACCCAAAATTATCCTTGTTTTGTCCTCTAGTTGTGCTGGCAAACTGAATATTATCTATATTTGCAAACTTTCTGGAAAAGCTTTTCCCTCTCTCTGCATAGTTTTACATTTTTTTCAAACCATTTTCTGTGATGTATTTCAAATTAACACTTCATTTGTTGTGATAGGTCAAATACACAATATCACATGATGCAAGTCACATAGTATTTCTCCTTTATCCTTGATTGACTACAATTATTTCATGTGATCAGAAGTTTAGCAGAAGACTCAGGTGGGAGACTGCACTGAATTGAACTTTTTTCTTTTTAGCCCTTGGGTTTGTCTGAGTGCAATATAAAAATGGCCTTGGAACACTTACCTTCTATAAATTCCCTACTGGAATCATTAGCTACTGTGTTGTTATTATGGTGGGGAAGGAGGAATGGGTCTCAGGTGATGATGATGATGGTGATCACTCGTTGAGGAGTATGATCATCTTCCATGGGAAGTGTGTACCCTCAGCTGGCTGATAAGGCTGATACTTGGACCACAAGTTCTATTACAGTGAGGACAGATATTTCCAGGTGCAGCAGGAGGCTGTTGACCATGACTAGAAGCCAGTTCCGGGTGAGTGTCTCCCAAGTGTCAACGTCAATGTTGCACTTCTTTAAGCTATGCGTTAGCCAGTTATATAATGTTTCCGTTGTTCTCCTACGTTACAGAATCCTTCTTTCAGCTGAGAAAACAGGACCTGTTTTGGGAGGCAATGATCTGGTCTGGTCTCAGGTATATGGGAATGAACATTAGGCTGTGATGTAGGAGACATGAGAGTTGAGACTTTATTCTGACTCTGTTACTGAGTCACTGTGTGACTTAGGAGAAATCATATAGGCAATAATTTTCAAGTTTGAGGTATCCAATTTGAAAACCTTTGTCCAGATTTTTCTACATGTGGAACTGTTTCTACTGAAAACAGTGAAGAAATGTGAGCACTTAGCACCTCTAAAAATTGAGATCTAAGTGTCTCAAGCTGATCAATCAAAAATGGATATGTCCAGAATGAATGGAGATTTTTAAACATTTTTACCTTAAATTTATTATTCAAAATACCATCTTTTCCCCACATGCACCTTTATTGTTCTGATGCACAAATGCCTTTTGAATGTGACAAATGTCATTAGCAAGAAGAGCTAATTTTTTCCTAACTCTGTTAAAAAGCTGAAAGAACCTGAATATAAAATTGGTTGCCTTTTTGTTGACACACTATTTCACGTTGTATAGCAAACTTAGAAACACAATAACCAATTCAACAGCTAATAATAATTGTTACATCAGTAGTGTGGGGGTTGATGACTATTAAATATATTTATTTAATTTTGTTACCTTGACTGCTGGAATGGGCTTCTTGGGAATAAAATGCTTTTTCTCAGGAAGTACAACAGTTGTGGTTTGTTGCTTCAGTTTAATCTTGTTCTCAGCCATTATCTTTTTACGCTGCTCAAGGTAAGGTCCAAAACTAGGCAGTTTCTAAATTGAAAACCAGAAAATATGCTATTTAGCAAGTATATAAAAACATAAATGAATATCAACAAAGGGTCAAATCCCAAGGCCCTGCTGAGTGTTGATTCATTTCTTATTCAAGAAGGCTCCCACTGAAGTGACTAAGAAATGAATAAAACCGAGACATAACTTCAAGATCTGACCACAAAACAATAACAGAGTTTGAATGTTAAAATCATAATACACAGTAACAAAAAATAGCTGCATTGCAGACAGCATTCAACAAACCCCATTACTCCCATGGAGTGATTGCACCATACATATACAAATATTATTCACTGTATATAAATAATTCTAACTCACCTTTATTGTAGCACTGCATGGACAGATATGCATGATATATGATATAATCATAAAAGTAAGTAAAGATCAGCTTAAGAAACTCTGCCACTGTTCAGTGCTACACCCACTATGATACCCTATTACACCAACTATAGTTTTAAAGCTACATGCATATGTCCACAGTCTTTATAAAGACCACACAGATATGATGCTTAGAAGTTATCTGGACTTGTTGGAATAATGTTAGCAAGTGTCAGGTAAGCACTAAAACATTTTAATTTTATCACAGGTAGTTCCATAATTCTATCTCTATTCACAGTCTGCACTCTCTTTTAGATTCTTTAAAATCTGGGCTTGATTACACAAATACTTTTTGTGGAAGGAATAACAGAATACTAAAGTATTCTGTCTCAGCCAACAAGCTAGAATGCTTAAAATGAGAGCTGTGATCACCCGATTTGGCGGAGGCAAAGGTAAATATAGAGGTGGGGCCTTGTCAGGGATGAACTATGTGGATTGAATCTAGTCCAGCCAGAATTTGCCCAACCTGGTCTAGATGGTACAGATTTGAAAAACTACTGCTTTCTAAGTCATCATGGGCTATTAAATTGCTGTGAATTAAAATGACTGAAACCCTGGTTCCTGCTTGAAAAACAGAGTGAGCCCTGGGAAATTTTTTTTTATTGAGATCATTTAAATTGAGTGAATAAACTAAGCTCAGAGTCTAGTCTAATGCAATCATATTACAGTAATTAGTACTTAGTAGCAGAGGATAGATATCCCGGATTATCGTTAGCATTAATTCATTGTAATAATTTCAGCCTGCAAGCGTGTCCAAAAGGAAACAATGTCAAAAAAATTTAGAAAATTTAGTTTCAAGAAGGAATTTAAGGCAGTGGTTTTGACCTCTATAAATGACGTAGTACCTATGTAAGTAATAGGCTGCCTCTCCCCTGCATAGTATAGATGCAATGGCAGTGCTGCAGTTAAAACCTCCAAGAGAAGGGGATTGATGAGAAGGGCAGGGCTCTTGATTCTTCCTTTGTATATTTAGGGAATTAATTTTGCTGAATTTCATGGCATGTTGTAAGTCTAATATATTTTGTCAGGTTTTTACTGAAGAGACAGGCTCAGGGATGGTTATTTGTTGCTCTGCTGATGGACAGTTGCTAAAATTGGATAATCTTTGAGGATGATGAGCAAATCTTTTGTGTTGGGAATCCGTGTCTTTTACTTTTGCATATATTTAATATTTGACAAGGTTAAACATGGGCCTAGGTGAATACATTTTAAAATATGAATTATAAATATGCAAAATATATATTTTGAGGAAAAGCAGAAAGTCCATCATTTGTGTTCTGAATTAAGGGTGCAAATTAGAGAAGTGTGAATTATTGAGGCAATAAGCCTTTCTTTATCAAAGAAATACACAAAAATCAATTTTGATATGGAAAGTTTCAAATGTTACAACTTACATAGTTTCTGGGCAGAATGAAATGGGTCTAACTTCATTCGTATCATGAGGCTGTTTCTGCTGACGTGTTAAATATTAAAAGGAAAAAATGATCACTTCTCTTTAGGCCCTGTGGTAACTCACAAATAGACAAACCAAATTTTATCAAGCATGATTTATGATTGATTTTTTTTCACTCAGCCAGGGACAATTTCCATTTGAAAAGATTATTTTTGCTATTATTCTCTGAGAGTAAAATTATTTGTTTCCACAGAAACCTTTTTAACTATAAATAACACCTGACTCTGTAGCTCAGGAATTCTGGAAGGAGTTTATAGAGGGAAAAACAATTAGATGTCCCATGGCACCTTTAAGATTAAGATCTAACAAATTAATTTGGGCTGGAACCCACTTGATCAGATACATGAAGTGGAAACTTCAGTTTGGCAAGTATATATACACATGTAAAAATGAGCGTGCTGTATTATTATGTTGATACCAGTGCTTACGATGTCAATTCAATCAGCCTGGATGTGGTCCATTCCCAATAATTGATGAGAAAGTACGAATACCAAAAAAGGTGTGAGTGCCAAAAGAGGTGTGAATACCAAAAGTTTTTAAGGTGCCATAGGACTTCTTCTTGTCTTTGCTGAAACAGACTAATACGGCTAATCCTCTGAAGTTTATAGAGGGTTTTTATTACAAATACTCTATAGACCAAGGGTGGATAATAAGCCAGGCGCTGCTGCTTTATTTACCTGTGAGCCTGCAGGTATAGCCGCTAGCCGTTCCTGTTGGCCACAGATTACCGTTCCTGGCCGCAGATCACCCCTGCTGGACAGAGCAATATGGATTGGGACACCACTTCCTGCAGCTCTCATTGGCTGGGAACAGTGATCCGTAGCCAACAGGAGTGTAAGTGCCTATATCTGTGGATACACATGACAGCAGCCTGCCAGGGGCTAACCCTGGCAAACTGCATCCAGCCCACAGTGGCCACTTATTGCTCACCATTGGTATATAAAGTGAGGAAGTTGATAAGACTGCTGATCTTTCTGTGCTTTGATTTCAGACAGCTTAGCTTGGAATGCTATGTGAAGCACTTTACATTTTTTTAAAATTGTACTGGATCATTAGATATGTTAAAAATAGCTGTTGAATTAACTACTGGAAAGCTGGATATCTGAGATAGTGGTTTCACTAAAAGCTTTCACATCATGTAGAGGGGGAATTTTAGAAAGCACACACTGTGTTTAGGAACACATCTCACTGAAAACACAGTCACTTGGTTTTGTACTCCTAAGTCCATTGGGTGCTTTTGAAATTCTCCCAATATGTTCTAAATGTATGTCCTGAGATATTATTTACCTTTCCAAGGTTACAACATCACTAAACTCCCTACAGATCAGGAATTTTTTATATTAATACCTGCCTATCAAAAAAGATTGTGTGTGAATATATGAATTGTCTCATGGATGTGCAATCAGTTACAACATCTTGTTACCTCTGTAGTTATTTATTTCTACTTATAGGGGATATCAACAGCAGGGGAGACAAAAAGAGGACAGTAGAAAGTGTTCTAAGTCTTAGTTCATTATTGTCATACAGTAAGATTGTAGCTGCCACCCAAAACAAAGTGCTGTATCGTGCTATATATTAAAGAATGGAAAAAACTTGCTAAAGACTTCCCAAAACTGCATTGTAACTGATGAACTGTACAAATCTCTAGCAGCATTGTGATTTTTGTTTCAGTTGTTTCTCTAGGGATTCATCATTGATGAATTTGTTCTCACCAGAGAAGCTAAATCCTGCTCATTTAAAGATAACCGTATCTCCCACTAAAACTGTCTCTACCCAGATATAAAAAACATTACACTGCCAATAGAGAACTGACAACATAATGAATCAACAATGAAACCTTAAGCCAGTAAAGCTTTAAGGTGAATAAGTTTGTTTTTATTATAATATATTCATGGCTCAATCTAAAGGTAATCGAGCATATTATGAACTAGAAAAAGTGCCTTTTCCCTAATAGTAAAAGGCAGCCAGTAGCTTACATTTCAAATGGCCATAATGTTGATGGGAGAAGCAGCAAGTAGCGTAAATGAAAGGAGGCCCCATGATTTAGTGGACAGCACACTGGACTGAGAATGTCAGAAGATCCAGATTTTATTCCCAGCTGTGGCAATGACCCACTGCATAATATTGGGCAAGTCATTTAACCTCTTTGTGATTCTGTTATGTCTTGTATGTTTAAATGTTAAGCTCATAAAGGCAGGGTCTCACTTGCACAGTGCATGCACAGTGCCTGGTACAAGTGGGCCCTGAGTTCACTTGGGACCTCTAGGTACCACTGTGATACAAATAAAAATAATCACACTTTAAACAATTGTGCTGGATCAGGTATGTTTGTATCCTACTCATATTTTCTTAACATAAAAAGAACACTGGGAATAATTATTTTCATAAATAGGAATCTAATAGGGGACATTAGAGGAAAGACCTCACATTTATATAAGCAGTCTGTAAAGAACACTTATATCTGGTGATCTGGGGGGAGAAGACTTAGGCAGGCAGGCAAGCACAGATCTTTACAAAACCTTTTTCCACCATGACTGATGACATTTTCCATGTCAGACATAACTTCATTTATCCAATTTCCATTATATTTGAGTCTTGCTCTTAGATATGCAGACATATAGTCATTTGTTTTGTAAATTCACTATGTGCACTTAAATTTGAAATGATTTTACATGATACCCAGTGATGTATCTGGAAGCAGAATTGAAGTCAAATTGTCTTATTTAGTACACTTTATATTTTTCCACGTGTACACATTATTCATGCATATAGAAAAACTGGTGAGAGAGTGCATGATTACCATAGAAAAAAAGGCATGACATCTGTTGAAAGTGCCAGAATAGCAGAAACAGTACATGTGGTTTTAAAGAGAAAAATATATGCCAGAGGTAGTGACCGCTATAGCAACATGACCCCTTACTTCGCAATTACATAGCTATGCAAATGGCTAAATAAATCTTCTCTCTGCAAAGTTACCACATAAATTACAGGTAGTGTTCTATAAATCAATCAAAATGTTTTCTCAGGTTCTTAAGTGTTTGTCCTTGCCCATTTGCTTTTCTGCCTGCCTATTGCATTGTTGAATGCTTTCCCTCACTGACTCCTCTGCAACTGATCCCATTTGAAAGGGAAACAGAGAAGGGAATTTTTGCTTCCTCCATGACAGCTGCAAGGAAAACACAAATTGCCAGCCCACCTGGCCACCTTCTTATAGACAGGAGTTGAACTGATCTTGACTGCACTGATCTGATCTGATCTGATCTGAGGGTGTGTCTACACTGCAGGGTTTTGTCGACAAAACTGTACCTGTGTCTACACTGCCACTGAGTTCTGTTGACATAACGTCAACAGAACACAGCAGTTTTGCTGACGGCTGTAAACATCATTCTACGAGGAATAAGGCCTTTTGTTGACAGAATTCTGTCAACAGAAGGAGTTATTGCATCTACACTGTCCTTTGCATCTACACTATCATGTCGACAAAGCGGCTTGCTTTGTCGACAGAACTGGATGTAGTCTAGATGCTCTTTGTTGACAGAAGCTTTGTCAACAGTACCTATCGATAAAACTTCTGTCGACAAAAGCCTGTAGTTTAGATGTACCCTGTGACTCTTAGCAGGTTTGCAACTATACTGGCTTTGGGAGCTTAGGGAGAGAAGAAGCTGGGGGAGAGAAGGCCAAGGGAAGGCCAATTGGAGCTATGGAGACTCTAGGGCAGCTTTGGGGAGAGGACCAGGAGTTATGAAAGGTGATAGGCAAATAAGCTTAGAGCAATAGGGCAGGCACCCATAGGGTACAATTAAAATTTCACTGAGGGTATGTCTACGCTACAAAGTTAATTCGAACTAACGGATGTTAGTTTGAATTAACTTTGATAGGCGCTACACTAGCGCTCCGCTAGTTCGAATTTAAATCGAAACAGCGGAGCGCTTAGTTCGAACTAGGAAAACCTCATTTTACGAGGATTAAGCCTACTTCGAACTAGCTAGTTCGAATTAAGCGGTGTGTAGCCCCTTAATTCGAACTAGTGGGAAGCTAGCCCTCCCCAGGTTTCCCTGGTGGCCACTCTGGCCAACACCAGGGAAACTTGTCTGCCCCCCTCCCAGCCACGGACCTCTTAAAGGGCCAGGGGTTGGCTACGGTGCCCGTGCCAGGTGCAAGCCTGCCAGCACCCAGCCAACAGACCCTGCACCTGGCACAGATTGAGCCACTCACCCGATGCCCCCCAGCCCTCCCCCTCTTCCCGGGACCAGGCTGGCGGCTCCCGGGACCTTGCCTGGGACCGCAAGAGGCGGGCACCCGCCTGGGCTAGTGCAGACATTGTGGACCTAGGCACAGGAAAGTGGCCGGCTAGGGCAGGAGAGCTGCCAGCCTGGCCACCCAGGAGCAGGTGTGCAAGAGAATCAAGGGGGTCCACTGAGACCCCTGACCCTGAGCCCTGAGCTTACAATGGCCGTCCTGGGTCAGACCGAAGGTCCATCTAGCCCAGTAGCCTGTCTGCCAACAGCGGCCAACCCTAGGGACCCTGGAGGGGATGGACCAAAGACAGTGACCAAGCCATTTGTCTCATGCCATCCCTCTCCAGCCTTCCACAAACCTTGGGCAGGGACACGACTCCTACCCCCTGGCTAATAGCACTCCATGGACCCAACCTCCATGACTTGATCTCACTTTTCTTTAAACTCTGTTCTAGTTGTAGCCTTCACAGCCTCCTGCAACAAGGAGTTCCACAGGTTGACTCTTTGCTTTGTGAAGAACAACTTTCTCTTACTAGTTTGAAGCCTGCTACCCATTCCTTTCCTTTGGTGTCCTCTAGTCCTTCTTTATGGGAACTAATGAAGAACTTTACTGTATGCACCCTCTCCACCCAACTCCTGCTTTTAGAGACCTCTATCCTGTCCCCCCTCCATCTCCTCTTTTCTAAGCTGAAAAGTCCCAGTCTCTTTAGCCTCTCTTCATATGGGACCTGTTCCCAACCCCTGATCATTTTAGTTGCCCTCCCCTCTCCCAGCCTCTCTCTTCCCCTCTCCCACCTCCTTTTCCAAGTCTCCCCCAGTTTTGTTCAATAAGGACAGATTCCATTTTGGAAGACACGTTATCTTTATTTTGTACATCAAGAAGAGGGGCTAGGGAAGGGTAAGTGGAAGGAGGTGAGGGAGGAATGGGGCACGAGCCCCCGATGGGGAGGACTGGGCTGGCTCTGCGGGCTTCTGGGGGTGGAAGCTCTCCTGCAGCCCCCCGATTGCCCCCTCTCCCCAGATGGCAGCCTGCAGCAAGTGCAGCAGGTCTGATGGCCGAGTGCTGTGATGTGCCCAGTGTGGGTAGTCCAGGCAATCCAAGCCAGGACTGCTTTGCAAGCAGGGCACCCCTGAGAACTGTCTGTCCGGGGTGGGGGTCAGGACCCTTTTAGCACAGCCCTCGGCTAGCCTGAGACAGTATCTCCCTGCTCTAAGTCCTCCTCTGATGCCCTGCCGGCACTGCTTCCGGCCATCCTTAACCCCGCTTCAGGGTCCACTTAATGTGGACATGCTAGTTCGAATTAGCAAAACGCTAATTCGAACTAGTTTTTTAGTCTGGATCCGTTAGTTCGAATTAGCTTAGTTCGAATTAACTAATTCAAACTAAGTTAGTTCCAATTAACGTTGTAGTGTAGACGTACCCTTAGTTAGGCAGCTGCCCCCACCAGGCAATTTATTAAAATGTAAAGCAGTTTTGTGTGGGTCATAGCACAAAGTCTTTAAGACTCTCTGCCTCCCACTTGATCATGTGGAAAACTTTGTTTGCTAGCTGTACAATTTTTCTCAGTGAACTTGTTTTCAGTTTTTTTGTTTCCTCCAACTGCTTGTGAAACCCTCCCAGATTGTTTTCTTCAAGACAATGGGCATTTAAGATGGCTGCATATAGTGCCATCCCTAGTGGAGAGCAGAGCCCAGGACAAATCAGCCTGTGTGGGCTTCCAATGGGGAAGGGGTGTTCAGTCACCTCCAGGGGTGCTGGGGTGGGGGGGGGGGAGGAAGTACACTAGTGGTGGGGCATGGGGCTCCAGCTGCTCGGCAGTCATACTGGATCAAAGCAAAGGTCCATTTAGTCCAGTATCCTGTCTTCTGACAATAGCCAATGCCAGATGCCCCAGAGGGACTGAACAAAACATGTTATCCACCCCCTTCATCCATTCCAAGCCTTTGACAAACAGAGACTAGGGACACCATTCCTATCCCATCCTGGCTAATAGCCATTGTTGGACCTATCCTCCATGAATTTATCTAGCTCTTTTTTGAACCCTGTTACAACCCTGGCCTTCACAACATCATCAGGCAAGACATTCCACAGGTTGACTGTGTTGCATGAAGAAATATTTTGTTTTGTTTATTTTTAAATCTGCTACTTTGGTGACCCCTAGTTCTTATGTTCTGGGAACAAGTAAATAACATTTCCATACCAGCCATGATTTATAGACCTCTATCATATTCCCCCCCCCCCCCCCCCCACCATTTCCAGACTCTCATATCTTTCAAAAACATTTACCCTTCATAGTAAATTTTTTCCTGGCTTGATGTGTGCTCCTGAAGAGGAGTTCACCTGCACCCCACTCCCCAGAAAAAAAAGTGAGAGAAGTGGTTCCATTATTTCCAAGGAGGAAGAACATGAAAACAGACTCATCTCTCAGTAAAAAAAACAGCCTTGTGATGTTTTGGTAAAAAGATGTTAAGCCAAAAGAGCTATGGGTAGAAAGTTGCAATTTGTCACAGGAAGGGCTGTCATTGAGACAGTGTCTTTGAGAGTTCTAGTGAGAAGCTTTGGTGGGTCTGAGTTCTAAGCCTTTGAAAATAGCATATTGTGCATACACTGAATATTCTGCACAGACTTTTCTTCCTAGGCTCATAAAGTGCACAACAAATGAATATCAAATATTGATGACAATCGAGGAAATGAAACTGATTAATATTAATTCTAATTCTTTTGGACTACATTCTGCTAAAAGCTGCAGCCCTTTTGCGTCATGCTGGAAGTGGAAAAGGGCCATCAACTGGCTGAATTACTCTAGCTGGGGACTCCCAGGCTACGTCTTGACTGCAAGCTTCTTTTGAAAGAGGCTTCTTTGAAAGATACTTTCAAAAAAGAATGTCTAGACTACAACCAGTACTTTCGAAAAAGCAAGCCACTTTTTTGGAAGAGAGCACCCAGACAGTCTGGATGCTCTCTTTTGAAAAAGCAGTATTTGCATTACATAGCACCTTTTTTCAAAAGAGCACTTTCAAAAAAAGGCATTCTTCCTCATAAAACGAGGTTTTTCCATGGTCGAAAAAACTGCCGTGTTCTTTCGATTTACTTTCAAAAGAACACGGCAGCAGTCTAGATGCAGGGAAAGTTTTTTTCATAAAAAGGCTACTTTTTTTGAACTCCCCCCTGTAATCTAGACACACACCCACTGTATTCTGGTGTTGTCCACCTGGCATAAGAGTTTGTGTAGGGTCAGCATAGCCAGCTCCTACAACCCTCCTCTAGCCTCAACTCAACAGAGAAAATGTGAGGCATGGCAGGAACATGCTGCTCTTCAGCAATTTCCAACTGACAGATGGATCCTTGAAGCAACAATCAGGTGCTATAGACTATATCCCCAAAGCTGTTTTAAGTAATGTCCAGGCCAAAGACAGTGCAGTGCCACACATAGCTCCTTTGTAACACCTAACCCCTACAATACAAAGCAGTATTGGGCACAGCAGAAAATGTGTCCCTTAGAATTCAGCAGTTCACACATTCTTCTTCCTCTGTTTTTCTGAGCTGAATCTTCATTTAGCCTACTCTCCTCAAGGAAGAAGAAATTACTTTCAAAATAAAAGACAGAAGAAACGGCATTTTTATAATTCTTTAAAAAACAATACATTCTGCCTTTTTATAATTTTATTATTGAAGTTTTAGCTTTGTACCTTTGTTTTACCTGCTTAGTCTCCATTCTTTTCCAAATACTATACAACTGGTCTTCAAATGTTTGGTTCTTATAAACTCCATTCTCTCAACTCTGTGTGGACACCACTTTATGGCTGTGTCTACATTGGAGCGATCTTCCGCAAAAGCAACTGCTTTTGCGCAAAAACTTGCTGCCTGTCTACCCTGGCCATGAGTTCTTGCACAATTACACTGACGTTCTAATGTATGAAATCAGTGCTTCTTGTGCAAGAACTCTGATGCTCCCACTCAGGAATAAGCCCTCTTGTCAGGGTGGTCAAATATTGGAATAAATTGCCAAGGGAGGTGGTGGAATCTCCCTATCTGGAGATATTTAAGAACAGGTTAGATAGACATCTGTCAGGGATGGTGTAGACGGAGCTTGGTCCTGCCTTGAGGGCGGGGGGCTGGACTCGATGACCTCTAGAGGTCCCTTCCAGTCCTATGATTCTGTGATATGATTCTATGAACTGTTCTTGTGCAAGAGGCCGGTGTAGACAGGCAACAGGAATTTCTTGCGCAAGAAAGCTCTGTGGTTAAAATGGCCATCTTGAGCAAGAGAGCGTCTCCACTGGCATGGATGCTCTTGCGCAAAAGCACATCTCTTGAGCAAAAGCACATGCCAGTGTAGACACTCTCTTCTGGAAGAGTTTTTGCACAAGAACCTGCCAGTGTAGATGTAGCCTATCTCTTCTCTAAACTATTCTGCCTGTTCTCCAAACCATGTTCTCCAAGCACGTGAGCTCACCTCCGTGTGCCATAATTCTGAGACCTGGACACGGGGCTAAATGATACATTAGTATGTATTTTAGGAAACTGCATTACCATGACATCATGATGATGTACATAGCACCATTTTTTTGCATGGGTGTTAACTGCTATTTTAAATAACTGCATACAATTATTCTCTTTCACTCCATTTTTCAATCACTGCCAGCATTTTCTCCATGAGTTAGACATCATTAGCAAGTCATACCCACTGTTGTGACTCAACTGTTTGGTTTTTATGCAATCTTATATTGAGAAAAGTGAAAGATTCCAGGATTCCCGGTTGCCATTGTGGAGCAAAATTTTTATGTTCCACAGCATAAAGTTTCTCTAGCATGAAATATTCAATAGACAAAAAATGAGTTAACATAGCAAACTTTTGTGCTTACAATTAAAAGCTTAATAACATGGATTCAAAAGTGTTGCCTTCAAGGGGCGTGTGATGGGGAGGGCGGGGGGAACGGAAGGCAGAGGAGAAGAAGATAAAGATTTGAACACATTACTGTGCTACTTCATGAACATCTGGCAGTCTGTCATTTAATAGACAACAACATCTTCTCTAAACAGAAGAGACAAGAATTCATCAGGGATTCCTGTAGTACAGTATGTGCTTAACTTAAGTACCTGCTTTTTGTGATTTCCATAGATTATCATATTCATGACACTGTGGAGTGAAAGCATTCTTCTCACTCTTTACCCAGAACATGAAAAAGAAATTAAAATATTGGCAGGCACTTTCTCTAGTTTGTTGGACATGTAAGAAAAGGACTTTCCACCCATTTATGCTAATGAAATTCTGTCAGCTAAGCAGCATTGTAACAAAGATGACAGCAGACTGTCTATTAATAAATACCTGATGGGCTAGCAAACACAACTGTATTCAAGTGGTTTCTTTCAATAAACATAGATCAATTGTGTCTTAAAATTGGGAAAGCTTTATGTAAATACTACTTTCTCATTTATTTTCATAAAAAAGTCCATTAGCCTAGTATTCAATTTTTTTTGCATTAATACATGCACACACAGTTTATGTATTGGTGATACATATGTGGTAAATGCACTGCCAAATTTAAAAAGCAGTAATTACTTAACACTTTTCACTGCCCTATCTGCCACACTGGCCATTAATCTTGTTGTTCAGATACCACAGTGATGGGCACACTTATAAAACCAAGCACTGTCATTGCTTTAATCTTCCATTTCTGAGGCAAATTTACTAAGTAGATGGTAGTTTACTAATTCCAGCAGCATCTAATATCTATGAGTGTCCTGGGCCTTTTCCAAACAGCCATCAGACCAATTACAGTATGGAAGTGGTAATTAGAATAAAAAATCTCTTTATATTTATTAACAAAAGACACACATCCATGCTGATACTAACAGATTTATTTGGAGCACTGTCAGTTATGACATTTCCTTATCCGTGTCTATGCCCACACTAACTAGGATCCAGTAGATTTGGTTAGCTGATAGGAGTTTTAGTTTCCCCTGGAGAGTAATGATGAGAACATATTAACATTTTACCATTGAGATTCTAGAAGCCTTGATTCTTGCGCCAACTTTATTTAATGTGTTCACCAATGACCTACTGAACAACATCTCTGGGCAATTCTGACACGTCAATGATAGTTGCAATCTAGCTCTGCAATCTGACTTGAATCCAGGGGGACATTATTATGTGTCACACAATTGGATCAGATCAGAAAACAACCCTACCCTCTTGGGTTCAGGTTGGGTTGCCTCTGGTAACCTTTTCTTGTCCTTGAGGTTGATGCAGCAGGCTGACCCCGAATCATTCCCAAAGGTCTGCACATGGGCAGGGGCAGGAGGCCATCCACATGTACAATCTGACTGTGGCTGCATAAAGTGGAGGAACATTGACTTGAAGAATCCATACAGAAGTTAATACAATTTCAGTCTCTTAACTTTTCCATGGAAGTTCCAGGAAAAATCTTGTCAGTACAGTTCTGCCAGAATCGTTTTATCAAGGAAGCAAGAAGACTGAAGCACTGAAGAGAACCTGGCAAACCTCATGGAATCCACAGATTTGGCTTTGACTACATTAGGCAAAGACTCCATTGTTGATAGGAGTATTAAGAAGAGTTACTCTTTTGCTGAACATGGTATAAATACAAACGTAGGTAGGGACAGATAGATAAGACTTGTATGTGGTCGAATACATCATTTCAACTATAAAGAACAATGAAGTGCAAACTCCATATAGCATCATTTTCCCCTCCCTGAATGTATGTGTCTTAATTTAATTTAATTATTGCATAGATCTGGCCCTGATTATTATGGATCTGATGATACTTTAAACAGCAAACCACCTCAGTATATCTAGACTTAAACTCCACTTTTTTCCTGGTATATTATATAACTAACTAAGGGTACATCTACACTGCACGCTTATTTTGAAATAAACTATTCTGGAATAAGTATTCCAAAATAGCTTATTACGAAATAGCACGTCTACACTGCAGCCCTACTGTAGATGTGCCATCTCGATTTAGAGCCCCAGGAGGCATTAGGGAGGAATAACTTAGAATGGCCCTGGTAAGGGGCATTTCAAAATAGCAGCAATGGAGCATCTACATACACTTTATTTCAAAATAGCTATTGCGGAATAGGCACTATTCCTAGTAGAATGAGGTTTACAGATTTCGGAATAAGCCGTCCATTATTTCGAAATTATTTTGAAATAACGGAATGGCTGTGTAGATGCTTGCATTGTTATTTCAAAACAACGCTAGTTATCTCGAAATAACAGTGCAGTATAGACACACCCTAACTCTCTCTCTCTCTAATCTTACAATATATGTTAAAAATATGCATCTGTCTGTCCATCTGTGAATCCATTTGTTCAAGAAATCCTCATAAATAGTAAAAGCGGGACCACCAAATTTGGTATGCAGCTTCCTCTTATCATAACTTAAAGTAAGGTCAGGGTTTGTTTGTACCAGGACCATGGGATGTACCTGCAGTTTGTTTGTGTGTCTGCTTGTCTGTGTATCTGTCAGTCTCCAGCTAGCGGACATGCACTCCTCTCCTGACGGTGCCCACTGCATCTGGAGCAGCCATGGACAGATGCTTCTCACCTGTCCCCAAGATGCTGCAGTGAGAGAGGGAGGGCTGGGGTTGTCCTCTCTCCCCAAGGCAGCCTGCATACAGAACCCTGCATCCCCAGTCCCACCCCAGAGCAATGATTTAAATGAAGAAAAATAAAACTTATTTGAGTTAAGGATCCAAGTAACACCAGGTAAATCTTCTAGTGTGTATACACCTCCCCCTCCCTTTCCCCCCATGGACTATTTAAATGCAAACCATTGCTAATAATTCCTAAGTAAACCTTCTTCCACTTCAGAATCATTGTAATCCATCTCTTATGCTGGATAAACTGCTGTACTTATCCTGCTTACTGCACAGGCTATAATGCTTCTCCTTATTCATCTCTCATACACAGTAATCCTTGTACCTCTACTTTACCGATTTCTAATTTAAATGTAAAATATTCACTGCAGACAAGAGTCCTAATGTAAACAACAACTCTTGTGCTTAAGACTGAGCCACCCAGCATTGCTTTTAAAGTCTTTAAAGTACAATCTGATTATTTTAATAATCAGTTGATTATTTGACCTCATCTACATTTTATGCTAACCATCATGAGGAAATGAGCCCTAAGAATGACATGAAGCAGTGAATCCTATAGTCCCTATAGAGTCAGAAATCCCACTGAAGTCAGTGGGAGCAGAAATGAGAGAAGACGGTGAACAGATTTCTATGATTTTTGTTGTTATTGGTTCATGTGGGCAATTTTATGCCCCTCAACAATTGATTTCCTGGGAAAACTGACATAATTGGCTATTTTGATAGTTCATATAAAATACAAATGGTTAACGCAATAGCTTGGGTTCTGCAATTTTTTTGCTAGTAAAATATCCTTATTTGAACAAAAATGACCAATTTTTGAGGAAAAAAAAGAACTGTTCAGTGAAATAAGCCTATTTTCAAGTTCATTATAAATTTTGAAAAAACCTCAGATTTTGAAGTTTTGCCTTTCATTAAACATTTATTTCATACATCCCTGTGTGGTAGTTTACTTGAAGAAAGTATTGGGTCAGGAAAGCAGGATTTGTCCTTCTGGGTTTTTTTTATTATTATTATTTATAATGCAAGAGCACCCTGGATCTGCAGTCCTGGACCAAAAGCCCCATACAATAATCACTCTACACTCTTAGAACAAAAAGGATGGCTATTCCTTCATTCTGTTGCACAGATTAAAGCTGAGACTTTCTTCACAGCTGATGAGTGCGTCACAGGATACCAGCAGTAATGCTTCTGACATCTTCAATTTTGTCTAAATAAAAGTTATTGGAATAAAGGCTGCACTGACATATACCCTATTCAGATATAATGAAGTCATTGAGCCTGATTCTGATCACAATTATATCCTCTTTATCCTTGTCTAAAATAGTTGAGTTCAGTAAAATATCCATGATTTACACCAAGAGGAGAATTAGGCTCATTTACTTCACTGGGGTTGCACACAATGCTTGTCATTGCAAAGTCTGGCAATTATCTTCAGACTATTTTACTGTATTCTGGAATGCAATAAAATGTTCTGATATAAGATATCATATTATGTGTGCCAGTCTAGGTCTTGTGCATCATTCTACACTTTTTCTTTAAAAAGTATGTTATGTTGCTGTCACATAACAGAGTGTTATGCCCACTTCAGCAATTTATGGAGAAAGAGGCAGCTTACTCCAACACTGGACAGTGAACAGTGTTTTATAATAAACAGTGGACAGTGTTTTATTGAGGAATTCACACTTCAAAATGTGGATGAACATGAACTAACCCAGTGGTCAGTTAGGACAAACTGTTTAGTATAATTGTTTTGCATTATTAATTACAAATATCAGAAAAATACTTTGTAATTGTCAAAATTGCGTCTAAATAGATCCATTTTAAAATAGCATATATCAGAAACAAACCTAATGCAACATTTTACTTTCTTTTTTAAAGTACTTTAGAATACTATATGTGCAATTTCAGCTAAATGTTGAGATTTATTCATTGTTAAACATTCATTTTTGTTTAGTGTATAGGGGGAAAGGGTCATTGATTTAACAGATTTATTCATATAAGACTCCTCTAATAAATTCTGCATGAGAGTCAAATGCATTGGTGCACAGCACATTAATTTTGTTAACAGATAAATTATTGCCTTTTCATTTTAAAATGGAGTGTAGTTTATTTCTACATTAGTAGTTATTGCAACACCAAGTACATGCTTTGTATGTTTATTGTGAATAAACCAGACATTCAGTTTTATTCACAATGAAATTTAGGTTATGTTTCAGCCTTTTATTATAAATCCCTAGTTTTTGATGGATTACAAATTTGCAAAGAAGAAGAGGGGTCGCCAATTCCAAGATACAGTTTATAGAGCCGCTTTGTCTGAAATGGAACTTTTACTACTTGCACACAGTGGGTCACTATCTAGGTCTGTGACACTATGGCAGGGGTGGACACTAATTTTTGAAAGGAGGCCACTCACTCCCAAGTTTTTGGTAAGTGGTCAAGGGCCACACTTTTCTATGGAGGGGTTGAAGGGTCTGGGATGAAGGTTAGGTACAGACGGTAGGGGGACTGTGGTACAGGAGAGAGTGCAGTGTCTGAGAGGGAGTTTGGGTGAAAGAGGGGATTGTGACCTGGAGCAGGGGATATGGGTGCAAGATAGTATTCTGGACTGGGGGAGGGATGTAGGAGCAGGTACAGGGTTTGAAAAGGAGTTGTGATCTGGGGAGGGGAAGAGGAGGCTGCAAAAGATTTGGGTGGTGACCTGGAGCAAGGGATTGGGGTGCAGGACCCAGGAGGGGGTATATGTGCAGGAGAGGATTGGGTGGGAGGGAGTTGGGTGCGGGAGAGGTTGGGTACCAGAGGCGGGCTCTGGCTCGGAGTTGCTTACCTAAGCAGTTCCCAGCCAGCAGCACTCTCAAGCAGACTTGCCTGCCTACAAGCAACCCCTGTCTGGCTTCTCAATGTGTCTCCCTGCTTGAAACCGGCCAATGGGATCTGAGAAATTGTGCTGCACTGTGATTTGGTTTGGGGAGAGGGGCACTGCACAAAGCCCCCCTCCTTCCTCCCACAGTACAGAGAGCCACAGGGAGGAGTTCGCTGCTTTGAGTAGCACTGCTCCATGTCTCGGGGGCAGGAGGGCTGAATTAAAAGGCTTGGTGAGATGGATTTGGCCCGTGGGCTATATCTTGCCCATAAATGTGAGTCATGAAAGCCATTTACCATTAAAGTGCTTATATATAAACCCAAGAAGTCTAAATAATACGATGAGTGAACTAGAGTGCTTCATATTGAATGAGGACACTGATATAATAGGCATCATAGAAACTTTTTGGAATGAGGATAATCAATATGACACAGTAATACTATGGTACAAAACATAGTGGAAGGACAGAACAGGTCATGTTGGTGGGGGAGTGGCAATATATGTGAAAGAAAGCATAAATAAGGACAAATTATTTACTTTCTCCGATACCACAATAACTAGGGGCCACAAAATGAAATTAAAAGGTAGCAGTTTTTTTTTAAAAAAAGGGAAGTATTTCTTTCCACAATACGCAGTCAGCCTGCGCAATTCCTTGCCAGAGGATGTTGTGAAGACCAGGACTTTAACAAGGTTAAAAAAAAAGCTAGATGAATTTATGGAGGAAAGATCCATCAACTATTATTAGGGTATGTTTACACTGTAGTTTTTTTTCCGGAAAAACAGCTGTTTTCTGAAAAAACTTTACTTGCGTCCACACTGCAATCGCATTCTTTCAGAAAAAAATCAAAAGAACAGAGGGGTTTTTTTGACATTGGTAAACTTCTTTCTACAAGGAAGAAGCCTTTTTCCAAAAGAGCTCTTTCAGAAAAAGACGCATGTGGATAGGGAAGACATAGTTCTTTCGAAAGAAGATGGAAGAGGAAAAAGGACAGGTGCCCTTGTGGCCACTCCTTTCAAAGTAATCACAGCTTAAATGCAAGATAGCATCTATTCAGCGTGGACGCCATCTGTCGAAAAAGCAGATTGCTTTTTCAATGCACTTTTGCTGTGTAGACGCTCTCTTTCAGAAGAAGTTTTTTTGGAAGTTCTCTTCTGGAAAAGCTTCTTCCGAAAGAAGTCTGCAGTCTAGACATAGCCTTAGCCAGGATGGGTAGGAATGGTGTCCCTAGCCTCTGTTTGTCACAAGCTGGGAATGGACGACAGGATGGATCCCTTGATGGTTCCCTGTTTTTTTTCATTCCCTCTGTGGCACCTGGCATTAGCCACATTTAGAAGACAGAATACTTTACTAGATGGATCTTATGTTCTAAGGGTCCTTTGAATTGCAGTCTTAGCAAGTGATGTTGGGTTGGATGACGGGATCTGGAGGATCATGTCTGTTACATGAGCATAAGTGTAGGGAGTTATGATCCCAATTACTGCCAATCAGAGTTAAGTTCTCTAGACCTTGTCATTCACTAAACTCCTTGGCATCAAAGACTTTATGATTTACTTAACTTCCTCAGTAGTTCTGGGACTGGCACCTTTGTACTGTTTGAATGTCTTCCCAGGGGAAAAAAATTGCTATCCCTAACTTTTCACAAAATCATAGAAATGAAGGCTAGGAAGGGATCTCAAGAAGTTAATCAAGTCCAGTGCCCTGCACTGTGGTAGGACCATGTAAAACTAGATCACCTGACATCTGTTTGTCCAACCTAATCTTAAAAACCTCCAGTGAGGAGAATTCCATAACTTCCCTTGGAGGCCTTTTCCAGACTGTAACTACCCTTATAGTTAGATTTTTCCTTATATGTAACCTAACTCTCCCTTGCTGAAGATGAAGCCTATTACTTCTTATCCTACCTTCAGTGGACATGAAGAACAGTAGATCACAATTCTCTTTGTAACAGTCTTTGACATGTGTGAAAACTGTTACCAGTATCTCCCCTGTCTTCTTTTCTCAGTCATTTTAACATTTCCACATAAGTCAGGTTTTCTAAACTTTTTATCATTTTTGTTGTTCTCTCAAATGTGGGCACATCTTTCCTTCTGCGTGGCATCCAGAATTGGACACGTATGTCAGCTGTAGTTTCATTTGTCCTTCTCTGGACAAGGAAGTCTTAGTCTAGAGGGGGAAAAAAACGAGGGGGAGGAGGGGCATGTTAACAATTTTCAAGTACATAAAAGGTTGTTCCATGAAAATTGTTCTCTTTAACCTCTGAGGGTAGGACAAGAAGCAATGGGCTTAAATTGCAGCAAGGGCAGTTTAGGTTGGACATTAGGAAAAAAATTCCTTACTGTCAGGGTGGTTAAGCACTGGAACAAATTGCCTCGGGAGGTTGTGAAATCTCCATCATTGGAGATTTTTAAGACTAGGTTAGACAAACACATCAGAGAGGATAGAGATCATACTTAGTCCTGCCTTAGACTATAAGACTTCTTAAGATCCCTTCCTGTCCTACAATTCCATGATTCTCTGATTGTAGGAGAAATCATTTAATTAGCTTGGTGGGCATATATAGAACATATGGAGGGAATAGCTAAGGGCAGCAGTTTTGCATTTAGTTCTGACAGTAGTAGTGGTGATTCACCATTTTTACCTCTTGTGGCCATGAATTCTATAATCTAAGTCCAACTACTGAGAATCATCTATGTGCCCTGAATGCCAATATAAACGGATAACCAGCTGGTGCAGCTCTCTTTTTGGTCATTCTGAATTAATTGTGTTTGCTATGGAACTGCACACAAAATGCCATCTTGGTTCAGTTAAATTTATTAAAGCGTCTAAACAGATCTAAAGAGAAATAAATAGTCTACAAACCATTTATAATAATTGTATAAAATGTCTCCGGAATATAATAACTATAACTCACTACAAGAGTTATAGCTTTACTAAATCAATGCAAACTTTTTCTGCATCACCATTTAGCAACATTGAGATGTTACATATTTGCTTAGATACTAAAGTGCTTAGATACTAAACTGATAGATACTATACAGAATCCTAAAGTAGATGAAGTGCACACTTTCAGATCTTCCAGAAAACCTCTGTTGAATATTGAGCTCTTTTTTTGTAGTCAAAGAGGGTATGTCTACACTACCCCGCTAGTTCGAACTAGCGGGGTAATGTAGGCATACCGCACTTGCAAATGAAGCCCGGGATTTGAATTTCCCGGGCTTCATTTGCATAAGCGGGGAGCCGCCATTTTTAAAACCCCGCTGGTTCGAACCCCGTGCCGCGCGGCTACACGGGGCACGAACTAGGTAGTTCGAACTAGGCTTCCTAGTTCGAACTACCGTTACTCCTCATTTCATTTCAGGAGGAGTAACGGTAGTTCGAACTAGGAAGCCTAGTTCGAACTACCTAGTTCGTGCCCCGTGTAGCCGCGTGGCACGGGGTTCGAACCAGCGGGGATTTAAAAATGGCGGCGCCCCGCTTATGCAAATGAAGCCCGGGAAATTCAAATCCCGGGCTTCATTTGCAAGTGCGGTATGCCTACATTACCCCGCTAGTTCGAACTAGCGGGGTAGTGTAGACATACCCAGAGTTGTTATGCTTTAGAAGTGACATTACAATACCTCTATTTCTAAAATCCTAATTTGATCAGATTTTCACTGAAGATAGTCAAATGAGGTTTTCAAAAATTTAACAAGCAAATCATCTGAGTGAGAGCATTTATGCACATTCAAAAAAATTACATTTTCAATTAATAGATGCAAGATGAGTTTTGAATATTTTATTAGTTGACTTCACCTTTATGCAGGCATGTAAACAGGCTAATTTTCTCCATTTTTAGAATGTTATAATATTAGCTATTTGACATGGACTCCCTAAGTATAAACAATGAACATATATAAACATTGGCTTTCTATAGTGCTTTTCAATGTGTGCTCACCAAAGTATTTCATGAAATAAACAGCCATAGACATGAAGCAGAAAACAATATACATGTTAAGAAAAATATTTTTGGCCCTGATCCTGCAATCACTGACATACAGGCTGAAATTTAAATGAGTACTCTATTGATTTCAATGGGACTATTCATATGCTTAAAGTTCAGGACCTGCATAAGTGCCTAGAGGATGAGAGCAATAGGTCTCCATGGCAAAATACTAAGTCAACCCTCTGGTGTGCATTGCATTCATGGCTCCATCAGACTGCATTATAGGAGTTATCACTGCAAATTAAAAAGCAGTATTTAGCCCAGAGTGTCTTTTTTCACATAGTTTAAAACAACAAGACATGTCTTCAGCTTGTTGACATTTAAATAATTCCTAAATAATATTTTTTTTGAAAGAGTGATCATAAGGGTCCTGTAGTGCTTGCATATTTAAAAACATCTTTTTACTTAAATTGTAAAAAATGAAATGATTTTTATTTCTTTAGATAATTTTTCTTTTTGAGGCCATGCCAGATATTGATAGTGATTCAATCTACAGCTTCTGTAAAAATCATCCTTGGTAACTGCAGCTATAAGATGAACAGGAAAACAAATTCACTACTTCTTCCGAGAACAGCTAAAACTACTTCTATAAAAGCCACAGCTGATGTAATTTCTCTCTCTACAGATGATTCATGTCTTCTGTGTGTCCGATTTTTTTAACGTCTTACAGAGATCCTAGAGGTTCTGGTACATTTACCTATAGCTACTATGAATTGCTTTCAAATCATTCCAAAGGGCAATTTCAAGAGACAGGAGTAGGCAGAACACAAATATCAAAGCTGGATTATGGCATCCATGGCTCTAACTTTCACATCATGATTTTCCTACCTACGATGTCAAGCAAGTGCTGAGTTAATCAATTAAAAAAGAGTTAATTTTAAGTTTGTGTGATTTGGCAGGGGATCTAATAGAATGTTTATCAGTAAAGAAGGGATGCATGTTAAATTTGCTGCCTCAGCTAAATGTGACTGAAGAGATGTTATGATAAAGGAGTTTGGTAGCATAAGAAAATAAAGAATTCTGCTTTCAGGAAGTATTTTATGAGGTAGAAAAAAATAAAGTCATAGTATTGCACTGCACTGGCTGTCTCTTTTTTTACACTTGAACACTGAACAATGTTTGCCTGACTCTGCAATCTTTCCCTACCCTGAGTTTGGGTGGGTTGTTCTCTCACACATTATTGTTATGCAAAGGGTTATGTGTAACCTGAAAGTACTTTGATGTTTGTGAGAGTGAGAAACTTTCTTATGACAACATGAGACTGCCTTGTACTCGGTTTTTCTGGTGATGTGATGTTTTGAGAGTCTGTTTAAATGTCAACTGCTTTGTTCATTGGCTTGTGTTCCTTTCATGTCCTGCTGCTCAAATCTCAATGGAGCACATATTTCACCGTCCTTCATGACCATTTTTCTATCTTAGACGGTACATATATTGGCAGTTTTGGCAAAATAAATGCCTATTTAGGAATCATTAAGAAAAGGTTAGAGAATATCTTAATGTCTCTATATAAATCCATGGTACGCCCACATCCCAAATAATGTTCAGATGTTGTTGCCTCAGCTCGGAAAGATATCTTGGCATTGGAGAAGGTTCAGAAAAGGGCAACAAAAATGATTGGGGTATGGAATGGCTGTAATATAATGAGAGATTAATAAGACTGGGACTTTTCATCTTGGAAAAGAGATGACTAAGGAGGAATATGACAGAGGTCTATAAATCTGGCATGGAAAAAATGAATAAATAAGTGTTATTTAGTCCTTCCCACAATACAAGAACTAAGGCACACCAAATTAAATTAATAGGTAGCAGGATTAAAACAAACAAAGGGTATGTCTATACTACCCCCCTAGTTCGAACTAGGGGGGGTAATGTAGTCATACGGCGTTGCAAATGAAGCCCAGGATTTGAATTTCCCGGGCTTCATTTGCATAAAGCCGGCCGGCACCATTTTTAAATGCCGGCTAGGTCGGGCCCCGTGCCACGCGGCACAGACTAGCTAGTTCAGATTAGGCTTCCTATCTGAACTAGCTGTACACCTCGTGGAACGTGGAAGCCTAATCTGAACTAGCTAGTCCGTGCCGCATGTAGCCGTGCGGCACGGGGTCTGACCTAGCCAGCATTTAAAAATGGTGCCGGCCGGCTTTATGCAAATGAAGCCCGGGAAATTCAAATCCTGGGCTTCATTTGCAACTCCGTATGACTACATTACCCCCCGTAGTTCGAACTAGGGGGGTAGTGTAGACATACCCAAAAGGAAGTATTTCTTCACAAAATGCACAGTCAACCAGTGGAATTCCTTGCCAGAGGATGTTATGAAATCCAAGCCTATAAGGGTATGTCTACACTACCCTCCTAGTTCGAACTAGGAGGGTAATGTAGGCATACTGCACTTGCAAATGAAACCCGGGATTTGAATTTCCCGGGCTTCATTTGCATAAGCGGGGCGCCGCCATTTTTAAAACCCCGCTGGTTCGAACCCCGTGCAGCGCGGCTACACGGGGCACGAACTAGGTAGTTCGAACTAGGCTTCCTAGTTCGAACTACTGTTAGTCCTCATTTCATGAGGAGGAAGCCTAGTTCGATCTACCTAGTTCGTGCCCCGTGTAGCTGCGCTGCACGGGGTTCGAACCAGCGGGGTTTTAAAAATGGCGGCTCCCCGCTTATGCAAATGAAGCCCGGGAAATTCAAATCCCGGGCTTCATTTGCAAGTGCGGTATGCCTACATTACCCCGCTAGTTCGAACTAGCGGGGTAGTGTAGACATACCCTAACAGAGTTTTAAAAAGAGCTATGTAAATTCCTGGAGCATTGGCTATTAGCCAGGATGGGCAGGGATGGTGTCCCTAGCTTTTGTTTGTCAGAAGCTGGAAATGGGCGACAGGGGATGGCTCACTTGATGATTCCCTGTTTTGTTAATTCCCTCTGGGATACTTGATATTGGTCACTGTAAGAAGACAGGATACTGGGCTAGATAGATCTTTGGCCTGATCCACTGTGGCTGTTCTTATTTTCTTATCCAATGATACAGTATATGCATGACAATTTATCTGTTTAATGCATGTATTCTGCTTTCAAGTGAATGATTATTCTGAAGACATAATTTGCTTCTGACAGGGTTTCCAGGATGTAGTTCTGGCTGGTCTTTAGCCATTTGGTCACAATAGACTTTGGCTTTGGCATGTGTTTCTTCCTTTTTGTGTGCTCTTCCTTCCACCACTGTTGGTTATAATAATGCTGGACCGAGAGGCTTGGTTGAATATCTTGACATCAAGGGTATGTCTAGACTACATGCCTCTGTCGTCAGAGGCAGGTAAATTAGACTATCCGATATAATCAATGAAGCCGGGATTTAAATATTCCCGGCTTCATTAAAATAAAAATGGCCGCCACGCTGTGCCGGCTCAGCTGATTGTCGGCACAGCGCAGCAGTCAAAACGCGGATCAGTCAACAGGGAATGCCTTTGTCAACTACTCCTGTAAATCTTGTTTCACAAGGCATAAGGGAGCGGTTGACAAAGGTGTTCCCTGTCGACCAATCTGCGTCTTGACTGCTCTGCTGTGCTGACGATCCGCTGAGCCGGCACAGTGCGGCGGCCATTTTTATTTTAATGAAGCCGGGGATATTTAAATTGACTATGTCAGGTAGTCTAATTTACATGCCTCTCGCGACAGAGCATGTAGTCTAGACATACCCTAAGTGTTGTACTGAACTACTATTTATGACTTCTGCGAAGTGTTTTTCCATTCAAGGATGGGTTGCTTTATATTTTCTTTGCTTTTTGCATCTCTCTTTAATAAGTCCTGAGCAATTTTAACTGCTAAATGAGCTTTGCCATTTGAGGATGACGCACTAGGACAGAATTCCCATTCCCAAGTAACTTGTCAAACTTGTTGCAAGTAAACTGGAGTCTATTGTCTGAAACTACAGACTCTGGGATGCTATGCTTGCTGAAATGTTTCATTGCTTTGTCTTCAATAGTAACAGCAGTGAAGATCTGACAGTTCATCTAGTTCCTAGAAGTCAGAATTGAAGTTTACAATAATGAGGAAGTTTATGTGGTTTGTGGTGAAAAGGTCAATTCCCAATTTGCCTCAAGACCTGGTGAGGATTCTGTGTATTTTCATTATTTCTTTTTGCTATTTGGCATTTTCCCATATGTATTACAACTGCTCCTCAGGTCTCAAATATCCTTGGTCAAGTTTGGTCAGAATATAGTGTCTCTGGCTTTCCTGATATACGCTGCTAATTCCAGAATTGCTGCAGTGCATTCTTGAGAAATTTTCCATCTCAATAATTGAGAAAGTTGCAGTTTCATAGCATGCATGAAATGCATTTTGAGATCACCATTTGTGGGTCTGTAAAAGTGTTCTCTCATGGTTTATGGTCACTTTCTTTTTTAATGGGTTTCTGTCCCTGAATGTAATGGTCAATGATACTTCACATGCAAACAGTATGCAAGACATTCCTTTTCAATTTCGGTACATTTTTGTTCCTTTGGGAATTTTGACCTTGATATGAAAGCTTACAGTACCTGACAATTATCAGTTTTGAAACAATGTGAAACACAGCTTTCGCTTGATATGTGGAAACATCTTCTAGTTGCTATGTAGTATTATCTTCAGATGGATTCACTGAGCTTGTCCTTCAGCCTTCCACTTGTCATTATGATGACATTTCTCGAGTTCAAAGAAGCCTGACTTCCTCAGTAAGGGGTACCAATAAACTTAGGGTTCTATTTCTGTTAGCCTCTTGTAAGCTCTGTATCCCTTCAATAGGAATTTCCACTAGAAGAGATATAACTTGATAACTTGTATTCAAACAGTTATTACTGCTTCTGTGGCCTAATCCTCAAATTCAGCCACCTATTTGTCATCTATTTATACTGACAGCCCACTTTCTCAAAGCATCGTCTGGATAGAAATGGGCAAATGTAGCACCCATCTTTAAAAAAGGGAAGAAGGAGAATCCAGGGTACTACAGACTGATCAGCCTCACCTCAGTCCCTGGAATAATTATGGTGAGGATCTTCAAGCAATCCATTTTGAAACAGGGAGGAAAGTGATCAGGAATAGTCAACATGGATTCACCAAAAGCAAGTCATGCCCGATCAACCTGATTGCCTTCTATGACGAGGCAACTGGCTCTGTGAATATGGGGAAAGCAGTGGATGTGATAGAACTTGACTTTAACAAAGTTTTTGTTTCTGTCTCCCACAGTATTCTTACAAACAAGTTAAAGAAGTATGGAATGGATAAATGGACAGTAAGGTGATAGAAAGTTGGCTAGGTCATCGGGCTCAATGGGTAGTGATCAACGGCTCAATCTCTGGTTGGTGGTCGGTATCAAGTGGAGTGCCCCAAGAGTCAGTTCTGGGGCCAGTTTTGTTCAACATCTTTATTATGATCTGGATGAAGAGATGGATTGCACCCTCAGCAAGTTTGCAAATGACATGAAGAGGTAGATATGGTGGAGGGTAGGGATAGGGTCCAGAGTAACCAAGACAAATAGGAGGATTGGGCCAAAAGAAATCTGATGAGATTAAACATGGACAAGTGCAGAGAAAGAATCCCAAACACTGCTACAGATTAGAGACCAACTGGCTAAGCAGCAGTTTGGCAGAAAAAGACCTGGGGATTACAGTACATGAGTAGCTGGGAATGAGTCAACAGGTGCTCTTGAAGCCAAGGAGTGCATTAGGAGTACTGCCAGCAGATCTTAGGAAGTGATTAGTCTCCTTTATTTGGCACTGGTGAGACCACACCAGGAGTATTGCATCCAATTCTGGGGCCCTCATTACAGAAAGGATGTGGATGCAGTGGAGAAAAGTCCAGCAGAGGGCAACAAAAATGATTAGGGGGCTGGAGCATATGACTTATGAGGAGAGGCTGACAGATTTGTGCATTTTTTTAATCAACAGAAGAGAGAAGTAAGGTGGGATTTGATAGCAGACTTAAACTACCTTGAGGGATTCTAAAGAGGATAGCTAGAGGCTATTCTGAGTGTTGACAGATGACAGAATGAGGACCAATGTCTCAAGTTGCAGTGGTGGATGTCTAAGCTGGATATTACAAAAAAATATTTCACTAGGAGAGTGGTGAAGCACTGGAATGGGTTACCTAAGGAGGTGGTAGAATCTCCATCGCTAGAGGTTTTTAAGTTGCAGCTTGACAAAGCCCAGGCTGGGATGATTTAGCTGGGATTGTTTCTGCTTTCAGGTCCTCTTAGGTCTCTTCCAACCCTATGGTTCTATTCTATTGAACACTGGAATTGGTTCCTTCCTGGTTGATGGTGGATCTAGAAGCTGTCTGTTCAACAATCCATCATAGTTCTACTTAGATACTGCAATTGTACAATCCAATAGGATGAAGTGCAATCATTCACAACAACTATGCCCTATAAAAGTAGTTGTGATAGAGCTAATCTAGTTCTCATAACCTACCAAGAGCTCTCTTCTGGTAGTACAGTAACCATGTCCCCTCTGAAGCAAGGACCAGATATAATAGCTTATGTATGAGTTCATTATTACAGAGGTAATCAGAAAAAATGGTAGCATAACTGGTATCGAAGTCTTTGGTGACAGATTAAGGAAAAACAACATGGTTGATATATGGATTTCCCACAGTTTAGCTGCACTGGTGACATTATTTTATTCTGTGCAAGTTAGTGCTAGGATTGTACAAGTATTTTGACTTACAAAGTCAGGTGCACTGTCTCAGATGAATCTCAGTGAGGTCAAACAAATCCTACCCAGGATTTATGAGAAGGTGGAACCTTTTAAAAGCTGTATGTTATGTTCAGAGAGACCAGATAACTCCATGATCAAGAAAAATTTGCAAGTAAAACTTGGGAGCTGAAGAGGCTTGGTGGAATTAGATTTTTATTGTTTTCTATTTGTGATGGATATTATTAAGGCTTATTTTCAACCTTTTTTATTTTCATCAGTTTACATTTTCACAGTTGTGGGAAACACAGGGAGTCAGACCATTACTTAGTGACAACTGACACAGATTCAAAAAAAATTAAAGCTTTATAATAGTTAAAACACAAATTGTCAATATCACATTAAAGTACCTATCCTGAACTCAAACTGTAATAAGTCCTCAAGCAGTTTTTTTTCTATGTCTGTCTGTAAATTTAGATGTTTAACTCTTAGAATATTTTTCATTGGTTTGTATGTGCATGGTGAAATTGACCTTTACTATTTACCAATACATACCGAATTCTTCTGAATCTACCCCATAGATAGGGGAATGGGCAACCTCTGTAGTAGCATTCACATAGGGTATGTCTACACTTGCACCCTAGTTTGGACTAGGGATGCAAATGCAGGCATTCGAAATTGCTAATGAAGTGGGGATTTAAATATCCCATGCTTCATTAGCAAGATCGCGCCAGCGTGCTAGTTCGAATCACAGCTGATTCGAACCAGGAAATGCGCGCCAGGATGTGTTAGTTTGAACCAAACCCCTTGGTTTGAACTAACGTTACTCCTCAAAAAAATGAGGAGTAATGTTAGTTCGAACCAAGGGGTTTGGTTCAAACTAACGCATCCCAGCGCGCACTTCCTGGTTCGAATCAGCTTTGATTCGAATTAGCGCACCATCGAGAACTTACTAATGAAGCGCAGGACATTTAAGTCCCCTCTTCATTAGCAATTTCAAATGCCTGCATTTGCATCCCTAGTCCGTACTAGGGTGCAAGTGTAGACATACCCATAGTGATCATCTAGGAATTTTTTTCACATTAAGATATTTCTACTTGGTTGGAGATGAAGGTGAATGTACAAGTTTGCCAGGCCAACTCCAACCACTGCAGAGGGACGCTCCTTTGCTTCTCACTAACATGATTGTTTTCATAAAGAATTCCTTATAAAAGTCCTTATAAAAACAAACCGTATCACTAGAGTTAAACAACTTTCCTATTTTATTAATCATACTAACTTATTAAAAGAGAATTGTTTTCTAAATGATAGTTATGGGGGCTGTTTATTCATAGAACAACTCTATCTCTGTCCTAATCTGAACTGATGACTCACATAACATCCAGTCCTGCTAGTCTGGTTGTTTCTCTGGTATTTTAAATTGAGCTGTTTTTTGATGAGGAAAACATTGGTTATATGCCCTATATTTTCCTAGATACAAGCAAAACATTGCTAGAAGATAAATATCAGAAAGCAGTTTCATATTTTTTTCACATAGACAAAACTAGGTAATTTTTTCAATACATACCAACAAATGCATAAAGCTTCCTTTAAACAACTATTTACTAGTATAGTTAAAAACTAAACTCAAATGTTTTCATTTTCTTCATTCTAAACAAGATTTCTAGATCTTCATGACTGCTACATTCAAAAAGAAACCAAATGCAATAAAAGTATTTGTGCCTAACATTTTAATTCAGTATTCAATGATTCCCATTTCTTTGCATTATTTTTTACTTTATTATACTTTTATAATACTCTCAATTATATCTATAAAACTTTACAACCCTTTTCCAATGGCATATGGTGTGTGTTGTGAAGGGAAACATGTTTATGAGCTGAAAGATATGAAGAAAATTTAAAGTAGAATGGGGACAGTTGACTAGTTATGTGCATCAGTCACTACCTACCTAAATACTACTCTTCCATTTCATCATGACGTTATTCCAAAACAACAAAGAGTGCTTCTACACAGCAAGCCATTATTTTGAAATAATAGCGAGCTGGAGGACTTTTTACTCTGACTCCAGTAACCTTAATTTCACAAGGAGTAAAGGAAATTGAATTAAGCTATTTCGACTGACGTAGCTGAAGTTGTGTAGATTAATTTGACTTTTGCCCTGCTATGTAGACGTACCCTTAGAGACTAAGGGTATGTCCAGACTACATGCCTCTGTCATCAGAGGCATATAGATTAGGCTACCTGGCATAGGGAAATGAAGCCGCAATTTAAATAATCACGGCTTCATTTAAATTAAAATGGCTGCTGCGCTGTGATGATCAGCTGTTTGTTGGCAGATCAGGGAAGTCTAGATGCGCCACGGTCGACAAGGAAGCCTTTGTCGACCGACGCAGGTATGTCTCGTGAAACGGCGCATCTAGACTGCCCCGATATCCCGACAAACAGCTGATCATCAGCTGGTCGGCAGAGCGCGGCAGCCATTTTACTTTAAATGAAGCCACAATTATTTAAATCGCGACTTCATTTCCCTATGCTGAGTAGCCTAATCTACATGCCTCTGACGACAGAGGCATGTAGTCTAGACATACTCTAAAGGTGCCACCGGACTCCTCATTGTTATTTCCTGGAACAAGTCTCTTCTTTAATTCCCTACGGGCTCGTCTACACTGGCCCCTTTTCCGGAAGGGGCATGTTAATTTCAGCTAGCATAGTAGGGAAATCCGCGGGGGATTTAAATATCCCCCGCGGCATTTAAATAAAAATGTCCGCCGCTTTTTTCCGGCTTCTAGAAAAGCCGGAAAAGAGCGTCTACACTGGCCCCGATCCTCCGGAAAAAGCGCCCTTTTCCGGAGGCTCTTATTCCTACTTCCTATTCAAAGTAGGAATAAGAGCCTCCGGAAAAGGGCGCTTTTTCCGGAGGATCGGGGCCAGTGTAGACGCTCTTTTCCGGATTTTCTAGAAGATGTCGGAAAAAAGTGGCGGACATTTTTATTTAAATGCCGCGGGGGATATTTAAATCCCCCGCGGATTTCCCTACTACGCTAGCTGAAATTAACATGCCCCTTCCGGAAAAGGGGCCAGTGTAGACGTAGCCTACTTGCTTAGGCATGTTCTTCCCAATCCCCTGAGTTCAACTTGCTGTGAGACCTCTGGTTCCAGGTATATCATTCAGAGAAAACATGGCAATAAAACAAAGAACACAGGCCTTGCAAAAGGATTTCTTATCCACAAACATTTTAAACCTAAAGAGGACAAGCGAGTTACAATGAAAACAAATAAATCCTGAATAAATCCCCCCCCCCTTTTCAATGTGAACTCGGCCCTCCCAACCTGTGAGTCCTTGTCGAGGGGTGCCTTGCCTGTCCCCCTATAAAGGTGACGTCAGGTCCTCTGTGACCCCTTGCTCTCAGGGCAGCATGGACTAATGTCCAAAGTCAGTAGTCACTTCCCCACCTCTCAAGATAGTGTGGCCTCCCAGGCAGAGTTCTCTCTCTCTCAGGGCAGTGTGGCCTAACACCCCTTCCCCTTTCTCAGGGTAACAAAGCCTAATGGTCACAAAGTTAATCCACTTCCCCTTCTGGTTAGGGGAGCATGGCCTAGTGGCCAAAGAGTCAATCTAATTCCCTATGTGGTCAGAGTAGTATGGCCTAGCAGCCACAGAGTCACTATACTCTCCGCTGTGGTCAGGGCAGTATGACCTAGTGGCCAAAATGTCAATATATTTTCCCCTGTAGCCAGGGTAGTACATCTTAGTAGCCAATGCCAGGACAATAGGTGTAGATCCCCGTAAGGGGTTGGAGAAGAAGGGGTAGAAGAACATAGGCCCTCCTCCTCCATCGGGTCCCAACCCAGGCCCCCGTCAGCAGTGGAATGGTCTATTGCTAGCTCAGCGGGGAATCCCACTGCAACACACCGAGCTGCTGGCATTTACCATTCCCTGACCTGGGCTACTTTCTATAAGTCTTTTGTGGGTGGTCCTCTCTGCCCCTTGGCTCCAGTTTGTGGGGCTTCACCTACAGTTCCTCACGGATCGGCCGCCATGACTTCATCTGTCAGTGTTTCCTCCACTGGGGCTCCTACTGCACCTCCTTCCCTAGTGGCAGTTAGCCCTGACTGAACAGCTCTATACTCCTTCACAGGTGGCCTCTAGCTAGAGCATGTCCAGTAGTGCTGTGAAGGCAAGGGCTCTTTCCCAGATGAGCCAGGTTAAACCCTTCTAGTACTGTGTGAGGCTGATACACCTCAATTTGATTTGACTTTTTAAAGATGAAGCAATCCTTCTGGTTTTCTTTGCCGTCCTGTCATCTTTTCTCAGTGAAATGGCCTGCTTTGCATAGAGAGCATTCCTCTTTTAAAAAGAACCTCTGACACGTTGCTAGTCATTGTGCTTTCACCAGTGAATTTCCAGACTCCAATAGCCATCCCTGGTAGAGTTCTGGGCTGAGAGGCATTCAAAGTCAATGGCCTTGCTGATAGCAAATAATTATTCTATTGAGAATAATGCTATTGGATGATGATGATGACCCTTGATTGTTCTCTCAGTCTCAAGACACAGTCTGTCCATCAGGTGTCAAGTTCCTGCTGCAAAATGAATACTCAAAGCCACACTGAAAGCTACATTCAAAATGGAGGCTGAACTAGAAGAGGGTATGTCACATAGCCCTTCCTACCAGCAACAGTGAGCTTTAGCAGGGTAATTCCTACTGATAGGCAAAACACGCAGTCACATAGGGCACCATGAAATTTGGGGCACCAAATTGCCCCAAGCGCTATTTAGCTGCATCCAGACTCCCTCCTGATCCACGTTGCCAACTCTCTCAGACTGGTCAGATTGGATGTCACTACAGCAAATGTTGTCCAGTCTATCCAGTCTAGCATAGTTTGTAACCCTTTCCCCCACAGCTTCAGTCAGGGGTAAGGGAGGGTACCAGTGCTGGGCTAGTAGGGATGGCCCTGAGCTTTTGGATGGTGGTTGCAATCTGAGGACTGCCTGAGGAAACAAAGTTAAGACCCATGATCCCTCACAACTGATGAAAAAGTTGGCAAATGCATTGGCCACAGTTTTTAGAGCGTAAAAAGTTGGTAAAAAGGAAAATCCACTGTAGCTTTGTAGTTTTAAAGTGTCTTTCTTGTTTACATGGAAAAATTTTAAATGGACAATTAATTTCACAAGCACCGAGGGTTTGATCCAAATAAAATCAATAAATAATAACTAATAGGCTGATCCAATGCTCGTTATGCTTCCCTACCCCCCTCTCTCTGGCTGCTTTTGCTTTCATGGCCAAAATGCCTGATGACCTCATTCAATCAGGGTCTTAGTCCTGAGGCTGGAAAAGAAATATTGTAGTGTAATTTCAATATTTTAAATTGAAGAGTAAAAGTTTATTCATAAAGAAGCTACATTTACATTATCTTTCCTTGAATTTTAGATTCTATGCTATGTACCACAATGATAAATGCCATATGATAAGTGCCATAATGATAAGTACATTAAAATTAAAGGCCTCTATTCTCAGGATTTGAAAAAAAAATGTATTGTTGATTGCAGTGGAACACTTGTGGGTTTCTCACAAATTCAGGTGCCATGTGTGTTGATTTTTAACAAAAAATTCTTTATTAATTTTGTGCAGTTAAGTTAGACTATGTCTAGACTGCAAGCTTCTTTCAGAAGAAGCTTTTCCAGAAGAGATCTTCCAGAAAAACTTATTTAGAAAGAGCATCTACACAGCAAAAGTGCAACAAAAAGGCAATCTGCTTTTTTGAAAGATAGTGTCCACATAGATCGGACGCTATCTTGCATTTCAGTTGTGATTACTGTGGATGGAGTGGCCACCAGGGCACCTGTCCTTTTTCCTGGAGGCCTCTTCTTTTTTAAAAAAACAGTCTCTTCCGCATCTACATGTGCCTTTTTCCGAAAAAGCTTTTTCCGAAAAAGGCTTCTTCCTCACAGAATGAGGTTTACCGCTGTCAGAAGACACCCTCTCCCCCAGTTCTTTTGACTTTCTGTCAAAAGAACGCAATAGCAATGTGGACGTAAGTGTAGTTTTTCTGGAAAAACGACCAGTGTAGACATACCCTTAGGCTGTGTCTACATTGGCATGATTTTGCAAAAGTGGGTGCTTTTGCGCAAAAACTTGCTGCCTGTCTACATTGGCCGCGAGTTCTTGCGCAAGAACACTGATCTTCTAATGTGTGAAATCAGTGCTTCTTCCGCAAGAACTATGATGCTCCTGCTCAGGAATAAGCCCTCTTGCACAAGAGGCCAGTGTAGACAGGCAACATGAATTTCTTGCACAAGAAAGCCCGATGGTTAAAATGGCCATTGGAGCTTTCTTGCGCAAGAGAGTGTCTACACTGGCATGGATGCTCTTGCGCAAAAGCACATCTCTTGCGCAAAGGCACATGCCAGTGTAGATGCTCTCTTGCGCAAATACTTTAATACAAGAACTCTTGTGTTAAAGAGTATTTGTGCAAGATCACGTCAATGTAGACGTAGCCTCAGTATCTTTAAATATCAACTCTGAGTACCCAAGTGTAAACAGCATGAATGAGATTCACGAGAATCAAAAAAGTCTTGCCAGACCCTTTCAAACTATTACAGAGTCCTGATGTGCGCATGCATGGCAGATTATAGGTGTATGGTAAATACTTCCTGGGGGAATAACCCAAACTAGGTTCCACAGCCTTAATGAATTCTGTGAAATAGGGTTTAGAAACCCTTTTTCTCAATTCCGTCATATAGACATGAAGTACCCAACATTTTATGTTAGTAACTTTCAGTGATTCGGTACATTGGCTCTTGGGCAGTGTGGGAATAACATATGGAGGGAAGGACTGAAACTTTCTAGTAAATTTACTCAGTCACAATTCAAACTATTGTTCCAATTGAAACGTTGTTTCCTCAACAATGGAGGAAACAATACAAAACTTTAAATGTGATTGTTAAGGAAGAGTGAGTATGCAGTTGGCTGGGGTGCCAGAACAATTTTTATAGTAGGGGCCCTGTAAGCCACTGAACCAAACTGTAATCCTGGTATTTGATGGAAACTATTTCAAGACAGGGGGTGTGGCAGCACCCCCAAATCCTTTATTTCCATCACAAATAGTGGTTGAGGAGAAGAGACGCTTAAAGATCCTTCAATATTTTAGACTACTATTACAAAGTATGACAAACTAAAGTAGTTTTTAAAGGATGGGAAACACCAACAGAGGAAGTGACAGAAACAACTTTTTTTATGAGGAACTGGTACCACATGTTGGCAGGCTTGAATTCAGTCATTAAACTTTCTGATCTTATAATTCAACACATGGTCTTTAAAACATGTCCGTGGTCATAATAATTAGATAATGTTAGACCAGTATAGGAAGTAAATCATAAATTGAATATTTTTATGTATATAGGGAATACTGTAAAAACTGAGGTGGTAATATGTAGGACAAAATTGGAACTTTCTGGAAGGGTCATGAAAATCTGACAAAAATTTTACTAACAGACTAATACATCTTCCTGTCGATGAAAGATTGGCCCCTAAAGTATGTTTGCCAGTGTTTATCCAATACAGTTTTAAAATAACCTATAAATGAGACTTCCATCACTTTCATGAAGAGGTCATATCATAATTTAACCAGTTTTTCTGTTAGAAAGATTTTCCTCAGATTAATCCTAAATTTATTCTTTCTTAATTCTAACTCTTAATTCTAATTGTATCCCATAATCCTAAACCAAATGATTCCCCTCTCTCAAAAAATGTGTGGATTGTTGCATGCCCCATCCCTCAAACACATACAAATGGATAATTATCCTTCATTCAACAGATTATAATCTACAATACACATAATTATAGAATTATAGAACACTAGAACTGGAAGGGACCTCAAGAGATCATGAGTCCAGTCCCCTGCCCTCATACCAGGACCTAGTACCATCTAGACCATCCCTGATAGTTATCCTATATATACATCATAAAGAATAAGAGAGAGCGCGCGCGAGAAAGAGTGTGTGTGTGTGTGTATGTGTGTGTCTTTTCCCCAGGAAAATCAATTTCTCCAGGTCTCTGGTGCAGCTTCCCACCCTCCCACATTTGAGACTGTGCCCAAAGACTCAAACTACTCCTAAAAGAACAATGATATGTTATAGTCAAGATAATTAACTTTAAAACACATTTATAATTTTTCTATGACATTCAGAGCATAATGAACTATTAAGAGAACACTACAGAGAAACCAACAAGAACAACAACAAAGATAATACTTGGGACAACAGATTTTTAGGTTCAAAATTAATCTCTCATCTGGTATCTATGATCAGTAGCACAAGACTAGTTATACACTTATTTCACACTGAATAGAATTGTTATTAATTAAATGTCTCAAAATTTAGTGTGACACTGCTCTTTCTAGTTCCTCAAATACAAGTAACTTTATGTCTGTTTCTAGTCCCATTAAACTCACAGGCTATGTTTAGACTACATCCCTCTTTCAAATTGAGGGATGTGAATTAGGCACATCGAAAGTGCAAATGAAGTATGGATTTAAATATCCCACTCTTCATTTGCATATTCACGTCCAATCGCCGTTTTGAAAAAGGGTATTTCGAAAGTGAAACAGCAGTCTAGACACAGTTCTTTTGAAAAAAACCCCCCACCTTTTTTGAAAGATCCCATACTCCTCATTTTTTCAGGAATATGGGATCTTTCAAAAAAGGATTTTTTTCCCAAAAGAACCGCGTCTAGACTGTGGTTTCACATTCGAAATACCCTTTTTCAAAACGGCGATCGGACGCAAATATGCAAATGAAGAGTGGGATATTTAAATCCATACTTCATTTGCACTTTCGATGTGCCTAATTTACATCCCTCTTTTCAAAAGAGGGATGTAGTCTAGATGAGCCCTCAGGGAATACTCTTATGCATGAAGACATCTTTTACCAAAATAGCTACTTGTAAATAAAGAGGGGGAACCTTTTATTTATTATTATTGTTATACATATTTTACTGCCAACTAGATATTTTAGGACATAGAATGTATTCATACAAAGCTACATCTTATATTATATCCTGCATCTTATAAGTGAATAACACATTCTAATATGGTGATGGGCATCTTGGAAATACAAATGTTTAAAAACATGAGCCTTATCACAAAGGGTGGCTACTGTAGGAAGATTTCTAAATACAACATCAGTTTCTAATGCTAGTCATTATAGGTTAAATATTTAAAAGCACTGACTACCCCTTTAGGGAAGCAAGCTACATTATCAAAATCTGCACTGACAAATAAATAGTTTTCCATTAGTTGATGACACAAATTCTAGTACTTGGACTTGAGACAATTAGTTCTCAATCGTTACAGATCTGGGCTCTCTTCAAATATGTTATTCAAAGAGTAAGGTTCTATAGCTATTGTAAAATCCCTTGAATGATTAAGTCTACTTCAAGCCACTTATAGGTGTAAATCAAATTTCCAATATGGTACTGGTCAAAATATGTTATATTTAGCCCTAAATTGTTTACAAATTAGAGGAAAATCTAAAAATGTTGTGAGTTTCACCTGGCAAAGAAAATATTTGTGCATAACTGTTTAGCGCTAATGGTTGATAGAGAACAGAAGATTTGAAAGGGGAGAGACTTGCTCTCAGTGAATATGAAAAATGTGTCCTCCTCTGCCATTGAGGAAAATTCTTCCACCAGTAACTGCTGATTGACTGCTATGAAGAATGCTTTATCACCAAGATCCAGACACCCTTTAATATGGTGATTATTATTCCTGTCATGACCCTCTGGTCATCAAACCACAGTGTCTTTTGTCATGAAACAACTATCCAATAAGAAATAATCTAGGAATAAGCCTGTGGCGTAATATCTTTTACCTGCTTATGCTCACAGTAGGAGTAGAAACATCTTCCCCTTGCTATGAGCTATAAGCTGTCCTAACTCACTCTGGAAAATAATATTTCATTAATTTTGCAACACAACCACCTCTTTTTCACCTTGCACTAAAAGTTGAAAAGGAGAGAATTTACTTCAAAAGAAGTTAAAAGCACTAACAGACAGTAACAATTGTTGAGAGACATAACAGGACCATAACTGTTTAATAGCTATCCAGTAATTCTTCTGCATATTTCCAGAGTAAATCTGATAAGAACACACAGTCTAAGAAGTGAAACAATTTTACTCTCATTTGAGTTTTTGTATTGTCTTCAATAAACAATCAAGGACAGGTCCTAAATTCTGGTGTTATTCTTGTTTCAGTAACCATGGCAAACAAGCCTCAATTATAGAAAGCTAACAACATTTGCTTTATCTAAATTATTGTACACTAAAATACAGCTGAATTTCTCATGATCCAACCATTTTGTAATTAAAAATGTCCTAATTCTATCAGTGTCCATTTTAACATTGCTGTATTCAGCTATGAAATTCCATAGAGAAAATAAAAGATTACACATATTGTTTACTTTTTCCTTTCAAAAATCATATTTCTGTTTCACAAAGGAATACATTATGCACTCACATATGGGAAATGTTGCACCAAAATACTCAGGAAAAAGAAAGTCACTGTAAATATTTTGCAGACTTGAAAATATATGTCTGAAATACTAGTGAGGCAGTGAATTTTTTCTTGTCATTTTCATAGATAGATAGATAGATAGATAGATAGCCTCTTTATATAGCAAGTCTAAACAAAGGCTATTTTGAAGTATTGTATCCTAACTAACCTAAAGTAACAACAACAACAACAACAACAACAAAAAGCCCTGTAGTGACTAAGAATTTAATAGTCTTAAGGAATGATGATACATACAAAGATGTTATGTGTGGTACTGGGGAAATAAAGGGGGTAAGTGTGCATGGTTAATAGGAAAAGATGTCAAAAAATGAAGCATAATAATAGTGCAATTTATCCATGCTAAACGTACTGCAGTGTGCTATAATTAAATATGAAAACCTAAATTTATCTCTATGTTTGGCTGTCATTAATTTAACAGGGAGTGCACATGTTCTAATCTAATGGCTGATTTTTTTCTCCATGTGCAGCATATTAAAATGTATATTAGCCTCAAGGTGCATAAACACAAAATAATAGACCAAAGGTTTTGGCCTGTGGAGAAAAAAAATCCATGCTCAAATGGCGTCAAGTAGCTGGTGATGCAGGGGAGACACTCACTTAGCCTCATTAAGCCAAAGCTCTCTTTTGCTTGTCTTTTGTTCTGCATGACAGCAGCTTCTTTGTTGTATAATAATTCATTCCAAGTTCGTTCCAAGCTACCGAAACTGGTGAACTGTGGCCATTTTAATGAGAAGTATTGGTGGTATGCATAATCTGGAAGCCACGTGGACCAGGCAATCACAGAGCACTGCAGCCAGCAAAATGAGATACTGTCGAAATCACAAATTTGTCAAGTTGTTTTTGGACAGGGTATTATAATAAGCATTAAAATATGCATCCTATTACTCCACATCTGCCAGTCAAAGATCACGGTAATGAATGCATGCTGCAGGGTATGACCAGGCCGTTTTCCTAAGTAAAACAAACTATAGAGTACAAAAAAAAATGTATTTTTGGCAGTATCTGACTTTTTCTCCCCCCCTTTTTTTAAATCGTTTGCATCAGGCATTGGATTATCCTAGCATGATATCCACTGCCAGCAGTGAATGCTCTACAGCCACTAAAGTCAAGAAGTTAACATGGATACATTGTTTTTTATTGAATTTATTTAGTCTATGTCTACACCACCAGGTTATTTCGAAATAATAACTCCCAAAATAACTATTTCAAAATGATCTTATTCCTCTTCACAAGCAGGAGTTATTATTTTAGAATAACAAGCCCCTTATTTTGAAATAATAGGCTTGGTAGTGTGGATGCTCACCTTGTTATCATATATATAGTAGCCCAGTTTCTGAGAGTCTGTAATGCCGAAATGCTGGCTGTTCCCTCTGGGCGGCCCTTGCTGCATGGGGGTGCGGGGCCCAAACGGCTGCTTGTGCCGCTTGCTCCCATGCGGTGGCCCGGTTGAACAGTGCACATGTCAGCTGAGTGCCATGGTGGGAGGCGAAGGGGGGCGGTGCGGTGACGTGCGGTGTAACAGCGGCTCCAGGCCCTGCCCCCAGGCCATGAAAATCATCACCCCGCCCCCCTTCGCCTCCCGCTGTGGCGCTCGGCTGACTTCTGCGCCGCTCAGCCGGGCCACCGCGTGGGAGCAAGCGACGCAAGCAACCATTTGGGCTCCGCGCCCCCCATGCAGCACGGGGAGCGCGGAGCCCAAATGGCCATTTGGGCTCCACGGTCCCCCGGGTGAGATATAGGAGGGGAGGAGAAGTGAAAGAGAGAGACAGAGAGAGAGGCAGGAGGCGGAGGAGAGCTGAGAGAGAGAGGGGGAGGAAGTAGGAGGAGGAGAGAGATGGAGTGAGAGACTGGAGGCTCAGGAGAGAAGACCGATGTGGAAGAGAGACCTGAAAATCCTGTCTTATGATGGGCTAATTGTCTAGTTTTGAAATAACTCCCCAGTGTAGGCATGCCCTTAGTGACCAAGATTACAAACTTCTACATTCAGTGCTTATAGTAAATTTATCATACAGTATATAGAAAACCCACAGAGATTAAACCATTTAGAAGCCATTTTAGTAATCCTAGTCCTTTTGTTTTATCCATTTCTCCTTGAAATGGCTTAGCTGTTAGGGATGATACATTTTATATAATAATAAGCTGTTTCCGTAAGAAGTGACGCTGTAAAGCAGTGTTTCTCAACCAGTGATACGAGTTCCCTTAGGGGTACTCTAGAGAAGCAGTTATAAGGGCTATGGATGTGAACAAGTAACCACTTACTCATTAAGCATCCCCCTTACTGGGAGATGCTTACTGGATAACGACACAGGTGGTGGACTGCTCCAGACCCTCAGGGTTGCCAGCTCCAAGCCTACACAGACTGGGAGCTGGCAGCCCAGCATGAGGCTGGAGCGGCCTCTGCCCCACCCTAGCCTGGCCACGGCAGGTGGGGGGCCACTCCAACCCAGCAGGCTGGAGTGGGTCCCCCACAATCCCCATTTAAACATTTAACTGGTTAAATTGAACATTTAACTAGTTTACTACATAAACTGTATTTTACATCGCTAATATGGGCACAGGGAAACATTTCTTCACCAACGCTCACAGAAACATTTTGTTTAGTTTTGTCTTTGATCAGCCAGGCCATGAGCCATTTTGTCCTCTCACTGTTGGCCAGGAATATTAGTCCTGCCTTCACTGGGCTGCATGTTCTTCATGAAGTACAGAAAACAAGGAGCTAAGGTGCCTGAGTTATTTTCTCTGGTGGAGTTCAGAAATGTATCACTGCACTATATCAAGCTGACCTCTCCATCTCTTATAAAATTAGTAGTGTAGTGTTTTACAGTAATCCCAAACATTAGGATGAAATCCAAGACTCAATGAATTCAATGAGAGTTCTGTCCTTGTTAAATGGACCCAAGATTTTCAAAGTTTGGGTGTGATTGTTGTATTTGATGTATTTTTTTAAACATGGGAATATTTTGGGTTAAAATCATTTCTATACAATGGTGTAATAGTTTAATATAAAGTCTTTTTAGAGGTGCCTGCCAGTAGGCTAGAATTCACCAGGTTTCTTGCAGATCAGAAGACACAGCCTTTAGCTTTTATACTGTTTTTGGAATGCACAGATATTTTAACTTCAATGGAAGGTCCATTATGCAAAGAACAGAGTAGACACTTAATATTTTTACTTTAGGGGGCTGAGAATTTTCCCTGATCACACACCAGATGGAGTCTTCAATATCTTGGAACATTATTATCTCTCATATACTTGCAGATGGAGACCACCTACTATTGATATGCTTTTATAATAAACTTTCTTCAGATCTCCTTTTAGCACTGTCCTAATTGATGAGAAGGCTTTAAAATAAAAATCAATCTGTTCCGCCTTTCAAATACTTATTAAACAAGATGTATTTATCTTTCTCATTTCTTTATAGCATCTTCTAGAACTTTCACCTTTGGATAATATTTGCTTAAACAAACTTTGTTTTTTGAAAAGTTTCTAAATTCTGGGTTGAAGCTAGTGTCACTTCTTCGTGTGTTTAATATTTTTTACTAAGCCCATACTTGCCAATTTAATATGCATGATTATTTTTACTATTTAACTACTTAGCATACAGGTCCCCATGTGAAGTATGATTTTTACACTTTATGTTGATGCTAGTGAAACCACTCTAAAGACACATGCTATAACACTATTGTTACCATCAGCTGACACCAATGTATTTCTTGGACATAATTAGTTCAGGTCTCTGGAGTAAAATCAGTATGTAACTAATGACAGATTTCTGGAAGAAGCAGACAGGATGAGACAGTGACTACATATAGGAGATCAAATTATGCCCATGGGGAATACTGTACCCTGACTAGATACCCTATGACAACACACTTATCTTAATCACTCTTATTCCTATACCTTCTGGAAAAACACATGAACATGTATTTTAAAACACAATTCTGTTAATTTTGGGTGATAGAGACATATAATTATATATAGACATAGTAATAACCTTGGCTCATGAAATAACATTGTTCATCTTATCCATCAGACTGAATGGGTCATGTGCCTGATAAAAACGCCTAAAGACATCCAAGATAAATATGCTTTTACAAAGGGTTTTTTTTTCCTAGAGGGAGTCAGATAGAAAGATCTGTGATGTCATCATTACCACTCTTTCCTTTCACTTTGGTGTCTGTTGTTTGCAAGATGAAATTATATCTGAGACAAGTCCAAGTCAATTTATCTCTTACATTTAAACAATTGATTTGTAGTAATGGAAAGCTGATTCACGGCTGATCTTAGCAGCAGTTGTTTGTGCCAAGGCTTCAAGTTTCTGCAAACCAAACCAGCAAAACAAACAAACAAAAAATAAATAAATGATCCTGAAAAGCACAGATGGTAGATGATAAACTTTGTTGTCTTCTTCTAATCTGTTAGAAGGTCTGAGCTGTCACTTCCCTTGAAGTGGTCATGGATAAAAGTATATCTACCATGATGAAGTGGTTAAATTGTTGGGACTATATTTAATGGTATCAGAAACCTATCAGACGCCGAATGAAGAGGACACCATAAAAATTTAAATTGTCCAAAGATTAGCATTTTATGTAATAAACAATGACGTTTATACCTGCTATTTAGAACAGGGACTAACTACAGTATCTCAGAGACAGCACTATGGATGGTGACTTTTTAATGATGAATGTGAAGGCATAAGGAATATTATTTTTTCAGGGTCACAGGAGCTTGCAGTTAGTTACACCTTCTGCACCTGGGAAAAGATCTGGAACTTACCTGGCTGATCCTCAGAAAAGAGGGCAGCAGGAGATGAAGGGGGAAATCACAATACCCTCTAGAAAGATGAGGTGTTAGTCTGTGTGCCCAAATGGACTGCTACTATAGCTACCAGAGAGAGAGAGAGAGGAATTTCTCCAGAAACTTAATGGACAGAAAGATGATGTTACAAAATCCTTTTGTTGCTGTGGCTCTGATGTATGTCAGGAAATGTTGGGCTGCTGAACTTAATGTTGTGATAGAATGACTGGGGAAGGAACTACTCAACCTGCACAGAAGAATCTGTAAAGTTTTTATTTGTTTTGTTAAGAAGGTTTGGAATTGGGGTCTGACAGACTTGCTAGGCCCCTGGGCAAGGTGGAGGGGCTGGCTCCATGCACCTAAAAGGGGTGGAGCTCAGGCAGAAGGAGTGGAGGTAGCGGGCAGCCAGCCGTCAGCATCACCCAGAGAATGACACACACCTCCCCCACCAGCCCTTAGCATTGTCCAGAGCACTTTGCCCAGTAAGTACTCCAGTGGCAATTCAAAGGACCCAAGGCTCCAGCCACTACTGCCTTTTGAGTTGCTGGACCCTGTTGCAGTTGTCCCCTTTATCAGCAGGCCTATTTGGAATAAAACCAAATAATCCTGCTGGAGACTGCTTCACTAGCTACTTTGAGAGAGCTTCAGACAGAATTACCCTTGGGGACAAGCCAACTCAGCGAGGGTATGTCTACACTACAAAGTTAGTTCGAACTAACAGACGTTAGTTCGAACTAACTTTCATAGGCGCTACACTAGCGCTCCGTTAGTTCGAACTTAATTCGAACTAACGGAGCGCTTAGTTTGAACTAGGTAAACCTCATTTTACGAGGATTAAGCCTAGTTTGAACTTACTAGTTCGAACTAAGGGCTGTGTAGCCCTTTAGTTCGAACTAGTGGGAGGCTAGCCCTCCCCAGGTTCCCCCTGGTGGCCTCTCTGGGCACAACCAGGAAAACTCTTCTCCTCTCCCACAGCCCCGGGGCCTTAAAGGGGTAGACTCTGGCCAGACGGCACTGGAGTCAGCCAGCCCTGCCAGCAGTCTCTGCCCCTGAGCCAGTGGCCCCACAATGAGCCAGGTAGCCAGTGGCAGTGAGCCGTCCCCTGCCCAGTCCCCGAGCACCCAGGGGCCAGCGAGGGGCCGTAGACGGCGTGCGGCCTCCTGGTCTAGTGCGGAGGTCATGGACCTCATTGAGATTTGGGGGCAGGCCCCCAATGTCCATGATCTCCGCACTAGGAGGAGGAACGCGGCCGTTTACGGCCGCATAGCAGCCGCCATGGCCAGCAGGGGACACAGGCGCACCCAGGAGCAGGTGCGAATTAAGTTAAAACAGCTGCAGCAGGGGTACGCTAGGGCCACAAGGGGAGGCGCCGATGCAGGGGCTGCCACTTGCCCCTACTTCGCTGCCCTCCACCAACTCTTGGGGGGCAGGGCGGTCCGTGTCAGCCCGGGGACAGCGAGCCAGAACCAGAGGGCCCTGACCTGGGCGCACCGGAGGGGCCACCGCCAGCTGTTCCAGCAGGGTCGTCCAGGGAGATCGTACTGGGTAAGTACTTTGAATTAAGTAGTTCGGGGGGGGGGGGAGGTGGGAGGGAGACCAGAGACCGCGTGCGTGGGCCATGCCTTCCACGGATCACGCAGACACCTGTGCACGTGCGAGCACGTGCCATGCCACCTTTGGGCAGGTGGCTCCAGCTGCGTGACACCCAGGGGCCATTGCCCAATAGACTCATGCTTGTGCAAAGAGACGTGACATGCTCCCGACCCCGGAGCAGGACCCAGCAGGATGCTTTCCCTTCACATGTCCCCTCTACACGGAAGCAGGGGACATCTCCCCATCCTCCCCGCCGCCCCGGCCACACTATACATGGCACAGGGACATGGGTGCGGTATTGGGGCAGCTCTCAGTCCTGGGGAGAGCCAGACATCCTGACCATGGCCTCTGTACAAGCACAGCGGCTGTGACGGTGCAGGACATGGTCACGTTGCGGAGTTGGGGAGGGGGCTGGGCATCATCCTCTGCGTCCCCAGGGAGAACTGACCCCTTCTCTTCTTTCTCTACAGCTGCACCAGCTGCTCGTGCAGGGCGCACCACCCCGCCCGGGACATGCTCCCGCACCCGCGGCCTGCTCCGGACCGCCAGCACGGAGCAGGAGTACCGGGACCAGCACCTGGGGGCCCTGCGAGCCGTGCACCGCACACTACAGGCCTGGATGCGGGAAGACCTGCAGGTCCGCCACAAGCTGCTGGCTGAGTTCCGAGGGCTGAGCACCAACCTGCAGCTCCTGCTGCAGAGCATGGTGCCCCGTGCTGGTCCTGTGCCTGCTGCCCCCCCAACTGCTGTCCCTCCTCCCACTCCTGCCCCCCTCCCACCTCTTCCTCCTCAACCCCCACAACCTCTTCCTCAATGTCCACACCCCCCACCTCAACCTCCGCACCCTTCACCGCATCCCCCCGGGGACGCCGAGGCCCCCTCCCTCGCCGTACTGGGAGGTAGTTGGCCCGGCGAGACCCCCACCCCTGATCCTTCAGTTTCCCCACCCCCTCCTTTCCCTTGCTTCCCCCTTTCAGCTCCCTCCTCCCAGTTTTCCCCCTCCCCTCTCCCAGCCTCTCTCTTCCCCTCTCCCACCTCCTTTTCCCAGTTTCCCCGAGTTTTGTTAAATAAACAGAGTTTCTATTTTTGAACACACGTGTCCTTTATTTTGTACATCAAGAAGAAGGGGGGCTAGGGAAGGGTAAGTGGAAGGAGGTGAGGGAGGAATGGGGTACGAGCCCCCGATGGGGACGACTGGGCTGGCTCTGCGGGCTTCTGGGGGTGGAAGCTCTCCTGCAGCCCCCCGATTGCCCCCTCTCCCCAGATGGCAGCCTGCGGCAAGTGCAGCCGGGCTGATGGCCGAGTGGTGTGATGTGCCCAGTGTGGGTACTCCGGGCACTCCAAGCCAGAACTTATTTGTAAGCGGGGCACCCCTTAGAACTGTGTGTCCGGGGTGGGGGTCGGGACCCTTTAAGCGCAGCCCTGGGCTAGCCTGAGACAGCATCTCCACGCTCTAAGTCCTCCTCTTATGCCCTGCCGGCACTGCTTCCGGCCATCCCTAAGCCCTGTTCAGAGTCCACTCAATGTGGACTTGCTAGTTCGAATTAGCAAAACGCTAATTCGAACTAGTTTTTAGTTCTAGACGCGTTAGTTCGAATTAGCTTAGTTCGAATTAACTAATTCGAACTAAGTTAGTTCGAACTAGCGCTGTAGTGTAGACGTACCCTGTCTTTGGTCCATCCCCTCCAGGGTCCCTAGGGTTGGCCGCTGTCGGCAGACAGGCTACTGGGCTAGATGGACCTTTGGTCTGACCCAGGACGGCCATTGTAAGCTCAGGGCTCAGGGTCGGGGGTCTCAGTGGACAACCTTGATTTTCATGCACACCTGCTCCTGGGTGGCCAGGCTGGCAGCTCTCCTGCCCTAGCCGGCCACTTTCCTGTGCCTAGCGCGGAGATCGTGGACGAGCTCCACGATGTCTGCACTAGCCCAGGCGGGTGCCCGCCTCTTGCGGTCCCGGGTAGCCGCCAGCCTGGTCCCAGGAAGAGGAGGAGGGCTGGGGGGCATCGGGTGGGTGGCTCGATCCGTGCCAGGTGCAGGGTCTTCTGGCTGGGTGCTGGCAGGCTTGCACCTGGCATGAGCACCGTAGCCAGCCCCTGCCCCTTTAAGGGGTCCGGGGCCGGGAGGGGGGCATAGAGTTTCCCTGGTGTTGGCCAGTGTGGCCACCAGGGAAACCTAGGGAGGGCTAGCCTCCCACTAATTTGAATTAAGGGTCTACACACCCCTTAATTCGAACTAGCTAGTTCGAACTATGCTTAATCCTCATAAAATGAGGTTTTCCTAGTTCGAACTAAGCGTTTCGCTAGTTCGATTTAAATTCGAACTAGCGGAGCGCTAGTGTAGCGCCTATTAAAGTTAATTCGAACTAATGTCTGTTAGTTCGAATTAACTTTGTAGTGTAGACATACCCAGGAGGACACTGTAAGACAGAACAAATCTTTCCCAGTGTCCAATATGTTTCATTCAATGGGAAGGATCCCCCAAAATGCTGAATAGACTGTGTTGAAAGCAGTAAGGCTTTATCTATATAGCCGGAAGAGGAAAAGCAAATGAAGTGCTGATTAGCATTTTATTGCGCTTCATTTGCATAATCTCCTCGAATGCCTTTTGCACAAGAGGTTTTTGTACAAAAACAGGTAGTGTGAACGTGTCCATTTTGCACAAAAACTCCTTTTTGCACAAGATCCTTATCCCTCTCCAGGATAATGCATGAGGATCTTGCTCAAAAAATGCTTTTTGCGCAAAATGGATATGTCTACACTGCCTGTTTTTGTGCAAAAACCTCTTGCACAAAAGGCATCGAAGGAGATTATGAAAATGAAGCATGACAAAATGCTAATCAGCGCTTCATTTGCATTGCCTCTTCTGGCAAAAACTCGTAGTGTAGACAAAGCCCAAGTGAGCTGGTTTAAGGAGAATGAATTTAGGATCTATAGCAATTCATCACTTTGGCTGGAAATGTATTCAGGATTATGTCCAGATGGAGCCTCTGTCACAATCTTAACCCTGGTGCAGGAATCCATACTGACCACAACTTGAATGCTAGTCCAAGGAGCCTTCCAGACCCCAACAGTAACTCTCGCTTACGGATCTCCACAAGCCATAAAGCAAATCCAAGTATGAAAAAACAAATCTGCCCATGTCCTAATTCTAATAGTAGGAGCTTTATCAGCCATGGTTCTAGCCCAGAAACCTCTGCAGAGTGCAACGCTAAACATAGCCTCATAGGGAGCCTTACCAGCCCCTACCCTAAAATGATACTGGAGGTCTGTAGTGGGGTGGCTGCCCCACTCTGGTCAGAAGGGGTTGAAGCAGGCTCGAGGGAGCCTTCACAGAGCCCTGGCCAATTAGAGATAGGTTTATAAGGAGATAATGAGATGGTGGCTTGCTGGTGCGGCCCCGTTATAAGGAGCTGCTCAGCAGAACAAAGAGCAGTGGGGTCCTGACCAAGGAAGGTGCAGGACTGATTCCCTGAGAAGTACTTTAGATAGAATAGAGCAGGAGAAGGAGGCGCCAACTTGATGCCTACCAGGCTGTGGTCTTGATACAAGGACTGAGAAGATCTAAAGGGTCACAGAAGAAGTGGCCCAGGGAGTAAGAGGCAGTAGACGAGAGAGAAGGCAGGCAGGACAACCAAAGGATCCTTCCATCAGGAGCCAGAGTAGTGGGATGGCTGGGGTCCCTTCCTTTTCCCTTGCACTGTCTCTAGCCACACTAAAGGGTGGGCTTTATAGACTGTGCCGTGCCCCGGAGATGAAGGACCACACCAGAACTGGTTTGGCCATGGGGGCAGAGGGCAAGACTTAGAACTGTTGATACGCCTGAACGGAGCAAGAGATTTGAGTGGTGGGCACTGCCGGAAGGCAGTGTCTTGAAGAGGATGCTGTGCTCTTGGGAGCAATGCAGATTCAGAGCCAGACGGTGGAGAGAGCACAGAGAGACAACAGGTGAGACCAGAAGGAGAGTCAGAGTTAATTCCCAGCATGACCTGCAGGATGCACTGCAACAGTGAGTCCCAACTCCATTACACAATCACACCAGCACCAATCACAGCTCTAGATCAGGGACCTCTACAGGGCACCGTGTGAACTATAGGCTGATGCTCTAGAACAGCGTTTCCCAAACCATGGGCCACGGCCCGGTACTGGGCCGCAGGAAAAAAATACCGGGCTTTAGCATGGCTGCCGGGAGCGGAGCAGAGCAGGGCAGGCTGGGAGGAGGATGGGGGGAAGAAGCGGGCGGCAAAAGCAGGACTGGGGGAGTGGGGCTGTCTCGGTGGAGATCTGGGCAGGCAGGCAGGTGGGCAGCCAAAGCAGGGCTGGGAGCAGCGCGGCTCTCCCATGGAGATCCAGGCGGGCGCCGAAAGCAGGGCTGGGGGAGTAGGGCTGTCCCGTGGAGATCTGGGTATGTGGGTGGGCAGGCGACGGAAGCAGGGTTGGGGGCAGCAGGCCTGTCCAGCGGCGGAGATCAGAGAGGGCAGGCAGCAGAACCAGGGCTGCATGGGGGGAGGGGGAGCTGGCCGGGAGAGATCAGGAGGAGGAGGATGGGAGAATCAGCTGCCGGAAGCAGGGCTGGACGGGGACAGTGGGACTGGTGGGAGGGCCATCGGGGGAGCGGGGCTGACCGGGGGAGATTGGTGGGTAGCGAGGGGAACCGGCCGTTGGAAGCAGGGCTGGACTGGGGAGATCGAGAAGAGAAAGGGAGGGGAGCGGGACTGACCTGGGCACATGCAGACCCTGCAGACCCTGGCAGAAGAGTGAGTCTGGCCAGGGATTCCATTTTGCCTCCCCCTCCTCCCACATACCCTCCCTGGAGTAGTTGCGAACGGCCTGGCAGGTAGACACACTCAGCGCGAGCACATTTACCAGTCAGGCAGCTAAGGACTAATACACCTAATTATAATAAAATGTACCTAATTAGAAAATACCAGGCATTTTATATGTCTGGTAATTTCTCAATTTCTTTTCCAGACAAAACCTTCAAATACTGGACTGTCCAGTACAAAACCGGACACATGGCAACCCTACCCTTCCTTACACCCTCCCTCTTAGCCAGATACCCTACCCCCAATCTGCTCCTGCTCCCGCCTCCTGAAGTGCTCATGGGGCACCAGATCCTCCAAGCCCTGACCCAGGCTGGGTGGAGGATGCAGCCGGCTGAAACACTGAAAATGTATACATTTTTCATTCTTTTTTTATATGCGTTTATATTTTGGGCTGCAAAAGACAGTACTGAAAAAAACAGGTTCCAACTAAAGTAAAAAGTTTGGGAAACCCTGATCTAGCCAGCTTTCTATCCATCTTAGGGTATGTCTAGACTACATGGCTCCGTCGATGGAGCCATGTAGATTTGTTTTTTTGGCAAAGGCAAATGAAGCCGTGATTTAAATGATCGCGGCTTCATTTACATTTACATGGCTGCTGTGCTGAGCCGACAAACAGCTGATCAGCTGTTTGTCCACTCAGCGCGCTAGTCTGGACGCTCCCCTGCCGACATCAAAGCCCTTTGTCGGCAGCCCCGGTAAACCTCATCCCACAAGGAATAACGGGGCTGCTGACAAAGGGCTTTTATGTCGGTGCGTGAGCGTCCAGACTAGCGCGCTGAGCGGACAAACAGCTGATCAGCTGTTTGTCGGCTCAGCGCGGCAGCCATGTAAATGTAAATGAAGCCGCGATCATTTAAATCACGTCTTCATTTGCCTTTGCCTACAACCCTAATCTACATGGCTCCATCAATGGAGCCATGTAGTCTAGACACAGCCTTACAGTCCATTTATCCAATCCATATTCCCTTAACTTGCTGGCAAGAATATTGTGGGTGACTGTATCAAAAGCTTTGCTAACGCTGGCACTGGGGGCTTTCGGAGGACCAGAAACAACTTATTTGAATATTCATCATTTGCTTATTGAATATGCAAATATGCAAATGAATGTTACCAGTCCTCCAAAAGCTCGTGAATGGATTTACTGGTCCCCGTGTCAAAAAGTTTGGGAGACTAGGGAGGGGTAAGTGGAAGGAGGTGAGGGAGGAATGGGGTACGAGCCCCCGATGGGGAGGACTGGGCTGGCTCTGCGGGCTCCTCGGGGTGGAAACTCTCCTGAAGCCCCTTGATTGACCCCCCCCCCCCCAAGTGCAGCCAGGCTGATGGCCGAGTGCTGTAATGTGACGAGTGTGGGCACTCAGGGCACTCCAAGCCAGGACTGCTTTGTAAGCAGGGAACCCCTGAGAACTGTCTGTCCGGGGTGGGGGTCGGGTTCCTTTAAGCACAGCCCTCAGCTAGCCTGAGACAGCAGCTCCACACTCTAAGTCCTAATCTGATGCCCTGCCGGCACTGCTTCCGGCCATCCTTAACCTCAGTTCAGGGTCCACTCAGTGTGGACATGCTAGTTCGAATTAGCAAAACGCTAATTCGAACTAATTTTTAAGTCTAGGTGCGCTAGTTCGAATTAGCTTAGTTCGAATTAACTAATTCGAACTAAGTTAGTTCGAATTAGTGCTGTAGTGTAGACATACCCAGAGGGAATGAACAGAACAGGTAATAATCAAGTGATCCACTCCCTGTTTCCCATTCACAACCTCTGGCAAACAGAGGTTAGGGACACTTCAGAGTTTGGCTTTGCTTCTTTGACTGTCCTGGCTATTAGTCATAGATGGACCTATCCTCAATGAAATATGGCGTTCTTTTTTGAACCTGTTATAGTCTTAGCCTTCACACTATTATATAGTAAAGAGTTCCAAAGATTGACTGTGTATTGTGTGAAAAAATGCTTCCTTTTTTTGTTTTAAATCTGCTTCCAATTAATTTCATTTGGTGACCCATAGTTCTTGCATTATGAGGAGTAAATAACACTTCTTATTTACCTTCTCCACACAGGTCATGATTTTATAGATCTCTGTCACACACCCTCGCCCCTTAGTCATTTCTTTTCCAAGCTGAAAAGTCCCAGTCTCTCTTCACATGGAAGCTGTTCCATACCCCTAATCATTTTTGTTGCCCTTTTCTATATCTTTTCTAACTCCAACATATCTTGTTTTGAGATGGGGAGATATCTTGTTTAGATCTGCACACAGTAGTCAAGATGTGGGCATACTATGCATTTATATAGAGGCAATATGCTATTTTTCTATCTTATTTTCTAACCCTTTCATAATGATTCCCAACATTCTGTTTTCTTTTTTGACTGCCATTGCACTTTGTGTGAATGTTTTCAGAGAACTAGCCACATTGACTCAGAAATCTCTAGAATGATAACAGCTAATTTATCCCTATCATTTTATATGTATAGTTGGGATTATGTTTTTCAATATGTGTGAATTTGCATTTATCAACACCGAATTTCTTCTCCCAATGTGTTGTTCAGTTCCCCAGTTCTGTGAGATCCCTTTCTAACTCATCATAAATCTGCTTTGAACTTAAATATCTTGAGTAATTTTGCATCACCTGAATATCTGGCCGCCTCACTGTCTACCCCTTTCTTCAGTATAAATGTTTATTCATTTATAAACATGTTGAATAGGACTGGTCCCACTACAGACTCACTGGGGGACATCACTATTTACTTCTCTCTGTTCTGAAAACTGAGCATTTATTCTTACTAGGTCTGTCACATGATTAAAAATTGATCATGATTAATTGCACTGTTAAACAATAATGGAATGCCATTTGTTTAAATAATTTTGGATGTTTTACACATTTTCAAATTCAGGTTGAACCTCCCTAGTTCAATACCCTTGGGACGTGATTGGTCCCAAACAGGAAGTTTGCTAGATTTGGGAAATCAATGCCAGCTCCTCTGCTCCCAGCAGCTGGCCCCCGGGGCTCCTATGGTCTAGCTCCTGTCTCCACTGCTCTGGCAGTCGGCCTGCGGGGCACTGTAGTTACCCTGCTGCTGGTGGCCAGCCCCCAGGACTCCCCTGCTCTGGCCCTTGAGGTGCCACAACACCCTGCTCCAGCCTCAGGGTCCTGTGACTCCCCTGCTCTGGCTCCTCCGCTCCAGTTGCTTGGGACTCTGTTCTTCCCTGATCCAGCAACTCTTCTGTTCCCAGCTTGCTGTTTTTTCCCCTCTGAGTGCTCCGACCCCAGCGCACCCACAGGGTTACTGACAATGTTGGACAAAGGGTGTTGCTGGACCAGGAAGTTCAAATTACGGAGGTTCATAACGTGCATAATGATTTCAATTTCAACCCAGAACATAATATGCACAGTGCTCACTTCATATTTATTTTTTATTAGAAACACTTGTAGAGTAAAAAACAAAAGAAACAGTATTTTTTAAGATGCAGGACAATTTAGCACTTTAAAGACTAACAAGATGGTTTATGGTTTATCTTGTTAGTCTTTAAAGTGCTACATTGTCCTGCATTTTGCTTCAGCTACCCCTGCCTAACACGGCTACATTTCTATCAGTATTTTTTAATTCACCTAAGTACTGTTCAGGGGTAAAGTAACTTAAATTTCTTACAGGTATGGGGACACTTAGGACAGTGGGCTATGGGGGGGGTGCTATATGGTAGCACCTATAAGAAATTTAAGTGTGGGGTGGAGTGCAGGGGGCTCAGGGAAGGCAATTGGGCTGTGGGGGTGCATGAGTCAGGAAAGGGGGCTAGGGCTGTAGGAAGTGTAGGCATGAGGGTTGGGGTGGGGATATGTGAGAATGGGCACAGAGTACAGTGTTGGGGCTGTGAGGAGGACCTCGGTGCAGAGGGTTGGTGTGTGTGTGCAGGGGTGTAGGAACTGGAGGAGGATGGGGGTATGGAGAGGCTCAGGGCACAGGTTTGAGATATGTGCAGAAGTGCAGGGAGGCAAGGGCACCCCTTGGGGAGGGCAGGGGCAGCTGACACCCCCTCCCATTCCCGCCAACACTGCTTGTTTCTTTCTCTTCCCCTTCTGTCAGTCTCTAGGGGTACGTCTACACTACAACGTTAATTCGAAATAACTTAGTTCGAATTAGTTAATTCGAACTAAGCTAATTCAAACTAATGGATCCAGACTAAAAAACTAGTTCGAATTAGCGTTTTGTGAATTTGAACTAGCATGTCCACATTAAGTGGACCCTGAACCAGGCTTAAGGATGGCCGGAAGCAGTGCCGGCAGGGCATCAAAGGAGGACTTAGAGCATGGAGATGCTGTATCAGGCTAGCCGAGGGCTGTGCTTAAAGGGTCCCAACCCCCACCCCGGACAGACAGTTCTCAGGGGTGCCCCGCTTGCAAACCAATCCTGGCTTGGCTTGCCCGGACTACCCACACTGGGCACATCACAGCACTCGGCCATCAGCCCGGCTGCACTTGCCGCAGGCTGCCATCTGGGGAGAGGAGGCAATTGGGGGGCTGCAGGAGAGCTTCCACCCCAAAAGCCCGCAGAGCAAGCCCAGTCCTCTCCATCAGGGGCGCATACCCCACTCGTCCCTCACCTCCTTCCACTTACCCTTCCCTAGCCCCTCTTCTTGATGTACAAAATAAAGGACAATTGTGTTCAAAAATGGAATCTGTCTTTATTGAACAAAACTGGGGGAGACTTGGAAAAGGAGGTGGGAGAGGGGAAGAGAGAGGCTGGGAGAGGGGAGGGCAACTAAAATGATCAGGGGTTGGGAACAGGTCCCATATGAAGAGAGGCTAAAGAGACTGGGACTTTTCAGCTTAGAAAAGAGGAGACGTAGGGGGGACAGGATAGAGGTCTCTAAAAGCAGGAGTTGGGTGGAGAGGGTGCATACAGAAAAGTTTCTTCATTAGTTCCCATAAAGAAGGAGTAGAGGACACCAAAGGAAAGGAATGGGTAGCAGGCTTCAAACTAGTAACAGAAAGTAGTTCTTCACAAAGCAAAGAGTCAACCTGTGCAACTCCTTGCTGCAGGAGGCTGTGAAGGCTACAACTAGAACAGAGTTTAAAGGGACGTGAGATCAAGTCATGGAGGTTGGGTCCATGGAGTGGTATTAGCCAGGGGGTAGGAGTGGTGTCCCTGCCCAAGGTTTGTGGAAGGCTGGAGAGGAATGGCACGAGACAAATGGCTTGGTCACTGTCTTCGGTCCATCCCCTCCAGGGTCCCTAGGGTTGGCCGCTGTCGGCAGACAGGCTACTGGGCTAGATGGACCTTTGGTCTGACCCAGGACGGCCATTGTAAGCTCAGGGCTCAGGGTCGGGGGTCTCAGTGGACCCCCTTGATTTTCATGCACACCTGCTCCTGGGTGGCCAGGCTGGCAGCTCTCCTGCCCTAGCCGGCCACTTTCCTGTGCCTAGTGCGGAGGTCGTGGACAAGGTCCACGATGTCCGCACTAGCCCAGGCGGGTGCCCGCCTCTTGCGGTCCCGGGCAAGCTCCCGGGAGCCGCCAGCCTGGTCCCGGGAAGAGGGGGAGGGTTGGGGGGCGTCGGGTGGGTGGCTCGATCCGTGCCAGGTGCAGGGTCTGCTGGCTGGGTGCTGGCAGGCTTGCACCTGGCACGGTCACCGTAGCCAGCCCGTGCCCCTTTAAGGGGTCCGGGGCCAGGAGGGGGGCAGTAGAGTTTCCCTGGTGTTGGTCAGAGTGGCCACCAGGGAAACCTGGGGAGGGCTAGCCTCCCACTAGTTCGAATTAAGGGTCTACACAGCCCTTAATTCGAACTAGCTAGTTCGAACTAGGCTTAATCCTCATGGAATGAGGATTACCTAGTTTGAACTAAGCGCTCCGTTAGTTCGAATTAAATTCGAACTAACGGAGCGCTAGTGTAGCGCCTATGAAAGTTAGTTCGAACTAACGTCCGTTAGTTCGAACTAACTTTGTAGTGTAGACATTCCCTCGGAGAGTGAGGAAGTGTGGGTCACTCACTCCTCTGCTCTCTTCCTGCACTAACCAGGAGGGAGAGGAAAGCAGGGACAGTGTGTGCTTTCCTCACTCCCTGACAGTGCTGGAAGGGGAACAGCAAACAACAAGCAGCATTGGTGGCAGGAGGGAGGCGGGGGTGGGGAAGGGGCCTTTGTCCTCCCTGCTCTCCATAAAAGGTGGTCAGGGTGTATGTGAGGAGGAGAGTGAACCCAGGTCTGTGATTCTCCTGGACCAGTGTGAGGCATGTCCTCATCCAACTCCTTTTCACTTGCCCACTGCTTAGGGTGGCAGCCTGCTGGAGAGTCCTGGGAGGCTGGCTTGGAGGGCACTCCACCGCCTCCTGCAGTGGATCACCCTAGCTGGCTCTTATCAGGGTAGTGCACCAGAGTGCATCACCTTACCGGTACTTTCACCTTTGACTGTAGTGCAATCTTTTTATCAGAATAGTTGAACTTACGAATGTAGGATTATGTACAAAAATAATTGCATTAAAAAATAAAGCAATGTAAAACTTTAGGGTATACAAGTCCACTGTGTCCCACTTGTTCAGCCAATCATTCAGACAAAAGTTTGGTTACACTTTGTAGGAGATAATGCTGCTTACTTTTTGTTTACAGGGTCACATGAAAGTGAGAAAAGGCATTTACATGGCATAGTTGTAGCTGGTGTTGCAAGATATTTACATGCCAAACATGCTAAATATTCATACGTCTTTTCATGTTTCAACCACCATTCCAGAAGACGTGTCCACACTGATGATACTTGTTAAAAAAATAATGTTAATTAAATTTGTGACTGAACTCCTTGGGGGAGAACTGCATGTCTCCAGTTCTTTTTTACCTGCATTCTGCTATATATTTCATGTTATAGCAGTCTCAGATGATAATCCAGCACATGTCATTTTAAGAATGCTTTCACTGCAGATTTGACAAAATGCAAAGAAGATAACAGTATGAGAGTTCTACAAAAGCTGCAGCACTCAATCCAAGGTTTAAGACCTGAAGTCCAAAATTTCAGAGGGACAAGGTGTGGCACATGCTTTCAAAAGTCTTAAAAGAGCAAGACTCTGCTGCAGAAATTACAGAACCTGAACCACCAAAAAGGAAAATCAATCTTCTGCTGGTGGCATCTGACTCAAATAATGAAAATGAACATATGTTGGTTTGCTCTGCTTTGGATAGTTATTGAGCAGAACTACCATCAGTATTGATGCATATCTAACCAGGATCAGGGCTGCTGTCTTTGCAAGCATAAATCCACTTTTATCAGATGTAGGATATGTCCTAACTCTAAAAAGTCTATTCCCTGTCATCATGTTGATAAATATACCTATCTCTAGTTGTTTATTCCTAGTCTCAACTGCAGTCTAGGGGACAGCTCTCCTGTTCCCATTGAAGGCAATAGGAATTTTGTTACTGATATGGAGGAGTATCTGTCCTTTATGTTTTTACATTAACTGTTCAATAAATCTGACAATTTTTATTACTTGTAGCATCATGGCTTTAGCATGCAAAATACTGTCACTGTTTCTTGTTTATCTTTATGGTCCTACTGAATGAATTAGTTTTCAAATCCTATTAAACCAATATATATTTGAATAACTCATCATAAAATATTTGTAAACCAGAATGTAGGACTTTGGCTGTCAATGTTTTACACAGTGACATTCTTGCATAGCTTTTGTACTAGTAAAAAATTATAATGTATCTCAGTTTGCTTTCTTTGGTACTTAATATGCTAAGTATGGAGCTATTTGGATTTGAATACATATGTACCTATAGTACATAGATGAATTTGTAGGTACAGCACATGGAATCCAATACTGACGATAATTTATGAAGGTAAGAACACTGATTCCTATAATACTGCTAACTTAGTTTATGATAACGTAATTAGTTACACTAATAACACTGTTTAGGCACAGTCTTGCTAATTATGATTTTATAAATATTAATGATATCTAGCCTTTGTGTCTGATTCCCTCTAGTAGAGTCATTCATCATAGTATTTCCCTTATACCCACACTGCATTATTTTTCTTCCTTTTCCTCTTATTTGTTCATTACTGGACATGCAGTCACTCTGAACTTGGGACTGAAATATACAATTACATCTTCAATAGTTCAGCTTGGATAAACTTTATATTTTATCATCTGGTAGCAATGATCCAATGATATAATTTTGTATTAAAGGCAATCAAATACAAAGTCAGTTATAATCTGTATCTCTTGTTCCTTTTAAATGTCTAACATAGCCAGCCAAACTAGATTACATGGGACTTAGTTTTTATTCTTTTTTATGTGACCTGTTTCAAGTTAAGATTCCTTTGAATTATTAAATGCTTCCTTAAAGCATCTTTTCATACTACCTTTTTAAAGTTAATTATTGATGTAGTGACAAGCTGAAAAGACTAAAAATTGTAATTTTCCCCCCTTTTCATTCAGAAGGACGTGAGAAATGTCTTGACAATGGTTGTCTATTTAGTATAATAAAAAGGTAATACTAAGATAGAATACTGAATGTTGTTTTAGGGGAAGAATGTTAACATTACTGTATTATACAAAATGTAAATGCAATGTGTATTTCTCTGACAATATCTGTTAAAAAGAAAGTTGGGACATAACCTTTTGAGCTCGGCTTTAACCACAAACTTACGCAGCTGAAAAGAAAGAGATTAGATTTTTTTAAACACTAATATTCTTAGCTTTAGGAATAGGATTGTCTTTTCCATAGAAGATAACATTGTAATTTTCAGACCTCCACAGAAAAAAAAATCACTAACCTGCCACTGAAAAGATCTCCATTCATCAGCAGAGATAAGCAGAGATTTGGAAGCATTTGACACTGCAAATCCTATTCTTTTGTAATTCTTTACTTTTACAACATTTTCAACAAGGTAATATTAGACTTTGAGAAGGAGAATCAATAAGCATGATGCATAACTGAAACCACTCTTCAAACTGATCTCCTTTAATAACTTGAAACAAAGACTTAGACTCACTGCTATGCTGAGATTTCAGGAGCCAAAAAGAACGATCTAATGATTAGGCTGCTAGTCTAGAAGTTTGGAGCCTGAATTCAAGCTCAGATGCTATACTGTTGGGTACAGCCCTGAGTGAATACTAAATTTTGTATCTACATCTGCATCTAGATCTGCAAAAACGAACTGTGGATACCCATGGATATAAACAGATACCTGCAAATTTGCAGGGTTCTGGATATAAAATTTGCATCAGCATCCATATCTTCAAATATTCACAGCTAATTTTTGCACAGATGGAGATATCTGTGGATATAAAGCAGATATGTGCAGATTTGCAGGGCTCTACCAATGAGTTTGATGGAACACAGCAGGAAAGATGGATCTATGTCAAACAAGATCTCCCTCATACTGGCTTTTGGGGCCATTGATGCCAGAGTGTTGCAAAAGAGTTGGAACATACTACAGATTGTGATCCAAAATCTCATTCTAATCTAAATTTTCTAATTTTTTTTAGAGATTTTCTAATATTTTTTGCTTTTGCATTTTATATTTTTTTAAAAAAAGTCATGCTACTGTCAATGAAGTGGTAACATCATGTCAATGGTAATATGACAGCATGGTGTCAAGTCAGTAGTAATATGACATCACAAGTTGCCTAGTGACAATTCAGAAGGGGACAAAAGACCTCTACCAACTCATCTTGATGTCAATGTTGATAAAATATGGCCATTGAAATAAAGTATACCCATCATGTGAAACTATGCTTGAAGACAAAAACTGCTATAATTAAACAGGAATCTCAGTGTAATGGCATACCTTTCCAATCAGATCAGCAATTTTGGGTACTGGCTTTCCTTTCTGATGGCACATGGTTGCAGGGCTCTGTCCATCCCAGTCTTGAAGTTCCTCAATGCTTTTCAGATAAAGTAGGGCTCTCAGACCAGTGCAGTAGTCCTCAATCACTGTGAAATCTTGATTCTGTATGGCACTACACACCTACAAAACACACCCAATAATTAACAACAAATTTCCAAATGGAACTCTGGAATTCAAGCTGATAACAAGTACCTTGTCCCAGAGTCACCACCAATCTAGATTCTGGAACATGAACTCTCACCCCAGACACAGGAAGGCCCACCCAAGAAAATGGGAGAAGGCCTCCCCAAACAGAACTTGCTATTCAAGAAAAGAACCCTCTGTAGTGCAGGAAAACATACACTCATTCTCTTTGTATTAGTATTATAATTTGTATTGTGGTGGCACCTATCGGTCATGTGTCCTTTGTGCTTGGCACTCTACAGACATATAACAGAGATATGGTCCCTGCTCTAAAGAGCTTACCGACAACAGGTAGAAATACACCTTAAAATTTTTCCATCTCTGCTAAATCCAACTCCTGTCTATCAGACTAACTTAAAACCCAACCCCTCTCCCACAGCCCCCATTGAAATGGAATGATAACACTTGACCTAAAAAACCTCATGATGATCTATTGGTCTTTCTCCAAGGACCCAAGCTCTAGCTCACTCATCAGAATAGATGGTCTGATAGGCATCAACCATCAAAGTCCTAGTGCAGGGGTCAGCAACTTTTGGTACATTAGGGTAATCCACTGGCTGACAACAAGACATTAATTTATGTTGATTCTCCAAAGGCATGGCCCTTTGCAGATCCCAGTGGCTGAAGTTTGCTGTTCCATTGACAATGGGAGTTGCAGGAAGTAGCAGACAGCATGTCCCTGCAATTCACGACTTTCTGCAGCTCCCATTGGCTTGGCACAGCAAGCTGTGGCCACTGGGAGCTGCAGGAAGGTCAATATATACAAAATATCTCACAGCTTACCAGCAGATTACCCGGATGGGCTGTATGCTGAAAGTTCCTCACTCCTGACCTAGTGGATATAGCATAAGCAACTAAAAGCCCAAATTCAAAGACGTCAAATATGGCAATAAGTATCATCTGATACTAACTTCAGAAATGTCAACCAGAGCACTAGGGACACCATCAACATGAACCAAGTGTAGTGTGTACACACACACACACACACACACACACACACAAATACAAATTCAACTAGCTGAAGGAGAGGTGGGGAAAAGCTCTCCAGCCACAGGAATGATTCCCACCTAACGTGCTGGCCCCTCATACTGCCAAGCACAGGTGTCCAAAACATGAATCAGGATCCCAGCATAAAACCATGAGATTTTCTTAAAAGGATTTTTTTAATTTGCCTTCTGGTTTTGAGCCTTTATGAGTCATATGCAAAAGTCTTCTCTGTGACCATGACGTACTTGAAAGGGGAAAAAAAAGATCCTCACATAATCACCAAGTTTAAGGAACTGGAACTTGAAAAACAAGCAAGCAAAAAATCTCTCAAACACTGTGAGACTGGCAATCCAACTGAAAAGATTTGCAATATGGGGGTGGAGAAGGGTTTGAGGATGTCTACACTGCAAAAAATAAAAAATGTGGCAATAAGTCTCAGGACCCAGGTCTATAGTCTCAGGCTTGTCCTAGTGCTCTATGAATAGCCATATAGACATCCCAGATTGGGCTAGAGCTCAAGCTGAAGTCCACAAAGAGGACAGGCTTCAGGCCCCAGCATCAGCCTGAGCTGGACAATCCATATGATTATTTTTAGCATTATAGTATGAGCCCATGTCTCCTGCACTGTGGTGTGAGGTTTTGGGGGTAGTTTTTTTCCCTTTTTTTAAATTATAGACATACTTAAGTCTCTGTCTCCAAAGATCTGCTGCCACTTGGCATGAGTACTCTATATTTTTAGGTCTTACAGTCTGGTCCTCTTCCAATTCAGGAGAACATGAGAAGAGAGGGGTTAGCTGAAGTATCCAATGAAGGGAAAGAAGCACCATGAAGGAGAAAGAAGCCCAATCAATACTGTACCCTTTTAAAGGGGAATCACCAATTTTCCTGCTGTACAAGACATTAGGTAATTCTGTGGAAAGAATATTAGGTATAATGCTAAATTAGTGCTTTCAATGACTGATATAAACCTTTATTTATTTGTGGATATCAAAAAAAGCAGTATTACTCCTGCATAAGACATGTATGTAACAAATAAAATAATGAAATGGTCACCTACATCAAGGCAATACAAACACACACACATGTACCTGTAAAACTAAATCACAAGATTCACTAGATTCTTGATTTCACCACTTAGAGACAAAAGGACCTAGGTAACATATTAGTGTTTTACGCATGATTTCACAAACTAATATAAGCTGCAGTTCAGAAGAAGGAAGGCACATTTAAAAATATCATACACTGCAGCTTTGCAAGAAAAAAAAGAAATAACTATAAAATATTCACAAGAACATTTCCTATGCAGCCCATTTACATTACACAAAATCAGCTTCTCTGGAGAAACAGGGTGAGCATTAATTAGGTCTGTTATGCCTTCCATAGACTAAGAGGGGTTTTTTTCAGAGCAATTATAGAGAACATCATAATAATTTCCTCCACAGGTTATTTAACTGAGAATTCAAATGATGCTTTATTTAAACCCCTTTATTCACTAAAGGTTTTTTTAGCATATGGGTAACACTTTTATTAGTTATTCTTAAAAAAAATGTAAGAAAATACAGTTAAAAGCCATGCTACATCATGGCACTTAAAACAAGTTCAGATTCTGTTGTCAAATTCCTGAAATATTTTGACAGGATGAATACACATGAAATACCCTGGAGGATACATGTTATAACCTTATAAAAAGAGAGGCTTTTATTTTTGCCATATTATGGTGCAATATTATGAAGTCAAAGAACCTACAAAAGTGCAGAAGATGATACCAACCCCTCCCCTCAATGGTTGTTGTGATCATTTGGCCTGTAAATTTACTCTAATTGTGAGCTTAACTGAAAAAATGTGAAAGTTCATAAGATGCTTCAATAACTTATAATGAAAATGTTGATGAGAAAAGCTGAATTATTCTAAGCATAGAGCCTACAGATACAACTCCAGAACTGTGTTGAAATCATGCCCGGCAAACAACAGAATATGGTCCATTAACTAATTAATTAAAATGGAGGTGCTGAAAACTACACCTCACTGGTGGATAACTAATGAGGGTAGGGGGCTATTCCACTCCTCATTCCCTTTGTGGATTCTTAGAGAGAACTTTTTGGAGGGGAGGGTAAAGATGAACAGCCTGAGGCTATTGAAGCAAATTTCATCTTCATGACTGCCAGCCCCATTATCATGTGGAATCTGGGTCATTTTGAGAAATGCACTGACCAGAACATGCCAGATCAATGGACCTAGATAACATTCCGACTTCTACTGGCTTGAGTTGAATCTCAAACACAACCTAAGATGAAATGGGATCAGACTTCAACAAAAACAGCAGCAACAAGAAGCTGCAGCACATCTCAACCCACTTCTTTAATCACAAAGATAATTATTACCAATGTTGATGCCATCTAAAAGACTATTAAACAAGGCTTTTCCTCCTCCTAAAATTCTCTCCAGTTAAAAAGAAAGGGAACAAGGTATATTGTTAAAATAAGTCTTACTTATTACTTAATATTTCAAATGCTTTAATCATTCCCCCTTTTTAGTGTCTTTAATAAAAGGTTAAAAGAATTTTTAAAAGTATGTTTGCCACAGTGCTAAGCAGGCTGAGTTCTCTGTATACCCAACCTCGTTTAATACTATTAAATGTTGGACAGTGAGAAGCACACCACCACACAGACCATGGGGAATGGAGGGGCTATGCTTCCTATCCCTTTACACACACAAATAAATATATTGAGCACTTTTATCTCAGATAACCTAAGAATAAATTATAAGGATTTGATTCTGAGTTGTATAATGTATGGGTAGCTCAGCAAGTGAAAATGCACTTTATATGATTTCACCAGGGAATGCACCTATGGAATGCATCACAGGATCAAGTTCTGTGAAACTGTTGTTTTAAATAATCTGCCTCTATTTCAAACATTTTCATTCAGATTCCATATTTCTGAAAGTGAAATTATCACTAATGTGCATTTACTAAACCAGTGATAAAGAAATTTCATAAAAACCCAGCGGGTCATCTGAAATCATCATTACAGAACACAGTAGGGCCAAATCTGGAAGACTTTACCAACACACATTTCCAGCTGGGTTCATTGGATTTTGCTGAAAGTGAGTGCTTTTAAGGGCATTGGTGGAAATACCCGCATATCAGCTTGTCACATTCTCTGCAGACAAAGCTGCAGGGCTGCCCCAAACGTAACATATTCCATATGATTTGTGGTAGACTGGAGATATCTGTGCAAAGTCCTTTTGCCCAGCACTGAGCTAGAACCCTGCCAACTCACTAGATGTGCAGTTCAATTTAAAGGCCTCCCCAGGAAGAAGTGGCAGGGAAGTAGATGACTTATTTGGAAAAGATATTTCAGTCAGGAGATATATTATCTTTTTCATATAATATCTGTGCAGTTGGGTGTTGGGGATATGACCCTCTTTCTAATCCCAATCCCAGTCCCCTCTCTCCTTACCCTAGAGTTTCAATCTTCACCTTCTCCACCATGAGCCCATGGAGAAGTTTCTTCAGAATCCAGGGTGGCAGTAAAAGATGATGTCATAGAGGTAGCATCCTATATTTTCCCACACAACTCTATGCTAGGGAGTTGCAGACAGTTTACTGTCTCTTTACAGTGCTGGAGCAAGGAGCTGGAGAAAGCCAGAGAATCTGGCCCTATATGTGTTGTTATACTCTTAATTTTCAGGTGCTATAAATATTCATGCAAAAATTAGATCTGTGAAAAACAAAAATGCTTCAGTGCTGAGTATCATCAAGGCAATGTTTCTAATTCTCCATCATGATCTGTTTTGGTTAGCAGTAGCACTCCTATTCCAACCTGTGTCACATCACTACCCTGGCTTTATCATTACTGAATTCACATCATTCATAGCATAGTACTGGGGAGACCATTTTATTTTCCCTTGCATCAAAAATACATGCTTTGCTCTGTGGTGGAAAGTGGGCACAAAATTAATAGCAATTTTAATGAAAAGGGGTACAGTAGGGAGGAAGACTGGTAGTGGAGATACACAGTCAGATAAGGAGATTGATGGGTATATATTTGTATAAAAACATGCAAATCACAAAGGTTGACTGTTCTACCATATTAGTTTCCATTTGTTGTAGCTGTACAACATCAAAGCATTGATGTCCCTATCTATTGCATTTAGCGTTAATGTAATGGACTACCAAAAGAAATCAAAGTGAGAATTTCTAAGTCATTTCCTGGCAATTGAGACAGCAGGCACTTTCATCTGCACTGTAACTGTGGCAGTGCATTGATTTAAACTCCATCTGAGATCTCAAATGCTTTTATATTCTTAGGCCTCTCTGGCAGCTTCCCAGCCCCCCATCATAAAATTCTAGCATTCAGCTGAATGCCATCTTGCTTCCCCCAAAAGGAAGAGACATATTTCAGGTTTGCTACTAAACTGCACAAGATCTTTAAATAAAATAGCTCTTGAAATGCCATCCTACTAGAAAATCAACCTTTGACGCCACACATTCTAATTTTCTGACTGTAGCAATGGGATAAACAACGAAAACTCCTCGGATACCTTTGAAAGGTTCTGCAATGGATAAGCAGTTTTGCTTTTATGTTAATTTGGATGAGTTTGCTTTGAAATGTTCCTCACTGATATGCCCAGAAGGTAAGGAAAAGACTTAGCCTCTTTGATTTAGTATTATACTATTTATACAAGTTTAAACATCTTTATCATCATTTAATGCTTTTTTTTTTTCATTTCAAATTCTCCTTGAGAGCTGTTAAATTCACAGATCTACCTTTTTGTCTGAGAAGTATTTATGAATCTCTTTAGGCTATTTTTTCAATGTACAGTTGAGATCTTTGTCTTATTGCTTAATTTCTATTGGCTTAGATTATATTGAAGACAGATGGTACTAAATAAAAGCAATATAAACCCAAGCCTTGTCAGATAATGCGTGTATCAAAAATTTCTAAGAGAAGTATGACAGTCATAAAGGATAAACATATAATTTAAATCTCAGTAGTGCTTACATATGATTTTAAAAACTATCCTCTGTAGCTGGTAGCAGTCTACTCAACTCAGTGAAGAACATTTTTTGGTATATAGTGAAAAGTGCTGCATTACCATTGTACATGAAGATTAATACATCTATTTAGATTAACACAATCTTCAAAGAATCAGGAAATCAAACTCAGCACATCCAGCATCCCTAGAATATTTCCGCCCCTTCTTACAATTTGGGAGAGGTGTGATAAGAATGAAAGCATCCAAATATGATGTTCGAGCGCAAAGGTCCTCCAACTGTACTAGTAGTCTGCAGATGGTGGTCTGTGGAGAGCTGTCTGGTTATATAATTCTGGCTCCTTTATAGCAGTAAATTAAATTATAGCAGATAAACATACATTGTATACTTTCCTAAACTTACTTCTATGTATAAATGATTGCTGAAGTAGTCTGGAAAATGTTGCATGATTGTGAGAAGAAGGGGAGGTATTTTTGAGATAGTGTGTCTCACACCCTAAAAAAGTTTGAGATTCTCCCTTCTAAAAGGACAATTTCATGACTAAGAAAACTCATCTGAAGTATCAATAAAATATAGATGGAATTATTTGATTCATTCACATTAACTGCTAAGTTACTTTAGGAATATAGGGTAGCAGATGGGATGCTATTTAACAAGGCTTCAGAATGAAGTATTAAGATACAAGGCTCAGTTGGATAAACATTTTTAATCCTTCTTTTAAACATCACCTCTGAACAAAGGCACATGTATTTTTTGTACATGTAGGTTCTGAGTAAGCAGCGTGAAGGAATCACATTCTGGAGTCCACTCTGCTGATCTGGAGATTAAAAAGGAATGCTCTGCATTACTTTAATGCAAGACTATAGTATTCAATTAGTTCCAGGCATCCAGAGAGAACCGCTATACAGTACAGATGTACATGCAGGATTTTACAATCAGGACCATCTACTTAGGGAAACAAATATTATTTTACATGCCTTGAGCATTACAGTTATGAGCAATAATGTCATGATCAGTCACCCATAATGAACTGCACCATTGTATTGTAGGTAATTGTGCAACATGAAGGAGATACTTGTAGGCAGACATATTAAAATGCTGTATTTTAACAGGCCAAGTAGATGTTTAGATTATACACCTGTCTTTGATCGTCTACCTATATATGATGAAGTTAAGGCAAAAAGCTCTATCCTGTGCCAAGGAGCAGGAAAATCATAGAATCATAGAATACTAGGACTGGAAGGGAATTTGAGAGGTCATCGAGTCCAGTCCCCTGCCCTCATGGCAGGACCAAATACTGTCTATACCATCCCTGATAGACATTTATCTAACCTACTCTTAAATATCTCCAGAGATGGAGATTCCACAACCTCCCTGGGCAATTTATTCCAGTGTCTGACTACCCTGACAGTTAGGAATTTTTCCCTAATGTCCAACCTAAACCTCCCTTGCTGCAGTTTAAGCCCATTGCTTCTTTGTTCTATCCTCAGAGGCCGAGATGAACAAGTTTTCTCCCTCCTCCTTATGACACCCTTTTAGATACCTGAAAACTGCTATCATGTCCCCCCTCAATCTTCTCTTTTCTAAACTAAACAAACCCAATTCCTTCAGTCTTCCCTCATAGGTCATGTTCTCTGGACCTTTAATCATTCTCATTGCTCTTCTCTGGACCCTCTCCAATTTCTCCACATCTTTCTTGAAATGCGGTGCCCAGAACTCGACACAATACTCCAATTGAGGCCTAACCAGCACAGAGTAGAGCGGAAGAATGACTTCTCCTGTCTTGCTCACAACACACCTGTTAATGCATCCCAGAATCATGTTTGCTTTCTTTGCAACAGCATCACATTGCTGTCTCATATTCAACTTGTGGTCCACTATAACCCCTACATCCCTTTCTGCCATACTCCTTCCCAGACAGTCGCTTCCCATTCTGTATGTATGAAACTGATTGTTCCTTCCTAAGTGGAGCACTTTGCATTTGTCTTTATTAAACTTCATCCTATTTACCTCAGACCATTTCTCCAATTTGTTCAGGTCATTTTGAATTAATGACCCTATCCTCCAGAGTAGTCGCAACCACTCCCAGCTTGGTATCATCTGCAAACTTAATAAGTGTACTTTCTATATCAATATCTAAATTGTTGATGAAGATATTGAACAGAGCCGGTTCCCAAACAGACCCCTGCGCAACCTCACTTGTTATGCCTTTCCAGCAGGATTGTGAACCATTAATAACTACTCTCTGAGTATGGTTATCCAGCCAGTTATGCACCCACCTTATACAGGCAGTCCCCGAGTTATGCGGATCTGACTTATGTCGGATCCGCACTTACGAATGGGGCTTTTCTCGCCCCGGAACTCGCGGGCGGTGGGAACACCCAGACGCGCAGTGGTCCCACCACCGCGTCCTCCGGGGCGAGAAAAGCTGCTCCGGGTGTCCCTGGTCTGCTGGGGGGGGGGGTCCCCAGCAGACCAGGGACACCCCGAGCAAAGCCGCAGAGGCGGCGGGGTCCCGCGCCTCCAAGGCTTTGCTCCGGAGCAAAGCCACAGAGGCGCGGGACCCCGCCACCTCCAAGGCTTTGCTCAGGGTGTCCCTGGTCTGCTGGGGACCCCTCCCAGCAGACCAGGGACACCCCGAGCAGACCAGGGACACCTGGAGAAAAGCCTTGGAGGTGGCGGGGTCCTGCGCCTCCAAGGCTTTGCTCTGGAGCAAAGCCGCAGAGGGGCGGGACCCCGCCACCTCCAAGGCTTTCCTCCAGATGTCCCTGATCTGCTGGGGACCCCCCCTCAGTGGACCAGGGACACCTGGAGCAAAGCCGCAGAGGCGCGGTACCCCGCCGCCCCCGCGGCTTTGCTCCGGTCTCCCTGGTCTGCTGTGGGGGGGGGGGGGGGCGCGCAGCTAGTGCGCCCCCCCCCCAGCAGACCAGGCTTTTGTTGTGGACACCTGGGGTAGAGCAGCTGGGGTGCTGTCGGGCTGGTCCTGGGGGGACCTACCTGGCAGCGCCCCAGCTGTTCTGTCCCAGGCTCCAGATTCAGATGCTGTTGAAACTGATCAGTGGCTGATTCCAGGAAGCTGGGTGCAGAGCAACTCTGCCTCGGGCTTCCTGTAGTCAGCCCCTGGTCAGTTTCAGCAGCAGCGGCTGAATCTGGAGCCAGTTCCGACTTACGTACAAATTCAACTTAACAACAAACCTATAGTCCCTATCTTGTACGTAACCCGGGGACTGCCTCTAGTAGCCCCATCTAAGTTGTATTTACCTCGTTTATTGATAAGAATATCATGCGAGACCATATCAAATGCCTTACTGAAGTCTAGGTATACCACATCCACTGCTTCTCCCATATCCACAAGACTCGTTATCCTATTAAAGAAAACTATCAGATTGGTTTGACAGGATTTGTCCTTTACAAATCCATGCTGGCTATTCCCGATCCCCTTGCCACCTTCCAAGTGTTTACAGATGATTTCCTTCATTACTTGCTCCATTATCTTCCCTGACACAGAAGTTAAACTAACCAGTCTGTAGTTTCCTGAGTTGTTCTTATTTCCCTTTTTATAAATGGGCACTATAGTTGTCCTTTTCCAGTCTTCTGGAATCTCTCCTGTCTCCCATGATTTTCCAAAGATGATAGCTAGAGGCTCAGATACCTCCTCTATCAGCTCCTTGAGTATTCTAGGATGCATTTCATCAGGCCCTGGTGACTTGCAGGCATCTAACTTTTCTAGGTGACTTTTGACTTGTTCTTTTTTTTATTTTACCTTCTAAAACTACCCTCTTCCCACTAGCATTCACTATGTTAGGCATTCCTACAGACTTCTCAGTGAACCAAAACAAAGAAGTCATTGAGCATCTCTGCCATTTCCAAGTTTGCTGTTACTGTTTCTCCCCTCTCACTGACCAGTGGACCTACCATCTCCTTGGTCTTCCTCTTGCTTCTAATGTATTTGTAAAAAGTCTTCTTGTTTCCCTTTATTCCCGTAGCTAGTTTGAGCTCATTCTGTACCTTTGCATTTCTAATCTTGCCCCTGCATTCCTGTGCTGTTTGCCTATATTCATCCTTTGTAATTTGTCCTACTTTTCATTTTTTATATGACCCCTTTTTATTTTTAGATCATGCAAGATCTCATGGTTAAAACAAGGTGGTCTTTTGTGGTATTGTCTATCTTTCCGACACATCAGAATAGCTTGCTTTTGGGCCCTTAACAATGTCCCTTTGAAAAACTGCCAACTCTCCTCAGTGGTTTTTCCCCTCAGTCTCGATTTCCATGGGACCTTACCTATCTGCTCTCTGATCTTACCAAAATCTGCCTTCCTGAAATCCATTGTCTCTATTTTGCTGTTTGCCCTTCTACCCTTCCTTAGAATTGTGAACTCTATGATTTCATGATCATTTTCACCCAAGCTGCTTTCCACTTTCAAATTCTCAACCAGTTCCTCCACAGCTTCCCCCCTAGTAGCTTTTTCAACCTTCTTAAATAAAAAGTTGTCTCCAATGCAGTCCAAGAACTTATTGGATAATCTGTGCCCTGCAGTGTTATTTTCCCAACATATATCTGGATAGTTGAAGTCCCCCATCACCACCAAATCTTGGGCTTTGGATGATTTTATTAGTTGTTTAAAAAAAGCCTCATCCACTTCTTCCAACTGGGTAGGTGGCCTGTAGTAGACTCTTAGCATGACATCACCTTTGTTTATAATCCCTTTTAGCCTAACCCAGAGACTCTCAACACTTCGTCTCCTATGTCCATCTCCACCTCACTCCAAGTGTGTTCATGTTTAATGTATAAGGCAACACCTCCTCTTAATCAAGCTCCCTAAACCTGACATCTTAGGGTGCGTCTAGACTACATGGCTCCATCAATGGATCAGCTGATTGTCGGCCCAGTGCGGTGGCCATTTTTATTTTAATGAAGCGGGGATTATTTAAATCTCTGCTTCATTGACTATGCTGAGTAAACTACTTTACATGGCTCCATCGAGCCATGTAGTCTAGACATACCCTTAATATTGAAAGGGAGATCCAGGTCTGAAAGTCAATAACCCTTCTAAAATCTAGTTAGCGTTCTACCTCACAAGTCATATTCAGACGTAGGGAAAAATTATTATTGGTTCAACTATTCTAGAGAGTGTGGAAGAAAACAAGCCTTCACTCTGCGTTTGTGAGCAACAAGTAGTCAGAGACAGTTTATTCGAGCAATATTGCAAGGGAAGAAGCCGCTGCTAAGCAGATCGTCGAATACAAGCAATTATGAAGCAGTTTATGTACTGTCCATTAGATATAATAACATTAAACAGTTAGTCTCCTTCTCATTAGAAACACCAATGGCTAACAGTTATTTTAGTTCCACCCAGACGCTCCTTATCTCAAGGTCCCTGGAGTCAGCATTCTATCCTTATCTCCGTATGGAGGCGAGAGGCGAAGGCAGCGTCTTATTACAGCTCTTGTGTTGTGAGGCCACAAACTTAGCCTGACTCTTGCTCTCTTGCTAAGAAGACCAAGATGGCTGCACACAATTCCCTTATTCTCTTTTCCCTGCCTCCACAAGAGTCAAAAATTCCATCACTTCTTGACTTCTCTGGATGGACTTTCCTTGACCTTAATAGAGAGCACTGTAAAAGGTCATGTCAGTAGTGAACAATATCACTATCACGTAAGTAGCCACAGGTTCAAGTAGCTGTTGTGCTTGACTCAGAAAAATGGTTTTCATCCTAGACCGTTCTGAACAGGCAACAAAAAGATTTGAAATTGACTCTTACATCCCAGACCAGTATCCTAGCCACAAGGCTATAAAGAAAGGGACTTTGTCTCACACATGAGCAACCTGAAAACCTGATGGAATATTCATTGACCACAATAAGTTTAAATGAAACATTTTGGTTTCAACAAACTGGCATTTTTCTATGGAAAAAAGTTTCATTAAACATTTCTAACGATCTCTAATAAACATCTCTTGATGCAGATCCTCATGCAACCTGATTTTTGATAGCTGCAAGCAAGTCGATAAAAACTAACCAGCACACCAATTTTCCCATCTTTGGACCACAGTTTTGCCTGGCAATGATTAACCTCTCATCCTTCATAATCTCTCCTTTCAGTACTGTTTTATTTTATTTCAGCTACAATTGCTTTCATCCTTTATCAGCTTGGCTGTAGGAATTTGTGATTTAGCTAGTCTTCCCTTTAAAGAATGAAATTCATGTGAATAAAACAGTTCTGACCCTCTGAAGCCTATGATAAAAACTCACTTTTACACTTCCCAAGAGATTTTTCTTTCCTCTTTCACTGCTCAAATAGTAAATATCAGAAGGAAAAGAAATGGCATAATTTGGATGTTGAGAGAAGTTAAAACCTTCCTTAAATGTACTCGCAGATTCAGAAAATTTGTTTCTCAATTTGTTTCCTTCTAATTCTTTAATTCTATTTGCATGGATGAAAAGATCTCTCATGCTACATTATGGGAGGCATATGATGTTACAAGAATATCAACATGTCAAGGATCGTTCATTCAGATTATTTGCTTCTTTCTTGGAAGATTTTATTAGAACTGAGAAATTTGCAGCCCAGCCAGTTGGTCATGAAGTCAGACTGATGGTGCAAGCATAATCCTTCATAATTACACACACACTTCTGAGCTTTCCTCTCCTTTTCTTCTTTTCACTGCTTGCTACTTCCCAGCAGCAATGAATCAGTCGAGCTGCCATGATATGGAATGAATTTTTTTTACGTGCATATTTCCTTTCCATGATTGGCATCTCCGTGAACCTTTCATTCCCTGGTCTCACTGTAGCAATGGTTCTCAAACTATGGTCCACGGATTAGTAGTGGTCTAAGACTGCCTCACAGGTGGGCCATGGGTTTGGGGCTCGGGGCTCATTTCACCCATCCTGAAGCAGGGAGTCCATGCTGGTGCTCCAAACCTGGTCTTTCCCTCTCCCCCTGCGAGGTCTGAGTGCCAATGATGGCTTCCTGCTGGGCGGAAGGGGGGGCGGAAGGGGAGGATCTGGCTTGTAAGGGAAGGAAGCAGCTCTGTGGCTGGGGGAATGGCAATGCAGGAAACTGCTTGCCTGGAGGCTTTCCTCACTGCTCCCATTGGCCATAATCATAGCCAATGGGAGCAGTGAGGGGTGGTGCCTGGGAGCAGTGGACATCAGAGAGCCAGTAAGCATCCTCCATCCTCTTCATGCCCAGACTCCTCCCACCGCTACTCCACTTCTGCACCTTTCGTCCCTCCCAAACTCCCTCATCCTTCAGCTCGGTCTTGCACCCTACCTCCTACCCTGACCCCCACTCTCAGCCTGCTCCCGCACCCAACCTCTCTGCCAGACCCTCACCCAACCTCCTCCTGCACCCATTTTGTCATCATGGGTGGTTGGCTGGTGGTCCACAGAAAGGTCTGTGTTGAGCGAGGTGAGCTGCGGGCCAAAAAGTTTGAACAGCAATGCCCTAGATTCTCACAGAGAGGGCATGTGCATATTTCTGCATTGTCAGGCCTGGGAGAGGCTATTTGTTTTATGATTTACCATTGTGAATACAAATCCAAAAATTGCAAACAATTAAAATGCTCCTATTTTGCAATGCAAAGGCTTGTTTATTCACACATAAAGAACTGTCTTGCAATTATACAAAGTGCTGCTGGTAACCAGAGAAAGTGAGTGTCAAGGAAAAGGTTCTTACTAGAAAATCAAGTGGCCTTGCTGGTCTTCAGAATCATGACAGAATATAAGGGACAAGGCAGCTTTTTCACTAATCAAGTCCCTGACCAGTAGGGGCTTTAGATATTGAATCAGCACCTTGAATTTGACATAAGCAGACAATGCAGAATGTGGGGAAGTTAGCCAGTCACAGTGGCCAGCCTGACTTACCAGTAGTTTGCCCTTTTCATTGTATATTGTGCATTGTACATTGTCTGTTGCGTGGGCTGCCCATATCATGAGTCACAGTATGAAGACAGAGGTTTCTTGGGGAGAGGATAAACTTGGGGAGGGGATAAACTCTTGGGGAGGTTGATAAGAGAGGTAGGAAGGTGGGTAGACCCTTGAATAAGTCCCACCTATGTGTTAGTGAGTGCATCTGAGCTGGCAGAGAAAGTAAAGCAATAAGTCAGGTAAAGGGGTGGCACATTTTACTGAGGAGCCAGGGATAGCATCATGATTTTGGTCCATTTCTGGAGCAGAACAGTTATGCGGTGCCTTTTAGCCAGGGATTTGTGGCCAAGCCACAATCTAGATCTTTGGAGGGCGTCAATAAAAGCAGTAGCATTGCAAGTGGCCTACAGAAACATCCCTGGATTTCAGAAATACAGGCTGAAGGTGAAGAAAACAGGCATGACCATAGCCTATACATTTCATAACAGTCTAAAAATGTGTTTGAAAAGACCCATTATTTTTTTCAAATTAACAACTAAATAGTAAAGATTTACTAAAATTATGCCATGCCGGGGTATAAATTCAGGAGCCTCTACCATGAAAAACGCATACTGCAGAAAGTAACCTCTTTGTTCTATCCATTTTTTGTTACATCCACTAGAAATAATGACTGCAGAATCTCTTTCAACAAAAGGTCATTTATGTCAATGGACGAAACACAGAGGATCAAATCGCCTGCGGTAATTGCAAATTAATGCTCTACTGCTAAAGCATTAACTACATAATATTGATCTACAATTGAATCATACAGGCTACTGTGAAGTGAGTTTTACTTCAGTATTTTTGTGCTTTTATTGCTTTTTCCACAATATATTTTCCACTGGAATTTTCTATAATTGTCTCAATTTTTAGTTTCCTACAGTGTAATGACTTCTGAAAATGCATCTCTATTCCTCAAAGGCATTTCTAACAATCTACTAAACCATCAACATGACATGGTAAGGCACATGTGATACAAGTGACACACAAAAACAGAAGGAAAACCTTATTTTTATAGAATCAAAGCTTTAGGAAAAAGCTCACTTAAAAGGAAAAAAGTTACTTCAATAACACTGTGCTCTCCAGCAAACTTACTGTAGGAGACCAAATTTCAAAATGATACAGTAAAAAATGAGTAGTTATGTAAGAAATTTAGGATTGCATAATATATGTATGTCATGTTTATGTTGAAAAGTAATAGGTAGAGGGAGATACGCTACGACCAAGCACAGTACTAACAGAACAGGTGTGGAAGCTTTTAAATGCATCCAAAATATGATTGAAAAGATAAAAAATAAATGCTCTTTCCAACCATTCCTGAAACTTCACAGACTGGAAGACCTACCCGTTTATCTTTTCATTCCCAAATAGTAATGTGTAATCCCTTTGGGCTTTAGAGAGCATGGCCCTTTGAAACCTTTCCCTGAAGAGGAGAAAATGCTGATTATTCCAAATGTGTAGAGAGTGGTCAAGTAGAAGGGGATATGGAGCTTTAGCTCCAGATAAAGGAGGACAGCAAGCAGGCCTCACCCAGTGAAGCAGCCCAAATCCTGACTGAAGCCTGGGAGGGACAGTGTCATCTATTGGGGACACCCTAAAAATGGGAGCCAGGAGGAGCACTGGGGTAGGGAGGAATCACCTGAGAAGGACAAACCAGAGACACCACAGATGTATGGGACTCTGAGTACTGGAGCTTGTGACTTTGCCTTAGGAATAAGGAGGGAGATTGTAGGTACCTAAACCCTGGTCTACACTAGGGAGTCATTTCAAAATAACCGCCTTAGGTCGAATTTAAACATGGAGTGTCCACACTACCAACCCCATTATTTTGAAATAGGTTGCTTTATTTCAAAATCTGTATTTGTTCTTTCCTTGGGGAATAATGCTAATTTCGAAATAGTTAGTTCAAAATAGTGTAAGTACGGATGCTCCGGTGCTGCTATTTTGAAATAACTACTCCCCAGAGTAACTGAAACTAATTACTCCCCAGTGATTCCTGGGGCTCTAAGTTGAGGTAGCATGTCCACACTAACGAAGGTTGTCACAGACTAATTTTGAGGCTTCCTCATGGTGGAGACATGCTATTTCGATTTTGTAAAATCAGGGGTTATTAGGTTGAATTTAGTTATTTTGAAATAATTCCCTAAGGCTGTGTCTAGACTGCAGGGTTTTTTCGAAAAAAGTAGCCTTTTTTCAAAAAAACTTCACCTGCATCTAGACTACAACTGCGTTCTTTTGAAATTAAATCGAAAGAACGCGGCTTTTCTTTCAACGGCGGTACTCCTCATTTCACAAGGAAGAACGCCTTTTTTCGAAAGTGCTCTTTCGAAAAAAGACGTTCTTGAATGCAAACAGGGCTTTTTTGAAAGAGAACATCCAGACTGCCTGGGTGCTCTCTTTTGAAAAAGCGGCTTGCTTTTTCGAAAGTACTGCTTGCAGCCTAGATGCTCTTTTTTGAAAGAGGCTTTTTCGAAAGTATCTTTTGAAAAAGCCTCTTTCGAAAGAGGCTTGCAGTCTAGACGTAGCCTAAGTGGGGAGGTTGTTGATCTGTGAAAGTTTGCAGACTAACAGAAGAGGACATTGCAGAGATTTGTTGAAGGCACCACCCGTTGTTGAAGGTTTGATTTTTTATCTAAGGTCAATATCATTTTGGTTTAAGAGCAGGTTATATCCATTTATTTTAAGTCTATTCCTCACTGACTTCAGCTATGTTGAAATAAGCCGCTTATGCCAAAATAAGTGTCCAAAGAGTTTTGCAATTGTTTTTCTAAATCAAAGTTAAACTAAGGGAAGTTTCTGGTATAAAGAAACCCTAAGAGGAAAAAACAGGGCTTGTCATTGTCTCTTTTGTGAAAATGATGCTAGAAAAAGATGAGCCTTGCAGTGTTCTCTAAAGGAGGTGTCCAGCCAAGTGTTCTATGGCGCACAGCTCCACACTGAACATGAATCACTTTAATCAGCCTATATTTAATTAGCATTCAAAAATTATTCTGGGTTTTCTAGGTTCAGCAAGTTATTCTTTAATTAGCCACTCCAGAAGCAATACCCATTCTGCTCTCTCAGTATTTACAAGTTAGAATTCTCCATTGTCTTCTGGGGCACGTCTACACACAAGAAATCCCCTCCGTTGCCCATCCACACATGCCTACACAATCTGCATCAAGGAAAAGTGCATAAGTCTAATGTAATGAACTTTCACCCAACCTGAATCAAAGTCCTTCAGAGATTTAAGTGCAACAGAAACATCATTCATTCTACTATATATAGTTAGTTATAGTTGTATAACATTTTCAACAAAAATCCTCAGAGGTTCAGTGAAAAAACTGTAGAATGTTATTTACACTTTAAGTCTAGGTTCAGTTTTAATTAGAAGCCATAAATGAAATGAATGCATAGTTCTGAAAACACTCCCTTGTTGATCATACTTTTGTTGTAGACAAATATTGTGCTACAAGTAGCATCATACGATTGCAGGAGAGGTGTTGCAAGAGAGACACAGTACTGAAGTACTGTACTGACACGGTTACACAGACAAGGTAGCTCCTTGATCCTTTTGTCAGAAAAGGAGAGTTTGAAATAAGCAAATAGAAGTTTTAACAATGAATAAGTGCAATTAGTAAAGCAAGTAGACAAAACAAATTATGGGATAACCTTGCACACTCTTCTGTTTGTTTGATGCTAATACTGAAAATTCAAGACTGGCTGCCAGAGCTGCACATTTCCTACTGCTACTTCCCCTTTCCCCCGAAGATTTATAGGTACACCACTATCTCCCACCTCACACACAAATCCAGAACAATTCACTGTACTTTGCTTCTGGAGCTAACAAACAAATGGTAGCTTGGAAACCCAGGTGTATGCAATTTGCCAACTGCTGAGAGATTCACCATAGTGTCAGACCTGATGTTAGAGATCCCCAAAATTCTTAGCACTGTGTGACTCTTCAGAGCTCATGTAAATAATCCTGCCAGTAAAGGTGCCAGCCCAGGATTTTCACTTCACCACAGCAAACTTATGACTAGCCTTTGCCATCACCGCAGCTAACCAGTAAGGCTTGCCATACAAGGAATCCAGTTTTCAGTGTCAAAGAGGGTATTGGAAATGAAGGCACCTTCATCATGTTGTTGACTAACTACCATTGCCTCCAAACACAAGTCCCTGCCTTCACCTAGATGTCTCCCTTCCCTGATTACTTATAGATCCTGCGAGCTTCCAAAGACAAATGACACTAGCACCATGGGGTTGATGACCTGGTGAAAGTTGATGACACTATGACTATCTACCACCCACAGCAACTGTCCTCCTCCTTTATATATCAAAGATTCTCAGACAACTGCATAGGGCAGGCAAAAGACAGAAGTACTGATGGACCTTCTAGAACCTATACTAACAACACGTCCTATTCATGAAAAATCTGCAGTTCATACTAAAGTGTGACCAGAGCTTAGGAAAACATCAGTCAATGTAACCTAACTTTCTTGGCTAACTATTCCTTACCCATGGACTGAAAACTTCCTCTTCCAAAGACCTTGTACTGATCAACTTCATTTAATTAACAAGGGAAAGTGATTTAATTTGGAAACTTTCTAGATTAGAGGAAAAAGTACTACTTCACTCTTAGGAAGCTAGCCTTTTCTCAGGTCAGCACAATAGATTATAGGGCATCCACTCCATCACTAAATATCTTAAGTGAATGGCTCCTAGGAATGAATATGAAGCTCACAATATGAACATTTGTCTCAATGGATCAATTATGTTAATTTGTCCTTTTTCCTACGAAAAAGGTGAAATCTTTAGTTTTAAGATAAATTACAGTTCTGTGATAAATTGTTTATTATAACTTTTAAAGGAAAAAACCAAATACCTGTAGAACTGAAGCACCACTGTGAAGAAATTGCAGCCCACTCTCAGCTGAATCAATTCCTCCTGTTGCTAAAATGGGAAATCCTGGAAGAGCATGAGCTATAGCAGATACTGCTCGCAGGGCTATGGGCCTAATAGCACTTCCTAAGGAAAATGAAAATATAGTGTTAGCAAGTTGGAATATTCTGCACTTAGATATGATGTGTGCATGCATGCCCATCATGGGATGGCAGTATTGTACTAGACAAACCACTAATATCTAGAACTAATATCTAATTCTAATATCTAAAATATATATTAATTTGTAAATCAATATGTATAAGGTTTCAAATAGTATTATTACATGTAAAAGTGTTAGGAACGTGGGTGTAATAACCCTAAAATTGTACAGAAACACTTGCATATTTATCTGGATAAAACATAAAAATTGGCTTAAACATTTAAGCATCTGTTTTAAAAGAACAAGGAACAATATATTTAGAAACAGAAAACAATTCCATACAGTAAATTATAGACATACAGCTCTACATTTTCACATTAGGTATCAGGCCGCTACTATGAACACTGGTATTGAATTTGTTTTACATAATCTGAATCAAACGTTTGGTTTAAAACTACCATTCCCAATGCACTTTGACATTTGGATATTATTTAATATATATCCTCTGTGGACACATTCAAGAATGTTGGTACCTCTTTAAGAAGCCCAGCTTTGATCAGATTATTCTCTAAAATTGCATGGTACTATTCAAAGTTACTCATATGCATGAATGGTTGCAGGACTGTGGTTTTCATTTTTGAAGTAGTATATGAGGATTTGGCCACTCAATCTCTTAAAGCATTTATGGGAATCATGATAAAACCCTAGTGCACTGTTTAGACATTTTACTCCATTCCATTTAAAGTATATTGAAGTTTACATGAGTATTAACAAACACATGAGAATACAGCTTGTATTACACACTAAATTATATGTGTTGCTGGCATATATTCTGCTATATTTTTAGACTATTTGGTATTTAAACCACTAAAAACTTTTTATACTAAAGTATCTGGTGAATTTAGAACAAAAACACAGTGAGTTACAGCAGTGTCTTGCAGTAGAGCAGGGATTGCACATGGCACTGGCAAGATGCATACAGAAGAGTATTTCATTAACAGGGAAATTGACTAGGGATCTGTCTAAATTAGAGAGAAAAGGTGTTTTTTATATTGAGGTAGACAATTTGAAAAGCCTGAATACCTTGTGCAGACATGATGTCACACATTTATAATTTTATAGATATTGGCTTGTGTAACAGATTCTGCCCTTCATGCGTGCGCCCCTTGGTGGCTGAGGAGGGTCTTACAGTGTTTACTCCCGTCTGCATGCGAGGCAATGTCCAGTCAGTTGCCAGAGATTAGGCCTCTTCTTTTACCCCCCCTGTGGTTTGCAGGAGGGTTGGGAGGGACCCTTCTGTGTCCTGGCCCAGGGACCCTCTAAGAAGCAGTTACCTGCTGAGTTTCAATGTATTCAGTTGCTGTCACATTCTTGGGCCACTTCCCCAGGATGCTGTTCCATCAGCCCTTTTCTAGGGGCTTGTGGCTGAGTCCCCCTTGTCCAGGGTTCTGCAGCGTTGTCTTTGGCTTTTTGGCTAGCCTTTAGCTGCAGGATCTGGCCCTGATCAGGTACAATGCCCAGCTCCCACTGAAAGCTGTCCAGAGTGCTTCATTCCCTAGTCAGCCCTGAGGTCTCCCTGGGTCAAACTCCAGGAAACCTCATTCCAGGAGGAATAACAGCTAATTCGATTTAGGGCCTTAATTCAGAATCCTGTTTCACTGCCACGTTTAGACGCGGGCAGTTACTTCGGGCTAATCAATTTCTAAAATGGCGACCAGCTGGGAACATGCTAATGAAGCACAGGATATTTAAATCCTGCACTTCATTTGCAATTTTGGTCGCCCTCATTAGCCTCCCTAGATCGAAATGGGGGGCTAGTGTAGACATACCCTAACAGAAGAGTAATTCCCACAACGTTGAATGCAGTACACACACACTCTCAATTCCCATCTGAAAGTGAAAATAATAACACATGGATACTTCAGCTATGCATAGTTGTCCTGGTAGGGATCTTCATAGAGGATCTAAGGTTAAGCTAGCAGGCTGCTGTCTAGAGAGTTGTCCACCCTTTTTCATGCTTTACACTTTATATTTTTTTAAACAGTGGTCACCTTTGTTAGAGTGGATGCTACCTGTAGTAAGTTGATGTCTGTTCATTGCTATCACAGCACACTTGGTACCACAGACAGAGTGAATGAGCAGTACAACTCTGCACATCAAGATGTAGGACCTGTCAGTTTGCTTTAAACCAGGAAGCTGTGGTTTTCCAGTAGAATTTTTCATTTTAAAAAGGACACTGTTTGCCAATGTCATTTTTCCAACAGAAATCTGAAAATTTGGTTTACTTTAACCATTTCAAAACCCTTCTTTCTTCAGCTCAGGTTGCCTCCAGCAAAATGTCACCTCCTCCTAACAAACCACTGATACAGGCAACACCGGACTTCAAAAACAGGCTGTCTGACAAGTCTGTCCCGTCAGTACATGTTACAGAATCAGCATCCAAATGCCTAGATAAGTTGTCTCTACTGACATCTGCTCCTGATTCAGCACATGAATTATCTTCTTGGCTTATGCCATCTTTAGCTGCTTCAGCACTGATCCCATCTCATTATTTACCAACCTGACATTTTCTCCCCCTGCCAACAACTGAACTCTGTTTTTTCCATCCCATCGACACCTGGGTGAGAAGCAGCTTTCACAGTGCCTGGTGAGTCTATCTTGTTAATGTGTATCTTCAAGGCATGCTGGATGTTCTTGAATATCTGGATTATTGATGTGTTCTTTGAATAGGTACCATTTTGCACTGAAGTTATGCTTTGCTCCAGCAACAACTTTAGAGAGACTACAGAGAGAAATAATATCTTCACCATGAACACTTTCAGAAATATGAAGGGACAACTTAGCCTAATGTAAGAGTTTTCTGCCACCAGTCCTGGTGTGCTTTTGGGCAATTGAGTGATGATTCACAAAAGCTGGAAACTAATGAAAATTCATTATAGAACCCAAGTAAAGATAACAGCAAAACAGAATCACAAAAGAGGAGACAGACGACACAAAACATTCTAGTGGGCAGTGATGCTCTAATATTTGCAGTCACTTTAACCAGATCACTCATAATAAGATTGTAAAGAACAGAAAGATGATAAATGATACAATGAGTACTTATTCTTAGACATTATATAGCACCATAGCAGAGATGATGGTCAAGTCTTACAGATGACTCAGCTCAGAATAAGGGTATCATGCAAGACATTTTTTCAAGCTTTTATTTATTAAGTTATCTGTGTGGCCCAAAAATACACATTACACAAACAAGACCATTCAGAGCTCAGTAAATAAGCACACAAAATGCATCAACAACTCATTTTTTATGAGCAAGACTGCAAAGGAAATCCAGTTTTAAACATTGGTCCATCTAGTGCAAAGTGCAGTTTGCGCCAGTATCCAGAAACAGATGCTTCAGAGAAAGGTACAAATAATTCAGAAGTAGGCTTATTATGAAGAATTTTGTTCTTAAACCACAACAGTTAAAGGCTGGTGTATGTCTTGAGGAATAAAGGCTTATTCCTCTTCTATTTTAAAAAATATTGATGTGAATATGGATGTTCGCATTTTCCATATAAATAGCCAATCATTTTCTTAATTGTGTCAAAACTTTGACATAATTGATATCTTGTGGCAACTAGTTCCACAGAATTCCACTTTATGTGAAAAAATATATTTTGTATCTGTTTTAATGTTCTGCTTATTTAAATAAGAGTCTCCTTAAACAGAGGGGATGAGGAAGGAACCAGTGACTGCTTGCTAAGGTAGTTCCACAATAAAAGTAATCAGAAAGGACTTCCTTCATTTCAACTAATCAGTGGTGTGACTGCAGCAGCACAGCAGAGAAAATAATGACTCCATTACAAGATGTTTGGATCTCATTGGATAGGGTGGGGTTTTGATGGCGCTAGTATAATGAATAGATTATTTTTCTGGAGCTCAGACACTCATTTTCAACAAGTTTCCAGTTGTCTTTATATCCACTGTGCAAGTTGTTATTGACATTTGGTAATTAGTAAATCTAATGGTAAATGTTTAGGTACAATTGGAAAGGAACAATATTAATCTAGAACCCAGTGCACCACAATTGACTGACAGGTGGCAAAAAGACATATTTTGAAATACTGAAACACAGAAAAATATGGAATAAATAAATAAAGAGTGACTTTAATAAATATTTGATAAAACAAGACAAATGTGCAGTGATTTTGGCCCAGAGTTTAATTTATTTTTACATGAATGCCAAGGGAGTTAAAATTATACTTCCTATTACAGAAATGTATAAATGCCTCTTGATGAGGAAGAAATAAAGGAAGACTGGAGGGAAGCAGATATAACCCAGCCTTTCAACAGGCTTTTGGGCAGGATCATGAAGAAAATGGCTAAACTTACTGAAAGCCAAGGGGAAATGTTAACAAAAACGAATCACTAAGGTTTCATAGAGTGGAAAATGTCTGGTAAATCAAATGGAATTTTAAAAAACCAACAACAATGCTATGGTCCCAATCCAGCAATGTATATCAGCACTCGGGACTTCAATGAGATTATTTACATGCTTAAAGTTTAGTACATGACAAAATGATTTGATATATTGTTTTTATTTATAATTCTACTATGTCATTGTTAGTCTCTAAGGGTATGTCTACACTACAGTGTTATTTCAAAATATCTTATTTCAAAATAGTTATTTTGAAATAGCTTATTTCGAAATAACACGTCTACACACAAAATGCATTTCGAAATAGCACATCCACACTGAGTGAACTTTGAATCGCATTGAAGGCTGGCCTGAACCAGTTCCAGCAGGGGACCAGGTTAGAACTTACTGTGTGGGGCTGCTGCCTGAGGCTATCTGAGGTCTGTGCTTAAAGGGACCCCTCCCTCCCCCGGATAGCCAGTTCTCAGGTTTCCCTGCTTGCTTGTCTACCTCGATGAGGGACAGCAAAACATTTTGTCTCTGTGTGCTCTGATTGCCCTCACTTGGGACACCACATCATTCTGCAACATGGAGCCAGAGCTGCCCCGGGCTCTCTGGTGCTTCTCTTGGACACGTTGCTGCGAGCCTGGCTGCACTTTCTGCAGGCTGCCATCTGGGAGGTCCATTGGGGGGCTGTCAGTATCCAGGAGGCCCTACGGGAGAGCTTCCACTCTAAGGAGCACTAAGAGCCTTCCTGGTCTGCCCCACTGGGGGCTTGTGCCTCATTCCTCTCTCACGTCCTTCCATTTACCCGCCTCAAGCCCCCTTCCTGATGTCAAATAAAATACATGTATTTTCATGTACACAAACTCTCTTTATTTAACAAAACTGGGGGGGGGGGAGGGAATGAAACTCTGGTGAGACTAAGGAAAGGAGGTGGGAGAGGGGAGAAGAGAGAGTAGGAGAGGGGAGGGGGAAAACCTGGGAGGAGGGAGCTGGAAGGGGGAAGCAAGGGGAAGAAGGGGGAGGAGAAGCTCAGGGCTCAGGACTGGGGGTCTTTCCGGACCAACTTGATTGTCATGCAATCCTGCTCCTGGGTTCGCATGTGGCCTTTGGTGGCCAGGCTGGCAGCTATCCTGCCATAGATGGCCACATTCCTCCGTCTAGTGCGGAGATCATGGACGTTGGGGGCATCCCCCCAAACCTGAATAAGGTCCATGATCTCCACCCTGGACCAGGAAGGCACCCATCTTCTCCAGGCCCTGGCAGGCTCCTGGGAGCTGGCAGACTGTTCCTGGGGAGCGGTGGAGGGCTGGCTGCCAGTGGCTTGCTGGCTCATGTTTTGGGGCCACTGGGTCAGAGGCAGTGACTGCTGGCTCTGGGCTGGCAGGCTTGGAGCTGGCACAGGCACTGTGGACAGAGTCTACCCCATTAAGGGCTCTGGGGAAGGTGGAGGGAGAGAAGTGTTCTTGGTTGAGGCTGGAGTGGCCGCCAGGGCATCCTGGGAAGGCTGGGGGCCCCCTATTTCAAAATAAGTGTCTACAACGCACTTATTTCGAAATAGCTATATCAAATTTTGTGTTATTCATCGTAGAATGAGGTTTACCAAATTTAAAATAAGCGCTCCGCTTTTTCAATTTTATTTTGAAATAGCGGTCTGGCTGTGTAGATGCTAGGAAAGTTATTTTGAAATAAGGGCTGTTATTTCAAAATAACTTTGCTGTGTAGATATACACAGACTATTGGAGTTTTACTGTACCTACCCATGTGAAAACAAATCCAGGTATCTCATAAGTATTAGGATATTAGGCTTGATACACATTTACAGTAAGGCACTATTCTCTACACTGGCAGCATAAAAAGGCCTCAAAGCACATCCACTTTAAGAGCACTTTATACTGCCAGAGTGGCTGTAAAGGCATCTGAGGGTAAATAAAAATCAAGCCCTCTTCCCCCACCCCTCCCCATTTAACTGGCCAGTGTGGGAATTCCAGTGTCACTCCTGTGATGATAATAGCAAAGCTAAATATAATTATTATATCATTATTTGTATTTTTCCACATATTTATTTTTTCTACCATATAGTTTGATTCTTGAAATTGTATATTTGGCCTTTAAATTAAGTTATATACAGCAACTAAAGGAACAGATAAATAAGAAGTCTCCTAATAACTACCAAACAGTAGCTGGTTAGCACTGAAATTCGATCATAATTCTCACTAAGTTTCTTTGCATGGCAACACGAAATGTAATTTTAATTTATTTATGTTATAGTAATTACTGTGGATCTTCTTTACAAATGGAAATTCAGGTTTGCAATACAGTAGACTAAACTTTACACAGAAAAAAGAAATACTGAGCATTCAAATTATTTTTAATGAAGAAAATATTTTTGATGCTATGAAAAGAAAAACAAAAATCTACCCATCACTTCCCTCTCGCAGATTATATACATATATATTCTAGCAAGGTAGATGAAGCTGCTCTCTTCCCAGAAGCTAAGTTAATAAAATCAGGGAAGGAAAAATCAGAAAGAGAGAGAGAAAGCAAATATCAGAGTTCGGGGGAAAAGGTAGAATGGGAATAGATCTGGGAAAGTTCACCATTCAGTTACTGTAAATAATCAGTTTCTGTAAATAGTAACAGAATGAGAAAGTTTGAAGATTAGACAAAAGCAAATAAAGGAAATTAATCCGATTTAAAAGGAACACTCTACACATGCTTGTATTGTATAATACTGATGTTTGAAAGAAACTTTCTATAGATAATCCATTTTTAGTAACTCAGACTAATGTACAAGACATTTGTAACTAATTCATTATTTGTCATAATTATTCTATATGTTCTTTCTCTCTCCCTCCTGTAGGTGGCCACCATAAACTACACTTATTAAATAACTCATTAGCAGGGTTTTCAATACTGTCATATCCAGATAATTAGCAATTTATTTAAATAACCAATTTCTGTGGAAATAATTGCCATGAAATGCCCTGAACCTACTTTTTATAAACTATAATAAAAGTGTTAAAATAATCCCTGACATTTGCAAATGCCATTAGTTCACCTTTCCTTTTGATAGTGCTATGGCATTATGTTTAAACAATTACCCGATAATGCAGCAGTTTAATGAAATAGTGCAGCAAGCACGTCCTTCAAAATGGCCAGTGAATGCATTTATATGCAGAAGAAAATTCAGTGAGCAGATATGTCTGGAGAAAAATATGATATACAGCTAGTATAAAACCCCAGAATGAAAGCTATTAGTACCACATAATTCTTGGAATACTAGTAAACATATGATGCACCAAAATGTCATGTTCAAGACGGATTTGGCTTATAGTTTAGGTGTTTAATTCAGAATCTGATTTATCAAGGAACCTGGATAACTCTTCTATCAGTGTACCTTTCGGAATCAATCTCGCCCATGACTAATTTATATAATAAGAGCTGTTTTGCCACATTGACTTATAAATTATTTATTGTTTCCATATTTTGTTAACAAAATACAATAGTTTTTGGTTTTACAGTTTAACCAATATGGAATTTTAGCAAACCTGGATTTTCCAAACCAAAGATGGACCCCAGAATATTTCCATTTAAATCTTATAATTACATGTTCATTTTCCAAAAATAATCTTTAAAGGAATACATGCCAGATTGGTGTTTACAGTATCTTAGATAACTGGTCACCAACTGTGACTGGTTTTGGTTTAAATTATATCATATTTCAATGGTGAAATCCCAGCTCTATGAAGTTAATGGCAAAATTGCCATAGATTTCAATGTGGCATGCTGCCAAATTTAGGACAGTGTCTGGGTCACTGCAGGTTTTTTTTTCTCAGCTAATGATGTTCTCAGTCAGTTATGTCCTCCAGAGGAGATGGAAATGGAGGAGAGTCAACATTTTCTGTTTTAATTATTTGTCTTTTCCTTTGCCATGTGTCAAAAGCCTGTCCTTCAGAATTTTAGTGTCTTTGAGTCCATTCTGTGCATGTCTGTGAATACCAATAATTATTTCACCCCATTTTCTCCCTCAAAACAAGACGGGAAAATGCAGGAAATGGAGGCATCAATTATGACAAAAAAGAAAGACCAAAAGTGATCGTTTCAGTCCCCCCCCACTTTCTAAATTACTAGCGATGATTATTTATGAACTTTCTGTTGTAAAGTTCACAAAATCACCAGAGTTCTTATTCAATAAATGTTTAGTTGTCATAGGAGATTTCTTTAAATTAATAAATGTTAGATTTGGGGAATAGAGAGAAAAGGAATATTTTTCTTATCTGTAAATGTTATTTCCCCTGGGGACAAGATCAGTTTCTAACTTGATAGGTTTTCACTTACAGCACACTTGCAAAGAGAGCAGGGAACAATAGGGGTGTAGGATTTTTTGGGATGCTCATATGAGCTCTTCGGCATGTGCTCCGAATATACCCGGTCATGAAAGTCACAGTATTTACTAGTCTCAGAGGGGTAGCCATGTTTTACAGGGGTAGCCTGTAATTTAAAAACAGTAATGCAGTGGGTTTTAAACATGAAAGTTCATGATATTATATATTTTTGTTAGCCTCTAAGCCCTGGTCTTCACTAAGGAGTTGTTTTGAAATAACCGCCCTTATTTCAAAATAATAAGTGATGTGTCCACACTAGCAAGCCCATTATTTCAAAGCCTGTACTCCTGTTTTCTGCAGGGAATGAGCTTATTTTGAAATAGTTTTTTGGGAGTTATAATTTTAAATTTAGTTATTTCAAAATAATTTCCTAGTGTAGACATTCCTTAAGGTGCCACAGCACCAGTGTTCCCTCTAAGCTGGGAAACCTAAGTGACCCAGTGAAAATAAAACTGATTAGAGATGTCAGGCTCAGGTAAAGAGAAACATTATCCCAAAAGATAAGTCTTGTGGGGTAGTGACCTTCTTTTTCTCTGTCTTTTGTGGCACCTACTAGAATAAGGCCCTGATCCTGATTGCAGCTATTAGGTGTTAAAATACTATAAATAAAATGGTATTAATCACTGAGATGAAATGTGCAAAATAGAATTAAGGGAAGAAACAGCTAAGAAATACCTTGTTCATCAAAGAAACACAATTTGTAGAGTCTCCCAATGGATAAGTTGGTTTCTAATTAGGCAGGCTCTGTGTCTTACTCATTCAATCAAAGAGTGTGATTACTTCTCTAGAACACAAAGTAGACAAACACTACACTTTCTGAAGCCTGAAGCTGCATCTGCAGGTAGCCACTGAGCTGAACATATCAGTATATCTACACTTGGAGGGGAGGATGTAATTTCCACCTTGCATAGACACAGAGTCACTAACTCCCACCAAGCTTGACTGCTAACAATAGTAGAGAAGCCAGGGCTAACCACCTTGGCTATGTCTAGACTACATCCCTTTTTCGTAAAAGGGATGTAAATTAGACGTATCGCAATTGCTAATGAAGCGGGGATTTAAATCTCCCCTGCTTCATTAGCATAAAAATGGCTGCCGCTTTTTTTCCGCACAGAGCTTTGATGGAAAAAAGTGCCAGTCTAGACACTGATCTTGTGGAAAATAAAGCCTTTTCTGAAAGATCCCTTATGCCTTATGCCTTATTTCCTAGCAATTACGATACGTCTAATTTACATCCTTTTATGAAAAAGGGATGTAGTCTTGACATAGCCTGTGTGTACAAATCTGCCTGAATTCTATGGGCACATACTTCACACTGGTAGCCTGTGCCACCACTTGCCAATGCCTGTGCTATTCTGGTTACACTACTATGTTTGGAGTGCTAGCTTGAGGAGAGCAAGCACAAGCATGTCGTAAATGTGGACACATTTTTGCTAGTTACACAGGAGCTGACAGATTGGTTCTGGGGAAGCAATGCTTGGGAAATGGCATTAGATATATTATATATGGGCTTTAATTCCCCACTGGACAATGTCTGTGCAATGTCTGTCCAATAGGGCTTCAGTTAAAAAACCATTTAAGTGTGTGTGTTTAAATTCAACCTTGTTCAATCAAATGTTTCAGCATATTTTTAGCCCTAAGCACACAATCAGACTTAATTCGGTGTCCAAAGAGCTTGGTGAAACAGTGCAGGACTGCTGAACTGGGACCTTTAATATCATACCATTCATGTTAAAATATTAATGCTACCGAAAACATCTGTGACAACTCCTCATCATGATGGATCTAGTGGTGTTCCAAGGCTTTAAAGATACATATATTTGTGAACCATTTTAATCTGCATTTTCTAGTACTTCTCCTAGCTGTTTGATAAATTCAGTAGACACCCAACACCACCACTTCCACAAACACCACCAACAAACCACCAAGAACAAAAAACGATTGATCTGCTACAAAATCAAGAATACAAAACTAGTGTGGGAGAAATGACCCTATCTTAATTGGACTCTGTTTGCTAATGCACTAATGTAAAAATATGTATGCTCAATAAACAGATACATTTCCATATTCACATATACATAAAACAGAATGGATGACACGTCCCCCGAAAAAACCTGTTATTTCAACACTTGAAGTGAAAAGTGTTAAAATAAATGGCTCATCACACACAAGTGTTAAAATAAATGTTTATTTCAACACTATTTGTGTCATACCCATGTATTTCAACACTTGCCATTTCTCAAGACTTCTGCAACCCAGAGTAGGAGAGAGATAGCTAACACAGGACAATCAAAAAATAATTTGTGTGGTACATGATAATTAGGAATCTTTTTACAATTTAAAATAATGAAAGAGATACCTTAAAATACTAGGAATCTGTTTCTGCTAGTGAGCTGGTGGCTCCCACCAGTCAAGAAAAGATCCAGGACCACACTTGAGTATATTTCAAGATCATATCTCATGGTCCAGTCCAACTTACTATTTAAGCATACAAAACTCATGATTAAAATAATTCAGTCTCCTGACTAACATAGGCTAATGATCCAAAAGGCTTTTTTCTTGCCCACCTCAGCCCCGGGTAAAATGCTTCTCTTACATTTTCTGCTGAGTCACGTGACAGGAATGGAGACCATAACACTTTCATGACTGTTTTATCTCAGCATACTGCTGTTTTATTAAGAATCCAGAAACATCTTGGCTGTGTCTAGACTGCATCCTTTTCCCGTAAAATAAGGAATAAGGGATCTTTTGGAAAAGGCTTTATTTTCTGAAAGATCCGTGTCTAGACTGGCGCTTTTTTCCGGCAAAGCTCCAAGCCGGAAAAAAGCGGCAGCCATGTTTATGCAAATGAAGCGGGGGAATTTAAATCCCCGCTTCATTTGCAATTGCGATGTGTCTAATTTGCATCCCTTTTACGGAAAAGGGATGCAGTCTAGACGCAGCCATTTATTTTAGATCTAAGATTTTTCTTTGCTTGTTTCGTGGGGGTGGAAGCAGATTCCGTTCACATGACTACACCCATCATCTTATTATATGAGATGTGTATAACTTTCATTAAAAACAGAAAACTGTCATCAAGCAAAATCATTTTGTCTCAGCTTTTCAGACAAACCTGAAATTCAGCCAGATTAACAAACCTTCCCAAGATCAATCAAGTCTTGCAGGAATCTGGGCTGATTTATGGTTTCTGCCACAGAATGGATTCAAAATCAGGCCAACATGGCAACTTTTGACTTTCACTTTGAAATTTTTGAGTTGAAACACAAAATGAAACTATGCAGATGTTGATTCAGCTGAACCAGAACCAAAACAAATCTTGTGTCAATAAAAACTGGCATTTTGCTGATGTCGTAATCCATGACTTTAATTGTTCAATGGTGGTGAAAACAGTTATTTTGATACTCTTGGCTGGCTTCCAAGACTGGTATCTTCTTTTAATGCAAGGCCCATATCTGTTTCTGAATTGGAAGCAGCAGCTCTCAAACCATAGGCCTACTTAGAACAGCATGTGCTCATCTGACATCTCTCTCTCTCTGTGCCTTCCTGCTTTCAGGAGGAGAGAGCAAAATGCTGAAAGAACCAGTGCTTTTTTTCTCCTTTGGTTGTGCAGGTGTTCAGCATTATTGGACCATCTTTTGTTCCAAATGGAGAGAAAAGGGAAGCCAAGGATTTGTTCCTCACCTCACGGCAGAAAAGTCTTCCTTTGAATGTTCTAAAGAACCATCACAGTATATTATCTGTATCCTTTATGCAGGAGTCACTACAGATGATGTTTGTACTAAAAATGTTGTGCCATTTCATAGCTTTCATTTTCTAGCAATACAAATAACAGGCAATACTACTAGTGATTTGCACTCTTAAGACCTACAGAGGAGGTTTCAGGGATACCCGAGGACACCATTATCACAGGCTTTTAGGAGAAATAAACCACCTGTGATATGATCAAATGGATTATTCTCTTAGACTCCCTCACTATTCTTCCAGGCCAACAAATGGGTGTGGAAGTCCTCTCCATTCTCAGTTCTATATCAGTTCTCAAAAAGAAAAAGAAAAAAACCTAGAATATTTTTAAATCACAGCAGGCCTTTCCACATACTAAAAGCTGTGCATTTAAATTAGAATTGCATACACACACAAAGCTGAAAGAAGAGGGCCCCAAATGCCCTCCTTATGTGTCTCTCTCTGTCACACACATGCACCCCTGCATAAACCCAAAGAAACATGCGTTTCAAGCACACTTTCTAACATCTCCTTAGATATTGGCATTGAAAGTATGCTTATTAAGTTTGCAGATGATACTAAGCTGAGACGGGTTGCAACTGCTTTGGAGGATAGGGTCATAATTCAAAATGATCTGGACAAATTGCAGAAACGGTCTGAGGTAAACAGGATGAAGTTTAATAAAGACAAATGCAAAGTGCTCCACTTAGGAAGGAACAATCAATTTTACACAGAGGCTGCATCTAGACTGGCAAGTTCTTCTGCAAAAGCAGCTGCTTTTGTGGAAAAACTTGCCAGCTGTCTACACTGGCCGCTTTGAACTTGCACAAGAACACTGACGATCTAACGTAAGATTGTCAGTGTTCTTCCGCAAATACAATGACTCTCCTGTTTGGGAAAAAGCCCTCTTGCGCAAATGCTATACAGAATGGCTACATCTACACTGGAATGATTTTCCGAAAATGGTTTTAACGGAAAAGTTTTCCGTTAAAAGCATTTGCGGAAAAGCATGTCTAGATTGGCAGGATGCTTTTCCGCAAAAGCACTTTTTGCAGAAAAGCGTCCGTGGCCAATCTAGACGCGGTTTTCCGCAAAAAAGCCCCGATCGCCCTTTTCGTGATGGGGGCTTTTTTGCAGAAAACACTACTGTGCTGTCTACACTGGCCCTTTTGCACAAAAGTCTTTCGGAAAAAGACTTTTGCCCGAACAAGAGCAGCATAGTATTTCCGCAAGAACACTGACGATCTTACATGAGATCGTCAGTGTTCTTGTGGAAATTCAAGTGGCCAGTGTAGACAGCTGGCAAGTTTTTCCCCCAAATCAGACGATTTTGGGGAAAAACTTGCCAGTCTAGACATAGCCAATGGGAAGTGACTGTTTAGGAAGGAGTACAGCAGAAAGGGATCTAGGGGTTATGGTGGACCACAAGTTAAATATGAGTCAATAGTGTGATGCTGTAGTAAAAAAAGCAAACATGATTCTGGGATACATTAAAAGGTGTGTTGTGAGCAAGATATGAGAAGTCATTCTTCTGCTCTACTCTGCGTTGGTTAGGCTTCAGTTGGAGTATTGTGTCCAGTTCTGGGCACTGTATTTCAAGAAAGATGTGGAGAAATTGGAGAGGGTCCAGAAAAGAGCAACAAGAATGATTGAAGGTCTAGAGAACATAACCTATGAAGGAAGGCTGAAAGAATTGGAAAAGAGAAGATTGAGGGGGGACATGATAGCAGTTTTCAGGTATCTAAAAGGGTGTAATAAGGAGGAGGGAGAAAACTTGTTCATCCTGGTCTCTGAGGATAGAACAAAAAGCAATAGGCTTAAACTGCAGCAAGGGACGTTTAGGTTGGACGTTAAGAAAAAGTTCGTAACTGTCAGCGTGGTTAAACACTGGAATAAATTGCCCAGGGAGGTTGTGGAATTTCCATCTGTGGAGATATTTAAGAATAGGTTAGATAAATGTCTATCAGGGATAGTCTAGACAGTACTAGACTGGTCCTGCCATTAGGGCAGGGGACTGGACTCGATGACCTCTCGAGGTTCCTTCCAGTCCCAATAGTCTATGATTCCTTCTGGAGAAAACCTCTCCCACCACATGCAGAAAATAGGTCCTGGTAGTTTCAACCCAAACAGCCTAAAACAATTACCTCCCTGCATAGTAAGTGCTAGGAGGCTGTTGTCTGGGTTGTTGGAAAACATGTGTGCTCCCTTTAAGGGTTAAAACGTCAGGGTGACTGGCTTCGGCAGCTTTTCCGCAGGTCAGCTGGCTTATTTTCCCCTGCCCACTAGCAACTGGAGGAAGAGATAGGAGACTAGTGAAGTCCAAGCTAGTGAGAAAAAGCCTTCCTTTACTTGGACCTGGCAAAGTAGTACCCATCTTACCCTCCATATAAGTGGTTAAATACCAGGTTTTGTCTGTACCTGCTGGGGGCCACATCTTTCTTGGGAAGCAGGAAAGGAATATTTTTTCTCAGCACCAGACTGGCCAAGGGGAGGTGGTGTTTTTGCCATCCTCACGCTAGGTTGGGAGCTTAGTTGGAGCAAACATGACATGGGAATTAGGCTATATGTCTCAGGGAAGGGATAAAGGGAGATAGCAGTCAGATAAAGGGAGTCAGAAAAAAGTTAAGGGAAATATTCTTTAAAGGAGTAGAAGTGGGAGAGGTGATGCTTTGGGGTTCCTGTGACTGGTCTGACTGGAGGAGGGAGGTGGCTCTGAATCCCTTTCCTGTACAGCCCTTTTTACCTTTATTTGAGGGGTAAGAGTAGCAGGGCCCCAAGAGTGGATGGGCTCGTGACCAAAATGGGTGAAAGGGAGAGGGCTGGTAGCATAATGATTATGGAATTACCTGTACTGTATGCTTTTATCTGCTGGGTATTTCCAAGCATTTAGGAACCAAGTTTTAGCCAAATTAAGCCAAAGCCATTGTTTCCTGTTGTTCTTTCACCACAACAAGTCTCCATTTCTGCATAATACCTTTTGAGAAGAATTTGTTTCAATTGCATAGGCAGGATGCAGGAACTAGTGAACAAGAAAATATGCAAAAACCTCAGGGGAACCATCCTTGGGTAACATTTACTGATAGCCTGAAAGCCTGGACAGCTGAGCAATAGGCCTTTGAAACCTCCAACAATCAAGAGAAGAAGAATGCACAGATTCTAGTGAGCAGGGTGTTGCCCTAGGAGGGCAAAGAACTCATTTTGCTGACCATTTTATTTTGTTGGACTTTTGTTTACCTGGGAGGAAAGAGTTGTTTATTAGTTTGGCTGGAGGGATAACCTAAATTAAGTTACCTAAAAAGAAGGAGAGACACATCTTGACAGTGAAGAGGGGGCCTGGTGCTGATCAGTGGCTGCACCTGAGCAATGAAAGATGAGACCTTGCCTCTGCAACCTACAAACAAATTCACTGTCTCCAACCAAGCCACTGTACAGTTACAGACTTTCTATATACATACATCTCTCTCTCTCTCTCTTTCAGTACATATAGTATAAAGTTATCTTCTACCTGTGTCACCTTTGGCAGATAAAATACTATAATCATTTTATAGCTGAATGGTGTACAATGCAATGAAAGTTCTTCACTGGAAAAAATACTATGTTTTCCCCCTTTTACTTTCTTCAGCAGTGATTAGTTCCAGAAAGATGAGGTATCATCATTCCTCTGAAGGCATTGTAGGATAGAAGATTGGTCCTCAGAAGTTGGCAACATATAATAAATGTGCTTTATTCCTAAACATCAATCAGTTTCAAGAATGGCAGTTGCTTGCAGAATGGTAATAATAGAAATATTCAGCTAATAACTACCACAGGCATTAAAACACTGGATGACAGATGTGAAGTGTTCTTGTATAATTATGGTTTTATAACTAGATACATCAGTTTCTAAATATTTAGTTCCTTACATTTCTGTATTTTTGCAATGAAATTTACATGACAGCATTTAGGTCTTTTTTTTTTAAGCTAAACCAAGAGACAGCTGGTACCTCTGCCTTTAATTATACTTGGGTATTATATGTAAGGATGGCAATTTCCCAGAATGACTTGTTTCTCTAAAGTGATAAGAGCTCACCAAATACTCAAAATCAATGAAAAAAGAAATATGCTAAATAATGTGTCATTATTTTAGCTTAGAGTATTTAGTTAGCACAAATGTTTAGGGGTAATACCCTAATGGAAAATGGAATAGTAGCATGTCTGAACTACGTAATATATTAGAGAGACAAGGCAAGTGATGTAATATCATTTATTGTCAGTACTGCAAAAGAACCTTCACAAAAGAACTATTTTTTTCTGAACTATAAAAGCTCTGGATATATAATAGAGGATACTTAAGTAATGTAAGTTAATATTTACATCAGTTCTACTTATGATTGACCTTCATAACAATGGTCAACATGACACTGCTGATTTCAAAATGGAATCTTGTACCTTGTATTTTGATTCTGGCTTTTGCATTAAAGACAGTTATAACAGGATTAATTTGCCTAAGAACTCAGCCTTCTGTGCAAGAGTTTTTGCACAAAAACTTCTTGTGCAACAGCACATCCACACCTCAAAGCACACACTGCATGGACGCTCTTGCACAAGAATGCTCTGATGGCCATTCATAGAATGGCCATCAGAGCACCTGTGCTTTTCCCCATAGGGGTTTCTTGTGCAGGAAACCTCTCTGGAGTGTCTACACTTGCTTTCTTGTGCAATAGCTGTAGCGCTAAAAGCAGTTATGCCTCAGAAAAGCAGGTTTACCTATGGCAGAAAAAGCCCTCTGTCCTGCTGTTTAATTGCCCATTTAATTGTGCAAGAGCTCATTCGAGGTGTGGACACTCCGCAAAAACCTTGTAGTGTAGATGTAGCCGCAGTGTCCTGCTTCATCTGATCTTAATAGTCATCAAATGAAGGCATCTCAGAGGGTGAGTATGAAACTTAATTTGTATATGTATTCAGCCTTTTAGTTTCCATTAATGAAAAACTGACAAAATCAAGAACAGGCCCTAATGGTGCTCTGTGGATTTATTTTTTGAAATGATGTTCACTGAACAAAACTGAGCTGAACTTACACAAATCCATGGAGCAAAGAAAAATGCCCATTTGATTTGAAAATAGACGTTGGAATTTCATAGTATGTAGACTTTGATGTTGAAAATAGATGTACATTTCTTATGGAATGTTCAACAAGGAAAACTCACAAAAACTTAAATGTTTGATGCAAAATTCTAACACATCTGTCCAGCATGGTAAAGTCTACATTTAAATCCAATACGTCATAGAGAGAGCCTAAACAAGTGCATTTTTGGAATAAAAAAATACTGTTAATTTAAGAAAATACTATGAAGCACACACAAAAGACTGTGCAATACCATATGTTGCATAATACATCAGATAATCAATTCAGTTTATCCGCCAAATTTCTTAGGAACGCAAAGAGGCTTAAGTTCTTTACTCAGAATTTTAACAAGTAAACAGTAAGCTTTATAAACAGGATGCATTAACAATTGGAAAAATAACCATTTGTGGTATTTTAGCTACATAATACAAATAAATCTCCTTAATTATATTCTATAATGAATTTATATCTAAGCTTAGCTTTTGACCATTGATAATTTGGTATGTGGTTGTTAAAACAGTACAAAAGATAAATAATATCTATAAACCCGTTTACTTTTAATACTTAAGCCTGAAGTTGGGAAGTTTGAAATCATGCCTGTTTTATGACATCATTTGCCATTTCACATACTGTATAATTTTAAAGATGTTTTCTACCTTCAGTATACAGGAAGCCTTATTCCCTGATCAAATTAATTCATGGTTACAGCATTTAAGATACAATGGAAATCCCTAATTCAAGTGGACAGTATCACCTATAAAACCAAAATAAATGGAGTAAGATAATAGTTTTCAGACTTGGGTTACAGTGTCAACGCAGAGACTTGAGCTCTGTTAATTCAGCAAGCTTGATCTTGCTTGCCAGAGCATGCCTGTCAATATTTAGCTCCCAGGGAGCATGTCACGAGTCTTTACGAAAACTAGCTTAAATACAAAATACTACAGCAGCTGCTGTGATCCTTTTTCTAACACTGAGATTAAACTGCTGAAATTTGTTTTGAGCTTTTTAAACCAGGAAACGTGTTTTCCATACACCTACTGTAACAAGAATATGAGAAATAGCATTAAGGGATTGCAAATGCTGTTATTAGGTTTATTAAAATCTAGAAAAATACCAGATATTTTACTTAAAGCTATTGCAAGATATTTTTACATCAGGCATGTAAATTCCTCTTTGACTTTTTTCTCTGACATGAGATTTGAAAACAGGCAAAGTTAGGATCAGCTGCTTTGATGTCTTCAGAAAAAGTATGTAATACAGATGAGTAACATAAGCCCCCAAATTTTTCTAAAATGTAATGAACAAGTTTCATATCCATCAGCCTGCAAGGAGATCTGCCCGCCAAGTTCTGTTTGCCAATACATCAGATTTTCAGCATGCCAATATTTCCTTTCGGATTCCTGCCAGGAAAGCTCTCCAAACACCAAGAAAATGTCACCAATCTCTATTGGGAAAGTTGGGAGCAGACTTGGAGGATCTGTCAGGAGCAAAGGTGTCCTGATGGGAATGGTGGCACTCAGAAGCAGCTCAGCAATGCAGAATATGAAAGCAGTGGGAAAGCACTAGTGCTTCCATGCCTTCCCCACCTAACAGATCTCCTGCCACTTGTCAGGAATCCCAATAAGGTGACCCATGGAGGGCTTCTAGAGGTTTTCACAAGCTACTCAAAGTGGGGGGAGACTGGGGGTATGTCTACACTACAAAGTTAGTTCGAACTAACGGATGTTAGTTCGAACTAACTTTCATAGGCGCTACACTAGCGCTCTGCTAGTTCGAATTTAATTCGCACTAACGGAGCGCTTAGTTCGAACTAGGTAATCCTCATTCCACGAGGATTAAGCCTAGTTCGAACTTACTAGTTCGAATTAAGGGCTGTGTAGACCCTTAATTCGAACTAGTGGGAGACTAGCCCTTCCCAGCTTGCCCTGGTGGCCACTCTGGCCAACACCAGGGAAACTCTACTGCCCCCCTCCCGGCCCCGGAGCCCTTAAAGGGCCACGGGCTGGCTACACAGTTTGTGCCAGTTGCAAGGCTGCCAGCACCCATGCCAGCACACCCAGCAGCTGACACCCCATGAGCCAGCCACCCGATGACACCCAGCCCTCCCCCTCTTCCCAGGACCAGCCTGGCGGCTCCCAGGACCCTGCCCGGGGCCGCAAGAGGCGGGCGCCCGCGTGGTCTAGTGCAGAGATCGTGGACCTCATCGAGGTTTGGGGGGAAGCCTCCAATGTCCACGATCTCTGCACTAGCCACAGGAACACGGCAGTCTACGGCCGCATGGCTGCCAGCCTGGCCGCCAGGGGCCACCAGCGCAGCTGGGAGCAGGTGTGATGGAAAATCAAGGACCTGCGGCAGTCCTACTCCCGGGCCTGCCTGCCAGGGGCCGACACGGAGTCGTGCCCCCACTTCCAGGCTCTGGACCACCTCCTGGGGACTCATGCCGTCCCTGCCCCCCGGGACGTGATAGACCCTGGGGCAGAGGGACCGCTCCCAGAGATGGAGGAGGAGGAGGGCTCTGAGAGCCAGGAGCCTGCCGGCAGCCTGCCCAGGACCCGGGACCCCCGAGGCACCCCACAGAGCCGCTCGCCTGTGTCGTCCGAGGCCAGGGAGGTGTCCACATGTGAGTACCATCGTGCTCCCCTTATGTGTACAGGGAGCTGGGGCGAGAGGGAGCCCAGGGACTGTGCACCTGGGCCTTGCCCACCACGGAGCAGCAGCTGGGGATCCTGCAGGGGCCCTGGCCTTGCAGAGGGGAGCTGGGTTTCACACACCTGGGCCCCTGGGGTAATTGACCACTGTTCTTGTTTCACCATAGCCGCAGCACCTGGGCCTGCATGGCGCACCACCCCGCCTGCAGCAGCCGTCCGTGCCCGGGCCAGCAGGAGAGCCAGGAACCAGGAGGAGTACCAGAGGCAGCACCTCCGGTTCCTGGAGCAACAGCTCCGTATCCAGAACCACTGGGTCCAGGAGGACCTGAGGCTGCACTGGAGGAGCTTGGAGGCACTGGAGGAGCAGGGCCGTGCCCTGCGAGGCCACCTCCAGAGCCTGCTCGACCGCTTCCCAATTCCTCCTGCTCCCCCTGCTCCCCCTCCTCCTCCCCTGCTTCCCCTCCTGCTCCCGCTCCTGCTTCCTCCACACCCCCCGTCCCTCCTGCCCCACCCTCCACAACCATTCCCCACCAACGCCCCCGGACCCGCAGTGTTGTGAGACACGATAGGCAGCCGGACCCCCACCCCTGAGCTTTCCTTTCCCTTCCTCCCTTCCCTCCCCTTCCAGCTCCCTCGTCCCAGGTTTCCCCCTCCCCTCTCCCACCCTTCTTCCTCCCTCCTCCCACCCCAGTTATGTTAAATAAAAAGACATTTTTGTTTGAAAAAGAGGTGTCTTTATTTGACAATAGGTAGGGAGGGGAAAGCGGAAGGGGGTAGGGTGGAAGAAGGCCCCAGTGGGGCATGCAGGGAGAGGTCAGTCCTCCTCCTTCACCAGGAAGCTCTCCCACAGGGCTTCCTGGATCCGGACGGCCCCCCGCTGGGCTTCCCAGATGGCGGCAGTGCAGGGCTGACCGTAGTGGCCAGCCATGCGGTCAGCCTCAGCCATCCAGGCTGGCAGGAAAGCCTCCCCCTTTCTCTCACATAAATTGTGGAGCACACAACATGCTGCTACCACGGGAGGGATGTTGTGCTCAGCCAGGTCCAGATGGGTGAGGAGGCATCGAAAGCGGGCTTTCAGTCGCCCGAAGGCCCCCTCCACCATGATACAGGCCCTGGTCAGCCTGGCATTGAAGGCCTGGTGGGAGGGATTGAGGTGCCCCGTGTAGGGCTTCTTCAGCCACAGCTGCAGTGGGTAGGCGGTATCCCCCACCAGGCACACTGGCATGTCCACGTCCCCGACCCTGATGTGGGGTCGGGGAAGAAGGTCCCGGCCTGCAGCCGCTGGCACACGGAGGAGTTGCGGTACACCCGGGCGTCGTGTGCTTTGCCGGACCAGCCCACATTAATGTCCGTGAACTGTTCCCGGTGGTCACACACGACCTGCAGGATCATGGAGAAGTACCCCTTGCGGTTGACGTACCGGGAGGCCTGGTGTTCCGGGGCACGGATAGGGATGTGCGTCCCGCCGATGGCCCCCCCCCAGTTGGGGAAGCCGAGGGCGCCGAATCCCCGGATGATGGTGTCCGGGTTGGCGAAGCGGACCACCCTGCGGAGCAGCTACCGGTTGATGGCCTTGACCACCTGCGGAGAGAGACACAGCAAAGCGCCAATCAGTGGGGCGCCCAGGTGGCTGGGAGCATTCGTGCCCTGGCAGTGTCCCGCACCCCACTCCCGGAAGCAACCCCCCTGGCGGCGTATAGTACGGCCGGGACAGACCGACCCCTCCGGTGCGGGGCGCTTTCGCCTCCTCCCTCCCCCCCTTTGTCCCTGGGGCAGCCCATCCCCTCCTTGCAGCCCCCATCCCCCCCCGGTGCAGTGGCCGACGAGTGCCATACCTGCATAAGCACCGCTCCAACGGTGGATCTCCCCATGCCGAACTGGTTCCCGACGGTAGCTGTCCGGCGTGGAGAGCTTCCAGAGGGCGATGGCCACCCGCTTCTGGAGGGGGATGGCGGGCCTCATGTGAGTGTCCCTTCTGTGCAGGGCAGGGGCGAGCCACTCGCAGAGCTCCAGGAAGGTGTCCCTCCTCATCCTGAAGTTCTGGGTCCACTGTCGGTCTTCCCAGCACTCCAGGACGATGCGGTCCCACCAGTCGGTGCTGGTGTCCAGATGCCAGACGCGGCGGGGCACGCCGGTGCCGGGGCACCGCCACGGCTCCTCCACGGCCCCCAGGGCGGCCAGGTGGAGAAGCAGGGGGGTGACATGCACCAGGAGGTGCCAGGCAGCCTCGAGCCATTGCTGGCAGGCTTGCAGCAGCAAGTCTAGAAAGTGCACCAGAATGTGCAGGGCGAGCTCTGGCTCCATGTTGCCACCTGTGGCGGTGTCCCCGAAGGGAAGCACCGACACACACGGGCACAGAGATCAACGCTTTGCTGTCCCTCGGCGAGGTTGGCAAGCAAGCAGGAAAAGCTGAGAACCGGCTGTCCGGGGGGGTCCCTTTAAGCACGAGCCTCAGATAGCCTCAGACAGCAGCCACACAAAGCAACTACTGACCTGATGCCCTGCCAGAACTGGTTTCAGCCGCCCCTAAATGCGCCCCTGCATCCAATCAGTGTGGACGCGCTAGTTCAAATTAGCAAAACGCTAATTCGAACTAGTTTTTAGTTCTAGATGCGTTAGTTCGAATTAGCTTAGTTCGAATTAACTAATTCGAACTAAGTTAGTTCGAATAAGCGCTATAGTGTAGACATACCCAAGAAGAGGGAAGACACCCTCCCTGATTACTTTCTGACACACATAAAACTATCAGGTAAATCAGTAAGCAGGCTGCTGCACAGCATACTCTTAAAGGTGCAAAGCAGCTAGTCTCTTCCAATTCCCCCTTTCAAATTACCTTTGGTAGGCTTTGAGGAAGCTATTTAGTTTAAAAGAAAAAGCAATTATTCAGATTCCATAATGTCTTTCCTCAAAAAGGTACATTACTGACACACAGTTTCTCAAAGGCTGAAGAGGGTGCATGCCTTGTGAAAATACAGGCATCATAGCACTGCACATCTGTCCACAAATCAGTGGAAATACTGCCAGGACTGGCACAAAAAGTTTGATGTGGCAGCTATAGTTAAGTGGAGCAGTGAACATTCAGGCATGAGAGTGCTGAGATACTCACTATAGGCAGATCAAGGACCGATCATCATCCATGTATTCACAATCCAGCCAGTCATGTCTACAGGACCTTGAAGCACATAGCCATGGCTGTTCACAAATGAACATGTGTTTTCTCTGATGCACATGGTAGTCACATATATACTCAGGCTGCCTCTGTTTTTGGTAATCTCCCTTTTGTTTTGTTTTTTTAGGTAGCAACAAGCTCCACTAGGTCCATGAGTTGTCTTACCTTTGCTGAGATTGGTATGGCACTTTAGGAACCAAGACATTGTATTCCTTAATCTCTTGACACTAAACATGTCTTTTTCACATATCTTTCCACATTTGCCTCCTGTACATACTATTGTCACAAGGGAGCATGATTCAAACCCTGAAGTATCTAGTTACAACAGAGTACCAACTTCAGTGTTGTTCACCTGCTCCCTCTGTGACTCAGTAATGGTGTTTAAATCCGTAACTATGAGCACTCTTGTGGATTTAAAACCAAGTCTTTTAACAAAGGGGTTTACAGTGTATGTTAATAGGGAAAACTCTTGCAGTTATCTAGGAATATAGATATTGCAAATGGGTGATTAACTGGCAAGCAGAATTACAACAGCAGTTTTCCTATAGGGTTTTTGTATGTATTTATTGCCTTTAAGAAGGATGCTTATGCAGCTCATTTTGTACAGTACTGTTTCTTGCAAGACTATACACATATTAAAATGCAGACATCTTGGGTGACCATTATATATTAGTTGTATTTATTTGAAAACTTGCAAGGCCAAAAATAATGTCTCTGTGGTTGTGAAATACTGTAGTAAACACTTTTGGTGATAACTCATTGGGGATGAGGCAATGTGCAAGGAAATATAAATCCAAGATCCAGTTATCACAGAACAAATCTGCCTATTTCCCCCCTTCTCTGTGTTATTCTTGCAGCGTTAGGATTTGCTCACCGTTCAAGTAGGATATTAAAAACACAGAATGCTAGCAGGATTTAGTTAAATAAAAATGTGCTCACAAGGGTGAAATCACAACAAATCACAGCTAACTAAGGCTCGGGAAATTACAAAGAGTGATTCATAAGACTGCTGGAAGGAGGGTGATAACAGAAGCAGGAGAAACAATTCCCCCCTGTATTTAATTTTCTGCCCTCTCCAAAAATCACTACACACTCTCTCTCTTTTTACTGAGCCTTTTACTAAGTGTAAAAGAGCCCCTTACTTGCTTGTGGATCCCCATATTGCTGGGTTTTAGGTAACAGGGTCTTTTTTCCTTTGATGCTCCTTGCTAACAGCTAGTCTGGCCCTGAAGCCAGCTGTTCTGTTCTTCAGCTCTCCAGCCAGGGCACATTCAATCTAACCCTTCCAGGGTATCACATACACCTCCAGACCATCAACACAGTGTTTGCTACCCATCCTAGGCTCCTATGCATTTTAGGATCCTCTCAGTTTCCCAGGCTTAAGAATCTTCCTACAGAACATAGAAAACACTGAACAAATCAGGCCCGACGATGACAGTAACCATTGCTCATCTGGGCTTCAGTTTTCTATTTGGCTGGGTTCCCCTCAGCTCCCATTTCCTGTTGGAAACACATAGGCTATGTCTAGACTGGCATGATTTTCCGCAAATGCTTTTAACGGAAAAGTTTTCTGTTAAAAGCATTTGAGGAAAAGAGCATCTAGATTGGCACGGATGCTTTTCCGCAAAAGCACTTTTGAGCAAAAGCATCCGTGGCAAATCTAGATGCGCTTTTCCGCAAAAAAGCCCCGATCGCCATTTTTGTGATCGGGGCTTTTTTGCGCAAAACAAATCTGAGTTGTCTACACTGGCCCTTTTGCGCAAAAGCTTTTGAGTAAAAAGACTTTTGCCCGAACGAGAGCAGCATAGTATTTCCGCAAGAAGCACTGATTTCTTACATGAGATCGTCAGCGTTCTTGCGGAAATTCAAGTGGCCTGTGTAGACAGCTGACAAGTTGCTTTTGCAGAAATACTTGCCAGTTTAGACACAGCCATAGGGATGTTTCCGTGAAGTCTTTCCACTTTTTCAGGGTCAGTTAGTTTCTGTCTTGTGGACCCTCTGAAGTTTTTGTCTGGAGGGAGGGAATTCTCACTTTCTTTTTCCTGGACTTCTCTATATACATATTAAAATGAAGACTTTTTAGTTGAAGACATATTAGTGTATTTGTTTGAAAACTTGCAAGGCCAAAAATAATGTCCCTGTGGTTGTGAAATACTGTAGTAAATCAATATTTACTCCTAATATTTAGTCAGACGACTCCTAGATCATCCACTAAGCCTTTCACATTTTTCCTTAATGAAGATGGCCCAACTGTAGCCCAACTGTGTCTTATAACAAATTTAGTCCGACAACTTCCAAACTGAGTTCTCAGATGGCTGTGCATTCTTTGTTTGCTTGTGTGACTTTTACATAGCCCATCTTAGCTGCTACCCTTTTCAGTGAAAAGATGTAAAATGAAGTCTGAGTTTGAAAGTAGGGTTCGGCAAAATTTTTATACCAATATGGTTATTGACATGAAAAATGCAAATTAAGTTCCATTGATGCTGGTATTATTTTAATCAAATGTTTTCAGGTGAAAAAAATGAACTCTAAATTAAGTATTTTAATGTATATTTCATTTTGATTTTTGAAATGAGACTTCACTCTTTTGATTCAAAATTGCTTTTTGTCTCAAAATTTCCTATAATATTATTCAAAATATTTAAATGTCACAAAATTCTTATAATAAAAACACTTATTCTGGGTCAAATAAAATATTTTATTCAACCCCAAATGACTTTAAATCATTTCATTTACCCAGCTATTTTAAAATTTGTTTTCAGTTGCTTTTTCAGTCTGAAATGAGATTTTTCTTCCATTTTTTGGATTTGCCAGTGAACTGAGAAATATTTTATTTGACCAGCTCCAGTAGAAAGTTTATCCAGGTGATTTTCCCCAGAATACATACATAATCCACATCCCCATCAGAATCACCATGAATCCTTAATGGTGGTTCCCATGAAATTCCTGGGCCTTGTTTCACGTGCAGATAGTTCAAGAGACCCCAGGACGGGACCACCTGGGGTCCATAGTACCTAAATTGCTGGAGTTATCACAACTTCCCTCCCAGTCACTGGTCCTACAGACAAGCTGATTTTATCACTGTGTTGTTAATTTATCCTCAATCAGTGAAGATGCTGATGCAGTGGAGGAGCCAGCTAAGCAGCTGGTATATTTGTTACCAAATATGGGACACATTCTCTACAGTGACAGCATCCTAGGAATGGAGAGAGAAGGCAGTATTTGGGGTCCCAGTCTCTTGCATCCTTCAGAAGTTGAGTTGCACCGTGTGGATGGGAAAGAAGGAAATGAGACACCTCTGAATTGTAACATGGAAAATTCTTTACCCTTAACTCTGACTGTCTTGGCTCGTCTTCATTTTTCAGTTCTTTATTTACTGTAAGATATGTGTGGAAAGGGGGATTGGGGAAGGCTTGGCAAAATCACAGGTACAACTTTATAATCTTAAGCATGTCTAATATCTCTCTATGAAGAATGTGCTTTAAATGTTTTTCTTAGAAGAAATGTGATGCTCAAGCTCTTTCTGATGGAGATTATTACTTGGAATGCAAACGTATACTATTTAGTGAAATACTAGAAATCAGTATTCAAAATGAAATACTACCTTGGAAAAGACTGGGACCTAACTGACCCCATAGAAGGCCAACACTCAAGAGTTTTTAAATATGTTAGCACAGATTTACATCAGAGTTGTTTACAAACTCTGCCACATCCTTGACCTTGTTGAAGTTAAAGTTAGAAAACATTTATGCTGCGAACAACAAGTAAAGTTTATTAGCTACATGGGAGACAATAAATCAGTCTCACTAATTCTACCACAAGGTTTCCTGTGGAATTCAAAATTCATCAGAAAGTTCACCTGTAGGTCTGATAAAGTCAGCAGCAAAGGCTCTCATAATATCCCCATCTCAGTTTAACCACACCCAGATCCTATCTCCTGGCCCAGCTTCTCCCTCTCCTTCTTACATTAAGGTTCAATGAATTTTCGTCTTACATTAAGGTTCAATGAAGTGTTCTGGTATGGCTCCATCATCCACTGACAAAGGCTTGTGAGTATACATGGTCAGTGGACCCTTGCAGGTCATATGATTAACTAAAATGATCTCCCAAAATGTTCATCTGGGTTACCAGAGCACAGCACAGACATGGGGCACTGACAGCTTCCGTGGGCCCTCGGGAAAGGTGTGGGGTCCTGTCTCCACACTCCCAGAAGGGGCAGGGCAGGGACAATCAGTTTTCTGTATCACCTGAAGTGTAGCACTCTCCCCCAGCTCCAGACAGCAATTTAAGGGCCCAGTGCTCTGGCCACTACCACAGTAGCAGCAGCCAGGAGCCTGGGACCCCTTTGAATCATCAGGCCCTGGGTCAACTACCCTGTTTACTTCATTCCCTATTGGCAGGCCTGGTACAGACATACCAGTCCCACAACTTACATACTGATTCATAAATAGTACCTGCTCTTGCTCTCCGTCTCTATCTTGCTCTCTCTCCCCTCCCCACTGCCCATGGGTTATAAGGCATGAAAGCATTACTTACTTACTTATGTACTTAATTAATTGTATTCTTCAATAGATTAGTTATACCCCAAAATTGCCTTGCTAGCTACAAAGTGTAAATGCTATGACTATTTCTGCTAATCTTATCCAACACCATGTTGTTTTAGGAAGAAGGTGAAACATATTCTACTGTTTTAACTGCATGCATTAAATCCTGTGCCACTTTGACCCAAACTAAAACTAAATGCACTATTGCACTGTGCTGCTGAATGGAGTAGGTCATAGTCATTCTCTTTTCATACTATATATGAAAGTGCCTAAATAAAATGTATCATTTCAACCAAATGATTCTGACACTAATGTTCACTTCTGTAAGGGGACTCTACCATAATCAATATGATGTGGTACCTCAATGAATAATTGTTCATTGAAAAAAACCCATTTGAAACTGAAATATTTTCAGGGAGATGTATACAAACTTTGATGTTGAACACCACTTAGTTTATGTTGTTTAGAACAGTAGCATGCACATTCGCTGAATCACATGTTATTAAAACAGCAGCATATGGCCAACCACTTATTTGCAACAACTTTAAAAGAACTATCCTGTAAAGACTAGCAATAGTTAATGCCGATTGGATAGTTTTCTGGGAGTTCAGAACAAACATATTGCTTTTAATCTGAAAGCAACAGTGGATATTTCTGCCTGATGGCTGTGGGATTCAGAACAACTAACAGATAAATTTGGTGAAGAAACTCATTCTAGTCATGCCCTCCTTTCCTAATTTCCCTTTTCACTGTTTTGTCTTCTTTGCCTGTTCCTCGGGGAATTGAGTGATTGATAGCCTAATCCAATGACTGTATTACAGCTGCCTCAACTTGGACTCTTTTCCTTATCATTAGCAGTTAGCCTATGGTTAAATTCACAGCTCACTGCTTGGTACAGCCCCTGAGATTTAAGGGTCTGGCCTTTAAAAAATATTTAACATAAAACTGAAATCTTGACATACTGAGAAATCAGTTCTCTGTAAGGCTTCCTTAATTAATCCAGTACACTGTACCACTGTTCTATATGAGACTGACATGATGAACTGCTGCTGAAACTCAGAGCATTTTTTTCCCAGTTCAGTGGATGTGCACAAATATCTGAGAATATAAATTCAGGTTCTAACAATGATACAAGCGAAACTAACTTTGCTTTCACAGTAAAGATTTTTTAATTAATTTCTAGCTTGGCATAAATTCTTAGAGACCAACCAAAGAGGGAAATATTGACATATTTAAATGTTTTATCCACAGACCTGTTCTTCACTCTTAACAGATTATTCATTTAGTCCTTCAGTGAATACATCTAATATATTTTTAAATATTAATACAATTTTATATTTATTCAGTTTTTAAGTTTCTGTAAATATACTGGAAAATATTAAAAGTGGAAAGAAAAAGATGCTTAGTAGTCTGACCTTATCTTCAGAATAATACTTATTTTTAAAATGGTTATGGAAAGGATGTAGACCTTGATCTACATTGTAAACCTTTGCCCTAGTTCCAGTCAGTCGATGAGCTGCAGCTTCTATGAAAATGGCAGCTGAGTCCCAGATGAAAAATTATGCATCTCATAAACTGCTATTCTGCTGAAATGTCAAGCTACGGCAGGTCTGTACCTCAAACTCAGCACTTGGCATTTTCCTTCTGTCTGCTTTGTTGCCATGAAGCAAACATGAACAGTGAGGATTTGTGTAGGGCAGGTAGCAGGCGAGCTCACTGTCAAAAATCTATTATTAGGGCTCTGATCTCTTTTGCACAGACCAGTGACGGCAGCACATTGAGAGAAATCAGGCTGCAGTGAAGACATAACAGAGAAAAGAGAATTCTTTGTGAATCTGTACATAATGTATGTAAATGAGATTTTAATGGCTAAGCTACACTTAACCGAAATAATAACCCCAAATTAAACCTGTAATATATATTTATTCTGTATTCCTGTTCTACACTGTTCTTGAAATACACTTTTAAGTATACTCTCTTTAATGTGTTTCTCAATATATATTTATGCTAACACGTGTATATGCATATTTATTTCCAATGATAGATATTAATGGAAATCTGTCTATTGATCAAAATCGGCACCATGCAGTCACTGAGAAAAGATGTGATTATAAAAGTGAAAGCTCTTATTTTTTCAGATTTTTTGTAATGTGCCATTTATTTAAAATAAAAAACAACACATTATTATACCCTCAACTTTCTACCTTTCAATGGAATTTATATATTTAAATAGATTAGAATGTATGTTCTCATTAATAATGCCAATTATTTCATAGAACATATAACACCCTCTGTTTCCTTAAAAGACACAATCAGTGTATGACTGTGTTTTTCATAAAAAAGAGATAGCTCCACTAAATTACTTGAAAAGTAACTGCTGAATTGTAACAATTATATGGTCTCACATCTAGTAACTGAACCTACTATAGATATGTTCCACCAAGATTTCTTGATGGTCAGCCATAGTTCTTACAAGAAAAATGTAATTATAAAGGTTTGCCAAAGTAATAGCTTTGTCATTCTCCTTATGCTACAAGGTATTTTTAAACAAACAAACACACACACTAGTACACTATGGCTACGTCTACATTGGCATGATCTTGCGCAAATACTCTTTAACGCAAGAGTTGCAAGAACAGTTGCGCAAGAGGGCTTATTCCTGAGTGGGAGAATCATAGTTCTTGCACAAGAAGCACTGATTTCACACATTAGAATGTCAGTATTCTTGCACAAGAACTCCCCACCAGTGTAGACAGGCAGCATGTTTATGTGCAAAATCGGCCGCTTTTGCGCAAGATTGCGCCAGTGTAGACACAGCCTATGTTATAGTCACATAAAGCAACATTAGAGTAACCGTATAAAAACACTATTGTAGTCTATACTAATGGGCCAAAGCAATATGACTATTGTAGGAGGTGTTTGGGCCATTACTGTAGAATACTGACATAATTTTTATCACAGTAACAAGAAGAGGTACATATTAGGCACATTGAGCAGGGATTTAGCTTTTAACAGAAGTATTTTGTTAAAGTCCAGCTCATGATGTTATACATTTCTCCTTAAGTATCTGACATGGGCAGGGAGCAGGAAAACAAAGAACTCAAAAGTTAATTCTTAACACACTTAATTTTGCCTATAATAGGTACACTATCTCTTTATAAAAGATTGGGAATATGTAAACACCGTGTGAAAGCTTAATTTCAGAATTTTTTTGTTTACAGTTAATTTTCAAAAGAAAACCATGTAAACATTGCTGGTACCTATAAAACACAAATTTTTCAAATTATTTATTATTTACATAGTAGACTGCAACATCTCACTCAGAGCCAACAGTAACTATTTTTCGGGCAAACACATATCTTAAGTATTAACTTTAAAAACGTAAATATTTAATATGCACATGTACAGGAAGTACTAATATTAAAATGCTTATTGAATGGCCTATAAAAGCAAACTGTAGATCTGCTTCTGCAAGTACACATAGTCTAGGGTTACCATTACCAGATGTACCGATTTTATAGGGATAGTGCTGATATTTGGGGATTTTTCTGATATAGGTTCCCAGGGGCAGATGACAGTTTTGTGGGGCCCCGGGCAGTGTAATTCCACAGGGCCCGCCCTCTGCCATGGCGCATGCGCGGGGCTTTTTGAAGCACGGGGCCCGGGGCGGCCGCCCCGTTCGCCCTGCCCTATATCCGCCCCTGTAGGTTCCTATTAGCTTTTACACCATCACAATTTTTCACACTTGTTATCTAGTCATCTTATGATGCTCAGCTTAATGCGTGTGAGTAGTCTCAGATCTCAGTATTTTTTCTTTTTCAATTAGGAAAAACTCCCCTCCACTAAACATGGGAGGCTCTGACCTATATACTTGCACTCTGTGAAGAAGTGGGCAGCTGCTGAGACCTCACTTAAGGAAGTGGATGAATATGTGGATACATCAAATATTATTCCCTTCCCACAAAGGTGGTATAGGAGACAATGGGGATACTGTGGACTTAGGGCTGTGTTGCAGCTGAGTATCAGCAATGATGTTTAACTGTAACCGGGGCTGAGAGTGGGGGGAGGAGGAGAGCATTTTTCCCCCTTCAACTGCATAGACCTCTCCAGCATACAGACCAGTTACTGTATTTCATCTGTGAGCTGGGTTTTGAATATGACCTCCAAGGAGTAGTTTCCAGTGTCAAAGTAATCAAATCAATAATGCAGTACAATGAGAGAAACAACAATGCTTACTGATGTTCAGCAATTCAAAACAGTTAAATAACACTTAAATAGGAAGCTATTTCATATTCAGCACCTGGGAAGTTAACACTGAATATAACAACTCCAATTTGAATTGTACTTTCAGAGGAACATTATTAAACTGCTGTTTCTAGAAAGAGATTTAAAAAGATGACAGAAGTACATCTCTGAAGACTACCCTGTTCCAGCAGCGATTTCTCTAAACAGCTGTTTTGATTGGCTTTCTTATTTTTTTTAAATAAATCAAAGGAAAATATTTTCTACACCCTAATTCTTTAATAGGAATTTAAAAACATAGCTTCTTTCAAATGAGATCTTTCCCATGAAAGGATGGGTAATTACAGCTGTTCCAGATGCAGTCACTTCTGTACAAGGTAGAGAAAGGGAGAGATAATGAAATGGGAACAGTTCATACAAGAAGTTTCTGTAGTGTTTACCGTGGTTAGGGCAGATTCTTAATCCTCTATGCAGGAAATCCATTTCTGGGGAAAGGCTTGAAGTGGAAAAGTCAGGCCACGTTTGTATAAGGCCACTGACAGACTTTATCATTCACTTTTGCAATGTAGGCTTTTATTAAAGTTACTATATTTCACTTGGAAATGTATAATTTGAAGCTAATTCTATTAGAATAATGTAATCCATTCAATAATACAAGAATAGTAAAACAGCAGAGAATGGCATGCTGCCCACCCTTAGGACAACTTCAATTCTAACATAGAAAATATAATAATTGGACATACTACCTTATAATGTATACTCCTGTTGAGGGGAAACCCTCGATAAGAGAATACCTAGTGAATACCACAAGTGTATTTCAAATGAAAACGCACCACATAAAGCAGCATTGAACAATCATGTATTGGCAGGGAGATGATCTGGATAGACCAAAAGGCAGGCCTTTTCCATCTATAATATCCATGATTCAGACAGCTTCTCCACAACTTCTGTGTACATTCCAGTGCAGTGGGAATCTTCTAAAAAAAGACAATAGCTATGCAGGTAGTTTAGTTTAGCAAATCTTGTAAAGAAAATGGGCCAAATTTGCCACTGACTTTGACTTACTTCAGGATACATTTTAGCCCTGAAAGATTATCTGACTTTTTTTCTACTTTTGAAAGAGTAACAAAAATTTATATGCCTACATAGAATGTAAAATAAAATAATATAAACATGTAAGTGTTCTTATTGCCATTTAACAGACAGGGAAATTAAAGTGTGGAAAGGTCAAGTGTCTGGCTTAGAGCCACACAACAGGATTTTGGTGAAGCTACAAGGAATAGAACTCAAGTCTTTGGCCTCCAATTATTTTGCTCTAACAACTAGATATACTCTTTATGTTCTTATTAAGACAGTTGGTTAGCTCTTGCCTGAATTATTTTAATACTTTCATACATTTGTACATTATTAGGTCCTGGTCCTACAACTCACAGATGTATTATTATGTTCATATAGAGCGCTCTTGGAGGTTTTTTTGAGGGGCGGAGGGGGGACTCTGTGGCATTCCTGTATACAATGAGTTGGAAAATTGGGAACAATTGATATTATTTATAGTCCAGGAAAGCTTATTAATTTGTATACAGAGGTGAACTCTCCAAACTTACCCCAACTATGTGTTTTCTTTTTTTTTTACTTTCCTTTTCTTTTTTTTAAGACACACAGATCGGTGTGATGAGTGCAAAACTACATCACAAATGACCTTTTTAATTGCTCTTAATTGCTCTTGATATATGTGTACAGTCATAAAGAAACAAAAGTGTGTGTGTGTGTGTGTGTGTGTGTGTGTGTGTGTGTGTGTGTGTGTGTGTGTGATTTTAAACTAAAAACCCAAACCTCTCCCAGGCTGGGATCTGTTATGATATCAAAAGTGAATTTTTAAGCAGAATTATAAATCATGAAAATATGGAAACGCTGAGAACCTCTTAGGTACAGCTGAACATTCAGGTGCTGCCGTAATTTACACTATATACATGCTTTAAATTTGTGACATAAAGGACACACTTTTCATAATGCAGTAATTTTATGGTTTTATTAGACTGACTTATAGTAGGAAGAACTATTCAGAAATTGCAGCTTAAATGAGAAAATGGGAATAGTGTTAGTTATATAAAATACTACTGCAATAGTTCTTTTATTAATTTTTAATGCTCAGAACCCACTGTGACCTCCTTTATTCTTTTGCTGTCAACATGGCAGCCAGGAAAAATTGAAATGGGCTGACAGAAAGCCTAGTGAGTACTACAGCCCTAACACTGTGAATCTGCTCTCTCTCTCTCTCGCTCTGCATCCACCATCTGCATATCAATAATATTTTTATGCCTCGTTTGACAGTCACTATGAAATAATCATACAATAAGCAGATTTGTTATCCCTGCACTGTAGTTCAGAGGTGCCCTGAATAAGTTTTGGATGTTATTTAATTATCCAGTGCAACAGGCAATTTATCACAGTATATGATTTGCTCACATTAAAGTCAATTTTAAAAATACACAACCCATTGTCTTTGCCCAGTCTTTGTGTTCTCAAAGTGTAACACAACTACACGAAATACAGCATTTTTGTCTGCCCAATGTCCTCCAAATAAATGTTTTGGACCAATTCAGCAGTGCTTTACTTGAACAGTGAGATGCTATTATGTTATGTATATTTACTACTTTCTCTATCACCATGGAGACAAATCTTGACACCAGTACAGTCAAGAAGCTCACAGCATTGTCTTTGCAGGATTCAGTTCCTGTTGTCACAGTGACAGTGAGCACAAAGTCAACAGATTAATACATTAGTGAGTCTAAGCTCTGAATTAAAGTATAAAACTTTGTGTTGCCAGTTATAAAATCAAATCTTGACCCATCACATTGAAATATCATATACCCAAGTATAAATATTACAAAAGACCAGTATATAATAATGTGATATATTGTTTTTTTGTGGTGGTAAGAAAATAAAAAAATGTATGTGAAGTGAATTTCAGTGGTAGGAGATAGGGTCAGCCTACAACAAGCATACTGCATTTGGAATGTTTATATTTTCCCCCTTTCCAAACCCTTTCCTTGTCCTCTGTCTAACATGTGGCCTGACAATTCTGACAGAATGAAAAATTCTAAGAAAACTGAGGGTCATAAGAGAAGAGATTTGCCTCCTTCTCTTGTGACCCTATCGCAAGTATTCTGTTGCAGTGTTTTACCATTAAGGAAAGGATAATATAAGTGTCTTCACACTTAGTCTGTTCCACCGGTCATGACTATTTGAAACATTGACCATCAGTGAGATTTAAGGACTCAGATTTACTGCAGACATGATATTCTAGCCCACTACAAGGACCTCCCAATGTCTGTCAGCCTCCAAGGAAGCATTATGGATCAAAAAGGCAATGCTTACCAGACACACCGCCATATGTGGTCTTCTTTTCTCCACCAACTGCAGGCCAAGGTGTGCCATCTGCTTTTAGTCCCATCAGTCCTGACACTGTGTTTGTGGCTGTCACACCATCTGCACCACCTGTGAAATGAAATAACATTTTCTTTTTGTTAAACCATGTTCAAGGACAACAGAGGAAAACAAATACAGAAACAGTACAGTTGTTAAATATTTAGGCCCAGAGCCTCATCTGATGCCAAAGAGCACAATGCAAATCAGGAGTGAAAGGGAGCTTTAAAACCAATTTTGGGTTGCCTCATATTGAGCTATTCCCCTAGTAAAGTTAAGAGGCTGATATGTCGGTAGAGCACAGAAAATGCTAAGACAGCCTCTCTTATCCTTTGCTGTAAGATTTGCTACTGCTCTACAGCATTAAAGATTTCTCTATACTGAGATAATGCTCTCATGTTTTGTTATACTGACTAATGGGGAAGAAAGTGAGTAAGCATGTAACTTAGTCAATATTACATTCTGAAATAACACTGCGGCGGAATTTAGGATGTAATCGACGAAAGACTTTTTTCTTATGAAAAACAGTATATGGGTTTGCCATGAGATTGAACTGCAGTAAGCTAATAGAAAAACCCAAGCTCTTTGAAAACTGAAGGTAATCCAAAATGAACAGGAGGACTACCTCATTCTGGCCTGTATGCTGCGGAACATCTAAGAGCCAATGATGGAAATCCTGAACATCCTCCACTGGTATCTGGAAGACTTGGCAATGTGGATGTACGGAGGAGAGGGGATCATCTGCCTGGCTCAAAACACGGTGGGATATCATAATCTTCTCCATGAGGTGTTTTCTTAATCTCAGCTCAGGAGTTCATGATGGAAAGCATGACACGTGCCACACTTTGCAGTAACATTCATATCGCCAGACAGTAGAGACAACATTGATACTTGTCATTCACAGAAAAAGAGCAGAGAATAGAAAAACATTTCTTGAACTTTGGGACTCAGGGCACAGTCCCAGACTGTGAAGAGAAATTTCCTGGCACAGAGAACAAAAACTAATTATACTACCATATTTTCCGGCGTATAAGACAACTTTTTATACTAAAAAACATCCCCCAAAAATCCCAGACCATCCCAGACCAGGAAGACGCGGAGCAAAGCCACGGAGGGGCTCGGGCAGCGGGGCAGCCCAGGCGCGTCTGGGCTGCCCCGCTGCCCGAGCCCCTCCGCGGCTTTGCAAAGCCTCGGGGGAAGCCAGCAGCGGGACAGCCCAGACGCGCCATGGCTGTCCCGCTGCCGGCGTCCTCAGAGGCTTTGCTCCCGGTGTCCCTGGTCTGCTGGAGACGGTCCCCAGCAGACCAGGGGCACCGGGAGCAAAGCCGAAGCGGCGGCGGGGTCCTGAGCCTCTGAGGCTCTGCCCCAGGGTCCACAACAAAAGCCTGGTCTGCTGGGGGGGACAGCGCACTAGCTGCGCCCCCCCCAGCAGACCAGGGGCACCGGGAGCAAAGCCGCAGCAGCGGCGGGGTCCTGCGCCTCTGAGGCTTTGCCAGAGCAAAGCCTCAGAGGCGCGGCACCCCGCTGCCGCTGTGGCTTTGCTCCCCGTGCCCCTGGTCTGCTGGGGGGGGGGGACGGCGCAGCTAGTGTGTGCCCCCCCAGCAGACCAGGCTTTTGTTGTGGACCCTGGGGCAGAGCAGCTGGGGCGCTGCCGGTTGGCCTCTTAAGGGGGGGGTAGTCTTATACGGCGAGTATAGGCGAAAACCTATGTTTTAACTAGAAAATTAGGGGGTCGTCTTATACGCCCAGTTGCCTTATACGCCGGAAAATACGATAAGTCCTTGAACTAGACTATATGGACTATAAGCTATTTACAAATTTATTTCCAGAGTAATAATCATAAAAGTTGGAGAAACCTATGGACATAGAGATTCTGACTCAGGCCATGTGGCAGTAAGAAGGAATATTCACTTGCACAGCCTCTTAGGCCCTCAATGTGGAGCATGAGGTGAACTACTATATATATGCTTGATAGAATTTCTGGAATTGGGTGTATGGCATGCATGCACACTCAGGCTATGTCTAAACTACACCATCTGTTGGCAGAGGGATGTAAATGAAGCTCTTCGAAAGTGCAAATGAAGCGGGGATTTAAATATCCCACGCTTCATCTGAATAATCACGTCATGGCACTGTTTCAGCCTATATTTATGGCCTATATTTTAGGACATTTTTTGAGGAGTAGAGGATCTTTCAAAAAGGCGCCCCGTTGTCAAAAAAAACCCTGCATCTAAACTACAGTTTCAGTTTCGAAATGGCACTTGTTTGAAACAGCACCATGACATGATATTTAAATCCCCGCCTCATTTGCACTTTCAAAATGCTTCATTTACATCCCTCTGCTGACAGAGGGGTGTAGTTTAGATGTAGCCTCATCAGGTGTGTAATACATAGAGGGACCAGCACTCAATGGAGAAATTAACGTTACATAAAGAACAACTCAGTGAAAGTATTAAGTAGGCCTAACTGACTGAGTCTATTATCTGTTTGGACAAATTGTATTTACCAGGAAGGAACATTTTGAAAACTGAAAAAATAGATAATAAACACCATATAAAACTTGGTCTTACTCCAAAATGCTACTTCATGATAAATACAATTTGGTCTCATTATACATATAAAATCATGATCATGCACACAGACACACACCTCTCTACTTTCTAGAAAGAGGTTTACTCTACAATATTCTCTTTATATGTTAATGCACTAGAATATATAGAGTACAAAATTGTATAGACAGTCTTTAACAGCAAGCACCATGCTTACTCTAAATATTTTAAACAGTCCCTTTTCATACTAGCTTTTATTAGTATTTGTTCCTGCTTTGAGCACTACAGCTGCAAATCTATATAACTGTACGGTATATGCATTTGAGTTTGTTACCTTCTTGAGCAGCCACTGCAATATTCACAATATCAGTGACATTTGGGGTCAGCTTGGCAAAGAAAGGAATCTGAACAGCTTGTCTAACCCAGCGACAGATGTTACGGACTAGCTCTGGATTCTGTTCAAATAGGGCAGATAAATATAGGACATAATTAAAAGGAATATGATCAAAATGTATAGATGTGCAATAGGAGAATCTTCTGATAATTTGCTGTACTGTGGTTTTCTGAAATTAAACTTCACAATTGTGTCATGTCTCATTAGTTAACTTAGGTTAACACAATAAAAGCGAATTGCAAATCCATTATAGAAGAGTGAGATCACATAAAACAAAGAAAAATAAATCTTTTTCAAGAGACAATAAAATACAATAAAATATTTGTCAACAGGATAAAATAAAACTTCAGGCAACAAGGAATTAATTTAATCCACTAATATAGCAAAAAGATAATCTTTATAATGTGTCCCATTCCATGTAAATAATCGCTGTAATATAAAATAACACTATCCTGAGCCTACCAGCCCTATGTATTTCAGATTTCTGTACCACTCCATTAATTCAGAATATAGGTCAGGATGGTAAAAAGTTTAATGAAAAATCAAATCTTTTCAAGTTTGCAATAGAAATCTTCATGCTTTGGCTTCTTATGGCTGCCAGGTTTAGCTCAGTGACAGTAATGCTCATTGATTCTGGCCTATGCAGTAAGTATGGGTGGGTGTTTCGGGTTTTTGTTTTTAAATACAACATTTAGTACAAACTTCTCCCTGCACTTACTGATAATGCTGTTTAGTATATTCCCCTAAAAATTGGAAGTCAGTATTAACCTTGCTAATCTAATCCAGGTATGGTAAAATGTTTTTAGAAAATGGTGTTATTACAAGATGCAGTATAAACTTGTTACCTGTGGATAGTTTATTTGCAGCGCTGGTGATTGTTTATATTTATTAATTATTTGTCTTCAGCACAGATCATTAAACTCCACATTTAAAACAATTTTTCTCATTTTGATATTAATTACAACAGATATCCAACAATGTCACTCATAAAAATATGATGTGGTTAAGACGAAACTATGTTATAAAGTTCAGTTGATTTTGAAGATGTCAGTTTAACGATCTGGGCCTCCTGCATAAGAAATTCTTTCCATTGTGGGTTTTTTTATTTGACCTTGAACAATTAAATACAAACATCAAAACAATATATACAGTACATCTACACAGTCTACAATGCATATTCATGAACGAGAAAAATCCTGAGACTTAGCTCTGCAAATTCTAACTAATAAAAATGGTGATTTATCCTGTACATGCAACTTTCATGCAATATTTATAACAGCTGCATTGGATTAGGAAAGCAGTTGCATAGTTGTGAATTTCATTTCTGAGTTATTAATTTCCTGGGGTCCAGGGAAAAAATGAGAGAACCTCTAGTCTAGAAGATACAAATTGCACATCTCTGTGTTAATTCTTTCCACTAGACCTGGGTTTCTCAAACTTCATTGTATTGTGACCTGTCTGTCAACAAAAATTACTAGATGACCCCATGCAGGGGGACTGAAACATGAGCCCTACTGTCCCAGAAAATCTGAGTCCTACTGCTGGGGGGCAGGGGCAGAAGCTTAAGGGTTTTAGCCCCTCTGATATTGGCTTCGGTACCAGAGCTGTGGGGTTCTGACTTTGGCTTCAGCCCCAGAACCCAATAAATCTAAGCCAGCCCAAGGCCCCAATAACAGGGTTGTGACCTACGTTGGGGACCTGAGAGCAACAGTTTGAGAACTCTTGCATAGACATTCTGACAAGAATGCAAACATTTGAATTATTACTATTAGACCTTCAGCATCAATTATCTGCCTTATATGGCCTGATTGATGCATTTTAATGGAATTTATTTAAATACTCAGATTCCAGAATCTAAATTTTAATTAAAAAAAATCTGATTTTTGCCCACCTGGTAATAAAGATAATTCCAAATGAAGTGTGCATAAATGGTATCCTCTTTGCTTTGTGAGTCTGCTGATAGTTTGAAACATTAGCTCTGTGTTTAGCTCCCCAACCTTTGTTATGGCACTACGGTGTTGAACTTAAATTCCAGTGTGATGGTCCATTAGTATTAGCATTAATAATTTAATTAATGGGAAATGGAAGATGGTAACGGGAAAGCCCATGAAGCCCATGAACTGGGATTTTATGCAGAGAAAGAAATACAGATGGAAGAAGAGACATAAAAAAAATAAATAAAATAAAACAGAGAAGAGGAAGCAATAAGAGAAAGAAAGATGGGGAAAGAAGAGGAACAAAGTGGAAATGTAGTATTAGTCCTCACAGTGAGGATGTTTAATAAAGGGAGTGCAAAAGAGTAACAGGAATAGGTTCAGAAGATAAATATTTTATGACCACAAGTGCTCTTTATAGCCAGACAAATGCATTTTGGGAACATCCGGAAGACAATTCACATAATTTGCCATTTAAAAATGAGACATCTGTCAGAAAACTAGAAGCCACAACAATAATTTCAACAGGAATTTCACAACGTTATTGTTCAATATAGTACATTAGCTGATCTTGCCTAATTACAATTACATACAATGGATCAAAATTTACAGTCTTCAGTCACTTCTTAATTACTTTAATGGAAACAGTTTTGCCTGCATAAGGACAAGGTAAGAACTGAAGGATTTGGACAACTGCAATTATAGAAAGTGCAGAGTGATATTCTTTTGCCTGCCAAAATCCTCAGTGTAATGCATACTTACTAGAAATACAGGAATTGCCACACTGGACCATACCAGTGATTCATCTAAATACATAATCCTGTCTCTGATAAAAGTCAATTTAAGATGCTTCAGAGAAAGACACGGTGTAGGAGATCTGCTTACGAGGATTTTTCTTCCCAACTCTTATCTATTACTAAGGGTATGTCTACACTACAGCACTAATTCGAACTAACTTAATTCGAATTAGTTAATTCGAACTAAGCTAACTCGAACTATTGCATCTAGACCTAAAAACTAATTCGAATTAGCATTCTGCTAATTCGAACTAGCATGTCCACATTGAGTGGACCCTGAACCGAGGTTAAGGATGGCCGGAAGCAGTGCCGGCAGGGCATCAGATTACGACTTAGAGCGTGCAGCTGCTGTCTCAGGCTAGCCGAGGGCTGTGCTTAAAGGGACCCGACCCCCACCCCAGACAGACAGTTCTCAGGGGTGCCCCACTTGCAAAGCAGTCCTGGCTTGGAGTGCCCTGAGTGCCCACACTCGGCACATCAGAGCACTCGGCCATCCGCCCGGCTGCACTTGCCGCAGGCTGCCATCCGGGGGAGTCAATCGGGGGGCTGCAGGAGAGTTTCCACCCTGAGGAGCCAGCAGAGCCACCCCAGTCCTCCTCATTGGGGGCTCGTACCCCATTCCTCCCTCACATCCTTCCACTTACCCGTCCCTAGCCCCCCTTCTTGATGTAAAAAATAAAGGACATGTGTGGTCAAAAATAGAAACTCTCTTTATTTAACAAAACTGGGGGAGACTGGGAAAAGGAGGTGGGGGAGGGGAAGAGAGGGTGGGAGAGGGGAGGGCAACTAAAATGATCAGGGGTTTGGAAGAGGTCCCATATGAAGAGAGGATAAAGAGACTGGGACTTTTCAGCTTAGAAAAGAGGAGACCGAGGGGGGATATGATAGAGGTCTATAAAAGCATGAGTGGTGTGGAGAGGGAGCATAAAGAAAAGTTCTTAATTAGTTCCCATAATAGAAGAACTAGAGGACACCAAATGAAATGAACGGGTAGCAGGCTTCAAACTAATAATGGTAAGTTCTTCTTCACAAAGCAAATAGTCAACCTGTGGAACTCCTTGCTGCAGGAGGCTTTGAAGGCTACAACTAGAACAGAGTTTAAAGAGAAGTTAGATAAACTCATGGAGGTTGGGTCTATGGAGTGATATTAGCCAGGAGGTAGAAATGGTGGCCCAGGCTTCTGTTTGTGGAAGGCTGGAGATGGATGGCACAAGACAAATGGCTTGGTCATTGTGGGCCACTGTCGGCAGACAGGCTACTGGGCTAGATGGACCTTTGGTCTGACCCAGTATGGCCATTCTTATGTTCTAAGATCAGGGTCAGGGGTTTCACTGGACCACCTTGATTTTCAGGCAAACCTGCTCCTGGGTGGCTAGGCTGGCAGCTATCCTGCCCTAGACTGCCACTTTCCTGTGCCTAGTGCGGAGGTCGTGGATGTTGGAGGCTTCCCCCCAAACCTCGATGAGGTTCACGATCACTGCACTAGACCAGGCTGGCGCCCGCCTCTTGCAGCCCCGGGCAGGCTCCTGGGAGCCGCCATCCTGGTCCCGGGGAGAGGCGGAGGGCTGGGTGGCAGCGGGTGGCTGGCTCGTGCCGTGCCAGGTGCAGGGTCTGCTGGCTGGGTGTTCGCAGGCTTGCACCTGGCATGGGCACCATAGCCAGACCGTGCCCCTTTAAGGGCTCCGGGGCCGGGAGGAGGGCAGACAAGCCCTTAATTCAAACTACTTAATTCAAACTAGGCGTTAGTCCTCATAGAATGAGGTTTACCTAGTTCGAATTAAGCGCTCTGCTAGTTCAAATTAAGTTCGAACTAGCGGTTTGCATGTGTAGCGCCTATTAAAGTTAATTCGAACTAACGGCTCTTAGTTCGAATTAATTTTGTAGTGTAGACGTACCCTAACTGTCTTATGCCTTGAAGTGCAAGGTTTATATGCTAAAATGTTTTTATCTTATCTAATGTTACTATAAATATCATCCATATTAATCTCTAAGGGTATGTCTACACTACCCTCCTAGTTCGAACTAGGAGGGTAATGTAGGCATACCGCACTTGCAAATGAAGCCCGGGATTTGAATTTCCCGGGCTTCATTTGCATAAGCGGGGAGCCGCCATTTTTAAAACCCTGCTGGTTCGAACCCCGTGCAGCGTGGTTACACGGGGCTCGAACTAGGTAGTTCAGACTAGGCTTCCTATTCTGAACTACCGGTACACCTCGTGGAACTACCTACTTCGAGCCCCGTGTAGGTATGCTGGATGGGGTTCGAACCAGCGGGGTTTTAAAAATGGCGGCTCCCCGCTTATGCAAATGAAGCCCGGGAAATTCAAATCCCGGGCTTCATTTGCAAGTGCGGTATGCCTACATTACCCCGCTAGTTTGAACTAGCGGGGTAGTGTAGACATACCCTAATTCTTTTTTGAATACCACAAAGTTCTTCCACTAAGGATATATTATGGCAACAAGTTTAACAGGTTTAATCATGCAGTGTGTAAAAAATACACCCTTTTAACAGTTTTACAATTTGCCTTTCAATTTCATTGTGCCCCTTCTTCTTACATTATTCTTATTACAGAAAAATTAAGCTGGATCAGGAATTAGCATTTATGGTTACAAGGTGAGCCATGCATTACACCTTTCAGTTCCTCCTGAGTTCACTCTTCTAGAGACAGATTTTGTTACCTTCAACCTTCTTGCTTTGAACTACAAGTCTACCACTCGCGGACTGGGTTGCTGGGCTGCAACTCTCATTACCAACCATGATGCATGACAGGACCTACTGTGTTTGGCACCTGTTAATGCTTCTCCATCAGGATTAAAGTGACTCTATATCAGCTCCTGCAAAAACATGGCATTACTTATTTGCCCTCAAAGTCAATAGCACTCAGAGCTAAAAAGAACCAATGAAGGTCTAAATGCACATTTCCCCTCATCTGAATCTTAATCTTTCCTCGCAGACTTTATACATTCCATTCAGCCCAGTTATTTCCATCTCTAGGCTGAGAGAAGTAGACTACCTGGTGCATTCTTTTCTTCCCATGAGTCATTGTTTCCCTTCACAGGGGAGCTGCTGGCAGTCCCCATAACTCCCTTCTTTGTTAGGCTCAACATATTTAAGGTTTAGCAACCACTATCTCCCTTGGTTTGTCCTAGGAAGTGTAATCTTTGCCCACACAGTTGGAACCAGATCAGGCATATTCCCCAGTAGCTTCCCCACTGTTCCCCCAACAAAGGCATTTGGTATAAGTGCACCTTATCTTTGCCATTTTTTTCATTTTTGCCACTTGCTGCCTCCTTTGATTTGACTTTATGCAGTCAGGCAGGATGATATCACACAGGTGAACTGAGGAACATGTGATATTTATAAAAATAATGTATATAACTTCCTCAACCAAGATAGAAATATGTAACATTAAGTTTAGTGAGGGTACCTTTAAGATTAGGAAGAATGGCATAAGATAGGGAAACAGCAAGATGGAGCCAGAGAAAGTGAGGCTTAGTGTAACCATGCCTGGACCAGGAGCTCCATCTATTGAGTGCTTGCAAGAGTGGGCCATTACATTTTAAAAATCTATTCACTTAAGTCTACAAAATTCAACAATCTATGAGAATGTCAGCATGGAAGCTCAGAGGAGGCCACCATGTCTAAGACACTCCTTCTCTTCTGCTGACTTCCTTTAAGCACAGCACAATAAAGAGTGCATTATTGGCCTTGCTTTCTTGTGCCTGTTAGAGGTGAATAGAAAGTAGCTCAGCTGGGATGGCAATCAGGATCAGGATCCCTATTGGGAAGCTTTGGAGATGGAAGGATACTCATTTCTCTAAACTCCTCCTTCATTCAAGCAATTTTGCTGTGATAGGCTTGGAATCTTGTATAGATTTTTATCTCCTTTTTTATAATCATAACTTTGAGAACTGACATAAGAACATCAGCCACACTGGGTCAGACCAAAAGTCCACAAAACCTAAATTTGTCTTCTAACAGTGACCAATGCCAGGTGCCCCATAGGGAATGAACAGAACAGGTAAGTTTATTTCAAGTTTCTTTTGAAATAGACTGCTATTCCAACAAGTCCCTTAATCTTCATGAAACGAGCTTTACTGGGTCATTGGAAGAGCATGCCTGTTATTTTGATTGCATTTTGAAATAATGGGCATGCTGTAAAGATGTGGGAAACACTATTTTGGAATACTGGACATATCCCAAAACAGCACCCCAAGTGCCTTTTCACCATTTCCAGCTTCTGATAAACAGAGACTAGGGACACCATTTCTACCATCCTGGCTAACAGCCATTTATGGACTTATTCTCCATAAATTCATCTAGTTCTTTTTTCAATCCTGTTCTAAACTTGACCTTCACAACACATTCTTGCAAGGAGTTCCACAGATTGTGCATTGTGTGAAAAAGTACTTCCTTTTCTTTTTTTAAACCTGCTCCCTATTAATTTCTTGTGTTATGGGAAGGAATAAATAACTCTTCTTCATTCATCTCCTCCATACCAGTCCCCCTTCATTCTAGCAGCTCTACAATAGCTACTCACGGAGTTCTTGGTTTTCTTTGATCCCTCTTCTAGAATGCACCTAGCCAGCAAGATTTATGTCTGGTGTGTAGCCAATTTGCATAATGTATGAGACTACCACACTTTTTGCCTTCAGATAAACCAGAGCTAAAATCTAGCCTTTAAAAGACTAGGGTTTAAGAGCTACCATTTCAAAGTTTCATGGTATCTTTGTTTTATGAGCAATTCTCTTGCCCTTGCTTCCAACATTTCACAACAAAACCAAAGGGCTTCACCTTAAATCATTGATAATTGATGTCTTCAGAGTCTCATTCCAGTATTCAAGTTCTTTTTAGGTTACTATTCCATAGGATATACAAAAAAGTAATCTCTTCTCTTCCCCTCTGGGATGTCCAAAATTACTGTCATAAAACCAAATCTGCCTACATTTCATTGTACCTAATTACAGAGTTGCAATTAATCACTGTAGCAAAAGAGACATCATTTGTGAATTTCACTGCTAATTTTATTGTATCCTCTTATTCTAGCAAGGGACATTTTAGTTTATGCACTTGTCCCATTTCAAACTTAATTAAAACTAACAATTTATTTAAAGCCTGTCAAATTAGGGGGAAAATCTTCTACAGTGGGAGACAAATAACCCTCTCCTTGTATTCAGAGTAAAACATTTCCTCATTTCTCAGGAAATTTGACAGTGAGAATTCAGTCAACATATTCCATCAGCTATAGCTGTCAAAAGAGACAGCAAAGGGGAAGCTTAACCAAATGCAGGAGTAATGGTACTCATAGATGCACATGTAGTTATTTATGCATGTTGGGTAAAATTTTCTAACACTCCTAGAGCCTCGCTCCTAAAAAGGCAGTTAGGTGCCTAAAACCCAGGGAAATCAATAGAAGTTAGGTGACAAAACACCTTTTTGCAAGCAGAAAATTGCAGGCTCAAATTTAGAAGGAGATTTTGTAAATGTTCACTATATATTTGAAGTCTTATGACCCCTTTCAGCCTTCTCTTTTTTAGACTTAACAGTCCTTATTCTTTTGACCTTTCCTCATATGTCATGTTTCCTAGAACCTCTTATATTTGTTGATCTCCTTTGATATCTCTCCAATTTGTTCACATCTTTCTTAAAGTGTGGCACCCAAAACTGGATATGACACTCCAGCTGGGACTTCACCACTGCAGAAGAGAACAGTACAATTACTTCAGATGTATTATCTATGACACTTCTGTTAATATACCCCCCTATATTATATGGCTATTCTCATTTCTTTTAAATACGTATTTCTTACTCACACAAAGACAATAACATTTAAACATCATGACATATAAACGCCCCTTAAAGCAAAAAGGATCTTGTCAGAGCATGGAATGAATAAAAACTGAAGAACTCTCTCAGGATTTAGCCCCAATATTCTTATTCTCTTAATTACCCTATAAAAACAAGAACAAGACCAGATTTTAGCTTTGTTCTCAGTTATAAAAGAAATAAAGCCGCAGCATGTAGGTAACACTGTCAGCAGGGCATCATGACTTGAGCAGGTGTTTTTCAGATCAGTCACTTTTAAGTTCCACTCTGGGAGCCTAATGCAGATAGATTCTCCCTTTTTTTTTTTTCAATCATGCCAACAGTGGTAGGACAGAATCAAGTGATTTTGGATTAGGGCCATGCTTTTTGTCATGGCTGAGTTGAGACATCAAAGTTCTGAGTCCTATTCTATATTGGAAGAAACAACAGTGACTGTTAAGGCATTGCCAGTACTGGACAGTGACCCTACTGGTATTCAGAAACAAGCTCTGCATGCATGTAGCTTATTTAGTGACTTTATAAAAATACTCAGCTCTAGTACAAAGCCTCAATTCAAAATCCAGTGGAACATTAAAAAAATACAGTTCTCTAAAATCATAAAAGATTATGAAAAACCAGGATTTCTAAATAAAAGATTATGAAAAACCAGGATTTCTGTTTAAGTACATCCCCATCTTCTAGCCTCTTAATTTTATTCAATCTTGTAGCTCCTCTCTTCTGAACAACTAATTTAACTTTTAAAGTTTGTTTCACTAAACTGTTTCATCATATAATTAACAATGTTGATATAGGTCATCTTGAAAAATATTATTTTGATCCTTTCCATTCTCCTGGGTTTTCAAATAGCTTTCCTGTAGGGGTTCATAAATAAATAAACACATGCACAAAGACACCCACAAATAAATAAATAAATACATAAATGCCTTGACTACCATCTTTCTCCATTACAATTTGAAGAATTTAAACTAGAGAAAAATTATACCATTTTTATTTGTGTACAATATTGTAGCTGCAAAATAGAACAAAGTAGCCAATTAAAAACACACCAAACTATACTTTATATTTTAATGTATCTTATATAATCATCAATATTAACTCAAGAATACATTTATCAAAGTGATCCATGAAGCTCCACTTTTGAATTCTGTTAGCAGGATTTTTGAACAAAACTCCTACACACTGTTTTGAAAAATATATCATTTAAAGATCAGAGATTAACCAATCTGAACAAGGTAAAAAATCAGCCGGAAAAAAATTACTGACCAATACACAAAAGTCTGAAATATAAATGTGTGTTGGAGAGTTAGAACACTGAAAAGAGGACTGTCAATAGCAAAAACAGGGTTGGCTCAAAAGATTTTAAGTTGTCTGTATTTAGTAGCCTTTCCATATAAAGGCTTTCTTGTTTTGTGTTTTTATTTCCCCGCCATGAAAAAAAAGACAATTCAATTTATTTTGATTACAGAGTCTTGCTTCTACATAGTGGAACCCTGCTGCATTTCATTAGCTTAGTTTTGACCTTTTTAATTTAAAAATATTGAAATCACCAAACATGCTAATGTTTACAAAACAAACTAATTTTAAAATGCACTGGATTTCTTTACTCTTAATAGAGTTTTTTAAATTGCCAGAGCCATCTTCCATGCATTGGGAAAAAGTTCTTTTTGTTTGACTGTGATAGATCAGGTAGGACTGGCAACTACCATTTACAGCTATTGATTTCACTCAACAATAAAGGACCAAAATTCAACAATTATTCTCTTCAATTGTCACAACAATGGTTAAGGATAGTTGAATTTTGGACTGAAAGAATGAAGCAAGGATTGACAGCTGAAATTAGCAATTGTTTCATTCAGAGAGTAAATCAATACTCAGGTGTAAATATTCCAAGTTCAAAAACTGAAATAGTGTATTAAAATTTTCATAAGCTATGAGTTGTGAGTGGAAAAATATGTATTGAGAATATCAGAACATTTAGGGTGATGGCTAATAAAAAAGACATTGCTTCCCTCCCAGAATATCATATTTTATCTTGGGTTTCTATATGACCAAAATAATACTTCTCATATCACTGTAAAAAAGTGGTATACAGCATGATTAAACAATATTTCAACTCTTTAGTTCATGCAGAGGTTACCTGCTAGAGGGCATAAAGGTTTGATTAGGTTTATGTCGTACATGAGAAATTTTAAAGGAAAGCATACAACACGCCTTAAATATATGAGCTCTGTAGCTACAAATAGTTTTTTCTTGTAGTCAGGTAGGCAATCTCTTAGTCCCCTTACTATAAATAAATAGGTAGAATAAAACAAGTACTTCAGGAAATCATAAATCTTTCATACTCTATAATCAAATTAAAGAATTTAAAGTCTATGTATTGATTAGAATTTCCCACTATTTTTACAAGTAATCATTATTTGCATCTTTATTCAGTTTTAGATACACTGTAAATGGTCAATTTTCATATTATGTTCACTAGCCATAGCAGGCGTTAAGGCAAAATGCAAAAGCCTATTCCAGACAATTCAGACATGGGAAGTGAAAAGACAGGTGAGTATGCTGTTAACTCATACTTATAGTTCCCAGTGTTGGCATACAAATAAAATCTGTAGTAAATAGCTGATATTAAGATAATGTGTATTGTGGCATTAACATTTATTAGATAACTTCTACCATGAGACAGGATGAAAGATTTTAATTTGCTGAACACTTCATACCCTCACTGTTGTTGTTGATCACATCCTTTCTAAGAAAACTTGTCTGTAGGGTACCATAAGTACTAACAATTCCAATGATTGCAAAGCTAGGAGCCATACGTCTGAAATAGGGCATGTGTAATTAGTAAGTTGTGATCATTAAAAATCATTGTAATTATGTAGTCTACTGAAATGCAACATCTCCTGAATTTTCTACATTTAATTATTATTAAGACTTTCAGAGTATTAGAGGGTGACGGCAAGAGGAAATTGTCAGAAGCCTTAAGAAAGCACTTACTTCCTGTACACTTTGTGAGATTCCTAAGACAACAAAATTCTCATTACCTCTATCCCCAAACTATTCTTATGTCTGTTTCAAGTGGGCTAGTATGACTGATGTTGTAGCCAGGCTTACTTTCACTATACCATCTATGATTCAGATGAACAATTCTTGCTGAAGTGTCTGTAATCATGGTACAAATAAGAAGTAAAATCAAGGGATTTTTTATCACAACATTCTTTCACATATGCATGAACTTGAAGACCATCAAAAATAAAGGTTTCCAAGAAAATCTATTCTTAGGGAATGTTTTCCATAGACAAATAAAATGTTTCCACTCAGAAAACAGCTAAATGCCCCATTAAGAAATAGAATATGATTTCAAAGTTGTTAACATTCTGGTGATACTGTTAATTTCAATATTCTACACTAACACTATTTTGAAATAAATATTTCAAAATAATGGGCTTGGTATTGTGGACGCTCTACTTATTCTTTCAAAATAAAGGGGATTATTTCAAAATAACTCCCTAGTGTAGATCCTCGCTTGTAGTAGTCTATATGTAGTCTAAAACTATTGTCGTGATGAAGATGAATGTCTTCTGAATTGCTGTGCTGGCTTACAAAGAAACTTTTTTGCTACATTTGACCAAGTAAACTGAGTAGCAATATAACAGCTGCTTTTACAGGAGGAAGTAAGTTCATGAGTCAGCATTCAGCAGCTGAACTCTAGAGGATTGTGCCGAGATAAATTGCACATCCATCATGCTCCATTCACGGAGTAGAACTGATCGGATTGTTCCAGAGTACCTACTTGTTGGCTAGTCATTTTAGGTGTCTAGCTAACTTTTGCCTACATTTTGGAGCAATCATATAGAAAGGCATGTGACATGAATACAGCACTATGATCAACACAAAATATAGCAGTTCCTGACAAACACAGATTCTTATTGCACAGAGTAACAAAATGCAATGGAGATTCTCAGACAGTACCTGAAATAGGGGAACTTGGAGAATAAATGTTCACTTTCCATTGCTAAGCCATTTCAATTGATAATACAAGAGTTTTAACAAGGAGCCACCAGTTCAAATATTTTATACAGTGCCTAAAAGCTAAGAAATTACTTCTAAGTACTTATTCTATCTCTATTGCTGGAGTCGTTGGGTATCTCCCAAGACCATACAGTAGAAAACAACAATAATGTCTCTGTGTGTGTGTGTGCATGCGCGTGTGTGTCTCTGTGTGAATTTTTTTCTGATCCTGTAAGATAAATGACTTACTATGATTATTTAGGTCTGTTTGTGTCAAAAAGAGAGGTGTTTTTAACATGATATGGTTAGCTGCCATTCTTCTTATGTATGTTAAAACACTGACCTGAGAATATAAATTCTCTGCTGGTGTAAACTGTCACTGCAACACTGACTTGGGTGGAGATGCACTAATTTTCCCTAGGAGAGTATTTAGTCAAGTGTGTCTTACTTTAATTTACTGACTAAAGAAAAACAAATGGTATAATGGACAAAGAGAGCACACACAACTCTGCCTGCCTCCTCCACTACACTAAACATTGATAAAATGGTTAATACAAGTGAAAAATGAGACACACAACTTCTGAAACAACAAGAAAAAATATTCCCACTCTTACTGTAGAACACTCCTATTATTCTTTGCGTAAGTTGTTGCAGTATGTGGTATAGTTGCTAAACCAACATATTGTAGGGTGAAAGAGTACTACACAAGCAGACATATAGTCATATTGTGTTTAGGGGATCACCTATTTAAAATAGTTCACATCTCCCTGCTGGCATAGCAGCAGTAAATTATTTTGCTAAGCTGTGCACTTCAATTAAGAAGGAGACTCATCATTTTATTTCCAAAGGAGGGTGATGTGAATCGAAGGATGTCACATAGCTAGCTTTCATCTCTGTAGAGTAACCAGTAGCTTTCTTTTTGCAGATTTCCACACTTTTGGATAACACAATGAAGGCTTAGAAGAAAGTTGCTCAACCGCTCTCCTAATTGTAGACATAATACCATAAATGCAGCCAGTAGAGGAAAATGGAGTGTAAGTAAAATGAAAATAAAGATAAGAAAAGGGGTTTACAAAAGCAAGTTCTTTTTAGATATGAACTGAATAGTTAAACTTACATGTAAATGGTTGTGATATGCATTTTGATGCTCACAGTACAAATGTACATTTATTTAATAGACATTAACTCCTCCCCGCCTAACTTCAAATAAAACCCTATAGCTGAATTTGCAAAATATGCAGGTCATATATTTTGGAGGGCAGATAAGATTATTTGCTAGGAAATATTCATAAACAAGTGTGTCATTATCTATGAAATGTCTGTTTATAGTACACTAGGTTTGCTCTTTAGTAAAATAAATTAAGTCTCTTAAAAATAACATTTAGAAGCATACTGTATATGTACAGACATTGACCAAATGTGTCAGTTTTTTTCTGAACCCTTGAAAAAGCGCATCTCCTCACTATACTATTTCTTTCCAAGTTACCAAGAAAATATTTGTGGTTTTTTTGTCTCCTAGTCCTTCCATATCTCTAGCCTCAACATTGCAATAACTATTGGCTAGAAATTTAGTAAAGCAAACTCTTCTGCTCTTTTTTCCCTCTCATTAGAGTAGTGAGGCACATCAAAACTTCTGAAGACCTTGGATGTGAATTGTCACAGACCATCTTGCTGTTAAATTTCTTAGTAGATGTGACATTAAACATGTTGGATCTTGGTTTCCATCTGAACAACAAAAAAATCTTCTAAGGGAATGAACATCAAACCTAGGTTATCAGATCAATCACCTAATGTAACTGTTTGCTTCTCCTTCTGAAAATAACTGACGATAATGCAAGAGTTTTCTGGAATAAACATGTACAGCTTGCAGCTGTAAAATATATGATTTTTCAATCACAATAATGGCAGTATATCTGAACATAATGTTCTTTTCAAGCTGATGATTTAACAAAGAATCTGAGACAATTTTGGCCTGACTCCCAACATACAGATTTTTTAAAAAAAGATTTGTTTCTGTAATGAAATCTTATCAGTAATCTGTAATAATATGGGAGAGAAAACAATGCAAACCTTTAGCAAAGTCTTCTGGATTGAACTGTTTCAGTGCTCAGTTGGGTTTATGATTAGTATAAACTTTTGTCAGGACTATAATTAAAACAGCAATGGGCTAGGATTTTTGATGTATATGGGAAAAATAATACAGTTTAAAAAATGGCACACTGTGTATATCAGGTAGGACTGTATATTTACTATTATATAAACATTGAAGGGCTACATTAGTATTGGACTAAGAAAATCAGCACAATAGCACCAATGAATGATGAGGTTTATGTTTATACTCTTAACAGTATCACCAAACTCTGACAAAGCAAAATTAATTTTTTTACCACCATTAGCTAGTGTCAATCAATCATTTTAAGAAGAAAAACACATCAACTTTTATCACTTGAAAGACACCTGAAATACTGTAATGGGGTAGCACTTACCTCTAACCAGTGCCCCTTTGTCAAATACAAGTGCCTGCACCCTCTTTTTCTTTTTGGTGGCTCTTTATTGACTCAGCCCTTTGGCCTAAAATAAACCCCATTCCAGGGTACAAGTCCAACAGAGAAGTTTCAGGGAGACTTGGTCCTGCCCTCTACTCCAGACACCTGCCCAAGGACTATATAGGATAGCAGACCCTTGTCTTCTATGTCTGTTCCACTGCTCCTCTAATTCTCTAGATCACTTCACTGTAGCCCTGTTCCATCTTTGCCCTTACCTCCTGGTTCTGTCTTGTTTGCTATGATCTATCCACACTGTCCATGGCACTGCTATTCTTCCAGCCAGCCATTCTAGTCTTCACTCTTGGAGTTCTACACAGCAACTAACAGCTGCTCTGTTCTGCAGCTCACTTCATATGGCTTTTTTGGCCCTTGATTGTCTGCTTCCTCTGCAGCTACTATATGTGTATGTCTACACTAGCCCCCTAGTTCGAACTAGGGAGGCTATTGTAGGCATTCAAAGTTGCAAATGAAGCCCGGGATTTAAATATCCCAGGCTTCATTTGCATCTTCCCGTCCAGGTGCCATTTTTAAATCCCCTTAGTCCGAACTAACTGCCCGCGGCTACACACGGCAGACAAACGTTAGGACTTAGTTCGAGTTAACATTTGACTGCCGCATGTAGCCGCGGGCAGTTAGTTTAGACTAAGGGGATTTAAAAATGGTGCCTGGACAGGAAGATGCAAATAAAGCCCGGGATATTTAAATCCCGGGCTTCATTTGCAACTTCGAATGCCTACATTAGCCTCCCTAGTTCGAACTAGGGGGCTAATGTAGACATACCCTACTTCATTTTTTCTGGGGTGAGCTGTGGCAGGATCACAAGGTCTCCAGCAGAGGGGCCTCAGGCCTAATCCACCCCCTCACAAATATGAATACACTTTTCTAGCATTATCTTTCCATGCAAGCAGGTAATTGCTGTAGTTATGCAATCATGGATGAGAAGGTAGAAAGTTCATCAGACAATTCCTCTGTTAAGATATGGCCCATGTTACAAAGAAAATATGAGAATTCCTGATTGATGGCATGAACAGGATAGCTCTTTTGTCTTAAGCCCCGCCTCTTTGTTTTACTTGAGAATCTTCTAGCTCCTTTTTAAGATTCAGAGTATCACTTAGCTCAGCAGCATTCACTTCCTACCTGGGGGTGGATTTGAAAACACCTATGGGATTTAACTCAGAATACTCCATAGCACCGTATGGCTTAATATGGTGTACCCTCAAGGAGAAGGTTACATTTTGGATATGGTCCGCTTTGATGGATCATTGAGAGATCTATGAATCTTAATTGTATCTCCCATTTTATACTGAGTCCCTACATCAGCAAACTTAATCAGAAATCAATAACAATTTTCCTGAGTCGGATCCAAAACACTAAGGAACAAGAGTGTGTGCATGGTCTAAAGAATTTAAATTGTGTTCTGGTCTCCCTCTGCGGCTGCTTTGAGTCGGTTAAGATAAAAATATATTTAAATGAAAATAGTAAGTTTAAACATTAAAAAGAGATCCATATTGTATGGCGAACAGAGAAATGCTATTAATATACAAACATATATGTATAGGTAATGTCATCTTATTGGTTTACAGAGACAAACTCCTCTGAGGGATGTCACTAATCCACATGATAGCCATGAGTGCTCAAATTTTGCATTTGATTCTCTCATTTTACACTAGTTGAAAGATATGTAAAAACTCATGTAGGCAGACAGCTCCCTACTGACTACACTTCTAAGCAGCTTCACATGCATACATTACTCCAGCCAGCTAAGGTTGGAAGTAACTTATGCTCAAAAATTAGCTTGAAATCTGCCTATTTCTGTTTCCATAGGAAGTCCTTCAGGGTTGTTTCTGACCAAATGATACCTCTTTATGAAACTATGGAATGCTACACTGAGATAAACCACAAATGCACAACATGTCCCCATTTGAAGACAGAATGTGTCTAATCAGCTATCACATATGATTATGGCAAATGTTTGTTGTTGCTTTTGACTAAATACACGTTGTAAAAACACCTATATCAACAGTTACAGTTTTGCTGTGATAGGCTTGGAATCTTTTATAGATTTTCATCTCTCTTTTTTAGAATAATAACTTTGGGTATGTCTACACTACAGCGCTAATTCGAACTAACTTAACTAAGCTAATTCGAACTAACTGATCCAGACTAAAAAACTAGTTCGAATTAGCGTTTTGCTAATTTGAACTAGCATGTCCACATTAAGTGGACCCTGAACCAGGGTTAAGGATGGCCGGAAGCAGTGCCGGCAGGGCATCAGATGAGGACTTAGAGCGTGGAGCTGCTGCCTCAGGCTGTGCTTAAAGGGACCCGACCCCCACCCCAGACAGACAGTTCTCAGGGGTGCCCCACTTGCAAAGCAGTCCTGGCTTGGATTGCCCGGAGTACCCACATTGGGCACATCACAGCACTTGGCCATCAGACCGGCTGCACTTGCCGCAGGCTGCCATCTGGGAAGAGGGGGTAATTGGGGGGCTGCAGGAGAACTTCCACCCCCAGAAGCCCGCAGAGCCAGCCCAGTCCTCCCCATCGGGGGCTCGTACCCCATTCCTCCCTCACCTCCTTCCACTTACCCTTCCCTAGCCCCGCTTCCTGATGTACAAAATAAAGAAAATGTGTGGTCAAAAATAGAATCTCTCTTTATTGAACAAAACTCGGGGAGATTGGGAAAAGGAGGTGGGAGAGGGGAAGAGAGAGGGTGGGAGAGGGGAGGGCAACTAACATGATCAGAGGTTTGGAAGAGGTCCCATATGAAGAGAGGCTAAAGAGACTGGGACTTTTCAGTTTAGAAAAGAGGAGACTGAGGGGGGATAGGATAGAAGTCTATAAAAGCATGATTGGGGTGGAGAGGGTGTATACAGAAAAGTTCTTCATTAGTTCCCATAATAGAAGGACTAGAGGACACCAAAGGAAAGGAATGGGTATCAGGCTTCAAACTAGTAACAGAAAGTTGTTCTTCACAAAGCAAAGAGTCAACCTGTGGAACTCCTTGCTGCAGGAGGCTGTGAAGGCTACAACTAGAACAGAGTTTAAAGAGAAGTGAGATAAAGTGATGGAGGTTGGGTCCATGGAGTGGTGTTAGCCAGGGGGTAGGAGTGGTGTCCCTGGCCAAAGTTTGTGGAAGGCTGGAGAGGGATGGCACGAGACAAATGGCTTGGTCACTGTCTTCGGTCCATCCCCTCCATTGTCTCTAGGGTTGGCCGCTGTCGGCAGACAGGCTACTGGGCTAGATGGACCTTTGGTCTGACCCAGTACGGCCATTCTAAGCTCAGGGCTCAGGGTTAGGGGTCTCAGTGGACCACCTTGATTTTCATGCACACCTGCTCCAGGGTGGCCAGGCTGGCAGCTCTCCTGCCCTAGACGGCCACTTTCCTGTGCCTAGTGCGGAGGTCGTGGACAGGGTCCACGATGTCCGCACTAGCCCAGGCGGGTGCCCGCCTCTTGCGGTCCCGGGCAAGCTCCCGGGAGCCGCCAGCCTGGTCCCGGGAAGAGGGGGAGGGCTGGGGGGCATCAGGTGGCTGGCTCGAGCCGTGCCAGGTGCAGGGTCTGCTAGCTGGGTGCTGGCAGGCTTGCACCTGGCATGGGCACCATAGCCAGCCTGTGCCCCTTTAAGGGGTCCGGGGCCGGGAGGGGGGCAATAGAGTTTCCCTGGTGTTGGCCAGAGTGGTCACCAGAGAAAGCTGGGGAGGGCTAGCCTCCCACTAGTTCGAATTAAGGGGCTACACACCCCTTAATTCGAACTAGTAAGTTCAAACTAGGCTTAGTCCTCGTAGAATGAGGTTTACCTAGTTCGAACTAAGCACTCCGCTAGTTCGAATTAAGTTCGAACTAGCGGAGCGCTAGTACAGCGCCTATCAAAGTTAATTCGAACTAACATCCGTTAGTTCGAATTAACTTTGTAGTGTAGACATACCCTTTGAGAACTGACATAAGAACAGCTATACTGTGTCAGACCAAAGTTCATCAAACCTAATACTTTGTCTTCTGACAGTGATCAATGTCAAATGCCCCAAAGGGAATAAACAGAACAGGTAATCATCAAGGGTGCATCTACACTGCAGCATTAGCTTGAAATAAGCTATGCACTTTGAGCTACACAAATTGTGTAGCTTATTTCGAAAATATTTTGAAATAGACCGCTATTCCAAAAAGTCCCTTAATCCTCATAGAATCATAGAGCTGGAAGAGACCTCAGGAGGTTATCAAGTCCAGACCACTGCCCAAGGCAGGACCAATCCCAACTAAATCAACCTATCCAGGGCTTTGTCAAGCCGAGACTTAAAAACCTCTAGGCTGTGTCTACACTGGCACCCTTTTCCAGAAAAGGGATGCTAATGAGACCAGTCGGAATTGCAAATGCCACGGGGGATTTAAATATCCCCCGCGGAATTTGCATGAACATGGCTGCCGCTTTTTTCTGGCTTGGGGCTTTGCCGGAGAAAAGCGCCAGTCTAGACGGGATTTTCGGAAAATAAAGCCTTTTCCGGAAGATCCCTTATTCCTCTTAAAAACAGGAATAAGGGATCTTCCGGAAAAGGCTTTATTTTCCAAAAGATCCCGTCTAGACTGGCGCTTTTCTCCAGCAAAGCCCCGAGCCGCAAAAAAGCGGCAGCCATGTTCATGCAAATGCCGCGGTGGATATTGAAATCCCCCGCGGCATTTGCAATTCCGACTGGTCTCATTAGCATTCCTTTTCCGGAAAAGGGTGCCAATGTAGACACAGCCCTAGTGATGGAGATTCCACCACCTCCCTACGTAACCCATTCCAGTGCTTCACCACCCTCCTAGGGAAATAGCTTTTCCTAATATCCAACATAGACCTCCCCCACTGTAACTTGAGACCATTGCTCCTTTTTCTGCCATCTGTCATTACTGCGAACAGCCTTTCTCCATCCTCTTTGGACTCTCCTTCAGGAAGTTGAAGGCTGCTATCAAATCCCCCCACATTCTTCTCTTCTGCAGACTAAACAAACCCAAATCCCTCAGTCTCTCCTCACAGGTCATGTGCTCCAGCCCATTAATCATTTTGGTCATCCTCCACAGTACCCTCTCCAACGTGTCTATATCCTTTCTATAGTGGGGGCCCCAGAATTGGATAGAATACTCCAGATGTGGCCTCACCAGAGCCGAAGAAAGGCGAGTAATCACTTTTCTAGATCTGCCTAATGCAACTTAATATGCCAATAGCCTTCTTGGTTACAAGGACACACTGTTGACTCATATCCAGCTTCTCATCCCCTGTAATCCTCAGGTCCTTTTCTGCAAAACTGCTAGGATATGTGGACTCCGTGCCCGCGGCTACATGCGGCATGGAGTAGGTAGTTTGAATTAGACATACCTCGGGTGTACCGGTAGTTCAAATTAGAGAGTCTAATTCAAACTACCTACTCCATGCCATGTGTAGCCGCGGGCATGGAGTCTGCACTAACGGGGATTTAAAAATGGCGGCGCCCGGCAAGATGCAAATGAAGCCTGGGATATTTAAATCCTGGGCTTCATTTGCAACTTCGAATGCCTACATTAGCCACCCTAGTTTGAACTAGGGTAGCAGTGTAGACATACCCCTACTTAGCTGGTTGGTCCCAGCCTGTAACACTGCTTCGGATTCTTCCATCCAAAGTGCAGTACTCTACACTTGTCCTTGTTGAACCTCATCAGATTTCTTGTGGCCCAATCCTCTAATCTGTCTAGGTCACTCTGAACCCTATCCCTGCCTCCAGCATATCTACCTCTTCTCCTAGCTTAGTGTCATCTGTAAACTTGCCGAGGGTGCAATCCATCCCCTCATCCAGGTCATTAACAAAGATATTGATTAAAACCAGTCCTAGAAACCGCTAGGGCATTCCACTAGAAACTGACCACCAACCCGACATCGAGCCATTGATCACTACCTGTTGGGCCCGATAGTCTAGCCAGCTTTCTATCCATCTTACAGTCAATTAATCCAATCCATACTCCCTTAACTTGCTGGCAAGAATATTGTGGGAGACCGTATCAAAAGCTTTGCTAAAGTCAAGGTATATCACATCCACTGACTTTCCCATATCCATAGAGCTAGTCACCTCATCATAGAAGCTAATCAGATTGGTCAGGCATGGCTTGCCCTTCGTGAATCCTTGTTGACTATTCTCGATCACTTTCCCCTCTTCCAAGTGCTTCAAAATGGATTCCTTGAGGATCCCCTCCCATGATTTTTCAGGGGACTGAGGAAAGGCTGACTGGTTTGTAGTTCCCTGGATTGTCCTTCCCTTTTTAAAAGATGGGCACTACATTTGTAGTTCTCAAAGATAATGTCCAAAGGGTCTGCAATGACATTTGCTAACTCCCTCAGTACCCTCAGATGCATTAAATCTGGATCCATGGATTTGTGTATGTTTAGCTTTTCTAAATAGTTCCCAACTTGTTCTTTCCCCTCCAACGGTTGTCCACCTCCTTTCCATACTGTGTTACCTAATGCATTAGTATGGGAGCTGACCTTGTCTGTGAAGACAGAGGCAAAGAAAGCATTAAGTACTTCAGCTTTTCCCACATCATCTGTCACTAGGTTACCTCCCTCATCCTGTAAGGGCCCCACACCCTTTCTGATCACCCTCTTATTGCTAACATGCCTGTAGAAACCTTTGTTATCCTTCACATGCCTTGCTAGCTGCAATTCAAATTGCTCTTTCACCTTCCTGATAACTCTCCTGCATTCTCAAGCAAAATATTTATACTCCTCCCTAGTCATCTGTCCAAGTTTCCACTTCTTGTAAGCTTCTTTTTTGTGTTTAAGCTCACCAAGGATGTCCCCGGTAAGCCAAGCTGGCTGCCTACCATATTTGCTTTTCTTGCTGCGCATCGGGATGGTTTCTTCCTGTGCCTTTAATAAGGCTTCTTTAAAATACTGCCAGCAGAACTCCTTTCCCTTTCATGTAAGCATCCCAGGAAATCCTGCCCATCAGTTAGTTCTCTGAGGGAGTCAAAGTCCTCATGGAATGAGATTTAACAGGATGTCGGAATAGCACGCCCGTTATTTTGATTGCATTTTGAAATAACGGGTGTGCTGTAAAGACATGGAAAATGCTATTTCAGGATACTGGACATATCCTGAAACAGTATCGTAGTCTAGATGTACCCCAAGTGACATATCACCATTCCCAGCTTCTGATAAACAGAGGCTAGCGACACCATCTCTGCCATCCTGGCTAATAGTAATTTATGGACCTATTCTTCATACATACATCTAGTTCTTTTTTAAACCTGTTCTACTGTTGACCTTCACAACATGTTCTTCCAAGAAGTTGATGGGGACTAATTTAGCTACAATTATTCAAGAGAGAGATATTGAAGTCATTGTGGATAGTTTTCTGAAAACATCCACTCAGTGTGCAGCAGCAATCAAAAAAGCAAATAGAACATTAGGAATAATTTAAAAAGAGCTAGAGAATAAGACAAAGAATATCTTATTGCCTCTATATAAAATCATGGTATGCCCACACCTTGAATACTGCATACAGATGTAGTTGCCTCACCTCAAAAAGATATATTGGTATTGGAAAAGGTTGAGAAAATGGGCAAAAAAAAAAGATTATGGTTTGGAATGGGTCCCATATGAAGAGAGATTAAAAAGACTTGGACTTTTCAGCTTAGAAAAGAGATGACTAAGTGGGGATATGATAGATGTCTATGAAATCATGACTGGTGTAGAAAGTAAAGTAAGTTGTCCTGGGATAAGAGGGAAGGTCCTTTCATGGATTGATAACTGGTTAAAAGACAGGAAACAAAGGGTAGGAATAAATGGTAAGTTTCGAGAGGTAACCAATGGGGTCCCCCAAGGATCTGTCCAACTTATTTATAAATGATCTAGAAAAAGGGGTAAACTGCGAGGTGGCAAAATTTGCAGATAATACCAAACTGCTCAAGATAGTTAAAACCAAAATAGACTACAAAAAGCTTAATAAAGATCTCACCAAACTAAGTGATTGGGCAAAAGAATAGCAAATGAATTTTAATGTTGATAAATGTAAAGTAATGCACATTGGAAAAATAATCCCAACTATACATACAATATGATGGGGCTAATCTAGCTACAACAACTGAAGAGAGAGATCTTGGAGTCATTGTGGACAGTTCACTGAAAACATAGTTTTCTGAAAACATCCACTCAGGATGCAGTGGCAATCAAAAAAGCAAATAGAATGTTAGAAATCATTAAAAAAGAGAATAAGACAGAAAATATCTTATTGCCGCTATATAAAACCATGGCACACCCACATCTTGAATACTCCGTACAGATGAACATAAGAACATAAGAATGGCCGTACTGGGTCAGACCAAAGGTCCATCTAACCCAGTAGCCTGTCTGCTGACAGTGGCCAGCACCAGGTGCCCAGAGGGAGTGGACCAAAGACAATGATCAAGTGATTTGTCTCCTGCCATCCTTCTCCAGCCTCTGGCAAACAGAGGCCAGGGACACCATTTCTATCCCCTGGCTAATAGCCTTTTATGGACCTAACCTCCATGAAATTATCTAGCTTCTCTTTAAACTCTGTTATAGTCCTAGCCTTCACAGCCTCCTCTGGCAAGGAGTTCCACAGGCTAACTATCCGCTGTGTGAAGAAGAACTTTCTTTTATTAGTTTTAAACCTGCTACCCATTAACTTCATTTGGTGTCCTCTAGTTCTTCTATAACTAGAATTCTTCCAATTCCAACATACCTTTTTTGAGATGAGGTGACCACATCTGCATGCAGTATTCAAGATGTAAGCGTACCATTGATTTATGGAGGCATTATGGTATTTTCTGTCTTATTATCTGTCACTTTCTTAATGATTCCCAGGATCTGGTTAGCTTTTTAAACTACTGCTGCATATTGAGTGGATGTTTTCAGAGAACTATTCACAGTGACTCCAAGGTCTCTTTCTTGAGTGGTAATCACTAATTTAATCCCCATTATTTTATACATATGGTTGGGATTATTTTCTCCAATATGAATTACTTTGTATTTATCAATTTGAATTTCATCTGTCCTTTTATGGTCCAGTCACCTAGTTTTGTGAGATCCATTTGAAGCTCTTTACAGTCTAATTTGGACTTAACTATCTTGAGCAGTTTTTTATCATCTGCAAATTTTGTCACTTCAGTTTACCTCTTTTCCCAGATCTGTCATTAAAAGTTACATAGGTAACAGTGTTCCAAGAAATAATCTTTTCTATGTACTATACCTGATAGAACTAATCTTGAGCATCAACTGAAGGTTAGCCATAGCTCCACTGAAATTGTATGACTCCTCTTACATATCAAGTCAATGGTTTAAAATAAAACATTATTGTTAACTTGCCTCGTGCTTACGTTCTAAATTGTTTTAGGTTCAGGATCAAATGAAGATGAAGGATCAAATTAGAAGCCATCTTTTGGATTTCCCTCTTCCCCAATATATCACCAATAAAAACTACATTAAAAGAACATTAAAGTGGCAAAGTCAAGCACTCAAAAATTATGATATTCCAGATTTGAGGCAACCTTTGTTCAGACCCCTAGTGCATATGCATTGTGACAGTCTTTAATTACATGATCATATACTATTTCCCCCATAGGATTTCTGCCTGCATTTGAGTCAAGTGGCTTCCTCTTCCACACTGCCTAAGAGCCAATGGGGAAAAACTCAGAGCACAGGACAGACAGTTTCTCTGCTCTCAGTTCTGGTGGCCAATACTACAGCAGACTGCAGCAGTGATTGCAGGTAAAGTCTGGTTCAGCATCTGTGTTCCTTGGCTGGAGCATATTCTGTTCAGAGGGAATCTTTGGAGAACGTATTTGCAATACTCTAAGAAGTTTCTACTGAGCATGTGCAAACTGAGATTTTTCAAAGGGAAGTCATTCTCACAGAAAACAGAATAGGCACATTACTAACACAAAATAATCCTCCAAGTCTTGTCCCTTTCCCCACCACATTTGAAGCCTTGGTTCCAAAGCATGAAGGTGCTATTTCTTCTCAATGAAATGGACATAAATATTTAAAAAAATCAGATTCAAACAACATTCTCCATTAGTATCACCTTCTGCAACTACTGAATTATTTTTGCTGAAAAATTTAAAAATAATTCAGCATGACTCAAACACCTGGCAAGGAAAATTTCAGTCCAAATGGTAAACTTGTGGCAAAGTTATAAATAGCCTTGGCAGATTTTTCTAAATAATGTTGATTGATAGTATCAATGTTTATGTTAATTCTTTTTATTTTTATCAGTTTAAATTTTCACATGCAAAAATTATGCAGGAATCAGACAACAGTAATTTAATGACACAATGAAATTTAAAAAGTTAAAGCTTTATAGCTATTAGGACACAAATCATCAACAATGCATGTCAAAATATACTTTAAACCAGATTCTAATGTTCTTAAGCAGCATTTTTCTTACTTTACCCATTTATATATTTCAAGGTTTAATGGAAACATTTTATCCATGGAAACATTTTTGTATTTATGGTAAAATTGACATTTACCAACATTTACTGATAAATGTAATCCTTCTAACCCTTTTAATAAATGACTGAAAGCAGGCTTTTTAATATCAAGTGTTGGACAACCTTAGCTCTAGGAGGTACTACCAGACCCATCAATAATAAATATATTTCTTTTTTTTGTAATTGCCAAAACACAATTAAGGATTTAGAATCATATGCTAAAAATGATACAATTTTTGTGTTGTGTTCCCTGTACCATAAAGCCACTATGAATTTAGAAAGCTTATACTATGTAATTCCAAAAGATGTTGATCAACATTAATTAAAAAGTAAAGACATTGCACTGAAAAGCAGCAAATTGTGTCTGACTTCTGCAAGTTATTTGTTTTTCATTATTGTTTTCTTTCAAACAAACATATTTTTGTCCTCAATAAAATTAAACACTCTGTCAGCTTCAGTCATTTTCCACTTTTTAAGCACTCTAAATATTTAAACAAGGTAGACCTGAAAATCTCAAGCCAGTAATCTTTTCTATGTGTCTTTGCCCCGAGGTATAACTATAAATGCACTAGCAGTGCATTGAGAAACAGACATGAAAGCAGTAGCTGTTCAAGTCCTACCTGCCCACAGGCCAGGCCCATGCCTCTCTCCCCCATGCCATGAGGACATGATAAATTTAACTCCAGGGCATCTGCGCCAGAAGCCTGTAAAACATACACACACACATACACAAAGTTAATCTTAAATATTATACTCTTATATTAAACTACTTTCAGACTGAGATTACTCATGTTAAATGAAAGATTACCTTGCTGTCAAACTTTTTACTTTTGGTGTTTAATAATACATAAATATAAGCTAGAATTGTTTGGAAATAGCTATCCATTGCTTAAGTGGAGAAACCATTATAAACATGTATTTAGTTTTGTGAGGAAAAATTAGAAATTCAAAGTAAAGAGTAAAGAATAAAGCAAAAATAAATATTTTACTTAAATATAAATATTAAAGGACACTTTAAAACCTATTTTTTATTATTTACTCATGTTGAAATGTGATATTTATATTCAAATTTTCAGATTGCTGAGCTTAGAAAAATGGGTGGAATATTGGAATATTTATTTTTAAGAATTAGACAAAAATAAAGAGTAGGTCTGGTATGAATATCTCAACAGCTGTAAGAAAAAAAGACACTAATAAACCAGATTTTTACATTTGAATCAGACTGAAGATACATTTATATATATAAAGAAGAGAGCTAATAAATCAACAGTTTATAGGGTGGCCTTTTACACCAAGTTCAAAGCATTTTTACTTATACAAGTGGATCAGCATGGAAAGCCTGCATCTCAAAGGGTTTGGCTTGGCTCAGATAACAAACACTCTAACATTTTGATGCTTGTCTGAAACTACTGAAGCCTCTTGGGTCTGCAAAATTAGTTGGGAAACTGTGTGATAACAAGTTTCCTTGTGGCATTTCAATACTTCCACCTCTGTTCCCAACTGGGATCTGGACATGCAGTGGAATGAGAGGATGCATAATAATGAAAGTAAAGTTAACCAAACTTCAAATGTTCAAAAATACTGTATTTAAGTTTGATATACGTTGAAATTCAAGACGGAGCTCTTATTTTATCTTAACCAGTTTTACCAACTGTATGGCTGATTCAATCTGAAGAGGTACTAAAGAATCCTTCATGATTAAATGAGCCATGGCCAGAATAACTTTATTCAAAACTCAGCAAAAGTATAGGGAAGTCACAATTCTGAATAATGAAATCCATTATCTTCACTATTTATGGGTACGTCTACAGTGCATCCCTAGTTCGAACTAGGGATGCAAATGGAGACAACCGAAGTAATTAATGAAGCGGGGATTTAAATATCCCGTGCTCCATTAACATGATCTCGCCGGCGCGCTAGTTCGAATCACAGCTGATTCGAACCAGGAAGTGCGCGCCGGGACGCGTTAGTTCAGACTAAAGCCCTTAGTCCGAACTAATGTTACTCCTCATTTTTTGAGGAGTAACATTAGTTCGGACTAAGGGCTTTAGTCCAAACTAACGCGTCCCGGTGCGTACTTCCTGGTTCGAATCAGCTGTGATTCTAACTAGCGCGCCGGCGAGATCATATTAATGGAGCGTGGGATATTTAAATCCCCGCTTCATTAACTACTTCGGTTGTCTCCATTTGCATCCCTAGTTCGAACTAGGGATGCAGTGTAGACGTACCCTATGTGATTCTCAGTTTCAGCAACTCAAAACCACTGTTCAGGTGCTGATAACTGCAAAAAGACTATCAAGAAACTTCATTTTCACTTGTGCAATTCCACTACTATACAGACTCTTTCCAGAAGAGCTCTGAACTTTCGTTCACATGAAAGACATCACTGCAAAATTGGTTCTTTGTATTTGCTACCATTTGAGATTAACAGGGAGATTGATAGCTTTTAACTCTGATTTTTTGTCACAGGTTCACATTAGCCCTGGAACAGTATGTGTCAAATCAAAACAAAAATATATTATTAAATTATTTTGCTTCACTCCCTACTGTGTGGCTCCCAACATTAACCATACTGAGCCCTTCTGTGCTCTACTTCTACAGTGCCAGATACTATGAGAGATCTAGTATATCCTTTTCCATGGTCATGTATGCACCTCGATATATGAAATGGATTCAGCTTCCTGGCCTGCACAAAAGCCTGCATCTCCAACACAAAAGCCCTTTAGACTTTGAGAGTTCTTAACATCTATCTCTTCCTCAATATGAAAGTATGTGATGAGAGGTCATGCAGAACTAATCAAAATCCCCAGGAAATGGTCCTATTCAGAAAGGAGTAGAAGATTTAGATGGTCACCCAACCCTTTCAAATAAAAATTGAGATATTGGGGCCCCATGATAGTTTAAGAATAGATAGGTACTCTGTGAGAGGTGAGAAACAGAGGATGGACTTTCTGTCTATGCCTCAGACCTGGTAATGATGAAAATTTGGTTGGAATCAACCATTTATAAACACCGAAATGGTGATTAAACTAGAATGCATAATCTGTTGTCTGCTTACATTGATTAATGTAAGAAGGAAGAAGGAAAGATAAAGATTTGTAGATGTAATATACGATACAAAGATGAAAACATGGGAAAAATCACAATGCTACAAGGAAATAAAAAGATCAGACACTATTTAAAGAATTTTCTTCTTTCAAAATAAATCAACGAAGTTCCCTCTTTTAGTCGATACTGCAAAATGCCCCCAAATGAGACACTAGCCACTTCACATTTAAACAAGAAGTCAGAAAAAAGTTCAATAGTTGCTGGTACACACAGATAAATTCTGTGCTCCAAAACCAAAAGCTAGTCATAAACATTTCCCTTCTACAGAAATTGGATTACGTACTTGTATACTTTGTAGACATACTCACACCAGGGTATAGTGTTTGTTGTTGACTTCAGAAATAAAAATAATTAAACAGGAGAGAAAAAGAAAGAGTCCATGCAAGGCTCAAATATTTAAAAATAAATAGTATTTCCAAAAAATGTGTTTGCCTATTTTGCTAAAGTAATTAACAAAAATTAAAATGAAAAAAAAAAAACATACTGATAGATCTGACAATAAATAGCAAACCAAAACATTCCATCTTCTCTTCATGTACTTACTTTGGCAGAGAGCTTAAGACACAGTAACCATTCTCTTTGTCTTCCACTTTCCCCAAAACTAGAATATTGTTTTGAATTTACATTTCTAATTTTTGCCTGCATTGTAGCATGGTTCAGCAGCTTTGAAGGAGTGTGATCATGAGAGAAGCTATCCATCATTTTCATGAGCCTTCCACTTCCTAGTCAGCTCTGCAACTTGTGACTACAGAGCTGTTGTTACTTTTGTTATTGGCTTCCATGACAAGCTGACCTTTAGCATGAATAGGTCGGCCTCCTATGGAGACAGAATTCACAACCTTCTGGGGCTTATGCACTCTTGAAGGCCACATTTATTATCTTCTAGATAGGGCTTTAAATACGGTACAGAAATATTACTGTATTTTATTCTTTAATTCTGCATGACTATAACATGATAGATGCTTTCCAAGCTCCAGACGTTAAGAATTACTTTCACCGTGTAAGTTACCTCACACTTAACAAAATATATTTATCTAACTATTCCATCGTTTCCAAAGTGCTACTCCAAATATAACTGCAGATTGAAAATGTGTCTTTTTTCCCCAAAATTGATAGCAATTACAGATTAAAAGAACACTAAGCATTTTTGCCTTATAGAAAAGAAAGAAGAGGAGCAAGAAGCATGATAAAGCCATTCATCATAGTCAGTTTAAACATGGTAAAGCTCATGTCAAGCATGGATTCCGCAAAAGATTTCATGGTCAATTAAGTAAATACAGGTATAAAATGGACCTAGTGTTGAAGATCACAAAGCCAATTACTGATAATGTTTAATTTCACTTCCCTAAATCTCCAAAGTGATTTTTTTTCCTTGTAGGTTTAAAATGACCAAAGAGAATAGAGAAGCATCGTTCCAGATTACTCTAAGAGGCTTTAGAACGTTTTGGAAAGAAAAAAACAATTATATACACAGATATATACATATACTTACCCACGTACATATATACACACCCATATATCTATGCACTCCTCCAACTATGTATGTGTGTGATATTTATAATGTATTAATTCTGAACAAAAGCTAATAATAATGCGTAATTGTTTTTTCTCCATAAAGGGCATTAAAACTTCTAACATTGATTTGGAAATGTACCTCTCTATTTCTAGTGGACATTGTAAACATGTGAAGAAAAAAATCTCTTTCATATTTTTAAATATGCTGTCTTTATCAAGTATTTCTTCTGATATTCACCATGGACATAAAAATATTAATAGCTTTTGTCTTCAAATTGAAATACAAATTTCAGCCATATGGTTGGTTGTTTGCATTTATGCAAGATTGGATTTATATTACAGAAAACCTGCTGACTGTTATTATATACTGTGGATTTTTTGCTATCATTTTTGCAAGCCTGTATTAAAACTAGAATAGCATTAAATGAGCCTTTTATACTTTAAATATTCAAGAGTTTTATATTCAAAATTTCTTCTGGTGCTGTCAAACCACTGTGCCTGTAGGCAAGGTAAGATCAAGTTAAGCTCTCGAAGGTAGAATTAAATTTTATCAGGGCATTCATCATAATATACAGTTTGCTTAAAATGCAAATAAAAAGTATGTGGATTCAGAGACTAAAGGCTTTGCAGGTAATGTGTAAAAATTCAAGGAACCGCTTTAATGGAATAGATGTTCTTTAAATTTACATTTCCTTCATATTAATGAGAACACAAAAATAAACAAATTATGATGGACATGCTTTAAAAGTTCATCTTTTACTTTGAATCTCTTGCTTCTATAGAGCTTCTTATTGCAGCTCTTTATTTAAGAAGAAGGAAAACAAGACAAAAGACATGAGGAAACACATTAAGAACCATTACCTCAGCCATTTTTGAAAGTTCAGTCCAGTCATCCTTGTTGTAGCTGCACATGATACTGGCAATTACAATCTGAAAAGAAAACACATACAACAATTTGTAAGCTGCTGTACACATGAATTATACCTACTATGTACAGTGACACAGAACCCTTTTGCACTTCAAAACATTAACTACGATACCACTATATCAGCAGGTCAAAATCATTGGAGGCAAAGAAGATCCACAGACATTAACAACTTTTTTCAGTATTAAACACTTATTCAGTAAAGCTGGTAATACTACATAATTTTAATTTTACAATAGTTTACCATGTCATCAACATATAGACCCAATTTTACTGCCAGTAAGAATAGAAGCAGGCCTAGGCATAGTACCTAACAGGTACATTATACAACTTAGTTGATTACTGGGGACAAGACTGTAATTTTAATAATCTATTATTACTTACTATTTGTATAGTGCCAACAATATTCTAGGCACTTTACAGACTGGAGCAGAGATATGTCTTCTTACCTCAAGAGTTAACAATCTAGATTGACAGCACAGAAATATAAACCTTCCGTTGGTGTAAATGAAACCAGAGTTTCACCCAGGTTCGGGGAGATGTAACCCTGAAATTCACTGTACATCTGAGTATGTGGTTTTTTAATGTCTGTATCTTCTAATCTCTAGTTTAATCCCTCATGCAGGGAGGAGAGAGGATAGCAGACAATTCCGAGGAAGTTTTTTTTAATGAGGGAATGGCAGTAGTGAAGAATTTTTCTTGAGCATGAAGCTACAAAAAGGGTTAAGTCTTTGCAGTATTGGGTTCTAATGTATTGCTCACTTTAACCTCCCAGCTATTTTCAGTTCTATTGTTTTCATGTTTCTCCCTCAAAGATTATTCACGTTTTTTTCCCTGAAGATGGTTTAGCTTTCATTTTTCCAAGGTGAATTTCATTTGTTATTTTCTGGCTATTGTTGTAGTCTCTCAAGGTCTCTGTCTGTTATTTCTCTTTCTTCCCTGTTGTACTCAGCACCTCTCAGTTTTTGTATCAGTGAATGTAATTATGTGCTATTTATATCAGCTTCCAGATCATTAAAGATTTTAAATAAAATTGGATCTAACATGATGCCTCAGATACTCTGGCTAGATACCTCCCCTACAACTCAATACATTTTTGGTATGGGCCTTGTAGCCATGTTCCAACTGTGACAGTATCTAGTGAAGATCGGCCCTGAACTGCCAAACCTTAGGAGACTCCATCATGAACTCTGAGGAGCATCAGAAGAAAGAGGGTGTCATATTTTCTTCTGGCATAGATCACTGAAATCAATGGAATTACACCAGCAGAGAATTTAGCTCAAAAGATCCTCCAGAGGGCAGAGAAGAAGGATTAGGTTAAAAGGAAAAAGCAGAACTGAAGGAAAACATGGTATGAGAGTTAAAATACAGGAATAGTCAGAATATGCATCTGACAAACTGGGTCTCTGCCCACAAAATCTTATGCCCAAATAAATCTGTTAGGGTGCTTCTACACAGCATAGTTATTTCGAAATAATGGCCCTTATTTTGAAATAACGAGAGCATCTACACAGCAATTTTGAAATAATGGATGGATTATTTCAAAATCTATATACCTCATTCCATGAGGAATAATAGTGGAGGACACTCCACTGCTGCTATTTTAAGCTCCTCCCCAAGGCCATTCAAAGTAATTACTCCCTGTGTCTCCTGGGGCTCTAAATCGAGATAGCGCATCCATATTAGGGAAGCCTGCCTTGCACTAATTTTGAGGTTTCCCTGTAGTGTAGACGTGCTATTTCAAAATAAGCTATTTTGGAAAAAATTCCAAAATAGTTTATTTCTAAATAAGTGTGCTGTGTAGACGCACCAGCAGTCGTTAAGGTGGCACAGGACTCCTTGTTGTTTTTGAGGAATATTCAGAGAAATTACTGAAGGATAGTGTGGACTATTCTGTGTAGAAAAGGAAAGACATAAACAGTAGATGAGAGACTTTTAAAAAAATCTTTAAGACAATTTGAGATGTAGTTTGGTTCAGGGGTTGGATTGATGTTTGATATGGATCTTAGTTTTTTATTTTTAAAAACCACCAAAAGAACAGTCATACTGGGTCAAACCAAAGGTCCATCTAGCCCAGCATCCTGTCTATTCTAGCTCTCTTTTTCTTCAATAAAAGTGACAAAATTGCCCTGCTCTAAAGAGCTATTTTGGAAGAGATTTTTTAGGGGGAGAACTAACAGATTTGAAGTATTATATTTCTCCTATTAAAATACAAAAATTATATATCTTTATGAGCATACCTACTAGCATAAATATAAAAAAATAACCAATTTATTGATTAAATATGTGCATTCACTGTTGGTGTGTTTTACTGAACATATGAGAGGAATAATATGTCAATTATGTTGATGATAATTCTTTAATTTAAAAAAACCCAAAAAACAAACAACTTTATATAATTTTAGGACAGGACATTCTATGGCCTAAATTATTCGAGAGGTTAAACTAGACAATTACAATAGTTCTCTCTGTTTTTGAAATCTCTGAACACTTCCATAAGCATACTGGGTATAAAAAAAACATCAACAATAATAAATACTTTTCAACAAGGCAGCTTTTTGTATTAAATATCCAAGGTTGTGTCTAAACTGCAGGGTTTTTTCAAAAAAAGTAGACTTTTTTTGAAAAAACTTCACCTGCGTCTAGACTATAGCCGCGTTCTTTCGAAATTAAATCGAAAGAACGCAGCTTTTCTTTCGATGGCAGTACTCCTCATTTCACGAGGAAGAACGCCTTTTTTTGAAAGTGCTCTTTCGAAAAAAGGCGTTCTTGAATGCAAACAGGGCTTTTTCGAAAGAGAGCATCCAGACTGCCTGGGTGCTTTCTTTCGAAAAAGCAGCTCACTTTTTCGAAAGAAGAGATTGCAGTCTAGATGCTCTTTTTCGAAAGAAGCTTTTTCGAAAGTATCTTTCGAAAAAGCCTCTTTCGAAAGAGGCTTGCAGTCTAGATGTAGCCTAAGAGCATGAAAAGTTGAAGCTCAAATGCAGATTGTCTAGCATGTTCATAATTCATTATGAAACTAAGCTTAGAAAAGTGTGCTCATGTTCAGAAACTGAAAGCTAAAGAACTATATAAAATGCTGCACTGGATGAGAACCAATGTCTTGTGAATTTCCAGTTTCTGGAAGATTAGACAGAAAGGGTACATCTATACTTGCTCCCTAGTTCGAACTAGGGATGTAAATATAGGCGACCGAAATTGCTAATGAAGTGGAGATTTAAATATCCTGCGCTTCATTAGCATGATCTCACCGGCGCGTACTCTGCTCAACAGCTGATTTGAACCAGGAAGTATGTGCCAGGACGCGTTAGTTCGAACCAAATCCTTTGGTTCGAATTAACATTACTCCTCATTTTTTGAGAAGTAACGTTAGTTCAAACCAAGGGATTTGTGTTGAACTAATGCGTCCCGATGTGCACTTCCTGGTTTGAATCAGCTGTTGAGCAGAGTAGCCAGTAAGATCATGCTAATGAAGTGCGAGATATTTAAATCCCGTTCCATTAGCAATTTCGGTCACCTACATTTGCATCCCTAGTTCGAACTAAGGAGCAAGTGTAGACGTACCCAAAGATATTTGATAACACATGACTTCGGGAATATGTGTGTGTGTATGTGTGTGTGTTTTAACATATTCTGGAGTCACAATGTGTAGGTCATTGGAAATCTAGAACACAATTCAAATTCAAAGTAAATTCTTATCTTTTATCAGAAAAAAAGATGAGCCACAAAGGTAAATAAGAGTAAGTAGTCGAGTTTGATTTCATCAAGTGTAATTAATGAAATCTGAAAATTCTACTGGGAGTATACGAAGAAGGAGGAATAAGATATATGGTGTTTCAAAGAGCTGTTAATTAAGAAAACATGTTTATTAAATATTGATTAATGTTAGTATTGACATTTAAAATTATGTATATACATGTGTCTGAAATAGTGGTTCATGGTAACAATAATATAGTTAACCCAGAAATTGTATTTCCATTGTAAATGCCCATGTAAAAGATGATAAAAGTTTGAAAAGTGGTATTTTGTTTTCTTATGTCTTTTTCTTGCAACTTGAAATAAAAACTGATTTCTTATTTCAAGCCTAGTCCTCCACTTTTGTAAATAGTCCTTACCCACATGACTACTCTGATAAGATAAAGACAAATAATAAGAGGGCTACTCTTGTACATAATGACTTTTTTTTTCATTTGATAAGTATTGCTTTTTCTGCATTCCTAATGGAGCACAATCCAAAATTGCTCAGTTTTGTTTACATTATTAGTTTTGTTTGCAGCACTGGGAACTTGTGTTCCTTCTACCAGCTTTTTCACAATAATTCTCTGTAGTTAGGCTAATTTCATTTAATATCAATAACAAAAACATATTTTGATGGCCAGGTAGGGCATTTTGGTGATGTCTGAGGTACGTATCAATGCCTAACAACACACGGCTAGGAATTTATCAAAAAAGGCAGAGTAAAACTCATACACTTATTATATGGATGGAAAATAAGAGAAGTGAGGACAAAAGGTAAAAATCATTCTTTTCATATTCAGTGTAAAATAATATACTCAATTGTAAATTTCTCAATCCTCTCCTCCCTATTATAACACTATATAGATTACCGGCCTCTAAAGTGCCAGTTTGAAAAAGTATCCGAACTGGCAAAGCAATTTCCCACAAACATATCCTTAGAATTTAAGAACCCAATGAGAATATTTTTTAAAAAATATGAAGGTAGAGTGATGTTCAGCCTAGTTCTTGCCTCCCAAGGAACAACTAAGAATGACTCCAGTCAGGAGTTTGGAAAAGAGAACTTATAATGGAAATACAGAAAAAAAACCACCTTTCATTATGATTATTTGAACACCAATTTTGAGATAAATCTCAGACCAAGTCTTGTTCACCTTACTTACCTAAGTAGTAAAGAACAAATATACATGCTGGCCAGTAAAGCATACAATAAAACTGATGCTGAAACGTAACACCCCATAAATGAATGTGGGCTAAATTGTGGCTTATCCTAAACCTGGAATAAGGGGCAGCATGTGGTTATGTTGATCCTGAAGCAGACTACTGAACCAATCATAACTGTATGACAATCTGGTTCCTAGCTCACCCCTTGCTGACATGCCAGCCCTGAACTTGGCACAGATTGCTTTCCTCTTTGCACTCGATAATTACATTGGCCAGAGTGTATATGTGTGTGTGTGTGTGTGGGAAATGTAGCGTAACATTCTCCTTTCCCACCTATGATGGAAGGGGGTGGGGAGAGGAGAGAGGGAGAATAGCCTTACAGACATGGATTTCTCCAGTACTACTTCCTATGATATAAGCAGCCCTCACTGAGGAGTAAATAGATTCCTTGCTCCCTGAGCAGGCAAACATCTCTCAAGATTGACAAGGGTGAACAATTTGACTAAGAACGAGTCTCTGAACTTAAGTCAGACTACATGTTTAGAACAGACTGCATTAAGCACAGGGGATGTTCTTGATTGTTCATGTAGCAAAAAGCCTTGAAAGAAAAAAATGGTTTTTTGCATAATCTGCCATTTGGATCTGGAATTGTAAGAAAAATACATGATTCTTTCGCTTCCATACAAAAAAAAAAAAAAACATTTCACACAGTTCTGTAACTAATGCATTAGTAGTTATACTTAAAAGGATGCTGTCAAGGTGCTTCTCCTAACCTTTAAAATATCTTTATTGCTGTTTAGAATAACCACCTGAAAGCTTGAAACAGAAATCTCTTTCCTTCATAAATGTTTCGTCTCTCTCCTTATGCATATGTGAATGTATCATGAATGCTATGATCCTGGTTTTTAATTTTTAAGGAAAAGGAACACTAAAATATTTGTTTTTAATATGGCCTTTCTCTCCCTAAAACACAGAATTCATAACAAAGACTTTAAAAACAAAAAGAAAAAAAATGGACCTACTTTGGGTTTGCCCACCTTGGTCATTTCTATTTAAAAATTAGGAGTACTCCAGAGATAGGATTAGTTGATACAACTTGTCCAGTTCCTGCTTTGGAAGGCAGAGGGAAGTTGATAGAAAAAAATCTGATAGGTCTTCCTCTAGATATTTGGATTTTAAGATGAATAATTCTATATTCAATACAGTAGCAATCTCAGTCAGATCCTAGTCCTATCTACCTACCCACTGTAATAACCATACTTAGGAGGATTCTCCCTTTGCTGGCCTATATCCCTTTTCCAAAGCTATTCTTCCAATCCTATATAAGCTGTCCCTGTACTCAAGGAACAATAGCCACCTTTTTCTACTTCCCCTTCCCTCTTTATCCTTAGAATTATCCTTGATTAACCTGGGTTTTGAAAGTTATGCACCAAGTTCCATGTAAATACTGCTCTTGGTTTTCACCTGTGCTATCACTCCATGCTGCGCACCAAACAATGCATTCTGAAGTACTTTTGAAAATCTCCATGGACTGCAGCATCATTGCAGCAACACAAAGACACAGTGGATATTTTCACTAAGGCCCAGCCTACTTTAGACCAGACAGGTTGGATTAAGGTATGTCATCCAGCTATGCAAAATGCATAGCTAGATTCAGTTTATCTTAAGTTGAGCAACTGCAGCATCTATACTGTGGGAGGCTGATGGGAGCACGCACTCCTGTTGGCTTCCTATACTCCTCACAGAATGAGGAATATACAATGCTAGTGGGGGCTTCCCTCAGCATTCGAATTGGAGGTCTACATTAGACCCACTCTTTCGAACGCCAGATCAACCTCTGGAGGGTCCATACTGTGGACAAGCCTTAAAAGAAAGTTCTACTGAAGGCTGTAAAACTAGAAAGGAGCTACAGGGAGGTACAAGGATGAGGTTTGTGACAGCTGCCTATTTGAAAAGGAGAGTTCACTAACTTGACTAAGATATGGATGAGGAAGAATGGCTGGGTGGGCAGGGACAGCAATAATTGGTAGAAAGAAAAAATATGGACTGTATGTATGAAGTTACTCTGAGTTTATCTAAACTGCAGAAATTAACTGTTTTAGGTTTGTACAAATAGGAAGAACACAATCTGTTAAAGTCTCTATTATTTCTAAACCTTTTGTCCATCTTAAACCAATACAACATGCATAAAGCTATACTGACATTGGAAAAGGTTCAGAAAAGGGCAACACAAATGATTAGGGATTTGGAACGGGTCCCATATGAAGAGAGATTAAAAAAAGACTTGGACTTTTCCGCTTAGAAAAGAAGAGACTAAAGGGGGGATATGATAGAGGTCTATAAAATCATGACTGGTATGGAAAAAGTGAATAAGGAAGCTATTTACTTATTTCCACAATAAAAGAACTAGGGGTCACCAAATGAAATTAATAGGCAGCAGATTTAAAACAAACAAAAGGAAGTTTTTCTTTACTCAGCGCACAGTCAACCTGTGGAACTCCGTGCCAGAGGATGTGCTGAAGGCTAGAACTTTAACAGGGTTCAAAAAGAGCTAGATAGATTCATGGAGGTTAGGTCAATCAATGGCAAACTGTAGGGACTTTGTAAATTATCAATAAAAATCACAGGTTTGGGTGATATTTCACAAAAAGAGGGAGGGTAAATGGGTCAGTGATCATTAACAAGGAAGGTTTAGTAGTGCAGGGCAAACTGCTGCCAATTTGATCTTCACCTTACAAGGTGTCAATTTTGATCTTCACCTCGCCAGAGGCTAGAACAAGGACTATATGGCACCCAGATCCAACCTTCATTCTGTTTGACCCAGACATCCTTATATGTCTAGTTTGTTTCACAAAAGCACTTAAAAGTGCATAAGGATTATGGCTATTGAATGAAAATAATTTACCTCAATTTTTTTCAATTATTACAAGCAAATGCCACAGTCCTTGCTTAAAAACTAACAAAAAAGTCAAAGTTTTTTACAAGTTTTATAAAAGAAAGAATGCACACTTCAGGCATATGCCGTATTCTGCTCTATACTGTGGCACTTTAATGCTCCAATGGCATAAGGTGGCAGCAATGGGTTCAGGTTCCTTGAGTTGTATAAAGCTGACACAGTGACTATACTACTCCACCTCTGTACCCTCAAGTCTAGGAAGCACGTCAGGAGTCATACTTTTCCAGAGTAATGGCTCATGGAGGGCCACAACGTGCTAGTGCAACTAGAACATCCTTTAGTTGCTTTAAGTTGCAACAAGCCCCAGGGTTGGAAATGGGGTGGTGGAAAGATGCTGTAGTGATGTTGTTAGAGTAGCATCCTTTTCTGGCCATTCCAGATGACCTGATGTGATCATGGGTCTTCATGGGAAGAGGGGGAAAGTGAAGAAGTCTCTATCTCCAGTGTTCATTGTGGTTCACCAGTTAACGGTTATTTCAGCCCTATCCTCTTTGGTTGGCCTGCAGGGCTTTAGCCCTGAAATACATTAAAACAAAAAGCAAACCTAACTCAATATTGGGTCTCCCACCAGTCTTTCTGTGAAGCATCCTTGCTCTGTTCTTCAGCCTGAGCTCCCAAACAAACAGCTACTTCTTGTGTGTCACTTGCTACTTGGTGTCTATCTCTCACTCCCCAGTGTATGCTTCATCTAGCAGGCTCCACAACTCAGCGAGCAAAGCTTCTTTTAGAAAAACATGAAGAGTTCTATCTTTCTTTCTGACCAGTCAACCCTAAACTTAGCCTGGTTCTCTAATGTTATTTCCCTTCCAGGATTGGCACTGCCTTCAGGTGTTTCAGAGGTGTGCTTAGCTGGGGACAGACACTCTTTAACCCCTTCTCTGCTGGTGTGAGGACTCTGCCATTTTTCTCCTATGAATTTGGCCCATTAAAGTCAAGTTTTTTTCTCCCAAGTCACTGTGTCCTCTTCAGGTATAACTCATCACTTTGGTGGGGAAAAAACCCCAAACAAATAGGAATGTGTGTGTCATTTATTAGCAATTCTGCAAAAGATTTGTCAGACTATCATGCTGTTTCCTATTATTATGTCTTATTTGTACAGTGGGATCATCTAGAAGTTCCAGTCAGAGACAAGAAGCCCATTGTGCTAAGTGCCGCACAAATACAAAACAAAAGGACCAGAGGAACTTACAATCAATGCAAGTGGCAAGAGACAAGTAAATATAGACAAGTAGGAGAGCAAACAAAACGAGACAATAAATAAATAATTGCATTTTCTTACTCCAAAATCATTAATCTGAATATATATGCTTTTAACTCTCAATTTGACCCATCATGAGACACATTCTCTCAGTGTCCCACCTATTTCCATTGGGTGTACATAGTTCTTTTGTGCATAGGTGCATGGAATATTACAATCTGAATTGCTAGTTCATAGAATGAAAAAGTTGCTGAAATGCCTCTCACCAGGAATAATATTCTGTTTATAATAAATACACACACACACACACACACACACTTACATATGCAATAATGAAAAGTAATCAGCACACAAAAGGCATGTTGTTCTTAAAACTAGTTTTAGAAGCCAATTAAATTGTGTTGCCTTGTAGACCTTTCCAGGTTTTTATTTTATTTTCCTTTTTCATTGCAGTTTTTGATTTGTTGCAGAACTGAAATAAAAATAAGCTTCTTATTAAAAAGCTACCTAGAATAGCAAATCCCATGCAATAAGAGAGTTAACAATTGTAAACCCTGTCATGTCTCTGAGAAGCAGAGGAATTATCTTGTTATCAATTTAATAATGGAACATTGAAGTAAATGATGCCATCCACTGACACCAGTAACACTCTCTCTCCTGGGAAATTCATGTCTGTAGGAACTGTCAATCTAGATGGATATGGACATATTAAACATTGTACCTTCAGTCCATAAATCTATTCTTTCTATGCTGCCTTAATAAAAAGATTCTGCATGGTGATAAAGACAAGCAATGCAGAATGTCTTGACATTACTGACCTACAGTCCTCCTATTTTAAAAAAAAATCTTTCAGAGAGTGGATATTAAATAATTTAACAATCTCCAACTTTCCCTTGTTTTTCCACGTCTTGTATTTAAAATATCTTTAAGAGATTTTATGTCAATGAAAACGGAATAATTACAGAAGAATACAAATGTTGACTAATGTTGTATTTATTATCCGGTTGTCTTTGTTTAGAAAGCTAGCTGCTTACAGTCCTATCTTCACTTTGCTGCTTTATATCTTCTCTGTTGTTTTTTCAGACTGAAGTGGAAATAAGATACAGTATATCTAAACACAGACAAAAAAAACCAAATACACATAGAATGGAGGGGGGTATTTCAGCAAGTAAATAAGCCCTCAAAAGTTATAAACACAAAAATGGGATATTTTGTTTGCAGATGGAAAACAACAACAGGATGGAAAACAACAAAAAGGGCATTTCTGAGGCTAAACTGAAATGTTTATTTTCAAAGCAGGAAAAATTTGATCCTGTGACAATGTCCAGTTTGATGAATCCAGTTCTATTAGATCAAATGAGTGATGTAGATTTAATCAGATTATTGGGTGGATGTCAGTGAGGTAGACTGGGCTATAACTCCAAATTAAAGCACACAGCCTCTAAGCTCCAATGTAAGTCCTGAGGCAAATGAAAACAAGGAGTTGGAGACAAGCCAATTTATCAATAAAATAATAAAATGTTGCTTTGGCTGAAACAGGAAGCTAAGCAGACCACATCTGATGAGCTGTCACATGATATAATATATCAGTCGCTTGATTCCTAGAGATGTTCTCCATCCACAATTTCTCTAGAAATCAGAATTTTGGGAGCACTGCATAAATAATGAAGGCCCAAATCAAAAGTTCTATGTAGTGCTTATTGTACACACTATAGTGATAGATGCAAGTGATAAAATAATACCAGTGAATATATCTGAAAGCCACAGCATCACAGGAATCCGGTGAATTTACAGGTGGTACTACCTGGAAAATTATACTTTTTTCCCACATGGAAAATGTTGGCCAAAAAACTTTGGGGAAAATGATCTAAAACCTGTAACATTTAAAAAAAATTTGGCTATAAGTGAAAAATTGTAGGTGCTCAACCAGAATATGCATTTTTATTAAAAATATCAAATATATTAGAAGAAAGAAGACACTATGACAATTTTCATTTAATCAAAAACCCACTTTTCCATCAACAACAATTTCAAGAGAACGTTTTTAATCAACATTGCGAATGTGAAATACAAATTTAAAAGAAACTGAAGGGCCCAAATAATGAGACACTCTGACAGAACCACTTCTCTTCTCAGGGCCCTCATTAAAGAGCACATTTTTCAGGAATGAAAGAAGGGTACTAAGTACAAGTTCCTGGACGCAGATGTCTAAAAAAGGCAAAATCAGTGTCTGTAGGAAGACAGGAAAGCTTTAGGTGGCCAGGAAACCCAAGGTCATATATGGGAGTCTCAAGAAGTTCATCAGTTCAGATAAACTCCTCACAGACTAGAAGTTCATGTAAATCTTCTAAAAAGTTATCTGATGGCTGCAAACTCGCTTAGAGATTCAAACAGATCTTTGTGATTTTATATTTAGGGTAAAGATGAAAATAACAAAAGAATAACTTTTCCCTCACTCTCTTAGACTCTGTGGTACTCAACAAAAACAAATACATATGTAATTAAATGAATATTAATAAAGGGAAAATACACAATCTAAACCAGACTGAATTTGGGAGAGGCGTGAAGGAGGTTTGGATCCGACTCCATTCTTAGACTGCTGGACACTACAGAGTTTGTAACACCCTTGCAAGAGTACCTTACAGGTAGCAACACTACCAAGAGGAAGCGAGGGAGGAGGAAGCACGTGTATGATTGAAAGAGCTAATGGAAAGGGATTATATCTAGCTTTACAATATTTCAGATACAAACTATAACCTGCAGCTAAAAGTTATCAACAGGGTGCTGACACTTTATTGATTTTTAAGACATATAGAAATACAAAGCAGGAAAGAGGAAGCACAAGTTAGTTTCCCACTCCCAACACAAATATTTTAACAGCTATGGATGGATCTATGGTACTTATACACCTCCCATTACTGTAGTATCTGAGCACCTCACAGTCTTAACTGCTCTCCATTTTAAATTAATCTTTATTTTACAGATAGGGACCTGAGGTGCAGGGAGAAACAATGACTTGCCAGGGTTGCACAGGAAATTGACATAAATCATTTTGAAATGAGACAGGTGTATTTAGTGGTAAATCACAAACACCAGAGGCGTGGACCATTGGAAATGGGGTGAATGGATTCACTTATTTTTCTATTTAAATACAGGGGGTGGCTAATGGTGCAACAGTAATTTATACCACAGAGATCCTGGCACTATGTTGCCTGGTAGCCATAGCCATGAAATGAGCAACACAGTGGTCATACTCTTTTATATGGAGTAGTATATATTTCTTTATACCACTGTATCTCTTATTCATTCTGCCCACCCCCATGCCACAGGACCTGAGAACTGATATCTCTCTGTTCATATATTCCTTTCTCCCTCATTTCTGTCTCATTTCTCTTTCCCCATCTTTCTCTCTCTCTTCCCTCATCTTTCCAGGTTCCCATCTCTCCCTCCATCTTGCCTCACAGTTCCTCTTTCTGCTCTTCTATCCCCTCCAGGCACACATCTCATCTACTTTCCCCCTGCCCTTGAGCACAGATGGTCAAAACTCTTATTGACAATTAAATTTTCCAAATGATGTGAATAATCCTTTGGGGATTTCCCCCCTCAACCCAGTTACCGAGTCAGTTCTACATGTGTTTTCCCCTGGTGTACATCCTTTCCTCTTCCTCCTTTCCACTCCCTCTTTTCATCCCAAATGTATTTATCCTACTCTACCCCTTCTCCCTTTTATCCTCTGTTTCTTTTCACCTCCTCTGCAGTCTGGTGGTGGGCAGAGATTACAGGGATATTCCAGAGGAGAGGAAGAAGGAACATATCTTTAAGCCCTGCTATCTTATATTCTTCACCTTCTTCTGTTGCACATCACTGGAATGGTACAACAGCTATTGGGAGGGATGCGTGCGTTAGTGAAAACAGATTTGCTTCCTCTTCTATCCAGCCACTCATTCTGTCTTCAGGCCCTGCTTCTTGCACTGCTCTCCTTGCTGTAATGTAGTGTAGGGCACTGAGTGGGAAGGGAAGCAAAGCAATGATTGGGTGAAGAGTGAAATCAGAGAAAGGCTGTTCTCCTTGCCTGAAGTTAATACGTCTTAACATACTTAAAACCACCTTCTTTGGTGGAGTGTTCTTGTTTGGTGACATAGGTTTCATCATGGAATGGGCCACCCAAATACTCCAAAGAGAACCTGCTTCAATATAGAAATAAAACCTCCTTTGGTTGTACGTTGCTAGTTGTCACTTACCACTGTAAACTGGAATTCATATGAAGTATCATCAAACTACAACCCATACTCAATGGGAACCCCAGAACCCTGAAATAAATCTTTTCTGAACCCCCTTTTCTGGCCTCCAAACACTCCCTAGACTCTCCAAGCACTCAGCAGCAGCAAGCTCTCCTAAGACCAGGATCCACCAACTCAAAGCAGATAGAACAACAGATGCAAAACCTGAAGACAAATCTTCATTGCTAAAATGTTCAACAACCCTCTCCCCAGTAACACACTTTTCATGATCCCTGGCTCCTAATCAGAACAGGTGGTGCTTCTCATCCAGCGCATTACATGCCCCAATAACAACTGTGTGAGAGAAACCAGACAATCACTGAGTTTTCAAATGTACTCATGCAGAAAAATGATAAGACAATGTTCATCTGTGGGTGAACACTTTTCAGAAAGTGATCACTTTATATCTGACCCATCAGTCCTTATCCTTAAAAGAAACCCACACAACATTTTAAAAGGATGAGCTTGGGAGCTTAAATTCATTACTTTGCTAGATATTAAAAATCATGGATTGAACAGAGACACTATATAAGACCTTTCATAACTGGATTTCTTCCAAATGTGTTGCTTATGTTCTCTCCATGTTACAGTTCTGTGCTTACCACATGTACCAGTGCCAGAAGCTTTTCCCTTGATGATATCTAACCATAGGGGAATAGCTCTCACACCCATATGGTATAGTGTAAGGGTATCACCAGCTCTCACCACCGTCAGTTCCTTCTTGCCAGAAACTCCAACAGTGAGGAAGGAGGGTGAGTCAGGGAATAGACATGACCAAGATATCTCAGAGGACACCAGTTATGAAACAGATAACTGTCTTTTCTCCTTCAAGTACTTACTCATGTCCATTCCACACTATGAAACAAAATACAGGACTATGTAGCACTTTAAAGACTAACAAGATGGTTTATTAGATGATGAGCTTTCGTAGGCCAGACCCACTTCCTCAGATCAAATAGTGGAAGAAAATAGTCACAACCACGGCTACATTTTTATCATCATTCCACATTATGTGACTCTCAAGTAGTATCAGTGGAGGTGGATAGGAGTTCATGGACAGCTTGTAGCACAGCTCTGCTGAAGCCAGTGTCCTATCCGCCCTGCTGAATAATAGCACAAGGACCACTCTGCAGCTCTACAAATATCTTGGTTGGGCACATGGGCTAAGAAGGCTGTCAAAGATACCTACACTCTCATTGAGTGGGCTTTTACCAGAAGCAGTGGTGGAACCTGTTCTAGACCATAACAGGTCCTGCTGCAGGATGCAATCCAATTGGAGATCCTTTCAGAGGAGAGTGGGAGGCTGTTCACCCAATTGCTGTTGTAATGAAGAACTGTGATGACTTCTGGAAAGCCCTGGTCCACTCCAGGTAGAAAGCCAATGCATGGCGGGAATCTAGGCATGTAAGGGTATGGCTACACTAGCCACCCTAGTTCGAACTAGGGTGGCTAATGTAGTCATTCGAACTTGCAAATGAAGCCTGGGATTTAAATATCCCGGGCTTCATTTGCATGTTCCTGGGCGCCGCCATTTTTAATTGCCCCGTAGCTCGAACCACCTGCCCGTGGCTACACACGGCACGGGCTAGGTAGTTCGAATTAACACTCTTAACAGTCTTAGTTCGAACTAGGGTGGCTAGTGTAGCCATACCCTAAGTGCCTCTCCTCTCTAGAGTTATGCAGCTTGGAGAAAAACACTGGTATAAAGATATTATGGTTAATGTGGAAAGAAGAGATCACCTTCAGAAGAAAGTCCAGATGAGGTTGCAGCTGTACCTTGTCTTTATAAAAGAGCGTATAAGAAGATTCCAGAGTCAGTGGTTTAATTTGAGGATATGAAGGAGAGAGCGCAAGAGACCAGGGGCTCAAATGACAGCTCCATGAGCCTGGTAAGAACCAGATTAAGGCCCTGTTGATGGACAGGATCCTTCATAGTAGGAAACAATCAATAAAAACTCCTCAGAAAATAGACAGATATCTCATGCAAGATTATAACACCAAAGAACCTTGGACCAGGGGATGAAAAGCCAAGATCGAGGCTAATTGGACCTTAGTGGAGGAAAGGACTAAATCCTGCTTCTTCAGCATAAGAAGATAATCCAGGACATCCTGTACAGGTGCAGAGGGCATGCTATGCTCAGATGCCCAATGGGAGACTGGTTCATTTTGCCAGATAAATCCATCTAGTAGAGGCAGGCTGGATTACCCAATAGGCAGACTAAGCACGAGCTTAGGGCACCAGCAAATCAGGGGCACAAAAAAAAAAAAAAAAGAGAGAGAGAGAGATTTTACGGTATAGTATTGTTTTTATTTTGAATTACATATGGGGGGGCACCATAATCTTTTCAGTGCTTAGGGCCTCTAAAGGTCTTAATCTGGCCCTGAGTAGAGGGTTTCCTATTCGCCAAAAGGACCCACTGCACCTCTCTGGAATAGATTGCGCTTCAGGATCCAAGCTGTGAGGTGGAGAGAGAGGTGACATTGAGGTGCAGAAGGCAATGGGGTCCAGGAAAAGAAGGTTCTGGTGAATGGGCTACTGAGGAGTTCAGGAGTGTGCTGAACAAAACTGGGTGATCAGAATGACTCGAGCCTTGTTCCTCCTGTTTTTTGACTGGATCTATTGATCAGCGGAATTGGTAAGAATGCACACAGCATCTCCCTTGATCTTGATAGGAGAAACACATCAGAAAGACTGCCCCTATTCAGTCCCCTCAGAAAGCAAAAGCGAGGGCACTTTCTGTTCTGCCTGATGGTGAAGAGGTCTACTTGGGAAGTCTCCGACCCTTGGAAAAGTAACTGTGCTACTGAGGAGTGAACCATCTACTCTTAGGGAAAGAAGGATCTGCTCAGTTGATCCACCAACATGTTCCTGGCAGCTTGAAGGTGATGTACCTCTGGGTGAATTGCATATCAAATGCAAAACTCCCAAAGGTTCAGTGTAGTACAACCGTGCTCCCCCTTGTCTGTTGATATGAAACATGGAGACTGTGTTGTCTTTCAACACTCGAGCCACATTATTGGATAGGTGCTGCAGGAAGATTTCACATGCTACGTGTACTGTCCTGAATTCTTTGATGCTGCAGCTCCTGCATGGACCCCATGCCTTGTGTCTGCGGTTCACCAAGATCCAACGCATCTGTCATTAGCAACAGTGAAGTCTTCACACTTTTGAATGGGACTCTGGTAAGGACTGCAATGTGGTCAGAACTGTGGGGTGAACAGTGATGACCATGTCTAGATGATCTCTGGCCAGGGAATACACAATAGCTAGACACTGTTTTAGAGGCCACAGAAGAAGCCTTGCATAAAGCCATGATACGTATACTCGCTGCCATATGGCCCAGCAGCCACAGGCACAGGTGCCCCATTTTGAGAGGAAACATGGAGAGGCCTGTGACGAGATCTCTCATCATCTGGGAGAGGGATGCTTTTGTGTTGATAGAGTTGAGAATCACTCTGATAAACTCTATCCATTGCCTGGGGATTAACTTTAATTTTTCCATGTTTACCATCAGACTGAGCCATCCACATAGATCCAAAAGTACTGTGATGGCTTTTGGACATGAGGCCTGGTTCTTTTTCTTTCACAAAAGGAACTAGATATTACAAACTCTACTACTTTGACTTCACTGAATGACCTCCCAGCCATAAAATGGGAGAATGCTCATTTTAGCAACCTATATCATATCATAATTTATATTGCAACTGCCCACTGCCTTATCTCACAAACAAAATGATTCATATGACAATTCCCCATAACTTTTATTCAATTAGAAATACAGGGAATTAAAGATCCTGGCATACTTTCTGTGGACAGCAGAATTTATTCCCAGCTCCAAAAAAAAGATGTGCAAACTCAAATTTTCTCAGTTGTTGCAACTACTGTTGCACAATAATTTTTGATGGGGGCGCCACTCCAAGATTTTGGAAAATGGTTGAGGGCCACACTCTTCCAGGATATTAATGGAGGAATTTTAGGGTCTGGGATGGAGGTTGGGTGCAGAAGGGAGGTTGGAGTATGGGATTGGGGTGCAGGAGGGAGAATGGTGTCTGGGAGGGAGTTTGGGTGAAGGAGGCAGTTGTGACCTAGGGCAGGGAACTGGGGTGTAGGGTTTTGGGATGTGACCTAGGGTAGAATTGTGATCTGAAGCAGGATATTGGGGTGCCAGATCTGGGAGGAGGTATGGGTGCAGGAGGGGGAAAAGGGTTTGCATATGTGGAAGGGTAGCAGAGGGTCAGGGAAAGGGAGGGTCTGGGGTGCTAGAGGCAGGCTCTGGCTGGGAAGCACTTACCAGCAGAAACCTGAGGCAGACTGTCTACTGCAGGCTGCTTGCTACTCCATGTGACTCCGGTCTGGGCACAAGAGGTAGGGGATGGGGGAGGAAGAATGAGGACTGAGGGAGAAGGCTTCCTACATTGCCCCTGTACCCAGCAAAAATTCTCAGCTCCTACTGACCAGAATATGAGAGATTGGCCAATGAGCTAACAGATTTAGCTTGGGAGGGGAGGAGGAGGTGGAACAGTATAAGTCTCCCTCCTCCTTCCCCAGCAGTCTGGAATGGAGAGCAGCTGGCTTTTTAAAGTGTGAGCTGTTCTCTGACTAAGAGTTTTAGAGAGGTGGCCGCAGGCCAGATTGGGTGGGTTGCCAATCCCTGTACCAGGGAGAGAAGAACTACATCCTCAGATAGGATGTAAGATAGGCTGGCTCAAATGTGTGAACTGCATCAGATACACACTGGTTTTCTATTTCATCCATTGATTTTTTTCTCTATAAATTCCTCTTTCACAGACTCCAACCCAATGAGTCACATAGAATTATGTTCAAATCCCAAGATGGTAGGTCTTCAGCATTCCCTTCTGAGAGATCGGTCTGAATATCTCAGCAGTGAGTAATTTTATTTTTCCATACAGACATTCTAATTTACTTAAGTAGATAGCTGTTATGTTTGAGGACCCAAGCAGTCTTTGGGCTGCACTCCAGAAGCAAATAAGACACAAAATCAAGGGAAAGAAGTTGGCAGTTCCCTTCAGACAAATCTTTTCTCCTCTACTGTCAGTTCCACCCACTTCATGTTAATCTTTTTAAGGAAGGAAATCAGTGAAGGCTGAGAAACTTACAATAATTTTCACTAAATATTCAATCAATTTAACAATAATCTAACTTGTTCAGAACTTCTGATAAGTTACCAGACATTTTCTTAAGTCAAAATGTATAGTTTATGGGATTATATTTTAGTTAGAATGAAAAATATGCAAGCCTAATCACCCTACAGTATAGGAGAGGCTTTAGCACCAGCGCAGTTATTGGCAGGTACTCAGCCAGAAAGGTAGAAGAATATATACCAGGTCAGATCCTGGGCTACTTTAGAGCAACTTTGAGCCCTTCCCCCACAAGACCAAAGCTGTGCAAAAGCGAGTATAATCAGGCACTGAAGAGTTCCTATGCCCCTATGCCTCCATGATTCCCAGCAACATTAGTAGCTCTATGAACTTGCTGACAACTGGCAAAACTTATAATAGTCATTAGACCACTCTAAATTCTGCCAGAGGACCAGATCATCCTAAAAGTGGGAAGCAATCTCCTTCTGAGCTGCACCAACTGCTACTTGGCTATAGACGGGGAACTTGGCCTTTCTGGTAGACCAGGAGCTCATACATATTGTTCAGCTGTCTGATACATTTTTTAGAAGTGCAGAACTTGCAGGTATTGTCAGCCTTTAATATGGCACTGGGACTGATGAAGATGACAGGATTTGGCTCAGAGTAAAGCTCCTGTACCCTTAAGCATCTAGACAAAAGTGGTCTGATTTTCAGAGGCATTGAGCAATGCAGCTGTCACTGAAATCAACTGTAGGTACTCACCACCTTGCAAAGGAGTCCACTTCTATTTAGGTGCTTAAATTTGGATTTAGGCACCCAGATTGAAAAACTACTTAACTATTGTATAAATTCACTTGAATCAGTGTAAAGTGCTAATTTCAGCACAACCACTAAAAATACAGAGAATACTTTAAAATGAAATGGAATAGGAGTCACAGGGATAAAAGTGTGAAAGAGTTTGGTGTAAAACCTAAATCTCTGAAGCAACTTCTCTATAGGTAACAATGTAAGCGGTAGAGAGCAGGACAAAAGGGAACTTGCTAATGTTATCAACAATACAGTTTTGCATTTAAACTAAGAATGAATTAATGCCTACTTGTAGCTGATTTGAAAAGAAGCCTTTCAAATAGTCTCTTGAATTTAAGACTCTAGGAAGGAAAAGTGTTCAACGTGAGATTTTTCTGTTAAACATTAAAGTAGTCACTCCTCATTTCCCTCTACCAGGACTCCAAGTCCCTCTGTAGAAATGAGAAGCTCCTCTATTGGATCAAGTTGATACTGGGAACCTGAACCCTGCATGAAGGTACTTGGTCATTAATACAGAGAAGCTATATTTTGTTAACTCCAATCAGAATATACAAAGGCTTAGAGTGATGGGTATAAGACAGAGGAATGAAAATTTGGGAATATTCAAAGTACAGACAAGATTGGAAACAAACAGGGTTTTATGGTAGCAATTGTCAAATATGATTTTAATAAAGCCAAATTAAGCATATATTGGTAATATATACTAGGGGTATGATCTGTTCAGAGCACAGTGGGGATTGAACCTGTTTATACATAGTCTACTCAATGGAAAAGGTAGAAATACTTTTTTTTAATCTTAGAACCTCTCACTCTCACATCACAGACTGAAGTGCTGCTTTGTGAAATAATGGATTAAAATATGAGTTTTAGACCTCATCTACACTAGAAAGGATTTTCTAGTGAACACTTCTAATGTAGGCACATCTAAAGGAGTTCTTTTGCCAGCACATCATATACTAGTTGCCTGATTGAAATAAATTATGTCAGTAAAAAGATCCTTTTGCTGGAATAACTGTGTCTGCACTAGGGCTTTTGCTGGCACAGTTATGTCAAAGTGAGTGCGATTATTTTCACATTTGTAACCAATATAGTTATGCCAGCAAAATTTAAGTCTAGATTAGGCCCAAGTATTTTTCTTAATGGGGACACAGAATATCACTACAGAAATTAAGTACAGAATATGGACTATGGGAGCAACATATACTTTTTGCCATTTGAGTATAAATTTGCTTTTTTATTATTATAATATACATTCTGCTGAAAGAAAAAATGAATTATGTAAATCACATGCACTCACTGTCTTCTAAAAGATTAGCAGTCAGTTCTGATACACTGTTTTAAAGCTATTGTACATTTTAAAAGGTCTAATTCTGAAATTTACTTAATTGACTGTAACAAACAGAATGGAAATGGGGAAGAAATATTTGGTGGATAAATGTTTTGCACAGGTAATAAGGCTGGCAGAATTTCATCCTTTTTAAGAACGGCTAAATGGGTTGTTTTAAGACTTTAGTTTTTGATGGATCGCTGGCTATTAAGTTTTAAAAACCATAACATTTAATCATTTTGGTTTTTTTACTTCTTAACATTGCCAGAAGGTCATTTTTACCTCACATAGCAACATCCACATCCTAACACTAAAACAATAATGATCCAGGAGCAGGGCATTTCTTATTGACTGGCTGGGGGGAGGTGATGGCCTGAGGCACTGCTCAGAGACATTGACCCCAGCTAGTTTTACAGGGCATTGCTAGAAAGAATGAATACTTTGTTCGTTAGCCAATCAAATGGTTGGAATCATTTCTCAATATTGCATTGGACATATGACAACTTATAGAATTCAGAAGATGGTTATTTTTTGAAGTGCCTATGTGTGCTCTCGCTAAGACAGCCTCTAAAGAAAAACAACAAAATCAGATGAAGCAAAATGCTGGACAATGTAGCACTTTAGAGACTAACAAGATGGTTTATTAGATGATGAGCTTTCGTGGGCCAGACCCACTTCCTCAGATCAAATAGTGGAAGAAAGTAGTCACAACCATATATACCAAAGGATACAATTAAAAAAACTAGGGTTCAAACTAGGGTGGCTAATGTAGTCTTTCGAACTTGCAAATGAAGCCCAGGATTTAAATATCCCGGGCTTTATTTGCATGTTCCTGGGTGCCACCATTTTTAAATGCCCCATAGTTTGAACTACCTGCCCGCGGCTACACGTGGCACGGGCGAGGTATTTCGAATTAACACTCTTAATTCGAACTACCGTTACTCCTCATTGCAGGGATATTTAAATCCCGGGCTTCATTTGCAAGTTCGAATGACTACACTAACCACCCTAATTCAAACTAGGGTGGCTAGTGTAGACATACCCTGAGTGTGTATATTTTTAGAGCATTTCCCTTATCAATACTCATTCTAAAAGGCTAGTCATATGTTTCTTCAAAAAGGAATTTTTAGCAGTAGTACTAAAGCAGCTTCTGCTGACTTTGGCCATTAAGGGGTTTGTCTTTTCCAATAAACAAGTACAGCTCTTTGCTCTTTTCCAGGAGGGGTCTGGTGGAGTATTCTGGAAAGTGCTTTAATTTTCTCCTATCTCTTACCCTGAGGCAAAAGTTTTAAAGATCTTCTTGTAGTCTTCATAAAACTGTGAAAATTGTCCTTTTCTAAGGGGATCAATAACTTACACTCTAAACCAAAAGAATTCTTCTTGTGTAAGTACAAATTTCCCATCTGCCTTGCTGGCCATGCCATGACTTACTGTTTGTCAAACTTGGCTGTAAAAGTAAAACAAACAAAATAAACTATGGGTTTATAAAATGCATGAAACGAATACAGCATGACACTAACATAGTTTGACTGGTCGTTCCACAATCAATAGTTTTTAAACACAAAACATGAAATATCTTACCACATGTCTCCTCAAGGTCCTCATTTGTCACTAGAAACATTTGATGCACAGATTTACTCCTAGAAGCTTCATTGTATTTAATATTGGGGTAACAGTCTCAGTTATACATTGTTACTTCAGATAGAAGATGGGTTCTTTTGAAATTCAATTTCCTCCTACAACCATTTGAACTTAGTGACATTAGAGTCTCTAGTGTTCTATCAAATTAGTAACAAAACCCTTAAAAAAAGATACTGTGACAATAACCAGCTGCAAAGCATGCTCTTTTGGGGCCATATTTTTGCAGGTTTCCTTAACTGTGCAAATAGTGCAGAAATGCTTACAGAGACTTATTGAAAATGTGGCCTTTCTGATCCTAGCAGACTTGAAAAGAACATTTTCACTAACAATATGAAACCTCAACTGTATATGGCATATCAGCTTCCAGACATACAGACTTTCAGGTCAGAAGCGACCATTGTGATCATCTAGTTTGACCTTTTCCTATACATTGCAGGCCACAGAACCTCACTCATCCCCTCCTGAAATAGACCTCTAATCTCTGGCTGAGTTACTGAAGTCCCCAAATCATGGCTCAAAGACTTTTAAGTTACAGAGAATTCACCATTTATGTTAGTTTAAATTGATCACCATTCTGAAGAGGAAGATGAAAAACAAAACAGGATCTCAGCCAATCTGATCCAGGGGAAAATTCCTTCCTGACCCCAAATAGGGCAATCAGTTAGATACTGAGCATGTGGGCAAACAGTTGACAAGGATCCCATGACTGATTCAATTTGGATTTAATCTTTATGTCATAATACAATACAGACAAGTCTGGTCCAATATCTAGGGCACTTGATCAGGAGTTAGGGAACTTGGATTCTATTTCTGTGTGTAACATTAAGGGACTGCCTACAGAGGGAAATTTAACCACAAAATATACCAGTATAGTTCTGCTATGTGATCTCAGGAAAATCACTTTATTTCTCTGTGCATTCTTCCCCTCCAACAACTTGGCAGTATTTAGCCAGTAAGCTCTTTGTAGCAGAGATTGTGTCTTATTCAGTCCTTTGCAAATGCACCCCTCCATGGTCCCCGATGTAGCCAATTCTGGCTAGCCATGGAAGGGTGGAGCGGCGCGCTGCCCAAGCCTCCCTCTGCCATGCTCCAGCCAACAGAAGACTGTGGCTGATTCCCTCCCTCCTCCCCAGGAGTGAGGCCCAGCCACACCCCAGCCCTGTTCCTGGTGGCAGCATCGGCAGCTGCTCACAAAAAAAAAAAAAAAGGCTGGGTGGGTGGAGGAAAGTGGGGGACACAGGCAATGCCGGAGCTGGGGGTGGTGGGAGCCAGCCCCTTGGGCAGCAGAGGGGAGCTGTCAGGCTCCATGCCTGTAGCAAAGAAGATAGGAACCCAGTCACCGCATAACCTTCAGCAGCTCTCGAGGAATTGGGCGCAGCAACTCTAGCTAGGGAGAGCAGCTGCCACCTGCTAGCTCAGTGTGGGGAGTTAAAGTGTCTCTCTCCTGGGTGGAGCACAGGGTGTAGCACCATGCCACTTGCAAGGGGACAGATGCCCAAACAAAAGCTGGAGCAGGGGTGGACAAGAGGCTGCCAGGGGGCCAGATCTGGCCTGCCAAACCACTGGATCTGGCCCATGGCCACCGTGTTGGAACCCTTAGGCAGAGAATAGCTCTCACTTTAAAAAGCCAGCTGTTATTATTTGTATATGTTTTTACAGTGCCTAAAACAATGGGTTCTTGTTGGGACCCACTAAGTGCTCCTGTAATACAAAAACTAACAGCAGCAACAGCTTTGAAGCTGACCTCCCTTAGATGCTGCCAGCCGTGTGTGTCAGGAGAAGGAAGGATGATTTTCTTGCTCAGATAAATATTTTCATTTACAAAACTGCTACATCAAAAGCGAACTGTGCGTATTGGCTATTCTAAACATAGTTCCGTGTTTGATGGATGCTTAAAATGAAAAAGTCAGTTCAGCAACAAAATTGACAGACCACTCCCTGTTCAGAGTAATAACAGCAACACGAAATAGTAAAATAATCCATCCATGGGTATTTCCATGGGTCCCGACTGAAAAAGTCAGTTCTAAATATCTAATCTTCAACTAATTTAAAATTGAAACCCAAATTTTGTAGCTCCTATTTCCATCTCTATTAGTCTTTTCATTACAAAAGGCCCGAATATTTTTTGGGTCTCAAGAAAGTAAGGATGAGAGGTAGAGCTTCTCTCCTTAGATGCAAGAATGAAAACTTAAATAAATAATATGGCAATACTTTTGCCAATTTTAAAGCAGCCTCTCTTGTTATGCACCCATAACAATCCAATTATACTTGCAAAAGTGCACATGCAGCACCTGTAGATGTGTGCATAACTCAGATTTCTAGTTGTACCACTCCTTAGTCCGAACAAAGAAATAGTCACCCTGCTAGCCTGAAGGCTCTTTGGTGAATCCAGGAGTAATTGAGTGGGAGGAGGGGGAAAGCTGAGCTCCCATCTTGTAGGCAATAAAGTTTTCTGCCCCTATAGGCTTTTGTTTCAGCCCTACCCTTCCCACTTTTAAACTAATATATGCTGGATCTCATATGATGCCAGGGGCACGGCCTGAAAGAGACTGCTCCCCTACGATGAAACTGAAAATTACCGTGCACCTTTTTTCACCTTCCATCCAGCATCCTGGGGGTTGAGGGTGGAGGGTTTATATTAAAATAGTCAGTACTGTTTGTGGGCAGAAGTATTATTTGCTATGGGGCAGGAGGCTAGTTGCCCCCAAACCTTGGTTCCATACACACAATTTTTAAAACAATTTCACAGGGCAGCAGGGTGGCTTAAGGAGGTTGTGGAATCTCCATCATTGGAGATATTTAAGCAGATGAGAGAAACATCTGTCAGGGATGATCTAGATGGTGCTTGGTCTTGCCATGAAGCACTCATAAAACATTAGTGATCCAGGCCTCTGATGATGCCAGTTGTGGATCCCCTCACCTCATCTCTCTGGGGGGGGGGGGGGGAAGGGGTGGAGTTCAAGAGTCTTGCTTCAGTTAGGAGCCATTGGAAGCCCTGAGTAGAGGAAGCTTGGACTGACTCAACCTCAGAAACATTGGTGCTGCTACTGATCTGCACTGGAACAGCCATCTCATGGAGTTTGTGGTGATAATGAATTTGTGGTCTTGCCATTAAACATATTATGGTATAAGGCCCACATCAACCAGTGTTTTGGGGTACAAAACACAAGTGCCCACTCCTGGAAGTGCGTCAGTTTCATATGCAAAAAGAGAGCAGGCATAAATAGAGAACATCTGGGGTTGGGCTGATAATTTGGCCTTCATCTTCTATGTATGTGCACCCAGCAAAAAAAAGGAGCTGCAAATTTGGCCCTACCCAAGTAAATGTGTTCCAAATAATTTCAGACTAATGCAACAATGGGTGCCACCTGCTTAACCATGGCACTCACCTGGCTACTATAGTTATTAACATCAGAAAACATAAAGCAATCCATATACTGTATTGCTCCCATCATGGGCAAAAGCCTGTGTGATTCCTTCAAACTAACCTAATTCTCCTCTTTAGGACAGTTTAGACTGAACCCTGACTTGCACAGATCGAAGAGAACTATCGTCAGCCTCTGCATCTCTGCACAATGTTGGTTGTTAACGTTCTCTCAACTGCAGCCGTATCTGCTGAGCCACCCCAATAGCACTGATAAGAGGACCATTCTGTAGCTTATTCATTTACTAAAAAGTATATTTTGCTGCACTGAATGTCCCTTGCATCCTGACTACTAGAGGCATTCAGCACATCTTGTTAAACCCGGCCAGATTCTAGGCATATGACAAAAGTAGGGCATGTAAGACCCTGTGCTTCTGGGAGATGTCTTTTCAGCACTTCCATGCAGCATCTACATAGGACCATCTCCAAGCAACCACTGACTTGGCCCATGTATCCTTTCCAATTTTTAAGTGATATCATTGTCCTGATCATTGTCCCTTCCTGCCCCAATGGCTATTTAAGCACAGTCACATGCTACTATGCATCTACTCACTTGCGTTCCCCTCTTCTTCTGTAATCATAGAGACAGCAGAGTCTCAATGAAAAAAGCAAAGTTCTCAAGGTACATCCACACTAGCCCCCTAGTTCAATCTAGGGAGGCTAATGAGGGTGACCGACATTGCAAATGAAGTGCAGGATTTAAATATCCCATGATTCATTAGCATGTTCTCGGCCAGTCGCCATTTTAGAAATTGACTAGCCCAAAGTAACTGCCTGCGTCTACACGCAGCAGTGCAATGGGATTCCGAATTAAAGCCCTAAATCGAATTAGCTGTTATTCCTCCTGAAATGAGGTTTACTAGCTAATTCGATTTAGGGCTTTAATTCAGAATCCCGTTTCACTGCTGCGTGTAGACGCGGGCAGTTACTTTGGGCTAGTCAATTTCTAAAATGGTGACCGGCCGGGAACATGCTAATGAAACATGGGATATTTAAATCCCATGCTTCATTTGCAATTTCGGTCACCCTCATTAGTCTCCCTAGATCAAACTAGGGGGCTAGTGTAGACATACCCTCATAGAATAAATCTCAAGCTCAGCTAACAATTTTCTGTTGATATCTCCATGTTTGCAACCTTAAACCAGAATAATTTGTATATCATACAAAGCTAATGGCACTATTCCAAAACACAAGATGATATTTTTAAAAACCATGCTACAGGGAAGTCAATCATTTGTCTGAAATCCAGTGATATGCTGATCTCTCCTTCTATTGATAGCATGGCTAGTTCTGACAGGTGTTCCTAGGACATACTGTAGTTGAACAAAATATGTCTTTATATGCTCCAGTTTTGAAAAGCTGTGTTCTGATGAGGCAACTGTTAAAGGGACTGTCAGCATTAGGAAGACCAGATTATTAAATTTACTTCAGGCATCCAAGAGCACGGTACGAGTCTAACAGAAGAGTTTTCTCAACTCATAACATCTCTGAGGGTATGTCTACACTACAGAGTTAGTTCGAACTAACTTAGTTCGAATTAGTTAATTCGAACTACCGCGTCTAGAACTAAAAACTAGTTCGAATTAGCGTTTTGCTAATTCGAACTAGCATGACCATATTGAGTGGACCCTGAACAGGGCTTAAGGATGGCCGGAAGTAGTGCCGGCAGGGCATCAGAGGAGGACTTAGAGCGTGGAGATGCTGTCTCAGGCTAGCCGAGGGCTGCGCTTAAAGGGACCCGACCCCCACCCCGGACAGACAGTTCTCAGGGGTGCCCCGCTTGAAAACCAGTCCTAGCTTGGAGTGCCCACACTGGGCACATCACAGCACTCGGCCATCAGACCTGCTGCACTTGCCGCAGGCTGCCATCTGGGGAGAGGTGGCAATTGGAGGGCTGCAGGAGAGCTTCCACCCCCAGAAGCCCACAGAGTCAGCCCAGTCCTCCCCATCGGGGGCTCGTACCCCATTCCTCCCTCACCTCCTTCCACTTACCCTTCCCTAGCCCCCTTCCTGATGTACAAAATAAAGATAACGTTTCTTCCAACATTGACTCTGTCTTTATTGAACAAAATTGGGGGAGACTGGGAAAAGGAGGTAGGAGAGGGGAAGAGAAAGGCTGGGAGAGGGGAGGGCAATTAACATGATCAGGGGTTGGGAACAGGTCCCAGATGAAGAGAGGCTACAGAGACTGGGACTGTTCAGCTTAGAAAAGAGGAGATGGAGGGGGGACAGGATAGAGGTCTCTAAAAGCAGGGGTTGAGTGGAGAGGGTGCATTCAGAAAAGTTCTTCATGAGTTCCCATAAAGAAGGACTAGAGGACACCAAAGGAAAGGAATGGGTAGCAGGCTTCAAACGAGTAAGAGAAAGTTGTTCTTCTTCCCAAAGCAAATAGTTAACCTGTGGAACTCCTTGCTGCAGGAGGCTGTGAAGGCTAGAACTAGAACAGAGTTTAAAGGGAAGTGAGATCAAGTCATGGAGGTTGGGTCCATGGAGAGCTATTAGCCAGGGGGTAGGAGTGGTGTCCCTGCCCAAAGTTTGTGGAAGACTGGAGAGGGATGGCACGAGACAAATGGCTTGGTCACTATCTTCGGTCCATCCCCTCCAGGGTCCCTAGGGTTGGCCGCTGTCGGCAGACAGGCTACTGGGCTAGATGGACCTTTGGTCTGACCCAGGACGGCCATTGTAAGCTCAGGGCTTAGGGTCGGGGGTCTCAGTGGACCCCCTTGATTTTCATGCACACCTGCTCCTGGGTGGCCAGGCTGGCAGCTCTCCTGCCCTAGACGGCCACTTTCCTGTGCCTAGTGCGGAGATCGTGGACGAGGTCCACGATGTCCGCACTAGCCCAGGAAGGTGCCCGTCTCTTGCGGTCCCGGGCAAGCTCCCGGGAGCCGGCAGCCTGGTCCCGGGAAGAGGGGGTGGGCTGGGGGACATCGGGTGAGTGGCTCTGTGCCGTGCCAGGTGCAGGGTCTGCTGGCTGGGTGCTAGCAGGCTTGCACCTGGCACGGGCACCGTAGCCAGCCCGTGCCCCTTTAAGAGGTCCGGGGGCCGGGAGGGGGGCAATAGAGTTTCCCTGGTGTTGGCCAGAGTGGCCACCAGGGAAAGCTGGGGAGGGCTAGCCTCCCACTAGTTCGAATTAAGGGGCTACACACCCCTTAATTCGAACTAGTAAGTTCGAACTAGGCTTAATCCTCGTAAAATGAGGTTTTCCTAGTTTGAACTAAGCGCTCCGCTAGTTCGATTTAAATTCGAACTAGCGGAGCGCTAGTGTAGCACCTATGAATGTTAGTTCGAACTAACATCCGTTAGTTCGAACTAACATTGTAGTGTAGACATACCCTGACAGCTATATCAGAGTTACTTTATCCATGCCACAGCTGACCATGTGATATTTTTATATGTTCCTTAGACCAATTTAAGAACACTAAATGTATCTGTGTTCCCTGAGGACCCGAAAAAGTTCCCTATAAATTTTAAATATTCAACTGCAGTGGTATGGCAAATAGTTATTCCTGAATTCTTCTTCTGCAACGATTCTATGCTTACCCACACATCCATAATTTTATGGACATTTTGTTCATTTCACCTAGATTTCTGTCAGTGCTGCAGTGATTGACAAGTATTTTGCAAACTCTATCACATCATTTAAGGCCCCCTCAAAATCCTCTTCTGCCCTGCTGTGGCTTCTAGTGTGTTTTCTGAAATAAAGTGTTTGCTATATCAGTTTGCACATTGGGATTTTGCATGATGTTGCTTATTTCATGGATTGCCAGGAAATACCATTTAGAACTATAAGAACACAGAGAAAATTATTTCATCCACTAGAAAAGTGTGCCTTCTAAAAGAGCTTGTTGTACATCATTGTAATATCACCTCAAAGATTTTACACTTTCAATCTTATACTCCCACACTGTTAGAGAAGTTGATTTTAATGAGAGACTCTAAAAACTCCCATCAACTACAGGTAGATAATTTAGTGTAAACTGATGATTTAACAACAAATCAGAAGGATTAAGCTATGGCAACTAAGAGTTACATTAAGGCTATGTCTAGACTACGCTGAAGTTTCAAAAGAGGATATCTTCTTCTGATCTCACTTTCAAAAGTGGAGCTTTCAAAAGTGAAAGTAGTTGGGACAGAGTTTTTTCAGCAACCCCCCCTTTTTCGAAAAGCCACTCTTCCTCCAAAAATGAAGTTTATGCAGCTTTTTGAAAAAGAGGTGCTGAAAAAAAACCCATTCTGACTACTTTCACTTTTGAAAGCTCTGGTTCAAAGATTGGAGCAGGAATTTGCATATCCTCTTTCAAAACTTCAGCGTCGTCTAGATGAGCCCTCTGTTTTGATTATGCGAATAAGTAGTCCATACACCTTTGCTAATGTCCATTCACGCTAATACCATCAGATCCTTGATCTCTGTAGTCACAGAAGGCAGTCTCATGATTAATCATGCAGAAGGGAGAGATTTTCCAGTTTTAATGGCACATGAGCAGCACACCAAAGATGCACTGCTGCCATGAATCAGCAATCTCAAGCAAAACTGATGGGCCCATGACAGTGAACTTCCAGAATGTGAGCATAACATTTTTTTTTCACAAAACTCTCTTGCATAGTTTATAATCTTCTTTGATATTCCTCAACAAGACCATCCATCTACTAATATATTAAATTCTGAATACTTGTGCTGTGGGAACAGCGTCATAGTTATCAGCATGGAAGAGGCCCATTTGAATCCCTGAAATCCCAATATTATCCATCAAGTACCTCATTTTTTATCAGATAAGCTCTTTATTCAACTTTCATACTATTGGTTCTTTCAGTTCGTTCCAGGAATGCTGGGACTCCATGTAGTGTTGGAGCAGAAACTTTATATGGCTTTGGTCCTAATGCTCACTTAACAGAGAGATTTGTTTTCTTCACTTTCATGTATTTGCAGTAGGAATGCTCTCATCTCCCAAACATATTTATTTGAATCTCCCATCTGATAATTTTGCTTTTCAGTTCTTTCACCCAATCGCTATGAGTTTTCAATTATAATGGCCAATGGCTTTTCAATCACTTCAGCCAACTCCCACAGCACCCTTGACTGCATTAAATCCAGCCCCAAGGATTTATGTGTGTCCAGCTTTTCTAAATAGTTATTAACCTGATCTTTTTCTACTGAGGGCTGCCCACTTCCTTCCTATAATGTGCAGCCTAGTGCAGAAGTCTGGGAGCTGACCTTGTCTGTGAAGACAGAGGCAAAAAAAAAAAAAAAACCCTGTTGAGTACTTCAGCTTTTCCCCCATAAATTGTCACTAGGTTACCTCCCTCATTCAGTAAGGGTATGTCTACACTTGCCCCCTACTTCAAAGTAGGGAAGCAAATGAAGCATACCGAAGTTGCAAAGCAAGCCCGGGATTTAAATATCCCATGCTTGATTTGCATGTTCCCGGCCGGTCGCCATTTTAGAAATACACTAGCCTGGAGAAACTGCCCGCATCTACACACGGCAGTGAAACAGGAGTCTGATTTAAAGCCCTACCTCGAATGAATTGGTATTCCTCCTGCAATGAGGTTTACCAGTTAATTCGAATTAGGGGCTTTAAATTGGACTCCCGTGTCACTGCCATGTGTAGATGCGGGCAGTTACTCTGGGCTAGTGAATTTCTAAAATGGCAACCGGCCGGGAACATGCAAATCAAGCGTGGGATAGTTAAATCCCGGGCTTGATTTGCAATTTCGGTATGCTTCATTTGCCTCCCTACTTTGAAGTAGGGGGCAAGTGCAGACATACTGTAAGGGTCCCACACTTTCTGTGACCACCCTCTTATTGCTAACATGCCTGTAAAAACCTCTCTTGTTACCTATCAAATCCCTTGTTAACTGCAATTCCTAGTTCACTTTGGTCTTCCTGATTACACCCTTACACGTATGAGCAATATATTTATAGTTTTCCCTAGTCATTTGCCCAAGTTTCCACTTCTTGTAAGCTTTCTTTTTGTGTTTAAGCTCTTCAGGGATTTCACTGTTAAGCCAAGCTGGTCGCCTATCTCATTTGCTTTTCTTAAAGCACATCAGGATGGTTTGTTCCTGAACTTTCAAAAAGGCTTCTTTAAAATACACCATCTCTCCTGGATTCCTTTCCTCTTTGTGTTAGCATCCCAGGGGAGCCTGCCTGTCGGTTCCCTGAGGGACTGAAAAGATGATTTTTCGAAGCCCAGTGTCTATATTTTGCTGCTCTCCTTTCTTCCTTTGGTCAGGATCCTGAACTTGACCATCTCATGATCACTGCTGCCCAGGTTGCAATCCTCATCTACTTCCTCTACTAATTCCTTCCTATTCATGAGCAGCAGATCAAGCTGTGCATGGTCCCTGGTTGGTTCCTTCAGCACTTGTACCAGGAAGTTGTCCCCCACATTCTCCAAAAACTTCCTGGATTGTCTGTGTACTGCTGTATTGGTCTCCCAACAGATGTCAGGGTGATTGAAGTCCCCTATGACAACCAGGGCCTGTGATCTGGAAGCTTTTGATAGTTGTCTGAAGAAAGCCTCATCTAAGTCATCCACTTGATTTGATGTCGAAGACACCCACCACAACATCACCCTTGTTGCCCGCACTTCTAAACTTAACCCAAAGACTCTCAGCTTGTTTTTCTCCCTCTATATACTGGAGCTCTCAGCAATCATACTGCTTTCTTACACACTGTGCAACTCCTCCACATTTTCCCCCCTGCCTGTCCTTCCCGAACAATTTATACACTTCTGTGATAGTGCTCCAATCATGTGAATTGTCCTGTGAATTCTCCAGTATTCCAGTCAATTCGCAGGTCTTTGACTGTGCCAGGATTTGCAATTCTTCCTGCTTATTTCCCAGGCTTCTTGCATTCATGCACAGACACCTTAGATAACTAGCAGATTGTCCTACTTTCTCAGTACAAATCAGGGGTCCTCCTCTCTTGCACCTTCCTCCTTGTATTTCTTCCTGGTATCCCACTTCCCCACATACTTCAGGGCTTAGATCACTATCCTCTGACAAACCTAGTTTAAAGTCCTACTCTCTAGGTTTGCCTGACTGCAAAGATGCTCTTCCCTCTCTTCATTAGGTGGATCCCATCTCTTCCTAGCAATCTTTGTGCCTGGAACAGAATCCCATCGTTGAAGAATCCCAAACCCTCTCATCCTGAAGATTTATGGTGCCCTATATGGTACTATTAAACTGGTGCCCCTCTGCCCAACAGCAATCTGGTAGGAGGGGGTTGACGATTTTTTAGATGTAATTTTATACTCTTTGGCAACAGTCTAATGAAATATTTTGAAGCAAATGTTAAGCTAAGGTCCTGTAGATTAAAACAGTAAATTCAGAAACTGACAGGATATACCTGGGGTTGGCAAATGCTTGTTAAATGGCTTCATTACCATTTGAATGGCTCTTTCACAGGTACAATGTTCTGCTAATAGTCTGGAAGGCTTTTTTATTCTGGAAGGCTTATTTAAGTTAACTAGAGCCTCTCTGGAGGAAGAGAAGCAGAGCCACAGAATAGGAATAAGAGGAGGTGGGTGGACATTAAGACCCAGCAATGCCCCAAATTTTCAGATGCCTGAGGCAGCTGCATGTTCTGCGTATGGGTAAGGACAGCCATGGCCTCAGGGGAACAGACAAGAGTCATAGGTGCTGGTGAGCAATGCAAGTCCTGGCCAGAGGACTCTAGAGGAGCAGGGAGTGGTCATACAGTCATCAGCTGGCGAGAAGTGGTGCTTTGAAGGGAAAACTGCCACTTTTCTCCAGCCATTGGCTGCACAGCTGCCCACTGCTCCTCTGGGCCCTGCATCTGCCACTTGCTGCCTCTTGGTGAATGGTCGCTGGGTGCAGCATGTGTGGGGGGCAGCTGGGAGATGGAGTAGCCACATTGAGTTGGCACAAAGCCCATAGGGTGTGTGTGGCTTGGAGATACCAAGAAGTCCCCTTTAGAATCTCTGCCTACCTCCTCATCCTCCTCTAATTAAACCTGAGCATTCAAAGTTAAATAAAAAATTATTTCTACTCTTTTTCATTGTTAATATACAGAATTTCAGCTACAATGGGTTAAATAAGCTTTTGTGGGCTAGCTTGGGAACCTAACTACCATTTACAACATTGTTATGATGGGAAAATGTATTCTGAATTCCAAACAACCAGCTTACAAATGAACTTATAAAGCAGTTCATAAGTTGGGGACTTCCTGTATAGAAGTTCAGTCTCTGGCTGGAGCCTGGGCTTTGGGACCCTCTGGACTTCTCAGGGTCCCAGGCCCAGGGACAAGATGCAGCCCAAATGTCTACACTGCAGTTTTGTAGCTCCACAGCTAGAGTCTCATGAGCCTGAGTCAGATGACACAGGACACTCACAGGTGTTTAACTGGCCTGTGGACATACCTTATGCAAAGAGAGGACCAAAGCTCTGATTTACATTGTGAAAAGAGACTTAGGATGAACTTAACTGAAGTCTGAAGTTTGCATGAAATCAAATTTCTCAGCAAATATGTCCATTCTTTCCTTTCTGCCACTCAAAGAACGCAGTATGAATTTGAACAAATTCGGGAGACAACAAAGCCCACCCAGCAGCAGTTTTACTGGCTGCGTGGAGAACATCCACATTAAGACACAAACACCCTCCTCTACATCACAATAATTCTCTCTTGTGTTATCCCACCATGTGACTAACCCAAAATATTTCATAGCAACTTTCTCAGGTATTAAAACCACTGCATGTAGTTCAGAAAGCAGAAGCCTCTTAAAGCGTTTGCCCTCCATTATTCTATCAGAGGGACTGGGTTTGTTTCCTCAAGAAATAAGCTATGGGGCCTTCTCCAAACACCTGCATATTAGCCAAATACCCGCATTTGCAGCAGCCCTAATGCCTGGGATCCCTCATTTCTTACTACTTTGAAATAGCATGGCCTTAATGGACCCTGCCTACTGGGGCCTCCTCTGGCTGCAGCTTCTCTCAGGATACATTTAAAGGAGGTTCCCAACAGTGTAGTGGGGAGTGGGGTGGGGACAAGAGAAGCAGCAACCCGGAATGATGATCAGGGAAAATGACTGGAGATCACATATATGAGAAAATGGAAAGTGCATGTGAGAGAGCCAAGAGCAATGGAACTCCTTCCATCCCTTCAAATGTCCACCCCTGGTTAGAGGGAAGTGCCTGTAAAAGGGTTCTGCAAGCTCAGCCTAGAGTCGATTATTAGTTTTGACTTAATCACCAAGCTCTGCCCACAGCACTTATTTTGTACAAGGCCCTGGAAAACCTGGCACTAGTCTCTGAGTCAAAGCTGTGATAATTTTCAGAATTTCCTTTGAACTGTAGATGACTTTCACCCAAATGGCAACTGAAAGGGCTTATTTTCTAAGGAATTAATGCTTAATCCTGCACGTAAGCAGTTTAGTTCATAGTCCCTTTGTCTGAAAAAGAAATTTTGCCTAAAACCGTGTTACAAAGCAAAAGTAGTTACATATCAATTCTGGTTTAGTTTTAATATTTATTATAGCTAGATAATTTTCTTTATTGTAAATCACTTTTGTGTCCTCATCTTTGCTTGAGCAGATACTGTCATTCTTTGCTTGTTAATTAAGTTCACTCACACAATGCTCATAAAGTGTTTTTTCCCCTTTTTAAAAACCTAACAAAACAATACCATGTCTACTTTAAACACTTTTCTATAGGAATGAACAGGATTGTAGAAAAACAATTTCTGCAAGTCATAATTATACAGAGCATTTCATAATAAGCATCAGGAGATTTCTATTCAGTGAACAAAAATCTGTTCTCAGTTAGCAATGAATTTGCCATTATAATGATTATGGTTCTTAGTTTAATTCACAGACAAATTTTAGAAAAACTTCTGTGAGCAAAGCAGAATTATGCTGTTAGAAGCTGAGTTTTGCATATCCATGTGTAACATAATCAACCTCTAAGATTCCATAAAAGTCAAGTAGGTTAGAATCATAGAATCACAGAACACTAGAACTGAAAGGGACTTCAAGAAGTCATCGAGTCCAGTCACCTGTCCTCACAGAAGGACCCAGTACCTTCTAGACCAATGTTTCTCATCCTTTTTAAAAATAAAGTACCACTTTTTTAACAAAAAAATGTAAGTACTCCCAGTACCTAGTTTTCAGACACACAATTTTTTTTTCTACCATTGCAACACATTTGTTTAAACAACTTGATAGTAGCTAGATGGGCGATGAAATTTTTGGGTGTAAAAAGTCCAAAAATAATCAAGCGCTGTAAAACTTAAAACAAAAATTCAACAAATTTCAGTTGTGTAGATGTGCCCCCCCAGACTTCTCTCAAGTACCTTTAAGAGTTCTTATATCACTGGTTGAGAAACACTGTTTTAGACCATCCTTGATAGATGTATGTGTAGCCTGCTCTTAAATATCTCCAGAGATGGAGATTCCACAACCTCCCTAGGCAATTTATTGTAATGTTTAACCACCCTGACAGGAAGTTTTTCCTACTGTCCAGAATGTTGAAGCAAAATTCATAGTAAAAATAATAAGTCTTATAATAGGGATCGGAGGAGGAAAAGTTATTCCTCAGATCTGTGGCTACAAGGATCCATTTCAATATAGTAGTTGGCTCTCGGAAATGCTACCATTTTAGCATTTAAACAGTTGTAGATGCTACTAATTCTGAATTGGTCTAATACAGAAAATGCTATAATATATATTCTGTGAAAGCTGCAAAATTATGCTTTTCTCAGAGGTAGAGTCAATTCCATATGGCACTCAGAATCGTCAAGGACTCAAATTAAGGATGTTCATTAAAATCAAATTTATAAATTTAAGAAAATTATTTTCACATTCACACTCCCACCTTTGATTCACTCCATCGGGTTTTGGTAATGCAAGAATCTCAGAACAGTAGCACATCTTCCACATGCAGCAATATCTAGTTCAAATAGGACGTTTGCTATGCATTTAACTACAACTACTTGATTTTTGATATTATAACACTTTCTCTAGAAGTTACTTGTATTCACACTTCAAGAATGAGAACTGAGAATGAAAAGAAAGTATAATAAAACAAAGAATGGAGATGAGATGACAGGAAAACTATATACCATTTGCTTTCAATAAATGGAAGAATAATACAAATACAGTAAACATGAGGAAGTAAAAAGAAAAAAAGTTTTACCCTATTTAAAAAGTATATTTAAATATGTAGGAAATTGTTCTTATAGTTCTGATTTCATGGAAATATATCAAATATATTTGTACACAAGTATTTCTTCCCTCTTTGTTCTTGTACACTCCTGATAGGTGAAAGAGATTACATTATAGTTTATTCTCTCACTTGCTGGTGCTCTCTCTCTCTTGCAATTCCTTAATTCTACACATAACAATGAAACTTCCTCTGAGGTAAGCAACTAGTGTTCAATAGTCAAGGCATTTATTTGTGCCAACACATGGACTGATTAATCCTGGATTTCCTACTAGCAGCTGGAAAAGATGGATATACAAGAGAAAAAAAGTGTATCCTAAAAATGATTTCAACGTATTGAATGCCATTGCCTAAAACTCTGAAGATTCTCTCATAAATTAGATGTGTTCCTACTGAGTCAGGAAGAGCAGTTCCTTGAACCTGAGTCTCTTACAGCTTACAGGAGTGCTCTAGCCATTACAGACAGCATCAAAAGTTTCAGAGAGGTAGCAGTGTTAAGTTTGTAACTAAAAAAACTTAAAAAATAATGAATAGTCTTGCAGCACCTAAGAGACTAACAAAACATGCAGATGGTATCATGAGCTTTCATGGACACAACCTGATTCTTCAGATGAATGAAGTTAAGGGATCCAGTTTCCAAATAAATAGCAGAGAAAGAGAAGGGATTGGAGAGAGTAGGGAGGTGGAGAGAGAAGGAAAAACAAGGGAAACATTACAGCATCAGTCTTTCTCTTGTGGCTTCTTCTTCCTGCCCCTAGTTGGAGATATTAGAGTATCTGTAAATGATACATTATTTTCTAGGTGAGTGGAACACTGACTGACACTGCAGATCAGTGTTCACCTATGTAGTGGTCAATTGCGGAAGAACTTTGTACGTGCTAGTTTAAAAATAAATAAACTAATTTATTTATAGACTGCCTACCTCCCAGAACTGGAAGGAACCTTGAAAGGTCATTGAGTCCAGTCCCCTGCCTTCACAGCAGGACCAAGTACCATCCCCAACACATTTTTGCCCCAAATAGCCTCTGCAAGGATTAAACTCACAACCCTGGGTTTAGCAAGTCAATGTTCAAACCACTGAGCTATCCCTCCCATCCTATAGTGAGGCCTGCATTCTTTCCCACCTTTCCCTTTTCCCTATATCTGATGAGCCAGAAGCAAGTCTTTGGGAGCATACGCCACTTAAGATAAGCATTGTTGTAGCAAGAACAAGTATGAGATAAGGGTAAAGGGCAAGAACGCATAAACAATTCTGTTTACCCTACCATACTGATCACGTAAACAGGGCCAAAGGACAAGAAGATCCAGATCAGAACCAGATCGATAACTAACAGCTAAGCTCTACATCAGCACTAATGAGTAAGTCCTGGAAATTTCCAAACTGCCAAACAAGGCAGGAAAACTGTATTTAAAGACTATGTATTTAAGGCTGCCTCAGAGCCTAGCAAATTGGACTTCACCAATGGGCTTTGGGTACCAGCGCCTCGGAAGCTGAGACAACCTCCCACTTCGTCCGCAGCCTACCCGGGGTCCCAGGTTTGCAAGAAAGGATGTAAGATATGCCGCTTCTTTGTTATGTTGTTCTTCCATTTATGGGGCACAACTGTTAGCTGTCAGGAAATAAACTACTTGTATTTAACAGATACCTGTGTGGTGTCCTTTCTACTTTGGGAATTCAGTGTCGGACCATAGACTTACTCTGGCCAGCTACAACCTAGGATAGGGGAGGCCCAGTTTAACGTCCCTGCTCTGTTGGGAATCTGAGCAGGGCCTGGAACCTAAGGGTACGTCTACACTACAGCGCTAGTTCGAACTAACTTAGTTCGAATTAGTTAATTCGAACTAAGCTAGTTCGAACTAACGCATCTAGAACTAAAAACTAGTTCGAACTAGCGTTTTGCTAGTTCGAACTAGTAAGTCCACATTGAGTGGACTCTGAACAGGGCTTAATGATGGCCGGAAGCAGTGCCGGCAGGGCATAAAAGGAGGACTTAGAGCATGGAGATACTGTCTCAGGCTAGCCGAGGGCTGCGCTTAAAGGGTCCCGACCCCCACCCCGGACAGACAGTTCTCAGGGGTGCCCCACTTGCAAAGAAGTTCTGGCTTGGAGTGCCCTGAGTGCCCACACTGGGCACATCACACCACTCGGCCATCAGCCCGGCTGCACTTGCCGCAGGCTGCCATCTGGGGAGAGGGAGTAATTGGGGGGCTGCAGGAGAGCTTCCACCCCCAGAAGCCCGCAGAGCCAGCCCAGTCCTCCCCATCGGGGGCTCGTACCCCATTCCTCCCTCACCTCCTTCCACTTGCCCTTCCCTAGCCCCCCTTCTTATTGATGTACAAAATAAAGATAACGTTTCTTCCAACATTGACTCTGTCTTTATTGAAAAAAACTGGGGGAGACTGGGAAAAGGAGGTGGGAGAGGGGAAGAGAAAGGCTGGGAGAGGGGAGGGCAACTAACATGATCAGGGGTTGGGAACAGGTCCCAGATGAAGAGAGGCTACAGAGACTGGGACTGTTCAGCTTAGAAAAGAGGAGACGGAGGGGGGACAGGATAGAGGTCTATAAAAGCAGGGGTTGGGTGGAGAGGGTGCATTCAGAAAAGTTCTTCATGAGTTCCCATAAAGAAGGACTAGAGGACACCAAAGGAAAGGAATGGGTAGCAGGCTTCAAACTAGTAAGAGAAAGTTGTTCTTGACAAAGCAAATAGTTAACCTGTGGAACTCCTTGCTGCAGGAGGCTGTGAAGGCTAGAACTAGAACAGAGTTTAAAGGGAAGTGAGATCAAGTGATGGAGGTTGGGTCCATGGAGTCCTATTAGCCAGAGGGTAGGAGTGGTGTCCCTGCCCAAAGTTTGTGGAAGGCTGGAGAGGGATGGCACGAGACAAATGGCTTGGTCATTGTCTTCGGTCCATCCCCTCCAGGGTCCCTAGGGTTGGCCGCTGTCGGCAGACAGGCTACTGGGCTAGATGGACCTTTGGTCTGACCCAGTACGGCCATTGTAAGCTCAGGGCTCAGTGTCGGGGGTCTCAGTGGACCCCCTTGATTTTCATGCACACCTGGTCCTGGGTGGCCAGGCTGGCAGCTCTCCTGCCCTAGCCGGCCACTTTCCTGTGCCTAGTGCGGAGATCGTGGACGAGGTCCACGATGTCCGCACTAGCCCAGGAAGGTGCCCGCCTCTTGCGGTCCAGGGCAAGCTCCCGGGAGCCGCCAGCCTGGTCCCGGCAAGAGGGGGTGGGCTGGGGGGCATCGGGTGGGTGGCTCTGTGCCGTGCCAGGTGCAGGGTCTGCTAGCTGGGTGCTGGCAGGCTTGCACCTGGCACGGGCACCGTAGCCAGCCCGTGCCCCTTTAAGGGGTCCGGGGCCGGGAGGGGGGCATAGAGTTTCCCAGAGTGGCCACCAGGGAAACCTGGGGAGGGCCTCCCACTAGTTCGAACTAAAGGGCTACACAGCCTTAGTTCGAACTAGCTAGTTCGAACTAGGCGTTAGTCCTCGTAGAGGTTTACCTAGTTCGAACTAAGCGCTCCGCTAGTTCGATTCAAATTCGAACTAGCGGAGCGCTAGTGTAGCGCATAGGAAAGTTAGTTCGAACTAACGTCCGTTAGTTCGAACTAACTTTCTAGTGTAGACATACCCTAAGTCTCACATATCCCAAGTAAGTGCCTTAGATATCAGCCTGTTGGCTATTCTGAGAGCTCTCTCCCATGAAAAATTCTGAGAGGTCTCTGAAGTCCTGGCAAAACGGAGATTATATTTACTTGGCAAGCCTTAGCGTTATACAGGCAGTCCCCGGGTTACGTACAAGATAGGGACTGTAGGTTTGTTCTTAAGTTGAATTTGTATGTAAGTTGGTACTGATACATATTGTAGGGGAAACTCTAGCCAAACATTTCTCCAGAGCTCAGTTTTATTCTCCCACACCTCACTTCCCTCAGTCCTTTATTCTCAAGCTGAGGTGTCTGCTGAGGAAAGCCGCTCCGCGTCTCCCTGGTCTGCTGAGGAGGGTGCTAGCTTCGCGTCTCTCTGGTCTGCTGGGGGGAAGCAGCTAGTGCTGAGTTGTCTCACCCCGTCTGTAAGTAGGGATCCAATGTAAGTCGGATCCATGTAACCCGGGGACTGCCTGTAGTTTATTTGGGGTATAACTATGTCCCCACTAGGAGAGATACTGATATAATTATAACCTCATACCCAATAGAAAGCATTATTTTGATACATTATCAGTGCATAGGCCAGGCCTAAGTTTATGGGACTTAAATCCCCTGCTTCATTTTAAAGACTCTAGGCATTTCACAGGTCATTCTATGAGTATGTATCTGATCTAACATGACCATTGGTTATTCTCAGGGATGAGTAGTTCTGTCTGGGTGAGCAGAGTTTTCTTAACCAAAACTCAACTCCCTTACCTCCCTCGGATATGCAATATTGATTTATTGACAGTCCACAGTCAGTCTGTCACAGGTTACTCTCTTCTGGTACTTAAAAGTAATTCTTGACTGGACTGAATATTGGTAAGGATTTGTAACAATTGATGAGTGAATGATAATGAAAATAAGGTAAGTACAGTTTGTATGGGAGTCACTGTATTAACTGTTTTAAGTCTCTAACCATACTCAATATGAATTAGAAGTACACAGAGGACTGAGCAGAACTAGACTGAGCTAAATGCTTGTGAAGGGAGAAATCCATTCCATCCATGTCAATTGTGAGTTTTCAGACTCTGTAAAGTTGGGGAGTAGATTGTTTGGGGAAGTTATTTACATTCTGAACCTAGCACAAAGGTGCTTGGCTGATGCTCAGCCATCTCAAAAATACTATTTTAATAGGCTAGAAGAGTGGCTGTACCACATCTATGCCAGCTTCATGGGCCATTGTGGCCAGTATTCAATTTTTTTCCATCCACTGGTAGAATAAATTTCATTATGTGCACCAAGGCATGTGTGGATGTGTGCCACCAAAAGAAATTGGCAGCTGTGAACAGCTGTGGACGCTCTGCTAATCAGCTGGGTAGTGCCTGAATTTCTCCTGGGCAGCCCCTCTAAGTACTCAGCTTACTGGGAACACTGATTGGGGCCACTGGATCTGTCCTTGTTTTCCCCCAAACATTCTGGAAAGGGTTCATACTGGAGACACTGGTGCACAGACACCCAACATTAACACTTAGCCGAGAGGCTTTTCACACAATGTCAAAATCAGTACAACAAAACAAGAATTAACATGTCTCTTTTTTCATCTGTTTGTGTGATGTCTGTGTACCATCCATTTAACCAAGTTTGCTATTGTGCAGATTTTCTTTTGAGGTCTTAAGTGGGTGTTTTTTCTTTTTATACTAGCAGATGTACCTGGTGTTGCTCGGGTCTTTAACTGAAGGATTTAAAAAAAATGAAAAATACACGTGTTATTTCAATTATTGTATTTTTCACAAATGAGGGAAAATGAACGCTGAAGTGAGAATTAGGAGGTGTGGAGGGGTAGAGGATAGATAGTTTATGGCAGAGGGTTGGGAGGTGTCAGGGCAAGGGGAGGGAAAGGGGGTAGCTCATGGAAAGGGGAGGGGGTGCTGAAGTCAAGGCAGTAGAGGGGCTCAGGACAGGGAGCTGGGAGGTCAGGGAGGATTACCAGGGCTGCCATTGGCAACAAGATTGGTGCTGCTCCAGCAGCAACTCCTCTCAGAGAGCTGGGGCAGCGCTTCTGTGTCAGCAGGTCCCCACAGTTGCCCTTCCAAGTGGCCTGTAGGCTATCTGGGGGAAGAGGCTCCGAGGACTGCTTCCTCTTGCAGCAGCCCCCCTAAAGCCTACAGACTGTCTGAGGGGGAAAGTCTTCAGGGGCTGCCCCCTCCTCCAGCAATCCCCGCCCCCCCTCCCCACGGCCTGCAGCCTCTCCATGAGGGGGGCAGACAGGATCCAGGTTTGGAGAAGAGGGGCTTCTTTTTTGTGTGCTGGCAGGCATGATGGCAGAGCCCCAGCTCTCCTGGCTGATCTCTTTGTGCTGCAGCTGCCCCCAATGGCCACACTCAGTGTAGTGTCCCTCCCCTTTCTGTGCCCCTTCCTTTTGTGTTCCTCCTCTCTCTGTTCCCGCACTTACCATGTTATGGGAAATAGTCCCATTCCTGTCACTTCCCATTTTCCAGGCACAACCAAACCCTGACTTTGGTTTAAGTTAGGGTAAGAGAAAGCCGTATATCAAATTTGGTAATCTACCTCTGACAGTTTAGGAGTTCTTGAACAAATGGACAAACAGATGCACAAACAGATACACTCTAAAATACATATATAGATTTTTGTAAACTATCTGCATATTCTTTAATAAAATATATTCCATACATCAATAGTTATGAATCTATAAATTGGAGGCTTTCAATACACATTAGCATTCTTATATTTGAGTTGTACTCACCTGGTTGGGAAAGTCAGCCTTCAGTTCAGTGATACTTTTACACCAATATTCTGCAGTTTTCTCACTGATGAGCTCAATGTTTAAGAAAGAGCCTTGACCTGGGCCATATATGGGGCCCGATGTAATTCCACGTATAATTCTTGGAGAAACATTGGTTACAATGTCCTGTTAAAACAATAAAAATACCTTTCAGATTGACTTACAAAGTAAAAACACAAAAGCCACATTCCTACAGTCTATTTATATGCTACAACATATTAATGAAAGGGAAAACATCCATTTAAAAACCTACTTCCATCCAAAAGGGTTATATGTACTTTTATTATACGTAACACATAAGATTAGAGGCTGGAGTAAAAAATATGTTGTTTCCCCCCCCCTCCCCAGTCTGATTGCTTTGTGCATTGGTAAGTTGCAGATCTTCTCCTGCCCATGCTGATCACAGAAACTATGAGTTGTTACAGATTCTAGCAACAAAGCTTTGGCTCTTTAGCTCAAGCTGTAGCAGCTCATGCATTTAGCTTTGGAAGTCCTTGATTCAATCCCTGGTGTGTCAGTCAAGATGGTGGCTATCACATAAATCCTAGATGAGCCCACACTTACATGATGGCTGTTATCTTGGCCAACACACTGGGGATTGAACAGGTGATCTCCAGAGCTAAAAGCATGAGGTGCCTGAGCTAAGGAACAAGACTCTATAGCTAGAGGCTGTCACAACCCATCCTCCCCAAACTGGCAGAGAAGGCAACACACATTTGTCAGTGCATTATACAGAGTCAGTTTCATGGTTTCCTCTGCATTATCCGGTAGCCTATTATCTGTAAGTTACTTACATGCACAAGGTTGTGGTATCTTGTCCAAAGGGTGAAACTGACTAAACCATGTCTGAGCGTGTCTGTGGAATCCATTCCCCCAAACAAAGGTGCAGCTTGTAAACATTATTCTAGCATATAGACTACAATAATGTTCGGCGACTTTCTGCACCTCCTATTTGGGTATACTGAGTTTTGTATCTCTGTAATTATGGATCCAAAGGCCTTGAACCTAGACTGCTCACAAGAGTTCCTCTGTATCCTAGCTATGCCCCCACTGCAGCATGCAGAGGGTGAAGTCACTCTGGTATATATAAGTGCCTTCACCAGTCTTTTGTTTGTAGAGAATGCACATTCACAATATTTATGCCAGTTCATTGTGGTATATAGAGATACAAGACTGTAATGCCTTTTGTTTTCTATGTCCTATGTCTTTAAATTTCTCTTTGGGTTGCAAGTTCAGCAGCCATTTTGTTCTCAGGGTTAATGCAGCCTGTGAAAAAGGATACATGCACATAAAGTGGTCTCTCTCTAATTCTCATCATAATTGTATTTGTGTTCTCTATTGTTTTATTTTTTCAATCTAGACTGCAAGGACGTATTTTGCTCTTAAAGTGCAAACATACCACTACAAGATATTTAAACAACATAAGAAAATCACATACAAAGTATTATTTAAATGGTATGATTTTGATTTAAAGCAGAAGTGATGTATGACTGTACTGAAAAAAACTTTCATGTAGGCCACAATGCTGCAACTGCATGCACCCAACCACAGCTCTGCATCCCAGAAAGGCAAACTCTAAATTCTGTGCTCCACTGAAGTCAAAGGGGGTCTATATGAAAAAAGTGGTTCAGGCATGTAATAGCAACACTGAAGCTCCAACCATCAAAAGAAAGTGCCCCTGGGTATTAGCAGTACCAGTACATCAGACTTCAACATAATAATGACGGGGCGAGAAAGAATAGCTACAAATTCAAACTCAATGTTGTAAAACATCATTTTCTCTCAGATTAATGCAAGATCATCATACTATTTCATAACAAACAGTAAACAAATACAAAATTAACTTGTTTGTTAGGAATAATTAAGCTACAATTCACAACTGCCTTATATCTGTATTAACAAAGATCTGTAATATTCTGACATCATTTAAAATTAAAGAGAATCATAGATGGAAAAATGCTTCTTTTGCCAATTTCTAATTAAAAATAATTTTGAATAAAGGTCAGTCGGTGAAGGATTTATCAGAATTATTTGTTTAAGTACCCCTCCTCACCATCTTGTCACTTTTAGATAGATAACATGAACCCCCATTAGTATATAGCAATTAAGGTCAATTTACATATTTTAATTAAGAACCATCCCCTATAAAACAATTAGGGTAATAGGCATACTAACTGGATTTCATAACATTTGGACATTTTTCCAACTAGATAGACAGGAAACCTTAATTAGCATTAATTAGTGCTTATCTGCATATGTTTGATAAGGCATACCCTTGCCACAAAAGATTATTTATTCCTGAATCTGCCAAATGCTAGAGTTGCAGAGCATAAAAGGACTTTTCTTCATATTGTATGTAAATTTCTGGTAATTTTCATTTGTTTCCACATTTAAATAATTTTCCATTTTCTTTCTCTATTTCTGTATACATTGAAATATTTTGGGTAAATATGTACAGTCACAGTTACAGAAATCATACCAAATAATTTTCACTAGTTAATCTATTACTATTCCCATAAGCATTCTGAATTTAAAAAAAAAATCCATTTACTATTTCTATTTTTATAGTATTCTGTCTTGTATTGCAAACATGTATTTCACTAACACCTCAGCTTCACTTTCACTAAAAATTATCCAGTGACTCCTCTGAACACAACTGAGACAAAATAGGACTACCAATCATGTGGTTAATGCAAAGATATCACGATAGTTTAGAGCTAGCGTGCAACCTATTTTCCTCTTCCTCCTCCCATCCCTTGAGCATTAGTAAATAATTTCCATTGTCTTCCTATTAAATTACTTTGCAAATGCCTGTGCTTTGACCTCAGCCTAGAAAGCTATTAAAATACAGAAATGCCACTCTCCTGCTTCAAGAGGTGGGGAAATTTCATGGGAGCTGCAGTGAAAAGAGAACCGCCCCACACCAGGGAAAGATGACTCTTAGGGTATGTCTACACTTGCAGCCTAATTCGAAATAGGGCTGCAAATGTAGGCTTTTGAAATTGCAGATCAAGCCCAGGATTTAAATATCCTTGATTTGAAGTGGGGAGGAGCTATTGTATGTCCTTCTGTAAGGGTAGGTCTATACTTGCAGCCTAATTCGAAATAGAGATACAAATGTAGGCATTTGGAATTGCAAATCAAGACCAGGATTTAAATATCCCATGCTTGATTTGAATGTTCCCAGCCGGGCGCCATTTTTTGAAATTTACAAGCTCGGAATAACTGCCCGCGTAAATACGTGGCAGTGAAACGGGAGTTCAAAATAAAGCCCTATTTCAAACTACCTGTTATTCCTCCTGCAATGAGGATTAACATGTAGTTTGAAATAGGGCTTTATTTCGAACGCCCGTTTCACTGCCGCGTGTAGACGCGGGCAGTTATTCCAGGCTTGTCAATTTCAAAAATGGCACCCAGCCGGGAAGATGCAAATCAAGCACGGGATATTTAAATCCTGGGCTTGATTTGCAATTCCAAATGCCTACATTTGTATCTCTATTTCGAATTAGGCTGCAAGTGTAGACCTACCCTTACAGAAGGACATACAATAGCTCCTCCCCACTCCTTTGAATCTGGCAGACATTGGTAGTGGGGGAGAAATATGGATTGGCTCTCATTTCCTACTCCCATGATTTAACCTGGAGCAGGAGACATTTGGAATCTCTTCTAGCTCCATTCCAAAAGCTCCATCCTACCAACCCTGAACTTCACAGCTGTGCCTACACCAAGCCCGTGTTGTCAGAATGAAAAGGTGCCAGTCCAGCAAGCAAAAGCTTCTAGTCAGTAACCTGGTAGGGTATTTTCAAGCTGCAAAAAACGACATTGGCCATAGCTGGCTTGGCTCAAATGACTTGGGCTTACAGGGCTCAGGCTGCAGGACTATAACATTGTAGTGGAACCATTTGGGCTCAGGCTTTATCTTGGACCCTGAGACCTTGCAAGAGGAGTAGATCTCAGAGCCTGTGTTCAAGCCCAAATGCTATTTACATATCTTACAAGCCTGAGTCAGCTGAGACTCTGAGACCCAATGATGCAGGGCTTTTATTGCAATTTGAACATACCCACAGAAGCTTAGGCCATGATAACAGATCCTGCAGTATACCATCTTGCTAAGGATGAAAACTATATTAGCTGTAATACCTGGAGGCTTAACTTTTATTATACAACTGATTGATGTCTACCTGAACAAACTCTTTCAAAACAGGGTACCAAAAATGTGGACTGACTGGGGATATGCTCAGGCATGGTGAAGTTATAAAAAAGTGGGAACTTTATGAAGCTCAAAATCAATCTGGTTGCCCAGTGGGTCAAGGATGTATGGGAATCCATTCATTTGGAAATGACAGAAAATAATCATTTAGAAAATGCTGTATCAGCAATGCGCTTGGGTCAGAAGACAACTCCATATTTGCAGATGACACACTGGAGGCTGATGAGGAATTTAAGGTTGAGGATGACACTGCTGACATCTATAATGATGATGCAGGAGCAGCTATAACTGAAACTGAGTTTAATGAACTGTTTGGTGAATAGGAGACTGATTTGGACTTTGAAGGACTTTAAGACTTTTTTAATTAAGTGCATTAGAATGATATGACACTTTAAAACATGGACTGTAATTTGGAAGGTATGCGAATATATATTCAGTTATTATAACAGGTTTCTTGTTAGATTACAGTAGAGTCCCTATAATCCGACGTAAACGGGACCGACACATGGTTGGATTACCGAATATGTCGGATGATAGGGACTGCTGCCGGGTAAGATGCTGCCCTGACAGGAGCCCCATCAGCTGCTCCTAGAGAGCACAGGGACAGCTGCTGCTGCTGCTGCCGGTGGGGAAGAAGCGGCCCCGGCAGGAACTGCATCAGCAGCTCCAGGGCAGGGGGCGGGAGAATGGCCCCACTCACTGCCCCGTTGTCCCGGGCAGGAGAGGCAGCAGCTGCTCCAAGAGAGTGACTGGGCAGCAAGTGGGGTCGTTGTCCCGCCCGCGCTGTATCCAACCCTGCAGCTCCAGGGGACAAAGTCCCCTGGAGCTGCAGGGTCGGATAAAGGGAGTGTCGGATTACCAGGAGACAGATATTCCGGACTCCACTGTACATTAAAATAAATGTACCAAAACTTGTGTGTTTCTTGTAACTCCAGTTTTTAAAATACAGCAGGGTTAGCAAACTTTACTTTCCAACCCATCAGGGTAAGTCACTGACGCTCCAGCACATTATGTCTACTGGAAGCGTCTGCAGGTACAGTGCTCCTTACCTCCCAGTGGCTGCAATCTGCCATTTCCAGCCAATGGGACCTGCAGGAAGCAATGCAGTCTGAGGGACATGCTGGTTGCCACTTCTCGTCACTTCTGTTGGTTGCAAATGACAAACCACAGCCACTGGGAGCTGAGGGGCTCAATGCCCGAGGACACTCAAGTTACATAAATCATCCTGGTGCCCTAGTGGCTTACCATGATTGGCTAGACACTGAAGTTTTCAAACCCCTGATTTACAATGACAATATTGACCAGTTGATAAACCAACCCCACTCTTTGATGGGTCACTTTTTATTAAAAAAAATTGGCTAATGAATGAGTATATAGAGTAGTTAAGTGCTCAGAACTAAGTTTCTCAAGTTTAGCATATGAAGCAAACAAAATTGTTTGTAGTGAACTATGTGACCTTTCTCAGTTTCTTTTCACTGGTAAGATAAAAAAAATTAACCAAATGATCATATTACTATCTTAAAAAAAGTTAATTCATTTGACCTTTCTTTCATCTGGGGAGCTATGGTTTTATGTTCACTAAAGAGGATATGGTTCAGAACATTACTGTAAGTTTCTACTTACTAAATGTCAACGCAGGAGCTAACATAGCCACAATGACTTCACTATGAACAGGAGGATAAATCTACATAAATATCTTGTTAAATTACTGTATGTAAAAATATCTGAGCACAATGTATCTGTAGCCCAAGTTAGTACCGACAATCAATTGTGGTGTAGAAGAACAGACTTCCTAGTCTCAGAATATTAAACTGAATACACTGAATGCAGATATTCTAATATCAGTAGGAGCGTCTCTGAAAATCTATAGGAATGTATGCTGAATTTCCCTTTCCCAAGTTTTATGAAGTCTCTGGGAAAACAAATGTACATGTAAAGCATTATTCTTATAACAACAAAAAGGATAGGGGTATTGTAACTCAGCTTTATAAAGCTTTTTCCATAATTATTATATGCACTTTTACAATTGTTAAATGTATTTTTCAAACTTTTAGTTACAGAGCACAGGAGTTTGTAATAGATTTTTTTATGAAATATTTGGAAAACTTGAAACTCATACTCTTACATAGTGAACCCCTTAATCATTTCATATGGATTGGGAGTGCCAAAGCAATCCTTGTTTTAGCTGAATAATAAAAAGATAAAAAAACTGTATCATTCATGCTTCACTTGAAACACAATCAAGTAAGTGCATAATGAAACAAAATTTTGATGTCTTTTGATACCAGTCTCCCTTGCTCACTTGCTAAATTTTCAAACAAGCATCTTCAGGCATTTTCCCATGCTGCTCCTCATACTCCAGAGGTATTCAAAAATAAAAATTAAACAAAACAAAACTAAACCAACAACCCAAACCATCTGCAAGTCTCTCTCATGATCCACCTTGAAAATCCTTCTAAAAAGACTCCTTTGCTTAACAAAACTTAACAGTTAAGCTGCTGGAGTGCTGAGATCACAGACCATCATGCTGAGCAAAATTGGCTCATTCTTTTCTTCTATTCCCCAATATTTGTAAATCTGTTGTCTCTTGTCATAGACTGCACATGTTTTGGAGTAGAGGTTTTTTTTGTTTTGTTTTGTTCTTGCTTTTTTTGTGTGTGTTTGTACAATGGCTAGCATCCTCAGGGTCCTGTTCTATAATTAGTGTTATGATAATACAAACACACACAGATAATAAATACACTGGACATATGCTTGACAAAAAAACCCAGAGTAAATTTGCTTAGGTTTTTTCACATTTTCTAACTTGACAGAATATAGTCAATTGGAGAATCTCTAAATAATGGGAACATCTGAATTTGGAATGAGCTGTGTATTTCTTGCAGAGCAACCCAGAAAGCTGTTTCTAGTAGCATCCTGTTGAATTTACCATTTAAAAAAAATCCAAAACTTTACTGTTTCAGTATATTTAGAGAAATAGTCTTTCTTGTCTTCATTTAACCAAGATTTATATCAAGCTTTCCAAATCAATAGCAGTGTGGGAAGCTGCAGCCAAAAGAGAGAGAGGGAGAGAGAGTTTCATCAGGATCTTGGAGAAAAAGGGCTGAAGCATTCATATTGTTGGAAAGAGGGGTCGTTATGGGATAGGTGAGAAACCTTGTTATTCTATATTTGGAAAATTTTCTGTCAAGTGTCATTATTCCTTGATTTAGCCAAGACAAGAGATAGAAAAATTCAGTATTTTTTCTGCTGACATCTAGCTTCATTCTCAAGAAAGCACCTATCACTGTTACTTACTTAGAATACCACTTGAATATGTACTGTAATTTTTAGATAATAGGTAATCACAACTGGCAACTTATGATTAATGTAGCACAAGGTCAAAATCATTAAAGAATCATGTGAGATTAGAGCACAAGAAATGTGGTTTGAACTATTTTCATATTAGACATGCTCCTGGGACAATTTATAATCTCCATTCGAATGCCACTGATTTGGGATGAAGTCAATGCAGTTTGGCCCAAATTTTAGAACTCCACAGAAGAACAACAAAATGATAGAAGTCTTAGAGGAGTAGCCATGTTAGGGTATGTCTACACTACCCTCCTAGTTCGAACTAGGAGGGTAATGTATGCATACCGCACTTGCTAATGAAGCCCGGGATTTGAATTTCCCGGGCTTCATTAGCATAAGCGGGGAGCCGCCATTTTTAAATCCCCGCTGCTTCGAACCCCGTGCAGCGCGGCTACACGGGGCTCGAACTAGGTAGTTCGGACTAGGGTGCCTATTCCGAACTACTGGTACACCTCGTTTCACGAGGAGTAACGGTAGTTCGGAATAGGAACCTAGTCCGAACTACCTAGTTTGAGCCCCGTGTAGCCGCGCTGCACGGGGTTCGAAACAGCGGGGATTTAAAAATGGCGGCTCCCCGCTTATGCTAATGAAGCCCGGGAAATTCAAATCCCGGGCTTCATTAGCAAGTGTGGTATGCATACATTACCCCGCTAGTTCGAACTAGCGGGGTAGTGTAGACATACCCTCAGTCTGTAACTTGGAAAAATGAGCAGTCCAGTGTAGGGAAGTAAGGTACTAGTCAACTAACTGATAAGCAGGAACTTACTAGTTAGCACTATCGACTAGTCACATTCCACCTCCCCAGCTGCGACTCTGCAATATTAAGGGACAAGGGAACCGGCAGGCAAAGACACTGGCTCAGTCTCTGCTCTCATGGGTCTCTGATCACTCTGCATAACTTTTCCTGCCACCACTCTGCACTGTAAGGGAAGAGGAGCCAGCGCAAGAAGATGCTGGCTCAGTCCCTGCTCTGATGGTTGAGGAACTGGAGGCACTCCAGGTATTCCCTCACCAGGTCGACAGAGGGTTGCACGGGGTCAGGAGCTGTTGGACATGCCACACTCACAGCTAGCCCAGATGTGAAGAAAAGAGACAAATACAGTCATCCCAGGAAACACTGTGTATGAAGCCTAGCCTTAATCTTTGAGACGACATTGGAGGTCTTGTTTCAGATGATGATGATATGCTTCAAGCAAAGCCATCTGTTACCTAGACAGCAGGCACATATGTCCCAGGGGAGCCTCACTACTCCCATGTCCTAGAGACAAGAAGGCATGAGAAGGCCAGGAACTTGCGGGCAGGAGGAGAGGATGAGGTGGCACAGCTTCCTTCTGGGTCCCACACACCCCAAGTTCAGCACTGGCAGTGTCCCCGCAGAAAGAGAACTTCTATCTCTGCCCACTGGAGGAGAGGGAGAAGGGTGCTGGGGAAGGTGTGTGTGAGCAGCAGATGCCACTTTCTGGAGAGAGTGCTACTGGGGTCTTCTGTTCCTCCTCCTGGCAGGTTCCCATGCAGGGGCTCAGTCTCCTCCACATCCCCATGCTTGACGAGGAGCAGATGCTGCCCAAGAGTGCAGGCATGACCCTTGCAGCACTGTTGTGTGTTTCCATGACCCCAGCATCCTTAGTGGCAGCTTGATATTGGAAGATGTCCCACCACAGAGGCCGGAATAAAGCAAGCCTGTGCAGGAAGTTTGTGAGACTGTCACTTTGTGAGAGTGTCATGGGCCTGAGCATTCCAGACTGGCGCTTCATGTGCACCCACATGCACGGGCTATTGTGCAAACCCCAGGGCTGAGAAGCCAAGCAAGAGTGCACAGCCCATTGCTGCCTGCCACCTATCCCTGCGTGTGTGTAGGGAAAGTGATGGAACTCACCTGAACTGCCTTCCCCAGCTTCATCCAACCACTTGGAGACATCCTGCGAAGGTGGGAGAGAGCGGGGGAAGCTCCAGGCTGATGACAACCTCCTTGCTTGCAGGCATGGTGTCCAGGCTGGCCTGCTCCTTCTCCTCCTTTTCCTCATCCTCCTCTACAGCCCTACCCTCATGGAGAATGACAATGGGTGAGTCCTAGCTGGAGTTGCCAATGGGAGTGGGAGGTGACCAGCCTCCCTCCCAGGATGGCATCCAACTGCACATAAAAGCAGCAGGTCTGGGGTGTCGTCTCAGAGCGGGAACTTTGTTCTCTGCCCTTGGTGTAGGCCTGCCGCAGTTCCTTAATCTTCATGTGTGCCTGGTCCTATGTGCAGTTGTGCCCTTTCTGGGCCAGGCTGGCAGATACCCAGCCATAGACATCAGCATTGTGGCATCTGGTGTGGAGATCCTGGAGGTTTGACCTCTTACCTCAGGCCTCAATGAGATCCAGGATCTCCACACAAGTCCAGGCAGTGCCCTCTTTCACCCCTGGCCAGGGGCTTCTGAGGTGGCTGCAAGTTTATTTGCAGCCATGGGGGACTTGGAGGGTGCATTGGTGTCTGCTGCCATGGCTCCTCTTCAGGCTGCTGTGTAGCATGGGGCTGGCAGGGCCGGTGTGGTGCCACAAGCCCTTTCCCTTCTGCATGCAGCTTTAAAGACTACAGGAGAAGGGAATTATTAGAGTTGTCAGGACTGTGGCCAGAGTGGCCACAAGGGCAACTGAGAGAGGCCTCTGGAGGTCAATTAATTCAAAATAACAGCAGCTGAGTGTCCACACTAACCCTATTTTGACATAGGTATTATTCCTCATCAGAAGCAGGGTTTATTATTTCAAAATAACAAGCCCATTATTTTGAAATCATTTTGAAATAACAGGCTTGCTGTGTGGATGCACACCTTGTTATATCGAAATAAGGAGAGTTATTTTGAAATAACTCCCCCAGTGTAGACATGACCTTATGTGCCATAGGACAACTCATTCTTTTTAAAATGATAAAAGGTTTAGAAAACCTGACCGATGAGTAAAGATTTAAAAAAAGGTTTCCAGGAAAGAGAACTGAGGAGACTTACGCTGATAATCTTCAGATATATTAAAGGCTTTTATAAAGAGAATGGTGATCAATTGTTCTCCAAATTGACTGAAAGTAGGGCAAAAAGCTATGGGCTGAATGTACCTCAAGGAGATTTAGGTTAGCAGTGGTGGATTTACCATTGGGCCAATTGTTCCATGGCACTGGGTCCAAGCTCAGAAGTGTTCCATATCTCTTCTTTCCTCCCGCTGCATTGTGAACCTGCAAGGAATGATTGGATGGGAGCTGAGAGCCCAAGTTACCCTGGGAGCTGTAGTTCCTTGACCAGATCCCTGCCTAGAGAAACTCATCCTGGAGCAGGGAAGGGAATACATTTTCCAGCATTCCCTTGGCTGCTAGCAACAAGAAAAGGAGGGATAGGGAGTGGAAGAAGCTATGAGAGTCTTCATAACACTTGCAGTGAATGGTGTTCCAGCTGCTGGAAGGGGCTGGTGAGGGGGGAACATGCGTGAAGAGGGGGGTAAAAGGCTTTTGTTCAGATCTCATCTTCAAAAGCCCTCCCCAGACAGAGTTAGGGATACTAGTGGCCTTGGTTTGCTGTGCCCAAAGAAGGATCTGGGAGAACAAAGCGGATAAGGCACTTCTGTCTGAATTCTAGCAAGGGAGGTATGTGGACCCCACCAGGGGTCTGTCTACACTGCAGAGTTATTTCGGGATACCAGAAGTATCTCGAAATAGCTACTGCATGTCTATTGATGAGCCTGCTATTTTAAAAGATTTTGAAATAACGGGTGGCTTATTCCAACGTCCCGGTAACACCTGTTCCATGAGGATTAAGGGGCATTTTGGAACAGCGCATTATTTCAAAACTTGGCACTGTGTAGACAGCGCCAAATTACAAAATACGTTATTTCAAAATACACTCAAAATAAGCTATGGAATTTTGAGCTAAGAGTGCTGTGTAGACACACCCTAGGAAAGGTTACTATGATAAGGCTGTAGGCCTAGGCTGTAGGTACAAAAACAGGCACACAGGAGGATTTGACTCTATTTCCACAGCCATGGAAGCAGTAATGGGCTTTTCCTTTCCAGATTTGTCTAATACTCAGAAAGAGAATCTAGCACTTGCCTTCCAGATTTGACCAGCAATGCTTAAGTTTCATTTTGGGCTGCTATTACATCATTTATCCAAAATCAAATACTCATCTATCATTCCGCTCTATGGACAAATAGAAATTGAATTACCAAATATGACGACAAGAGTTTTTTTTTAATTTCAGGTGTTCTCAGGCATGTGGCTGTCTTTAAATAAAATAATAACATTTTTGAATTACATTTCGTAACCCAAACAAATTTGTGTACAAATGTAACTACTTGTCTGAGGCTATTCCAGATGCTTGAACTCAAAACTGCTAAATGAGTAAGCCTTTAAGTAAGTAAATAAATGAGTTAGCAGGTAGCAGCATGAGGCTCTTATCAAGGCCAGCTACTAGGGGGAAAATGTAATACTGTACAAGCTGAATGAGTGGACTATATTTCATATTGTTTTGTGCTTTTTCTTGGTTCTTCATAACCTCTTTGGGGCAGAACCTTTGTGTTATTACAACACCTAGTACAATGTGTATGTGTGACTATCTAGAAGAAAAAAATCAAAGCTGTTAAAGAAAGGAAATAAAAAACTGAATTGCTGGTGACCACTAGGGACCTGGTAAACAAGAAAATAAACTTCTTTAAAATGTGTGGTGGAGAATGTGTGTTCTGCAGAAAGAAAGATCAAAATAAAATCATACAAGAACCAGAAAAATCCATATCCTTGGCTTCCTTGATTTGTGAAAGAAAATTACTCTATTGCCCTTACTAAAATAAACTGAACAAAATCCTTGTGAAACTTATGTCCATTAATTGGAGGAGGAACTGTACAATCTGATTACCTAAAAGTCTTTTTAATGTCAGTAAATTGGCGGGATGGGGAGAATTAAATCAACAATACAAGTAAGATACATTCACAAAGAGAAAATGTGTATGCTTATTCAGTTATATTTTTCTAGGCATCAGAATGTAAAGATGCTTGTACTGTAATTACTAAACATCATTTTTAAAACATATTATGTCCTACAGCACTTAGCCTTGACAAACAATTACTAGATATCACATTCAACAGGATACAAAAAGCAATCCATCACAAGGTTAAAATTAGTCTTTGAACAATAGATGCTTTCAAAGCAATTCCGAATTCTAAACTGCTTTATATCAGTACCTTCTGATGTGGAAGGAGGAGGAGAAAGGGGGAAAAAAAACAAGAACAAAGGATATTTGCAAAACTTATTATCTATTTTCTGTATAGCCACGTATTTTATAAAATCCTTGACAGATTTACATGTGATAGCATATGATGAAGCTTTTGCTATTAAACTGCAGTTTAGTCTAAAATTTTACCCAAAGAAGAAAAGCGGGATGGACCTATAATTATTAAACTTAAAAGGTAATAACTATATTATTTTGATTTTTCACTTTGTTTCAGGTTGGTTAAATGATAATCTCATGAAGATGCTGTAATGTCCCTTTTGCCCTTACAGGCTAGGGTCTTCATCTTTCAGGATATACGACAGTAATAAAATTCATGATGAAAGTATGGGAAACCATGGGAAATATAGATTGGCCAGGGAGCCTGGTACACAGGAGAGGATATAGTTCAGGTGTGTCGTGATGTTCCCAACTTCTAGGAGACACTAGTACGGTTCAGATGGACACACATGAACATTGATGTAACCTGAAACATTTTGTTTACTTTTGGGTCAACAAAATGAAATGAAACGTTTATATTTTGAAATGAAGAAATATTTCATTTCAACCTTTCCTGATTGCACTTTTTAAAAAATTTAATTTCCTCAAAATATTTAAATTAGGGATGTTAATATGTGTTTAATTAAGTAAACATGTAGCTTGAATTTTTCAGTGTGAGAGTGGGGGTGCAGAAACAGACAGAGCCTGTGTGTAACTATGAAGGTTAACAATGAGTCCAGGTTCATCCATCAGTTGTGCACACAGTTACATTGTCACGTCCCTAATTTCAATATATTACCGTTCTGGTCCTTGTTCATGCCAAAAACAAGTGTCAAACTGTAGGAATTTCCTACAAGATGGAAATTCCATTGTTTGGTCAGGGCTAGTTTAATACAAAGTTGAATAAGATCTCTCTAAGCAACTTATTGGGAAAAAAACTAGACATGTTTATAACATATATAAATCTCCTAAACGGCTCCTGCGTCAGGAAGGTAAAACAATGTATCTATGCAGCCAAAATGACAGATACTCAATGCTGAGAAAATTGACTGAGAACATGATCAGCAGTGCTATACCTAATAATGCCATGAAACAGTCTATTGGCTTGAGTATCTACAATAAATCCAAGGTACATGGGGTTTCAAGTAATCTCAATTATAGTGGCATGCTCTAACCTATTGATATACATGGCACACATCATGTCAACACAGACAAAGCTTTACAATTGAACAAACTGATTGGATTTCAAAATTTGTCAAGATTTGCTCCATACTTAGACATCTAATTTAGGGAAACACCTGACAAGCATGGGTGAGCAAATATCTCAGGATTCTGTTTTAAGTAAAGGTTAAGTCTTTCTAGTCTGGCATTCTCTGGTCTGGAAATATCCATGGTCCAGCATGATTTTAGTTAGCCGGATGTTCACTTATCATGAGTGTGGTCAAGTTTCCTACAGTCCCATAAAGTTTGTTTACAGCTGTTATTTAGCTCTAATTTACTCCTGTCTTCTAAGAGCCCAGTAAGCAGTGGAAGTTTTTGGTAATACCGATAGACCATATTGACCTCCCAGGGTTCAGTAAATTCTTTGGTTTGGCACCAGTCAGGTCCTGAGGGTGCAAGACTAGAGAGGTTCAATTTGTATCAATGCAATAGGATATTAGAGCTACTTGAGCACTTACACTTGCCTTCATCAGGTGTCTGTAAAGGTAAAGATTCCACCGTGGCCTCTGATTTAGAGTTTAGTAGCAGAGAGATTTCTTTTAAGACTTCAACAGTACACTAGCTTCAGCTTGGTTCCTCAGCTCTGAAAAATGAGCTAGAAGATTGCTTTAAAGATGTCGAAGGGCTCCTTGGGTCTGCTAAGTGAGATTTATGCTAAAGTGGATAATGAACAATGCAGTTTTTACTGGGTAGGGGGAACGTGCTCATATCTGAATCTTTTGAAGACTTCCACCTCCAAATTTCCCATGCTGATTCTGAACAGGACTTATGAGCTGCTTTCATATAGAGTAGCCTAGTGTATTTTCACTTTGAGCTGATTGCTTGAGGCAACATTTTCTGGCAGATCTTGCTTCCAGAAAACTCTCAGTACCCCTGAGACTCCACAAATATTGAATGTAACTATCAGTAGGAGATGTCATCTGATCATGCTCTGGGCAGTGCTTGCATCTCCCCAGTTACTTCCCCTGTTGTCTGTAAAAGGATGACCCAGAAACAATACCAGAAAAGAAAAATCAGATACATAAGAAAAAACAGAGACCAAGAAAAAAAACCAAGCCTTGAGATACATAGCCTTGATGTGCATCAAAGAAAGCAGAATGTAAGTGTAGGGATTTATTTTACTTTTAACCTTTTGGAAAGTCATTGAAATAAAAAATTTCTGATTTCTTGAGATTACTTCTTAACTTACTATCATAACCATTAGCAGAAATTATCCACAAAACATTACTTAACAAAAAGCTTAAAAATGAATTGTTTTAATATTTTTAGCTGCTATTACTATTCAATATTCAATTTCACTGGAAAAAAAAATTACCAGCTAATTATTCTTACTGACACTAATGTCAGCCACAGAAAATGCAGAATTCTGAAAATCAGCAAAAATTAACAAGTTTGTGTCTACAATATAGCAAAATGACTGTTGCACTATTTTCTAATGCCTTGAAGCTAAGTAACAACTCAGGCTTAATCAATTACAAATTGTGGCTTTGATATTACCACCAATGATTTATTTGTATAGCTTGTATTAAAATACTTGATTAGCTTTATCCATACCTGTAATTCATTACATTGGCTAAAATATGGATAAGTAATTGCTGAAAAATATTTCATGATAATAATCTTGAGCAGACGCACAAATAAAGCCATCAATATGAAATTTACTATTTTGGTGCAGAGAAAAAGGTTGCAGTGTTTCTCTTTAGCATGGTGGAGGAATGTGATAAAAGAGGACTATACATATTTATATTAATTGCGTATTTAGATCTGTATCCCAAAATGTGTCTGTTGTGCTTGAATTATAAAATACCTTCATATTGCCTTTAGCAGGGGAGACTTTTGACAGGACAGCAAGGAATGAGAGAATTTTTCCCATTAGGCCACACTGGCATGTAGCTAGGTGGGTTTTCACCCTTCCCATAGCCTCTCAGTAGCAGTACTAAGTTAGAAGCAACAGAATTTGAAGTTTATATCATGCTGTTATGATTTCTGATTTGGCAAAACTTGTGGCTGGTGTCTAGTGTGGGAAAAGGATAAAAGCATCATTTCTCCCAGAGGTAATGAATTGTACTTTTGGGCCTTGCATTCATAGGGAAAGGAGAAGCCTGAAGTCACGGTAGACAGAGGTTCCTGCCACTCAGGTTTGCTGCCTCTGTCATTTCACTCTGCTTTATGCGAGGAAGGTGGGAGGGGAGATTTCACAATGGAACTGAGTCTATGGGATACACCAGAGAGGGTCTACCCTGAGTTAATGTGTGTGGTTCATAGGAAAACCCCTGCAACCCACACTAGATACAATTCAATGCCTGATACATGAGAGCCGAGGAGGGCAATTTAATATACTCCTCCAAACTAACTTGAATAATTGTTTGACTTGCATTTAAACTGATGCATATCTGCCAATTGTTCACCTGCTCCCTCTGATCAATGGGGTCTGTCAGTTTCCACTCTCTCCCTTACAGTGCGGGGGACTGTCATCATACCAGTGTTAGGTCCTAGAAAAATAGGCCTAGTGCAGTTATGCTAAAGCAAATGTAACAAAGGTTTCTGGGTAGTCCCTGGACAGAACTGGAGATAGGTTCAAGCAGGGACGCACCCTACACGCTTGCTCAAAGTTGCAAAATGAGATAAGCAAGAAGCTGCATTTTTGTACCTGCTGTGATGAGGAACAGTTTGTTTTGAGAACTGATAAAGAGACTCCCTGTTTCTGCTCTCCCCGTTTGTTCCAAACTCCCTGTTTATGTTCTCCTTTGGCCATAACAAACTGTCTCCTTGTTGCCCAGTACCTGTCTTTTGGGCTGATAAGAAATTGCTGATGCATTATGAATTGCTTAAGGCCATGATGTATAGTTGGCCAGGTGTGCATGGGTATTAGAAGTTTCTGACTGATAAAGGGGGGTTGGTTGCTTGGGAAAATAGTCTATGACACGACGGAACTGTCTATATAAGCCTACCTGTTAATGAAATCGTGGCTGGTTCTCTTTGAAGATGGGCCACTCTCTATTGTAAGTGCGCACTATTCAATAAAGAGCTTGTGATTGGATCTTGCTGGTGTTGCCTGTCTCTTTGCGGTCAGACAACGAACGGAGGCCGTCCGGGTTAAAGTCCCCGACACCAGTGAACTCTTTGAGACTGAATGGGCCTAATTGCCTCAAAGCTGACCAGCCATCATGGAATTATTCTCCAAGATAGATCCCGATAGATATTCCAGATAACTGGAAGAATATAGTATGAATAATATGGCTTAAAGAGAATCCAGCATTGGACTCCCTAAAGTTCTGCTGCTACTGCAGGTCATCTCAAGTCTTCAGCACCATCCTGTCCTGTTAATCTCTGCTAGTTGTCAGAAGCCAAAAGCAGTTCTCTGCTGAATGAAGCTATTTCAGGAAATGATCTATAAGATGAGCCTACTCAGGTGTCAGCCACCATCTTATATGGTATCCTTATAGCCCTGATACTGTATCCCCGATTGCACAGATGCATTTGCAGCATCCTGTTTATATTCATCACCATCAGGATCCCAGCGGTAGCCAAAGTATTTCATGCTGCCTGCCTGGCAGCACTTGCTTTGAAAGCAGTGCTGGCTTGCAGACACAAGAAGGATTATAGAATGAAGAGGAATCATGGGAATTACCAGTTTGTCCCCAAATCCTACCATTCCATCACATTCCCATCAGACTCCCACAATGCACAGCATGCAAAATCACAAAATTGTTATAGAACAGCAGCTGAGAAAATGCACTATGGGATATCTGACCAGAATGCTGAGCATTAATTGCAAAACAGTGTCGTGGTAGGTGACAGCAAAGCTATGAGGCAACAATTACCTGATCACAGGACAACAATGAGCTGTGTACCACCGATAGTTCAACAGTTGTTGCAAATCACTTATGTGGATAAACCAAACTTATCCAGGAAAGTGGGGAAGAACGGCAGAAAATGCTGTGATGATCGAGTGTGTAACAGTCACAGGAGGCTATGGGCTTGCTAGTTGGAATGTAATGCAGTGTAGTTGTAGCTGTGTCAATACTGATGAAGGGTTCTCTATGGCTCAAATACATTTCTTTCTCCCCAAAAGAAGTTGGTCCAATAAAAAATACTACCTCTCTCACTTTATCGCAACAAGAATGTAAGTTGGATCTCTTCCTTTCCTATTAAAAAGGAAAGCCTATCTAACTTAGCTTGTAATTAAGAGTAAGATTAGATGAGAATGCAGGAATTTTTTTTTACATCTTTCTCCCTTAATATTCTATTCCAACTGCATTGTTTTAATGCACTGGTCATACATTTCTGGAGGGATGAAACACAGATGTCCCAAACCCAGTTGAATCTGAGGGTGATAAGCAATTGCTACAGGGTAGAGTAGGACTCTGGTCTGAAGTAGGATAGTCATGGCATTCTACCTGGAGACAGCTACAGCTAAGACTAACACTTGATAGACCAGAAACAGGACAGAGAAGTAGCTAGTTCTGTACCCATGACAAGTAGATAATTAGAATGGTAACTGATTAAAAGTGAGAAAAGGCATTTTTAAAGGATAAATACCAAGCCTCCAAAGTTTAGTGATCAACATATAGATGAAGAAATGATTTTAAAAAATCAACACCTAAGAGCTATATCAGAAAATTAAAAATCAAAATTCATACATAAAAAAACAGAGAGGCAACTATTTAGTTAAGAAAATTCTTCATGTATTAGCAAAGCTCCTGTCATCCACTCTGGACACCTGTACCAGGCTCATTTATTGCCTAATTAAATATTAACACGTCTTGATCCAATCTGTGGCATAATTTTAATTACTGTTTTCTCTTAGGAAAGCCATATAATCAATGTTTTTATAGCTGTTCCTAGAGGCTGTTTTGTAAAACCCCATTAGTAAATTGTGATCCATCACTAAAATATTTTCCTCCAGATTGTTATTAGTAAATCAAGTCCATTCCATTACTCTGGGGGGTGGGAGAGACACTTTCTATTTAAGAGAAGCAAAACTTTGTTTCTTCAATAATCTAAATTACAAATTTCGGGAAAAAAAACCTATATAAAAATAACTATGACCAATTATTCTTTTAAAATACGTGAATAATCAAAACTATTTTTATTGCTGGGCGATGCAATTAAACAGAGAAGGATACATGTATTTAAATTTTCTTCTCAGAATTACTTGTAAATATCAAGGAATGTTTCATAGTTACCTGCATCATTTTCTCTTTCCACTCAAGATTAAGAATGTTTACATGCTCCCCGTCTGTATACTAGGGGATAAGTTTGAATTAAGATACACAACTTCAGCTACGTTAATTGTGTAGCTTAAATTGAAGTATCTTAACCTGAATTTTGGCGCCTTCCACACTGTGGGGAGCAGAAGGGCACACACTCTCCCTTCAGCTTCCCTTTCTCCTCTTAGAAGCAGGACTACTGGCATCGACGGGAGTTCCCTCACAGTTCGAATCAGGGTGTCTTCACTAGACCCGCTAATTTGGACCCCAGACCCTGCGGCTGCTTCGATCTTATCTGTGTGGACATGGCCTCTATAAGCATAGATTAGCATCACTATATATTTAGGGTGAGAAACATGAGTATAACATGTAAACTCATTATTTCAGTATGTGATAATCAGATCCAGTCATACCGAATGAGGACCTGGTATGAGTTTTGGAAAGATAGGAGGTAAATCTCTTGCGGAAGAAATATTTTTCTACTTTCCCATGATAAATTAAATACAGATTGAACCTCTCTGGTCCAGGACTGTCTGGTCCAGCAATATCCGTGATCCAACAGGACCACAGACATTGCTGACTAGACAGCCCCTGGATCATAGAGCATTAGGAACAGAGGGGCAGGGAGCAGAGCCGGGAACCCAACAGCTGGGGCTGTCCCCAGACAACAGAGCCCCAGCAGCCACAGGGCAGTGGAGACCCAAAAGCCTTGGAGTCACAGTGCACCAACAGCCCCAAGGCAGCAGACTCCTGATGGCACTGGGGTGGCAGATGCATGGTGGACCCTACAGTCCTAGGGCAGTGGCAGCCCCGGGGAAGCAGAAACCCCAGTGGCCTTGCGGCTGGCTGTGGAGCTGGAAACCTGGTGGCAGCGGACAGGGGAGTCCTGTGGCTAGGAAGGGAGCCCTGCCGGGTCTGTTGACGGAGCCTGGGAGAACCCAGAGTCCACAGCAGAGAGGTAGAATTGACCTTGTTCAGGATCGGTCAGGTCGCAAGGGTGGCAGATCAGGGAGGTTTAATCTGTATAAGTGCTATCCACTAAACTTGCAACTTGATATCATAAGATTTTCAATCATCTGCATTTGTTTTAAACACATTTCTGCCCATCTTAGGCAAAATTCCTATTGAAGCCAAAGGGAATTTTGCCTGGGAAAGGAATGCAAGACTGGACCATTTACCAGCACTGTTCTTTGAATCTGATAACATACAGTGCTGCATATTTAACATAACTGTGGAAAAATATATACCATGCAAATGTCAATCCCAGCTAATTTGATTCTTGTTCCTAATCCAGCACTTCTACATTCTGTAAGAGATTCAAGTCATTTTAATTCAATGCTTGCTGTTACAGAGGATCTTTATTAAATATTTTGATCTTGGCTAGAGGCCTTATCTACTTAAAAAAATCCATTAAATAAACCAATGTTTTCTTTTGTGGCTATCATAATATGCACATTCAAAAACCTGTACTCCCCACTGGAAAAGGGCCAGTGTAGACAGCGCAGTAGTCTTTTCCGGAAAAAAGCCCTGATCGCGAAAATGGCGATCGGGGCTCTTTTCCGGAAAAGCGCGTCTACATTGGCCACAGACACTTTTCCGGAAAAAGGGCTTTTCCGGAAAAGCAGCCTGCCAATGTAGACACTCCTTTTCCAGAAAAACTGAAAACGGAATAGTATTCCGTTTTAAGCAGTTCCAGAAATTCATGCCAGTGTAGACACAGCCGATGTGTGTCCACCTTCAGTGCATAGAGTATAGCTCTGTAGAAACTGGCTGGAAGTGGATGGGGTTCACCAGGGAAGAATGGTACGTGGCTAGCCAGATCTTCTCTCTCTCAGTGCTTAAAGGGCTTTAGGATACAGGAGGGCTCTGCAGTCTAGAAAGTGGGATTGCTTTTCTGAGTCTCCATGCAGAGATAACTTGCATGTTGGGCTGAAATTGGATCCCTGGGTTAAGCTATTGATACACAAGTCAAATTTGCTTGAGTGTTTTTAATGTAAGTGTAAGACAGGAATCTATATATATAGGTGTTGAAAGACACTGGAATATATATACACAGGGACTGCCATGCAAAACATAAGCTCAGATGCTCAGCTTTTCTCATATCTACTGTGTGCTAGGGTTCCAAGATCCTGGTCCCAAATATTTTGCTTCTAACTCAAGCCCAAGGTATCTTAGGATATCTTTAAGAATTGCATACCATGTCAACCGACTGTTGCCCTGAATTGCTGGTAACCTATTAGGGGCCACTCAGGTCACACCTCCAATTCACTCCCCTATACACGGGGTGCAGGAAGCAGAGAATTTCCCAGATGAAATCCTGGTTCCACTGTAGTCAATGGTAAAACTCCAATTGATTTTAATGGTATCAAGATTTCACAAACCCCAGGCCTACAGTCTCTCTAGATCAGACAAGTTTACCGCTCTTTTGTTTCGGTCCAGGACAAAAAGCCTGAAATGTGCAGAGAATCTGGACCATTACCTATTTGATGACAAAGATGATGGCCAGATCAATATTCAGTTCTTAACGAAGAAACACTTGGAATGTGCTCTTGCTAAGTTTTTCCACATGCCGTTATCATTTTAGTGAACATTGCTTTAGGTGTTTTACTACATGTAAGGCTTATGTTCCATGAGACTGATTTTTAAGAGCTTAAATGGGTTATACAAACAAAACATGTATTTTACTTCTATGTGCTATCTTAAAATATCTATCTGAGTGTACTGAAAATTGAATTATAATGAATTATTAAGAGAATGGGGTCATCACAATTTCTAAAACAGTAAGAACAAAACCTGATCCTCAGTGGATGGTGTGTTAGAATATGACATAAGCTGAAAAGCAAGTACAGCTCTCCTTAGAGCTCTGATTAAGGTAGCAGGCATAACCTGGCTGACAAATATGTAGCTTCCAGCACACATGGTCTGCTACCTTGGGAGTAAGGTCTGGCTGCTGACCCATCTACATTTATTGTGGTCAACAACATACAAAAGAAGTTGCATACTTCTCCTTTTTTGAAGGAGCAATAAAATAAGTATTCTTGCCAGCAAGTTGAAGAAGTATGGATTGGGTAAGGTGGACAGAAATCTGGCTAGATTGTTGGGCTCATTGGGTACTGATCAATGGCTTGATGTCTGATTGGTGGTTGGTATCAAGCAGAGTGTCCCAAAGGTCAGTTCTGGGGATGGTTTTGTTCAATATTGTTATTAATGACCTTGGTGAGGGATAGATTGCACACTCAGTAAGTTCGCAGAAGACACTACGCTGGGGGAGAAGTAGATATGCTGAAGAGTAGGACTAGGGGCCAGAGTGACCTGGACAAATTGGAGGCCAAACGAAATCTGATGAGGTTCAAGAGGACAAGTGCAGAGTCTTGCACTTGGGATAGAAGATTCCCAAGCATTGCTACAGGTTGGGAACTGACTGACTAAACAGCAGTTCTGCAGAAAAGGTCCTGGGGATTACAGTGGATGAGAAGCTGGATATGAGTCAACAGTGTGCCCGTGTAGCCAAGAAGGCAAATGGCATATTGGGGTGCATTAGTAAGATCATTACCAGTAGATCTAGGCACATGATTATTTCGCTTTATTCGGCACTGGTGAGGCCACATCAGGAGTACTACATCCAATTCTGGGACCCCCATTATAGAAAGGATGTGAACACACTGGAGAAAGTCCAGCAGAGGGCAACAAAATGATTAGGGGGCTAGAGCACATGACTTCTCAGGAGAGGCTGAGGGATTTGGACTTATTTAGTTCACAGAAAAGAAGAGTGAGGGGGATTTGATAGATGCGTTCAACTACCTGAAGAGGGGTTCCAAAGAGGATGGAGAGAAGCTGCACTTAGTGGTGGCAGATGACAGAAAAAGGAACAATGGTCTCAATTTACAGAAGGGGAGGTCTAGGTTGGATATTAGGAAAAACTATTTCACTAGGAGGTTGATGACACACTGGGATGGGTTACCTAGGGAGATGGTGTAATCTGTATCCATAGAGGTTTTTAAATCTGGGCTAGACAAAGTCCTGGCTCGGATGATTTAGTTGGGGTTGGTCCTATTTTTAACAGGAGGTTGGACTCGATGATCTACTGAGGTCTCTTCCAACCCAATAATTCGATGATTTTATGAAACTTTGCTGGGGGATGTAGCCAATTTCTACCTGCCTTAGCCATATTTTGCTGAGCTGCACAAGGGCTTAAACTGTGACTCAAATGAGAGTGTCAGTAAAACAAAAATGATTTTTGTAGGCTGTTATGCCACGTGGTCAAGTGTATTTTTCCCAAGAACAATACTTGGCAAATTCTTTAGCCAGCAATCATGGAGTCTCTGAAGCCAGTCAGATGCTAACTGGGAAGCTTTAGGTCACATCCCTCTGTGAATTATCTGTGTGCATTCAAAGGACGTGTGTGCTGAAAATAGAGCTTCCTAATTTCAGAACTTGTTTGGAAATTCCTTTAATATAATAATCATTTCTTGTATTGCAATTATACAATATAGAGTCAACTTTGAGAAGAAAACCCCACATTTTTTGTTTTAAATGTGTGCCACCCTGTTACTTTGCGATAATTGGGCCCAGTTCAGCAATTAATCAATATTGAAACCTTCCTTAACTTCCATATGCATTTTACAAATAGGATGAACAATTGTTAGATCAGACCCCTTGTGAAGTAATGTAATTTTTAAAGTAGCTTTTTCCCAACAAGTAGAAGCATGCTGAGAATAGCAAACTACCTTCATTGTACACACATTGTTATCAGCAATCTTACTTCTTGTCAAAATATTTCCTATACAAATGCAAGTGCTGACTGTTTGACACACTTAAAGAAGGACTTTTATATCTCTCTGCCACCATTCTACTCCATGTTAATGTAACACAACTTGTTTGGGAGCAGACAGGCATATTTGTATTTAAAAAAATCCACTGCCACCACAGAATCTATACCATAAACTCACTGTCTCCTCACTAGATATCACTTTGAATATTTAACCAACTATATGGACAATAGAGCATTTTTCTGTTCTAAATGATCAATCTTAGCATATCAAGACTCACTTTCTTTTTTTAAGAGCAGGTAAGTTACCACATTAAAAATAAATGAGCAATTTTTGTCAGTTGATTGGACATTAAGTACACATAATATATCACCAGGAGTTTTATATGCTAGTCTGTTGCTAATCTCAAGAAGCACTTGTATCTATTGCTTTTGTGATTCAGAAGACAATAAAATATTTTATCCAATCATCTGAAGAAACTCCAAAGACTGAAATGTCTTGGAAATACACTGGCATTTGTATATCAAATTACCTCTGAAACCCCCCAACCAGAGTAACTCTTGCATAATCCATTTGAAATACAGCTTCAATATTCAAAAAAATCAATAATTTAAATCACAGGTTGAACATTTTTAGTATTTCCACTGCAGACTGTCATTTTTCAAAATGAAAATGCTAATAGCACCAAATGGGAAAGCTCCTTTCAGTCAGAAGAGGTGCATGAATACAAACATGGATTGGCTAAAAATGTTGGTTTGATCTCTTCCCATCCACCTATTCACCCATGTAGTACAAAACATCTTAAAATCAACACGTGACGTTTTAGCACTTCTAAGCAATATGCATCTTTGTTGTACTTGATATTTTTGTGCATGACCAGTTAAATATATCAAGACATTTCATAATAAATATGAATACTAAATGAGCAATACATTTAAAATCATACTATTAAATTGCATTATTTATGCACAATCTCTAATGTTAATATTGGAAAACATTGGCTAAACCACTGGTGAGTGTGGCGGGATGACTGGACCACACTGGTTGCCAGGGTTAAAGGATATAGGAGAGAGCTTGTGCAGAGCTTGGGCCAATTAGTGGGAGGCTTTTAAGGAGCCACTCTGGGTATAGCTTGCTGGGGCAGCCTTGTATAAAAGGAACTGCTCAGCAGAGAATAGTTAGGTCCTGACCAGGGAAGGTGAAGGACTAGGCTCCTGGAGAAGCACCTTTGGGAGAGCAGTGCTGGGCAGGCTCAGGGAGGCTAGAAAGGGAGGCTTCTGCTTGATACTTGCCAGGCTGCTGGCATTACTTCTAGGGCCAGGAAGTCACAAAGGAACACAGGGGAAGTGGCCCAAGAGGCAGTGGAGGGGAGTAAAGGAGGTCAGGACAAGGCTGCCACCAGTGGGACCATGAGTAATGGACAGGCCTAGATCCCCTCTCCCGCTTCCCACTTGCACCATACTTTGCCACCAAGGCATGGCCCTTTCAGACTATGGCTGGCCTCTGAAACAGAGGGGCTGGGCTTGGAGGCCACAGCAGGCCACAGTGGCGGGCGACCAGGGAACTTCTGATACCCTCCTGGGAGGACAGCATGGTCCATACAGGCTGTGGTGTACCCCTGAGACAGAGGAGCTACATTTGGAGGCCACAACTGGCCACAAGGGCCGAGAAACCCATGAAAGGGGGATGAGAGATCATTGGTGTGGACACTGCTGGAGGGTACTCTCCTGAAGGACACCATGGTCAGGGAGCAACGTGGGTCTGGAACTGTAGTGTGGAGTGAAGACGGTGGGAGACACCAGCCAGAGGTAGGCACTCAGTGGACAACGGAGCTAATTCCCAGAGTGACCAGCAGGTGGTGAGTAAGGCCCTGCATGTGAAACAGCTTAAAATATGCATTACAAATTACATAGCAATGTAATACTTGTTGTATAAATATATGTCCTATGATGACTGCTTTGCAAAGTTTGCGTGATTCAATATATATTGCATGATATTTGCATAACTGACATGAGTATGGCCATTATGGAAGAAATTACCAGCAAAAAATCAGATTGGGAGAGGGAAAGGCAAATAAAGCAGATATGTGCAAACTAGGAAGAACTGAAAGAGAGAGCCACATTGGGGTTAAGAGGCTAGAATAGGAGGGAGAGAAGCCACTTGTATAGATTGTCTGATAATAAAGGGAGTCCATCCCATGTCTGGATTTCCAGAGTCAGATAGGCTATGTCTACACTGGCCCCTTCTTCGGAAGAGGCATGCTAATTTCGAACTTTGGAATAGGGAAATGCGCGGGGGATTTAAATATCCCCTGCGGGATTTAAATAAACATGGCCGCCGCTTTTTTTCCGGCTTGGGGAAAAGCCGGAAAAGAGCGTCCAGACTGGCGCGATCCTCCGGAATAAAGCCCTATTCCGGAGGATCTCTTATTCCTACTTTCAAAGTTCCCTATTCCAAAGTTCGAAATTAGCATGCCTCTTCCGAAGAAGGGGCCAGTGTAGACGTAGCCATACTGTCTCCATAAAGTCTGAAAAGTGACTGCTCCTAATGGGCAATTCTTCAACATTATTAGAGACCTAAGTAAACTCCAATGGACAAAATTTGCTAGGTGCATTATAGAAATAATGCATTACTTTCTCAACTGAAAATGTTTTTAAGAGAAAGCTTATAATCAATATATCCAAGGGTTAGCCTGGAAATTCCAAAGTATGATTTCATTTTGGAGAATTCATAACACATTTAACAGTATATAGATAACCAGCCTAAAGTCAGCAAAACATCTAAACTTTTTTATTTAGCACTTCCATCCTGAACATCCACAAACTCTGTTGATAACCTTATCCAGCAATCACACAAATGAATCTAGCCAATCACCATAAAAAGAATAATTAATTTAAACACTGAAATAATAAACTGCTTCAAATTTAAAAATCCCAGACCTTTTCATTTAGAACATTTCAAAAAAGTACATTTCAACTATTTTAAAAATTTCTATGAAAAATATTGAAATGGGAAATTGATGTAAACTAGAGCTTTTTTCCAACAATTTTGGTTTGGCCAAATAAGCATTTCCCAGTAAAAAAATGTCCTGCCAAAAAATTCCTGAGCAGCTCTACTGAATATTGCATTCTCAAATCAGAGTGGGTGCACAGACACCAGCCTTCATCAGAGCCAGACACAACAACAACAACAACAACAACAAAAAGATGAATTTTAACAATTTGAGAATGGTCAAATAACATATTGAGGATAGTGATTATCTCTGGTCCCAAAGATTACATGTCCAAGCCATAAGACACATAGCAAAGAGTAAACTGCTCTATACTTCTAGAAAGGAGAATTATATATATGAATTATTACAGACTGTGTATATACAAAACTGGATAGATGAGGACCCTCAAGTTCATATTTCATAGCTGTGACTATGAAATGATGATTGGATATGCTAACATTTTAATAAGAAGAATATACAAATACTCTGAAGAAATTATATCTTTTTAAAACTTAATTTAGAATGTTTGTGTTCTGCGTTTAGTCCCATGGTGCCTATGAAAGGTTTTGTTTATTTTTTGCTAATACATAAGACAAAATTAAATCTGTGCACTACACTCTTTCATGGCATGAAGGCCCTGATTTAGCAAAGTATTTAGGCATGTGCTCAATTTTACATATATCAGCACTCCCATTTATTGTATTAGGATTTACAGATTTAAAGTAAAACACAGGCTTAAATGCTGATTTGGAGGCTTCAGCTCACCATGTACATTCTTGCCCTGAAGAAGATTCCTATTGATTTCTATGGGCTTTGGATCAGGCCCAATAAATCACAGTTCTGGTTGAACCTCCCTAGTCCGGCACTCTCTGGTCTGGCAATATCCGTGGCCTGGCATGGTTTTAGTTAGTCAAATATCCGACATGTAAACCGTCCCCTGAAGTCTGTTTACAACCACCAATCTTGAATCTCAGTGTTCTGTACTAAGACCCCTAAATATCTTCTAAGAGCCCAGTAAGCAGTGAAAGTGTTGGTAATGCTGCTAGACAATATTGACCTTCCATGGTCCAGCAAATTCTCTGATTCAGCACTGGCCAGGTCCTGAGGATGCCAGATTAGAGAGGTTCAATCTGTATAGGCAAAATCAGGCAGGTTTGCCATAGCACTTTAGGTAAAATTTTGAAAATGTAGGGTTTTTTCTAAAATACAGAGTAATATGTAATTATAGTCCTAAAATCTCAACAGAAGGCTTGTTAGGATGGAATCTGGATTGTTTCATTAACCATACTATATTTATCCATAGCTCCTCCACCTTTAATTCATAGCACCATTATGCTATGCTCTTTATCTGTTTTACATAAGTCTATAAACAAATAAAATTATTAATAAGGTTATTTAATATCATACATACTATGATGTGTAACAATGTAACTTCCAACTTTGTTAACATGTAGACATTAGATTCTCAGCATGTTCAGAAATCATACCGTTTTGTAAAAAAGCAGTATTAAGATATGTTCATATTATAACAGTGCAATAACAATGTTAAAATGTTTATTTAAATAATTTAGTTTTATTATGGGTTTTTACTCAAGAAAGCTTATGCCTAAATAAATCGGATAATCTTTTAAGTGACACAGGAATCCTTTTTATTTTTGCAGATACAGAGGAACACGGCTATCCCTCCGATAGCTTTACCCTGGTAGTTGACACCCTGTCCCCCAACATTATATTATCATAAGACATTTCACAGAATGTGAATACAATTGCATAACTATATAACTGAGGTATATTTTTAATCAATTATGATTCTTAACTAACACTGTTTTAAAGAAAGTCCAAAAAATGCACAGTGTACATTTTACATATAAACTCATATGCTGGATAAAACACAAAAACAGCAAATCACTAATATTTTTCAAAATGTTAAATATCATCTTTATTTTATTCAGAGCTTCCAGAGCTTTTAGATACATTTCTTAATTTGCCCACTGCCATATAGCTGTAGGAGGCTAACAAAACCCTCAGTGTTCACTTGACAACTCTTGTTGACAACCCTTGTTCAAATGCATCCTTATTCTGTCATCTACTGGCAGTGTGCTTTCTAGTCATGTTCTCTGCCAGTCCTTACCAGTTTGCCAATTACACAAGCTGCTTTCCAGACATCAGACAAAAATTCCACAAGACTGCTGTGCAAGCGTACCCTAATTAACCATCAGCTTAATTAGACAATTTACTGTGTAATTAGCAGGCAATTAGTCAACACCTCTCAGATCTTATTGACTGCTGTGACAGCCTTCCCTATTCTGCACATTCCAATACACAACCACCACCATGTTTCTAGCTCACACAAACCCTGTACAACAGAGTTCTGGTCTAAAAGAAGTGAATAATATTACATAACTAGAGAAAAAAATCAATATGTAGCTTGTCCATTTATCGAACTGTTTACTAACTTGAATTTTTTAGTACTAGAAGGACACCTGCTGAAATAAAATACTAAAGAAACTGTATGTCTTTTTTCACTTATAGCATGTTTTAATGTGATAAATTCATGTAAAACCCTTTATAGAGAGAGGAATTAGCAGTAATGTATAGAAATAAAGATACTAAAATGTACTTAGCCAATTTACTACAGATCAATTAATAATACAGAATCAAAGAACTGGAAGGAACCTCAAGAGGCCATCTAGTCCAGTCTCCTGCACTCATGGCGAGACCGAGAACCATCTAGACCTGGGATGGGCAAAACCTGCTGGAATCCTCAGGCACAGAGCAGTCAGCTGCTTCAGTGCAGCCGCAGGCTGCTTTAAGTGGCTGGCTGCTCACTATGGTTCTTTGCTCCAAGTGTGGTGGGGAACAGGAAGCTTCATGCAGTGCCCCAACCCCTCAGCAAAAGCTCTCAGCTTCCATTGGCCAGTTTCCAACCTGCCTCTGGCACCCCAGCTACTCCTTCCCCAGGCCACTAGCCTTTCCTGCCCCAGGTCACCACCCAAACCCTCTGCACCCACTTCCCCTCCTCCTCCAGGTCATAATTCTCTTCCAGACTCTGCACCTCACCCTTCAGACCACCTCAAGGCCAGAATCCTCTCCAGTACCCATATCCCCTCCCAGACCCCACAAGCCCTTGCCACAGATCACAATCCCCTCATTCACCCAAACTCACTCTCAGATCCCACAACTCACACCCTCCTGTACCTCCATCACGGTCTCTATACCCTCTCCATAGAAAAGTTTGGCCTTTTACCACTTACTAAAATCTGGGAGTGGCCCCTCATCAGAAATTATTGCCTACCCCTAATCTAGACTATCCTTGACAGGTGTTTGTCTAACCTGCTCTTAAATATTGCCAATGATGGAGATTCCACAACTTTCTAGGGATTTAATTCTGGTATTTCACCACTCTGACAGGAAAATGTTCCTAATATCAACCTAAACCTCCCTTGCTCAATTACAGTAAAAATTTCCTGGTACATGGAATCTAAATATGTAGCAAAGTTAGTTTTGTAGTTACTGTTTTATGTTAACTTTCTTTATACTTATAATCTGAATTACATGCCAATATTTTGCAGTTAAATAATCTTTATGATGAGGGAAAAACACAATATTATCAGTATAAGTAAAAAGGATATAAATGGAACAAAAATGTTGAGGTGTTGCAATATGAATATAAGGTTGCATGTCTTTATATTGTATCACTTGAGAAATATTATGTGCAATTAAACACAATGAAATTGCACAGGCAGGGAACATTAAGCCCATTTTCTTCTTCTGACAGAGTATAAATGTTATTTTGCTATGGCAAAAGTATTTTAGCTAAGTGCTTTGAACATGGTATAAAGGATGTACATGTTTATCTCCTATTACCATGAACAGTGGGATTTACACATCCCTGATCCCACGTTTGCAGATCCCGTACACATTGACAGAGTAATAGATTTCAGAATTCATGACCACATGATAGGAATATTTTGATAAAATATAATGAAAGTTACAAATCAGGATTGAAAGTTGGTGAGAAGCATTGTTTAGACTGAACTCACACAACAAACTGGTTAAAAAGCAAGGCATATGGAATGATTAAAAAAAAGTTTTGGGAAAAAAATTCATATCTTGAAATGGGCCATATAAATCCTGCTGAAACTACAGACCTAAAGGTTTCTGATAAAAAAGCAGAATGGTAAGTTAGTTGTGATGTTAAAAGCTCTGTATGTCAATACAGACAGAGGAACAAAAAACAGTTCAACAAAATGTTGAACTGAGAAAGAAAATTAAAGTAAAAACAATTAAATTTCAGAAATGAGCCCTGTCACTTTCCAATGTATATAGAACCATATGTTTAACTGAAATCTTCTGTTGTAGAATATCATTTTGAATTTAGTCAAGATTGCTTTAAGTCTCCGTAGAGGATATGAATTTACAGTAGTTGATCAATTGTGATCTGCAAAATTTAATATATAAGTACATTGCACATTTATGTTTTTCAAGATATGGGGGTTAGGGTGATCAGGCATCCTGGTATTAGGGACTTAATCTTAAAATAGGCAACTATACCTGCCACTCCCCCCAAAAAGTGTCCTTATTTTTCCACACTTGCTATCTGGTCACCCTAACTGGGCCAGATACTCAAAAGCACTGAGTACTCCAAATTAAGTTAATGGAAGCTGAGTCCTTCTGTCACTTAGCCCCACTGTAACCATGTTAGAAAAAGCTTGGCATACATTTTAGGAAGAATCGGTTATTTTATATAAAGGTGAATCAATAATATACAGCTTGTTTAGTCTGAGATGATTTGTAAAAATGGAAGTTGGGAAATGCTTGAGACTTTTGATCAAGATTTGGTCAACTGTGAAGATTTACACATTTCAATGCCACTAAAAATTATTAAATTTCATCTTGAATATTTTTCATTTCTGGCACGCCATACTATGTAGGTCAGATTGCAGCACTGTTTCTCACATGACACTTCTACTGAAGTCATTGAGTATTCAGCGTAGGTATATGGCAGGAATGGACTCTATGCATTGATGGAAGTGTTTAGCAAAACATTCAATACTAGATTCTTCAGGTTTTACAGATATGTACTTCCACAGATTTCATTTGAGTAGCTCCTGATTTGCAGGGGTAATTGATAGCAGTCAGTCTCATCCAAATGTATGAACTCCTCTGGTTTAGAACATAGTATGATTTATAATATGCCAAAAGTGTTCAAGATTAAAGTTAAAGGCTACATTTAAACTTTGCACGAGTGAATAAATAAAACTTTGTTGAATGTGTCCCATTGGCCTTAACCACTGATTAAATAAAAGAAAATGCATAACCTAAAAAGCACCATTCAAAACTAAATAATCGAGAACTGTTCACTACTTTTAAAAATATATGCCACTGATATCCATTTTTGTGTGTAGCCTTCTGGAGATCATCTTCATGCAAGGCATTTGGGCTTGCTGAGTCAAAACCTGGGGAAAAGAAATGTGCTCAAAACATACAAGGCTGAGGGACTGAATCTTCAATGCCAATCCCAATTTACAGTAATCAGCACCCAGGCTTAGGCTGCTACTTTAGATTCAGTGAGAAGAGGAAGATGAGTAGGGTATACAGCCGGACATCCCACTCTGTGTAGAAATCTGGCCTTGTGGAGCTCTGATGTTTGCAGATTCACTGATCATAATTCTGACACAAGAAATCCCACATTGTGTTTTGTTTCAGAGTTGTTCATGGAGTTGTACATCTTCCTATGTGAATAGCAGAGTTCCTCTCTGTGGATTATGTATCTGTGAAGGGGCAGCCCTGCTCGCGGCGGGGGCCCCCGCCCAAGCCGCGCTGTACAGCGGGAGGCCGTGTGCCGCCCGGCTCTGCCCGGGGTGTTCAGTGGCAGCGCAGAGCGCGCCGGCCTTTAAACGCGCTGGATGACGTCATCCGGGTGCCATGGAGCCGGGAGTCCTGTCACCCTGGCAACGGAAGGACGCCCTGTCACGAGGGGCGAGGCCGCCGCGGGACGCCGGGGTCGCGACCCCGGCGCCAACTTTAAAATGGCCCCGCAGCACCGAGTGAGAGGGGAGCGAAGGAGCTGAGGGGATCACCCGGGCGGCAGGAGGAGCGGCCCAGCGGCAGCAGTACTCAGCCCGGTGAGCAGTTGGCCCAGGCAGCTGGGTGTCGGGGAACACTGGAGCCGGAGGGGAAGGAAGCAGCCCAGGGCAGAGTCAGGACTGACTGGTGGGCTGACGTGTTAAGGGATCGCACCCCGTCAGCCGGGTTCGGGGCTATTGAACCAGAACCCTTAGGGCCCTGGGCTGGGGCCCGTGAGAGTGGGCGGGCCCGGGCCCCCTTCTCCTTCCCCTCCCGCCTTGCTAGGGAGTGGGGAAACGAAGATACACGAGCAAACAGGGGAAACTGTGGGACTCGGAGCTCTAGGACAGTAGAGAGCCCTCGGACAAACGCCGCAGGGCGGCCTGGGGCGTCACAGTATCCTATTGCGAACAAAACAAAGAGGGAAAAACTAAAAAAACAACAACGAATAGTCTAGCAGCACCTTAAAAACTTTTTCGTTAGTTTTTAAGGTGGTATCATGTAGATGGTATCAAGAGCTTTCATGGGCACAACCCACTTCTTCAGATAACTGGAGTGTGTTGTGCCCACAAAAGCTCATGATACCAGCTATATCATTTGTTAGTCTTTAAAGAGCTGCTAGACTATTTGTTGATTTTTTTAGTTTTTCCAGTTATAGACTAACTCGGCCCTGAAACAGGAAAACTAAGAGGGAATAACTGCATTTGTCCAGCAGCTAGAAGATATTTAAAAAATCATTAGGAAATGGCTATTTGGGTTCCTAAAATAATAAATGGCACTGTGAGAAATTTATTCTACAAATTGGGATTTTCTTTTCTTTAAAAGGCTTCTGAACTTTGCTATTTACAAACATATTCAGAGCTTCAAAATGGAAGGAAATATAATAAGACTAATTAATGGTAAAAATTATCCATTAAAAACATGGGGCTATGCTCACTCCCACTGTAAATCCATTGACTTCAAGAAGAAGGCTCAATATTTACACCTGTTCAGGGAGGAAGACTTCAGTGGAGTTACACCAAGGATGTATTTAGGTGCCTATCCTTTTTAAGTACCTGATACACAAAATATGTGCAGATAGATTTCCTGGAACTTCTGCTTTTATTGTGCGGCTGCAGCTATGCAAGACATAGGCTACATCCTCCTACATTCCATCCAGTGGGTCTAGGAGTGGCATGGATGGCCTTTATGCTACGTCACAGCAGCCATTGGGGCAAAAGAGATGTGGGGAGAGGACATGGCACTGGCAAGAATGCAGAACACTCTGGCATTCCTTAGCTGGCACACGATCTTGGGATCAGTTAAAGCTGTCAAAGTTGAGAATAGCCTCTAACATGCTTAAAAAGCAAGCCTCTATTTAGGCTGGGCTAAAGTTTGTCACAACTAAGAATTTTGCCCTTAAACTAACTGTAGCAGGGAAATGTGCTCCTAAAAGATTACGAGAAAGACATTTATTCCTACCTTCTGCTCAGATTTACAGGATGAATGCCTTCTCTGTAACTGAATAACATTTCTCTATTTAAATATATAAGTTAAACAGAATCTTTTAGACATAGCAGGGTTTTTAATAATAATTGCACATTATTTTTTGACCCTGTGATAATTTTTATTTCATCTGTTAATCTTACTATACTTTAAATATCTATCTAAAAATCAGTCAACCATAGAATGCAATATTCCTCATTGCAGCTCTTTTCAAATTCACAGTTTATATTTTCAGAATCATTTGAGTATTTCTAAAATAATACATAATTCAAGTCACAGGGAAGCTGTGTGTTCTAAGAAATGCTGTAAAATGCTCGTATTTTGTTCAGAAATGTATTTAATAAAAGTTGTCTTTGATGTTATTTAGTAGAAAGGCAAACCATCTTTTTTATATTTGACATTAACAATCTGATCATTTGTCTCCCCAAAGAAAGCCCATACAGGCCACACAATAAAGAATAGTAATATTTCTGTTTACTGAGATATCAACTGGCATTTCACAGCAAGTCAATGGTCTATCTTTGCTACAGCATACTAGACCTCAATCTGGCATCTACAAATGTCAGGAGCATATAAAAAATATAGGATGAAAATCAAAAGCATGTTCTAAATTCCTAAAAAGGAAACATAGTTCACCTAAACATATTTGCTGTAGAAATCAATGCAATATTCAGCTGTCAATCTAGAAAAACAACAAGGGAGTGATGCTGTCAGTAGGACAGGATAATAAAATTTCAAGCAGATGTTCAGGCAGGGCTCTAATTCTTACTGAAGTCCCTTGGTAAGCATTTAATTTCTTTATCATATGCAAGCTAGGCAAATTGTACTTCATCAAAACTGTATTGTGAAATATTAATATTTCATATTATAGCAAAACTCTACAGAATAACCTTTGTCATATTAAGAACATCAGAATTTCAAATGTCAAGGTTTTGCATTTTAATACATCTTAAATAGTTTTCTGGCTTGGCACCATACATGTAACTACTTTAAGTTACTGTTCTGTAATAGCTCTCAAATATACATATATTTACCACACGTTCACTTCCGTGAAAAACTACTGTTATGGAAAACAATGTGTCACTGTACTACAATTTTACTACTTATAATTATAAAGAGAGGTACATGGAGTACAAATGTACACATACTCAACTAGGTGAAGCATGAACCAGTGTAACACCACCATGCAGAAATGTACTATTTGGGGGTAAATTAATGCAAGTATAAAATACCTTTCAAACTAGACATAGTTTGTGAAAATATATTACATATTGTGTAGAATCTATTACTATGTATTATAAAGATAAACTGATGACTAAAAACTTGGTTGCAACACAATGGGTTGAAATTTAATTTACTTTTAATCATTAGCCTGGGAAAACTGTGAATGCAACCTGCAGCATACAAAGTGAAAAAATATTGGAGATTTAGAATGAACTTAGTCTACACATTTATTTCTGCCGGTACTCCTAATAAAGGCAACTGCTTCTGGGTTATTGAAAGTGACAGCATCACAAATCAATGCATGTCACAACAGAGTAAAGACAGATGTCTCTGATTAATCAGAATTAAATTTTTACAAGTGAAGGAAGCATCTAAAAATCAAAGCAAACATTCTGCCCTTCCACTTGTAGTTTTTTTCTCTTGCTCCTTTAGTTACACAGTGAAGTGGAGAAACCACCATCACAACTGAATCCATAGCTTAAAAAATTACAAATTTTGACACTTTTTTCCAGTAGCATATATTGAAAATGAATTGCAACACTGATAGAACAGTGCATTTCCTAAATTTTTCATTTAAAAATAAATTAAAGAACAATCTTCTATAAAATTTCTGATTACAGGTTTTGATTTAAGAGAAATTCCATTTTTATATATGGTACAATATCCATATAGAAAAAAAACCCCAATATATCATTGTAAGAATTATCACCAGATGTTACCATTTTTAATTAAACTAAGAGTTTCGCCATTGCAGATTGCTTTCTGCATTTCAGAAATGGTTCTGAAAATAGTAATAATTGGTATATGAATATAGGTAAATATATTTTAGACAGGTTTACTAGCAATTGAATTCTTTATATAGGCTTTACTACATCTTATCCCTCCTTGCAACATTTCCTCTAACTTCTTACCAACTGAATGTATACATAGTATCTTTGCAGCACAGAATCTCTGAATAAGACAAAAATACTATTTCAGCCATATCTTAGAGAGGAAAGGAGTTGGAGGGTGGTGGGAGAGAGAAAGAGGAAAACACTGTGTTTACTGGGGCATATTTGCTCTGTATCATTTTTCTTGCCCAGGGAGAATCTGCTTTAGAATTAGTGATCCCTATGTTCCTTTAAAAGATCAGAGCTACTTCATATTAATTAGTACAGATATTCATAGGTATACGATACTTTGAATTTCTACACATAAACCCAATAAATTTTACATTATATATTATATATATCACATAATACAATCATATATACTTAGCATCTGTTTTATACTGTAATAACATGTGCCTTCTAAAATATTTACCATACCATGTATTTAAGCACATAAATGTTCTAAGAGAATTTTAGATAAGATTAGAGCTTTTGTATATTACAGGTATAATGCAATATGGCACAAGAACACCCTCCATGAAGCACACAGGGCTGATCCTATACATGAGGACCTACCAAATTCCTGCTCCATATTGGTCAATTTCACAGTGACAGGATTTTACAAATTGTAAATTTCACAGTGTTCTAATTGTAGGGATCCTGACCCAAAAAGGAGCTGTGGAAAGTTGCAAGGTTATTGGGGAGGGAGGGGAAGGGGAGTGTTGCATATTGCTACCCTTACTTTTGCATTGTTGCTGCTGGTGGCGGCTCCCTTTAGAGCTTAGCAGCTGGCAGCAGTGGCTGGGAACAAGCCCTGACAGCAGAGCTGCAGCCTACAGCCGCTCAGATAGAAGGATGGCATGGTACAGTATTGCCACCCTAACTTCTGCACTGCTGCTTGCACAGCTTGATCCTTGGTCAGCAATTGCCACTCTCCAACTGTCTAGCTCCAAAGGCAGCAGCTCAGAAGTAAGGGTGGCATGGTATAGCATTGTCACCCTTACTTCTATGCTGTTGCTGACAGGGCATCGCTTTCAGAGCTGGATACTTGACTAACAGCTGCTGCTCTCTGGGCCTCATCCCTGAAAGTGATGCAGGAGTGAGTGTGGCAGTATCACGACCACTCCCAAAATAACAGCAACCTCCAGCACCCCCGAATTTAAGAAATGGTGGTCTCCCCCTATTAAATCTGTATAGTATAGGGCAAAAGCACACAAAAGACCAGATTTCATGGCCTGTGCCTCAAACCTTCATCTTAGTTCCTGCCTTTTCCCTCCTTCTGGGTTTAAGGCTCAAGATGCAACTGCACTTTCCTTTTTCCATCACCTTGTTTTTCAATCATGCTTTGTATGGCAGTCATCAACTTGAAAAGCTCTGTGGTTGGGCTGCGTGATTTCTTTACATATTTTTTCAAAGCCATTCGTCAGGGAATCTGTCTCACCTCTCCCAATTTTACTGAAGTACCAAAGGATACAATTTTCATTTGGCACACAGATAGGCCTGATGACAATCTTCACTGGGCCCTGGGGGAGCTGGCTCTGGGCCCCTAGTAGAGGCAGAGCCTCAGGTGGAAGAGGTGGGGCCGGGGCCTCCTTCAGCTAGCTATTCAGTGCTGCTGGGGCCACAGGGCATGTGTTGCTGCAGGCCTTGGTGGTGCTATAAATGGTTTGAGGCCCTGGCTGCTGCTGCAAGTGATGGGTGGCAGCCCTGGGCCCTTTTAAATTTCTGGGTCTCGGGGCTGCTGGGTGCTTCCTCCCTCCATTCCCCATTAGCAACCCTGCACACAGACTACATCTCTGGTATAGGGGAAGCCACTGACAGCCACGTAATATGTGAACTGAGTTACATAGTACTGAAAGGTACAAAGGTCTAAACAACAATTAAACACCTGTGGCTGGCCTGGATCAACTGACTTGGGCTCATGGGGATCTGGCTGCAGGGCTGTAAAATGTCATGCTCAGCTGGAGCCCAAGCTTGTGGAGTCTTCAAGACAGGAGGGTTTCAAAGCTTGGGCTCAAGCCCAAACCTGAGTGTCTAAATGCAATGCCTTAGAGCCTGAGCCTCACAAGTCTGAATCCATTGAGCAGGGCGAGATGTGGCTGTGCCATGGGTCTTTTATTCCATTGTTGATGCATATAAAAATGGACACCGTGGGGTTGAGCCCACACAGGGCAGATGCAGAATGTTTTATATAAATGCCAGGTGAAGTTGATGAGCATGATGGGGGCATGGTAGAGAACTCAATCTCACATTATGCTGCATTGCTCAGCAGCTATCAAATTACTCAGGCACAATAACAGGAAATGCATGAAAGAGCCCCATTAACAATGCGGTGCTTCATTTACTTCCTGAAGATAATGCTTAAGTCTATAACTTCTTGGACATGCCATCAGCCACCCACCTATTATCCTGCCTGTATGAGAGTAAGCAAGATGGTGCACAAGACCAAGTCTGAGTCTGGCACTTCACCTAGTTACGTGCCCACACACAATTTCCACTTACACTTGTTCCACAGGCCAGGAGTCACCCATACCCTTCTGAGCATTCATCAGCATAGTCAGATGTGAACTAAATAGTTCCAAGACAATTACACATTATACTGACCAATACTGTTCCAGGCTGTCATCTGATTAGGTGTTCTAGCATTGAACAAACTCTGAAGTCTCTGTGTAATACTTATTGTTAAAATAAGAACTGTTGCATCTCCCTGAACTTGTCTTCCCATTTGAAATATTTTAGTAGTTTAATAGTATTAATATTTTGTTATTTACATAAATAGAAACAATTGAATTTCTTTTTGAATCTAACATTCCTTTATCTTAAAGTACATCACAAACATTAAGGCTCAACACCTCTGGGAGGTACCGTACTGTAAAGTATATAGTGGTAAAAAAAGAGTTTTAAAGAGTTAAAGTTCTTGCTTCCTATCTTGATTGCTACAACCTCCTTCTCTTGGCCTAACTGCCAGTTTGTAAAAAATACTGCTGGTAAAATTGTTGTCTTTGGCCATCACTCTGATCCCATCTTACAATAGCTGCTGCTTTCTTACTGCTTCATATTCAAGCTTCTTGTATTCCAGGCCGCAGTAAAGCTCTTCCTTATCTTTCTGTTTTGTCTTATATTGTTACCATTCCTAAACTTCCCTAGTGACCCTAACATCCACATAGATACATAAATCCATTGCTCACACAAACATTTCTGTGGCTTCATCCTAGTAGTTTTTACATTTGGAAAGATCTTTGTGAGTTTTTCAATTCAAACCCTACCTGAAGACCCATTTCTATTATGATTCTTAAAAGAAACTAGCTGACTAATAATGGAAAGGTTGGGGGTTACATTTGGATAGTCTATATATATTATCAGTAAAATAGAAACAAATCATCTACCATTGTTTTATCAAAAGAAGATCAATATCACCCATGATTAAGCAATCAGTGCTCTTTCCTTCTATACTTTGTCTATCTGTTCATTTTGTCTCTCTTAGATTGGAAATGCTTTGGAATGGAGGCTGTACTTTGTTTAGCTTCTATTGCAGCTAGCACTAGAAGCAAGTTGTCATGAACAGTAAGGCTGTGTCTACATTGGCGCGATCTTGCGCAAAAGCAGCCACTTTTGCGCCAAAACTTGCAGCCTGTCTACACTGGCCGCGAGTTCTTGCACAAGAACACTGACATTCTAATGTATGAAATCAGTGTTTCTTGTGCAAGAACTATGATGCTCCCACTCAGGAATAAGCTCTCTTGTGCAACTGTTCTTGCGCAAGAGGCCAGTGTAGACAGGCAACATGAATTTCTTGCACAAGAAAGCCCTATGGTTAAAATGGCCATTAGAGCTTTCTTGCGCAAGAGAACGTCTACACTGGCACGGGTGCTCTTGCGCAAAAGCACATGCCAGTGTAGACGCTCTCTTCTGGAAGAGTTTTTGCACAAGAACTCTTCTGCAAAAGAGTTCTTGTGCAAAATCATGCCAATGTAGATGTAGCCTAATAGTAGCCTTGGAAAATAGGTAGAATATTAATAGAATCTTAAAATCTTTTTTGATGACTAGCTCTAATATTTATGTTTTAGAAACATTTAAATCATGAGTAAAACACACCATGAAATGACTAAATCTTGACTTTAAACTTTTCTTTACCTTATCGAGGGAGAATGTTTTGGTCAGAGCAAATCCCCATCCTGCTTCAAATGCTCTTCGAATCATTGGAGAACTAGTAGTTGGAGTTGCACTGGCAAGACCAAAGGGATTTGAAAATTTCAGTCCAGCCACTTCTACACTGATGTCAACCAAATCAATAGGAGTATAGAAGAGAGGTAATTTTGGAGTAGTAGGAACTGCAGCACCATATAAAGACTGTAAAAACAAATATACAAATCAAATGTTTTTGTCATCTGAATTTCATATAATTTCTTGTTAGCATGAGGGAAACTTAAAATATACACTTAAAATGGTCTAATATTTTAGGCTTGCTGTGATGAAAACTGACTAAAATATTTAGATGGCAATGGGCAAAGAGTCATATGTCCAACAACTTCATCTTAAAAGGAAACACTGTGTCGATGCTGAAATATTATTTCAATGTATTACTCTGAAATAAAACCAATTAAATAAAATGACTTTGTTAAAACAACAGTTACAATTAAACATGCGCACATACAGTTTTATCAAAGAGATTCTTAATTAATGTTCCAAAGGCATAGTTAACTGAGCCTTGCCAGCCTAGACATTTTAGTGTATTGAGAAAAGGAACACCGAAGGTAAGAAATGGGAGCGATCATGTGAGTTTTCTAATATAGATTATAATACTGCAAAGATTTATACCTCTTAAAGTTTAATTGAAGTCAGAGTAACAATTCACAGTCTGTGAATTAAATATCTGAGCAAGTCTGTGCAGAACTGAGGCCTCAGACTTACACCTACATTCATTTTCTTTCAAAAGTAAAAATCTTTGCTTCTCAGCAATTTTAAAATAGCCATTAAAAACTGATATAAGTCTAGTTTCTAGCAGCCACACATTATTTGCATTTTAATTCTTAATATTCTCACACTTTTGAGACACAGAGGGGTAAAAGAGTTAATATACTATGTCCAAAATGACACTCCATCAACTTTACGGGCCATTAGGGTACCTCAGACTCAGTGTAGCAAACTATACTCATTGAAAGAGAATCAGCAGAATTATTCACAGAATAAGTGCCTAACAGAATAAGTGCTTCAGTATTGGGACTAACTGTATCATAAGATACAACTGTTGCTTAGATACACTAAAAGAAGGAACAATCCAGTAATCATAAAGAGTGGAAGTGTTGCACGTGCAGTGTCACTTAGCAACCTGCCATCAGTGAATCAGTTTACACGCAGGCTCCTACACGTTATTTTTAATGATGTGTATCAGACTTATCTGATAGGAGTATTATAATAAAGTACTACTCTATGACTACGTCTACACTGCAGGCTTTTTACGCAAAAATGGCTGCTCTTGGACAAAAACTTGCAGAGTGTCTACACTGCACACGCGTTCTTGAGCAAGTAAATTTACAGTACAGCATCGGAAAACAGGGCTTCTTCCAGAAGAGTTATTCCTCTCCCCATGAGGAATAAGCCCTCTTACACATGAGCTCTTCCAAAAGAAGGCAGTGTAGACAGGCAACATGAATTTCTTGTTCAAGAAAGCCCTATGGCTAAAATGGCCATCAGAGCTTTCTTGCGCAAGACAGCGTCCACACTGCCATGGACGCTCTTGCGCAAAAGCACATGGCAGTGTGGATGCGCTCTTGTGGAAGACTTTTTGCACAAGAACTCTTGCTTAATATAGTTCTTGCACAAGAAGCCTGCAGTATAGACATAGCCTAAGTGAATATTGTAAGGGTGTCAGAATCAGGTCCTAATTCAGGACTGGTATTGTGGAGCCAGACAAAAGAAACACAAAATAAATGTTATAGCTTTGTTTCCTAACAGTTTTAAGAGTCACTGGATTTTTTTTTAAGAGAGGGAATATACACTTGAATGCATGCATTTGTCTGCAGCCCAGGCTCTAGGATCCTGGGAGGTGAGGGGGTCCCAGAGCTCAGGCTGCAGTCTGTGACTGAATGTCTCCACTTCAATTAAACAGCTCCTTAGTCTGAGTTCTGAAATCCAGAATCAGCTGGCACCGGCCAGCCAGTGGTGTCTAACTGTAGCATAGACATACCCTAAGGACCTTGAACTTGAGTCAGTAAAGACAGAGGGAAAAAAGTGGAAGGGTTCTCTACTCCTTGAGAAGTGTGTGTACAAGTAGGCGTGCGTGCGCGCACACACACACACACACACACACACACACACACACACACACACACACACACACAATATCACCTATGCAAGGATGGGGATGATACTACAAGTACTGTGCAAAATCATCTAGACCTTTGTTTTGTTTTTAAGAGCTTATTTACTCCTTTTTAATGTTACTATAGGTCTGGGGAGGGGATGAGAGCTACTAAGGATTTTGCATTGGCTTTAATTACAGAAAGTCTTGATTCAGAACCTCAAAATCGACTCCCATCTTGCTAAATTTAAAAAGATGAACTTAATTTCCTGCCCCTTTGTATTTTCACCCCAGGTAGGTTTTAAATCCAGACATAAGATGCGTTCCATATTTGGGGCCAGACTGTTGGCTGGTGTAGCATAACTGAGTTAGTGGAGTCAAACCCACAAACTGTCTGGAGCTGACTTGGGCTTGCAGAGCTCAGGCTGTTTAAATGTAGGTTTAGGCGTTCAGGCCCAGGCTGCAGCTCAAGCCCTGGGCCCTCCCACCCCACGGAGTCCAAGAGCCTAGATGCCAACCTGAATCCAAACATCTACACTGCAGTTCAACAGCCCGCAAAGCCCAAGTCCCACATGATGGATTCAGCTGGCATGGGCTAGGCACAGGTTTTTAACTGAAGGGGAGACTCACCCTGACAGGCAATATGCCTACTTGAGGCATACTACTTAGTAGGGCACCTGCTGGGGAACTTCAGATGTTTACTGCCCCAAACATGGGGCTATGACATCAGGGCACAACTGTGACCTATTATTCGAATAACTTAGTAATCAACTGCTATTTTTCTTTTCTCTCTGGGTATGTCTACACTTCCACCTAGTTTGAACTAGGGTGGCTAATGTAGGCATTCAAACTTGCAAATGAAGCCCGGGATTTAAATATCCCATGCTTCATTTGCATGTTCCCAGGCGCTGCCATTTTTAAATGCCCCGTAGTTCGAACTACCTGCCTATGGCGACATGCGGCACGGACTAGGTACTTCGAATTAAAGCTAATTCAAACTATCGTTATTCCTCCTGCAAGGAGAATAATCCCAGAATCATGTTTGCTTTTTTTGCAATAGAATCACACTATTGACTCATATTTAGCTTGTGGTCCACTATGACCCTAGATTCCTTTCTGCAGTACTCCTTCCAAGACAGTTGCTTCCCATTCTGTGGGTACGTCTAGACTACAGGCTTTTGTCGACAGAAGTTTTGTCGACAGATACTGTCGACAAAGAGCGTCTAGACAACATTCACCTCATAGTAGCCCCATCTAAGTTGTATTTGCCTAATTTATTGATAAGAAGATCATGCAAGACCATAACAAATGCTTTACTAAAGGCTAGGTATACCATGTCCACTGCTTCTACTTTATCCACAAGACTCATTATCCTATCAAAAAAAGCTATCAAATTGGTTTGACATGATTTTTTCTTTACAAATCCATGCTGGCTGTTACCTATCACTCTATTACCTTACAGGTGTTTACAGATGAATTCCTTAATTCCTTGCTCCATTATCTTTCCGGGCACAGAAGTTAAACTGACTGCTCTGTAGTTTTCTGGGTTGTTCTTATTTCCCGTTTTAGAGATGGGCACTATATTTGCCCTTTTCCAGTCTTTTGGAATCTCTCCCATCTTCCATGCTTTTTGAAAGATGATAGCTATAGGCTCAGATACCTCCTCTACCAGCTTTCTGAGTATTCTAAAATGCATTTCATCAGGCCCTGGTGACTTGCAGACATCTAACTTTTCTAAGTAATTTTTAACTTGTTCTTTTTTTATTTTATCTTCTAAACCTACCCCATTCCCACTAGTATTCACTATGGGCACGTCTAAACTACATTCCTCTTCCAAAAGAGGAATGTAAATGATCCCAATAAAAAATGCATATGAAGCATGGATTTACAAATCTTGTGCTTCAATTGCATAATTGCATGAGAGTGCTTTTTTGAAAAAGGGTTTTTCGAAAAAGAAACCAGTCTAGATGGGTTCTTTTGAAAAAAAAACTTTTTTGAAAGAACATATACACCTTAGTTTTTCAGGAGTATGAGTTCTGTTGAAAAAGGGTTTGTTTTTTTTTGAAAAAAAAACCTTGTCTAGACTGCGTTTTCTTTTCTGAAAACCTCTTTTTCGGAAAAGTGCTCTCACATGATTATGCAAATGAAGCACGAGATTTGTAAATCTGCACTTCATTTGCATTTTCGATCAGTCTCAATTACATTCCTCTTTTAGAAGAGGAATGTAGTTTAGACATAGCCCCAGTTAGACATTCCTTCATCTTCAGACTTTTTGGTGAGGACCAAAACAAAGAAGTCATTAAGCACCTCTGCCATTTCCAAATTTCTGGTTACTGTTTCTCCTTCCTCACTGAGTAATGGGCCTACCCTGTCCTTGGTCTTCCTCTTGCTTCTAAAGTATTTATAGAAAATCTTCTTGTTACTCTATGTCCTGTAGCTAGTTTGAGCTCATTTTGTGCCTTTGTCATTCTAATCTTGCCCCTGTATACCTGTATTGTTTGCTTATATTCATCCTTTGTAATTTGACCTAGTTTCCATTTTTTATATTATTCTTTTTTGATTTTGAGATCATGCAATATCTCCTGGTTAAGCTAAAGGCAGTCTTTGCCATACTTTCTATCTTTACAGAGGAATAGCTTGCTTTCGGGCCCTTAATAATGTGCATTTGAAAAACTGCCAACTCTCTTCAGTTGTTTTTCCCCTTAGTCTTGCTTCCCAGGAGACCTTACCTACCAGCTCTCTGAGCTTACCAAAATCTGCCTTCCTGAAATCCTTTGTCTCTATTTTGCTCTTCTCCCTTCTACCATTCCTTAGACTCATGAACTCTATGATTTCATGATCACTTTCACACAACCTGACTTTCATTTTCAAATTCTCAACCATCTCCTCCCTATTTGTTAAGATCAAATCTAGAACAGGTTCCCCCCAGTAGCTTTTTCAACCTTCTGAAATAAGAAGTTGTCTCCGAAGCAATCAAAAAACTTATTGGATAGTCTGTGTCCCGCTGTGTTAGTTTCCCAACACATGTCTGGATAGTTGAAGTCTCCCATCACCACCAAATCTTGCGCTTTGGATTATTTTGTTAGTTGTTTAAAAAAGGCCTCTTGTCCCACTTCTTTTTTCTCTTTGTTTGTTTGTTTTGCTTTTCCCAACCGATCTGTTCAGCACAATGCTCATTAAATTACTAAGACAAGATGTGTTATTTTCTCACAAAGCAAAACTCTTTCATCAAGTTAAAATGTGGTTGCTGATAGGAAAAATTAAGCTTTATAATGACACTGCACAGACAAGGAAAGAAAACCTGTAAGCAAGAGTTTATTTATAATAATTATTTTTATTTTAGTTATAATTCTTTCCCTGATTTTAGAGAAAGAAAAACATCCCTGCCAGATTCTTCTCTAATTTGTTGGTAGCCAGATGAGTCTACAATTGTGGGAATTAAGATTCCTGATTACCATGTCTCCATGGTTTTTAAAAAGCATGGCAAAATCCTCAAACATTTTGCATGCAGTTGTTTTCTTTCTTCTTATCTAGGTACTTCTTCAGACAAGTCAGTGTGCTCTCTTTTGAGAGCACAGAGCTGGAAGACAGAAAGATCCTCAGTTTTAAAATGGCCACTAATTTGCTATGGGACCTAAAGCAAGTAATTTCACTTTTCTGTCTCTTTTTCCCTGGTGGTGGATAACTGCTTGACCAATTGTCTCTCAGCATTATTGCATATTTTCTATGTTTACACAATGTCTTCAATGCAGAGAACATTAAAAAAATGCTAAGTATCATCAATATCATCCATTTATTGAGAGCCTTCACCTCTGCAGCCTGGAATGGTTTTCCTGCATCTTTCAAACTCATTGACTCATTTAAAATCTCATCTGAAAACATATATATATATATTTTTTTCCTGTACTCACTCTATTTTCTATTATTCATTATTTAACTGTGTATTTCTATTATTTACAGTCAGTCACCAAAGCATTTTGTATGAAAGGCACTATTCAAATTAAAATTGTATTGAATTGCAATGTGTTATCACCTGCTTTTGTATCCTTTAAGGAACTTTAATAGGCTTTGTAAATATGCACTTATTCATTCTAAAATTACATATTTGTCAAAGCACAATAGGAGAAGTCCTATACCTCACAGATATGAATTAACACCACACTGTTACTCCTTCTGACTCAACCAGTTACCCAATGTTTGAGGTTTTGGAGGTTATTTCCTTTAAGAGGCAAAATTGATGATGGAATCAGGTATCACTTCAGAGTAATCTTAGTTATTTACAAAGTATGTTCAAAATCTTATTTTCCTACACACAGAAGGAATCAATGACAGGATTTTCACTCACAGTCCAAGACAGCCAGCGCCACTGGAAAACTCTCTCTCAGGGCCACACTCCCATATCTTTTCTAGCAGTCTTGCTGCCTTTTTGCTTTTTTCTACCTGCTTGCTGTTTTTTTCTGACTCACATACACATGTAGAAATGCATCAAAAAGCTCCCCAGCTACTTTCTTTGTATTCGATTTAGTCTTTGGGTGGTGACATGTTAGTCACCAGGGCAACATTTTTCAATGTTTCAGCTAACATTAAACAAAGGGAGCAGTTAATTGTTCTCTCATTATGGCAGCCAGCATGGCCAACAGCTTCAAACACAAGTCTGAGGAAATGGCCAGTCTTCATAAAAGAAATAAAGTCCAGGCTCATCTGATGTAAAATTCACATTCTTGATTTATATATTGCATGGAAAGTGGAGGGAGAGCTGCTTTAAATAGGACAGTACCAGTATCCTTACACTGGTATTGGGCCAGATCCTCAAGGAACTGCAATTTACATCAGGTGAGGATTTGGCCCATTATGATTTATTAAGTGCACAAAGTAGCTCAAAGTCTGCTCTAATAGGCAGAGGACACAAGGACACAAGGAGTGTTTCAGAGGAAGGAAAACACAAATTTTAAAATACTTATTAGTAATTATAGACTCATTGTGATCAATGCAAAGGGAGTGAATCTTTAAGCGGGATTTTAATAAGCAGAGAACAGTGACTTGAAATAGATGCAGGAAGGGCATTCCAAGTGCAAGGAGCTGCATGAAAGAGACAGAGAAATGGGAGTGTGAGCAGATGACAAATTCTGCCTCAAGGATGGTGCAATTGGTCAAGCAAAGGGGGAGTGGAGAACACCATAAGAATTAAGAACTTCACAGGGCACCAAGGGCAAGAATGGGAAATTAAAATGCTGATCAATTCTGCACTCTTGCTCTACATGCCTTGCAGAGATATCACGTCTTCTGCCTCAAGGATTGGAATAGTGGTTGTAGGAAATAACAGTTAATGCTGTTGCTCTTAAAGTTAGGCAAAGTGGTGAACAAATACCTTATCCAAACTAAGTCCTGGTCTACACTACGACCTTATGGCAGTATAACTACATCACTGCAGGTTGTGAAAACTTCACTCCCCTGAGTGAAAGTTATGCCAACCTAACTCCTGGGGTACACAGCACTGTGTTGATGTCAAGGCTTCTTCCACTGGCAGAGCTACCTATGCTGATAGGAGAAGCTCTCCTATCCACGTAGGTAACATCCTTACTAATCCACTGCAGCATTTTAAGTATAATTAAGTCCTAAATAAATTAGCAAAATTAAACACGGAAACCATTACATGTTCATGGCATAGCCAACAAAAATTAGATCTGAGAATAAAGTCCGAGCAGCGCAGTGAATTGGGTTGCTTCGGCTTGGATCTTTATCTTCTATTATGTTTGAATTACACCACTACTGCTTAGAACAGTGATCCCCAACCTTTACAGGCTCCCGGGCGCCTGGGGGCGGGGCCACTCACGCGCCGGGTGCCCGGGGGCGGGGCCACTCACACACCGGGCGCCCAGGAGGATGGGGCCACTCATGCGCTGGACACCCGGAGGCGGGACCACGTATCCTGGGGCACTCCAGGAGCGGGGATGCTCTTGCACCCGGCGCCAGCATGTGCCCCAGGGCCGGGGCCGCCTGAGTGCCTTGTGCCGTGGGCCCGGGGCCGGTGCCGCCGCCCGAGCCGCGCACCTGGGGCCGGCACCAGTGCCGCGCGCCCGCATGTGCCCCAGGGCTGGAGCCGCCCGCGCACCGCGCACCAGGCGCCGGTGCGTGTCACACATCTGGGGCTGGCGCCTCCAGTGCGCCGTGCGCCGGGGGGCGGGGCCAGCCCGGGTTGTCGGCAGGCCCACACAAATGCCCTGGCAGGCGCCATGGCACCCGCGGGCACCGTGTTGGGGACCAATGGCTTAGAATGTACAGTAAAGTTCTAATTGAACAGTCAGACCAGGAAGGAAAAAAAAGTATTTTCATCGTTAGCTGGGTTTTGGCTGCTCTTGTTTACAGAGGCTATAAAGATACAGAGTTCAGCCAAGCCTGTGCTCGGCAAGCTGGTGGAAGAATGCTGAGAAGCAAGGAATGTTTGGTTTGTTAGTGATAGAATGTCCAGTGTGAGATCAGCCAAGATGCTTCTGTAAATAATTCCTAGTTTTGAACATAAGGCGTTCCCTTTGGAGAGCTCTTGACTCTGGAAATCACACTTCTCTTGAATGCATGCCAGAGTTTGAATGATTTGAGCTTCAGGGCACATGTAAGGCCCATCTGTTTGCTCAGCCTTTTGCCCCAACTAGGCTGAGAGATGAGAAGTATGCTGTTTAAAGGAAACGACAAGCAATTAACTGGGATGCTGTTTTTAATTTCACTTTTCATTGTGGTCTAGAATTGTTTGGATTATTTTGGAATGGTCTTTTGATGCCGCCAAACGCTGACTGCATGCTATATTTATTTATTTATTTACTGGTGGTAGTATAGTCAATGGCTTGGAAATGGGCAATTATTTTTATAAATATAAATAGACACAATGTACACAGAACGGCTGAAACCTAAAATGAGCCTTTTTATTAAATCAAACACTAAGACTGAAGAAATTGTCAGCCTTACAATCCTGTAGGTGAGAGAAAGTCAATATATTTCATGAGGGTATTTTCATTGAAGCTGGTGAGGATTCAACAGTTTATTCAACACTAAGAAACACTTATATATGTATGTATGTGTGCACAAATGTACTCAGTGACATGTGGTAGTCGTATAAATATTAGAATACTGTCATCTCACTCTAAATCACAATTGCCCTAAAAATGAAGTCCCTCATTCTGTTATTAAGATTACAGCTGGTACAAATACTGGTAAGGTAAGCGCCAAATTATAGTCTTCCCCACCATGGCAGCCAGATTTTACAGGGATTGTACATCCAAATAAATGCCTCTTGGCTACCCATTCATCTAGCAGCTGGAAAGATGACACTTGACATTTGGAAACTTTCCTGTGAAGATTGCTGCAAGGCTTTCCCATTAGCTTCCTGGTGAGACTGTAAGGTCGAATAAGCTGCCTCAAAACCTGCAAAGGGTAACTGAAGCACTCTAATATCAAATCTGTTTGATTTAAAATTCTAAATTCTCAGGTCCCAACTTTTCAGACTCCCTTTAAAATGCTTGTTATATGCCAATACACTGAAAATTTTAGTGTAAGAAAAAATGTTCTTCCATGGGAATGCAGCAGTATAAGAGATTTTCTGAGGGACATATGTTTTCATGAGAAGTTTGAGAGGGAATAAGGAGAGAGGGCAGAGATGCCTCCATGAGAATTTCCAAAACAAATGTACTCACACATCAAAGCTTAGAAAGAATGTTTAACACAGAGGCTACGTCTACACTGGCCCCTCTTCCGTAAGGGGCATGTAAATTTCAAGAGTCGTCGTAGGGAAATCCGCGGGGGATTTAAATATCCCCCGCGGCATTTAAATAAAAATGTCCGCCGCTTTTTTCCGGCTTTTAAAAAAGCCGGAAAAGAGCGTCTAGACTGGCCCCGATCCTCCGGAAAAAGTGCCCTTTTCCGGAGGCTCTTATTCTTACTTCAAAGTAAGAATAAGAGCCTCCGGAAAAGGGCACTTTTTCCGGAGGATCGGGGCCAGTCTAGACGCTCTTTTCCGGCTTTTTTAAAAGCCGGAAAAAAGCGGCGGACATTTTTATTTAAATGCCGCGGGGGATATTTAAATCCCCCGCGGATTTCCCTACGACGACTCTTGAAATTTACATGCCCCTTACGGAAGAGGGGCCAGTGTAGACGTAGCCTAAGTGTTGGGATGGTGTCTAAAAATACAGATTACAAAACCTGCTTCAGAGTAAGCGAGAGAAAAATGTGTACTAATAGCGAGAACAAGTTTTCAGCCACACAGTATTTTCATGAAGCCACAATATAAAGCTGCACAAACACAGTGTGATGGGGGAGGGGCAAAAAGACAAAGGAATTGCACTGCTACTCCCTAATTTGTTCAAATCCATTTTTGTTGGAAAGCACTGTCTTCTCTCTTTATTCCAAAGAATTCCTCATATTACAGACATTTTTTTTTCAAATGCCTTTCCATAAAAAGGCCAAGGTCTCTGGTCTATTATGGTCCCTCTGCACCTGAGTTAAGCCTATAGCTTGCTACTAGCCTGTTATTACATTAAAGCAGGGGGAGAGAAGAACAGACCATAGCTTTCAGTCTCCATCATCTCTACAGTACACAAAGGGGAAATGCTTAGTCAACTGGTTGCTTAAGTTTAAACCCATTAAATCGACCTTCTTTGCATGGTTTTTCTCCATGAATTAGCTTTTTTATTTGTGGCCTCATTATCAGATTCGTCTGAGCTGGACAGCAATCTCTTGTTGGTGTGTGTGTATGCAAGTTTTGTCAAGCCTTGGTAGACCCCACTTTGTAAATAATAGTGTCTTCCTCAGGTAACAACAGTAACAATATTTAATTTATATTTTCAGTGCTATTCATGAGGTTCTTTGTAATATGGATGGTCTTCCCCCTCCCCATTTCTGCATATATTGAATGATGTGCAAGAAGCCATAGCAGACCAGAAGCCTTGCTGAAACTCTGAACTGGAGACAAGAAGAAAGTGGTCAAGATTTACACATTTTTCTAAAATTCGAGTTTCAATATACCAATGCCATTTTTGTTAGTATACCCTTACAGTTGTGTAATGTTATTATGCACTTATTTAATTCAGTGGTTCTGAAACTGGAAGGTGAGACCATGGCAGAAGTGGAAGGTATTCTGTGTGTTTGATGAGGAAAGCTGAAAATCTTGGGGGGGTGAGGGGGGGGGGATCTTACTGCACTCAAAGTAATAAATTACTAACAAAACAAATTCCTCCTAACTTCAGACGGCGCTGTGCAATTTGACAGATTTCTGTTAAGCTTGCATAGCATTATACAAAGTCATTGCCATGTGTATGTTAATCCATTTTGCTACCATGTGGAGTGCACATTTAATTGTTAGTATCAACCATGATCAGATTTGCATTTGCTCTTATTACGTTGGATCACTGGCTCTGTTTGAAACACTGCCTTACTATTTTTAATATTTAATGAATTCTGAATGTTGACTTTTTTATCAGTATATGTATTTGAGTGGTGAGAGGGGAAGGCATAAACAATTACCAAAAAAGAGGGGAGCAATCAAAAATGTCTGATGACCACTGATCTAAAAAAAAAAAAATTTAAAGCATCAGTCCCCAGAGTATCAAGGTGCCCATTACTCAAAACTACATATTTCATTCTAGAAATCCATGGCAATTATTTCAATAAGCAGAAAAAAGCAAGCCAATACATGTGTGTTTAAAAACAGATATTATTACAGCAAGATAAGTTAAGTTGCAGCAAAAAAATGAAAACTACTTTTAAAGACCCACCTGTACGTATTTGTGCATATACCAGGAAGCTTGTTTTCCATCATTCACAGATTCCACTGTAGTATTAGCTAGACCTCCAATGTCACCACCTAAAAAAACCCACGGTTCACTGGTTTGCATGGTCTCTGGGTCCACTTCAGGAAGACCCCATCTATTAAACTTGATAGGATTCATGGCTTCCTTTACTGTATTTAAATGAAAGATAAAAAGATACTAAGTAGATGATCTGTATATAGTTTAATTGACTTATTAAGCATTTTGTTTTACAATCTGTTGCATAGAGACAATGATAAAAATGAGAAATACAACTTTTTTTAATTCTGGAACTTTATGCTACAAATGACACCTAGCATTAAAGTCTGTATCTCTGTATTTCTCCTTTGACTTCCAGTAGAGTTAACCCAGAACTATTTATTATGAGGATTCACATGGTAAAGGTTAATGTGTAGCATATAGAATTAATATGAAACAAGTGCCATAAAAGAAACCATTTCTTATGTGTCTGCTAAATTTAGCATGTGCAAGAAGAAATTGGACACAAGTACCCTGAGGAGAAGAAAAAGGAGGTGTTGATTGTGCCCAAACTGGAAAGTACAAACTAATTCTGATAACACTATTGGTCATTTCCTAAGTATGAGTTAAAAGTCCTGCAAAGGTTTTATATTGAACATCAAAGGTGACATGTGCTTATTGGACCTAACCCTTATTGGACCTAACCAAGGGTATGTCTACACTACAAAGTTAATTCGAACTAACAACCGTTAGTTCGAATTAACTTTGATAGGCGCTACACATGCAAACCGCTAGTTCGAACTTAATTCGAACTAGCGGAGTGCTTAATTCGAACTAGGTAAACCTCATTCTACGAGGACTAATGCCTAGTTCGAATTAACTAGTTCGAATTAAGGTCTGTGTAGCCACTTAATTCGAACTAGTGGGAGGCTAGCCCTCCCCAGCTTTCCCTGGTGGCCACTCTGGGCACAACCAGGAAAACTCTTCTGCCCCCCTCTCGGCCCCGGAGCCCTTAAAGGGGCACGGTCTGGCTACGGTGCCCGTGCCAAGTGCAAGCCTGCCAGCACCCAGCCAGCAGACCCTGCACCTGGCACGGCTCGAGCCAGCCACCCGCTGCCACCCAGCCCTCCGCCTCTTCCCAGGACCAGGCTGGCGGCTCCCGGGATCTGCCCAGGTCCGCAAGAGGCGAGCGCCCGCCTGGTCTAGTGTGGACATCGTGGACCTCATCCACGACCTCCGCACTAGGCACAGGAAAGTGGCCATCTAGGGCAGGATAGCTGCCAACCTGGCCACCCAGGAGCAGGTTTGCATGAAAATCAAGGTGGTCCACTGAGACCCCCGACCCTGAGCCCTGAGCTTACAATGGCCGTACTGGGTCAGACCAAAGGTCCATCTAGCCCAGTCGCCTGTCTGTCAACAGCGGCCAACACTAGGTACCCTGGAAGGGATGGACTGAAGACAATGACTAAGCCATTTGTCTCGTGCCATCCATCTCCAGCCTTCCACAAACAGAGGCCAGGGACACCATTTCTACCCCCTGGCTAATACCACTCCATGCACCCAACCTCCATCACTTTATCTAACTTCTCTTTAAACTCTGTTATAGTTCTAGCCTTCACAGCCTCCTGCAGCAAGGAGTTCCTCAGGTTGACTATTTGCTTTGTGAAGAAGAACTTTCTGTTGTTAGTTTGAAGCCTGCTACCCATTCATTTCATTTGGTGACCTATAGTCCTTCTATTATGGGAACTAATGAAGAACTTTTCTTTATGCACCCTCTCCACACCACTCATGCTTTTATAGACCTCTATCATATCCCCCCTCAGTCTCCTCTTTTCTAAGCTGAAAAGTCCCAGTCTCTTTAGCCTCTCTTCATATGGGACCTGTTCCAAACCCCTGATCATTTTAGTTGCCCTCCCCTCTCACACCCTCTCTCTTCCCCTCTCCCACCTCCTTTTCCCAGTCTCCCCGAGTTTTGTTCAATAAAGAGAGTTTCTATTTTTGAACACACGTCTCCTTTATTTTGTACATCAGGAAGGGGGGCTACGGAGGGGTAAGTAGAAGGAAGTGAGGGAGGAATGGGGTACGAGCCCCCGATGGTGAGGACTGGGCTGGCTCTGCGGGCTCCTCAGGGTGGAAGCTCTCCTGAAGCCCCTTGATTGACCGCCCCTCCGAATGGCAGCCTGCGGCAAGTACAGCCGGGCTGATGGCCGAGTGCTGTGATGTGCCGAGTGTGGGCACTCAGGGCACTCCAAGCCAGGACTGCTTTGCAAGCGGGGAACCCCTGAGAACGGCGAGGAATGTGAATACGATACTGATCATCTGCAAATTGGCCTATAGAAGAAAAAAATCCTTCATGATTCTCAAACGGGTGATCACGGCACCAGTCAGGATGTATTGCCAGTCTTAGTTCAGAGCGAATAACTGAAAGAGGATCCACAGGGCGCTCACCTCAGGTTAAATTCTGGAAGCTAAAGAATGCTGGCCAATTAGCAGCCCTCTCTCCTACTGTACAATGGATGCCAAAGACCCCGAGTGATAGGAAGAAGCTTCCTTGTATCCCTCAGCATCCCTACATGTCTCCCTTCCTTGCTGCTGAGGCTGATCACTTTCACCGTTAAGACTCTCCAGTTGATGCAAGTAGGTGGCATTTTTGAAGTTTAGAACTGAAAAAGAATGATATTCCACATCTGTCCTTGTAACAGTTTCTTCAGCTCTTCAATATTTATACACAACAATGATCAAGAGACTTTCACCTCACAACAAAAATGACCCTCTGTCACTTTTGAAAGGTAATTATTAGCTAATTATTGTAGAAAATTTTGAGACCAAACATTTTCCATCTGAAAAAGCTGTTTCATTTAAACTTCCCTGGGGAATATGATAATTGACAAAATTTTGCTTCTGTTTTTTTTTAATAAAAAGAACAATTCATTAAGGTTAAGAAACTCACTCTCTCAACATTTTCAGAATAAAACATTTTATTTTTTTCATTTCAGAATGAGTTTTTGGATTTTTTTATTTTTATGGATATAAATATAAAAATAAAAAAACAACAAGTCAAAATGAAATGTTGCATTAACTACAGGCAATTTTTTTCAGGAATTTTGTCATGTGGGAACACTCTGTTTTCATTTCCATTCCAAGGAAACTAATTTTCAAAACGGCAGTTTCCCACAGTACTCTAATTTTAATTTTTTAGCATGCTGCTCTGTTTAATCTTTTTTATCTTAGATTTCTGTATGGCTCCCATTCCCAAAGTGTCACCTGAAACCACAAAATCTTTATTTCACAATCTTTAATGTATTTATTCTCACAACATCTCTTTCAGATACAATTATACTCATTTACAAAAGGGGAATGAGGAACAAAGCGATTCATACATCTACACTGCACAGCTATTTTGGGAAACCTCTGGTATCCCAAAATAGCTAGCCCCCTCATCTACACAAGCAGCCCATTATTTCAAAATATTTTTTGAAATAACGGGCATTCTATTTCGGCATACTGGTAACCCTTGTTTCACGAGGATTAAGGGATGTCTCGAAATAGCATGAAACAAAAGAGAGGACTATACAGCACTTTAAAGATTAACAAGATGGTTTATTAGGTGATGAGCTTTCGTGGGCCAGACCCACTTCCTCAGTCTGGCCCATGAAAGCTCATCACCTAATAAGCCATCTTGTTAGTCTTTAAAATGCTGCATAGTCCTCTCTTGTGTTTCAGCAAGATCAGACTAACATGGCTACATCTCTATTACTATTCAAAATACAGTAAACTTCTGATAATCCGGCATCTTTAGGACCCAGGGGGTGCTAGATTATCAAATATGCCGGACTATCGGAAGTGGGGAGGGGCTATTAGGGGTCTGGAGTGGAGTGGGGGGGGATGTGCCCCTTGGTGCTGCAGGACCAACCCGGCAGCACTCCAGCTTCTCTGCCCCAGGCTTCCCGGAGTCAGCCACTGGTCAGTTTCAGCAGCGGCTGACTTGGGGAAGTCTGGGGCAGAGCTGCTGAAACTGACCAGTGGCTGATTCGGGGAAGACGGGGACAGAGCAGCTCCAATTGTCTGGCTGCCTGGAGCACTTTTGGGTTCCAGATGGTGTCGGACCATCAGGAGTGCTGGACCATTGGATGCTGGACCATTGGAATTTTACTGTAGCATGTTATTTCAAAATTTGGTGCTGTGTAGATGCACCAAATTTCAAAATAAGCTATTTTGAAATAAGATGTACAATTTGCGTAGTGCAAATTGCGTATCTTATTTCAAGTTTAGGGTGCTGTGTAGATGCACCTTCAGCCTAGGTTTCACTGGAAGTCTGTGGTGGAGGAGCAAACTGAAGCCTGATCTCCCAAGATCACGGTTAGAACTCTAACCACTGGATTATTCCAACACTATAAATGTACATGCACTCACTCACACTTTTTCTTTTTCTTTTTTTAAAAGAAAAACATGTATACTATCAAAACAAATCTTCTCTTATGGAACATTATTGCAGAAAAGATATTTTCAGTGCTCTTACTTGTTAAAATATAATATAAACATAAATACACGTAAACAGCAGATAGATTGTACATACATCGTACAGGAACTAAAATTCACAGAATACCAAACTACTTTTTGTACTGCATGGAACAGTACAAAAGGGACATGAATACAAATAACAAAATCTAAGATTATTCTCACAGCAAAAATAGTTTAAACTATGTATTATTTTCCCACTTGAACTTTTGAATTAGCTTTTTTATAAATACAAAGAAATTTCAATGTAGATTTATAATGAAGAAATATTTTCAAATAAATATTTGCAGGAAATGTTGATGCCATGAATCAAAATGAGTTATTTTATATAGCTTTAACTATATTGTGACACCCAAGTTTCTGCAATAAAATGCAGTTTAACATTACAGTATTCCTAAAGGACACATCACTAGCAGATGCAGATTGCCAAGGTCAATTAAACTGATGTAGCTGTGCTGTCATATATGTAAAAGAGAAACCTGCTAGCATATGACAAGGGTATTTCTCAGTATTTATAGAAAAATGTCAAATATGTGTTGTGTTTTTACTTGAGATGGGCCTAAGTGGGTGTATTTTGGGTTGACAAAACCACAGTTAGATTTTATCTTTCCACAGTCAAAATCCAACTACCTGAAGGATTAGGTATGGATTTAGAGATTTAGCAAGATGTTAGATTCTACATTTTTCTCTAGTCATTTGCAATGTTGGAAAGTTAATGTAATTCCCTTCCTCACTTAAATAATTCTTATCTTCATCCTAGAATTATAATGGGACAAAATAAAAAACACGCAGCTTCGCAGGGTGAACACTGTGAGTCTACCTTGTGGAGAGGAGCGGTTGGACCACATACAGTATTCTGTTAATTACCCGCATTGCTAAAATATGCATAGGTCCAGGCAGTGGAAGCAGTTAGCTATCTTCTAACATGGCTAAAACATACACATATGGGAGTCAATCACCTGCACTAATACTGTATAGGAGAGCGAGCTCTTGGTATTGCCTAAATATATGTTCAAGCACACATCAAACAGGCCTACAACCTTTCTTGCATATCTCCTCTTAACTTCCTTTTCAGGCCTCATACCATGCCCTCCCTTTCCAGAATCAAATACACTCTGGGGATGTAGAGATAATTGGGAGCAGGTGGGATTTCAGCTGGAGGGGAAAACAGGTGGAGAGTATCTCTGTGTGAGAGAGCTGAGTACATTCAGAGGCAAAATACTATACTGGGAAAGAAACATAGTCACATATTTCTTTCCATGCTTTACACATCTATAACCCAACTCCAAAATGCTTTTTGCTACTGGGTCAGATCCAAAATCATAGGCAGCAGCTTGGATTTGGTATTTAAAACTATAACACCCTCAAAACTAAATGAAAATGGTACCAGTTTATTTTATAAAACATTAAAATAGACTAAAATAGAGTGGTGCTGAAACTTGATACTATTTGGGTGTCAGGGATCTGAGCCATAGCAGCATGACATAAAGACATCCCATGGTTGCAGGAAAGGGGTGACAGAACCCCTTACTGATCTGTGTTATAAAGACCTTATATCTTAGCAGATTTCACCAATAACATCACTCCCTCTCACATAGAAAGGGTGACAGGATTCAGAAGTGGTCTGAATTCTTGGTGACAGGTTGCATGGCCCAATCCAAGCTTTTTGGCACAGAGATCACTTAACATTGCGCTTAACCCAAATTAAATGCCTGTTTTTATTTTTATTTGATTTTCCCTCTCCCATTAAAGTTAAAAAAGTTGTGGCTTTTTACTTTAAAATCTATCCCTCTGTGTTCCATTCCTCTGCATATTCTGATCAAATATATGTAATATAATTTGAAGGGATCCTTCTGGATGATAAACAGCATATAAATCAATTATTTTATTGTCATCAAGTGACACAATCGCAAACAACACAGAATGGGAAAGCATCAAATGTATATTCTACATTTGCTGTATTCACAGTGCAAATAAGCATAAATGGAATGACAGTAGCAAACTATACCACTTGCAAAAACAATATTATTAAAAAAAGAATACTGAAAAAATATTTTAATTAACAAAACAAATCGAATGGAAAAGATTCCTCAAATAAAGCTTTAAAAGTGAGTGTGTGTGTGTTTGACTGCCATGACTAATTATGTTGCCATGTAATGTGTGTTCAATTTGAGCTTATTTAAATAGCAGAAATGCTCATTAGCTGCAGTATATCTGTGAAGCTTCAGTAAACAGTTTAATGGTTTTTAGGTTTAACCATTTTCATAAGTTCCTGTAATTTTGGCTTTAGAAGCTCATTAATGTTATTTTTGATATCCATCTTACAGACTTTTTTACTGTGAAAGGGCAGCAAGCACTGCAATACACTCTGAAAACACACTAACTCATTTAATCATATGTGTAAACATATAGCTACCTTACACATATAAAGGGCCTGATTCACCATGAGTACAATCCAAATGGCAGACTCCAGAAGCAATAAATCAGCCAGAAGCAATGGTACAAGCACATTCTGTCTACCATGCCAGTTGTGGGCTGTACTGGCCTGCATCAGCTTCCCAAAGCAGGCAAGGTCAGTGAGAATAGGTTCACACATGCTGGGATTGGGCATCTTATGGAGCCCCTCGTCCCTGGCTGCACCCCAGAGCCTGCACATCCAGCCAGAGTCTTCCCCATCCTGAAACCCTCTGCCCCAGACTGGAGCTCCCCCAATCTGAACTCCTTGGCCACACCCTCCAAGCTTGATGCCCCTCTAGCACTACAAATCCTTCATTCCTGACCCTACCACATAGCCCACCTTTTAAGTGGGAGTCCTTTCCCTTCCTGCGTGTCCATCGCCAGCCCCAGCCCGGTGAAAATGAGTTAGTGAGCAAAGATGGGGAGAGTAAGTGATGGAGGGAGGGGGGAATGGAGTGGGTAAGGGTGGGGTCTTGAGGAAGGAGCCTTGGGAAAGAGACAGGGCCTCAAGGAAGGAGCAGGGAAGGGGGTGGGACAAAGGTGTTTAACTTCCTTCAATCAGGAAGTTGACCATCTTAGCTGGGAAATGCGTGGATTCATCTTCTAAACAACACTAACCAGCAAGGCTTAGGATTGCCAGTTGGTTTCAACAAAAATACTAGACACACTTGACATTACATCACAATCTACATTACATCTTATTTAGAAAATACCGGACATTTATATTTTCTCATTTATAATTTCTCAATTTGTTTCCCGAACAGAACGCTCAAATACTGGACTGTCCGGTTCAAAACCGGACACCAGGCAACCCTAGCAAGGCTCCAGTGGAAGCCTGGCTGTAAAATTAGTGGCAGTAATTCTGCTATTGTCCCTCCACCACTGCAGATGTTTAGCAGTTGAACAAGTGTACAAATTGCTATTAAACAAACAATATCAACAGCTGAGCTACTGATTTAAATGGGACTGGGATTTGAACCCTTTGTAAATTACAGTTTTTCTCTGCCCATGGTAGACTTTTCAGTGGACTGGGTGCTTTATTCTCCAAGACTGTAAATCTTACATCTTTCCTGAGCACGGACTTATTAAAAAAATACACTCCAAAAGTGGGAAACTTTTCTGCCATGAAATATACTACTGTCTGTCTGGTAAACATTAGTGAGGAAACAGGACAAAGGCCTGACAATATCAATCATTTAGAAACTGTAAAATTGCAAATATGGGGATCTCTTAAACCACTTTGTGAGCAAATGTTCTAATATTGCTGTTATATCACATGTTGTATTTGTCACTTTTTGTGTTTTATAGGATTTGTCAATGGTGAACTTTAATGATGCTATACTGGACTCATAATATTTTAGTAACTGCTCTCTGTCCTACCCACTTTTAAAGAATCCCAAAAAATGCAGGAGGCATTATCTGCATGTAAATTCTCCATATTATCATGCTGCCCCCTCCTCTCCCCATCATGGTTCCACTGGAAAGAAAAGCAATGAACATGTAGGGCAAATACAAATCCACTGAATAAATTATTTGGGGCAAATTTATACCATTGAAGACAGTGGTGCCAGACGTTATTTTGACTCATTGTGCTTAGTCTACTGAAGTTCTGAAACATGACTACACAAAAATAAATATTAAAAGCAAGATAACTGAAAGTTATGATTATCTGTTAATTCACATCATTGTGCCAACTTACACAATTCCAGCAAATACACTACTCAAGATTTTGATAGCTAATTATAAAAATATTTTAGCTATAAATACTATATTTGCTTTTCTTAATTAATATTTATATTTTTGGAGCATTTAAAAAAATTAAAGATGTTAAAGAACATACATTTCTTACCAACAAATTGCATTCAACTGCTTGGAATGAGTAGCTCCTTTCTACTCCCGCCTAGTAAACAGAATTCTGAATGAAACCAGCATTGTCAATAAGGTCTCTTGCATTAGCTCTGTACTGCATTTGTGGCTAAAGTACTGTTTTCTCGTCACAAGTTTTCTTTTTTTTTTTCATGGAACTACTACTTCAGAAACCACCACTTCAGAAACACAGGGAAAATTTGCAGCCCCCTATTGATGCAAATCTCTATTGTTCCAAGAAAAAAAAAGTTGTGTATGGTCTGGGCCTTCAAATCAATTGATCTAATATTTAGTAGCATGCAGAAACTATACGCAGCACCAGAAACTGTTAAGAGTTTTTTTTTTAATTCCTTTCATTATTGTGAAGAAACTGTCATATTATTCTCACCTTTCTGTTTTATTTGTCATGGGTTAATGAACTTTCAATCTACTAATGCAATGTATTAAGTACTGGCATTTTTAAATCAAGTTTTCTAAACAATATTTAATAAAAGGGATTTTGTTATTTACTATGTAATCAGAAATTTTGAATGGCCCCAAAGGATACTCCTGTAACTCACGGACATGTTTTAGGCCCCAAAATGGCAAAACAGGAAAGCAGGGACAGTCATTGAAAATGCAAAGGCTCCCCTGAGGCTATTTATTTTATTTAGGCCCAATTATAAAATTGTTTTCTTGCTCGGTGTGCTGCTCAGTAGTAATGCAGACTGTGCCCACAAAAAAAGCTTCCTTTCACCAAAATAAACAAGCAGGAAAACATCAAATGCTCTTCAAGTATTTAGTATAAACAGCAACTTGATTTTTAACTGGTGTAGAGTTTTATAAGGTAACTGTTAACTATCCAACTCTCTCAGGGCATGTTTACACTGGAGAGTTATTTTGAGATCTCTCCCCTTCTTTCAAAATAACAAAGCAAACATCCACACTACCAAGCTTGTTATTTCAAAATAATGGGCTTGTTATTTTGAAATAATAACGTCTGTGTCTATGTCTACACTGCAGATTAATTTCGAAATAAGCTATTCTGGAAGAAATCTTCTGAAATAGCTCATTTCAAAATAACGCATCTACACACAAAATGCTCATCAAAATAGTGGTTTGCTATTTTGAAATAGAGTGTCCACACTGACTGGATGCTAACTCACATTTAAGGCCACCTGGAACCACTTCAGGCAGGGCATCAGGTCAGAAGTTACTTTGTATGGCTGCTTGATGTTCTTGCTTAAAGGAATAGCAGTGTTAAAGGCTTTTTCTCTTTGCCTATGTCCTCAAGGGGCAGAAAAGCCTTTTTTCTGCCTGCTGTGGTAGCCCTTATGGACATCTCAGCTTGCCAGACATGGAGCTAGAGCTGCCTATGAGCAGTCTTTGGCTACTGCAGCTTGTGCTGCAACTCATGCATCAGCCCTCTGAGAGTGGGCTTATGCAGCTGGAGCCTGCCCACCTCCCTGGACACCAGTGCAGACTGGTGGGACTGTATTGTCATGGAGCAGTGGGGAGACCAGAAATGCCTCCAGAATTTCAGGATGAGAAAGGACACATTTCTGATCCTCTGTGAGTGGCTCACCCCTACCCTCAAGCAATGGGACAGTCACATGAGAACCGTCAATCCCCTCCAGAAGTGTGTCACCATCACCCTTTTGAAGCTCACTATGTCAGACAGCTGCTGATCCATCAGGAACCAGTTTGGCATGGGGAGATCGACCGTTGGGGCCGTGCTCATACAAGTATGGCATTATTGAGCTATTGTTCCAGGGTGGACTGCAGGAATGGGGTTCCCTGGAGAAAGAGGGGGTGAAGGGTGGTGGTGCAAGTCCCTTTCCCGGGATGTTTTTTCCGTCCCACCCTCACAAAGCCTTGCCTGGGAGTTGAGTATGTGGGGGGTTACTTCTGGTAAGTGGGGGAAGTGAGATGGGTAGAGGAACTCCCAGGGGCCCTGGCACCCCTGTGATTCTCTGTTTGTCTCCTTCTGGAGGTGATAAGGGCCATCAAGACTATCCTGCTGCGCAAGGTCATCCACCTCGGTGATGTGGTCGCCATCATCACCAGGTTTGCTGACACGGGCTTCCCCAACTGGGGAGGCGGAGAAGCTATTGACTGCACTCACATCCCCATCCAGGCCCCTGACCACGGGGCACCTCTCTTCATCAACCGGAAGAGATACTTTTCAATGTTCCTGCAGAGCGTCACAGATCACCGGTACCAGTTTACCGACATCTAGGTCGGGTGGTTGGGCAAGGAGCATGAGACATGTTTCTTTAGAAACTCTAGCATGTTCCAGAAGCTGCACTCTGGAACTTTTTTCCTTGACCACACCATCAGGGTTGGGGACATGGACATGCCCATCTGCCTGGTGGGGGATGCAGTCTACCCTCTCTTGCCGTGGCTCATGAAGCAATACACCAGTCACCTCTACCCCTCTCGGGAACTCTACAATTCCAGGCTCAGCAGGGCTCACATGGTCGAGGAGTGTACCTTCGGCTGTTTGAAGGTACGTTTCAGATGTCTCCTCACCTGGCTGGACCTTGGAGACTGTAACATCCTTCACGTGGTGGCCGTGTGTTGCTTGCTCCACAATGTGTGTGAGCAGAAGGGGGAGGAATTCCTGCCAGGGTAGGGGGGTGGAGGCTGACTGCATGGGCAGTGCCTTGAACAGTCATACACAGCTGCTATCTGGCAGGCTCATCAGGGGGCCGTACACATCTGGGAGGCCCTGAGAGAGACTTTCTCCCCGGGGCCCAGTGACACTCTCCCCTAGACCACTCCCCTAGGGGCCTGTGCATCCCCCCACCCTGCCCTTTCTCCAACAACCCTTTCCATCTCCCCTTCCTTGCTAACACAATAAACAAAAATTTTGTTTTGGAAAAATAATATCCCTGTTTCTTTTTATTTGTAGTCAAAGTAACTGGGGAGAGACTGGGGAAAGAACCTGGGAGAGGGGAGGAGATGAGAGAGAATGAGAACAATGGAGGGGAAGAAGGGAGCTGGAAGGGGGAAGGAGGGGTGAGAAGAGGCTCAGGGCTGGGGCTGGGAGTGGTGCCTTGCTCTGGTGATCCCACCACCATGGATATAGGGCCAAGCCATCCAGGGGGAGGGGAGGGTGCTGGGGGAGAAGCTGGAGGCACAGGAGGGGGAGTGGGAGAAGGAGCGGGAGGAGAAGCTACTGCAACAGCAGGAATTGGAGCAGAAGCAGGAGCTGGCATCAAGCAGGCAATGAGGGAGTGCACGGATGCACACACAAAGCGGCCCTGCTCTGGCAGCTCCCAACAGATGTCCCACCACAGCTGGATGCCTTCCTGGAGCCTGCAGTCGATGGGCTGCTCAAGGGATCAGAGTGCCATGAGGTGCTCCCTCTGGAAATCGTCCATGGGTCTCTGGCCCCTGCGGGTCCCTTGGGTTCAAGGAGGCTGTCCTGGGTGGTGTCCACCACCTCCTTCTCACAGCTGGACCAGCTGTGGAGAATAAAGAGAGCTGGTCAGTCTTCCCAGGGGACACTGTGCCTGAAGTCTTGCCCTCATCTGTGAGCCGAGAACGACAGTTCTCAGCTCAGTCGAAGACAACGTGCTTGGTGCAAGGCCATGTGTGCTCTGGCCATTGAGCCCATATCTACAGAGGCCCAGATGTCCCTGGGAGTGGGTAATGCTCTGAGAGTGGCAGTATGCCCACGTGCCATGTGTAAGACTGTTGAGTGTGTGTGTGTCCCCAGCCTCCTTTTAGAGGTTGCTTGTGGAGGGAGGGTTTGCCACCCCAGGTCACAAGTGTGGCAGGCCTCTGCAGACACCCTGTGGCCAATAGCACAAAGGTCCTCTGTGGCAGCCTTCTGGGGCTGTGTGGCCAGGAGCAGCATGACACATGTTTCCACATGCACAGACTGCTGCACGATTCCCAGATCACAAGGTCTGAGCAAGGAGGAGACAGCTACCCCTCGCTGCTGACACCTTCCCCCTCCCACGCCCTGTGTGAAGGGAACGTGATGGCACTCACATGATGTTCCTTCCCTGGCCTCGGACAACTCCTGGGACACATCCACAGGGATGGGTACTGGCTCCACGGTCAGGAGGGTGCTGGTGCTGGCCTTGTCCGGCTCCTCCTCTTCCTCCACTTCCTCCTCCTCCTCTCTGTCCCCGGTGAAGAGGACGACGCGTATCTGGAGCCTGGAGGCCACAACTGGGAGTGGGGAGAGGGGTGTGAAGGGAATGTCCTGCCCCCCCCGGGAAACAGTCATGGTCTTTGAAATAAGGGCAGGTATGGGGTTTTACCCCAAAGTGGGAGTTGCCTTCCCTGGCCCCAGCATATGCTTGGTGGAGCTCCTTAACCTTAAGCCACACCTGCTCCTGTGTGTGGATGTGCCCCTTGTTGGCTAGGCTCTTAGCCATCCGGCCATAGATGTCCTCATTCCTGCATCTGATGAAGAGATCCTGGGGGTTGATCTCATTGTCCCATGCCTCAATAAGGCCCAGGATCTCTGCACCAGACCAGGAAGGTGCACGCCTCTTTCGGCCCCTGGTAAGTGCTTGGGAGCCATATGACTGCTCCCTGGGAGCAGTAGAAGCCTGGGTGGAAGCAGCAGACTGGCTCATCTTGGGGGAAAACTGAGGCAGTGGCAGTTGCAGGGTGGCTCTGGGCTATCAGGGCCTCCTGTTAGTTACAAGCCCTTTTTGCTGAGGCTGTAGCTTTAAGGGCTCCAGGGGAAGGGAGGGATATAGAGTTTGGCTGAATGTGGACAAAATGGCCAGCAGGGCATATTGGGAAGGGCTGGAGACCCCCTATTTTGAAATAGCTGCAGCTGCCCCGTCTACACTGCCCCGGTTTCTAAATAACTATTTCAGAAGATGCATTATTCTTTGCAGAATGAGGTTTACAGATATTGGAATAAGCCGCCCATTATTTTGAAATAATGCAGTTGCAGTGTAGACACTTGCAGCATTATTTCGGAATAGTGGCTGTTATTCTGAAACAACTTTGCTATATAGAAACACCCTTTGTGAAGAGGAATATGTTTTTTTCAAAATCGTTATTTCAGGAGTTATTATTTTGAAATAACTTATTTCAAAATAACCTGGTAGTGTAGACATAGCCTCAGTCAACAGCTTCCCAGGCATACTGTGGACTTTGCAGTTCTCCTAAGATTTTGTGAAAAAAAAATTAAAAATATATTTCTCTGATTCCCAAAGGGATAATAAAGCACATATCAGAATGCTTGAAAATGTAATCGAATTGCATTTTAAACATAAAACTTAAAAACAGCAACTGCCTCCTTATGAGCACGAGTAAAGTAAGATATAAAATTACTAATTACTCTGCAAGAGCAAGAAACATCATGATGACAATAATAGACTGACAGAGCCTTTCCATCCTAACTTCCATTCCTGTTCAGTGTGGCTGATAACCAAATGCTTATATCTCAGTGAGCTAAACTTTAAGCATGTGTTTCAATCCTTTCTTGAGAGAATGACTTTCTGAATCAGAGCTTAAATCCTGTTTTCATTTATTTTTAAACTTGCGATGTGCCAAGGATTTAAGTTCTCAATGAGCCTGAGTGCATATGATTTGCTTTGAGACTTCCAGTTAATGAAGAGGTATAAGCAACTGAAAATGACAAACCCACAAAATAGTAAATTATTTTCATAGTTTTTACTCTTTAACTGTTCCACTATGTGAGACAAATTTCTGTATTCATCTTGCTATACCCATAGGGTGTGTCCAGACTACAGGGTTTTGTCGACAAAAGTGGACTTTTGTCGACAAAACTAAACCTGCGTCTACACCACCGCTGAGTTCTGTCGACATAACATCGACAGAACTCAGCAGTTTTGTCGACGCTGGTAAACCTCATTTTACGAGGAATAACGCCTTTACGAGGAATAACATCGACAGAAGGCATTATTGCTTCTAAACTGTCCTTTGTGTCTACACTGCCATGTCGACAAAGCAGCTTGCTTTGTTGACAGAACTGAATGTAGTCTAGATGCTCTTTGTCGACAGAAGTTTTGTCGACAGTATCTGTCGACAAAACTTCTGTCGACAAAAGCCTGTAGTCTAGACGTACCCTTAGACATATCAAGTGAAACGGAGGTATGTTATATAGGCCCAATCAGCTCATCAAGTTAAAGCTGTAGCAAGACTGCATATGGACATACTTAAAGACAAGTAGAGAAAAGCAAGTTGTAGCCTGAAGAATGAACAGAATTTATCACTGATAATCCATATGTTTGATTTGTGAAAACCTTTTCAAAAAACTTCTAATAGCAAAGATTGGTGAGGGATTGAAATAGGTTTTTGAAAACATCCTCTCATTAAAACTAACACCAGCAAAATAGTGGCTCATGACTCCTTTGAAAATTCAGATCTTATCTTTGTACCTCCTTGATGAGATTGATTGCTAGACCACAAGCAACAAAGATACTAAATTATTTTTATGACAACATATCCACAACTGGAAAGATTGTTCCTGTGCAAAGAGTCTTCAGTCTCCTATGTGCTTCTTATTTACTTCTTAGACCATTAGATAACTGCACAACAGGAGGCACAGAATGAGCATCACTGAGTACTGTGGATGCAATTTCCTTATAGATAACAGCACATCTCGAATTAAATGATCAAATCATTGGTTATGTACACAGTAAGTGAACACCAGGAAATTACATTTATAGATTCCTCAAAAGAATGGCTTTGTCCCCCTTTCTTTGTTTCAAAACCTAAAATCGCTCTGTGATAACATGTTGGATTAAAAATGGTAAATACTGTTCCTTAGTATCACTATTATAAAATGGGAAGTACTGGATATCTAATTTGTGTTATAGACAGCTCTTTTGACCCGTCAGCAACTTTCTGAAATTCTTAAAATGTTCTTATAGCTCCTCTTCATTATTTAATTTTTGTTTTCCTTGTGAAGGTCAGTAAATTCTTCTTATTTCACCATTTGTTCCAGAAAACTCAAAATCATGTCCTTATTTCTTTTCTCAAGAAAAAGCAGAGGTAAAAATGTCCTTATATATGGCTTCAAGACAACAACATATATTGGTAGGCTCAGCTTTAATTGCTTTGGATTTACTACTTGTTGTGACTGAGAAGTTCAGAAATCTTAGACATGTTAAGAAAATAATAACATAAGAAGGGCCATACTGAGTCAGACCAAAGGTCCATCTAGCCCAGTACCCTATCTTCCCAACAGTGTACAATGCCAGATATCTCAGAGGGAGTGAACTGAACAGGTAATCATTACTTGATCCCTCTCTAGTCATCCATTTCCAGTCTCTTACAAACAGAAGCTAGAGACACCATTCGTACCCCTCCTGGCTAATAGTCATTGATGGACTTAACTGCAATGAATTTTTCTAATTCTTCTTTGAACCCTGTTAAAATTCTGGTCCTCATAACATCTTCTGGCAAGGAGTTCCACAGGTTGATTGTGTGCTGTGTGAAAAAATCTTCCCGTTGTTTGTTTTAAACCTGCTACCTATTAATTTCATTTGGTGTCTCCTAGTTCTTATGTTATGAGATTTTGAGCTGTATTTTGCATGGTTTGGGAGAACCAAAATCTCTGTTGCTAATATGATGCCAGTAGGATTTCCACATTTTTACCAGCATTATCGCCTGAAGCACTTTAAAGTAGTAAATGGGAAGGAGTAGATAGGAGGAGTCAGGTCCATTCCTTCATTAGGGCATTCATGCTCAAAATTCTAGGATGACATGCCATGGAGTAATTTCTTGGCATTAATATTCTTGGAGGAGGTATTCAGGTCCATCTTTTGGACACCCAAGATCTAGATCACTTTTGTGAACATCTCCCAGTTGAGGCTCAATTAATTGTTATCCATTTCTCCTCTTCTGAGACAACTGGCTTTGATATTTAATACACCTTTGATGTACAATGCTTTAGGGAACTTAGGATCACTTCAATCTGTTCAAAGAAAAGCCAAGCTTCTCCCATCAGTTTTCAGCTCCTGCTTTTTCAGCCTCTAGTCCATGAGGAATGCTTGTGTGAGAGTCTGAATCCCTGCTGACTCTGAGCAATACAAAGGACCTTCATCCATCCAGCTCATCAAAGCAGCCCTTAGTTCTTAAGGAATGATTACAGTCGGATAAAGAGAAAGTGCCATCATACTAGTGCAAATATATTTCAAGTACAGATGGGTATGCACTGCAACATTTGCATCTACATCTGACTTGTGAGAAGAGTTTGGATCTTAAGTTTAAGGACAAGCCATCTCGACTATATATTTTTAGAGTTATATTTGCTTAGTTTGCTAATATCAAGATGAAGATTGTAGATCCTTTGTAGCTGTGCCCAAGCAAGCTGTATTAATTTCTTCTTTCATTAAGAACAGAATTGTCCATTTACGTTCTGCTTCCACAGTTCCCCTTTTTCAGTGATATATGAAGCAGTCGCAACACAACTTGATTTTCAGGCAACTACTTGAATTTGCAATTATTGCACCTAGTGTATTTTAAATTTTCACTTGTAGACTGAATTAATTTAAAAAGGAAGTTACATATATGGAATAAGTACCTAATTCTGTGAGATGTTGGGGATAAAATGGGTGGAGTTGCAATGGCTAAGAACCATTTTTGATTAAGCTTTAATATGGAATGCTGCAATGTCATTCACCAAAGGATCACTTTTCCAAAATTAACTGCACTTGGAAAGGTTGATGATCTGCAAACACCTCGTGGTTTACAAACACTAAAGCCTGGATTTTGGCTTGATCTCTTTTACTTGGTTATAATTTTGGGACTATATTGCACAGTAATATTCCCACACATTGAAGAACTTCTCCATAACTTATGCACAAAGGTGTCATCAAATGATTAGTTATTCTGAATACTCAGCTTGAGATACAATAAAAGGGACAAATCATCACCAGGCAGGTACTCAACACTTTTTAAAAACTGAGTCTCTTTAAAATGTCTCAACTTGGGCAACCAGAAACTGAGGCACCCAGCCCAAATTACTTCTCGCTGTTGAACACTGAGAGCTAAGAGCTCAATTCCACTCTCCCACAGCCCCTTTATCCTGTCGTATTTAAGGTCAACATTTAGAAGAGGAATGCCAAAATTCCAAAACTGTGAATAGTAACAGTACTAAAATAATAATAGGCTGTTACATAGCATATTACAGCTGAGTATTACCTTTAAGATCACCTAAAACTGAACCAAAGGCACTGATCACCACATCTGCCTTCAAACGGACAACCTGATCCTCATCTTCAATCCAGTTTCCAGCTTCAACTTGTTCAGTTCGAACAAATTCCACAGCAACAATTTTTTTACCTTTCACTACAACCTTACGAGGTGAGAGGAAAGGCAAAAATTCACACTTTTCTTCTTTTGCAAGTTCCACCTGTGTAAAAAGTTATGCAAAGATTATTGTTTTCACAGAGAGGCTTTGATTCATGATGTTTGTACACATTCCATATTTATCAAAAAAAGATTGCTATGTAGGACTACAGTCTATTCTTGATGTTTACTCAAAAGTCTCCAGTGATATTGAGTCAATCAACATAACCACCAATGAAGACAAGCATTAATGTTTCATATTTTATCCTCTGAAATTCGGGTAGTTTAGATCTAATGCATTTGTTTTGTCTAGAAAATTGATCATCAAAGCAAGAGGTCAAGTTGCTTTGGGCATGATTGACCTTTTGTAAAACCTTACTGTATTTTATCCCAATTGACATTTACTTCTTTCTTTAATTATTCTTTCAAACTTTGTTCTAATACCTACCATATAATTGAAGCAATAAACAAGTCTATAGTTTCTGGAATCAGGTTCTTTTTCTCCTTTCGTAAATACCGTACTATATTTGCAATTCTCCAGGCAGCATTTGGCCCTACATGATTATATGACAAATAATCTCTTCCATCTCAGTTACATTCTACAACATCTAGTAATGTTTGAAACCTGAATAAGGGCTATGCTTGGTTAGGGGCAATTTTTACTTTATTAATTTCTAATTTGTAGTGTGATTTAGTTAATAGGTATAATTACAGATTTTATGAATGACAACCTTAAATGAAATATAAAGATTTGCACATGCACACACAGAGATCATGGTAGTCTGAATACTGATGAAGTGAAAAACCGATCAGGATATGAATCTATTTGAATAAGCTTTTTAAAAATATCTCCCTCTCCATCTTGCATGTTTGCTTTATGGCAAAGAAAACAGAAGCAAATTATGCACATTGAGAAATTATATTGCTTATTATGTCCCTTCACCTCCTTTGTGTAACTACCAGGTCTCCAAAGATGTACACACTCTTTAAAATACAGAACTATTTTCACATAAATTACATGACTGAGGTGCATTACATGTCTCATTAGTACAGCTTATACAATAATCCAAAGTATGTGCCAAATAAAACCAGCAAAATCTAACAGTTAAATTAGAATGAAAAAGGTTTCATAATAAAAAATGTTAATCAGAATCAAATAAACCATAAAAAGATATGCAGAATGCCATCACTCACCAGCCTTTGATAGGTATTCGACACATAAATAATTATAATTAACCTTTTTACGTGTCTAGTTCCTAGCACTTTTCTGGATCACTTAAATTCTTTAAAGCATGTCCCAGAAATGCACATTCCTTGGAAAATCAGAGATTCCTGAAGAGTCATCAGTAATACTACAAAGGCTGTAGTGATTCTGGTACATCTCATAATTTGTTATCTGGAGGGCATATGTGAGTTTAAATGTTTCTTCATATTTTATACTTTATAAACTAAGGACACAAATTTACCGTTATATACACAAGTGAAACTTTCACTGACTTCACAGAGAATTGCACAAGCCTAACTAAGGGCATAAACTGACACAGGGACAACATAAATTGAGCCTCAGATATTGAGCAAACATTGAAACATTTCAATTTTATTTTGATGAATTAAGCCTTACATAACACAGTTTTACGTGCCTTGAACAATTTGGGCCCTGTATAAATAATAATGATAATCAATGTTCCATCTAATAAAATCAATATTGTTACTACTATAAAAAATGTTCTGATCAGTTTTACCTCCTCAGGAACAGCCCTGATATTAGTGAATCCCTTTCTGAAGACCACAAATACACGGCGAGCTCCACAGCGTAAAGCAGATGTTGCACAATCAAAAGCAGTGTCTCCTGCTCCAAGTACAATCACAGTTCCCTGTATCAATGGCAATGGAGAGTGACAGGCACACATTCCTGGATGATGAAAAGAAAACCCCATTTTCAAGTGAGAACCATTTCTGCATGACAACTGAAAAAGATACTTGCACTCAAAGCAGTGTAAAATTGCATCTTCCAGTTTCCAAGCATGGAGTGTCACTATCAAATTATTCTGCTTCATTGAAAGACAGTTATATTCCCACTTTTAAGATATGCTCATATATGTAATTTCATAGTCAGTACCCTTAGCAGCAGTGCCTGCCCATCATGGAGGATTATAAAGTACAATACATTTTTTAAGAATGTAGGCTCTATTATACTGGATTCAATCAATTTGAGGTCATCAACTCAAAAATTAAACTTTTGACTAATTTCATCAGATTCATTATTCTCTTAAGTAAAAACCATTTTTATAGTTTATAAAGAGTGACATTCTGTATATTTCTAACATCTTTTGATTTGTTTATTGCCCTATTGGATAATTTAATAATATTAATTTCTTAGCCATATGAACTAAGTAATTTTTATAAAAAAGACTCTGAATATATCCTGGTTATGGCATAGTTACCATAAAATATTTGATATTGCAGCCGGACATGTGGAAGTAAAATTATTAATCTTGCAATAATTTCTAGGGACCTTGTTCTGAACTTATTCTGTACTGGTTTTCTGGAGACTTTATTTGCAAAAAATGAAAGAGAGAGAAGACAGACCATCTGAGTATTCATTATGCAGGGGACTTTACTTGATAAGTCAGTTGTAAGAGATTCTTAAGTGAAACTGAAATGCAGTGCATGTGCTTGATATTCTGGATTGTACTTTAGCATCAGCTTAAATGTAATTAACTGCTGATTAGAGAAATTACGGTAATTTTTAACATTATACCAGAAATAATATAAATCTATAATCTCAATGAGTCAATGACAGTTTCACTCTGAAGTATTTGTGTTGACCATATAATCAGTGTTCTGTATCTCTTAACTTAGTGCTATACAAGTTGTGAATTTTCACAGGAAGGGTGCAGAAGCACAAATATAAATTTCTTTAAAGAAAATAATTTTAAAAATTTAAATTCACAAAAGAAAAACAAAGATATCCTAATCTCCAAACCCCTTCCCACTTAAAAAGACATACCATACGCTGCAAGGCCTGGTCATTTTCCCATGTGTCTATGACAAGGGGATCTGATTACTTTACTACGTCTGTTTCTGTCTAGAATAATTTATCTCCCAAGTGAATTCAGTCCAATGAAAGGTGGTAGATTGACAGCAATGGAAAATGAACTCCTTTATTTTATGAAAAAACAAGCAGAATATGGGAGATGACAGTGCAAGGAATGTCTATGACACAATTCCAACATGCCTAAAAATACTATTTTAAATGAGCAAGAAAGAACTTTAGTCCCATCAGATCTTGGTTTCTCTCAGAGATAAGACCTGAGTCCTGCAAAAGGGTGCAAAGAACTGCCCACCACAATAACTTGCAGGATTGGGGCCTAAAAGTTAATAGGAATGTTCACATGTCTAAACATTGGTGGGAAATGCATATGTAGATATTTATATTTCACACACATTTGTTTTTAATATGGAAGGCTATTTCTTGGAACCAATTTGTGGGAATATAAATTCATAAGCAATGGAGCTGAAAATTGAGTAATAGTTTTGGTGGAGTGTTTCAAATGGGGATAACTAATATGTATATTTATTTGTGGGTGAATCTAATCACTGGAGAATTATCTTGGAACTAAGAAAAAATATTTTGTTGGATGACTAAATATTATTTTTGAATTTTGTGTTTTAAATAGCATGAAGATCTTAGACCCTTGGGCAGACACTAGAAAAAGTAATGTTGTAAAAGAAATACATTTATTAATGTAGGATACCAAATATCTAGGCAGTATGGATGAAAATATTTTAGAGTGATCTGAGAAACTGAAAAATTGGTCTGTTTCCTCAAAGTTTAAACTTAACCTTTTTGGACTAAATCTAATAACATTTATTTATCATCTAGAAAATACAATATACTTCCTCAATGAGAGATGGTTTTTTAATGCACATGGATCCTGATCTTGCAAACATATATATATATATATATATGTGTGAATAACTAAGTATTCAGATCATCCCACTGAGTTCAGTTTTGTGTCTTATAATATAAATCTCTGTATTTTATAACTGTTTCAAAGTGATAGTTTTAGTTTTGTATGGTTTGATTTTTATGTATCAATACATGTTTTATGGTTTTATAGTTCTTCATCACATCTATTGTAATCAACTCTTTCTCAGTGATTTCCTTCCTCCTATTCCCCACATTTTTTATTCTAAATTTATTTCCAGCTTGAGAAAATGGACAAAAGTAATCTATTAAACAGATGAGGGATGGAATAGAGAAGAGATCATTTTTTTCTTTCTGCGACACTTCCACTTTGTACTAAAAAGGGATAACATAAAATTTTACTTTTATAAGCAGGAAACAAAGCCCCTGCAATAGACATTTGAACAAGACGGTGTTTGTGGGAAACTGATAAATAAGCAAGCAGCCACATTCAAACCACGTGAAGTTTCTGAATGATTTTCAGGTGTAGTGCCACGTAGAGCACATGGAACTGTTCCATTCTGTAGGTGATAATGGCATAATTATAGTATATAGATTGTATTGCATATAAGCCTGGAAAACTAAATATAGAAATTATCATTTGACTAAAACACCATCATATACTGACATCCCAAGTCAAGCAGTATGTGATTTTATTTCTAAAAAGGACTATTCTTAATGTTTAGACAAGCATGGTGCTCTCCATAACCTATGTAGACCAATGTATGTTCATTTTTTCAGGCTGGCAAACCTTTATTCAAGTTTTCATGAGCATCTTACATTTATTAGAAAAGTGTGTAAATGTATCAATGATAAACATGATGAGCCTATGTAATTTATCCAAATATAATTTAATTAACATTGATAAAATGTATAATATAGCATATAATTATTTATAGTAATTTATAATCTCTATATACAAGTGTGTGTATATATATATATATACACACATATACAAACTTCATTTTCTTTGTTGTAGAATTGTAATCAGATTTTCATTGATTTATAACCTCCCCAGTTGACTTTCATCATCCCTAAGGGGACTGTGACCCTCTGGTTGAGAAACAGTGACCTAAATCATACATCTTTCTTCATCTACATGTACCGTTTACTTGATATACCACTGTATAAGTGTCTGTGTGCTATGGGACCCCATTAGTACTAATATAATTGCCAACCCTCTATTAAGCACATTTAAAATGATATATTATAAAATGATATACTCACACACCTGGTTTACTTGCCATTGCTACCAGTGGTAGGAAGTCTTTAGATGTGTAGAAACCTTGATCCATTCTCAGTCCTTGGAATATACCATCTTTCTTTGGCTCTGGTAAACCTGGTACATATAATTTTAAGCAGGTAATTTAGAAAATTTCACAGTTTGAGAAACAATAGTTAAGTGGGATGAACAATTTCAAAAACCTCCAAAATACCAACAACTTTACCAAACCACCAATCTGCAGGTCTATTTTTCTGAAACACCACAATGCTAACCAGTAAGTTTAATCAATTAGGAAGGTACATAAGTACCAAAAGTATTGACTTGAGGACATTTGTTCATCATCATCACTGGGCATAAGTATCAAATGGCATATCTACTTGAAGACATTTGTTCATCAACATTAATGGCTGTTCTTGATTTTTTTCTGGAATCTCCGAGTTCTTATTGGTCTATATTTATTTATGGTTATTAATATCATATAGTTTTACAGCAACAATATGTAATAAGGTAGAGAGACTTGACAATTAAATCAAAAGATTGTGCAGTTGGGTAGCAGAAAATATGGATTAGATGACATGGGAGTTAGGAAGTTATTTTTCATCCAAATTGAATGAAATAATGTGACATTTTCAACAGAAGTCTTGACTTGTATATCCGAATTAGCATTGATCTAGTTAATAATTGTAAAATAATTAGTAATTATATAGTATAGATAATTTCAGCATATTTTTTCATGGGAAAATACAGACTCAAGAAAATTGAAACTGTTTATAGAAAGAATTGGAGTTGATGAATTTCCCAATCTGAAAAAAGAACGGGGGTGGGAAGTTACCTGTTCACTGTTCATTTATGAATATGCTGAACATCATTGGTCCCAATACACATCCTCACAAGACCCTGCTATTTCTCTCTCTCCACTATTAAAACTGACCATCCAGACCTATCCTTTGTTTCCATGACAGGACCTTCCAGGACTACTTAGTTTGCTTAAGAGCCTTTGATGAGAGGCCTTGTCAAAAGTGTTCTGAAAGTCCAAGTTGTAACATTACTCAGGTACAATCTGGACTGTTGAGTAGCTGTGTCCCCTCAATTCTCTAAGGGAGCATCTACACAGCCGGGCTTAACTCAAAAGAAATTACACAAACTGAGCTACATCATAGGTTATTTCAAAATAGCTTATTTTGAAATTGGGAGCATCAACACAGCACTTATTTTGAAATTGAGCACTCTTCCTCTGACTTCCCTTACTCCTCGTACAATGAGGGTTATGGGAGTCCTAGTAAGAAGTCCTCTATCTTGACAGTATTTTGACATTATTTCAAAATAACTGCCTGCTGTGTAGACGTGGACTAAGTTATTTTTAAATAATGTTGCTGTGTAGTTGCACCTTGATTGGATTATATTGCAGAGGGTTACCAGCAAATTCCCAGTCCTAGATTTGTCCCTAGAAATCTGGATCATATACTGTCCAGTACCTTTCTTGCCTATACAAGCTCACAAAAAGTCTGTTGTTTCATTAACAGAAAATGATAAGCGCAAACTTCATTATTTCAACTGAAGTTTTCCAAATACTTCAATCCAAGCACACAATGGTTTAGATGAAAAGAAAATTAATTTACTACAAAGAGATAGATTTTAAGTTATTACAATTAACGAGTCACAAAAGTCCAAATTGGTTATAATGAAATAAAAGGTAAAATGCAAACTAATATTTCAAATGTTGATGCCACGAGCAGAGGTAAGTGGAGAGAGATAATTTTGGGCCTCTGTTCCTCATTTTTATAACACTTTCTCCTCTATGGGCTTGCCTTCACTGCACCAGGGACTGACACTGCAGCAATTGACGCACTGGACATTGATTTATCACATCTGCTTAGATGTGATGAATTGATTTGAGAATGTTCTTCCATGGACACCTGTACTTCACCAGGATGAGAAGAATAGCCGGCGTCCATGGGAGAGCAGCCCCCACTGACCTTCCTGCACACAAGACACTACAGTAAGTAGGCCCACTTCAGCTACACTATTTGCGCAGCTGAAGTCAGGTAGATTAGCTTGACAGTGGAGGTTAGTGTAGACAAGGCTTTTGAGAATCAGCTCCAGCTGCATACAATCAATGGCCAGGCTGTTCTTTTGCCAAGATGAAAATCACCCACTTTCACCTTTCTTTTAGCCAAAGAATGGGCCCTTAATGAAGTGATAGTCCATTTGATTTTGTCAGCACTTTTGTCAGCACTTTGAGACTTTCTTTTTTTTTTTTGAGAAACTGATTTGTGCTGCTTCCCCAGATTTGAAATAGATCTTAATAATATCATACAGCAGACTCTTATAGCTTTACATACAATGTTGCCACAGATTTTAGCAGGATAATAATGATCAGCAAACTATGAGTTTTCAAATGATACCTCAAAAGACATTCTTTGTACAAAATGTATCACAGTACTGATGAACATGGGTTATCGCAGGGCTGCTCAACATGTCGCCCGGAGGCTGCATGCAGCCTGTGGGTGGGATCCTTTGAAAATGGCCTCCACTGGAAACACTCTCCACAATGTCAGAGCATCTCCCAGGCAAGATGAGCACTGAAAGATGCAAGTGGACGGGCTGGCTGGAACAGATGGATACAGGTTTTTGGCATTTTTAGCCCCCAGGAAGGAGGCGCTGGGAGTGCTGGGGCATTGTGAGAAGTGCAGGCTGCTTAGCCTTGTGGGCAGAGCCTGAGAAGTGCTGATTGACTCACAGTGGCCACATTTGAGTCCGATGCCGTGGCTAAAGGCTTAATCTTTGTATTCATGCCCATTAATGTGAAAAGCTATTTGCATATATTGGCATGTTCTGTGAGTATCATTGTGGCCCTCTGGGCTTCCAAAGTTTAGTTGCCCTGGCATATAGCATCACACTAGAATATTATATCCACTGGATCACCCTTGTACACATGTTTCTTGACACCCTCAGAAAACTCGAACAGATTGATAAAATATTATTTCCCTTTAAAAAAGCAAGGACACTCTTCCCCAACATATTGCATTCATTTATGTGGCTGATCATTCTGTTCTTTATTATAATTTTTACCAATGTTCCTGGTACTGGAGTAAGGACTGACTGGCCTATAATTGCCAGGATCATCTCTGGATCATTTTTGTGAAAAAATCAGCACTACAATAGCTATCCCTCCAGTCATCTGGTACAGAGGATGATTTAAGTAATAGGTTACATACCACCATTTGTAATTCTGCAATTTCATAACTGAGTTTCCTCTAAGATAAATATGACCTGGTCCTGGTAACTTATTACTGTTTAATTTATCAATCTGTATCAAAACCTTCTTTATTGACACCTCAATCTGGGACAGTTCAAAAGATATCACCAAAAAGAATGGCTCAGATGTGGAAATCTCCCTCATCCAGTCTACAGTGAAGATGGAAGCAAAGAATAAATTTAGCTTCTCTGCAATGTCCTTGTCTTCTTTTAGTGCTCTTTTAGCACCTCCATCATCTATTGGCCCCCAATAATTGTTTGAAAGGCTTCCTGAATCAGATGTACTTACACGACTTTTGCTGTTTGTTTTTGTGTCTTTTGCCAGTTGTTCAAATTCTTTTTTGGTCTGTGTAATTATATTTTTATACTTAAAATGCCAGAGTTTATGCACCTTTCCATTTTCCTCAGTAGGATTTGACTTCAATTTTTTAAAGAATGGCTTTTTGTCTTTAATTGTCTCTTATACTGGGTTGTTTAGATTTAGTGCTCTTAGGGCATGTATACACTGCAGGGCTAAAGCCAAAATAAGCTATACAACTTCAACTACGTCAACTGCATAGCTTAAGGTTGAAATAGCGTATTTCAGCTTTTGATGCTGTCTATACAGCAGGAAGTCCAAGGAAGATCACTCTTCCTCCAACTTCCCTTACTCTTTGTAAAATGAGTCAGAGTAAGAAGTCCTTCAGCTTGCCATTATTTTGAAACAATGGCTTGCAGTGCAGACACACTGTTTGTTATTTTGGAATAACATTAGTTACTCAGAAATAACGCTACTGTGTAGACATAGCCTTTGTGTTCTTTTTAATTTGGGCTATACATTTAATCTGAGCCTCTATTATGGTTCTTTTAAAATGTTTCTATGTAGCTTGAAGGAATGTCACGCTTGTGACTGACTGTTCCTTTTAATCACAGAATCACAGAACATTAGAACTGGAAGAGACTCAAGAGGTCATCAAGTCCAATCCCCATCCACATAGCAGGACCAAGCACCATCTAGATCACCCCTGATAGATGTCTGTCTAACCAGCTCTTAAATATCTCCAGTGATGGAGATTCTACAACCTCTCTAGGCAATTTCTATTCCTCATCTGTGCTTAGTTTTCCTTTTTGAAATTAAATGTTGTTGTGATGGGTTTCTTTGGGATTCCCTCCCCCTCAGTTCAAAAATGTTAAATTTAATTACATTATAGTCACTATCACTGAGTGGTATAGCTATATTCATCTCTTGGACCAGATATTTGCACTACTTAGGTCTACATCAAGAATTGTCTCTCCCCATTGTGGGTTTCAGCAATAATTGTTACAAGACGAAGAACTTCTAGACACAATTAATGACTATCTCAGCATCCTATCCTGATGTAACCAGTCAAAATGAGGATACGACAATTACCTGTTTCCATAACTGGTGTTCTTCTAGCTATGTCGCTCATGTCCATTCAACATAGGTGTATATGCTTGCACATACATTGGTGCTATAAGATTTTTCCTTCAGCATTACCTGTAGAGCACCAGGTCCAGCACCCCAAGGAGTGGTGCACACATGCCACACTATATAGGGCACTCTCCAGACCCTTCCCTCCTCAGTTCCTTCTTGCCAGAAACTCTGACAGAGGGGAAGAAGGGTGGAGTGTTGAATAGTCATGAGCAACACATCTTGAAGAATACCAATTATAGAAATAAGTTTTCTTGTATGAGTGCTTGCTCATGGCCATTCAACATAGGTGACTAAGTAGTATCTGCTGAGGTGGGAGTTTCAAGGGCATGCAGACAGCAACACTGCTCTACCGAATGTCACATCATCCCTAGCATGTGGTTGGCTAACTCCACCACCAGGTAGTTTGGTGCGGGGTGAGTATACAAATACTCATGATCCTTGGAGGGCACAAAGTAATTCCTTTCCACCCTCTTGGAGATAGATAGGATGAATGAAGGAGTCTACCACAAAGCCTTGGAAATCTTGGCTACTCCTTCATGTAACAGCAGCTAGTACCGGATGGCCAGGGACCCCAAAGAGGGAGTCTGAGGTCTCCTGTAATTCCTCCACTTGGAGATTCAGGTTGGTTGTCATCCTCATCACAAAGTCCTGATGGACCTTCATGTCATCAGGCAGGACCACTGGAATGGGTGCCGCTATGGCTTCATCTGGTGCTGGCTTGGCCCAGTTTGGCCACTTCAAGTGATGTGGGCTGATCATCCATTTCCTCTTTCAACTGAGAAGTAACTGATCTGGTTGCCTACAGTGTACACATCCAGACAGGGGCACCAAAGGGGCCTCTGATGCTCTAGCCACCGATCAGGAAACCTGGGGCTAAACAATTGTGTTGGCCACTGAAACCACGGGGAGTGACTTATATAGCACAGCATGCGTGCGCCACTCCAGGGGGCACTGGACCCAGTCCCTTATGGAGACTGCTGAGGGAAAATATTCCAGCATCAGTGCACTTTGCGAGCATACAGACCTATGCTAAATGGAGCACTTGAAGAATTAAGTAGAATTCCCCTTTACTATTGGTGTTTCTATTTTTGGAGCCTTTCTAATCTCCCTGAGCATTTCACAACCTCCAGCACCATCCTAGTCAGGTGGTTGGTATCATACTATCACTATCACTATCCTCTTATTTTTTCAAGCATGGACTCCCCATCCATAAACAAATCCTAAAGAGAAATTAGACCTATTTATGAACTAGGAGTAAAATTAAAACAATGATTTGTATATGGCTGAACTACTCAATTGCTGTTTTAAAATCACCCTGGAGAACCATGTGCAATGAAAGTAATGAATACAATGACCCAGATCCTGCACTATAGCTATGGAGTCTTCACTGATGCTATGCAGAAAAGGTGGGTACAAAGCTAACTTTATTTCAACTTCGCACTCCAGTTCTGGGGTTGTCTGAGTAATAAACTTGTCCCTTCTGTGGTTGATGCTGGCTGCCTTGGAGATACCAGTGACAACTCCTGAGCTGACAATGAAGTTGGTAGAATTCCATTAGGCAAATCCTTTTCCAGCTAAGTTAAACTAGCCTAATATTTCCATATCTCATGATTTCATTGTTAATAATGATATCCTGTGCATTTCTTAGAGTTCCAGCTCCTGGAGTCAAGTGATTACATGACAACGTCAGCTTTCATTTCAAAAGAGTAAGCATTTTAAGTAAATTTCTAGCACTTGTGGCTGCCAAGAAAAAAGACTGAAACAAGACCTGAATTAATTATAAGTGTTTAGAAACCAGAAGGAAAATTATATATGTCTCAAACTGTCATGATCTTTTTTATAAGGCACGATTAATGATTATTGAACATCTGTGACTAAAAATAGACATAGCTAGATGTTGAGAAAAAATAGGTAAACAAATACTTATGCAAAGTCGGTGTCTAATAGTTTAGAACACCTGAACATCATTCTTCCTCTGGAAGTAAGAAAATTTGCTAATGAATAATGTGTAATAGATAGTCTGAGGTTCTGTCAGTTAATTGACGGGAATTTATTAAAAGTACATAAAATATGTATATGAAATGGATCTAAAAATTGTACAGATCATGAGTGCTTTCTCCCCTGCTATTTGTAAGTTTTTTATCATTTTAAAATAGGTGCTGCAATAAGCAGCCCTACAGCATTGTACTTTCTTCTAACTCTCGGTTTGTAAGCCTCTGCCCAAAAGGGAGGAAAGAGTTATGGGAGATCTGAGCCATGGCTGCTACTGGGTTCTACACTACCAGAGGCGACATTGCATCCTCAATTCATGTGCAAATCTCTCAGTGACATTAGCATGAGTTCCAGTGTGAATTCAAAGCAGTATTTAGCCCTAATCTGTCACACACCCCTTCAGCTCCTGACAGGCCTCTGCTGCTTTATTTACCTGTGCGTCTGTAGATATAGGTGCTTATAGATTATTTTGGCTGCGGATCACTGCTCCTGGCCAATGAGAGCTGTGGGAAGTGGTGTAGACCAGGACACCATTTCCAACATTCTCATTGGCCAGGAACAGTGATCTGAAGCCAGTGGGAGCTGCAAGCACCTGTATCTTGGGAAACACAGGAAACTACAACAGCAACCCACCAAGGGCTAACTTTAGTGAATATATCCAGCCCACAGGCCATTTATTGCCCATCACTGCACAAGAAAGGTACAATTTAAAAAAGCCACCAATGATAGAAACAATTTAGGGCAAAGTGACTATTCAGAAGAGAAAGAGGATTTGGAGACACTATCCATCCAGGAGAAACACTCTGAAAATACATTGAAGAGATGCCTTAAACCAGTGGTATTCAGGCCTTAGTAGTTCAGGAGCCAAAATAGCAATCAACATTATCCAGAAGAGTCACAGTAGTGTAAATTAATTGTTTCATGTACTATACATTATTCTCACGTCAAAATATCTGACAAAGCATTATTATTTTATCAACTACAAATTTGTTAGCAACACAGCAAAATCATCCTGACTGGTTAATAACTTAGGCTATGTCTATACTACAGAGTTGTTTTAGGGAAAACGACCATTTTTCTGAAAAAGTTTCACTTTTCACTACAATCATATTCTTTCAAAAAAAATTGAAAGAACAGAGGGGTTTTTCTGACATTGGTAAACCTCTTTCTACAAAGAGGAAGCCTTTCTCCAAAAGAGCTCTTTCAGAAAATGGCGCGTGTGGACGGGGCTGAGAGAGTTCTTTCGAAAGAAGAGAAAAGAGGAAAAAGCACAGGAGCCTTGGTGGCCACTCTGTCCATAGTAATCACAGCTTAAATGCAAGATAGCATCCATTGAGAGTGGACGCTATCTTTTGGGAAAGCAGATCGCTTTTTCAATGCACTTTTCCAGTGTGGATGCTCTCAGAAGTCTTTTTGGAAGATCTTTTCCAGAAAAGCTTCTTCCAAAAGAAGCCTGAAGTCTAGACTTAGCCTCTGACAGACTAATAATTAAATCACATAGTATTTTAACATCATACGCTGCAGAGTGCTACAGAAGATACATTAAAGAGATATATGTGCCTTGCAAGCTTCAGTCTGAGTGTCACTACTTTAGAGAGAGATTGTGCTCCAATACTAAGGTACAATAGCTACTGGCCACCCAATAAGTAGACTCTTTTTTGGGTACATCTAGACTACAGGCTTTTGTCAACAGAAGCTTTGTTGACAGATACTGTCTACAAAGCTTCTGTTGACAAAGAGCGTCTAGACGACATCCAGTTCTGTCGACAAAGCAAGCCGACATGACAGTGTAGATGCAAAGGACAGTGTAGATGCAATAACGTCTTCTGTCGACAGAACTCTGTCTACAAAAGGCATTATTCCTCGTAGAATGAGGTTTACAGCCATTGACGAAACTGCTGAGTTCTGTCAACGTTATGTTGACAGAACTCAGCGGCAGTGTAGACACAAGTATAGTTTAGTTGACAAAACCCTGTAGTCTAGATACACCCTTTGGAACTACATCAGGGTATGTCTACACTAGCCCCTAGTTCGAACTAGGGAGGCTAATGTAGGCATTCGAAGTTGCAAATGAAGCCCAAGATTTAAATATCCACGGGGAGTAACGGTAGTTCGAATTAGATATCCTAATTCAAAGTACCTACTCCGTGCCATGTGTAGCCGCGGGCACAGAGTTCAGACTAAGGGGGATTTAAAAATGGCGGTGCCCGGGAAGATGCAAATGAAGCCCGGGATATTTAAATCCCGGGCTTCATTTACAACTCCGGTTGCCTACCTAGCTCGAACTACTGAGCTAGTATAGACATACCCTAAATGACACAAGTTCTGGTCAGTATAGTCTCTCCACTCAAAATCTACCTAACAAGTCATCAAAGAGACCCTGTTGTTTAGTATTCCCTGATCAGAAACAATCATTCATCTCCAAATTCCCTGCCTGTAACATATACCAAAGCCTATCAATAATGTCTTTCACTGCACTGAGGAACACACATTGTAGGGGAGTTTCTGGAGGCAGCAGCTGCGTACTTTCATGGTTGCCAGTGGTAACAGTTGGATGGAGATGGGGGATTAAGGGTGTAAAATCACTGTTCAGTGTCAGATAGCTTCAATATAATTTTACTTTCATTTCCTTTGTATTATCACTTAAATTGTTAACAAAGATGTTTCAGTTAAGTTCTCTGGGTTTTTTTTCATTGTGGAGCTTTGCACAGCAACAGTTATTTTACTACCTAATTGTCAAGAACCCTTTATAATTAAAAATTAGCAAATTCATGGCAGGGAGAAAAGGGTTTGTGGAAGGAATGAAATGGCTTGCATTTCCATGGCACCAGACTTTTAATAAATCACAGGCATGTGCTGTGAATTCTGCTTATCCCTCTCATACCCTTTGAAAATACTTTTCACTTGTGCACATTTTGCTTTCCAGGTATGACCAATGTAACTTTTATTTACATACAATGGAACCTCAGAGTTACAAGTACCAGAGTTACAAACTGAGTGGTCAGCGACACATTTCATTTAGAACCAGAAGTGTGTACTCAGGTAGTAACAGAAACAACAACAAAAATAGAACAGCAAATATGGTATAGCACTGTACTTGTTTAATATACACAACTGAAAAAATAGAGGGAAATTTCAAAAAAGATTTGACAAAGTAAGAATACTGTTTCTGTGCTTGTTTCATTTCAATTAAGATGGTTAAAAGCACCATTCTTATTCTGCATAGTAAATTTTTAAAACTGTATTAACTCAATGTTCAGTTGTAACCTTTTGAAAGAATAACCCTAGTGTTTTGTTCACTTATGAACAGCCTCTGTTTCCAAGGTGCTCACAGCTCTGCGGTTCTACTGCACATATACTGAATACTAGCTTTAAAACTTCCCTTTAAAACAGGAACAAATGAATACTACCTCCTCCCAGTGAATGAACACAAATCCTGAGGGAATTAGACAATGTCTGTAGAAATGACTCCTCACTCATGCCCTGTATCTGATCAGGGAGTAACAACTGTGAATTAATCTTGTGGGGAGGAGAGGAGAAATAGAGCTCTCTTCCTTTGAGAGGTCTTGCAGCTGAGTACAGACTCAGGGACAGGATGGTACTCACTGTCTCCCTCCTCCATGCTCCCAGGGGTTCCAAGTAAATACTTTTTGTCGGGCATCCAGCATGCTTCACCTTGGCAGCAGTGGACAAGGGAGGGAGGGACAGGTGGCATCTGGTAGAGGAGGAGATGCTGCCTGTGCCAGGTCATTCTGACTTACTGTAGACAAATAGTTCTCTTTCCCTTCCTGGTACCAGGCAGGCTTGCAACCAGCTACCTATATTGCCCTTCCACATAGTTCCCATTCATAAGGGGAAGGAAAAGATAGAGATTGGAAGAGGAGTTGAGTTTTTGCACATCCATAAATGTCATTAAACTGTTTCCCCCCTATCCAGGCCCTTTAAAAACCTACCAAACTTCTTCTCTCCTTTTCTACCCTGATTTTGTTTGTCCCAGGGACTGCCACTGCCAGCATGACTGAGAAAAACACAGATTCAGGCAGGGGTGCAGTGACTGCTTGTTAATACTCTGTTATTGCTTCCAATAAATGTTTTACACTGGTTCATAGGATTCAATGAAATAATTGATTTGCAGCTGTATCTTGATCAGGGACCAAACTGAGGTGGAGTGTAGGTTAGTGTATGGAGGGAGCTGGCTTCAGGCACATATCACTAGAGACAGATAAGATATTTCCAAGGAGTGCAGACTGCCTTGTAACTTCCCAGCCTCAGATACTAGTTCTTGCCATGGCCTAGGTTCTTCCCTAAAGGACTCCTCACAAGGGATGCCTGACCTGGGACTGCTGAGTAGAGATCTCAGGTAACATGCTTCATTCCCTCTCGGCCTCCCCTGACTTTCTCCAAAGTCCCTGTTGCCTCCCTGCCCATCAGCAGTGTCTTGATACAATGAGGTTGCTGGGGTCAAGGTTCAATACTTGTGGCCATGGAGTATTTGGATTCAATGCTTGTGGCCATGGAGAGCACCTGTCCAGGTCATCAGAGCAAGGGAATGCATTAGATTCCCTCCTGGAGTGACTGACTGAGTGACTGGTACAAGTGCCCAAGGTGTTTCATGTGATCCCAGCACTGGGAGAGAGTCCAGTGAACATGAAATCTCCAGGTACAGGAGGCTGTTTCTGCAAGTTGTGGAAACCATACTCTGAACATGCAGTGATCAGCCCTCAGATGTGCTCTGGAGATCAGGTGGCAGCTCTTCTGAGCATGCTCCATGATCACTGGGGCTGACCAGTACAGTTCAAGGGAGAACTGAAAGTGCTCAGCACTGATTGCCAGTACTGCTGGGAATGGGGGGATCAAGGACAACTGTGCAAACGACAGGAATAATGGAATCATGCCAGAAGACGATTGCTACCATCCACACTACACTGGGTTGAGCACCATGCCGCAGCAGAGGCATGTATATACCCACATCCCTCTGGCTTTCACACACTAGATTGTCCTTCTAGAACTTGATTCAAGAATTCGGATGCAGACAGTATAGGGTTGATGGCACAAAAGCCCATATGTAACCTTGTACTCTTCTCTGTCACATATGTATGGTGACATAAGTGTGTGTCCTGTGGCACCTTATAGACTAACTGAAGTGTAGGAGCATAAGCTTTCGTGGGCAAAGACCCACTTCATCAGATGCATCTGACAAAGTGGGTCTTTGCCCACGAAAGCTTATGCTCCTACACTTCAGTTAGAATATAAGGTGCCACAGGACTCCTCGTCGCTTTTGCAGATTCAGACTAACACGGCTACCCCTCTGATAAGTGTGTGTGTATCATTTTCTGTTCCCATAAGCATAATTTATTTTTCTAGAATGCTCTACACCTCTTCAACATGTCTGGGTTCTGGTCAGGGGAACAGGAGATCAAAACCCTATGCTCAAAATCTGTTCTTTTTATGTCACTATACAAACTGCATTACAAGTTTTAAGTGTATTAAGTACCTCCTTAAAAGATAATATTACAATAGCAGCTTTTTATAACTGTGAATCTTAGTCTTCCCTAGCCATAACAGCCACATCTGTATTCATTCTTACATGCTCAACCTATTTGTTTACATCAGTTTATGATAAATAGGATTAAATACTGATAATTTTGCTGTCAATCCATCAGTGTTAAACAATGATTTAGGTGTGAACAGAGGTAAAATGCAACATTATGCTACCACTTGCTCCAACTGCAGAACACTACTTATTATACTAATGCAGTATTAAAATTCATTCTAACTCAACCACCAGAATAATATTAAAGAGAAAGTCACTGGTGTCTAAAGAGTCACTGTATATTTTTAAAGGCTTAATCCCAAGACATGCAACTCTCAATAAAGTTGTGGGTGCTCTGCAGGTGCTCCACATCTCTCAAGGTCAGGCCATAAGAGATTAGTGCATTAGTAAATACTTTTGAGACTTATATTTTTAAAGGATCTTTCTCTTTTCTGCTGGCAAAGATTTTTTTTATGGTGGCAGCTTTGTTACTTCCTGTTGTGCAGTTCAATAGAGCACGTTTTTAGGTGGCTGATTTTTTTTGTTTGTTATGTATGTTGATGGAGATAAGTGTTTTAATTACTTTTTTAATGTCTGTGCTTTTGTATTTTTCTCCTCTCCCCCTTTTATTTCCTGCTGGTGAGATTACTGCCTCATCTCCACAGCAGGTGGCTCTTTCAAATTTGTTTTCTTTGTAAGCCTGGTAGATTTATTTTGTAATATAACTGCTTCTTTTTACTGTTTTATATTAATGATTTCTTTACTCCAGGATAGGGTATACTTGCACAGTCCTAAAGAGCAATTCTCTAATGATAGCTGAGGGCTTTGTTAATAAAAAAAAACACAGAAAAGTGGGGAGGAAGGAAGAGAAATCACTACAAGACACCTGGGTCACAGAGGGACTACTTAGATATGGTTATGGTGGGGAGTTCTCTCTCCCAGACCCGCTTCATTCCAGGTGGAAGAGCAGTGCATGGGAAACCTTACATGAGTCCCTCATGACAGGTAGATGGGACACTACTTCATATCCTGCTTCTCTGGCCTTCCACGTTAATGCATAAGCGCTGAACAGTTGCATGTGTGCACTGGCCACACTGGCCTGATGTGTCGCAGCTGCTATATGACACCAGCAAACCCAGGGCAATGCGCAGACATAATGAGGCCCAGGAAAGAGAGTAGCAGCATGTGTGGAGAGCAATTGGGTCTCTGAAGACTGCACGCACGGGCAAAGGGAGGAGCCTTGGCACCTATGTATGCACATGCATGCATGTACAGATGTGTGTGCAGAAGGATGGTACTGTAGAGCTGTGTGAGCACAGGGATGCTGGCTCCCAAACTATGGGGTGCATTGAGAGAATTGTTGCTCTGTATTTTTTTTTTTTATTTCTAATCTGTTTTAGCATTGCATTGCTATCATCAGCTATGGCCATCACCTCCAAAGAGATGGCACTCTCAACTTACTGTTCTCCTTTTACCTGCCTGTCTTGACTAAGAAAACTGGAGAAAAAAAGATCTTCCTGCTATTTAGTGCATCAGAGTTAAGCTTTTATGGGAAAAAATTACCTTTGTTTTATATCCTTGACTATCATTCCCCTGAACCTCACAATCAAAGGCAGAAAGCTTGGAGCCATCTTGGCCCCAAGCTTTCTTTCCCCACTGCTACCATTCACCTGCAGCACATCTAAATTTTCCTCTGATCCATTTAAAAAAAGGCAGAGACTGTATTTGCGCAGTGTGAATGTTATTAAAAAATTAAGTTGTTCAGCTTGCTCTTCCTTCTTACACACTGGAGAGCAAAGTAAAAATCATTGACCCCTGCTTTGCTCCTCTTTCAACCGTGGATGCTCTCTATCCCTATTTAGGAATGGTATTTAAGCACATGCTGAAACTTCAGTCAATTAATAGGACTCAAGCACATGCTTAAAAGTCAAACATATACTTTGGTGCTTTCTTGAATCAGTTCCCTTTTCAGCAAGGTAATGAAGAATTGGCATATATAAACCATGGGTGAGGATGGTTAGGAGGTTGTGATTTTTCTGTACCTTGGTCAACTTCATCAGAAAGGTTGCCAATGTACAGAAATAGAACTTCATACATATCTAAATGGAAATTAATGTTGGAAGATCTTACAGGTTTCCATGAAGAATCAAGGGTGTTCTTCCATCAACAGTTGCCTATTTGTCCTGTGTTAGTAAATTTGTTGTAATAAATCCATATGACTTGTTATTAAAATATACAAAATAATCATGACAATTGTTCCTGAAATTGACTAATTTTCACATTTTATCCTTCAAAAATCAGCTGAGAACTAATGTATTCTCAGTTTTAAAACATTAAGTCTACACTAAGGCTATGTCTAGACTGCAGGCTTCTTTCGAAAGAGGCTCTTTCGAAAGATGCTTTCGAAAGAGCCTCTTTCGAAAGATCGCGTCTAGACTGCAGGCGGATCTTTCGAAAAAGCAATCCGCTTTTTCGAAAGAGAGCACCCAGCGAGTCTGGATGCTCTCTTTTGAAGAAGCCCTATTTACATTGAAGAACGCCTTCTTTCGAAAGAGGAACTTTCGAAAGAAGGCGTTCTTCCTCGTGAAACGAGGTTTACCGCCATCGAAAGAAAAGCCGCGTTCTTTCAAAATTATTTCGAAAGAACGCGGCTTGAGTCTGGACGCAGGGGAAGTTTTTTCGGGAAAAGGCTACTTTTCCCGAAAAAAACCCTGAGTCTGGACACAGCCTAAGAGTTGACACTAAATTTAGCTGCATATGGTCAATTTTCTAAACAATGCATCCACACTACGAAGCCTGTGTAGTCGACCTTAAGGGCTGCTTAAGTTGATATGAGTTACTTCTGGTTTCACAAGGAGTAACGGTATTTCCAACCTTGCATGGTTGAGTTTACAATAGTGTAGATGCAGCTTTGGTGAAAGGTGAGGCTATTGGTCACCCAGAGGCATCCCACAGTTCCCCACTATGACTGCTCTGGCCAGAACTTGCACCTCTACTGTTCTCCAGATGAACAGAAAAAGCTCCAGGAAAGTATGAATTTTATTTTCTATGTAGCCAGCATTGCAAGCACATCTCAGAGTGAGCAGCATACTGTGGCATAAGTGGACATGACTTCAACCAATTCAAAGACTGTAAAGACTTTGAATACTTCTGCTCCCTGGGCTCCAGTTCCCAGGCATGAAGAAGAATGAAAGCATGAAGTGTCCAGGAGATCTTGGGCCTCATCAAGACATAGGGAAATTAATCTATTCTCTCCAACCTCCAAACCAGCAAACAGAACGAGGACATTTACACAAAGACTGCAAGATGTCCATGGGCTAAAGACTATTCTAAGGATGCCCAACTGTGCCAAGTAAAAAATCAAAGGGCTGATGCAGAGACCTTCAGTGTAGGCTAACAGATTAGCAGTAGGCTTAATGCAATGTATCTACCATAATGTGTGCCCTTGTAACTTTTCAATGCCTCTGGGACTGCAGCCAGCTCACTGTGTACCGCTCCTCCTCTTCCAAAATCTGCACACCTGGCTCAGATATGCAGGAAAAAACAGACAAAGGACGACATGTTCAGGGAGGAGATGGACTACATGAACTCCCTCATGCAGAAGATGTGGGCAGAGCGGCAGGACCAGATCGCTGAATACCAGGGGAGGAGAGTTGCCAGGGAGCAGCAGATGAGGCAGCAGGAGAGCCTCTTTATCCCCCATGAGAGCCTTGATGGAGTGTCTGGCTGCATGTCTGGAGAGGGATTCCTCCCAGAACCCTATCTGCCCCAATGACAACACCAGTCCCTCCTTCTCGAGCCCTATTGCTTCCACTCCTAGGCTACATCTAGACTGCAGAGTTATATCGGAAAAAGATACACAAATTGTGAACAACAATTTGTGTATCTTTTCCCGCTTTTTTTTCAGAAGAGGCTTTTCCGAAATCTGGCCCATCTACACAAAGCCAAATTTCTGAAAAACCTCCTCTTTCAAAACATCCCTTCTTCCGCTCACCAAGAGGAATACAGGGATGCCGAAAGAATGCACCCACTTTTTCAGAAACTGTTCAGAAAAAGTAGATGTGTTCCGTGGAGGCAGCAGAACTTTTCCGGGATACCTTTGGTATCCCAGAAAAACCCTGCAGTATAGACATAACCCTAAGACCTAGGACAGTGGTCGCCAACCTTTTTAAGCACAAGATCACTTTTTGAATGGAAGCACAATCCAGGATCTACCTTAAACCCAAATACTCTTGCCCCCCTCGTTTGTGCCCCTTTTCCAAGGCTTCACCCCTGCTCACTCCATCCTCCCTCTCTCCCCCATCTTCCCTCACTTTCACCAGCTTGGGGCAGAGGGTTGGGGTGCAGGCTCTGGTCTTGGGTTAAGGGATTTGGAGTGTGAGAGAGGTGCTGAGCTTGGGGCAGGCCGTTAGGGTGCCAGAGAGAGTTCTAGGTGCAGGCTCTGGGAGTGTGTTTGGATGCAGCGGTGCATGGGGCTAGGGCAGGTGCTTGGGATGTAGGAAGGGGTTCACAACTGCAGTAGGATTTCAGGATGTGGGCTCGAACTGGGCACTGCTTATCTCAGGTGGCTTCTGGATGGTGGTGCAGTGGGGCTAAGACAGGCTCACCCCTGCCCTGGCACTGGATCACTCCCTAAAGCAGCCAGCAAACTCCCTCCATCTCAAGCCCTGTTGTTTCCCCTCTCTGCCCTGTGGAGATAGGATACAGGGTAGGAAGGGGGGCACCCTGATATCAGTGCTCCTCTTCTCCCTCCCCTGCCCTGAACAGCAAGCAGGAGACTCCCGGGGGTAGATGGAGGCAGCTGAAGGGAGAGGGGCAGCAGTAGGGAGAGGGGCAGTTGAAGTGCCTGCACTTGATAGTCTCTTGGGCAAGCCAGTCAGGATCACCTGTCAGAGGCTCCAAGATCTACCAGTAGATCCCGATCTACTGGTTGGTGACCACTGCCCTAGGATCACCATGTTGTGCCAGGACACAGAGTGGGGGAACTCAAGGGCAGCCTTACCTTCCAGTACATTGGGAGGCAAAAGGGGGTCCCATCTATGTTTCTGAGTTCCTCTTCCCTATTTAGGTTCCCACTTCATTCATTTCCCAGCTGTTTTCCCCAAATAAAAACTCATGTTCTTTGAACAATGGTCTATTGCTTGAACTGCTGGAGTGGGGTGGAGGATTAAAGGGAAGCACAGGGAACACAGAAGAGCCACATGGCAGAGTCTCAAAAGAGATCTTGTATAATACTGTCCTTCAAAGCATCTCTGATTCCCACTGCCCCTTGCTGTGCTCTCCTGATCATGCTGGTGTCCAGCTGCTCAAACTCTCTGTCTAGGCACTCCCCATCCTGCCAGATAAGTTTCCCCTTTGCTCTCACACAGGTTATGGAGCACACAAAACAAGTTGCCACCACAAAGGGGATGTTGTGTTCACTGAGGTCCAGGAGAGTGAGGAGATGCCTGAACCTCCCCTTTAAAGATCCAAAGACACATTCCACCATCATTATGAGCATGCTCAGCCTGTTATTGAACTCCTCCTTACTAGGGTTCAGGCTACCAGTGTAGGGCTTCATGAGCCATGTGACCAACTGGTAGGCTGGGTTGCCAAGGATCACAATAAGCATTTCAACCTTTTCAATTCTGATTTTTCAACCTGGGAAAAAAGTGCCAGTATTAATTTTTCAGAAGAGGCAGGAATTGCTAAAGATATGCGCATATTCCTTTCCCAACCATTTCACGTTGATGTTGGTGAAACAGCCATGTGATCCACCAGTGGCTGCAGCACCATGGAGAAGTACTTGAGGTTTATGTACTTCTTTGCAAAGTGGTCGGGGGCCAAGATAGGGATATATGTTCTGTCTATTGCCCCACTGCAGATAGGGAAACCCATCGTGTCAAAGCCATCCGTTATGGTGTCCAGAAATTGACCATACTAGATTCAATCTTACCTTATAGTGTAAACATGACCTTAGTAATTAAGTTGAATTATGATATATTGGGATCATTCTTTCAAAGTCCACATAAGTATTGTAACCTACTTTTTAGACTGTGCAATTCACAAGACTAATTCAGAAGCTATTACTAAGTTTGAACCAGAAACTTGCATCTGGACTACTTTGAATTTCACTGCAAGAGCAGGAAAGAAGTGGCAACAGATCTGAATCCCGCAAGCCAAATCTGTCTCTTCGATTTTGTTTCTGGACTGGATCTAAATCCCAAACGAACTTGTTCAGTTTCAGTTCAGATGTGGCCAAAATTTCACAGGAACAGACTCCTAAGAAACCAGAAGTGGTTGGGGCAGGCTATGTATGGATCTAAACTGTTTACATTACAGCTTAGAGTTAAAATAAAATCAGGGCACAAGTTAAGATTCAGATTAAACAACACTGAATTCTCATGAGCTGTCATGGAAACTTGGCAAACAATATTAGAAATATAAGAGAAACTTGATCTCACAAGAGTTCCTCTGCTGTGGGCTGATATGTCATAAAGACAGCTCATAATATTTCAGCACCATTAAATCTAAAACTATCCCTCCTCCAGTCCTAATTTGGCTTTAAATATATCCTTGCATAAACCTAACCTGGCCTCCTCTAGTTTTGGAAAATTCTTTTTTTGAAGATGGTGGGAGGGAGTGTTAATTCAACTGCTGTCAACATATTGGACTTGGTCATGCAATTGAAACTTTTCCTGAATAACAACAGTGTGTGAATTAAGGAAACTTTAAGGAACCTTAATAAACAACATTGGAGGGCAACAGAATCAGCCAAGATTTTCAAAAGTTCATAGGTGATTTTAAATACTTTCATTTTTGGGAACTGGCTCTTTAAAAGGTCCTGTTTTGAGAAAATACCAGGAACATTTAACGTGTCTTTAACTTGACCTTCCAAAAAACTGAAGCATTCAATCACTAGACATTTTGTATAAGAAGGTTACTCACCTTGTGCAGTAACTGAGGTTCTTCAAAATGGTTGTCCCTATTGTAGCCAGACAGACACCTCCCCCCCCAAACACATCCATCTTATTTGCCTGTCTGAGGTTCCTGAAGCATACAGGACAGAGAAGGAGCAATATCATCAGCATAATCTATGCTGGCTCATCTGATCCTGAGGAGCTGAAAACAGATATGTGGAGAGAGAGTGATTAAGTCAATAAACTGGCCTCGAGGCTGCGAGAACTGCCCCGGCTAGCACCCATGTTGATTCGAACACACACACAGTCCCTGGGAGAGGAATTTCCCACTGAGAAAAGAATGCCCAGTACTTCCAATTTAGTTATCTCTCTTACAAGTGTAAATTGAGTTCACAACTCCCTTGTAAGAACTGGTCTCACAAAAGACAGACCAGCCCCATTTGGCATGACAGACAAGAAAGAGAAATACTGACCCCATGGGTATAAAAATAGGTCCAGCAACACACTCACTTGGAGTGTCATTCTACCCTCTACCTGCTGGTTGGGTTAGGTGTTTGACCTCCCGAGGTTCTATGGGGATGCCCACCTCGTATTTTCGTCTTTCCTAGGAATTGAGGGACCGGCCCTGGCCTGACATGCTGGAGTCGAGAGGCACAGAAGGGGGTAAAAATTGTACCTGGATGTGGTCCTCTGTCTTAAGTGTACACAGACTTAGAGCTCTTTTAAGATTAAGCTGTTACTTGGTACTATTATTTCTGTTTTCCTATCTTTATCTTCTTTGTAACCATTTTTAAGATCTATATTTTGCTAGCAGTTAAGAAATAGAACAATAGCCATTGCAACCATATGATTTATAAGCTTCCTCAATAAACCTGTAACTGTTTAAGTTTTAACCTGACTCCTTCAGTTGCTGTAACAGAACCAGGCACAATTTAAAAGAACTTCAGCCGGTCATTAGGGACAGACATAGGGAGAGCTTGGGCGTTTGGATTTGGGTCACACCCAGGTGGCAGAATCCGCTGGGGCACTTCTCAGCCTTCCCCAAGGCTGCCCGCTGTGAAGGAATTATGAATTCTAGCAGCTGAAATCTGAAGTGTAATAAGTTCTCTCTGTACACTTATTGGGCGTCCGTCAGCCTCCTCCAGGTTGCCTGCTGCAAGGGACCCCGGTCTCAGCAGTTAAAGTCTCGGGTGTATAATACACACACAGTATAGGAAGAGCTTGGGCGTTTGGATTTGTGTCACACCCAGGTGGCAAAATCCGTTGGGGGCACTTCTCAGCCTCCCCGAGGCTGCCCGCTGTGAAGGAATTATGAATTCTAGCAGCTAAAATCTGAAGTGTAATAAGCTCTTCCTGTACATTCATTGGGGCGCCCATCAACCTCTTCCAGGTTGCCCACTGCAAGGGAACCCGGTCTCAGCAGTTGAAGTCTCGGGTTATAGTATACACACACACACCACTCACTGCCCTGACCGTCGGCTGACACCTATTAGGTGTCTAGATGCCTTGCATTTCCTATTGGAGATTTGTGGTAGCAGTGCTGTGGTTGGCTGCATATGCATGAATGCCACCATGCACAGCTCCAAGGGTCTGCCCTGCATGTGCAGCCAACCAATCCCTAGTTCCCGAGAGAAGCAACATGAGTTCAGAATTGGGGGGGAAGGGGTTGAGTTCCCACAGGGACAACCTTCTCAAAGAACCTCATTTACTACACAAGAAGAGTAAACTTCTCTTCTTCTTTGAGGAGGATCGCTGTGGGTGCTCCACTTTAGGTGACTAAGGTGCAGTGCCCTTCAGAGGATGAAGGTGCTTCCAAGTGGCTCTATGGACAGTGGATTGGACTGAGCATGCGAACTGTGTGTCAGTAACAAAATGCCATTTTATGGCATCATGCTTTGTAAAAGTGTAGGCAAAAGCCCAAGTGGCATCCTGCAAATGTCTACTATGGCACATTGTTAAGGAATACTATGGAAGCCAAGGGCACTCTGGTAAAATGAGCTCTGTCAATGGAGCATTCAGTTAGTAGCAAAGATAGATACAGCTAGAAATCCATTTTGATACTCTCTGTTTAGACCCCTGACCCTTAATCTCTTCGTGGTAGACAGAAAAGGATGGAAGGTGAGTCTTTGTACATTTTTTTTGTTCTGTCCAGGTAAAAGGAGAGAGCTTTATGAAGTTAGAGCATGTGAAGAGAGTCTTCCCTGGCGTTAGCACGTGGTTTGGGAAAAAATACAGGTAAGTCTATGGGTTGGTTCAGATGAAAAGGGGAGACTACTTTAGGTAGGAATTTGGGGATGGGACATAAGATTACTTCATTCTTATGAAATATGATATAAGGTAAACAAACCATTTTGGTTCCTAGCTCCCAGACTCTCTGTGCTATTAGAAAGGTGACTTCTGTTGGCAAGTCAGGAAGAAACATGTGGTTACGATTTCAAATGGTTTACTTAGAAGGGTGTGGAGCACAAGTTTAAGATTAAGGTCCCACATGGGGGAACGGTCTTTTAGTGGTGGGTAAGCATTGGTTAAACCTTTGAGAAAGCACTTGGTAGTGAGACAGGCAAAAACTGAGGTGCCATCCATCTTGTCATGCAATGAGGTGATTGCAGCTAAACACACCTTTATGGACCTGTTGGAAAGGCCCATTTTTTTAGGCTGTCAAGGCTCCTTCCCCACTCTGGCATGATAAATGCAGAAGTGGGGGCCCGCAAAAGTACCCTAAAACCTTATCTTTTCTGGCTTTGGTAAAAAAAACTTTCCCCCAAAATCTTAACAACCTAGATTTTGGGGATAAAACTCCACTGCCACCACACAAGTACTGATAAGAAAATTGGGGGAGAGATCACTTGGGAAATCTCACCCCTAAAGTACAAACCAGGACACAAAAATTAACCAATGCCAGGTTAAGAAAATAAAAGAGAAAGAACTTTTATTATCACCACAATATTCCTGTTGCAAGCATAATGACTAGAGGGAAAAGTTACAAAGTAATATACTAATGGAGGAGAAACCGACCATGGGCCAGGAGCTTGGTTACAAAAGAGAGCAAAAAGCATTTTTAACTGCACAGACATCAGATCCCATTTCCCGAACCATAAAACAATAAAACATAATGGATTTATCTAAACTTTACCTTACTCACAGAAGAGTGAAGAGTCTCTTCTTGGAGGGAGACATTCTGTCTGTCCCCCATAGTAGATGAAGAGAAAACTGCCCAGGACAAAGGAGGGGAAAACCAAAAATTCCTTTGTCCCAGTTTGAAATTCCTACCTACATTCCTATTGGCTGAATCTACCTGATTTAGGTAAGGTTAACCCCTGAGTTCCCAGACTGCTGGCTGACCCTCTTGATCATGACATAGGCTTAAGAGATGGTCCGAAAGCTTAGGTAAGGGAGTGGAATGGGGAAACATGAGCCTTGCATCAGGAGGACAATCAGAGCCATTTTGAGTGTACTTTTACATGTTCTAGGCAGACAGCTATTCACAAGGATGTCTTTCACCTCCTGTGAATCGTCAGCATCCAAGTCCTCTATCTGTGTAGTAGCTAAGCTTTGAAGTGGAAAACCCTTAAGCTGAGGTAAATGACATGACACACATCCTGTGTGAGCTGGTGTGGAAGTAGTAGCAGTGAGAGGGGTAGGATTTCCACCATCTATGCCAGATAGGGGAACCATGTTTGTCACGGCTAAGTGGGTGCGATTGGACTAAATCTGGCCCTATCCTGTCTGATATGGTTATATCTCCTTCATGAGCAGGTAGGTACATGTGTGGGAATGGTGCCTTCCATTTTATAAGTAGTGCATTGTTCAAGGACTGGTGACTGAGACTAGCCTAGGAGCAGTAATGTGGGCATCTGGTATTTAGTGAGGTCAGAAATAGATCTATTTTGGGGAATCCCCAGGGGCTGAAAATAGTGAGGAGAATTGGGTAATCAATTTCCACTTGTGGGTCTAAAAGAAGTGCCTGCTCAAATGATCTGCAGTGCTATCAAGTTCTCCCCTGGTGATTTATGTAGAATATGCAGGTTGTGTTGTCCATAAGGGTATGTCTACATTAACTGTCTATCAGGGATAGTCTAGACTGTATTTGGTCCTGCCTTGGAGGCAGAGGACTGGACTCGATGACCTCTCGAGGTCCCTTCCAGCCCTAGTATTCTATGATTTTTTTCTCCTTAGTGTACTATTGAATATTTCTTTGAATTGAGCTGCTGGTGCCATTTTTACCATTTCAATATAGTATTTGCTGAAGTTTGCTTGTATAATTTGTTCTATTTTTGACCTTAAAAATGAAATAATCCCTCAATATAATTATATGTTGATATATTTTTATATCAGAAATCATCATTTCAAATATCAGTGAGGTAACTTATATTTTTCTACATTAAACAAATTGGCCCTAAACTTTAAAAACTCTAAGCATGTGGAGCCAGAAGCCTCTGTGATGTTCTTAATGAAATCAATAGGACTCTGTAAGGGTATTTCTACACTAGTCCCCTAGTTCAAACTAGGGAGGCTAATGTAGGCATTCGAAGTTGCAAATCAAGCCTGGGATTTAAATATCCCGCGCTTGATTTGCATCTTCCTGTCCGGTCGCCATTTTTGAAATTTACAAGTCCGGACTAACTGCCCTTGTCTACGCGTGGCAGGGACCCAGTAGTTCGAATTAAAGACCTAGTTCAAACTACCTGTTATTCCTCCTGGAATGAGGTTTAAAAGGGAGTTACTCACCTCGTGCAGTAACGAGTGTTCTTTGAGATGTGTGTCCCTGTGGGTGCTCCACTGTAGGCGAAGGGTTGCCCTGAGCCACAGATTGGAGCTTTTTATAGCAGTTTCCCCTGTTGAGCCACGCATGCCCAGGAGGCGTCTCGAGCCCTTCCTGCATCCTGAGGAGCGTGACTCAACCCCTCCCTTTCAGTTCCTCGTCTCCGCCCGAGAATTTTGACTCCGAGCAGAGGGGAGGTAGGGAGGGTCGTGGAGCACCCACTGGGACACACATCTCGAAGAACACTCATTACTGCACGAGGTGAGTAACTCCCTTTTCTTCTTCGAGTAGTGTCCCCGTGGGTGCTCCACTGTAGGTGACTACAAAGCAGTATTCAATGTAAGGCTGGAGGGAGCCGGAGTCATTGTTTATCAGTGGTAGAGAGTACTGCTGTGGCAACTGCTGAATCACTCTTGAGTTGTGGAAGGATAGCGTAGTGTTTCACAAAAGTATGGTCTGAAGACCATGTTGCTGCTCGGTAAATGTGTCTTAAGGGGACATTGCCCAGAAAGGCTGTAGAAGCAGCCGTGGCTCGAGTAGAATGCGCTCGTGGTGGGCGTTGTAGCGGTCTATTGCCCAGAGAGTTGCATTTGATTATACATGCCGATATCCACTTTGAGATTCGTTGCGAAGATATTGGTGTCCCTTTGGATCATTCAGCAATGGAGATAAAGAGTCTTTCAGATTTACAAAATGGTTTTGTTCTTTCTAGGAAGAAGGCCAGAGCCCTCCGGATGTCCAGAGTGTGCAGGCTGGCGTCTGTGTGCGAAGAATGCGGTTTTGGGAAAAAGGTAGGTAATACGATCGGTTCGTTGAGATGGAATTCTGTACAGATCTTTGGCAAAAACGTGGGGGGGGGGGGGCTCAGTATGACCCTATCCTTTGTGAAAACTGTGTAAGGAGGTTCTGACATTAATGCTCCGAGTTCGCTCACCCTCCTGACGGAGGTAATGGCTAATAGGAAGCAGACTTTCATAAAAAGGAAGGGAAGTGGTACTGTTGCCAGTGGCTCAAGGGAGGTCTGGTGAGGCAGTTCAAAACAAGATTTAGGTCCCACAGAGGGGGTGGGGCCGTATGTGGTGGGTACACATTCTGGAGTCTCTTGAGGAATCTTTTTGTAATAGGATGATTAAAAATGGAGAAGCCGTCTACTGAGTTATGAAATGCTGCTATTGCAGAGAGGTGTACTCTTAGAGAGGAGATTGACAGTCCTGATGCTTTAAGCTCCAGAATGTAGTCTAGGATGGTATTTAGTGGTGAGGCACGGGGTTCCACTTTGGCTCGCTGACACCAGTGACAGAAACGTGTCCATTTCTGTTGGTAAGTTTTCCGAGTAGATTGTCTCCTGCTATGGAGGAGGACGTCTTTTACTCGCTGGGAGCAGCGCTCCTCTACCTCCGAGAACCAGAGAGAAGCCATGCATGAAGATGCAGGGTATTGAGTTGTGGATGCAATATCCTGCCGTCGTCCTGAGATAGTACGTCTATCCGGTATGGTAGTGGGTGGGGTGGCTGGACCGCGAGCCTGTGAAGGTATGGGTACCGGGTTTGGCGAGACCATGATGGTACAATCAGGATGACTAGGGCTTTGTCTCTCAGGATCTTGCGCAGAACTCTTGGGATGAGCGGTATGGGAGGAAAGGCGTAGTGTAGGGGGGCTGCCCATTTGATTAGGAAGGCATCCCCCAGAGAGTGTTTGCCAAGTCCCGCCCGTGAGCAGAATTGGGGACATTTGGTGTTCTGGGTAGAAGCAAAGAAGTCTATCAATGGCCATCCCCATTGGTGGAAAATTGAGTTCGCCACCTCCGTATGTAACTCCCATTCGTGGTCCGTGGTGAAGTTTTGGCTGAGGGAGTCCGCTTTGGTATTGTTCACTCCGGGCAGGTAGGATGCTATAAGGGTGACTTGGTTGCGGATACACGCGTTCCACAGGCGAATAGCTTCCACATATAGCAAGCGGGAGCGGGCTCCACCCTGTCTGTTTATGTAGAACATCGTGCTGATGTTGTCCGTTAGGATGCGGACTGTGTGATTGGCGATGTCGGAGGCAAAGTGTGCACAGGCATTTCTTACTGCCCTCAATTCGAGGAGATTGATATGTAAGAGTGTCTCGTTTGGGGACTACCTGCCTTGAACTTCATGACCGTCCATATGTGCCCCCCAGTCGAGCAGGGAAGCATCTGTGGTGATTTGAATAGTGGGTTCGATTTGTTGGAATGGAACCCCCACCAGAAGATTGTTTGGCACTGTCCACCATAGTAAGGATGCGAGCACGTCTGGTGGGATAGTAACCGTTTTGTTTCAAGGGTGTCGTGATGGGATATAAACGGTTCAAATCCAGAGCTGGAAACATCGAAAGTGCAGACAAGCATGGTGGACTACGTAGGTGGTGGAAGCCATGTGTCCCATTAGTCTGAGGCATGTAAGTATTGTGGTGGTAGGAACTGTGAGCATCCCGTTTATAATTTTTTGCATGGTTGCAAAGCGTTGTTGAGGTAGGTATGCCCAGGCTGTAACTGAGTCCAGGTGTGCGCGAATGAACTCTATATCTTGAACCGGGTGCAGAATTGATTTGTCTCGGTTGATTAGAAGGCCTAGACGACTGAGGAGGGCCGTGGTCGTATATATCATAGAGGCGGTTTCGGCGTATGAGGATCCCTTTAGAAGGCAATCGTCTAGATAGGGAAATATGATGATGTTCTGCTGTCTGAGATACGCGGTTACGACCGCCAGTACCTTCGAAAATACCCTCGGAGCTGATGAGAGACTGAAGGGAAGAACCTTGTACTGGAAATGGTCCAGTCCCAATGTGAAGCGTAGGTAGTGTCTGTGGGTGGGGTGGATGGTTACATGGAAATAGGCATCTTGGAGGTCGAGGGCTGCGAACCAGTCCCCTCGATCTAGCACAGGAATGATTGCGGAAAGAGTGACCATCTTGAAACGCTGTCTCTTGAGAAATTTGTTCAGTTTGCGGAGATCCAATATAGGTCTCCAGCCCCCCATTCTTTTCTCGGTCAGGAAATAGTTCGAGTAAAACCCTCTCCCATGGAACTCTCGGGGTACCCTTTCTATAGCCCCAATGACAAGGAGCCGATTGACTTCGTTTTAGAAGGGTTTCGTGAGAGTGGTCCCTGAAAAGGGATGGGGTAGAGGGAAGGGTAGGGGGGATAGAAATAAAAGGGATGGTATAGCCCACTCGAATTATCTCTAGGACTCAGCGGTCCAATGTTATGGATTCCCACTGTGGGAGGAAGGCACGCAAACGGTGGTTGAATAGATGGCCATGTTGAGGTGCGAGATCGAACGGGAGGTCTTGCAGACCCTTGACCAAATGTTCAAATTTGCTGCTTTGATGGTGGGTTATTTAGCGGGTGGGCTTGGTTGGGTCGCCTTCTGGGACCTCGCTGTCTTGGTCTGTTGTCTTCATAAGGCCTCTGTGGTCGATTGTATTGTCCATACCGATATCGGTTATATGAATTATATGGGGTGTATCGCCTGCATTTATAGGGTGGCGTGCCCATACCTAGCGTGCGAAGTGTGGACTTAGAATTTTTGCTGTTGTGGAGCATTTCGTCCGTAGTGGCTGCAAATAGCTTTTGTTTGTCAAATGGCAAATCCTTCACTTTGGGCTGGAGTTTGCATGGAACTCCAGATGACTGGAGCCAAGAAGCTCTACGTATCACCACCGCTGTAGCTGTAACTCGGGCTGCAGTGTCAGCTACATCCATTGCCATTTGGAGAGCAGCGCGGGCGATCATATGGCCCTCATGAACTATTGATTTTAAGATGGGTCTTTTGGAGTCGGGGAGATGCGCCATTAGTTCTCCCAGTTTTGAGTAGTTGTCTAAGTTGTGATTTGCTAAGACAGCAGAGTAATTTGATATTCTGAGTTGTAGGGTTGAAGAGGAGTATACTTTCTTGCCAAAGAAATCCAACTTTTTGTGGTCCTTGTCTGCATTGCCCATCCTATACTGTGGAAACTTCGCTCGTTGTTGTACTGAGTCCATGACTAGTGAGTTAGGTTGTGGGTGAGTGAAGAGAAAGTCGTTGTCTTTTGAGAGGATAAAGTACTTTCTGTCAATTTTCCTGTTACTTGGTTGGATAGATGCAGGTGCCTTCCACAGATCTTCTGAGGCCTCCATGATTGCCTCGTCTATGGGTAGGACAATCTTGCCCTGTAGTGTCGGATGTATATTCTTTAACAATTGATATTGTTTCTTCTGCACCTCTTGCAGGGAGACATTCTGGCTTGTCGCTACTCTCTTGAATAGTTCTTGGAACTGTTTTAGATCGTCAATCGTTCCAGTGTCTGATGGTACTACGGCGTCCTCTGGTTGTGCATCAAGGGCATCAGAGTGTGTGACGTTTACTGAATGAGTATCTGAGTCATTGTTTGAGATTCGTTCCACCTCATCCTCCGAAAAACTTGCTGGAGTTAGGGGTTGTGGCCGAGGCAAACTTCTCCGGGATGCTGTGGAACGAGGTGGGGAGCGGTCCATATGGCTCCCAGTGTTCCCACGGTCCCCATTGTGGTGGATAAGGTGGAGGTGGGTAAGGCCAGTATGGGTGCCATGGGCCATGTTGTGGCGGAGCCCTATAATGGTGAGAGCGAGCCCTCCCGGGTGATGGATGTCGCGAGGAATAGACCGTGTGGTGGTCATCATCAGGAAGGGGAGCATCGTGAAGAGACAACAGTGACATCGACCTGGGAGGGGATTGCCTTGATGGAGACCCCTCAGGAGAGTAAGAAGTAGAGGGCAGGCACAGATAATGATGCCTACTGTATGAATCAGTGTCTTGTTGGAGCTGGTCCCTAGGAGCCTCATATGGCTGCTTGTCTGGCTGTGGGAGGACCAGCGGAGCATCAGCTGTTGCCAGAGGCTTCGGAGGCTGCCCATCGTTTTGCTGCAGTGCCGTGACTTTAAGAGGCACCGCAGCTTTAAGCCGTGGTGTGGCTTTCGGCGCTGCAGAGGCTTGAAGCAGCGCCGGGGCTGGAAGCGGTACCGCGCTCTGAAGTGGCACCGCGGTTTGAAGCAGCGCCGGCTTTTCATGCCGTGCCAGCTGCTTAGAACTCTCCCGGGGTGCCGCAGAGGTTTGAAGCGGTGCCGGGGCTGGAAGCGGTGCCGCGCTTGCAAGCGGCACCGTGGTTTGAAGCGGCGCCAGCTTTTCATGTCTTGCCAGCTGCTTAGAGCGCTCCCGGGGCCGCTCAGCTGTTGAGTGCGCCGATACCGGCGCAAAGTGGGAGGATCGCCCCGAAGCCTTAGTGGCAGGGGACTTCCCAGCCAGGTGTGCCTCTCCTCTATGTTTGGGAGAGGAAGAGGCTGGAAGAGAGCGGGATGGAGAGGCTCTGGGTCTCGGGGCATTTCTGGAAGGCAGCAGAGGCTCTTGCCGCGGTGCAGATTGTTCTCCTGCAGGCTGTAGAGCTTTTTCAAATAAAATCATCCTGAGGCGGAGCTCACGGTCTTTTCTGGCTCTCGCCGTTAGGGAATTGCAGTGGGTACAGTTGTGGGGAGAGTGAGTCTCTCCCAAACACCGTATGCAGTCCGAGTGGCCATCTGAAGCCGGCATTGGGTCCCGGCATTGATCGCACTTTTTAAACCCTGAGGAGCCAGACATTGCAGGCTCTCTCCCTCTTGAAATTATTATATTTATCTATATTGTTATAGTTTATGTGGTTTTGCTTCTTCTTCTTTTTTTTTTTTTAAAGTCTTTATGTGTTTCTTGTTTGACAGGCGGGAGAAAGCCGGTTCACCGGAGTCCTGGTCTGAGGTAAGTTCAAGCCCCCTGAGGGGGGGATTTAATTAATTCTATTTTTCCTAGGGTTTTTTTTTTTAATAAAGAAAAAGGAAAGAGTAACTAGGATAAAACAGGGGAAGCTAACTATGCCTAAATAACTAAGAGGAAAGTAGTCAGATAATCTGACAGGGAGCTCCTGACTGCTCCGTCCGCTGACGAGGTCGGTTAAAGAGGAACTGAAAGGGAGGGGTTGAGTCACGCTCCTCAGGATGCAGGAAGGGCTCGAGACGCCTCCTGGGCATGCGTGGCTCAACAGGGGAAACTGCTATACAAAGCTCCAATCTGTGGCTCAGGGCAACCCTTCACCTACAGTGGAGCACCCACGGGGACACTACTCGAAGAAGAGCAGGTAGTTTGAACTAGGGGTGGACTCTCAGAGATGGAGCCCTCAGAGATGCTGGATCTTTATGTCCCTTGGGAACTATTTTGCAATTGTCCTGCACCAAATATTCCAGCAGGAGCCACATCTAGGTCCCTTTGGCAGGAAGGGCATCTGCTGTGATATGGCAAGTATGAACATGTATGAGTGAAATTAAAGTATATAAAATAAGGGTGAGGTGTGGATTCAGGAGTAGCATTCCCCACAAAAGCAGTGGCATGGAAATAAGAAAGAGAAAATACTGGAAAAAAAAAACAACTTATTTTTAATGTAGGGTGATCTATTTAAAAAACAGCGGACCAAAGCACTTTTCCCAATGTATAGGGTTGCATACTGGCACATGGAAGTAATCCAAGTGAATGGGAATCTGCATCGGGAACAATTAAATGTGGACATAGAAAAACACTCTTCATGTGAAGTACTGATATGGGAAAATTTGAACAAAATCTTTAGAAACTGAATCGATATAATTCAAGTATAGTAAATGTATTTGGAGATGAGGAAAATCAATGCAAACCTTTGGAAAATACATTCACATGGAAAGAAGTTTTAGATAAAAAGACGTGTATTTAGTTGGCATTGGAAAGAAGAGCAATTAACATCAATGTTCTTCACTGTGCTGAGAAGCAAAGGCTGAAAGTTAATATGGGCAACTATATTAGTGACATTTATTTATGAACAGTAGTATTCTGGAATAATACTATGGGCTGAGTCCTCAAATGGTGTAAATTGACTAAGCTCCTCTGAAGTAAATAGAATAATACCAATTTATAGCAGTTGAAGGCCCAACCCTTTATGTGTAATACACTATCGTTATACCACCTGGTTAATCTCTTAAGCATTCCAAGTATAAAATTCATTGATATTGATAATAGTCTTTAATTCCATATTTCTTTTCTTAAAGTCACTGGAGTAGAATAAGTGACAATTGTTTAAAAAACAAAACAAAACATCACAAACTTTAAATTTTGTAACAGTCTGTTTACCTCTACTTTGGATTATAATTTGTTTTTTGTGTTACTTATGGGCTGTGTCTAGACTGGCAAGTTTTTCCTCAAAATCATCTGCTTTTGTGGAAAAACTTGCCAGCTGTCTACAGAGGCCGCTTGAATTTCCGCAAGAACACTGACGATCTCATGTAAGATCATCAGTGTTCTTGCGGAAATACTATGCTGCTCCTGTTCGGGCAAACGCCCTCTTGCGCAAATCATTTGCGCAAGAGGGCCAGTGTAGACAGCAAAAAAGCCCCAATGGCTAAAATGACGATCGGGGCTTTTTTGCGCAAAAGCGTGTCTAGATTGACACGGACGCTTTTCCGCAAAAAGTGCTTTTGCGGAAAAGTGTCTGTGCCAATCTAGATGCTCTTTTCTGAAAATGCTTTTAACAGAAAACTTTTCCGTTAAAAGCATTTCTTGAAAATCATGCCAGTATAGACGTAGCCATGCAGTGTCATAAAAACTAAATATATAGGAAGACAATGTAGGCAGTGTGGCCCACCTTATCTATGGTTTCACCCTCAGTTACATTTGGGTAAAGTATTTGTAAAATGCTAACAACCTGACAAGAGAATCAGGCTGTCTAAATATTAATTTTAGATAGTATGGCCGCTTGCCTTACGTCCAACTTATTCCTATTGACTGTAATGTAATAAAATGTTCTACTGACCATAATGTAATAAAATTTGACATCCCTGTGGTAGGAAAAACACCTCAGCAGCCTAACACTGTTGCATTCAATTTTAGAAAAGAGAATTACACAAAAATGAGGTGATTAGTTAAACAGAAATTAAAAAGGTATAGTTACAAAAGTAAAATCTCTGCAAGCTGCATGGAAACTTTTCAAGGACACCATAATAGAGGCCCAACTTCAATGTATACCTCAAATTAAAAAACATAGTAAGAGAACCAAAGAAGTGCCACTGTGGCTTAGCAACCAAGTAAAAGAAGCAGAGAGAGATAAAAAGACATCTTTTAAAAAGTGGATGTCAAATACTAGTAAGGAAAATATAAAGGAACATAAACTTTGTCAAATTAAATGTAAAAATATAATAAGAAAAACCAAAAAGCAGTTTGAAGAACAGCTAGCCAAAAACTCAAAAAATAATAGGAAAACATTTTTTTAAGTACAGCAGAAGTAGGAAGCCTGCTAAACAACCAGTGGGGCCCTTGGATGATCGAGATGCTAAAGGAGAACTCAAAGATGATAAAATCATTGTGAGAAAGCTAAATGAATTCTTCGCTTCAGTCTTCATGGCAGAGGATACTGGGGAGATTCCCAAACCTGAGCCATTTTTTTTAGGTGATAAATATAAGGAATTGTCCCAGAGGAGGTTTGGGAACAAATTGATGAACTTAACAGTAACAAGTCACTGGGACCAGATCGCATTCAACCAAGAATTCTGAAAGAACTCAAATGTGAAATTGCACAACTATTAACTGTGGTTTATAAACTATCCTTTAAATCAGCTTCTGTACCTAATAACTGGAAGATAGCTAATGTGACATCAATATCTAGAAGGGCTCTAGAGGTGATCCTGGCAATTACAGACCAGTAAGTCTAACATTACCATTGGGCAAATTAGTTGAAACTATAGTAAAGAATAAAATTGTCAGACATATAGATGAACATAATTTGTTGGGAGAAAGTCAATATGGTTTCTGTAAAGGGAAATCTTGCCTTACTAATCTACTAGATTTCTTTGAGGGGGTCAACAAACATGTGAACAAGGGGGATTTCCAGAAAGCCTTTGACAAGGTCCCTCACCAAAGGCTCTTAAGTAAAGTAAGTTGTCATGCGGTAATGGGGAAGGTCCTTTCATAGATTGATAACTGGTTAAAAGACAGGAAACAAAGGGTAGGAATAAATGGTAAGTTTTCCGAGTGGGGAGAGGTAACTAGTGGGATCCCCCAAGGGTCTGTCCTGGGACCAATACTTTTCAACTTATTTATAAATGATCTAGAGAAAAGGGGTAAACAGTGAGGAGGCAAAATATACAGATGATACAAAACTGCTCAAAATAGTTAAGACCAAAACAGACTGTGAAGAGCTTCATAAAAATCTCACCAAACTAAGTGATTGGGCAACAAAATGGCAAATGAAATGTAATGTTGATAAATGTAAAGTAATGCACAATGGAAAAAAATAATACCAACATACATACAATATGATGGGGACTATTTTAGCTACAACTACTTGAGAGAGAGATCTTGGAGTCATTGTGGATAGTTCTCTGAAAACATCCATTCAGTGTTAAACAGCAGTCAAAAAAACAAATACAATATTAGAAATCATTTAAAAAGGGATAGAGAATAAGACAGAGAATAGCTCATTGCCTCTATATAAATCCATGATATGCACACATCCTGAATACCACATACAGATCAAAAAAGACATATTGGCATTGCAAAAGGTTAGGAATAGGGCAACAAAAATGATAGGGGTTTGCAACGGGCCCCATATGAACTGAGATTAAAAAGACTTGGATTTTTCAGAATAGAAAAGAGGAGACAAGGGAGGGATATTTTTGAGGTATATAAAATCATGACTGCTGTAGAAAAAGTAAATATGGAAAAGTTATTTACTTATTTCCACAATAAGACCTAGGGGTCACCAAATGAAATTAATAGGGAACAGGTTTAAAACAAACAAAAGGAAGTTTTTCTTCAGACGGTGCACAGTCAACCTGTGGTACTCCTTGACAAAGGATGATGTGAAGTGTAGGACTTAAACAGGGTTCAAAAAAGAGCTAGATAGATTCATGGAGACTAGGTCCATCAATGGCTATTAGCCTCTGTTTGTCTGGAAACAGATGACAGGAGAGGGAACACTTGATGATTGCCTATTGTGTTCCCTCCCTCTGGGGCATGTGGTATTGGCCACTGTCATCAGACAGGATACTGGGCTAGATGGACCTTTGGTCTGACCCAGTATGGCCATTCTTATGTTCTGTTTTTACATATTTGAAGAGGCATTTCTCTCACTTAAATATGGGGCATGTTCTGGACCTAATTTCTCATTGGGACAGTAATATCCAAATTATACTAACCTTAAGCTACAAAAGTGTTATTTTTTTAAGTGCTACCACATATCACTAAAATCTTACATCTGAAATTTATATACAGGATGCAAATAGTTCCCCCCCTCCCAGCTCTTTAGAAACTTAGTAAAACATACAATACTGCTGTTTGCCTTAAATCTTGAGAATATTAATATAGCAGTTATGCCCACATGAAAGAACAAAAAACATACTCTCAAAACTGCTAAGTAATCATGTACATATTATTCCACCTATGCTGTATTTCCAAATTTCAGTAAACCTTCTCTACATATGTTAAAAATGATACCTTGTAAAAAGAGTTCTAAGCACTATTAATTTGTCTACAACTCAGATCTAGGACTGAAAACCTATCATCAGTGCATTCTGATGAAAGGGTAATAATTAAAATCTCCTCCACCCCTTCTTCTACAGCTCAGCATTTGACCTATGATAAAACAACCTATCAAATTTCAATTCATTATTTCTATCTGAAGGGCTTTGCCAGCTCACATGAAAATATATCTCCTTTTGTCAGGTTTAAACTATACCTGTCCCAACTGCTAAGAGGGCTCATAGCTCTCATCCCTCAAAAATTGCCAAATAGCATCTAGCAACATAACCTCTCCAGCCTCCAATGACCTCTGCAATCAATAATATTTGTAACCTGTAAGAGCAGTTAAGTAGAACAGAAGCCATGCACTATGCTCGTTAACCACATTGAGCTGTGATACTACAGCCGGCTCCCTTGTGTCTCTTGTGATCAATTTTAATCTTTGGACCAAGAATAAAAGAATGCAGACCCCTGTTTCTAAATTCATCTCAAAAGGTTGTTATAGATTGTATGTCCATAGAGGAAACAAAAGATTTAATTCAACCAGCAGTTCAAGGAAAGAATATATCTAAACTATCATTCCTTCTCATTACCCTCAGTGCTGTTTGGATCTTCAGTTGACAATACTGAAGACAGAAAAATACACATGCAATGGGTTAAAAAAAAAGCTTTCAGTTAAAACATTATCAGCTAACAGTTATTCATGACAAAGATATTGAGTGTTGGCACCACAGGTGAGTTTGTGTCAGTATTACTATTGCAGTCACTTTGTTTACAGGATTATAGATTGCTAGCATCTTTGTGCGTGGAAAATTGGAATATACAGTTGTAACCCTCTTTTCCTTCCTAGGTTACTCAGGAGTATGCAATTTTAAAAAGTCCCCCATTTTTAAATTAAACAATTATTATAAAAAAAATCTAATTTCAGATGTTGTTGGCACTCATATCCTACAACAATTGTTTTGTTTAAAAGAAAATAAATGTATCAACCAATTAGTCCAAAACATGGACAACTCTGTCCGAATGCAGGACATTAGATAAGTGACTTTGGAAAATTTCTATTACATTTAAAGCGATGTTTGGATCTGTCAAGGAAAATAATTTACTTGTTTCCAGAGTTATAACTATATATTTATAGGATGTGCTCTGATGGCTCTTTAACAGTTGCAAAGCTTTGGCATCACCTTTCAAAACATTACATGTGAATTTGCTTTCTTTTTGACCTTTTAAAATTAACATTACAAGGGTCCTGTCCAATATAGTTAGTCCCTAATATCTTCTATCAATTTAGAGAAATTGCATATATAATCTTTATATATGGCAGGGGAGTAAAAAGCCTGCATTAGCACAAGTTTTATTTTCTCTCAGTTACATTCCAGGTATAAGTGGGTATGTCTAAACTGTGGAGCTAATTTGGGATACCTGAAGTATCCTAAAATAGCTATTCTGCGTCTATTGAAGCAGCCCGTTATTTCAAAATAGATTTCAAAATAACGGGTAGCTTATTCCGATGTCCTGGTAAACCTTGTTCAATGAGGATTAAGGGGCATTTCAGTATAGCGCTTTATTTCAAAATCTGGCTTTGTGTAGATAGCACCAAATTATGAAATAAGCTATTTTGAAATACATGTGAAATAAGCTACACAATTTGCATAGCGCAAATTGCGTAGCTTGTTTCGAGCTAAAGATGCTGTGTAGATGCACCCAATATGGGTTCAATGTCACAAATGTGACATTCTTGTAGCAATCTGGTGGGGGTCACAGAGGCCTCCAGTACAAGAAAGCATTCTTACTAGGAAAAACACCTTCAGAACATATTTATGTGGATTTTTTTAAATTGGGGCCTGATGTAGGAATATTACATAAGTATTCTCCTTACAAGACATACTACACAGAGTGAAAACTTGTCAGAGAGCAGTTATCTAATACGTGCATTGCATATATTTATATACTTTCACATATAGGACATGCAAATTCATCCTCAGACCTTGTAGCTAATCCTCTTCTGACTGAAGTCAATCACAAAACCCCCAGTTACATAGTTTTTCTTATGGCTTACCTTTTCTCCACTATGAAAGTGGAAAAAAGTGACTACTAGGTCCTTATTCCCTGTCTCAGCACTACTCTGCCTTGTGTTTGTTGCCACATATAGTGCATAGTGAAGAAGATGTTATTTCCTCATAAAGAACAAATGTTCTTGGGTTGTTTGTTAATTAGAATATTTTTGTATGGCATCTGCCTCCTGAGTTATTCCTCTCGTTCTTCATACATCGTTGGCATCAGACAAGGTTCTAGAACACAGCGCTCCAAAACAAATAAATCCCTGAAATCCCATAACTACTGGTTTAACACTAGACAGGTGCAGGAAGATGCAGATCTTCCAAATTCTTCCTCAGCTAAATATTTGGCACCCATAGTTTACGGTAACATTGAATATTTAAAACAGGTACTTGCAGGTATGCAGAAATCTACAGACAGATCTCCTTAACAGTCCATTCTTTTTGCTGCCTTAGTCAAATATTAGAGCATTTATGCTTCCCTTGATGTACATGTGCAACACACATTAAGGTTAATGGAAGTTACATGCCACCATCAAGAGGAAAATAGACCTCTTGATGTTATCTTAATGCATATTTTTGTATTCAGTGTTGTAGAGCAATAAGTTTCAGTCTCCGTGCAGTTTCACATAACAAAAACAAGAAGCATCTAATCAATAAATAGAAAATCAAGTTATAAGGTCCCAATAGGTCCCTCTAACAAGGATTTCTCTCTGAAATGTTCACGCTTGTCTAATGCTGATGCTTTTAATCCTTTCACACCAGTGGATCTAACGTACTTACCATTAGCACTAATGTAAAATGAATGAACTTTATATACCAGAATATCCACTCCCACCAAAGTAAGCTTTAGGAATATAAATTATTTTTCCCAGGTGGCTGAAAAACTATACAAGTTATTAATTTAAAAATTATTAGCATATAAAATCATTATTATCACTGCAGCTAATGTACAGTTCTCTGACAACCTTTCGGACCATTACAATTAAGAAAGGCAGCATCTTTAATGAAGTTACAAAACATATTGTTTATCAAATAGCTAATTATATCTTTAATTAACTTTAAATGTTATATCCAACAGAAAATTCATAAATCCCAAGACGAGTGTCAGATATAGAGTATATATTTTGCTCCTCTATGGATCCTAAACAACACTTTTTATTTGCTCACAGGTTTCTATTGTATGTAAATGTGCTCTTCAAATTACTCTCTAATACCTAATTCAAAAGCCTCAAGCATAAATTAAAAAGGAGCTTCTAGTTTTACTTTTCTTTTTCTTTCTTTTTTAAACAAATTTAGCTTTCATGAAATGCAAGTAATTGGTAGTTCTAGCAAATGCAGCCTTTTTATTAATCCACAGGGGGTAAGAATTCAGTTTTCTGTTGGTGTCTAAAAATCAGTTTTATTAGAATGAAGAAAAGATTTTGAGTTAACAGTAATCTTTTATATCCTTGTCTTCTTTTCATCTGAGGGATAAAATTGCTCAGAATTATCAAGGGATTTTATGATATAGTTTAATCTCAATAAAAATGAATCAAGCTAAACCTAAACATTCTCTGGTGGGTAAACAAAATGGACCGAAAACAAAAATATCATCCAAATTACTCAATATTGGGGCTCAAAACTTTGAGGTGCTAAACGAGTTTAGCGTACAATGAAGCTAATGCAGTAGTGAGCATGCCCAGCCATTCACAGGATCAGGTTCTACATGAAAGAATACACAGTCAGGGTCAAATCCAAGTGCTACCAAAGTAATAGTAAAAGTTCCATTGACATCAACAAGACAGGGGGTCAGTCGTAAGTGTTTTATTTTATGTGTTGTTTATTATTGCTATTATTATTTATTTGCATTACCACAGCACCTAGAAGTCCTAATCTTGAATCAATGCTGCCCCACCTACCTGGGTTAGACATTGTACAAACTTTAATACAGTCAAATTTGTTAATGTCAACATCAGTTTACCACTGCATCAGATCTTCATGCTAACAAAACACTTAGCAAAGCAGAGAAATTATTTCTGATTCTTTTTAGCATTATTAAAGTCTTTTCATACTCTTGTTCAAGATAACTATCATTCATACAAACCGTAAAATAGGACTGAGCAGAGACAATCATTCTGTGTAGATATTGTAACAGAAAAGAAAGAAATTACTTGTAATGCATTGAGGCAGCATGCAACAATTGGTAAAATTGTGTTTATACCACGAAATCAGTGATATTCACCTGACATTCAATAGGAAATAATTTCATGTTGACAGAGCTTAAATAGCCATTGCTGTACTGAATTTGTACAAAACATTTTTATACATGGAAAATTTTTTCCATGAAGAACCACATCTTGCTTCCAGTTTTCCCTTTACTGTGATTACTTGTGCATAAGTCAAGTAAAACTTAGTTTTAACTGAGGCTGTTTCATTAGGGAAGATGATACATCTAGTGGATATCGGATGCAAAAGCAATACCAAACTAACCAAGCCAAAAAGCTTTCTTGTAGAAATCAAGAGTAAGGGTACAATTTTCAAAAGTATCTAAATGAATGTGATCTATGCCATCAAGCGCCAGCAATGCCCCTCTGCCATATATATTGGCCAAACTGGACAATCTCTACTGCAAAGAATAAATGGACACGTCAGAAATGGTAACACTCATAAACCTGTAGGGGAACATTTTAACCTGACTGATCACTCAATCCTGGATTTAAAAGTATACGTGCTTCTACAAAGGAATTCCACAAGCCAACCGCAGAGCGAGAGAGTACAGAATTGACCTTTATATGCAAATTTGACAGTTTTCCTGGGCTTGAACAAAGACATTAACTGGATGTCCCATTATAAAACCAGCCTTCCATAGAGGGATTCAACACCTCATTCACATCAAAAACTAAGTATGGGACACTTTCAGCCCACTCAATTAGTGTCATTAGCACCAGCACTATGACTGACAGGTATTTTTTCTCTCTTCCTTCTTTTCTTGTTATAAATTCTGGGTTTCCTCCTTTTTTCCACTCCAGTTCATCTGAAGAAATGGGTTTTATCTAATAATTATACTATAAAACTCCCAATTTTAAAGGGCTAAAATGATTTCTTGAATTTAAGTTCCATCTCAAGTGCCGAAGTACCTATGCTACATCTGAAAAGGGGACTTGGATTCTTAAGTTACTTGCTTAAAAAAAAAAAAAAATCTAGGGCTTGGCGGGGAAATTCAATGCTCTACTTACCAGTAATAAATTGAAAAATTTTCTTTAGTTTCTCATTTAAAAAAAAAATTTAGTCCTTAGAAACAGCTTATAGCCTGCAAGAAAGACTGGAGAATGCACACCTCTCTTCCCCCCCCCCCCCCGCAACATACAAATTTGCAATTCCAACACAGTCCTCAGAGCACACATAGCAGCCAGAAGGTTTTGGATAGTTTAATGTAATTAAATATTTCTCTACACAGAAACCATAAAGCTATATTGAGGAAGAAGAGACAACCAGAAGAGGGTAAAAATTCAAATAGATCAGACACTTATTGATCAGAAGTTCCTATAAAAGCTCTCTCCAAGCAGAAACTAGGGCAGTAACCTAATAGAAACCAAATCATCAGCCCTATTTCCAGCAGATAGAGGTACAAGGTAGAGATGTAAGCCAAGTAGTCAACTAACTGATAATCCTAGGCTTATTGATTAGTCGAGTTGAGTGCTCAACTACTCGCATTCCCCCCTTTTGCTGCCTTTGATACAGAAGCAGCAAGTGGGGGGAAAGCAGGAGCCAGTGCTGAGGGGAGCCCGCTTAATTCTCCCCAGCATCATCTCTGCAGTGCCACCTGCCCACACAGCATGGGGAGGGCACGAAGCAGCATCTGCCTGCGGTGGGTCCAGGCTCACCGTAGGCAGAAGCTGCCTCGCATCCCCCACACTGGGTCTGGGACCTACCCTCAGTGAGACTCTTCATTTTAAATGCATTACTACATTTAAACTGCAGACCCAAAGCGATGGTAGCTCCTAGACCTGGCACAAGCTGGGAATGAGCTCCTTCCCTTATTGACTAATAGTGTAGTCGATAAAAATGTTATTGACAACATGATTAGTAAAATACCCACTTCTTAACGTCCCTAGTCATGGAATTAAAATTTTCTCTCACCAGGGCATTGTTCCTGGTCCTGACATATCAAACCTTCAACTACTGTCTTCCATGAACACTAATACTAGTGAGTATTAGTAATTTTAGTAATTTTTTTAAACACTCACAAAGACAATATTGCTGGGAAGAGCTGGACATGAAACTTAACTTTAAACCATTGAACAGTTCCTCGGTGTGTATGATCCTGCATGGTACTGAATGTGTTCAAGTCCCAGTGAAGCCAATGACAGCTGCGGATACTAAGTACTTTTCTTGAATCACATCTCTGTGACTCCAATTAACTAAATCCACATTCACTTGCCACTTCACAGTATGAATGCCTGAGTTCTATTTGCCTTATTCAATCACTTAACTCTTGGGGCATGTCTACACTACAGCGCTAATTCGAACCAAGGTAATTCGAACTAACGCATCCAGAATAAAAAACTAGTTTGAATTAGCATTTTGCTAATTCGAACTAGCATGTCCACATTAAGTGGACCCTGAAGCGGGGTTAAGGATGGCCCGAAGCAGTGCCGGCAGGGCATCAGATGAGGACTTAGAGCGTGGAGCTGCTGCCTCAGGCTAGCCGAGGGCTGTGCTTAAAGGGACCCGACCCCCACCCCAGACAGACAGTTCTCAGGGGTTCCCCGCTTGCAAAGCAGTCCTGGCTTGGAGTGCCCTGAGTGCCCACATTGGGCACATCACAGCACTCGGCCATCAGACCGGCTGCACTTGCCGCAGGCTGCCATCTGGGGAGAGGGGGCAATTGGGGGGCTGCAGGAAAGCTTCCACCCCCAGAAGCCTGCAGAGCCAGCCCAGTCCTCGCCATCGGGGGCTTGTACTCCATTCCTCCCTCACCTCCTTCCACTTACCCTTCCCTAGCCTCCCTCCCTGATGTACAAAATAAAGAAAACGTGTGGTCAAAAATAGAATCTCTCTTTATTGAACAAAACTCGGGGAGACTGGGAAAAGGACGTGGGAGAGGGGAAGAGAGAGGCTGGGAGAGGGGAGGGCAACTAAAATGATCAGAGGTTTGGAACAGGTCCCATATGAAGAGAGGCTAAAGAGACTGGGACTTTTCAGTTTAGAAAAGGGGAAACTGAGGGGGGATAGGATAGAGGTCTATAAAAGCATGAGTGGGGTGGAGAGGGTCCATACAGAAAAGTTCTTCATTAGTTCCCATAATAGAAGGACTAGAGGACACCAAAGGAAAGGAATGGGTAGGAGGCTTCAAACTAGTAACAGAAAGTTCTTCTTCACAAAGCAAAGAGTCAACCTGTGGAACTCCTTGCTGCAGGAGGCTGTGAAGGCTACAACTAGAACAGAGTTTAAAGAGAAGTGAGATAAAGTGATGGAGGTTGGGTCCATGGAGTGCTATTAGCCAGGGGGTAGGAGTGGTGTCCCTGCCCAAAGTTTGTGGAAGGCTTGAGAGGGATGGCACGAGACAAATGGCTTGGTCACTGTCTTCGGTCCATCCCCTCCAGGGTCCCTAGGGTTGGCCGCTGTCGGCAGACAGGCTACTGGGCTAGATGGACCTTTGTTCTGACCCAGTATGGCCACTGTAAGCTCACGGCTCAGGGTCGGGGTCTCAGTGGACCACCTTGATTTTCATGCACACCTGCTCCTGGATGGCCAGGTTGGCAGCTCTCCTGTCCTAGACGGCCACTTTCCTGTGCCTAGTGCGGAGATCATAGACGAGGTCCATGATGTCCGCACTAGACCAGGAGGGTGCCCGCCTCTTGCGGTCCCGGGCAAGCTCCCGGGAACCGCCAGCCTGGTCCCGGGAAGAGGGGGAGGGCTGGGGGGCATTGGGTGGCTGGCTCGAGCCGTGCCAGGTGCAGGGTCTGCTGGCTGGGTGCTGGCAGGCGTATGAGATGAAAAGCCTAGTTGAGGCTCGCGATTGCTTATTGCGATCGACGTAGAACGCCAGTGCCCGTCGGATGTTGAGAGTGTGTCATGCAGCCTGGACTGGGTTGGCATGTGGATTCAGAAAGAAGACAGGTAAGTATATGGATTTGTTAATGTGGAAGGGGGAAGGTACATTGGGGAGGAACTTCGGTTGGGGTCGGAGTATCACTCTGTCCTTTGTGAGCACTGTGTATGGAGGATTAGCCATCAAGGCCATGAGTTCGCTCACTCTCCTGCTGAAGGTAATCGCGATGAGAAAGGACACCTTCATGGACAGATGAGACCAAGAGCAGGTCACTAGAGGTTCCAATGGTGGCTTCATCAGGCTTTTTAGGACATGGTTCAGATCCAAGACGGGGACTGGTGGACTGATCGGAGGGAAGATGTTTTGCAGACCTTTAAGGAAGCGTTTAGTTAATGGGTTAGCAAGGAAGGAAACTCCATCGATAGGATGATGAAAGGCAGCTATGGCAGCTGCGTGGACCTTGCTAGAGCTAAGGGCGAGGCTCAACTGTTTGAGAGATAATAAGTAGTCCAACAAAGTAGGGAGGGGGGCAGACTCCGGAGGTGTTGTGTGTAGGCGATTGTACCAGTGAGAAAAGCAGTTCCATTTGTATAAGTATGTTTTCCTGGTGGATTGCCTTCTACTGTTGATTAATATCTCTTTCACCTGTTCCGAACAGGCATCCTGGAGCCACGAAGGAGCCAAGCGTGGAGATGGAGCTTGTGGAGTTCCGGATGGAGCGTCTTCCTGTGATGTTGTGACAGAAGATCGTGGTGGAGTGGGAAGGGGTACAGGTCCATCATCGTCATCCTGAGAAGGTAAGGATACCACGTCCATCTGGGCCACGCGGGTGCCGCTAATATCACCCGAGCCTGGTCCACTTTGATTTTGTTGAGGACTTTGTGTAGAAGGGGGAAGGGAGGAAACCTATAAAGAAGGTGAGCATCCCATGTGATGGAAACAGCATCTCTGAGTGACTGTTTTCCCAGAGCTCCTCTGGAGCAATAGAGATGGTACTTCCTGTTGCTTTTTGTGGCAAAAAGGTCTATGTCTGGTTGGCCCCACTGGAGGGAGAGGGGAGTGACAGCATGTCTGTCTATCTCCCATTCATGCTGATCATGGAACGTGCAGCTTAAGGCATCTGCTGTGACATTGAGTACTCCCAGGATGTAAGCAGCTAGTGGAATGACCTGATGTGCGAGGCACCAATTCCAGAATGTGATGGCCTCCGTGCATAGGGATGGGGATCAAGCACCCCCCTGCCGGTTGACGTAGTACATGCAGGTGTATTGTCTGTCATGATGGTGATGGACTTGTGAGCTATGTACTGCTGGAAATGCTGGCACGCGTACCTGACTGCTTGTAGCTCGAAGAAGTTGATACGGAAAGTCTGTTCTGTGAACGACCATTTGTCCTGGCCTGTAATGTTCCCTAGATGAACTCCCCATCCCATAAGTGAAGCGTCTGTTATTACAGTGAGCGTGGGAGGAGAATATTGGAAGGGGACGCCTTCCAACATGTTTTGTGGAATTGTCCACCAGAGAAGGGAATTGAGAATGAGTGGTGGGATCACCACCAGTTTGGAGACTTGGTCTCTGGAAGGTCTGTAAGTTGTTGCCAACCATGATTGGAGGCCCCTCATGTGGAGTCTGGCCAGTTTGACGACGTACATAGTAGAGGCCACGTGTCCGAGAATTTTGAGACAGTGGTGTACCACCATGGTAGGAACTGAACGTGTGGTCAGGATGAGGTTGCGAATGGTAGTGAACCTGTGTTCGGGCAGGGTAGCTTTTCTGCGACCGTGTCGATAAGGGCACCTATGATCTCCAGCTTCTGCGTTAGAAGAAGGGAAGACTTCGCATAGTTTATGTGAAAGCCGAGGCTGACCAAAAGATGCATGGCCTTAGTTTCCTGAAAGGACACGCCTTTTATGAGGCAGTCATCTAAGTACGGGAATATTATGACTCTCTGGCGCCGGAGTGAGGCCATTACGACCGCCAGGGTTTTGAAGAACACTCTGGGAACAGTTGAGAGGCCAAAGGGGAGCAGATGGTACTGATAGTGTTGGATGCCCACCGTAAACCGCAAGAAACATCTGTGAGCAGGATGTACCGTGATGTGGAAGTAGGCATCCTGGAGGTCGAGAGTCGAAAGCCAGTCCCCCTGATCGAGTGCAGAGATGAATGTTGCTAAAGTTACCATAGATAAAGGGGAAGACTTAATGGAGACAACACCAATAATGAGCATTAGGATTACAAGGGAAAATAGGAATGGTAAGGACTTGCAGCCAGAGGAAGCTAGAGATAGACCAGAGAATTTCACTGTCACTAGGAAAAGGCAGGTCTATGTGATTGGGGACTCCTTATTGAGAAGAATAGATAGGCCTGTAACCAGAGCTGATCCAGAGAATAGAAGGGTGTGCTGTCTGCCAGGTGCTAAGATACGAGATGTGGAACTGAGGTTGAAGAGAATTATTAAGGGAGCAGGAAGGAATCCATTGATCATCCTTCATGTAGGAACAAATGATACGGCTAGATTCTCGCTGGAACGAATTAAGGGAGACTATGCTAGGCTGGGGAGGATGCTCAAGGAAATTGAGGCTCAGGTGATCTTTAGTGGAATTCTGCCTGTTCCTAGAGAAGGGCAACAAAGATGTGACAGGATTATGATGATCAATAGATGGCTTAGGCAGTGGTGCTATAAGGAGGGCTTTGGGATGTATGGTCACTGGGAGGCATTTATGGACAGAGGACTGTTCTCTCGGGATGGACTTCACCTAAGTAGGGAGGGAAATAGACTTCTAGGATGGAGGCTGGCTCAACTTATTAAAAGAGCTTTAAACTAGGAATTTGGGGGAGATGGTTGGAAGATGCCAAGGTAATCTCTACGCCAGATCTTAACACTGAGAGGGAGGAAAACAAAGTAAGAAAGAATATAGCTGGGGGTAGGAGAATGAACATGAGGAAGGGTGGGGTGGATACTAGTCTAATAGGTCATATTGGAGGTATAACATCTGTGCCAAATTGGGTAAAGAATGTGAATGAGGCCAAACAGCAAAAATTAAGATGTTTGTACACCAATGCGAGGAGCCTAGGTAACAAAAAGGAGGAACTAGAGCTATTGGTCCAGGAAGTGAAAACAGATATTATAGGAATAACAGAAACATGGTGGAATACTAGGCATGACTGGAGTACAGGTATTGAAGGGTATGTGCTGTTTAGGAAAGACAGAAATAAGGGTAAAGGTGGTGGAGTCGCATTGTCTATCAAAGATGAGGTAGATTGTAAAAAAATAAAAAGTGATGGAATGGAGAAAACAGAGTCTGTTTGGGCAAAAATCACATTGGGGAAGAAAACTATCAGATCCTCCCCTGGGATAGTGCTTGGGGTGTGTTATAGACCACCAGGATCTAATTTGGATATGTATAGAGACCTCTTTAATGTTTTTAATGAAGTAAATACTCATGGAAACTGTGGAATACTCATGGGAGATTTCAACTTTCCAGATATAGACTGGAGAACAAGTGCTAGTAATAGTAATAGGGCTCAGATTTTCCTAGATGTGATAGCTGATGAATTCCTTCATCAAGTAGTTGCTGAACCATCAAGGGGGGATGCTATTTTAGATTTGGTTTTGGTGAGTAGCGAGGATCTCATAGATGAAATGGTTGTAGGAGACAACCTTGGCTCGAGTGATCATGAGCTAATTCAGTTTAAATTAAATGGAAGGATAAACAAAAATAAATCTGAGACTAGGGTTTTTGATTTCAAAAGGGCTAACTTTAGTAAATTAAGGAAATTCGTTAGGGAAGTTGATTGGACTAAAGAAATTATGGATCTTAAAGTGGAGGAAGCCTGGAATTATTTTAAGTTAAAGTTGCAGAAGCTGTCAGAAGCCTGTATCCCTAGAAAAGGGAAAAAATTTATAGGCAGGTGTGTTAGACCAAGCTGGATGGGCAAGCATCTCAGAGAGGTGATTAAGAAAAAGCAGAAAGCATATAAGGAGTGGAAAATGGGAGGGATCAGTAAAGAAAGCTACCTTATTGAGGTTAGAGCATGTAGGGATAAAGTGAGAAAGTATAAAAGTCAGGTAGAGTTGGACCTTGCAAAGGAAATTAAAACCAATAGTAAAAGGTTTTATAGCTATATAAATAGGAAAAAAACAAAAAAAGAAGTAGAACCACTAATTACTAAGGATGGAGTGGAGGTTAAGGATAATCTAGGAATGGCCCAATATTTGAACAAATATTTTGCTTCAGTCTTTAATGAGGCTAATGAAGATCTTAGGGATAATGGTAAGTTAACAAATGAGACTGAGGATACGGAGGTAGATATTACCATATCTGAGGTGAAAGCCAAACTTGAACAGCTTAATGGGAGTAAATCGGGGGGCCCAGATGGTCTTCATCCAAGAATATTAAAGGAACTGGCACATGAACTTGCAAGTCCATTAGCAAAAATTTTTAATAAATCTCTAAACTCAGGGGTTGTACCATTTGACTGGAGAATTGCTAATATAGTTCCGATTTTTAAGAAAGGGAAAAAAAGCGACCCGGGTAACTATAGGCCTGTTAGTTTGACATCTGTAGTATGTAAGATCCTGGAAAAAATTTTGAAGGAGAAAGTAGTTAGAAACATTGAGGCTAATGGCAATTGGGACAAATTACAACATGGTTTTACAAAAGGTAGATCGTGCCAAACCAACTTCATCTCCTTTTTTGAGAAAGTAACAGATTTTTTAGATAAAAGAAATGCAGTGGATCTAATCTACCTTGACTTTAGTAAGGCATTTCATAGAGTACCACATGGGGAATTATTGGTTAAATTGGAAAAGATAGGGATTAATATGAAAGTTGAGAGGTGGATAAGCAACTGGTTAAAGGGGAGACTACAGCGGGTCATACTGAAAGGTGAACTGTCAGGTTGGAGGAAGGTTACTAGCGGAGTTCCTCAGGGATCAGTTTTGGGGCCAATTTTATGTAATCTTTTTATTGCTGATCTTGGCACCAAAAGTGGAAGTGTCCTAATAAAATTTGCGGATGACACAAAGTTGGGAGCTATTGCCAATTCAGAAAAGGATCGGGATATCATACAGGAAGATCTGGATGATCTTGTAAATTGGAGTGATAGCAATAGGATGAAATTTAATAGTGAGAAGTGTAAGGTTATGCATTTAGGGATTAATAACAAGAATTTTAGTTATAAGCTGGGGACACATCAGCTGGAAGTAACGGAGGAGGAGAAGGACCTTGGAGTCCTGGGTGATTATAGAATGACTATGAGCCGCCATTGTGACATGGCCGTGAAAAAGGCTAATACGATCTTGGGATGTATTAGGCAAGGTATTTCCAGTAGGGATAAGGAGGTGTTAGTGCCATTATACAAGGCATTGGTGAGACCCCATTTCGAATACTGTGTGCAGTTCTGGTCTCCCATGTTTAAGAAGGATGAATTCAAACTGGAACAGGTACAAAGAAGGGCCACTAGGATGATCCGAGGAATGGAAAACCTGTGTTATAAAAGGAGACTCAAGGAGCTTGGCTTGTTTACTTTAACAAAAAGAAGGCTGAGGGGGGACATGATTGCACTTTTTAAATATATTAGAGGGATAAATACCAGGGAGGGAGAGGAATTATTTAAGTTTAATACCAATGTGGACACGAGAACAAATGGATATAAGCTGGCTAGTAGGAAGTTTAGACTTGAGATTAGACGAAGGTTTCTAACCATTAGAGTACTGAAGTTCTGGAACGGCCTTCCAAGGGAAGTAGTGGGGGCAAAAGATCTATCTGGTTTCAAGATTAAACTAGATGGGTTTATGAAGGGGATGGTTTGATGAGATAACATGATCTTGGTAACTAATTGTCCATTCATTATCAGTGGGAAATAGGTCAATGGAGGGATGATAGGAGTTACTATAGAGAACTTTCTGGGTGTCTGGCTGATGAGTCTTGCCCACATGCTCAGGGTTTAGCTGATCGCCATAATTGGGGTCGGGAAGGAATTTTCCTCCAGGGTAGATTGGCAGAGGCCCTGGAGGTTTTTCGCCTTCCTCTGTAGCATGGGGTATAGATCACAGCTAGAGGATTCTCTGCATCTTGGGGTCTTCAAAGTATTTGAAGGCTTCAATATCTGAGATATAGGTGAGAGGATTATTCTAGGAGGGGTGGGTGAGATTTTGTGGCCTGCACTGTGCAGGGGGTCAGACTAGATGATCATAATGGTCCCTTCTGACCTTAAAGTCTATGAGTCTATGAGAAAGAAAGGCTCCGTCTTCTGCCAAGGACAGTAGAGAAGGAACTGAGGGGCCACGCCGCGCATGTGCCTGAAGATTCCAACAGCACGAGAGGGCACTGCAGCGCCTGCACAGCGTGGCAGAAACTTCTAGAAAAAGTCTCTGGTCACCAGCGTGAGGATGCACCAGCACCCAGAGTGGAGCACCGATGGGGACCATTCGAAGAAGAAGCCATATGCCTACATACAGGAGCTACTTTAAAGTATTGGTCTCATATTTTTAGGGGAAAAACATACAGCACCCTTTCAAGTCTGTTGGCAAATGATGGAATTATTGGTGACCTATATAAACTATAAATTAATGTATCAAATATTGACTTTCGTATATGGTAACCACTGTGATAAATTCAAACATAAAAATAAAGTCACTTACAGAGATTGACAGTAGAAGAGCAATGCCATGAAACAAGTGAAATTGTAGTATTTTGGAATGCACAGCTGTTCAAAGGCATAAAATGAATGCATTTATAAATGCAATCTTTCTAATAGAGATAGCTTTGGGACCCAGATTATTTATTATTTAATTCAATATCGTTCAATTGTTTACACAAACAGACAAGATTTTTGTGCTGAAACTAAGATTCACGAGTATGCAGATGTTACACATATGAGAGGCACATGAACTAAAATTGAAACACGCAATCAAACATCAAGCTCCAATTACTTAAATAACTGGATTGAAAGGTAGAGAATGAGATCTGCAGCAAACGAGAACATTGTTGCAAGGTAATCTGCCTGATTTCATGAAGTGGTCAGACCATTATCTGGTCTAGAACTTTCAGATTTTGGAAAGACACACACACACACACACACACACACACACACACACACTCACAGCTATGGAAACACTGACTGAGAGGAAGCTATCATGGTAATAACTGCTTCTTGGTAGTCTATCCTGTCACTGTCTTTAAGGGCATAGGGACAAGAGACTTGCACACAGAGCAGGGCAAGGCTCCTTGCTCACTCTACAATGAGCATGAATGCTGCCTTGTCTATGAGGATGGGAACAGGTGAGTGCTAACAGGGAGTTTAGAGAGGGAGTTCTCCAGGTGGAAACTGTTGGCTTCTAATTAAAGTTTGAATTCTAGAAGCCGCTGCTGATTGGCTGAGCCTTGGTAGGGGGAGGGACTTTCAGGCACTCCAGGGCTTTATAAGGCAGTGGGCAAGCGACCAAGGCACTTGCAAACAGGACAGCAGGTGATAGGTCTGTTGTTGTTACCTGCACAGCGTATGCCATGTTTGTCTTCCTCCTGGGAGAAAGAACGGATTTCATCTGCATGAAGTGCAAGCTGGTCGCCATTTTGGAAGAAAAAATTAGAGGACCCTACGCTCGATCAGAGAGGATGAAGATTTCCTCAATAGAAGGCAGCGTTTAATCCTTCAAGCACGGCAGGCGGAGGAGTCAGAGAGGGCAGTATGTGACCAGGAAGAGAACTGGCAGCATGTAACTTCTAGAAGGGGGAAAAGGCCAGCATGGGAATCCCCAAATTCTATAGAGGTAAGTAATCACTTTCAGGCTCTCTCCACAGACTTTACAGTGCTGAATGCTCTGGAAGGGACCTCACAAGGAAGAAACCGGAAGGGAACACCATCTACTGGAAGCCATGGGATGCGTAGTCCCAGGGATGGGGGTTCCAAGGCCACCACCCCCAAAAGAAAATGACGGGTGGTGGTGGTCGGGGACTCCCTCCTAAGAGGGACTGAGCCATCCATCTGCCGTCCGGACCTGGAATCTTGAGAGGTGTGCTGCTTACCGGGAGCTCGCATTCAGGATGTGACTGAGAGGCTTACCAAACTGATCAAACCTTCAGATCGCCACCCCTTCCTGCTTCTGCACGTGGGAACTAGCGATACGGCCAAGAATGACCTTGAGCGGGTTACTACAGATTATGTAGCCCTGGGAAGAAGGAGCCAAGAATTCGGAGCGCAAGAGGTGTTCTCGTGCATCCTCCCTGTTAAAGGGAAAGGACTGGGCAGGGATCGTCGAATTGAGGACGTAAATGCATGGTTGCGCAGGTGATGTCAAAGAGAGGGCTTTGGTTTCTTCAACCATGGGACTCTGTTCCAGGCACAGGGATTGTTAGGAAGAGATGAGATCCACCTAACAAAGAGAGGAAGGAGCATCTTCGCAGGCAGGCTTGCAAACCTAGTGAGGAGGGCTTTAAACTAGGTTCGTCGGGGGACGGTGACCAAAACCCTGAGGGGAGTGGGAAAGTCAGACACCGGGAAGAAATGCAGAGAGGAACAAGCAAGAAAGGAGGACCCCTGATTCGAATGGAGAGGATAGGGCGATCAACTGGTTACCTGAGGTGTTTGTACACTAATGCAAGAAGCTTTGGCAACAAACAGGAAGAACTGGAGGCCCTGGCCCAGTCCAAGAAATATGATTTAATTGGGATAACAGAGACTTGGTGGGATGACTCGGATGACTGGAGTGCTATCATGAAAGGGTATAGACTGTTCAGGAAGAACAGGCAGGGGAGAAAAGGCGGAGGAGTTGCACTATATGTAAGAGAACATTATGATTGCTCTGAACTCCAGTATAAAGAGGGAGAAAAACCTGTTGAGATTCTATGGCTTAAGTTTAAAGGAGCATGTTGTGGTTGGTGTCTGCTACAGGCCACCGAATCAGGTGGATGAGATAAATGAGGCTTTCTTCGGACAACTGAGAGAAGCTTCCAGATCGCAGGCCCTGGTTCTCGTGGGGGACTTTAATTACCCTGACATCTGTTGGGAAACCAATACGGCAGTACACAGGCAATCCAGGAAGTTTTTGGAGAATGTTGGAGATAACTTCTTGACACAAGTGCTGAAGGATCCAACCAGGGGCCATGCGCAGCTTGACCTTCTGCTCACAAACAGGGAGGAACTAATAGGGGAAGTAGAGGTGGATGACAATCTGGGAAGCAGTGATCATGAGATGGTAGATTTCAGGATCCTGACCAAAGGAAGAAAAGAAAGTAGTAAAATACACACCTTGGACTTCAAAAAAGCAGATTTTGACACCCTCAGAGATCTGATGGGCAGAATCCCCTGGGATGCTAACATGAAGGGGAAAGGAGTCCAGGACAGCTGGCAGTATTTTAAAGAAGCCTTATTGAAGGCACAGAAAGAAAACATCCCGATGTGTAGCAAGAGAAGCAAACATGGTAGGAGACCGAATTGGCTTACAGGGGAAATCTTTGGTGAACTTAAGCACAAAAAGGAAGCTTACAAAAAGTGGAAACTTGGACAAATGATCAGGGAGGAGTTTAAATGTATAGCTCAAGAATGCCGGGGGGTTATCAGGAAGGCGAAAGTGCAAATGGAATTGCAACTGGCTAAGGATGTGAAGGATAACAAGAAAGGATTCTATAGGCATGTTAACAAGAAGAAGGTGATCAGAGAGGGTGTGCGGCCCCTACTGGATGAAGGAGGTAACCTAGTGACAGATGATGTGGGGAAAGCTGAAGTACTCAATGCTTTCTTTGCCTCTGTATTCATGGACAAGGTGGGCTCCCAGACTAATGTGCTAAGTGACGCAAGATGGGATGAAGATGGACAACCCTTGGTGGGTAAAGAACAGGTTAGGAACTATTTAGAAAAGCTAAACGTACACAAATCTATGGGTCCGGACTTAATGCATCCGAGGGTACTGAGGGAGTTGGCAAATGTCATTGAGGAGCCTTTGGCCATTATCTTTGAAAAATCGTGCTGATTGGGAGAAATCCCGGATGATTGGAAAAAGGCAAATGTAGTGCCCATCTTCAAAAAAGTGAAGAAGGATGATCCAGGCAACTATAGGCCAGTCAGACTTACCTCAGTTCCTGGAAAAATCATGGAAGGGATCCTTAAGGAATCCATTTTGAGGCACTTGGAAGAGAGGAAAGTGAGTAGGAATAGTCCTCATGGATTCACAAAGGGCAAGTCTTGCCTGATCAATCTGATTAGCTTCTATGATGAGGTAACTGGCTCTGCAGACGTGGGAAAGTCAGTGGATGTGATATACCTTGACTTTAGCAAGGCTTTTGATACGGTCTCCCACAATATTCTTGCCAGCAAGTTAAGGGAATGTGGATTGGATACATGGACGGTAAGATGGATAGAAAGATGGCTCGAAGGCCGGGCCCAGCGAGTAGCGATCAAGGGCTCGATGTCAGGATGGCGGTCGGTTTCTAGCGGAGTGCCCCAACGTTCGATTCTAGGACCGGTTTTGTTCAATATCTTTATTAATGACCTGGATGAGGGGATGGATTGCACCCTCAGCAAGTTTGCGGATGACACTAAGCTGGGGGGAGAGGCAGATACGCTTGAGGGCAGAGATAGGGTCCAGAGTGACTTAGACAAATTGGAGGAGTGGGCCACAAGAAATCTGATGAGGTTCAACAAGGACAAGTGCAGAGTCCTGCACTTGGGACGGAAGAATCCCAAGCATAGTTAAAAGCTGAGGACCAATCAGTTAAGTAGTAGTTCTGCAGAAAAGGACCTGGGGGTTACAGTGGATGAGAAGCTGGATATGAGTCAACAGTGTGCCCTTGTAGCCAAAAAGGCTAATGGCATATTAGGTTGCATTAAGAGGAGCATTGCCAGGAAATCCACAGATGTCATTATTCCCCTTTATTTGGCTTTGGTGAGGCCACATCTGGAGTTCTATGTCCAGTTCTGGGTCCCCCACTACAAAAAGGATGTGGACGCTTTGGAGAGGGTCCAGCGGAGGGCAACCAAAATGATTAGGGGGCTGGAGCATATGACTTATGAGGAGAGGCTGAGGGAGTTGGGTCTGTTTAGTCTGCAGAAACGAAGAGTAAGGGGGGATTTGATAGCAGCCTTCAACTTCCTGAAGGGAGGTTCCAAAGAGGATGGAGAAAGGCTGTTCTCCGTAGTGACAAATGGCAGAACAAGGAGCAATGGTCTCAAGTTGTGGTGGGAGAGGTCCAGGTTGGATATTAGGAAAAACTACTTCACTAGAAGGGTAGTGAAGCACTAGAATGGGTTATATAGGGAAGTAGTGGAGTTTTCATCCCTAGAGGTGTTTAAGTCTCAGCTTGACAAAGCCCTGGCTGGGTTGATTTAGTTGGGACTGATCCTGCCTAGAGCAGGGGGCTGGACTTGATGACCTTCTGAGGTCTCTTCCAGCTCTATGGTTCTATGAGTCTATGATATAAACAGAAGGATAAGACTCAGTGCTCTATACTTGAGGACTAATTGGAGAAAAGGCTTCAGTGAGAGAAGCTGGCTACAAACCTACATCTGGACAATTTATTGCATCATAGCTCCATGGATGAAAACCAGGGATTTCACTTTTGAGAGATCTGGTAAGGACTCTTATTTTGACCTGAAGTGGGGTGACTTGGTGCAACTAATCAACGTGAGCAGCACTTGGTAAAAAGACTTAATAAATAAGAGCTCATCAAGGGATACTTATATTGAACCAATTTAGTCTCATTCCTCGTGGAATGAGGAGTACAGCTAGTTCGGATTAGAAAGCCTAATCCGAACTAGCTACTCCGTGCCGCGTGTAGCCACACGGCATGGGGTTCGAACTAGCCGGGATTTAAAAATGGTGGCGCCCGGCTTATGCAAATGAAGCCCTGGAAATTCAAATCCCGGGCTTCATTTGCAAGTGCGGTATGCCTATATTACCCTCCTAGTTCGAATTAGGAGGGTAGTGTAGACATACCCTGAGGGTATGTCTACACTAGCCCCCTAGTTTGAACTAGGGAGGCTAATATAGGCATTCGAAGTTGCAAATCAAGCCCGAGATTTAAATATCCTGCGCTTGATTTGCATCTTCCCAGCCGGTCGCCATTTTTGAAATGTACAAGTCCAGACTAACTGCCCACGTCTACACGTGGCAGAAACCCAGTATTTCTAATTGAAGCCTCCTTGCAGAAGGAATAATAGGTAGTTCAATTTAGGGCTTTAATTCGAAATACCGGGTCCCTGCCACGTGTAGATGAGGGCAGTTAGTCCGGACTTGTAAATTTTAAAAATGTCGACAGGCCGGGAAGATGCAAATCAAGTGAGGGATATTTAAATCCCCAGCTTGATTTGCAACTTCGAATGCCTACATTAGCCTCCCTAGTTTGAACTAGGGGACTAGTGTGGAAATACCCTTACAGAATCCTATTGATTTCATTTAGAAGATCACAGAGGCTTAGAGTTTTTAAAGTTCAGGGCCAATTTGTTTAATGTAGAAAAATATAAGTTACCTCACTGATACAGTATTTGAAATGATTATTTCTGATATAAAAATATATCAACATACAATTATATTGAGGGATTATTTCATTTTTAAGGTCAAAAATAGAACAAATTATACAAGCAAACTTCAGCAAATACTATATTGAAATTGTAAAAATGGCACCAGCAGTTCAATTCAAAGAAATATTCAATAGTACACTAAGGAGAAAAAAATCATAGAATCATAGAATACTAGGACTGGAAGGGACCTCGAGAGGTCATCGAGTCCAGTCCCCTGCCTCCATGGCAGGACCAAATACTGTCTAGAGCATCCCTGATAGACAGTTATCTAACCTACTCTTAAATATCTCAAGAGATGGGGATTCCACAACCTCCCTGGACAATTTATTCCAGTGTTTAACTACCCTGGCAGTTAGGAACTTTTTCCTAATGTCCAACCTAAACCTCCCTTGCTTTAGTTTAAACCCATTGCTTCTTGTTCTATCCTCAGAGGCCAATATGAACAAGTTTTCTCCTTCTTCCTTATGACACCCTTTTAGATATCTGAAAACTGCTATCATGTCCCCCCTTAATCTTCTTTTTTCTAAACTAAACAAACCCAATTCCTTCAGCCTTCCCTCATAGGTCATAGGTCAAAACAATGATTCTATGCAAGTAGAGCTGCTAGAAATTTTTACAAAAATAATTCACCAAAATTTACATCGATTTTTGTTTCCATTTTTCAACCAGGTAGAGTAGTAGCATATTACCCAGTAGAGACATTCAGGAAATACTTAAACTTTAAGGTGATCATTTCCCTTATGTTTCAAAAGTTATACATATTTTCATACACCAAATTAAGAGGATAGGTTTGCTTTTGGTATTAAAAGTCCTTCTAGATTCCAGAAAAGATACATTTCATTTATATAATAGATTTCACTTTCTTCATACAAAAGAAGTTGTATACTTCTGATGCAAGTGAAGACAATGGGCCAAAATATAGTTATATGAGCATTATGAATTATATTTTCATCACTTCAGTTTTGGTTTCAGTGTTATGTTTTTTCTTTCTGTGTTAATATTCTGCATGCACATAATTTTGAGGGTTTTTTCCTTGCTGAATTCTGATCTATCCAACTTTTCTTTCTTTATACTTCGATTTCTTCAGCTTCGTTTCTTTGTGGTTCTGGGTTTTTTTCATCCACCTCCTTTGTGTATCCCCACTTATTTATCTCTTTACTTGCTTTCCAATTCTCTCTTGCACATGCTCTCCATATCTTCTCTTTCTATTGCTCTTCTCTTTCTGTGCACATACTACCAATATTGTTTCCAGGAGCAGCTCAAAACTAACAAGACTCAACAGCTATGTGTCTTGGGGCTTAGAGCTCAGAGTTTTGTTTTCTTCAAGCAGCTCTGGAGAAAGTATTTTCTTATTTCTCAGCTTTACGATTGCCATAGTAAAAGTTAGATAAAGCATTACAGCTTAAATCTTTTTTCAGACTTATCAAAACTTTGCTAGTAAAGTAAATTTTGTAAGTTTATAATCTCCGGTAAGAAAACAAAGCACAGTGGCAAAATTGGTAGATAACTTATTAACAAAAGTTAAGCTTCAGACTGGCTTGGCATAAGCTTTTGGCCACAATATATTAGAAAACATCCAATTTTATGACCTTCCCAAGGCCTGGAAAGCAGTCACATTACTAAAAGTCAGAGTGAATGAGGAAAACTTCAGTGGGAAAGAGCAGTATTGATATTATACTTTGGTTCAGCCTCCATGCACCAAGTCTCTAAGATATGACATTGCAGGATACATGTTGACGTGTTCGCACTGAGGATCAAAGATCACCCATTCTCATTTTCTGTGACCTGTCCTGGTATCCCAACAATGTTAAAGAGCAGCCCCTAATTACCACTGGAAATGGAAAGTCTTTAACACTATATGAAGTTGGCAGTAGACTCTCTCACAAACGGAAGAAACACTCATTTCATGTGTTGGCCCCCCAAAAGTCTAACCACTCATATTGTATGAGAAATGGAACTAATGCTTATTGGCTTGGCTTAACTTTGTAGGAAAATGTATGAAATGGGCAAAGATGTCCACAAAAGTTAACAGAAGGCTAAATTCAGTTGTAAAAATGTTCTACACCACGATATATCAATGTTTGCAATGGGCTGCCCCGTAACAGGAAAATTTTCAGTGAACTTTTCAAGCTTGATGCTATTGGAGAACATCTCACACATTGTTTGTAGATGCCTCACGTGGCACATGGGATCCTTTGGGTATAGAAGATGAAGATTATAATCAATGTTATCTAACAATCACTTTTCTATTTTAATGTAGGTTCTGACCACACAAAGATTTATGCTCATGTTTATCTTTATGCACTGTAAGTCCCATTACAACCAATGAGATTTCTCACAGTGCATAAAGTTAAGCATGTGCACAAAAGTCTTATGGGACTTGGGCCTAAGTTGGTGGGGTTTGATTTAAATCCCTACAACTCCTCCCACATTTCTTTAGACTTCATCTCTAATTTTTGAGTGTGGATATCTAGTATGACATGTTTATTTTGTCCTGTACGTCGGTATGGCAGCAAATCAAGTAGGAGGCTTTGCCTTGCACACCAAATTGTGAGGCATATTTTATAGGAAACAGCTATGTTTTTCAGTGTACAAGCCATAACAGAACCTGGTCATTAGTCTTCTCCCCCACACAATATCCCTCAATGCCACTGTTTTTTTATATATAGGTTAATTCAATAGTAGAAAAAAATAAAAAAGACATGCTGCGCTCCTGTCACTGGTCAGTGGAAAGCAAAAGACAGACATCTCAATTAGAGGCATTTTACAAACATAAATGTCGAACTAACTGAATCAACAAAGTGTTCATAAGCAAGTAAGTGTTTGATTTAAACATGAGGGGACAAATCCTGAAGTTTTCACTCGGACAACACATCTGGCCTGAGGACACTAGAAGTACAAAATGATACTTTGTAAACAATTATTTCACATGAGATGCAGGAGGTATTTAGCTCTGCATATTTATTAATTTACTGCCATGTAATATGTGCTACATAGTCACTTTACAGACAAACCGGAGGACAGCATTTCTAAGAAGCTAACCATGTATGCACATATGTATTCAAAGAGGCTAATTATGAGATGAAGAATGAAAGATGATTATTTCAGACATGCAAGGGATGTCATTTAATTAGATTGAAACTTCATTGGTATATCTCATCTGGGACCTACACAGCACTGGCAGCCCTCCCCTTTGTAAGTGTTATCAGCTCCCCGTCCCCTCTCCATTGCTAGGATCCCACTGCCCTCCTCTCGTAAGAGGGTTAATGGGCTGGGGAGATCTGTTCCTCAGCTTCTTCAGAGGATACTTTCCCTCAGTCAACTTCCAATTTTAGTTTATCAGGGATCCATACTTCCTATGGATCAAGTACTTGCACTGGGCACCTGGTACCAAGATATGCCAACAAGTAGCATGGCTGCTCCCCCCACTTTATTTAGATAGGGATTTGGAATTTACTTATATACATTGGGGCAGAGTGAAGATCTGACACCCTCTTATTATAGTCATAGTACTACGAGAGCAAGGGAAGGCTGAAGTTTAGCCAAATCAAAGAACTGCAGACAATGGGGGGACTGCTGGTGCCAGACTCACTGTTCCCTCACTAAGAGAGGAATTACTACATAACAGGAAATTTCAGTTCATGGCTATGTTAAAGAACATGAATTGCTGAGGTTTCTTTGATGAAGTGGAATCCTATTTGTTCAATATTGGATTGGTTGCATCCATAGTATAGCTTGTAAGAAGAGCCCAGGAAGTTAGGCCTACCAATGACAGCATTCACAGGCCAGCGAAAAGGTATGGAGATCTGTCAGGAAGTAAACGTGCTAACTCTTCCTGTTTATCCCCTCTTCCAGGACACAGGAACTGGCAACTGGATGTGCTGGTTAAATAGCTCTGCTTCTTTCATAATTAGGTGCCTCCCAGCTTGAGGTGGCAGGACTAATGGGGGCTAGGAATTGGACTTATAAAAAGTCCTCATAGAAAGAGCTAAGAGGACTAAGTGGAAAGAACTAGAAGGAGCAGGTCAGGCTCCTTTGGAAAGCTCTGAGGGTAGGTCAGCAGGAACAGGGGACACTGGTGGATGGTAAACTGCAAAAAGGACTCCAGGGAAAGCAGACTGGAAGCTTACACTCTATAACAAGAGCTGGGAAAGACTTAAATGCAGTCTAGAGTGAGCTGAGAACTGTGCTACAAAAGAGGGGAGGGGCTAATGGGACAGAATATTCATATGTGTGGACATTTATTTTAATGTTTGTTATCCCAAAACTGATTAAATTTGTTTAGTGACTTAGCTTTCTTTAACCCTGATCAAGACCACTTCCCCAACATCCTTACTAAAACCTGTATTGTAACCTGAATTGTATAGCTCAGTAAATCACCCATATTAGCCTATGATATCAATGTACCCATGACACCAAAGACCATAGGGTCAGATTCTGAGAAGGCTCAGCCATGTCTTCAAGTGGGATGGAAATGAATTCCTTCACACTTTCAAAGTGATTTTAGCTTTGCAGTAAGACTGGTCTGGTCAAGAAGAGAGGTTCCAGAGATCTAACCTCACCTACAAGGGATTGTTGCTGGTTTCTCGCACCAAGTCACATACTCTGAGTGACTTGAAAAGCAGACAGTAACCAACATGGGACCAGCTTTCAGGTCAAACTCTCATCCTATTCTCCTTGAAAGAAAAGCTTATGCCCTGCTTCAGATATGATCCAAAACTCAATAAATCCTCCATATCTCAATATGTCCTTAATAATACATGTGCTCTGACCATGGCTGAGAAGACAGACAATTGCCAAGGGTAAGGATGCCACCCAAGGTGTAAAATTAAGATGATCATACTTATATTCATGCAAATTAACCTTCTTAGGTGCACTTGCCCTCCCAGCCAACTCTCCCAAGCCTGCCAGTTTATAAACAGTGAGTAGTGGCATCCAACTCAGACACACATAACTGCTGCAAGGCCTCTCTATCGCCTCCTTCTAGATTTTTTTCCCTGCTACTCTAGGCATGGAGGGAGTGCGCTCCAGCTAAGAGACATGATTTGCATACCCTACTCCACATGTATATCTGCCAATGACTAACCTGAGCCAAACCAGCCAGCCCACCATCTGACTATGCAAGGTGAAAAGCTATTAAGAAGACAGACTGAAGGAAAATAAAAACTTACAGGTTGGTTGGTTGGTTTGAGAGATGTTTCACAGCCTCTGGACCAAACTTCTCATGTTATATTAAAATGAAAATCAATGTTTTAAAATGTCATGGAAAGAGAATCACAGAACATAAAATTCAGAAGAGATGTAATAATATTATAACATATTTTATAAGTAATATAATTGCTAATATTTTGGGTAATAAAACCCATTGAAATTAAGATCTGTATGACACAAATATAGCACAGAGCTGTGGTTCAAAAATGTGAAGACAAGAGTGAATAACCACAAGCCTTGTGTAACTCTTCTACAGTAAGAATAACTAATATAGGAGGGAGTGAAATGAAAAGAGCTAGCAATGCATTTCCCCCCCAGCATATCAAGCAGGTTTTCATAAGGAAGCAGTGGTCATCAATCACTACCTCATTACCAGCCTGTCATCTGGGCTTAGGCTAAATGTATTCTGGCTGGCTGCCATACTAAATGTTCAATGAAACATCCTTAAGGCTCTCTACAAGTTCAGCTGAAGTCGCACATGCTATACATCAAAGAGGAACATTAGTGTTATCATAGCTTAATAAATAGTGTGATTCTGGCAATGTAATCCTATGTTCTAGAGCTATCTACCATTTCCAATATTATACTGCTTAAGTAAACAATCTTGCTGTCGTGTGTTAAGTTTATTTAGTGATAAATGCATGCATAGATAATTAGTCATACTGTTATAGATATACCTCCATCCTGCTGAAGCATGACTGGCATAGTATTTTAATGCACATAACATAATATAGTTTATCCCAAAATGTTTCTTCATAATGCATGCATCTTGAAATTTATTACCCAGGATTTATGTATTTGCCTTGCCAGAAAATTGTGATGATAGTAAAAGTAACCCTAAATATCAGTCTTTTAAAAATCATATTGACTTAAATATTGGCCTATTGTACAGCTGTGGGAATATAACACAGCAACTGAGGCTGTGTCAGCATTTCTGATGCAAGGTGAAAAGAATGCAGTTCCTATAGGCATAGATAGTCTTTACTTTTGTGAGTAATTCCATTGACTTCAGTGAGAATACTCAAAGAAGTCATGTTACTCAAGTGCATACATGCTTGTAAGATTAAGTCCTATATTTGTTTTATTGTCAAGTTTAAACATTAAAAATATGTTCCGATTGAAATATAACATGAGTTTTGGACAAAAAATATTTAACACCACCTTCACCCCATGTAAAATTTAGAAAGAGTAAATCAGTTTGGTCAAAATAGTCTAATGGGAAAAGCAGTTCAGGAAGGTTTTTTTGCAGTCTTAGAATGTAACACAACCACAACTTTGATTTAAAATAGTCTATTTGGCATGTGATTAGGCCATAATGTTGTATAATTAAATGTGAAAAGTGGTTCCAATACATCTTCAGACAGCGCCAAATGACAAGATAAGCTATTTTGAAATAGCATCAAAATGAGATACGCAATTTGTGTAACTCAAATTGCATATCTTATTTTGAGTGTAGACGCACCCTAGAGAACTAAGAAAGTGACACTGTGGCTTAACAACCAAGTAAAAGAAGCAGTGAGAGATAAAAAGTTAAACCCTAATGAGGAAAATAGAAAGGAGAATAAACTATGTCAAATGAAGTGTAAAAATATAATTAGAAAGGCCAAAAAGGAAGAACAAATACAAAAAAAGTGATAGCAATTTTTTAAAGTACCTCAGAAGCAGGAAGCCTGCTAAATAACCAGTGGGGCCATTGGACAATTAAGATGCTAAAGGAACAAACAAGGATAAGGTCGTTGTGGAGAAACTAAATGAATTTATCGGTCTTCATGGTTGAGGATGTTGGAAAGATTCCCAAACCTGAACCATTCTTTTTAGGTGAGAAATCTGATGAATTGTCCCAGATTGAGGTGTCATTAGAGGAGGTTTGAGAATGGATAGAGAATGAGCTTTCGAAAGCTCATCACCTAATAAACCATCTTGTTAGTCGTTAAAATGCTACATGACTGCTTTTTTTGTTACCTTAGCATTGGAAAATGTTCAGAAAGGGGCAACAAAAATGATTAGGGGTTTGGAATGGTTTCCACATTAGGAAAGATTAATGAAAATGGGACTTTTTAGTTAGAAAAGAGGTGGCAAAGGAGGGATATGATCAAAGTCTATAAAATCATGACTGATGTGGAAAAAGTGGTAAGTAAAAATTGTTTACTTGTTTCCACAATACAAGAACGAGTGATCACTAATAAAATTTAATAAGTATCAAATTTAAAACAAACCAGTGGAATTATTTCTTCACACAATGCATGGTCAACCTGTGGAACTCCTTGCCAGAGGATGTTGTGAAGACCAGGACTTTAAAAAACACTAGATAAATTCAAGTCAACAGGTCCATCAATGGCTATTATATTAGCCAGGATGGGTAGGAATGGTATCCCTAGCCTCTGTTAGTCAGAAGCTGGGGATAGGTTACAGGATGGATTTCTTGATAATTTCCTTTTCTGTTCATTCCCTCTGGGGAACCTGGCATTGGCCACTGTCAGAAGACAGGTTACTGGGTGAGACGGACTTTTGCTGTGACCCACTATAGCTGTTCTTATGTTCAGTGCCATTTTAGAGGTGCAGGCCAGCCTCATGGAGGTGGGAGATTTGAACCATTCTGTGTTCTATGGAAAAAGGGTTCTCTGACAGCTCTTAATAGACAAATGTGAAAGGATCCCAGTAGGGACAGGCCAATGAGTGGACAATGGATTTGTTGGCATAGCTGGGAGACTATGGAAAAGATCTCCTCCAGCTCATAACTGGAAACAGCATCTGTGGAAGGCTAAGACTAGCCTTAGGTTAAGAGAAGTGAAACCCTCATCTCCTAACAAGTACTCCTAAATTCTTCCATCCATGTGTAGAATAAATCATGTTCACTGAGGCATGTCTGGATGTGTACCACCAGTCTGCAAATCAGCCATGTGGCATTTGAATCTGTCCTGTATGGCAGAACAAGGGCACACTGCACCCAACTCCTGCTCAATACCACACATTCAGGCTCTGTCTACACTACACAGCTTTTAGTGACATAGGCATGTTTAACACCTCTGAATGACAAAGGATTTGTCATTCAACTGACAGTGTAGACATAACCTTAAGATAGCTATGTGCAGGGAAAGGAGAATTTCACCCTTATTGAAATGCATAATATTTTTCCAATGTTTAATTACTTGTTTTCTTAAAATAAACTGAGACTAAGCAACCACATTTATGAAACAGTAGGAGTTAAATTACACAAAATCAGGACAACTGGAGTTAAGGTTCTTTTAATCTCTTCTCTTGTATGCATACAATGCATTAGGAAATCTCATTAGCTGATCTCCCAACCTAGCCACAGCAAAGCCCCATAGACATCTAAAGTTAAAGCAAAAGATGTCACAAATATAAATCATCACAAAATTAAACATATTATCATAGTCTTCCCAAAGGAGCAGTTGTATCACTTGAATTATAGCATAGTGTAATATTTTGTCAAGAAATAGCATCACTATAATGGGCCTGATTCTCCCTTCTTACCTTCACTAATTTAACACCAGTATAACTCCATTGATTTCAGTGAACCCCCAATATTTATGAGATTTAGAAGCACTCAGGCCCCATCTATCATATATTGTATGGCAAGCATAGTGTTCTGGAACACATATCCACAAAATAATACAGAAAAGGTTGCTGTGTGACCCTATACCAGAATTTTCCTCACTTCAACCTTAACATTATACCAGTGCAATTTCTTACTTCTAATATTTTTTAAAAAGAGAATATTTTTGTCCATATGTGTAATTTCAATAGCTGCACATAATGCAAAATATGAACATTTAAAGGAAGTTACACCACATTAAGTTTAACCCTTATTTCTGTCGTGGATGATAGATGCAAGAATTCCAACTGAGTTGATTTTATGAACCAGTTAAATGATTTGTATTCAGAACAACATTAAAAATCCCCATGACAAAGTGTACTTGAACAAAAATATTCTGCTTGTGACACCTCCTTTACAAGTAATGTGTTTTCATTTTTCACATGTTGCATCTCATTTATTTTATTCAGGCACACATAGTTAAATCCGCAAGATATGGCAAGCTTCCAATACCTGTGAAATAATAAATCATTTCTTACAGATGTTTTCACTCGCTGCAAGGCTGCCGCTCATTAATCAAACATTATCAGTTTCTATAAGTGGCCAGTGCTAAACAGGAAAGGCACATCGTTTTGAGTTTTGACTTTTATTCACTGGTTATTCCCTGACCCTTACTACTACTGGATGCTTGTGAAATATGGAAACCCCTACTGTGTAGAAGATTTTACTACATGAATTCTGAAGTATTTTATAGAAGGAGAAACATTTTTTCTCCTAGCATTAAAATGAACAAAATCAGACTGCTCTTCTAAAATACAGCAAGATCCATTTAAAATCTCCCTTCTTTCTCCATCCCGTAAGTAATATATAAACATGTAAGTAAATATATATTCTGTGACATTTTAAATACTGTAATAATACTATATTGGCCACTACAGAAGATGTATCTTTTTCCATTTTAAATTATTAAAACTTAATTTCTGGAAACAAAACCCTGTGAACACAATCTTTTGAGAATGCAAAGAAAATGGAACAAGGGAAGCAAGAAGATATCAGATTTATTATCCTCATTATGGTTGCAGTTAGAAATTATTAGATTAGATTATTGGCAATTTCTCCCCTTTATAAAATCTCATTTTGCATTATTTTCTTGTTAATTTTGTTATTTTGACCTTACCACAAAATATTGTAAATTTATGGCTAAAAGTTAAGTTTGGGTAGGCACCATAATTTGTATGAGGTGAAATATAGAGATTTATACAGCAGCAAGAATCCCATAATAATAATACCACTTAGCTCTTTTATAGTACTTTATCAATAAATGGTAAGTACTACAGTTCCCATTTTATACATGAGGAAACTGAGGCATAGAGCTATGAAATATCTTTTGAAAGTCACACAATCGGTCAGCAGCAGAAATGGGACTAGAATCCACATCTCCAAAGTCCCAGTTCACTCCCCATCCATTAGATGGTGGCTCTCTACCTTCCAGGAGCACTTCAGTGCACTGAATATGGGCAAATTCCTGAACTTGTGGTGAGCCCTATTAGGTACATTTTCAGAAAAACAGGTGAAATCCTGACTCTACTAGATTCCATTTCTTCATGGAAGTGATGATTTCATCAGATAAGTATAAAAAGGGGTTTACAAGTTTTTATCAGTAAAAGTCTGTGAATTTTTTGGGAGATTTTACTGGCTTTTTCAAGGTAGAGTCGTGTGTGTGTGTGTCCTCAGCTTCAACTTTAACTATACAACAGGGGTCCTTAAACTTATTTGATCATGCAACCTTCTTTGTGTCTGCACTCACTGACGCCCTCCTCTACAAAAGCAGATATACTTCAATCCAGCTCTGAAGGCAGAGTGGAGAACAGCAGCTGCTGGCTCTAAGAGGAGTGCTGTGTAAGCAGCAGTGCAGAAGTCAGGATGGTAATGTGATAAGTAGTATTTGTCAATATCACTTTTCAGCGCAGACATAGGGTGTGTCTAAACTACATGGCTCCATCAATGGAGCCATGTAGATTAGGCTGATCGGCAAAGGGAAATGAAGCCACAATTTAAATAATCGCGGCTTCATTTAAATTTACATGGCTGCCGCGCTGAGCTGACGAACAGCTGACCAGCTGTTTGTCGGCTCAGCGTGCTAGTCTGGACACTCCCGCGCCAACCTGAAAGCCCTTTATCGACCTCCCCGTTATGCCTCATAGGATGAGGTTTACCGGGGAGGTCGATAAAGGGCTTTCATGTCGGCAGGGGAGCGTCCAGACTAGCGCGCTGAGCCGACAAAGAGCTGGTCAGCTGTTTGTCGGCTCAGCACGGCAGCCATGTAAATTTAAATGAAGCCGTGATTATTTAAATCGCAGCTTCATTTCCCTTTGCCGAACAAACAAATCTACATGGCTCCATCGACGGAGCCATGTAGTTTAGACATACCCTTAGTGCCCCATTGCCCACCCTGACTTCTATGCTGCTGCTGCCACATCAGGATTCACAGCCAGAGCCCTGCTGCCACCTCCTGGTGAGGGATTTGGGGGCAGTGGGAGGTGGGGTGTGGGAGGACAGGGAGAGGAAAACCTGGGCAGTGGTGTTTCAGCTGTTCCCATTACCCCATCCTCCCACCTCTTGGTTGTGCACATCTCTTCTGCATGAGTGAGGGCTGACTGCCAGAGCTCTTTAAAAAGAAAAAAAGACCCATCTCACTCCTCGCTTAGGAAACCAGCCCCCTAGTTTGGAATTAATAGAGTAACCCCTACTTTACACAATTAATCGAACAGGAACTTCTCTGGACACCTGCAGAAGGTGTATATTAAATCCTACATTTGACTGTTTCCTACTTCCTGGCACAGAAACTTGCCAGTTAAGGTCCCACTCCTCCATCTTTATAAAAACTCCAAATGCCATCAATAGGAGAAAGCTCACAAATTAGGGGAACAAAGTTAAAGTGGATTTAAAATACATTGCGCTCCATGAGTTTTGGCTGCTACATGAATTGGAGTAACTCTATGTTTAATTTAGACAGCACTACCTCCCTCAACAGTTGGCAACACTTTGCTTAGTCCTGGGCAATGGGAATGGGGCGTGACTCTGGGTCCTCTAGAACGTGGGAGTCCTGGCCAAAGGGGGCAGGATTAGGAGCTAGCCTCCCTCAGCCAGCCCTCAGCACTATCCAGAGCATATCGTGTTGAGCTCCAGAAGCAATTTAAAGAACCCAGGGTCCCTGCCTCTGTAGCTACCATGATAGTGGCCCAGAGCCCTGAGCCCTTTTAAATCACTAGGACCGGGGGCAAAAACCTCCTATGTAATCCCCCGTTTTCCTCCTACCCAAGCACACCTCACCCACACCCTCAAGGGCTATTGAAAGGGTTTTCAAAAGTTAGCATGTGGCTGTCTTCCTCAGTTTCTGCATTAGGGAAATTCTTTGACCCCTTTAATTGAACCCCTGCTCAACATAAAGGGCTTGATGCGTAGGGAAGAATCTCAGTCAATGGGGATATTGCACGATTACAGGATTCAGTCCACACGTGGCAGGTTGAAACACTGTATCTGGGATTTGCCTTAAATATTTTTTGCCAGCTGTTTTGTTATGTTTTGCTAAGTAACCAAGTTAAAGCACATCACCCTGACAAGCCTCAAACAATGTGAAACATGTATATAGTAGTTGTATTGGGTCTAGTAGATGACCAAACATGGAAACCATCTGCAATAAACTCAGTTTTGCTTTCTCAAATCTCCTTGTTTTCAAATTCAGATTATCTCTCAGAGCTTTAGCTTTTATTTTTCCTCACCAAAAATGATATTTGCTCTTGGCCACTACCACAATATAAATCCTCTGTTTCTTAAGAAAGGTACAGAATATTCACACTTGAATCACTTGCAAAATGAAATAATAGATGGGATTGCAGCACATTTTTCAATGCACAAGTGTTAAATGTTAATAGTAATTACAATATTTATGTATTATTTTACATGTTCTTCACCCACTTACTGGAGAAAACCCCCAACTTATCAGAGAAAAAAGAATATGCATTTTGATTTACTGAGAGAATGTGTGACAAAGGCTAACAATGTCCTTCTAAAATAATGACAAGGTCCTTCAATTCCAATACTCACTAAACTGTTAGAATCTATTTTAAAATACACACCATATGTAAATAAACCACCATCTGTCATCATTACATCCACAGATACAAATAGTTTCCAAGAAACCACAAATGTACATTAATAATCAATTATAATGTTTTTCTTACATGATTGAGACATGAATGAACAAAAAAGTAACTTTTTTCTACATTTGAAAAAAATCTGACATTTATTATCTCTGTTTCTTAAAAAGTAGCGGTTTTTTTGCAACTAATAAGCTTCAGCACAATTATAAAAGCAGCATTAAAGACTAATCTACTGAATCTTGTTGACCCTTACATTCTTATCACTGATTTTTTTCTTTGACGCTCTAATCACCAAAGACCATTAATTAAAAAGAATTTTGAACAAATGACATACTGAACTTCTGATACCAATTTCAACTTTCCACAACAGTACATGTCTTAACAGGCTGCATTTCTAGCATGAATCTATTCTCTAAAAATAATTGTATATAAAGAAATAAGAAGTATCTGCAAAAATATAAACTGAGACAATGGACTTACTTATCAACTAGACTTCGTTATGAAAAACAGAAATTAAACAATATGATTTCGTATAAAATAAAACATTGCCAAAGGCAAAAGACTTGAGAAATATTTATTAGATAAGCATGTAATTTGTTAATGATTATTTGAACTCTTTGATTATTTAGTATGCTTATTTGTATCTAACAATCTTTTGAAGTGGTTTTAAAAATAAAATTTAGAATACATTTTTGAATTGGAGATCTAACACCATGTACGAACTCACAGCATAGCCTAGATTCAGGAACAGTGAAGATAGCACTATATATGCTGACCCATCATTACTATGCAAACATAAACCAACACTCTAACCCTAACAGCCTAACACTCATTGGTAACATCCCTACTCTTTCAGGAATTGTCCATCGATTAGAAAATGTAAACTACCCAAAATTATGAGATAGGTTTGTATGTGGTAATGTGCATGGAAGATAATCAAAAAAATTTTGTTTATGTGGAATGGCAAACTCAGTCCAAAGTTGGTAGGTTAATATAGCAATCTGCTGTACCACCCATGGTCATGGAAATATTTGTGCATACATGTTAAATGTTCTCCTAAAGAATCTACAATGAAGTCTTTTCGCCTTTGTACATGATCGCAGTTTAATATACATATTTACCAGATGCATATTACCATAATGTTTTTTTTTATATCACGCATATCAAAAAAATCCAGCCTCGGCAGAAAGAGTTAGTCAATCATGCTAAAATGTAAAGAAAAATGTTAAAGTAAGATCTAACACGAGGAAGTGACAACTGACTCAGAGGCCTGGATATCTCTATTAAATCCAAGTGTCAGATATTACAGCAAAAAAGTTTACATAGCTTAATAAGAAATGTATCATATTATTTTAGTACTTGAATGTTTCTTCACACATATTTGTTGCCAATCTCATTAAAACTATACTATATTATCGATACACTATGCCTTCACTACACTGGCATGTGCTACCCATAGCATTTTGTTCATTTTTTTAAAAAACCTGTTACATTGTATCAATACTGAAAAAGTATCTGATATGAAAACTAGAAATACTAATGGACTTGAAACGTTTTATAATTGACTTGTGCCTGAACCAAGCAGCACAGATTTCCTCTGATATAGGAAACATACTGTAAGAAGGGGAAGGCATAAAGTTGTGTCTACACTTGCACTTGCTAATCAAAACTTTTGTCATTCAAGGGTGCTTAACCCCTGCCCCACCTCTTTGACCAGAAATGGCAATATTTAGCTGTGTGTGCATGTTGTGCATTCACAAGCACACTTGTGAATGTTGCTTTGTCAGTAGGAGTGCTCTCCTAATGAGAAAGACAAACCCACTAACTGGGGGTGGGAGTATTTTGTTGGCACAAAAACATTCACAGACATCAATTTTAAGCATAAGGGCTGTGTTGACATAGCATTGTCACTAAAAGCTGCTCCGTGTAGACATACCCTAAGTCAGTGCATGTTATGCTCTGGCCATCCCAGTCCATTAACAGTCAGAGACTGCTCCTGCAGATAAAAGACTTAAACTGTCCCTCTTTCAGAATTTCCAAGGATCAGAAGAGTCCCCTCCTCCTGCAAAACAACTTATGAGATGGGCCAAATGGAACAGAAAACTTACTAAGAAAACATATCAAAGTGCACCAAAGAAGCTTCTCTTCAAGAGACAAGCTTGGGGGCCCATGGCGCTCACTAATAAGATGAAGTCTTTCATCCTTAGGGATGTTAGAGTTTGCAGACAAACAGTTGTCTTGCAGACACAGACGGCACTGTGCACGGTCTGCTGATGCGCCATACCCTAACCCTGGCTACACTTGCGGCGCAGAAGTCAGCCGAGCGCTACAGAGGGAGGGGAAGAGGGGTGGAGTGGTGATGTACACGGCCGGGGGTGGGGCCTGGCTGTGTATGTCACTGCCCCACCCCCCTTCGCCTCCCGCTGAGTCGCTCGGCTGACTTCTGCACCGCTCAGCTGGGCCGCTGCGGGGGAGCAAGCGGAGTAAGCAGCCATTTGGGCTCCCCCGCAGCGGCCCAGCTGAGCAGCGCACAAGTCAGCCGAGCACCACAGCAGGAGGCTAAGGGGGGCGGGGCGGGGCGGGGCAGGGCGGTGACATGCGGCGTGACAGCGGCTCCAGGCCCCGTCCCCTGGCCATGAACGTCACCGCCCCACTCCCTTTCGCCTCCCACCGTGGCTCTCAGCTGACTTCTGCCAGGCCGCTGCATGGGAGCAAGTGGCGCAAGTCACTGTTTGGGCTCCACGCTCCCCATGCAGCACAGGGAGTGCGGAGCCCAAATGGCCGTTTGGGCTCTGCAATCCCCGGAGTGAGAGGCAGGAGGGGGAGGAGAAGAGAAAGAGAGAGACAGAAAGAGAGGCAGGAGGCGGAGAAGAGCTGAGAGAGGGAGAGGGGAGGCAGTAGGAGGAGGGGAGAGAGAGAGAGAGAGAGATGGAGCGAGAGACCGGAGGCTCAGGAGAGAAGACCGACGTGGAGGAGAGACCTGAAAATCCCATCTTATGACAGGCTAATTGGCTAGTTGACAATAGAGCTTTAAAAGAAGTGCTATGTATACACAATTCCCTTACACATTTCTACCTTATTCAATATTTATCTTTTCTTTCTATAAAGATTTCAAATACAAAAATACTTAATATAACTACTTGATTAAATTATAAACATCAGTTAAAATGTATTAAACACAATATATTTTCTAATGTTGCTCCCAAGTTATGAAAGAGTCATGATGGGTGAGGTAATATTTTTATTGGACGAACTACTGTCATACACCTTGCCTCTATGAATTTTCTAAGGTACTTATACATTTAACTGCTTCAAACAATACGAGCCAAATGTAAATACAAAATTGAATTTCACATTGCATTTAGATGGGCATGTTCTTTCAGAAAGGAGTTCAGCATCTTAGAAACAGGAGAGAATTTTGTGAAACATCTGCAATAGAGATTGTTATGCTAAGTAGTTTCTTGGTAGGAAAGATAAGTAAATAAGAGCATGAAAATCTGTGTAATTTGCAAGTGAATAGGTTAAGGATGCCCAAGGGCAGATTGTTAGTATTTTCTGGAAGTGTCTTAAAATTATTAGTAATAAATAAGCTGTTTTGTGCATCTGATCCCAAAAAGCTTCCACTGTCTAGCACTGCTGATATGTATTAAGGGCCCACTAATATCAAGACAAACAATGTAGCATTAGAAGAGCAGATTACAGTGATTGTCGTCAGAAAAAAAAAGCCTTGAAAATTAAAAAAAAATTTCTTGTGAAAAGGGACAAAAATTGATATTCTCTATAAATAAATTCATGCTTCACTGAAAAAGAAGTGCAAGCACCCAATATAAATTGTTTTTTGTACACAGTTCCTCTTCTAATGCAATTTTGCTTCCTTTGTTATAAGGAGGCTTTAAAAATATTTTGTTTCAAGTATTGTACAAGAACAGAATATCAACTATGTTGAGGAGGTTTAGTTCTTTTTCTTAGAACTGATATATGATCAGTTTTATTTACAGATGTTCAACCATAATATCGGAATACCTTTCATACCATGGTAGTGAAAATAAAAAATTAACTCACTATAGAAGGAATTTGATACCAGTCTAAGACTTAGATTGTACTAGGATTAAATTCTTCTCATCTCCATGGAGCCCACACTTGGGATCAGTACCTTCCTTGACATGTTAGCACGGGGCAAAGAGCTGAACATACATTTGATTGAGCCTCTGTATTGGTCCTCCTAGATTTAAGTACACAATCTTGTGCAGGGGATTCCTCCATTAATACGTAAGAGGCAAGAGCACATCCTTTTTGACACAGCCCATGATGGAAAGACTATTTCAAATTTAAAAAGTATCTAATAGATAAATCATTCTGCTTCCATGAACATTTTATGGCAATTTTAATGGTCAATTTGTTTCTAGCTCCCTCTGATAGCAAGACAGTAGTATAGTCTCCATTCCCATCCAGGCTATGTCTAAAAATTCTGCCATTGCTTCTTTGACAACATCCCTCTTTTTCAGACAGCTAAAACTCTCATCTATGCCTTCATGTCCAATCTTGATTGTTTCAACAGCAGCATCTTTGGCCTTCCTGATGCCCTCCTCATCCTTCACACCTAAAATGATCTTCCTGGATTTTAATCTCTCATTGGTTCCTCATTCTGCATCCCATAACATTTAAACTTCAAGCCTGATTCTCCATGGCTCTGCAACCTGCAACCTGTCTTTTACATCATTGCAACAGGGAAGGAAACAGCTTTTCTATGCCCTGCATGTTTCAGGCCCTCTTTACATGTCTAGTCTAGTCTCCCAGTCAATTGCCCAATGTCCCTTCCGCTGCATCAGAATTGATCTGTTTCACCCTCAAGTATCTTTTTTTTCACATTGCTTCCAATATGCAGATAGTCTCTGACTCATGAGACCACTACTGTCTTCATTAAAATCTCTCCAGAAAATTCCCTTCTTCCCTTCTATAGCAAGTGACAAGTTTTATCTTGAATAACTAGGTGATCGTACCCATGTTAGCATCACTTGTCCTGGTGACATCCTATTTCTATCTGCAAAAATGAGCTATCGATATCCACAATGACATCTACAGATATGGATGCCTGCAGATACAAAATGGATATCTGAAAATTTAAAGGGCTCTATCCATCTTTATTGGGGGTGGGGGTTCCTCTCTCCAGCACTGTCATGTCTGAAATTTAGACTAAGTTGTTTGGGGACAGAGTCTGTCTTCTGTCAATACTTTTGGATGCAATATAACAACACAGCACAACAGCAAAATAAAGACATAAAAACAAGAACAAACATGGAAAACATTTCTTTATCCTGCACTGTCTAATGACTTGACCCTGAAAGATACACAGTGTTTTAAGCCCATGAATTCAGCAAGGCACCTAAATATGGGCCTGACTTTACTGGATCATCATCAGATTGCTCAGGGAATAGAGAACTAGATCTGAGACTCCAAGAAACAGAATCTATCACTTTTGAAATCCAGTGATCAATGGGAAAGTTCTTCTTGGAGGTGAAAATTTTAATAGTAAATGAAGGGGGAAAAGAAAAATAATAAACAGCAAAGGAAAAGGGTAAAAAACTAGAATGAAGTGAGACAGGAAACCAATTTTACATGATATTCTTTCCTCCATAAATCTGCATGCTGGCCATGGTCCTATGCACCTCATATGCAGATATAATGTTCTCCACATTTAGTTTATGGATCAGAAGTAAGATGCACAATTTTCTGTAACACCAGCAAAATGAACATCTGTTCACTTTTTGCCATGTAGGTTTGTATCTGTGTGGGTGGGTGTGAACAGAGCTCTTGATGTGTAATATTCTTCCCATCTGCACACCAGGTGGCACTGCATAGTTAATCAGAAGATAATAACAGGCATGAGGAGATTACTTACTTTTTGGGGAGAAGGTAGTAAATCAATCTCACAACTTTTTAAAAAATGAGGTGCATCAGTGCTTGGATTTTTAATTTCATTTTGGTGTGTAATTTTGTTACAATCAATGAGATTATTTGGTGACACCATTGTTTTAATGCTATGTTAATTAACAATGAATGACTGCAATTACTGCAGAGGTTCTGTACACGAGGTATTTGATTTATTCCCTTTGATGTACTGATTTAACCCTTGCAGGTAGGACACACGATACAGTAGAAAGGACTCTCTCTCAGATTTTTTTGCATGATCATGTAAAATATTAACTAAATTTCCATTAAATGATACAGCCTCTGGGGAATCTGGAATGGTGTAACAGATGCTAAGCAATCCAGGAAGAAATAGTTATTTTACACAAACCAAATGCTAAGTGTTTCCAAGTGCAATACAGATATCAAACATGTAAAACTAATAAAACTCATTTGAAATTAGAGATGAAAAATACCCCATTAGATAATGAATTATCCAACCTCCTGGAACTAAAGGAATGATCCTTTCTTACTGCATATTTTATAATGTTTTCTTCAGTCAAATTGTAAAAGACTCAAGCAATGGAAATTATACCACTTCCTTTCGCAGATTAAATTCCTAAAATTTGAACAAGATTTTCAACTGTTCATTTTGACCTCAGTGTCCATCTCCTTAGACCACTTAAAACAATGTCATTCTGCCTCAGAGCTTATAAACTTTGGATATTGTGAGTACTTTTTTGGTCCCAGCTATAAATATTCAGTGCTAAACTGTGTAACCTATATTCAGATGGGTGCATCCTTACTCACTGATGCAGTACAACTGAAGTCAATGTGAGCAAGTACTCACTCTCATATTAGTAAAGGTTATGCAAGGGGGCTCTATGTAAGAATGGACGCCATACTGAAATTCATGAGGTAGCTTATTTTATGTGTTGATATTTCAAACATGAATTTTTTTTTTACAGAAATCTTTTCCTGTCCGACTGGATGGTCTAAAGAAATCAACTTTAAAAACAACAAATAGTCTGGTAGCACTTTAAAGACTAACAAAACATGTAAATGGTATCATGAGTTTTCATGGGCACAGACTGCTTCTTCAGTGACCATAGTGTCCGAGTGTTCTCGAATCAAGTCATCCATGAGCTGAAAACTAAATGCTATTAACTAAAAGGATTCACAGACCAGATTTTTGCTATTTGCTAAGAAAGCCAACATTTTTGGATGTGAACTGAAAGATATAAGAATGTTCATGCTAGCAACTGGTGCAACCATGGCTACTCTACTATTTTTAGCCCACTAGCTTGATTAACACTAGTGTGGGTGTGTTCACCTCCAGATCCCATACAGACACTCATGGTCTTACTGAAAGTTTGTGGGACTTAAGCATGTAAATCACTTTTGAAAGTGGCATTTTGAACATATAAGCTTAGAGTCGTCTCTGATAATCAGATGTAAAGAATATATATTCTGTGTGCTAAAACTGGGGAGTGTAAATATTATTTAGCAACCCTAAACTGTAGTGCAGATGTCACTCTACATATCAGTGTAATCTCTTAAAAGTCTGAATAGGACTTACATTTAATAGTATTTTAGCTGCTATTAAAATATTTATACCTTTTTCATTTTTATTCAAATAAATATTTATATATGAAGCAACTGTGTTGTATTTTCTCTTCACAGGTGACTATAATACTCCCTGAGGTCTTGAAAGATGAAGTCCTGGCCTGCAAATAATGTAGCTAACCTTCAAGCAGAAACATAATAAAAAAAAGTGTTCAATCCTAAAAATCAACCAAAAGATACAGTAACTGCAGCAGGGCATTGCAAGGACCTGTTGGCTCATGCCTATGCTGTGCTGACGAAGTCACTCGGAGGCCATAAGGTTCAGTAACCACTGGTGCAGTTTCTTTTAGGTTGTGCTCTCACCACCTTTTCACCATGTACAACTTGGGTTCTTGTGCCCACACACAGGAGGCAAGAGCTGTCACTTTGATTCCACTCCCTCACTCTCTTCTCTTTATTTTCTTCCTCTCAGTTTTTTATATAGCCCCAAGCTACTGGAGTGGGCTGATGACTCTCCTTCACCAATTAGGTACAGATTTTCTCTAACCAGCTTCAATTTGTTTCCCTTAATGGGACTTGATATCACAGAGGGCTGGCTCAGCAGTTCTTGTCTAGTACCCTCTCACAGTAACCCAGAGCACAAAAAGTGTTCTGTTTCCATAGGACTTATTGTGATACCTCCCAAAGGTACCCATGGTTGCGAAGCACCTCATTACTATCTTTCCTTAGCAGGAAGCCTTGGCTGTGCTATCCCAGCAACCGCTCCCTGATAACTTCAGCTATAAGCAAACAGGTATTTTCCTTTCTGCATACAAAGACCCTGTTCTCCCTCATGCAAATTAGTTCTAGGTACACTCCAATCTTCAAGTTTTCCAGCCTCTCACATGGAATGGACAGCCCCTCATCTCTAAACACTTCCAGAATCCACAGATTCACTATTCACAAAAGCATAGTACCTACCAACTTAGCAGCAGCGAACCCTCTGCCGATTTGCAGGGAGGCGGGGGAAGCCCCATGCAGCCGCTGGCAATAGGCCGGCTTGGGAAACCCAGCCACCAGCTTGCAAGCGGGGGCGGAGGAGAGGGAACAAGGTGTCCGGTGAGGGGGAGTCAGCAGGGAATGGAACGGCGAGTGGCAAACCCTCCGCCGCTTTGCAGGGAGGTGGGGAAACCACAGCCGCCAGCAACGGGCCAGCTGGGGAAATCGTGTTATTCCAGGGACGGTCATGCAATTCAAAAAACGTTCCCTATAAAAAAAATCGTGCTATTGCGAAAACTTGTTAAGCGGCCAAGTGTTAAATGAGGAATTACTCTAATCTGTTTGAAGGCGTGTTACCTCTTGGTGACCTGTCTTTAATTCTAAGGCTGTAGGAGCATAAATTCCAATATACATATAAATACACACACCGCTATATACACACTCATCTCTGCACATATATTTCACAAAGATTATAGCGACCAATGGGGGACAGTCTATTAGTAGAAACCTTGTGTGACACACTGTGGTGAACTAGAACATAAATAACAGGCCTAGAACCCTGTGCCCTCTCCCAGTTGGTGCTACAGGTCCATTGCTGATGATGGGTCGCCAGCGTTCTTGCACATAGCAGCTACTGATTTGAGATTTTTCTTGTAAGGGCTAAGTTTTTAAATTGAATTGTAAACTTGGTCACACATATTCTGCTTGTCCATATTTTTGCACAAGCAGAACCTGCACTAAGCAGGTAACTAAGTGTTACTATGTGGTGCTGGTAGGTAAAATAAGAAGTTCTGGTGCCCATTTGCAAATTTGGCCATAAAAGCTTAATAGAGATTTAACTCATCTTGGTTAGATTTTAAAAACAATAGCAGAAACGTGACAATGTAAAAACCAAAGCTAGCAGACAATTTGACTCTCAAAATGATATTTTAAGCATTTACTTCTATCCATGTGTTTCCATGCTTAACTGCCATTTTTAAAAACACTTAGTAAACTACAATGCCAAAAGCTTTAGAAATTGAGAATTTAGCTAAATGGAAGTGAAAAGGAACAATCACTGAGGGTGAGTAAGCACAAAAGGAATCATGCCATATTGATTTAAATTACTCCTCTCCCTTTCCCCCAGATGCAGCATTCTAGCCCTGTGTAGAAAATGTCAATTATACAAATGTTTAAAATCATTTTTTTTTGTTCCACACAAATGGCAATGCTGACTTGGCCTCAAACTAACTTTTATTATTGTCATGAGGCATGAGGTGAATTCAGCTGTCCAAGAGTAAAAACTGTAATTCACTATCACTTTGCCCTTCCGAATTATAACTTTCAATAAAACAACTGAGGTTATGTGTACCAGAAGACTCTACTAAGCTGCAATCTCTGTGGAAAGAGAACCATGATAGGACCACATGTGGGGCAGGGATGAAGCAAGCCACTCTGTGAAACCTCCAGAAATAACAGGAACATGGTGTTAACTCACTCCACATAATGTGATAATGGTAGGTTAAAGGAAGCAACTGGAATATATGGGAAGGCTAATATTATCCCCTTTGATTGATAGTGTCTGCTTGTTATTTGTTACTTAGATATACAGTCTGGAGATTGTGTTGGATCCCCATCTACTGTTGGACAATAACATTACTGCAAAGTCCAGGCATGCATTTTACTCATTTGCTTTCTCTTGGATACAGACCATGCTATGGTAATACATGTCCTGGTTGCCTCGTGCTCCCTATGAATTATTACTCTGCACTCTATGTGGTCTGCATCTTATCTGGAAAATTAAGCAGGTGCAGAATGCAGCAGCTCGTACATTAAGTGATAACTCTTCGAGACAGCATATATTATCAGTGCTCCATGACATATATTGGCTGTCAATTAGTTTCTGGGTAGAGTTTATGGTGTTTGTTTTACACATAAACATCTCAATTCTATAGGATATACCTACTTGAGAGACTACCTCTTCTTATGGCAATATGTCACAGCTGGATTCAATACAGGACTTCAAGCTTGATTTGTTTCATTATAAAAAGATGGGAGCTGCTGATAAAACATTGTCTGTGAGGGTTCCTTTCCCAAGGTCTGAAATTGCTCAAATTTGTTGCGAGGGCATACTACAAAGCCTGTTTGAATGGCAATTGGTGGAGGGCTGATGCAGATGAGAACAAGATTTGTTTGGTTGAAAAGCATGGTGCAGGTTTAACTATGTACTGGTCAAGGGTTTGAGAAAGAAGTGCTTCATGTTCTGGTGGAATTCTTCTTTGTGACTCCAATGTTCTTTATACTCTCATATTATATATATATATATATAGTTTTTTTCCTGAAGGATGACAGAATGTATCTAGCAAGTGACAGAATTAATATATAGTCACACACTTACATACACATGCTTTTGGTTGAGTTTCCCTTTTGCATGGAGTTAGCACAAAAACCAATTCTAAAGTTATTAAATAAAAAAAGGAGAGTTTGTAAACTCTACCTCCAGACTGAAGCCTCACCATGTTTTTCTTCTATATGCTTGCTAATATTAGGAATACAACCTTACAATGTCCACTTTCCACATGTGCACTCTTCTTCTCACTTAGAGCCATTTCACCCCCTATTTCATGACACATTCCTCTTCCTGATGCCAAATTCCAGCCAAGTGATGCTCAGGGTCCTCCAGGCAATTTCAGCCTCTACTTACCAAGACATTTGTCTCCACTCAAGCCATAAAACTTGTGGACACTAGTTCACTCCCACATCTATGAAATGACCACATCTTCAGGTCCTTCCTCACTTCCAAGAGGCATCCCATCAAAGATCTCACTGCTCTGGGAAAAACTTAGCCTCTGGTACTCACTTGCATTTCCATCTTCCTCTGCCGGTGCTCAGAGTGTAAGTGGAATGAGAACACTAGTGATCACTGAACATAAAAAGGAATGCTAGCTAGACCTTGAGGCAGCACTCCAAATGGGGGCATAACAAGTTGGTTGGGGGGAAGTCAAGAATGCATTCATTCACGCATGCCTGCTAGCCTCTGGCAGCAACAGTTGTTACGAGTTCACAGTACCTTTCACCAGCCTTTGTATACATCTATTACATTCTGCTCCCCTTCTGTTTCCTAAAGCATTCTGCTTACATGTGGCACTACGCAAGTGGTACACAGCACCTCTGCTTATCTACTAAAACTCTGCTCATATACCCAACATTCTTACAGAAGTGCAACCACTACTTGGCTCCTTGTACTTATTTGTGAGACACAATGTCTATATTTACCTAAAATTAACTGCCTTTGATTTTTAAAATTTACTGTGTCAGAATAATCTTTTTGAGTGTAACCTCGGAAACAAACACAGTCGCTCTCTATGAAATCCAGCTATTCTACAGGTAAAATACACAGTGGTAAAATTTACAATTAATCAGCAATGACAAAGAAGTCTTTAAATGTTTGTCTATGTTGCAATAGCTAACATTGCTGATGTTGTAAGGCTGGCTGATAGTTTGTCTTAGCTATTGGATGTTGAAAACACAAATGCTTATTTATGCATTTCTCTCCTAACTTCTGGTATTTTATAAAACAGTTATCAGAACAACAGTCAAACTGATTAAAGCAAGAAAGAAGATAACTTGGCATATTTCCCTGTGTACAATTATATAGAAATATGAATACATGGAAATTCCTACATGTGGAAAGTCTCTAACAATGAGAGGATTTATATAAATCACCATGGTTGGTGGTATAATCACTTGAGAGAATGAACCTGAAAAGCTTATTATACTGAATACCCAGATGGCAAACAACAGTTGTCGCTGTACTAAGAATTACATCTCTGTAATCAATAATAGGAAGGAACAGTTGGACAACTTGTTTCCTATTATGTTCATTTAGGCAATGCCTAGATCAATAAAGCACATTAAGCCTCATACCAACTGTAGATAATATATGTTCAACATGCCTATCATATGTCAGGGATGGATACTGCTGTACTCAAACATATAACCTACTCTAAACAAACATTAAATAGCAGAAATGGTTTAAATATCAGGTGGGCATAGGCAACTGGTATCTGTAAGGGGACAGATGTATGGAGGGCCACCTTTAGGAACAGGAAGGCAGTCTGAGGGAGCACTCCTTTTAGCAATCAAATTTTGGCAAGGGCATAGTGGGACAGTGCACCTCCTGGGTGTTACCATGAGTCACCTATGCAGGTGGATATTTTTATAATGGGAGTGGAGATGAAATTATTATTTTAGTTTAAATAGAGTTCAAAGGCAACTTCTTTTATAAAAAGTCAGCTGCTACCATAATTCAAGTTAGCTTTAGAATCTGTGAAGGATGGTCAATTCTTACAGGAAAAAGAAAAAGCATTAAAGCACAATATAACTGGCTTATATATTCACTAGATAATTTTGTGGCTATAGTAAGCTGTTCACAAACACTAAATATTGTTCTTACATGTCCCTCAGGCTAAAATAGCAATTATTTATAATAACTTTCAGTATATCTACTTTTGAAACTTTTCAGTAAACAATAAGTAAAGCCAATCAAACTAAGTTTCTGAATGGCTCGTTGAACTATCAAATGAATGTTTAAGTTTATGTTTAAACAAACTTAATAAAAAAATGCCCATAAAATATTATTTTAGAAACAAAACACTGCAATGGCACACTGACTCTCTTTCCAGCTTTCAGAGTGGCAGAATAAGAGTGAATGTGAAGTTCTTCCTCTATCAGAAAGGAAAATGGAAGTGACAGTGGAAAGCATTGCTTTTGGTTATTTAACTTTGCAGTTTGAAAGCCATCTCATGGGAAGCAACTCAACTCTCTTAGTAAGCTCTCATGAAGTATATCTATCTATTTTTCAAAAGGGCATGCGACATCAAACTGAGAAAACCTGTAGGCTGTTTTGTTCCTAGTTTTATTATTTATTACATACATATCTACAGTAAACTGCACAGAGTGTTCAGATAAGTAATTTGTATATACTGGAGATGAATTTCTGTACTTTTAAAGTTCATGAAATATGCTGAAAATTCATGTCTGTTAGCTACAAATACAGTATGAGCTGCAGCAGAGCAAGGTTCTTTATTCTACCATACCAATGTCTTTCAAAAACAATTTACAGGGAGCCCATGGTGCAATAGGTTAGGTCTGTCCTCAACACTATTTAATTTTTGGTCTTTGTTAAGACATACAGACACAGTGCCATTTAGTGCCAATTGCTATGGGTTTTTTTTAGCAGATGCTCACCTGTTCAAACCCATCCAAATTATTTCACGCTAATCACTGGATTGACATCGGGCACCAATACCTTACAGTACCTACCAGGGAGAGCCAGATTCAAATCATAAGGAGAGATTTTTTTTCTCAATATCCCAATTGGTTTACAATGAAGATGTTTAAACTATCTTTCTAAGACATTGAAATACAAACCATTTATTGGCAAAAAATCATTCTTATTTTCAGCAAAACAAAATAGCGGAGAATGAAACAATCCTACCTATTCCAATAAAGACTGCTGTGTAACCATCTTCCTTCAAGGTACTGAGTGTCATTCCTTCTATTCCAAGGCCTTTCCCACAAACTATCTAAAATAAAACATTACAAATATTTATTAAGTAATTTGAAATTGATCATTAAAATGGTTTAACGTCTATCATATTCCTCTTATTGGCATCTCAAAAAGTTTCATAATGATCTATCAAATATAAAAATATCTTTTCCAAGCTAGACTTACAGGGCCAAATACTTAGGTTTGAACAAACTAATTTTAGTGTATGACTCAACGTTAGGTATGGAGCATAAAAAAGGCATAAAGTCAACTTTGTATTTCCTGATAGTCGGGGTTACTTTGATTCCTGGAATAGCAGCAGTCAACAAACAAACAGAAAAAGAAAACAAAAAACTGTGTATGGAACACAGCAGCACAGCAAAACAGTAGTTTTAAATGGTTGTACACTTGAACCTCTTAAAACTGGCAACCCTGGGAAACAGAGTATGTTGGATAGAGGAATTTTTGCAGCTCATGGGAGAAAACTGGGTTGGGGTCTCAGAGAGAAGGAGGGTGCGTGAGGGGGATGGGAGTGTAGGATCTAAGCATGAGTGGGGTGGAGGTGGGTTCTTACCTGATGCCCCATTCGCAGGGGCTGACATGGATCTGCACCACCTGCCACTCCCAGGCACTGAACCCCCACCACTACTCTTCTCTGCGCTACCGTTACCCTGGCTTGGGGAAGTGGCAGCATGCAGAGCTGCTCCCTCCTCCCCTGCCAGGCTCTGAACCATGGGTGTCTCCAGATTAGGGACACCCAGAGTATAGAGATTCAGGTGTATTTGATACCGAGTTAGTAATAAAATACCCCACATGAAACTCAATATTTTAGAATGCTTATCTGGGAGCAAAGCACCAGTCTAGGGAATGTGTGGCAAACAAAACAATCATCCAGCCCATTAATCAGGAAAAAAGTGTTGGGGGTTACTGTGAAAAAAATCATCATGTCACCAGTCTATTGCACAGCAGTAAAATGGAGGCAAACAGGGCACTAGATTGATATTCTGACATGCTGTTAATTCTAACAAATAAGGCAATACTACAGGCAGTACTAGTCACTGTACCAAAGGAAAGGTAATAGAGCATCACTTGGTGTAGCAAAAGATCAGACAGCCCAGATTCTGCAACTGGACTTTACACCAACAAGCCCTGCTCTAGTCAATGGTGCTTTTTGTGGGCATAAGACTCAACTACAGGATCAGGACTTAAGACAATATTTTATTCCATGAATTTTTATTCTGTGGAAAGGTTAAGAGAACTGTACTCATTCATGAAAATAGACAAGAATTCAATGGAACCAAACAGAAATTTTCTAAATTAAAAAAAAAATGGGCTTACAGGTCAGATCAAAGGCCCAATATTATGTCTTCCAACAATGGCCAAAGCCAGGTCCCAGAGGGAATGAACAAAACAGGCAATCCCAGCTCATTCCCAGCTTCTGACAAACAGAGGCTAAGGGCCCCATCACTAACAATTCTGGCTAATAGCCATTGATAGACCAATGAATTTATCTAGCCCTTTTTTTGAACCCTGTTATAGTCTGGGCCTTCACAACATCCTCTGACAAAGAGTTCCTTAGGTTGATTCTATGTTGTGTGAAGAAATTCTTCCCTCTATTTATTTTAAATCTGCTGCCTATTAATTTACTTTGGTTACCCACAATTCTTAAGTGATGAGAAAGAGTAAATTACACTTCCTTGTTTACTTTCTCCACACCAATCATTATTTGATAGACCTCAATCATATTTCCCTTTAGTTATCTCTTTTCTAAGCTGAGACGTCCCAGTCTTTTTAATCTCTCCTTATATGGAAGTCATTTCATACTCCTAATAATTTTGTTGCCTTTTTCTGAACCTTTTCCAATTCCAACACTTTTTTTTTAGGGATCCCATCTGCACTCAGTGTTCAGGATGTGGGCTTACCAATGGATATACAGAGAGGCAATATGATATCTTCTGTTTCATTATCTATTGTTTTCTTCATGATTCCCAATATTCTGCTTGCAATTTTGACTGCCACTGCACATTGAATGGATGTTCTCAGAGAACTAGTCACAATGACACAAGATCTCTCTCAAGTGGAAACAGCTAATTTACAATCTCATCCTGTTAAATATGTATTTGGGATTGTTTTCATGTGTGCATTACTCTGTATTTATCACCATTCATAGAATCATAGAATAATAGGACTGGAAGGGACCTCAAGAGGTCATCGAGTCCAGCCCCCCGCCCTCAAGGCAGGACCACGCTCCGTCTACACCATCCCTGACAGATGTCTATCTAACCTGTTCTTAAATATCTCCAGAGAGAGAGATTCCACCACCTCCCTTGGCAATTTATTCCAATATTTGACCACCCTGACAGTTAGGAATTTTTTCCTAATGTCCAATCTAAACCTCCCCTGCTGCACTTTAAGCCCATTACTCCTTGTCCTGTCCTCAGAAACCAAGAGGAACAAATTTTCTCCTTCTTCCTTGTGACACCCTTTTAGATATTTGAAAACCGCTATCATGTCCCCCCTTAATCTTCTTTTTTCCAAACTAAACAAGCCCAGTTCATGAAGCCTGGCTTCATAGGTCATGTTCTCTAGACCTTTAATCATTCTTGTCGCTCTTCTCTGTACCCTTTCCAATTTCTCCACATCTTTCTTGAAATGTGGCACCCAGAACTGGACACAGTACTCCAGCTGAGGCCTAACTAGTGCAGAGTAGAGCGGCAGAATGACTTCACGAGTTTTGCTTACAACACACCTGTTGATACAACCTAAAATCATATTTGCTTTTTTTGCAACAGCATCACACTGTTGACTCATATTCAACTTGTGGTCCACTATGACCCCTAGATCCCTTTCCACCATGCTCCTTCCTAGACAGTCGCTTCCCATCTTGTATGTATGGAACTGATTGTTCCTTCCTAAGTGGAGCACTTTGCATTTCTCTTTATTAAACCTCATCCTGTTTACCTCTGACCATTTCTGTAACTTGCTAAGGTCATTTTGAATTATGTCCCTATCCTCCAAAGAAGTTGCAACCCCACCCAGTTTGAAATTCATTTTCCATTTTGTGACCCAACCACCTGGTTTTGTGCGATCCCTTGGTAGCTCTTCATAGTCTGCTTTACAGTTAACTATTTTGAGTAGGCTTAAATATTTTGCAAATTTTGCCATCTCAGGGTATGTCTACACTTGCACCCTAGTTCGAACTAGGGATGCAAATGCAGGTATTCAAAATAGTCAATGAAGTGGGGATTTAAATATCCCGTGCTTCATTAGCATGATCTCGCCGGCACGCTAGTTCGAATACAAAACTGTGGAGTAACATTAGTTTGAACCAAGGGGTTTGGTTCAAACTAACGCATCCCGGCGCATACTTCCTGGTTCGAATTAGCTGTGATTCAAACTAGCTAGTGTAGACATACCCTCACTGTTTACCCCTTTTTCAGATCATGTATGAATATGTTGAATAGGATGTTCCCAGCACAGACCCCTGGGGGACACCATTATTTACTTCTCTCCATTCTGAAAATTGACCATTTATTCCTATCTTTGTTTCCTATCTTTTAGCCAGTTAGGAATGGAATTAATAATTTGGGTTTGAGATTGCATTTGTTTAATCGTATTTCTTCTAAGTGATCAATAGTGCTCTGAGCCTCTCTTTTTATTGGCTGGAATGAATCAAAGTATGTAAAAAATAGGAATAAATGCAGACAAATTTATTTCACTGGTAGTAGGTTTGTGAAGAGTGATAACTAAACCAAAAAGCATTTAGGAAGCACTGCTACTTGGTAGGTCTCAATGAACTTTACAAAGGATTAGTATCGTGTTCCCCATTTTCCAACTGAGGAAACTGAGGCACAGACTGGGGAAATTATTTGTTCATGGTCACACATCAAGTCTTTAGCAAAATTATGATTAGCAACCAATCCTCCTGTTCCTGTGTGTGTCAAACTTAATTTCTTTATTCTCATACTTTCGCTCTGCTTTTCATGCCCTTCAGTGCAACAAAACTCGCATTGAATCTAATGGCTAGAGTCTCTCACTACTACTATATTGTTGTCATTTAATATTTAAATATTTCCAAGTGGCCTTTCATGGCTTAGCTCTCCAGGGTTAGTTTATCTACCAGAGCTGGGAGGCATACTCCTAGCCACAGTCTATAATCAATCTTAAAGTCCCTTTATGCCACTCCAGGCATTCACCTGATCATAAAGGCATTGAAAGAGGATAAGGATCTCACTCTAGATGTTGAGATTCCCAGATAAAAGATAAAAGAATGAGTAAGGTGTAGTCTCCCAATATATTTTCTGTGTAGTCTCCTAATATGCTCCATACAAATAACTTCTATTAAAATGAGCAGGAGTTAAACATGCTGAATGTTTGTTCTATACAGCAAGCACTAAATGAACACTAAAATAACATTCCCATTACCTAAAAATAATCAAGAAATATTGTTTGTGTAATAAAATGCACCCAATGCAAAACTATTGATTTACAAGAAGATGAATTATTGTTATTGTTTATAACAGATCATGTTACTATTTTGTTAATTTGATGCATGTAATAAGTAAAATAAACATCAATGTGAGATTGCATTACAAACCATTAAAAGAAAACTGGAGTGGAGAGAGAAGTGTCAAATAGGAATGTATTAAGTACTACCAAACATGCATGAAAACAACTTGATTAAAGAAATCAAATCATTGCAATAGCTACATTGAACCCCTAAAGCAATTTAGGAATTTGTTTCTTACAGACAATTAATCACATGCAGGCATGCCAGATGAGAACTATTGATTGCCCTTTTCCAAACTAGTGGCATTCAGACAGCAGACAGACAAATGCCCTGAGCAAGAGAAAGCATCTTCCTGCCTCTGCCTGGTATAGCTTTTAATTGTTCTGCACTAATGTGCACAACATTTTGCTGTTAATCTTTGACAGAGCTTTTGCTCCTTTTTCTTTGAGCTACACATAGGCGGATTGTAGTTTTCATTACCTTCACTCCAAGGTCCTTCATAAGCTCAACTTCAAAATTCACTGCTTCATATGGCAACCGGAATTGAGGGATTTCAGATGTACTAGAAAAAATAAAGGAGATTGTGAAATAATTGACAGCTATTAAAGAGCGAAATCCTTTCCATTTTTAAATATTAAAACACATACTGTGAAAATCTTGTGAATTTTGTGCCAGTACAAAGATGATTTGCAAGTATTTAACAGAACAGTGAAGAAACATGACTCGTCTAATGATGGAGATTCAGTACTGACAAACCAAAATAATCAACACAAAATAGGAAACAAAAAAAACTTCTTTATACTTTTTTCATAAGCGCTTTTACTTGTTAAGAAGAATTCTAAATGTTGTTTAACTTTGTTGAGTGCCACTTATTGCATCTCTCTGATAACCCAGGAACTAAAACCAGCTTGATAGAAAATCTAAAGTTTCACTGGAGCTTCTCAGAGAACCACAACTACATTCCTATTCCTTCTACGGTAACCACAACTAAAGAGAATTATTTTTGTTTTTTATAAAGGTAGAAAATATCAATGTCACAACAGATTGTACCCATCAATAGCTAATCCTTCTCTATATAATCACATTCTACATTGAATGTGCCTACTTAAAAAGAGAGAGAAATTTCTAGCCACAAAATGGTGAAGTTAGCCAATAATTAATAGTCAAACTTCCATTTCTTAAGTTGGATGTGTAAATTATGTTTGCTTCATGACATTTTCTAGTCAATGTTAGCCATACTTCACCGTCCTTTTATAGTCTACAAGTTCCCTTGCATTCTGCTTCAGTGTACAAGTCAGTAATTTGAAATAGGATCATATTCTGGACCCACATTTACTGTTTAAATTAATGTGTGTGCATATGGATGAAGTCTTCTCCAGCATCTCAATAACACAGATTTATTGCCCAGGGATATTAATATATAGGGCCAGATCCTCAGTAGTATAAATTCATATTGACTTTGATGGGACTACCCCAATTTAGATCAGCTAGCAATCTGGCCATTAAGACTAATGAAGGCCATCAGACATCCTGTTTTACTTCGTTTCACTCTATAAAGGCAAAATAACAAAACATACAGAAGCTTCTGGAAATCTAATTTCTTTGCCAAAATTACTGTAGCTATCATTTCCATAACAAAGTCCAGAGACAGAGAGATTTATAGTAGTTCCATTTTACATGTTATTATCGTGCATCCCAACACCTTTCCATTTAATCCTGAAACATTGGCAGAATTTATTTATTTTCAAGCTTGTCAACCACAAATATATAGCAAAAAAGTTAATTTTACTACTTTCTTGTATGATTTCAAATACTAACCATCTTCTATCCAGTATGTAACTAAAATCATTCTATACTTCAAACATAATGTATGCATCATGAGTGAGAGTGCAGCTTTCAAGTCACAGTAAGAAAAAAGTGGCCAAGACAAAGGATAATAAAAAAGATATTCAGTTAAGAAATCCATTAAAATAACAACATTTTATTTCTCAACCCATAAATATATTTTTGAAGGCCTTTCATTTTCTCAGGTATAAGATAGGCCCAGTATACCACTGGCAGTATTCAGTAGCTGTCCCTATTCTTAGAATGTTTTCCTTAATTCCTTTAGAAAGGGGCATGTGAACATGTGTAAGAAAGAGAGATCAATAATGTTACACTTTGATGTTAGAAATTGGAATCATTCACTGTCTTTCTCCAAGGTAAATATTCTTCAAACTAGCTATAGTTCTGATAGGCATGAAAAGAACAACATGTCAGAAAAAAAAGAACCTTGAAAAATACCTCTGCAACTATAAGACAATTAATTCCAAATACACAGCTAATTTGGCCTTTTTAGCCATTTTGAATTATTTACAAAGTTACTTAAAAAAATCAGGGGCAGCTGGTCACAGTTATGGATGACAGCTCTCAGTACAACTTCCCTTCTAAATCCATGTCAAAGCAAGAGCAAAAGTAGTTCTGTTTTTATTCCAGATATGGACCTCCCATTGAATGTCCATGGGTGTTTTGCACAAAGAATGAGAGTAAATCATGGCCATTATTTAGGGCTGCTTCTAATATTATGAATTTCCAGAATGGAAAATAGGAAAGATGATCACAAAACACATGTATATGGGGTGACCCTTGAAGTATGGCTTTTTGGAAGGGGCAATGTGACAATTAAATTGAAATTTAATTCAGTTAGAGATGTAGAAATAGGAACAAAGTTAAGTTCACATTGTTCGGATTAGGTATGCACTGATAAAAATTTCCTATAACGGAAGAAAGGATTCCTTTAAAAATATTCAAAGCTGCAGCATTGAAAATAAATTATGTGTGAATTGTAAAAAGGATAAAGTGATAATGTAGAAAACAGCCTTTTTTAAAGTAACTAAATTGACTTTCAATAAAATATTTTTGAAAACCACAACATGCTAGTTCATTAAGTGGGCAGATATGTTTTCCACAAAATCTGCAATCCCCTATGGCAACTGATGTTAGTAAAATGAGTGTATATTGTGAAGTGTCTATAACACAATCAGCTAAATTAACACTTTTGATAATTAGGAGTACAGTTTTGAACCTAAATGAAAATCATCAGTGCTATTTTTTTTAAAAAACATTGCTTAACTCTTTGCACCCTCCAGGAATTAAGTACTTGACACTGAGGATCAAATTAATTATTGGTGTCAACTCCATTGACTTCAGAGGTGTTGCACCAGGGACAGATTTGGTCTTCCTTTTTTACACTTCAGTGATTTTTTTAAAATGTGTGGTAGTTAATTTGTGTGTTGACATTACATTTACCCAGTGTTCAGATTCAAAAATATACTAACACACATTTAGAGGTGCCACCAGTCTTGAAATTACAATTACAGTCATGGTGGGAGAAATTCATCCGCAGGGAAGAGGACCTGTTACAATACTTTCTGGTGGTCATGGTGTTCCAGTGCTATGGAAAGATTTTAGAGCTGCCCTGAACCCTGACTCAACAAGTGGATTCTATCCTTTTGTACACTTACTTGCAAAAATCCCATTTATTCAGACTTTGTAGAAGAATGAGGAAATCAGGTGTAAATTTCATCCTTACAGAATGATGTATCGAAGTTGTAAATATATGTTTCAATCCAACTGTAAGTGATTCCTTTGTGTTTATTTTCATGTATACTTCCATAGGGAACTTTACATACCATTCTAAAAGTAAAACTTAAAAAACAACAAATAGTCTAGTAGCACTTTAAAGACTAACAAAACATGTAGATGGTATCATGAGCTTTCGTGGGCACAACGCACTAGACTATTTGTCGTTTTTTAAGTTTTTCTTGTTACAGACTAAATCGGCTACCCCCTGAAGATTCTAAATGTAGACATTCCCACCGCATGAACATAATTTAAAAGCATTTTAAAACAAATCTATTCATTATCACACATGGTAAAGCTTAAATATCTCTTTTGGATTTTGGAAAAGAGTTCTAGAATCATTACTAGATTCTGTATTTTGTAGACCAGACTAAAATTGGGTAGTAAGCAACCATCCAGTATCTCTCACAGTCACTGCACAGAAATGCTTACTCATGGCTAGCAGCAGTGAACAAAAGATTTTCTGTGTCCTGGCTTACCATTTAAATGAAAAGCGATGTGACATTAGTCTTTTTAAAATAAGCAGATATAGTGGGTCTGAGTCTTTGCACTTTCACGGAGTTGGGGTTGAGTTAAGAATCGGCCAATTTATCATATGACATTCCAAAATATGTAAAGTCTGTAGTTCTGTACTCTGTTGTTTATTAATGCACTACGTGAATAGTTACAATATTTAATGCTCATTCATTTAGTAACAAAATTCAGAAAAGGTCTATCCACTTTTTGTGCTTGCTTCCCTAGAACTTGAAAAAAAGCCTCTATAAATGTACAGCTCAAGGATTTGTATTCATAGATATTGATGTGATTGTCCAACTTCAACTGGGCACAGCACTTATGCCTTTTGTAAAGGCAGATCTCAGCTCTATTTTTTTTCACACCTCTGTGGCCAAATGAAAAAAGTTGCAGATGTGAGAAATGTGCTTCCCTTCATAACAGTCATATATTAGTCTGTTTTTTAAACAGAATTTGGTTCTTTACAGTCTTTTACTGAACTTGAATGGGAATTTCCAAACTTATGTGCAATTAAGGTAAATATTTAACGTGGATGAAGAATTGTATTTTTTTAAGTGAACCTTTAAAATGTTCCATTATCTCTCCTGAGTTTCTGATATAACCAGAATTGAACAAGCTGTATTTCACATGCTTCCCACAATCATACAAAACATTATTCACCTAGTTTTTACCTTAAGCCACCAAAGTATTCCTGTTTTTCAAATATGGTGATGTCTGAGTAACCTAATCGAGCCAAAAAAGAAGCACAACTGATACTTGCAGGCCCAGCACCAAGGAGAGCTATCTTCGCATGGTATGCTTCAGGTATGTCTTCTGAGGGAAATAAGAAAGGGCTTCTAATCTGAGGAATATTCATAGCTTTGAACACCTAAAACACAATATATTTAAGAAATTATATACTGTGTAACAATGGCAATTTAACAATGGCAATCTTAGCACTCAAACTTTATTATAAATGGCTTTAAAATACTGAGCACAATGTAATTTTCCCCTGATATTATTACAATATTTTATTTATTTCAGTCCATTAAATAGATTACCATTGTACAAACTCACACAAATATTATTCAATTGGATCCATGTCCAGGGAAAAGGGATTTCTTACAGAAAATCTTCCATGGCTCAGCAAATAAACTCTTCCTGCCTTCCCCGATTTGATCGTCAATCCTGCATAGGTGAAAAGGTGCTCCCCTAGTTTTCGTCACTCCTTGTGAACCAGGCAGCTCAGTGAAGGATTTAGTTATCAAAAAATATTGATATCAACATATCAAATACAGCTGCAAAATGTTTTATAATATACTAGTATTCTTTCCTGGCTTCTCACAATATGCATCCTTTCATATGTAACAGCAGCATTGTGTTCTCAGTGTTATTTTCTTTACAGCTTCTTTTTTGTCTTTACTAATCTGGGATGAGATCCTCAGGTGGCATAGGCCATCATTACTCCACTGGCCTTAAGTAGGTCTGACATGACCAGAAAAGGAGACATTATTGGACACATTAGCAACATGTCAAACATGCTCAAACAGGCATCCCTTGTTTTTCCTTTATAATATGCAATTATAAACAGAGATCCTAGAAATCTGTAATAAGTCATCATACATAAAATAATTGTTTTGTTTCTCAGAAAATCAAATCACTTGGCCTTCAGCTTAATGTTTTATGCTTCCAGCAAAGTCATACAAAAATAGACAATGAATGGCAAACCTGAAATTACTCGGCTAGCCCGAGAAAATACAAAATAGGGAAACCCAAGAAATGGATGTAATGTGCACAATTTAATATATCCTGCATTGATGAAAAGCTTGCACAAAGTCCCAGAGCTACTTTAGGATTGAGATTTATGGGAAACAAAATTCAGGGATGGAGAAAATCCCCTCCCCCTCCAAAATAGAACAAACAAACAAAAAAAACAGAGATGAACACCTTAAGTACCTTCTGGTGCCTCCTCCAAAACATGGTCCAGATTAGCCTTATTGTTAAAGAAAGATGTCTTTGAGATTAATGCAACAGATAAACTCAAGAGTTGTCTCTGCTACAGATATTCTATGTCAGTCTTGGGAAACTCTCACAGGCCCGGATTTCAAAGGTATTTAAATACCAAAAGTACTTATTGGTGTTTTCAAAAGTTCCCAAGGGCTTAACCTCTATTTATTTTAATGAGAGTTAGATCCTTTTGAAAATCCCAGGTGGTTCTTACTTGCTTCTTTAGATCCAGAAAGAACTTTTTAAAATGTAGGCTTCAGAGCTAAATTTTTAAAGCTGATCAGTTATTTTGGGTGTCCAAATTTGGGATTTCTAACTTGGGACAACTTAAATGGGCCTGATTTTCAGAAGTCAGGTGAGAATTTTCTGTAATTCATTTGCAAATTTAACACAATGAAACTAGAAGTGAATAAGGACTGATGGTTATCTCACTACAAAGGCAATTTTCCTTCTCTTTGTAGTCACACCTCCCCATCAACTGCATCAACTGCTGAGAGTAAGCCATGTCCACCTTATCCGAATTGGCTTTGTTAACTCTGGTCCTGTACTTCATAATTCCCTTCTTTTGATATGCTAGTGCATGTATCTCCCAACCTCTGTGATTTCCACTTCATGCATCTGACAAAGTTGTTTTTACCACAAAGGTTTATGCCTAAATATATCTCTTAGGGTATGTCTACACTTTCACCCTCTTTCGAGAGAGGGATGCAAATGAAGACATTCAAAATCGCAAATGAAGCTGGGATTTAAATATCCCGTGCTTCATTTGTATAATCGCATTATGGTGCTATTTTGAAATAGCGCCATTTTGAAATAACAAAAGCAGTGTAGATGTGGTTATTTTGGGAGAACACCCTTCCCTTGAAATAATCCCTATTCCTCATCAAATGAGGTTTAACAGTTATTTCGGAAGAAGGGTGTTCTCCCCGAAATAACCGTGTCTACACCGCATTTTGTATTTTGAAATAGTGCCATAATGCAATTATGCAAATGAAGCACAGGATATTTAAATCCAAGCTTCATTTGCAATTTTGAATGTCTTCATTTGCATCCCTCTCTGGAAAGAGGGAGGAAGTGTAGACATACCCTAAGAGATATATTTAGGCATAAATCTTTGTGGTAAAAACAACTTTGTCAGATGCATGGAGTGGAAATCACAGAGGTTGGGAGATACATACACAGACTAACACGGCTACCCTTATGAAACTTGTAATATTCATATTAATTCATTGTGTACCTCAGTTTCCCTCCATACTTTGCATTGCTACCCATTGGGAAGCAGCAGGAAAAGAAGAAGAAAGGCTATGATTACAATGGCAGATGTAAAGCTCTGGCATTTACAGCACTGTTCACAGAGGCCTGCAGGGAAACCACTGTTGTGTGTCCATGCTGCACTTCTTTTGAGAGTGCAGCATGTTCACATACACAGTTCTTTCAACATCACAGACAACAGCGCATTGTGGTAGCTCTCCCACTGTGCAACTAGCCACAAGGTGCTTTGGGAAGGGATTGCAATACAGCATGGGGTAGTCAGTGTCCCAATCCCATTGCTCCCTGGTCATCCTGCTACACTTACAGATGCTTTTCAATAGGCATTTGGGGGAGGGGAATGGTGTGACACGCAGTGTGGGTCATTTTTGGAGACCAGTCAGAATGAAACAAACAATTCAAGTGTCCACACTAGCCTCCCTGGCACTCTTGCCAGAGCACATCAAGTTCTACACTTCTCGTCGAGGTGGTTTACCTACAGCGCTGCAACTGCGGCGTTTGTGCACACTAAGTGCCTGGCCAGTGTGGACACCTTGGGAATTACAGTACTGGGAGCTGATTTACTGTGCAGTAATTTGCCAGTGTAGACTTGGCCTAAGTCTGTTGTTGGGCCCACACAGGAGACATGAGGGTATGTGTCACCTTGCTGTCTGGGGCTGAACAAAGGAATTGGCAGGGACCTACATAAAGAGACCCATATCTGTGCAAACTCCTAGTGATAATAGGAAGCACCATTGACTAGATCATTTATACCTAGCAACCAATGACCAAGAGGAAGGTCCCCCCATACATACACACACACACACACCTCAGCAGAAGCGCAGCAGAGATCAGTGAGAGAAAAAAGGAGAAAGAGAGGATCAACAATGGGAAAAAGAGTGGGCTTCTGGAAGAGGTTGGATGATTTCACCTGGGACTTACAAGGTCTGAAGAGGTTAAGGAATGCATTACGAGTTGAGAGAGACAGAAGCAATACTGCAGTCCATTATAGTTATTTTAGTGGATGGCTCTGGATTGGCTAGATGAACTATGTCTTCACTTTCATTTCTGTATGCTAACCTAAGGACTTTCAATGTCGTGTTCCATTTGACTAATAAACCTAGCTAGGCTGAAACGAAACACTGCCTGGTGTACTTCAAATACTGGCTAAGATGGATTAGTCACCGAAGAGTATACAAGCCTATGAGGAGGAACCTTTTTCACTTGAATTCTCTGTGCACTGCTCACAGTGAGATGCAGGAGTGCTTAAGCTCAGGGGCTCAGTCTCTGAGACAGGGAGGCAGTGTGACCTGCCCTGAAGGAAAAAGGGTTTCTCAGAGTGGTCTAACAGATTGAAGGGGTGCCAGAGCATTTAAAACCTGGGGTGTAGCATTGATTCTGTGGGTTTGTGACAAAGCCACTAGCTGTTTTAACTGAAAATATAAATAACTGAGGGTATGTCTACACTTGCCCCCTAGTTTGGACTACGGTGGCAAATGAAGCATACTGAAGTTGCTAATGAAGCGCAGGATTTAAATAACCCGTGCTTGATTAGCATATTCGTGATCGGTCACCATTTTAAAATGCCGGTCGCCTGATTTAATTTGTCACGTGTAGACGTGGTAGTCCGATTTAAAACTCTTCCCTCGAATTAACTGTTACTCCTCATGCAATGAGCAAGCAGCAAGTTAAATCGGGCAACCGGAATTTTTAAATGGCTACTGGCCGCAAATATGCTAATCAAGCATGGGATATTTAAATCCCACGCTTCATTAGCAACTTTGGTATGCTTCATTTGCCTCCCTAGTCTGAACTAGGAGGCAAGTGTAGACATACTCTCAGGAAGTTGTTTCCTTATGATGAAAAACATCACAAAGTTTGTTCAAGCTTTGCATGTTTAGTGAACAGTTAAAATCAGATACAAAGACTTACTCTAGATTCATTGGCCAGATTCTAACTGGCCCTTTCATGACAACAGCAGAAGAAGAATCCCGTCTGCCTTCCATGGACTAGAAAGGACAGGTCAAAATCAGTCATTAAGCATTTCCATCCATCCTGCCCTTGTAAACTAGAACATATGGGAAAGGGAGTTATGCATTTCTTTAATCTCTGGCACAATGGGGGCATTGCCAATCTCAGTAGTGTATCCTGGTAACAGCACTACTATCTCATACCTTTAAAAAATGTGCAACACTTTGTGCTGCCAAAAACAAAAATCTCAGTGTTCTACACTAGAGAAAGCCCTGGGAATCACTATGCCTCTGTAAGAAGAGTACATTTCCCAGGGGGACTCCATCTGTATGTATCTCCCAATGCATGTCTGTGCCCTACAGGCACTATCTAGCCCTTTATAAATCTATACAGTTAATGAACTCATTACCATAATTGTGGATGACACCTGCACACACTTCTCAGAAATGGGGAAGTACACATTCTTTTCAAGTTAAACTTTGGCACAATCAACTTATGAACACAAATTTTCATTTATGGCTTGAAAAAACGTGCATTTTCTTCATACCGACTTGATACTCTTAGCTAGGTAAACCGATGACTACAAACTAAACATTTACCAGCCTTTCTAAATTGGCTTTGCATTTAACAAACTGCAAGAAGCAAGAGATAGATAATTGTTTAAAAAAAGAATAATTTATATCTGACAACTCATATAATATGGGAGGGTTTAATGTGGTTATTAATGGATTTCACAGACGAAAAAGCTTACATTGTACTGTGAAACTAGACTGTGATAACTAAAATGGATTAGGATTTTTTATAAAAAAGTGTCCTTCGCTAAATTCATATAAAAGGAAAGAGCAACTTGAATTACATTAAATTTCCAGTAGTTTTTATATTTTAAAGGCATGTGTGTATTTTGTACTAGTAATGCTAATAGTAATATAAATTATCTACCTAGTATAACTTAATTATGTACATATATAATGTATGCAGTATCTATATATAAATATTATTCAAATAAATTTCTTTATTTTTAAATATACTGTTTAGCAAATAAGAGAACTAGCTCAAATGGTACAGACATACATCTGATTCTTAATCTAACACACTGCTATTGCAAATGGGGGATCTAATATTACTGTAACACTAAGGTTGAGAAATCAAGCAATTATCTAGGAAATTCTAATAGTTAAGGCTGAATGTTCAACCTTAATTCTGTCTCTTTGTGCATAGGCTAAAACTGTCAATATACAGTGAAGCCTGATATATTTTGGCATCAGGAGTTCAAAGAGACTTTTGCATTTTAAGGCTGTTTAGACCCATAGGTGTGAAAATTGCAAATAGCTTCAGTGCATTTCAAAAGACTTTCAATCATTTTACAGTGACATTTCACTACATTATAATTCAAGAGATTAAATTTCACTGGGTTACACTATGCAAATCGTATAGGAAATTGTGAAAGATAGGAGGAGTGCTGGCCAGCATTTGGTTACTAAAGGGCTAAACTCAGGTAACTAGGAGATAGTCAGGGAGCCAGGAGAGCCAATGGGAAAAGGTTTTGAGATTTGAAATGGAACATATACCAGCCTGCTGTTTTGTTTTTGGGTGTGCATATGTGTGAGTTTTTAAGCCAGGAGTTGGGGAACAAGATGAATTGAACCAGGCAGAATTACCATGCTTACAAAGAATATTGGGCAAGGAAATGTACTGGACCTTGAAGCACAGATTGTAAGTAGACAGGGAAATATCTATTTAGTCACAATCAGATAATTTTCTTTGTTTTGTTGTTTGGTTAAATTTCTCTGTGCTAAGTCATTGTGCCTCCCTTCCCACCGTATTTTAAGCTGTATCTCAGGTATGGAAATTTCTCTGGTTTTAAATGGTTCTTTTCCCAGTTGCTTTAAAACATCTATCAACCAAGTATGCTTTATCAAATATACTTTTTTTTTTTGCCATACAATGCGTGGGTGCCATTGGTGCCGTGTCACTCGTGGGTGCAGTCAGTGCTGTCGGGCATGTCAGTGGTGCCAATGTGCGTGCCGGTGCTGTTATCTTTGTTGGTACTGATGATGTGGACAGTGGCACTGATGTAGTTGTCGGTTCTGTTGCATTTACTGGTGCTGCTTTAGGGCATTATCTGGACCCTTGGGGTCAGTACCAGCAGCAGCATATGGTGCCACAATGCCTGAGGTACCCAGAACATCATAGGTACTGATGCCTGATCTCTGTGCTGATGGTCTAGTGGGGACCATTTCTTAGATGAGGGTTCCCGATGAGGCTCTGAGGAACTTTTCCTCTTTGGCGCTTTTGCCCTGAGAGGAACCTGGGGGTGATTGTACCTCCCTAGATTGTGATCCCGGGTCCTAGGCAGGGTGTGGATTCTTTTCTAATAGAATTAACTTTAATGAGAGGTCTTTATCCCTGTGACTCCTGGCCCTAAGTATGGTACATTGAGGACGGTCCTAAGGTGAATGATGTTCTCCCAGACATCTGATTCATTGTGAATGTCTGTCAGAAATTGGCACCACCTCTCTTCAGGAAACACAGCATTTAAAGTCCAGAGAACCAGGCATGATGAAAGAAAAAGGGTTATTTTTTTAAAATGATTATTAACTAGCTAACAAACCAACAACAGCAGTAATGACAAGAACTAAGAAACCATGAAAACTATTTCAGAAATGTGAAGAAAGCAGAGAACTGCGGATCTCTATCTAAGGTGGTGGAGAAGGAACTAGAGGGTCATGCATGAGCAATGCCTCCTGGCATGCTGTGCACCGATTGGTGCAGTGCATGTGTGGCCCTCTCAGGAGCTGCTTCAAAATCTCTGATCCAGGCACCAGGTTAGCACCAAGACCAAAGGTGGAGCATCCAAGCGGACATCTCAAAAAAGAAGAAAGAAAAGATACTCACTCAGTGCAGTAACAATTTGTATGTCCCCATGGGTGCTCCACTGTTGGTGTTAGGCTCGTCTTAGCATCATGGATCAGAGACTTTCAAGCAATGTTCAGGCAGGATACGCATGTGCGAGCGGTGAGTGGTGTTCCTGCCTTTGAAGTAAGTGCACACAACCTGATTCCTCTGTTTCTTCTTTGACACCCTCATGGGAGATTATTATTGCCTGAAGAAGCAGGGAGGAGGGCGGGTAGTGGAGCACCCCCAAGGACACACATCTCGAAGAACAATTGTTACTGCACAGAGTGAGTAACTTCTCTTTTTTCTTCGAGTGATGTCCCCGTAGGTACTCCACTGTGACTATGTAGCAGTGCCCATTTACATGGAAGGTGGGCTTCAGCTAATTGTTACAGACTGTGGAGAGGACTGCAGTGCTTACTGCAATATCTGCTATGGAGCATGGTGGAATTATGTAATGCTTTATGAAGGTGTGATTGGACGACCATGTCACTGCTCTGCTTCTTTCCTGGAGTGAGACTTCCTTGAGGAAGGCAGTTGATGTTGACATCGCTCTGATGGAATGGGCTTTGGGAGTCATCAGTAATGCCCTATTCTGGCAGGTGATAATGCAGGATGTTATTAGTTTTGATATGCGCTGGGAAGAAAGTGGTTTTCCCTTGGACTTTTCAGCCAAGGATACCAAAATCTTTGGGATAGTTGAAAAGGCTGAGTCCTATCCAGATAGAAAGTAATGGCCCTTCTGACATCTAAAGTGGCTTCTTCCCTGGAGCAATGTGGTTTTGGATAGAAGGTGGGAAGGACTATTGGTTCATTGATATGAAATTCAGAACCAACTTTGGATAAGAAGGAGGGACAGAGCCATAGAACAACTTTTTGCCTGTGAAGGTCGTATATGGAGGTGAGGCTGTGAGAGCTGCAAGTTCACTAACCCTGTTTGTGGATGTGATTGCCAGAAGGAACAATGTTTTCATGGTGAGAAAGGTAAGAAATGAAGTTGTCATTGGTTCAAAGGGTGGTTTTGTGAGTGAGTGGAGGACCAATTATAAGTCCCACGTGTGGGGTATGAGTGTACTTGGTGGGTGAAGGTTCTGTAGACCTTTCCAAAATCTCTTCAAGATGGGGTGGAGAAATATAAAGAACCCATCAATGGAGGTGTGGGATGGAAGGCCGTAATTGCAGCCATGTGAACTGGAGTGATAAAAGGGATACATTTTGTTGTTTCAGGTGAAAAGTATGTATTCCAGTAGGAATGGAGCCATAGATGGTTGGATTCCCCACTGTGTGCACCACTGTGTAAACTATTGTTACTTGTACAGGTAAGTCTTGCGTGTCGTTTGTCTCCTGGTATGCAGTAAGACATTTCTCAGTTGTTGGGAGCACTGTTGCTCCACTTCCAAGAACCAGATAGGTATCATGCCGTCAGGTGTAGTGTTTGTGGCTGGGAATGAAGTATCGCACTCTTGTTCTGGGAGAGAAGATCCGGGCGGGTTGGAAGCAGGCAGGGAGTGTATAGAGACAGTTGATAAAGATATGGAACCATGGGAGGCCATGCTGGGGCTATTAGAATTACACGGGTCCCATCTGCCTGTGTCTTTCAGAGAACTCTGGGGATGTGAGGGATAGGAGGGAAGGCACATAATAGGTGAACCCCCCATGGGAGGAGCATTGCATCTCCCCGGGAACCACATTCTATGCCCACTCTCAAACAGTATTGGGGGCAATTGGAGTTTTGTCTGGTTGTGAAAAAGTCTATTTGCAGTCGACCCCAGCATTGGAACAGCTCGTGGGTAATCTGACCATGAAGTTCCCATTCGTGTTCTGTGAGAAAGTTGTGGCTGAGGATATCAGCCAGGATATTCTTGGGTCCCCAGGTAGGTATGCTGCCATGATGGTTATTTTGGGCCAGATGCACCAATTCCAAAGCTGAATCGCCTCTGCACATAGGCAAATGAGATTTCGCATTGCCTTGGCGGTTGATGTAAAACATAGTAGTCATATTGTTGGTGAGGATATGCACTGAAGAGTTTCAAATATGTGGAAGGAAGTGCTTGTTTGTATTGTGAACTACTCAAAGCTCGAGCAGATTGATGTGGACTCGTCTTTAGACCACTTCCCTTGCGCAATTGTTGTTGGAAGTATGTACCCCAACCTATCAGTGAGGCATCTTTAGTGATCTGTTTGGATGGTTGATCCTGGTGGAAGGGTACCCCTTTGTAGAGGTTCTGTGCCTGGGTCCATCATTGTAAGGAAGTAAGGACTTTTGGAGGTGAAGCATGTCTGTGGACGTGGCAGGTGGTTGGTGCATAAATTGAGAAAATCCAGTGTTGGAAACATCGAAAGCTCAGTTTGGCATGTGGGACAACACAGTGGTGGCTGACATATGACCCATGACTTTGAAGCAAGTTAGGATGGAGACTGTTGGGTTCGTGGTTATGATCATGACCAGGCTTCTTATATTGTCAAAACAGTGATTAGGGAGACAGGAGCATGCTGTTTTGGAATCTATGCGAGCCCCTCTGAACACTAGGGAGTGTGTCGGGCATAGTGTGGATTTCTGGTTGATAATGAAACCTAGAGACTGAAGGAAGGCCTTTGTGAATCTGATCATGTCCCTTGCGGTCTGTTGAGAGAGACCTCAGATGAGACAATCATCCAAATAAGGGAAGATTGTGATACCATTTCATCTGAGATGCGCTGCTGCAACTGGCAGCGTCTTGGAGAAAACTCTGGGGGCAGAGAAGAGTCTGACTGGAAGGACTCTGTACTGAAAATGATCTGATGCTACTGTAAAGCATAGGGAACATATGTGCGCGGGATGTATTGTGATGTGGAAATATATATCTTGGAAGTCAAGGGCTGCAAACCAGCCCCCCTGTCCAATGTGGGAATTATCATGGCATGTGTAACCATTTGGAAGCATTGCTTGCAAAGGTATTTGTTTAACTGATGGAGGGCTAAGACAGGCCTCCAACCCCTGTTTTCTTTTCAGTGAGAAAGTAGTTTGAGTAAAAACCTCTCCCTTCATATTGTTCGGGGACTTGTTCTATGACTCCTATATTGAGAAGGTGCTGAACTTCTTGATGGAGCAATATTTTATGAGAGGGGGTCCCTGAAGAGGAAGGGAAAGGATGGGGAGGTTGGAGGGATTGCTATGAAAGGAATAGAATATCCATGGCTAATGATTTCTAGAACCTACCAACCTGTGGTGATTGCTGCCCATTGATTGTAAAAGGGATGCAAGCGGTGGTGGAATGTGTTGGACTCACCTGGCATTGGTGTGGAGGGGAGATTGGACAGACACTTGACCAAATTTTCAAATGTACTGTCTAGAGATCTGAGTCGCAGAAGAACAGTTGTTTGGGGCTCTTCTGCATTGGTTTCACGGTCAGAAGCGGTTTTGTTCAAATGGTTGATACTGTTATTGTCTCCCAAAGGTGTGTGTCTTTCGTACAGCGTGTAACGCTTCCTTCGGTAGGGGGGAGTGTACAACCCCTCTGTGCGTAAGGTGGTGCGTGAATCTTTGCAGGAATGCAAGGCCTCATCCATCCCTGCAGCAAATAATTTGCCCTTATTGAATGGCAGGTCCTCTATTTTGGCCTGGAGATCATTAGGAACTCCTGCTTCTTGAAGCTACAGCTGTTGCAGTAGCTCTTGTCTCAGTGTCTACAGCATTGAAGGCCATTTGTAGAGCTGTACGGGATATAGTATATCTCTCTTAATGATTGATTTAAGGATAGGACTCTTGTCATCTGTAGGATGCTGCATGAGCTCTGTTAGTTTTGCATAATTGTTGAAATTATGATTGGCAAATAAGGCCGAGTAGTTGGCTATGCAGAGCTGAAGGATTGAAGAGGAGTACATTTTCCTCCCAAACACATCCAGGTGTTTGTGGCCTTTGTCCTGTGTATGTGTTTTGTGTTGAGGATTTTTAGACCTTTGATTCGCAGCATCAACCACTAAATGGTCAGTTTGAGGATGTAAGTATATAAAGTCTGTGCCTTTTGATGGGACAAAATACTGTACTTTCTATTAGCCCTTTTGTTGGTTGGGGAGGGTTGTTGGTGTTTGTCATACTTCATCAGCTGCTTTAAGTATTGCTTCATCTAGAGGCAGTGTAATTTTGGATTTTGCAGAGGTATGAAGGTTCTTTCACAGCCTGATGTGTTTTTCCTGCACCTCTGGTAAGACGACCTCCTGACTGACAGCCATTCTTTTGAGTAAGTCCTGGCTTTTTTTGAGGTTGTCACTAGGTGTTGGATCATTTGGGATAACTGCTTCATCAGAAGCAGAGGAGGGGTTATCATTTGGTGGCATGTCTGATTGTTGGCTGGCTGGATCATCCTCAATCTGCCCTTCCTCAAGATCCATCTCCTCAGATGAGGAATGTGATGGATCTGACTGTAGAGGGTAGTGACCTCTGTGCAGGTGAAGGAGGGGCACTGGAGGTGTGTTGTTAACCAGTAGAGGTAGAGGGACCATCAGCTATTATACCAGGAATAGTACTGCCAGTTGGGGTGTGATGGGGAGTTATTGATAATGTGGTAGCCTGTATGACCTGTATGATGTATGCTCTCTGTCTAGGGAGGAGTGTTGTGAGGGGAAAACACTCCTTGTATCCCTGTGGTAGGCACTAAGTTGTGATAAAGCAGGTGAGTATGGTGAGGGCAGCAAGCCTCTTATTCATAATGGGGAGAGAGAGCAGTGTCATGCCGAAGATTCAACAGTGGATCTGGTTCTAGTTCTCCTGTCAGTTATTAGTGGAGCTTGTGTTTTGTGCATTGAGAATCAGTGGTGGGTTGATGACTATCTGTGGGGGTTGTGCCCCGTTGTCAAATCCACCAGCACCTACAGTGGAGGCATGGGTGTACTTGATACTTCAGGAGATCTGGGGTTAGTGTGAGGTATGGGAGGGCAGTTAGAACTAGCCCTATCATTTCTCTGTACTCGCGGTGAAAGCTGCGCAGGGGGCATGCACTGCACCGTGGACTCGCACTGCACCAAGGATGTCAGTGGCATCACGGGTAGCTGGTTTCACAGCCTGTTTAGAGCATGCTTTTGAGCCTGTTAGTGAGAAGGCTCAAGATTTTGCCATGCCTGAGATGCCAGGTTCATCTCCCTTATTCATTTGTGACTGGAGGGAGCGGGCTGGTGAGGGTTTGGGTTTTAAGCGCACTTTCCGAGTTGAAGGGCATGAGTTGAAGCCCGTATTGCCCCCTTTATAGGGGGTTTAGGGCTTTGTCAATGGACAACATACTTATTATGAGCCCTTTCCTTGTGAGATCTTGCTATCAGATTTTGACAATGGACATATTTTTGTGATACATGTATGCCCCCAAACAGCATATGCATTCGCTGTGACCATCAGAGGCTGGCATAGAGATTCAGCATTTCTCACATCTCTTGACTTTAGGAGAGCCTGGCACGTCTCCTGGTGGCAGACTATGCCGCTTATGACTGTATTAAGAGAGCTGTCTGCATTTGGTTTCTCAATCTCTCTTTTTTTGTTTTTGTTTTTTAGTTTGTGGTAAACTGATAGTCCAACTGAACTATAAACAAACTAAACGAAAGAAAAGTTTTTTTTTTTTTTATTTAAACTGTATAACCAGGGAAAGAAGAACTGGGTACTTTAACACTATCTAACTAAACTACTACTTATTTGCTTTTCAGCAAAAGCTGCTTCTTTGCTTTGCACTGAGGAGAAGAGTGTTTGATCTCCGTCTATAGCCGAGGGAAGCAAAGAAGGAACTGAAGGAAAGCAGGCTGTACGCGTTAACTTCAAAAGCAGGAATGCTGCTTACTGCACACACATGTGCACACCACCTGAATACTGCTCTGCAAGTCTCCGATCTGTGGCCCCAGGTTGAGCCCGACACCAACAGTGGAGCACCCACATGGATATCACTTGAAGAAGAAATACATTTTCCAGTCAATAAAGCCAGCAAATTTTAAGAGCTGATTGTAGTATCCTCACACATTCCAATAAATTGTCATAGGCACTTGTGAATGCATATTGTGGTAGTAGCACGTTATTAAGGTACAGTTGAATATATAATTAAAGTAAAATAAGCATGTGGATTAATTTTAATTAAAATAAATACAAAGTACAGGTATCTGTAGCCTTCCTGAAGTTGTAAAATTTTATTCTAACTCAAATAGTATAAACATAAAAAATAGCAAATAGTTATCCTGTACAGACTAACTCAGGGTATGTCTACACTACCCTCCTAGTTCGAACTAGCTGGGTAATGTAGGCATACCGCACTTGCAAATGAAGCCCGGGATTTGAATTTCCCGGGCTTCATTTGCATAAGCGGGGAGCCGCCATTTTTAAAACCCCGCTGGTTTGAACCCCGTGCAGCGCGGCTACTAGGCTTCCTATTCCGAACTACCGGTACACCTCGGAAGCCTAGTCCGAACTACCTAGTTCGAGCCCCGTGTAGCCGCGCTGCACGGGGTTCGAACCAGCAGGGTTTTAAAAATGGTGGCTCCCCGCTATGCAAATGAAGCCCGGGAAATTCAAATCCCGGGGTTCATTTGCAAGTGCGGTATGCCTACATTACCCAGCTAGTTCAAACTAGGAGGGTAGTGTAGACATACCCTCAGCTAGCCCCTGAAGCTTTCAAATAGTTTAATTTACCAGCAATACATGGGCCAGGAAATAAAGACTTTTCAATGGTCCACATCTACGAGCATTATGAGCAACACAAATTAAATCACTAATCCTGTACACCTTTTTGGACATCAGGAAATGTTGATAAAATTGAGGCTAGTAGCCTCACACAAAGACTACTCAAATTCTGAAGCTTCAGGGGGTAGCTGAGTTAGTCTGTACATGATAAACTTAAAAACCAAAAACTGGATTGGTATCACTTTATAGACTAACAAAACATAAAGATGGTATCTATTGTGAGCTTTCATGGGCACAGCTCATTTCTTCAGACAAACTGAGTCTGGAGTTTAGGATGTGCAGACCCAAAATAAATAGGGGAGAAAGAAGAGGGGGGAAGGAAAATAAAAGGAGAGGAGACGGGAAACAAGGAGCAGAGGTTATGAAAATATCAAAGGGAAAAGCTGGAAGGCAGAACTGGCAATCCTTAAGCACCTGAAGATTGGGTAGTTAAAACAAAGCAAATAAGGATCAAACGCAATAGATAGGGAGGTACTAAGGTAAGAATTTACACAAAGAGCTGTTCGCACCTTCATTGAATGTTAGGGTGGTAATGCTCTGGCCATCCCTCATCCTGATTGAGGCCATTAGCATGAGAACTGAACTTGTGGATGAACTGTAATTCTAACACCTCTCTGTGTATTTGACTGGTAGAATTTGTTTGTGACAGGACAGCCACCTGGAGATCTTTTTAAAGAGTGATTAGATAGACTGAAGTGCTGTCCAACAGGTTTCTGTATCTTCCCTTTGTGTATATCTGATTTGTGTCCATTGATTCTTTCTCGTAGGGACTGTCCAGTCTGTCCAATTTATATAACAGTGGAGTATTGCTGGCATTTGATGGCATAGATCAAATTCTCGGCTGTTCAGTTGAATGATCCCCTGATTTGGTAGCTTATGTTGTTGGCTCCAGCGATGAATTTGCTTGTATAAATATGTGTGCAGAGTTGGCACTGTGGCTGATTGCAGGGCTGGGTTCCTGGATGCTTATGATGTGGTTGTGTAGCATGGTTACCGGAAAAAATTTGTTTCAGGTTGGGAGGTTGTCTGTAAGCTCATGATACTGTCTATATGTTTTGTTAGTCTATAAAGTGCTTCCAGACCAGTTTTTGTTTTTTAAGTTTACTCAAATTCTGTAAGCTTTAATAATATCTGGCTACAAATGCTGCTTTTCCTTAGAGTATTTTACACATGTTAACAAACCTCAGTTCTGTCAGATAGTTAAATGAATATTGTTATACCTGTTTTACAAGTTGGTTGATTGAGATATAGGGTGAAATCTGAGTCTTGTTGAAGTCAATATCAAAAGTCCCATTATGGAGTCAAAATTTCATCCAGTGACTTGTCCAAGAACTAAGAGGGAGTCTATGTGAGTGCTGATTTAAGATATCTGAAGTCCCTGCGTCCACATCCTGTGCTGGGGCACTAAATCATGCCTATCACTTCAAACAAGCTGCACAATTCTATATTTTACTCAGCTTTTTTACATTGCAACTTGATTTTACATTAAAAATGAAAGCAATTCTTACTAACATCCTAAAGACAAATGATTTCATCAAGACAAAAAATTAAGAGGATTGCTCAGTTCTCATTTTGAGTGGTAACCTCGGGAGGTGATGTAAGTATAAGAATGGTAATCCAGTTTCCCTGTGAACACTTAATGCCAAAGAAGCCACTAACAAATCTATCTAATAGCAAGTACCTGAAAATAACTCGCCTCTGGGAAAATATTCTATTAAATCTCCTTTTCCAATTGCTTCCTGATATTCCAAAAATAGACAATATGCTTAAAGAGGAAGGAGTGTCAGGGCAGAGCATAAAAATATAGAAGTAATCCACTTTTTATTTAGCTTTTGCTTTTCCATTCAGAATTATTAATTATTATTATTATTAATGATAATAATACTATTTATTTTCTTCCTTTTCTTTGAAACAGTGAAAAATTAATTAAAAAAACTCAATAATCTGAATCCAGAAATATATTATTTGTTTGACTTCTTACTAATTCATCATTACACAAATAAATATCACTTCACTTTTGCCCCAAACATACAAAATGTACTTAAGCATTAAGAAAAAAGTAAATTTTAGTCCTTTCAATGGGTTTCATATTCACACAACTCTACCTATATTTACTTGCACTATATTCCGCAGTGCACAGAGTTTCACATAACTAGTATTCTAAGGAACAGAAATCTTTCATGATTTTAAAACAACTGAGTAATGGCAGGAGGAGGAAATCTAGGGAAAGAGAGACATTAATATAATTTTGACCTGTGAAGCAAAAGTTCTAACCTGAGCTCTTGACACTCTTGTCATTTATCACAGTAAGTTTTTACTCCACACTATTTTCTAGCAGCAATTGTTACCTTGGTAACAGCACACAACATACACATTCTATATCACAAAGAGTATAACATAATACATTCATTTTTGCATTTAACTGTAAGCATCTAGATCCTTTTTATTAAATACCTTTCTTTTTTTATTTGCTTACAATATAATTGAAAATGAGGCAAAGAGTTACAAAGATGTAGAGCAGAATAAAGAAAAGGTATTAGGGGGGAGGTACCATATTTTGTGTTTTAAAATATGCAAGAAAAATATTTTACAGTTTGTGAATTTTATCTGCAGTATGAACAGATTAGTACAGAAACACAAAAGGGACATACGTCATACCTATGTATTTTTCCATTTTAATTTGCATTCCTGTTATATTGCAAATTTGTCTTCATCTCAACAAACTGAATAGTGTGCCTCTTCATAATTACTTTATCTTATTATGAACCACATATATTATCCTCCGATTAATTCCATGCAAAAAAATTGTTAAAATTGGTAGATTTTAACAAATAAGGCACTCAGGAATGGGGAAAAAAAAACCATTTACATGGTGCAACAGGAGCACTACTGATGTGCAACCCACATTAATACCGCTACATGTTGCATGTCTAAGTTAAACAATTTGTTAAGCATTCATGTAAATAAATATCTGCACGTACTTAAACGTTTGCGGAATCAGGGCCCATTTGTGTTACTGGTAATAATTTAAGATTCCTTCTGTGCCTGTATTGTAGCATATATTGTTTTATTTTGGGTTTGTCTGTTTGTTTGTTTTACAATTTCAGTTACACAGAATTGTTAGTATTGATATTTATTTCTATTGAATAAGCTGAAAATATTCCCAGAATTCTACAACTCAAACAGTAAAGAGGTCTTCTGTTTTACCTGGTAGAAATTAAACTGTCATTGCTAAAGTCATTATTTATTACAAATACAAAGGCAAACTATTGCTAGTTATGATTATTATAGTAAATACTAAGTCATCAAAAACAACAAACTTCAATACATTTAAAATCGTATTAAGTTGTAAGTACCAACAATACATATATTTTCTGATTGATATAAATAATGAAACTGCATGCTACAGAAAAGGCAATAGAAAAAATGCATTTCGGCAAATTTTAAAATGTCCATGCAAAATTGCACAGCATCATCACTTTATTGTGTTTGGACTTTAGATACCAATACATCACTTTAAACAAACTTAAAACACTGTGATGAAAGCCATTCTGAGCTATTCATTCTGTCCTGCAGTTTTAGCATCAATCATTGTGCCAACACTGAGCTTTTTTAAATAGATTTCTAAAGATTTTTGAAGAAGAATGGCAGATATTTAGCAAAATCTATCAAGCCATAATTCCCTCCTATTAATCATGGCATTAAGACTAAAGGGAAAGACAAATCAAGTTTTAACAGATATACTTGCATTTGGTTTCTAAACAGTAATATTTCACTATCATATCTATCATAGACTTGACAAGTGTTTAATGTATTTCTTTTATGTAAGCGTTATGACTTGCAGCAAATGTTGTATTTATAAGTATATGGGCCAGGGTCATTAACGAGCCTATTATATTGTCCCTTGACTGATATAAACTACAAAAACAATGAGGCACCTTAGGCTGTGTCTAGACTACACCTTTCAGTCGACAGAGAGATGAAGATTAGGCACGTCAAAACTGCTAATGAAGCAGGGATTTAAAAACAGAGCTTTTTGGGGGAAAAAATGCAGTCTAGACGTGGATCTGTCGAAAATAAACCTTTTTTTGACACAAAAAACAGGACTGTGTAGCATTTTAAAGACTAACAAGATAGTTTAATAGGTGATGAGCTTTCGTGGACCAGACCCACTTCCTCAGATCAAATAGTGGAAGAAAATTGTCACAACCATATATACCAAAGGATACAATTAAAAAAATGAACACATATGAAAAGGACAAATCAAATTTCAGAACAGATAGGGGATAGAGGGAGGGGATGGGGGGGGAGGTAAATGGCTGTGAGCTAATGATATTAGAGGTGATAATTGGGAAAGCTATATTTGTAATGGGTAAGATAATTAGCGTCTTTATTCAAATTTGCGTGTAAAGTGTTGAATTTAAGCATGAATGACAGACCCATAGTCTCCTATAGACAACCACCTAACCTTAAGATGATTCATACCAACAGCCACAGGACATACCACACTAATACCAACCCTGGTACCTTCCCTTGCAACAAACCCCGTTGCCAGCTTTGTCCACAGATTCACTCTGCTCATACCATTATTGGACCCAACCAAGTGAGTTATAAGATCAAGAACACATATTCCTGTGCATCCAGAAATATAATTTATGCTATCATGTGCCAAAAGTGTCCGTCTGCTATGTACATTGGACAAAAGTCTCAGACACTTCGACAAAGGATCAATGCCCACAAAACAGATATCAGACAGGATCATAAAGAAAAAACAGTTTCTTGCCATTTCAACCAAAAAGGACATTGTCTCAACCACTTGATTACCTGCATCCTGCTTCAAAGACCTTTTAAGACTTCACTTCAAAGAGAATCCTCTGAACTGTCATTCATGCTTAAATTTGACACTTTACATGCACATTTGAATAAAGACGCTAATTATCTTAGCCATTACAAAGATAGCATCCCCAATTATCACCTTTAATATCATTAGCTCACAGACATTTACTTACCGCCTTTCTCCCCCCATCATCCTTCTGTTCTGAAATTTGATTTGTCCTTTTCATATGTGTTCATTTTTGTAATTGTATCCTTTGGTATATATGGTTGTGACAATTTTCTTCCCCTATTTGATCTGAGGAATTGGGTCTGGCCCACGAAAGCTCATCACCTATTAAACCATCTTGTTAGTCTTTAAAGTGCTACACAGTCCTGTTTTTTGTTTCAGCTGCACCAGACTAACACGGCTACATTTCTACCCTTTTTTGACAGATCCTGTAAATCTGTCGAAGAGGGATGCAGTCTAGGCATAGCCTTACAGACTAACAGATTTATTGGGGCAAAAGTTCTCATGGGTAAAAACCACTTCATCAGATGAATTGGACTGGAAGTTACAGAGGCAGGGGTATTTATATTGTATTAATGATGCTAATTATGCCAGGGTCAAAGTAGCTCATTCATAGCATTTGGTGTGGAGATGTGAATATCAAAATAGAGGAAATACTCTTTGTGGTGTGTTAACCAGTTAAAAGCCTTATTTAATCCTATGTTGATTGTATTGAATTTGCAACTGAACTCCAGTTCAGCTGTCTCCCTTTGGAATCAGATTTTTAAATTCTTTTGTAGAAGGATGGTTACTTTCAAATCTATTACTGACTGTCCATGGAAGTTATAAAGTGTTCCCCTTCAGGCTTATGTGTGTTTCCTTTCCTGATATCTGATTTTTGTCCATTTATCTTTTGTCACAGAGATTGTCCTGTTTGGCCAATATACATGGCAGAGGGGCATTGCTGGCATTTGATGGCATATATCACATTAGTGGATGTGCAGATGGATGACCTCTGATGGTGTGACTATTGTGGTTACGACCTGTGAAGGTGTCACTTATATAGATACGTGGACAGAGTTGGCAATGGGGTTCGTTACAGGAATGGGTTCCCGAGTAAGTGTTTCGGTGGTGTGTGTGGCTGCTGGTGAATATGATCTAGTATTCTGTTATGATCTAGTCATTCAACATAAAGGTAAGACAAGAAGTTACATGTGTTGACCATCATTTGTCTAATCCCTTAGATGAGCATTCTGGTCCAAGTCCTCCAGATGACACTCTAGTAGGCTCAAAACTTAACTGGATCAAAGTGTTTCTATTGCTTTGAAAGCAGAAAAAGGAAGTTCAGAACAGAACACAAAAGGGTGAAGAGTGCATCCATACATTTCTTAGCAGGACCATGAAAGGAAATGTGCAGTAGGCAGATAGATTCCTTGGCCATAAACAATGCAAAGGGAACATGGACTCTATGAGCTTCACTAAAGGTAAAGCCTAGCCATATAGATACACAATCAGAAACTCCCAGGAAGGAGGAATAAAGATTCGATCTTCTGATGTATGCATTAGCCTTTTCCAGAGAAAGTTGACCTAAGATATGCAGCTGCAGCTATGAGAATAGCATAGCTGGAGTTGATATAACTTAAGTTGAATTTCTGCGGCATACCCACTGCAAGAGGTCAACAGGAGAAAATTTCCCATCAATTTTCCTTACTTCTTGTGACCTGGTGGAGTACTGTATCAACAGTACCATTAACGGTTGATTTAGCAGGCCCTTACTAGATCACTAAATCAAACCCTGAGAGATTGATCTCCAAAGCATTGATCTTGGGCTATGTGAAGACAAGCCCTTAGACTTTGCATAGGGGACCAAAATTGAACCCTCTGTTTATAAATATGGTCCATTAAATGGGTCACCACCCTTGCAATCACAAATCCACTAGCTGTACCATTCCACTAGGTCCCTTCTGCAGGTTCTCTGAAACTAAACACCTTTCCCAAGTTCGCAGCTTTTGCTGCTTTTTAGACTCAATGGCTGCCTCTAGATTGGCATGATTTTCCGGAAATGCTTTTAACGGAAAAGTTTTCTGTTAAAAGCATTTTCGGAAAAGAGAGTCTAGATTGGCACGGACGCTTTTCTACAAAAGCACTTTTTGCGGAAAAGCGTCTGTGCCAATCAAGACGCGCTTTTCCACAAAAAAGCCCTGATCGCCATTTTCGCAATCGGCGCTTTTTTGCGGAAAACAAATCTGAGCTGTCTACACTGGCCCTTTTGCGCAAAAGCTTTGCAGGGTGAATAGTATTTCCGCAAGAAGCACTGATTTCTTACAGTAGGAAGTCAGTGCTTTTGCGGAAATTCAAGTGGCCAGTGTAGACAGCTGGCGAGTTTTTCCAGAAAAGAGGCTGATTTTCCGGAAAAACTGGCCTGTCTAGACACAGCTAATGTGTCCCATGTGGAAGAGTTAGGAAGTGGCATAAGGAGAAAGGGTTTGGCTCTTTAGTACATATATTTCCAATATAAAGCCATTCTAATACACTAAATAATTAAACAAATAAGATATTGAGCTTAAAAGAATTTAACCTATCTTCTAAGAGCATGTTAAAGACTTTTTAAAATTAAAATGTGTTAAATCCAGTTTCCTCTCTCTTAAACATCTCAGTACAGGCAGTCCCTGACTTACGCGGATCCGACTTATGTCGGATCCGCAGTTACGAACGGGGCTGCCCCAGAGTACACGGACTGCGGAACCTCGCGGTCCTGCCGCCCGTGTACTCTAGGGCTTTCTCTGCGTCTCCCTGGTTTGCAGACCAGGAAGACGCAGAGCAAAGCCGTGGAGGGGCTCGGGCAGCCCAGGGGCACCTGGGCTGCCCGAGCCCCCCCCCCCCCCGCGGCTTTGCAAAGCTGCGGGGGGGCTCGGGCAGCGAGGCAGCCCAGGCGCGCCTGGACTGCTCCGCTGCCGGCTTCCCTGCGGCTTTGCAAAGCTGCGGGGGGGCTCGGGCAGCGAGGCAGCCCAGGTGCGCCTGGACTGCTCCGCTGCCGGCTTCCCCGCGGCTTTGCAAAGCCGCAGGGGGGCTCGAGCAGCGGGGCACCCCAGGCGCGCATGGGCTGCTCCGCTGCCGGCTTCCCTGAGGCTTTGCAAAGCTGCGGGGGGGCTCGGGCAGCGAGGCAGCCCAGGCGCGCCTGGGCTGCTCTGCTGCCGGCTTCCCTGAGGCTTTGCAAAGCCGCGGGGGAAGCTGGCAGCGGGACAGCCAAGACGCCCCGCGGCTGTCCCGCTGCCGGCGTCCTCAGAGGCTTTGCTCCCCGTCTCCCTGGTCTGCTGGTCTCCAGCAGACCAGGGAGACGGGGAGCAAAGCCGCGGAGGACCCAGGCGGCGGGACCGCAGTGCTTCTCGTTCCGCCACCCGTGTCTTCCTGGTCTGCTGGGTTGGGGGGGGCGCAGCTAGTACGCCCCCCCCCAGCAGACTAGGCTTTTCTCTGGACGCCTGTGGCAGAGCAGCTGGGGTGCTGCCGGTTGGTCCCGCAGCGCCGCTCTGGGCGCTACTGGTCCAACCCAGCAGCACCCCAGCTGCTCTGGTCCTGATGCAGCCACTGCTGGTCAGTTTCAGCAGCGGCTGAATCAGGACGCCTGGGGCAGAGCAGATGGGGTGCTGCTGGGTTGGTCCAGTAGTGCCGAGGAGCGGCGCTACTGGAGCAACCCAGTAGCACCCCAGCTGCTCTGCCCCAGGCGTCCTGATTTAGCCGCTGCTGAAACTGACCAGCGCTGACTACAGGAAGCCCGAGGCAGAGTTGTTCTGCCCCGGGCTTCCTGGAATCAGCTGCTGATCAGTTTCAGCAGCAGCTGACTTGGGGACGCTTGGGGTTCTTAAGTTGATTCTGTATGTAAGTCATAACTGGCGGTCAGTTTCAGCAGTGGCTGAATCTGGACGCCAGTTCCGACTTACATACAGATTCAACTTAAGAACAAACCTACAGTCCCTATCTTGTACGTAACCCGGGGACTGCCTGTATGTGGTAGTGTAGTGAATTAAACCACACTCCAGGACTTTCACTGTTCTATAGTAGTGTCCACACGAGATGTTACAAAGATACAAGCTGGTGCATACCCTGGTTTGCCTCAGAGTAATCTGCTGTTTGCCTCAGAGTAATCTCCTAATTCGAACTACCGTTACTCCTCCTGCAATGAGGTTTAACAGTAGTTCGAATTAGGACCTTTAATTCGAACTACCTAGCCCGTGCCACGTGTAGCCGCAGGCAGGTAGTTTGAACTACCAGGCATTTAAAAATGGAGGCACCCAGGAACATGCAAATGAAGCCCGGGATATTTAAATCCCGGGCTTCGTTTGCAAGTTCGAATGACTACATTAGCCACCCTAGTTCGAACTAGGGAGGCAGTGTAGACATACCCTAAGGTATTACAGGACTCCTAGGTTTTTTTAAAGTTACTGAATAACATGCCTATCCCTCTAAGAAAAGGAAAGTACTAGTTATTTTAATCTATATATTTATTTTACAGTGTGTCTGTCTATGTGTCTACAGGCAGTCCCCGGGTTACGTACAAGATAGGGACTGTAGGTTTGTTCTTAAGTTGCATTTGTATGTAAGTCGGAACTGGTACATATTGTAGGGGAAACTCTAGCCAAACATTTCTCCAGAGCTCAGTTTTATTCTCCCACACCTCACTTCCCTCAGTCCTTTATTCTCAAGCTGAGGTGTCTGCTGAGAAAAGCCGCTCCGCATCTCCCTGGTCTGCTGGGGGGGTGGGCGCTAGCTTCGCGTCTCCCTGGTCTGCTGGGGGGAAGCAGCTAGTGCAGGGTTGCCTCACCCTGTTTGTAAGTAGGGATCCGATGTAAGTCGGATCCATGTAACCCAGGGACTGCCTGTATTTAAGAACTCCTAAATGGTAAGAACCAGGACCACCACATTTGATATGCAGCTTCCTCTTATCCTAACTTAAACTAAGGACAGGGTTGTTGTGCCTGGAAAATGGGAAATGCCAGGAATAGGACTATTTCCCATAACACGGAAAGGGAGGGGGCAGGAAGAGGAAGAATGTGAAAGGGAAGGGCACATAGATGGGAGGGATATGATACTAAGAGTGGCCACTGGGGAGCAGCTATAGCACCAGCAAGGCTGGGGCTCCACCATCTTGCTTGCCAGCACACTGGTAAGAAACCCCCCTTCCCCAGACTTGGAGCATAGCCTGCAGGCTCTGCACAGGGTGTTATGGGGGGAGTGCTGCAGGAGAGGACAGCCCCCAGAGCCTGGCCCCTCCCCAGACATCCTGCAAACTGCAGGAGGACTGCTGAAGTAGAGGCAGCTGAAGGGAGGGGGGGAAGGACAGAAACCCCAGGGCCTTGCCCCTCCCCCCCGCAACAGCCTGCAGGCCAGGGGCTGCTGCTGACGGGGGAAAGCCCCTGAAGCCTGGCCTCCTCCCAGAGAGCCTGCAGGCTGCTGGAGTCCAGGGGCAGCCCCCAGAGCCTTGCCCACCAGATGACCTGCAGGCTGCAGGGGGTTTGCTGCAGGAGGGGGTAGCCCCCAGAGCCTCAACCACCTGTCCTCTGATAGCCTGCAGGCCACAGGGTGGGGGGAGGCTGCTGGAGAGGGCAGCAGCCTCCAAGCCCTGCTACCCACCAGACAGCCTGCACCTGTGGGAGGAGGGGTATCTGAAGGGGGTGGCAGCCTCTGTAGCCTTGCCCCCCCAGATAGCCTGCAGGCCATGGGGGAGAGCAACTGGCGGGGTGCTGGCAGGGGAGCACTGTATTGGTGCCCTGGGAGAAGCTGCCTCCGGAGTAGTGCCACCCTCGCCGCCATGGGCAATCCCAGTAAGCCCCCTCCCACCTCCCAGCCCCTTGTCCTCAGCCTTTGCCCTGAGTCCTGCAACTCCCACCTGCCTTGACTTCAGAATCCCTTTCCTCTGCCCTGAGCCCCTCCTCTCCATGTCCTAAGCTGCCCCACACCTCCCAAACCTCTGTCTCTAGTCAACTCTCCCCTGTCACTCCTCATCGCCAAATCTTCACTTCAGTCTTCATTTTCCTTCATTTTTGAAAACTACAATCACTGAAATAATGCATGTATATTTGCATGTATTTTACACACACACACACACACGATAAATTCCTTTAGTTACAGACCCAAGCAATGCCAGGTACATCTGCTAGTCCATTATATTTTTACTTTTGCAATACAGCATATACCAACATGTTTAATTTAATAAGACATTTAATCATTAAAATTCTTTGGTTTATAGGTAAAAATACCAGACATCTATATGTCTTACATACCTCAGTAGCAAACTGCTGCAATCCACCAATATTAATTGGTCCCTCCTCCGTAGCATATAAATTGCATCCTCCTACACAAAGGTCTGAGGTTGGACATACCATTCCACATGTCAGGCCCAGTGGGTTGTCAGAAAGAATCATTTTGGCAGCTCCATAATAGTTCTGCATGAAGAAAACAAATTCAACAATAATGCCACGGAACAGGGAAGCAGAAATTCAAGAGAGAGGATCCAAAATGTTGTTCTTTTTATATGGCTAGTAGAATAACATTGCACCTTTGATAAAACAGAAATGTACAAATTTGCCACATATGTGTATTGATTAAAAGATACTGAGGACAAATTCAGAATATATCTTACTGTATGGCAGGCTAAGAATATTTCAATAATTTCTTTTTTATTATAACATTTTTTAATTTGTTTATGTGGATTTTCAGTTATTTTTGAAAGGTTGTATAGTTGATTTACGGTTTTATTTTAAACATATAATGTGTATTACACTTCAGTATGTGTTCTCTCCATTCCTAAGTCAATTAGGCAGCTGGTGAACACATATGATGTAATTGCAGCCCCAAGTTCTCTCTCTGTTCACCCCATTCCTAATAAATAACAACAACTATCAAGAAATACTCGTGCCATGCCTTCACTATGCAGAAGATCAACGCTACCACAGACGATTTTCCAGGGTTGGATTTAGTGGGTCTAGTGAAGTCCTGCTAAATTGAAATCAGAGGGTACCCCCGCTGGCGCTGGTAGTCCTGCTGTACCATGAGGAGTGAGGGAAGCCCACTGACCTCCTGCTGAGTGGATGGCGCAGAAACAGGATTTAAGATATTTTGACTCCAGCTATGTAATTAACATAGCTGGAGCTGTGTATCTTAATTCGGCTTTCTGCTGCAGTGTAGACCAGGCCTTAGGAAACATTTGTGGCTTGTCTACACTAAAGACCACCACTAATCATGAAAAGATTAAAGTCACAACTATGCAAGGGACCAGCACCAGACTCATGCACTAATTAAGTAGCATGGAGAACTTGTGGCACAGGAATGAATTCTATTCCAATACTCACCAAATTACAAACTGAAAGAAGAAAGGTCTCTTTTTCCATATCCTCTAGCCACCTCTCCCAGATCTCATTCTCCAGTAACTTTTTAATGAACATGTTGTTCAGAGCTGGTCCGTCACTACACTGGTTTGTGCTAGGGAGTAACTCTCCCAATCACTATGATAACTGGCTCAGACGACTCAGAACTTGTAGAACCAGTGAGAAGCAAAGAGCTGATTGATAGGTTCCCCTTCAGGAATTTTATTTTGAACCTTCATGTTTAGTAGAGTAATACACTTACAATATACATCTTCAAATGAAATAATATCCCACACTAAACTACATCCCTTTCTTGATAAAGGGATGTAAATTAGATGTATTGAAAGTGCAAATGAAGTGAGGATTTAAATATCCCACGCTTCATTTGCATAATGGCAGCCGCTGCTTTTTTTCAAAACTGGGCTTTTGGGAAAAAAAATGGCAGTTTAGACAGGGCATTTCCAACAGAAAGGCTCCGTTTAGAAAGATCCTGTACTCCTGGATCAAAAATGTCCTGTCTTAACTGCTGTTTTTTTTTAAAAGCCCCGTTTTGAAAAAAGCGGTGGCCACCATTATGCAAATGAAGCGTAGGATATTTAAATCCCTGCTTCATTTGCACTTTTGATACATCTAATTTACATCCCACTGTCGACAGAGGGGTGTAGTTTAGACACACCCGACGTGAGGCTCAAATAGAGTATATGGAAAGCAATTTCCAGATTTGATTATATAACAAAATAGTGGGTTAAAAAAAAAAAGTCTTAGAAGATTTGAATGACTAACTGACCAAGAGGCACATTAAAGGACTGGACATAATATTCAGAGATTCAACCAGATGATGAAGTCAGGGACCATGATTTCCAGTTGGACATCAATATTTTGTAGACATAGTTGGGTATTTTTTCCACTTCTTGGGTCCATTCCATGATTCCACAGATCAAAACACTATACATATATTTTCAAGGGTATTGCTCCTAACCGACTACAGCAATTTGAAGTTCTAGTATTGAGCAAACAGAAAAACATTGGTTAAGTAAGGCATTTGTGAAGGGATTTCCTTAAGTTGTTTTGTCTTCCTGGATGGTAAGCTATTGGGTCTGATTCCCATTTATGTTCACTTTTCACTGCTCTAGCAATGTAAATGGGCCTGGAAATGAGAGTTAATTAAACTGATTAGAAATGTAATTTACACCCACTTTATGGCTCCCTTATTCTGCCAGAGCAGTTTTTCTTTCAATTCATGCATCTAATGAAGTCAGTTGCAACACAGGAAAGCTTATGCCACAATAAAATTGTTGGTCTTTAAAGTGCCACCAGACTTCTCGGTTTTTTGTTTTTTGTTTTGTCACAGCAGTGTAACAGGTCTTCAGTGTAAGAATCCAGTATATTAAGTTCAATATTCAGTACTGGTTAATGAAATTGTGTCCTCGTTTCTCAGAAAAAAAAAAGAGGAACCGGAGCTATATTGGGCATTTGTCTTCAGAATTCAAACACCAGCTAACTTTTATTACGTCTGAATTTTGCTTTTGCATCACATTTTGCTGGGTTTCTCCATATTTTGTGGGTGTTTGTCATGCCCAGGATTGTTATCTTTCTTGATTTGAACTTTGGTACAAAGGAACAAAGTTACAAAATCAAATGTAACTTAATCTAAGAAAGATAATTAATGATTCATAAATTTTTAGAGCCTCAAATAAAATTGGTGCATACAGATACATAAGAACATAAGAACAGCCATACTGGGTCAGACTAAAGGTCCATCTAGCCCAGTATCCTGTCTGCTGACTGTGGCCAATACCAGATGCCCCAGAGGGAGGGATCACAACAGGTAATCCCTCATGTGATCTCTCCCCTGTCACCCACTTCCAGAGAAACAGAGGCTAGGGATACCATTCCAACCCATCCTGGCTAATAGCCAGATAGGCCTAACCTCCATGAATCTATCTCACTCTTTTTTGAACCCTGTTAAAGTTCTAGCCTTCACCGCATCCTCTGGCAAGGAGTTCCACAGGTTGACTGTGCGCTGAATGAAGAAAAACTTACTTTTGTTTGTTTTAAACCTGCTGCCTATTAATTTCATTTGGTGACCCCATAGTTCTTTTATTGTGGGAATAAGTAAGTAATTTTTCCCTATTCACTTTTTCCATACCAGTCATGATTTTATATATCACTATCTTATCCCTTCTTAGTCTCATGTTTTCTAAACTGAAAAGTCCAAGTCTTTTTAATCTTTCTTCATATGGGACCCATTCCAAATCACTAATCATTTTTGTTGCTTTTTTCTAAACCTTTTCCAATACCAATATTTCTTTTTTTGAGATGAGAGGACCATATCCGTACGTAGTATTCAAGATGTGGGTGTACCATGGTTTTAGATAGAGGCAGTAAGATATTTTCTTATTCTCTATCCCTTTTTTAATGACTCCTAACATTCTATTTGTTTTTTTGACTGCCGCTGCACACTGAGTGGATGTTTTCAGAGAACTATCCACAATGACTCCAAATCCTTTCTCTTGAATAGTTGTAGCCAAATTAGTCCCCATCATATTGTATATATAGTTGGAATTATATTTTCCAATGTGCATTACTTTACATTTATCAACATTAAATTTCATTTGCCATTTTGTTGCCCAATCACTTAGTTTTTAGATAATTAAAATTTATAGTTTATCATATTAGCTATTCCTCTTCAAGAATTATCATCATCATAGACTGGTACAATTTTCAAAATATTTTCTTTTAAGACACAATATAAAATAGTTAAAACATTTTCACATTGAGTTTCAGTGGCACCCTCCTTAGAAATCTCCATTGTGTTATTTCAATCTTGTTGATTGTTTGCTATGTTATTAAATTATGATCTTGATTAAGTTGAATCTGAGGAACATTACTTATTGATTTGATATGCAGCCATTACATACTTTTATATATAGACTATTATGAGTACTATGAGATATGCTGCACATACCACAATGCCAAGTAGTAAAACAATATGCACTGAATTTATAAACTATTTTGTAGTGTTAACATTTTAAGTGAATGTAGTGATCAATAAAAAGGCACCGAACTGACAAAGCTAGAGATCAAAGTGTGCTATTTATCCACACAACAAGAACATAAAAAGCAGCAACATTGTAAACTTTCCTCACAGATTCAATAATATGCCTCAACCTGGAGCTAAAGGAATCACCTCTGGAAGTGAAAGGGGAATTTAGCTTCAATGCTCAGTCATTCAGCCTCTGCTTAGGCTGCCAACAAAAAAGCCAATTAGTGTCAATTCTACTGGTGGCAATTCTGTAATGTGGACATACGTCTATGCAGAACCAATGTAGTATCAACATCATGGGCAGTGTAACTTAATGGACACAGCACTGGTCCAGAGTCCTGCATTCTATTCCCTGCTCTGCCGGGTAATTGGGAGCAAATCATTTTACTTCTCAATGCTTCAGCTTTCCTCATGTTTGAAATGGGTATGACAAAGACCCCTACTATAATGAGAGCTAGCTATTCTTTTATTAATATAAGTCATTTTACAGGATCTACGTAATACATATCAGATGGTAACTTTCAGGTTGAAATCCTTGTCACCTTCCCAAGTGAGTTGCCCAAGCAACTTCAAGCTTAGAATTTGCCCTTGGTCTATTCTAAGATGTTATTAATTTGAACCAATAACCTTAGAGAAAAACTCTCATTTTCTATTACACGGTTTTGTAGTAAAATAAAGTATGTAGAAGGTTTCTGCATTGTATTTAATTATAATATGGATCAGTATTTCTTTTAACAATATTTTTCTTAAATAAGTACTATGTTTGAGATAAATTACCACAGTTTTCAACCAGTAAATGAACCAAATCTGAATTTTTGATCCTATACAAATTCATCTGTCATGAGCAGCTAAAAATTGGGAGAAGGGTATTGCAATGTTATACGGATTCTACACTACATATTCAGGAGACCTATGATGTTTCTCATAATTATGCATAACTGTCATTTTCTGAAAAAGCAATTTCATTCCAGAAAGGAAATTTTAGGACAACAGAAGCTATGCTGGCCTTAGGCAGCATAGAGTAAAAGACATTTTAGAAATACGAAGGATTTAGAGTTATAGATTGGAGTTAGGTGCTCTGTAGTTTTGCACAATACTTTTCATTTGACTAAACTACTTATAGTAGTGCTTATTAGTACTTGCTTTCTGAAGACCAATAAGCTACTCAATAGGTATTCAAGAATTAATTATCAACTGTAAACACTTACTGCAAAAAAGGGGAGAGTGCTTAGTACAATAGGTAAACTACAGCTCTGTGGTGGTTTGTTTCTGTTTGTGTATTTATCTCTTCTTTACTATACTGATTTCTCATATAACAAATGGAAGACATCAATAGAAAAATGCATTTTTTCTAAGCTTTGGCAAAAACTAATAAGGAAAGGAAATTTGTAATGAGCTGCTGCAAATTATAGAACTATTGTACAACAACCATAAACCATTTTGCACATGGCAGGGACCAATTATGAAATAATAAATAAGAATAGTTTGCACTTATATGACACTAGCCAGATGAAGATCTTGAATTGCTTTATGGTGGGAGCCTTTAAAATCTTGACAATTTTAATTCAGATAAATAGTTACCTCGACATCTTCATTTTTTTCTGACTTTTTTTTTAAAGTACCTCTAATATTGAATATACTAATATTATCTATCTGCAAGCACTTATTTGGCACTCATTCAAACTCCCAGTTAAGATAATGGGAGTCTTAATCACATTCATATAACAGTAACAGTTATTTTACAGCGCCCAAGAGTATGGTAAATCCCTTACAAAATAGGTAAGGTCATATGACGCCCCCAACCCTGAGTAGTTTATGAACTTATATCATACACAGTGCAAGTGGGGAGAGGCTCAGCTGACTCAGCTAAAGCTGTTGCACACCCTAAAAAAATAGTCTAAATAGTAAAATAGATTGTGATATTTTTAAATGCAAATAAACAAACAGATGACTCAGTTGGTTAATTCTTATAGAACTAGAATGTTTTGAGATTGTTTTATTTAAATGCAATAAATGTCTTCTTCATGTCTTGGTTGATAAAATATCTTTTCCTTACACAGAAAGAAAATAATCTAACTGGATAGGAATTTTTTTTATTTCCTTCATCAAAATGCCAATAAATACACATAGCTAAGGGAGACAATAGGCACAAGCCGTAAACAGACATCAATAATCAGTCAAAAGCAGGCAGAGGAGGCTCTCAACATGTATCACTTGGAGGTATTACATAATTTGCATGCAAATGAGAATTTTTTTACTTAAGAAAACCTATTAAAACACATAGGATCAATATTGTAAGACGAAAAGAAATTACATTTATTATCAGGAAATGCTTACAGAATCTATTCATTCATCTAATTTAAGCACACTTCATATATATTTCAAATAGATCATGACTTTTTGATACTGTAGTTTTTTCAAATACAACCAAGTGACTGAATGATTGTGTTTTGTATAAAAAGAACGAAAGCACTTTTTATGAGAGTGGAATGAAAGCCGAAACGTAGGAAGAGGAATGGTAAAGGAAGGGGTGAAACAAAGGGAAAAGAATGAAGCAGCCCTCTTTCTTTTCTTTTCTTTTCTTTTCTTTTCTTTTCTTTTCTTTTCTTTTCTTTTCTTTTCTTTTCTTTCCTCTCTTGATGAAATGTTTAAAAATAGACACAATTATAAAACCAAATTTCGAAGAAAGTTGCTTTCAGCATCAGTTCACTCTTACCTATGTTTTCATAAGTTTTTACAAAAATCAAAATGTATTGGTCCAAATATCACTGCTAGGTAGTGCCAGCAGCAGCCAGAGCTGGGTTCAATATCTAGGAGTTCCTCTCCATCCATCCAACACAGAATTGGCTCTAGGCTTCATCCAGTTACCTGGGAAATTCACACAACACCCCTGGTCACCTCTGAGAGGCAGTGCTTCCCCACTCACAAGTACAGAGTCTGCGTGTGGAAAATAAACCTTTAATAAAATGGGAGGGAAGTAACTTGGCATTAATTTGGGAAACCACCACAACAAAGTTCAGAACCAAAACCACGAGTAACATTCCTGTCCCAAACAGGCTGGGCAATATCCTTTTCCTCTCATGTTCAGAAGTCCATCAATGTAAATGTTCCCTTCATATGCCCAACTCTTCTGTGCACCCCACTCTCAGTTGCTGGCCTTGGACAGGGCAGACCCAGATTTCAGAAGTGCATCTGCAGAGTTCACCTCCCATCCTGACTTTGGGGAGGTTAGGAGGCTGGTCACTTGCCATCCACTTGCTCTCTGCCGCCACCTTGCTGGCCACTCGTCTCACCTTACTGCTGTCGCTCTGCTGGCTGCTCATTGCACCTCTCCATCGCTGCCCTGCTGGTGGTCCATTACGCCTCTCCAACACCTCTCTGATGGCTGCTCATCACGCTGCTGCCACTCTGGTGGCCGCTCATGACATCTTCTGCTGGCTTGTGGTGGATTTGGTTCTTGGCCAAACCTAGTGATTTCAGCTCTTAGTGATTTCAGTTCTTGTCCCAAGCACAGTCCAGCCACATGAAATTCCAGCATCCACTGTAGTAAATTTAAAATGATAAAAGAGACACCTTAAGGAGTCTCTTCCAGTTCTGTCATTAGAACAGGGGGAGAAACAGGTTGAACCAGTTTTACAGCTCACGCCTGGAGGGCATGCAGCCTGCTGATTCAAAGTCCTCCCTCCCCAGTTGACTTCACAGAGCTTTGGCAGAAGAGCCCCTGTTCATCCAAAGTTCTTTACACTGACAATCTCTCTGATTTTGAACTGAGTTAAACACAGACTGATTTTCAGCATTCCCACAATAACTGCAAGCATCTGTGATCATATCTCAGAATTCCTGCATTTAGTGCCAACACAACTTGTTACCCAGCCAAACTGGTTACAAGGAGCAAAACACCATTGTTAAAAGTTGAATATCTAGCAGGCCTAAGAAAAGAAGGGGAAAACTATATTTACATAAACACACCCAGGATTTCTGTTTCATTCCAGCTGACTGTAAGGGAAGCATTGATTCAGACCCTGCTTACAACTGTTTAAAATGACATAAAAATGATTGAAAAACATATATTGATACAAAAGTTTCAGCCAGTTTCTAACCCCACATCTTTATATCTATACACGTCAGTTCAAATTTGAATAAACTGACCCCTCTATTATTTCAAAGTAGAACAAACAAAACAGAAGAGTGAATTATCAAATATCACAAATATTCTATATTACAATGCTGCTGATATTTAATCAATCGAGAAAACATTCACATCTTTTGACTTATGTCATCATATCAGGACTGTAATTTCACATAGTGTCATTATCTTCTTACGAAAAGAAGGGAAAGGAATATCTTGTACTGTCATTTTGTTCTTTGTAGTTTAGAATGTGAGAGATTCCTTAATTGACATAATGTCATCGCAACAAGTCTATTCCACATAATTATACTATGGCAACTGAAACCAGCTGTCAGCCATTCCATTACACTAACTACAAATAGACATCTCAAGAAAAGTCGCTGTTTCAAGTACATCAATTTAACACCATTATTTCTTTTCTTTTAAATGTTTTTGTACTTAGTGGCTTGAAATATGTAGAGATTAAGAAAAAATGAATAAAATCGTACTTTCAAAAACACAGAGCTCCAAGAATTTTCTTTAAAAATTCTAATGCATATTTGTATGCAATTCTTACCAGTCTTACAGATGAGTAAGACTCTTTTACAATCTACTAATTGTATTAACAATATCTTAATTATACTATTTTACATCTGAATTCTGACTCATGATTTTGTAAGGTATTCCCAGTGGGATGTAGATGCCCCTTTTCATGTTATCCAAAGTACTTTTGCACTGTGGGAGGAATTATTCTGTTCTTTCCTTTCCTCTCATAATCCATTTTCCTTCTCTTCCAACCTTAAACAGCCTCTCTCCCATTCACATTCTCTCTCCCTGTTCCTCTACTATTTCTTATCTCCCATTTTCCTTATATACATTTGCATGCTTATTTTTCCTTGCTTTCCATTTGCAAGATCCTAACCCAAACATTTGCCCTTTCTTTTAATCCCCTTCAAGTTCCTGCCCTATACAAACCCTATAACACTTAATCTTCCTCCCTACACCCCGTATTTCCCCATCTCTCTGTCTCTCCTATATAGTCTTCATCACCATTTAGTCTATTCTTACCCTTATATTCCTCTGAACCTCTCGCTTGCACACTGCATTCCTCTGTACCCCCTCAGTCTCCTCCAACACTGTCAGGCTCCCTCATGCTTACCACACTACCCTACCTCTTCACAATTTTCTGTTCAGCCTCTTATTCACAGACTAGGAAGGGAAACAATCTTTCCTGAGGGAAGCCAATCTTCAGTTTTGTTAAAAATAATGGGAATTGATAACCATCTTTGCTAAGGGAAGACTTACATAACACGGTTGGTAATTGATGGCCATGTTGATACAGGACAATTTGACTTCAACTTCATTTAAATTAATGGATGATGGAGCTCTCTTGAATAAGGAAAAACTTTCAAGTTTGAAGCAGAAATCACAAAATCCTGTGAATGACATTATATATATTCCATATTCTTTATGAAAATATATTTATAGTATGAATATGGCATAACTAAGATGTACTTTATGCAAGATAACTCATGTGGGATATCATTGGAAAGGTTCTGATTTACTAAATATGATTATTCTATTTGTATGCATGTATCATTTTTTGATCTAAAATTAGGAATGCTGACTACGTATCTGTAGTTCAGCTATGTTACTTCAGGTACTACAATGGAAAAGCTAGACAAGGCTGATGGTCCATCAGCAAGGACAATGGACCAAGAAAAGGCTTGGTCTTCCTGCAGATACTCCATACTGCCACTGACTCATGAACACGGTGATACTATGGAGCCAGCTGACCTGTTCATCTTATACTAACTTGCATCTTGGACTGCTGACTTAGCAAGAGTTAAAGGGTACCCAGACTGGCAGAAAAGGCAGGCTCAGTGATGTCGCCAGCTCATCAGGTGACATCCCTTGGGAGTCCAACCTGTTATACTAGAAAACTAATAAAACTACCAAAAATTTTTAGAATTGAGACAAAATAATGAGTGCTACCCAAAGTGGGTTTTATAGTGACAGACAGGTATGACTTCAAAGAACATTGCCCATTCACGGGGATTTTTATAACATTAAAAATTGTATTTTTGCATCAATGTTTTATAATGGCTGTCTCAGTCACTAATCTAATTATCACTGAGAAGGGATTCCCCCTTCCTCCAGATACATCTTAATATAGCAGCAGTTATGTGTAGCCCATTCTTTCTCCTGGCTCAGATTTTTATACTGCTTGCTTTCTTCCAAGGGCTGTCGATCTGGTAAGCTAAATACCTCATTAGCACATCATTCTCCCTACAGATGCAAATGATCCCTTGTACTTTTCCAAAATACAAATGGAGTCCCTCCTACTCTAACTACACCCAGGGTCCTTTTTGGGTTCTGACTTACACCCAAGTTAGAGCTGGCTTCCCGAGTGCTCAATTTACAGCATCCTGTCACAGACTCCTATGGCAAATGTCGCTCACAAGAATCTACCCCACCAGCACAGTCTTGTCAGAGCAACTGATAGATACTGAAGGTGCCAGCTATTAGACACACTCAGATTGTCTCACTGTATAGGCAGGGAGGCTACTCAATTATGGGATAGCATGAAAAGCAGGGTTGGGGAATATTAGGGAGCTGATTGTGACTCCTGGCTTCTTGAGGCCTAAAGTTGTTTCTGGGCAGCAAAATCCACCGTGATATGGTCCTTTAATGGATCTTGCTCCATGGAGGGCTGCTGCTGTGGAGCTCCATTCCGCTATACCCCCCTTCCCTGCCTCAACAGACCGGGATCCAGGCAATGGGGCAGATGCTAAGAGCACAAACCTGCTCGCTCGTTTGAAAACCCTAAAACCACTCTTGCAAACAGGTAAGACACAAGAAGAAGAAAAAATCTTTCTCCTATAGTTTATAAATACTTGTATCTTTGCAGCTTTAATTCTAAATGAAAAGATCAATAAAACATGGCACCTTTAAAAAAGCATTATATTTTAAATAACAGTTACATGTAAATAGCCTCCAAAAACCAGTTTAGTCAGAATACTTGTCTGCTATTTTTAATTAAAAAATTTAAAAAATAAACTAATATTCACAGTACGGTGAACCTATAGTTGAATCCACCCATTGTGAGATTCAATTGCAAACAACAGTCTGTAGAAAGACTACTGAATAATGCTGACTGGGAAGACGCAATAGAATAGATTGTACCTTTGGAAAATAGAGCTGTAATCCTGTTTGTATGAAAAGGAAGAATGGAAGTTTTGGTATAAACTCTACTAAATCACAGAAGCCTGACATAACACAGCACAAGTGACATCTTTTTTCAAAGAAGCCCAAGGCTCATTGAGCCTAGCAATTCAATTACCCTCTCAACCTAGAAAGGACCCCCCCTTCTGAGTTGAGGTCTACTGGCAAAGCTGCTTGGAACAGTCTACATTGTACATGGCCTGTAAATATCTAAAAAGCCTCAGGCTTTAGAGAACAAGAATCCTTGACCTTTTATGATTGCTACAGTAGTTTTTTTCTTATGAAACACACTACAGAGAATAGAGTCCTTAAATAGCTGACAAAAGAATATATTTGCTTTATGCCACTGTTTAAATAGTTTATGTTTAGAATAAAACTAGTTTAAATGAATATCTCAGTCTACCTACTACTTATTAGAGTATATGGGCACAACAAAGAATATGCAAAGTGGTTTGCATAGTATGATTTAGGATATGACTACACTACAGCTGCTACGGTGGAAGAGCTACAGTGCTCTATCTATACCACTGTAGTGTAGACACTATGGGGCTGTGTCTACACTGCACCCCTTTTCCGGAAAAGGGATGCAGATGAGACAAGTCGGAATTGCAAATGAAGCGGGGAATTTAAATATCCCCTGCTTCATTTGTATAAACATGGCTGCCGCTTTTTTCCAGCTCGGGGCTTTGCCGGAAAAAAGTGCCAGTCTAGATGGGGATCTTTCAGAAAATAAAGCCTTTTCCGAAAGGTCCCTTATTCCTCTTAAAATCAGGAATTTATTTAAAATCCCCCGCTTCATTTGCAATTCCAACTTGTCTCAACTGCATCCCTTTTCTGGAAAAGGGGTGCAGTGTAGACACAGCCCGGGTGTGTCTAGACTACAGAGGGTTTTCGAAAAAAGTGGCCTTTTTACGAAAAAGCTTTACTTGTGTCTAGACTGCTCTCTCTCTAAGCATAGCCTCATGCTGGGCAATGCCCTTCTTCTGAGTGACTGTCCTGTAGCAAACAAAAACCTTCAGAATTTTTCTTCCTCATATTATCTTCCAGCCCTTCAGGATTCTAGTCAATCATTCTTCCTTCCCTTAATAGCAGGGGCCTCTGTATATACTCTGAGGGGAATAGCACAGGGGGGATGTTCTTTTGAAAGTAAATCGAAAGAACGTAGCAGTTTTTTTGACAGTGGAAAACCTTGTTTTATGAGGAAGAACACCTTTTTTCGAAAGTGCTCTTTCAAAAGACTGCATGGGTGCTCTCTTTCAAAAAAGCAGCTTGCTTTTTCAAAAGTTCTGGTTGTAGTCTAGATGCTCAAAAAAGCCTCTTTCAAAAGAGGCTTGTAGTCTAGACGTAGCCTACCTGTATTCATAAAAGAGGTTTTCCCACCAAAACAATGAGCCCATCTCTCTGAAATATGCTATCTAGGTCAAGAAAATAATCCTTCCATCAACTGAGCCACATCTCAGGCTATGTCTGCACCCTCCCTCCCAGACCCCCCAAACACTCAGTCCACTCCTGCATCTTATCTCCCACCCAGAACCCCACACCCTCAGCCTGCTCCTGCACCTTACCTCCCACTCACCCCTTCCTGAGCCCCAGCTGACTCCTGCGCCCATTTTGTCATAATGGCTGGCTGGCTGATGGCCTGCGGAAAGGCCTGCATCATGTGGGCCCTGAGGGCCATGGGCCAACAGGTTTGAGAACCACTATTCTAGCTCTTTGATACAGTTCAATTTTGTAGGTGATAATACCAACTCTCTCTCTGGTCTACCTATGGAACCCACACCCACCTTCTACTCTGGGTTCCCTGACATTGGAATTCTTAACAATTGAGCAATCTGCTCAGTAATACAAACCCTTATTCAGAGTCTTTTCTTTCTAGGGCCTCTTCTTATGTATCTATGTACTCCCTATGGATAGTCGTTCCCCTCAGGTCTTTTCTAATCCCAGTCCTGAGCTCAATCGTCCACTCCCTTGGGACAGAGTGACTTTGAAGCAGAGAAATCACTTTGCTATAATGCTTCCATATGGGAATTTGCTTTAAGCTTTAGGATGCTATAATGTAGTGACAAAGGGGAAGATCAGCAGATTCATTATTGCCCTGCATCTTCTCTGCTCAGAGCTTCTCTGTTTCACTATATTTCAAGGATGCATTAACAAGTGGTGTGCCTCAAAGTAGTACAGTACCATGAAAACATATGCCTAGCATTCATAAAAATAAATGCTGCAGTGACATTATAGATTATAACACAGAGCACTCTATATGCAGATGCCAGACACAATGTCACAATAACTGTTAACTGTGTTAACTTGTAATTACATTATAAATTACATATGTCTTAACTTTTTTTCCCCAATGTTTCTTGTCAATATATACAATTTATGGCAATGATTTCACCTCAATATAGCATGCAACATAAAACAGAAATAAGTTGACTGTTAATTCACCCACTATGTGGCTGCTAGCTTCCCCTCAATGAGTAAATGAAACCCACTTTTCTCTCATTTTACATATGGGAACTCCAGGAGAGGGATGTTTAAATGGTTAAACATTTTAAGTCAGGGCCTGCTGCTGGCCAGGCACATAGCTCCAACGTGGCTATGGGTCCTGCCAGGGCCACAAGGCCCTGCCACCAGTCCTGCCGTGGTTGTGAGATCCTTCCACCAGGGCTGCTGAGCCCTCTTGCCCTGGTCTACCTATGGAATTATTACAGAAAAAAAAACCATGTTATTTTGAAATAGCAAGTGGAATGTCCACACTACAACCATTATTTTGAAATAATGGGCTGGTTATTTCAAAATCTATACTCCTGCTTTCCTTGAGGCATAACACTTATTTCAAAATAGCGTTAGTGTGGCTGCTCTGGTACTACTATTTTAAAATAATTGGCCTCCAGAGGCCTCCACAGCTGCACTTATGGCCACATCTGCCAGCTCCACTACTCCCCTTCTCCTGCGGAGCTTTTAAAGCAGCAGATTGCAGGAAAGGGGCGTGTGACAGGTACAGAACAGACCGTTGCCAGCCCCATGCCACACCTCACTATCCAAGGAGCCATGGCACACCCCAGTGCTCTCTCGGAGCCTCCCATGGCTTCCAGCACTCATTCAACACCCTCAACTGTCCCTGGCCAGGGACGCAAGAGAGCACCTGCCTGGACTGGTGTGGAGAGCCTGGATCTCATTAAGATGTGGAGCGAGGAGATCAACCCCCAGGATCTCTGCACCAGAAAAAAGAATGCCGGTGTCTATGTCTGGATGGCTGCCAATCTGGCTAAAAAAGGACTAGGTCCACATGAAAATAAAGGCGCTCCGGCAGGCCTACAATAAGGCCAGGGAGCAGAGTGGATGCTCTGGTCGGCACTTCACACATACTGTTAGTATGACCAGCTTGATGCCATCCTGGGAAGGGGGCTGGTCATCTCTGCCCCAATTCCCCATCAACATCAAGTATTGCCAGGACACATCCGGCATCAGCCTCCATAAGGGTGGGGTTGTGGAGGGGAAGGAGGAGGAAGAGGACCATGCCCACAAGCCAGGACTTGCTCCTCACCCTGGAGCTGGTCCCCCCTCCCAGGATGTCTCCCAGGTGTTGGAGGAACCCAGGGAAGGCACTTCAGGTGAGATCTATAACTTTCCCTAGCTACACATGGGGGGTAGGAGGCAGGTTGCCAGGGGCTGTGTGCTCCTCTCTCGACCTACCCAGCTTCGGGGTTGCACAACAGCCTGGTCATCTGTGTGCATATGGAGCACCAGTCCAGAGCACTCTGCTCCCTGACGCTCTCACACAGGATCAACTTGGTTCTTCTTACAAGGTTCCTGGAGAAGCCTGCCTTATTGCAACTTCTGTGGTGGGACAACTTCCCATGACAAGCCACCACTAGGATCTGTGGGGTCATGGAACTACACAGCAGAACCGCACAGGGTCATGCCCACAACTGGGCAGCATCTGCTCCCAGTCAAGTGCGGTGATACCAGGGTGACCGATCCCCTGCATGGGAACCTCCCAGGGGAAGCAAAGAAGGGGACCCCAGTAGCACTCTCTTCTGGAAAGTGGCCTCTGCCGCAAACACACTGTCCCCGAACACTCTTCCACCTCCTCCAACAGGCAGGGATAAAAGTTCTCTCTGTGCAGGATGTCGCGGGACACAATAGGAAGCTGAACTACCCCGTCTCTCGCTCTCAGTTTCCTGGCCTGACTGGCATTTTTCCATGCCTGCTTCCCTGGGCCATGGGTGTAGTGTTGCTCCCCTGGGACATCTGTGCCCCTGCTAGAAAGCACCCACTGTCTAGGCAACAGATGGCCTTGCTCAAAGCACATCACCATTGTCTGAACCAAGACCTTCAGTGTTGGCTCAGAGATTAGAGCTAAGCTTCGCGCACATTGTCTTCTGGAACGACTGTCCTTGTAACTCCTTCACAGCTGAGCCAGCTATGAGTGTAGTGCATCCACCACCTCCCAAGCCATCCTCCCAACTCTGCAGGATCCCCAGGGTAAGAGAACTCGTGAGGATCTGCTGCATGAGGAAATGCTTCCAGTCCCTCATTCAGGGGCTTGATAAAGAGAGCTGGGAGTGGGCCACTGACCAGGAGGAGCACCAGGCTGACTGGAAACAGCAGAAGGCCACCTGGGACTAGCTGGCAAGCCAGCACAAGGCCATGTACTCCCCTCTTTACCTCGGTGATGGAACACATGGTTTCGTGCATGGAGCAGGCCATCAGCCACCTCCCTAGCCTGACCCACTGGCTTCCCCAACTAGCTGCCAGGGCCCCAGAATATATGGTAGTGGGACTTCAAAGGCAGCCAAAGCCTCCTGAGCTGAACAGGGCAAGCATCACTCCCAACCCCATCCCTGACCACCCCTCCCCCAAGAATAGGTTCTTTTCCTATTCCCTCCCTTGTTTTATATGCCCCCCAGTAAACAGACTTGTTTGTTCAAAAAAAAAAGGAGTATTCTTTATTTGCTCTGCAGGGGAGGGAGGGAACTGGAAAGGGAGGGCCGGGGAAGGGAGGAAGGGGAAGGAAATGCACACAGAGGGAAAGCAGGGACTGCTTGTGGAGAGGCCGGGAGAGAGTGTCACAACTGGCCTGGGCAGCAACTCTCCCTCAAGACCTCCAAGATGATCAAAGCCCCTTGATGTGCTCATTGAATGGCACAGGTGTTCAGCTATCGTAAGCCTTGGCCAGCTGTTCAGCCTCTGCCCCCCCACCCTGGCAGGAAAGTCTCCCTCTTGCTCTCGCAAAGACTGTGGAACACACCGCAGTCCACCACCACAAAGGGGATATCGTCCTTATGGGGGTCCAGGCAGGTAAAGAGACTCCTACACCTCCCCCTTAAGCAGTCAAAGGCACACTTCACCACCATGTGGCATCTACTCAGCCTAGTATTGGAGTTCTCCTTGGTGGAGGCCAGGCTGACCTAGTAGAGCTTCATAAGCCAGTGGAGCAAGGAGGAGGCTGTATCACCCAGAATGACAATGGGCATGTCCACATCCCAACCCTGATTGTGCAGTTGGAGAAAAAGTGCCGGCGCGCATCTTCTGGAACAAGCATGAATTCTGGAAGACGCATCATTGTGCACCTTCCCCAACCACCCAATGTAGATGTCCAAGAAACTTCTCTTGTGGTCCACCAGGGCCTGCAGTCCCATCGAAAGTACACCCTTATATAGTCCGAGGCATGGTGGTGGGGAGCCAGGATGGGGGTGTGGGCACTGTCTATGCCCCTCCCACCCCACCTCGCAGTTGGGGAAGCCTTCAAAAGTCATCCATGATCGTGCTGATGTTGCCCAGTGACGAACCTCCGTAGCAGGATGTTGATGGCCCTCGGGACCTGCAGAAGTACGGCCCAACTGTAAATTTCCCCATGCCAAACTAATTCCTGAGGGTATGTCTACACTACCACCCTAGTTCAAACTAGGGTGGTAATGTAGGCAACCGGAGTTGAAAATGAAGCCCGGGATTTGAATTTCCCAGGCTTCATTTGCATAAAGCCGGGCACCGCCATTTTTAAATGTCCACTAGTGCGGACTCCGTGCCACGCGGCTACACACGGGACGGACTAGGTAGTTCGGACTAGGCTTCCTCATTTCACGAGGAGTAACAGTAGTTCGGACTAGGAAGCCTAGTAGCCGCGCGGCACGGAGTCCACACTAGCGGACATTTAAAAATGGCGGAGTCCGGCTTTATGCAAATGAAGCCCGGGAAATTCAAATTCCGGGCTTCATTTGCAACTCCGGTTGCCTACATTACCACTCTAGTTCAAACTAGGGTGGTAGTGTAGACATACCCTGACAGAGTTGTAGCTGTCCATCATGGTAAGCTTCCACAGAGCAACGTCAACACACTTCTGCAGGGGGATGGCGGGTTGCAGTCAGGTATTCTGGCATTGTACGGTGTCCAGGTGGTTTAGGAGCATTTGAAGACACAGGAGCACCAGGACGTAGGTGAAGGGGTCCTCTGGTTTGGGTTGGTCACTGTCTTGCTGCGGCAACATGTGGACAGTCTGGATGAACTGTGCCATGAGGTGCAGCATGAGGCCTGTGAGCCTGACACTGCTGCGGAGCAATTCCAGCTCCATGGTGTCAGTGGTGCGGTATCCACATGGGCAACCAGAGCACACTGAATCTGTTTGTGTCTCACAAGGGGGTATGCAGTGGAGGAGTGGAGTGTGAGATGTGGCTGTAGAGAGGAACCCCTCAAAGCATGTCTCCCAGCTTACCTGACCAGGCAGCCACAGGAAGTGCCCATTTTCCCAGTGCCCTCTCCAGAGTGCCTCTATGAGTTCTAAATCCAAGGCAAGCTCCAATCAGTGTGCACGAGCTATTTTAAGAATAATTCTGAGCTTTTGATGTTTCCCCATAGTGAGGGCCTGCTATTTCAATTTTGTTATTTCGGGAGTTATTATTTCGATTTTACTTATTTCAAAATTATTTCCTCATGTAGACATGCCCTCTGTGGCCGGTGCTGTTCCGACCCAGTGCAACTGGCCACCACCATAGTTTACTAGCAGGGACCTGTTAATTGGTTAACTGGTAAGCATAGCAATAAGCCTCATGCTTGCCAGTTAACCAATTAACATATCTACTCCTGGACTAGCGGGATGTGTGTGTGAGACAGGTGGCAGGACTGGCAGGATGCATGTTTGAGACAGGTGGCCAGCTGCAGCTGTAAACCTCTCACCCAGAACAGCCACAAGTCATACCAGAAGTCCCCAATTCATCTGGAGTAACAGCAAATCAAATTTCACCAAAAGACCTAAATGAGTTTTTGAAAAGGAATGTGATAACTAATAACTTTTCAGGATTAGAGTGTTCCTTATAGCCTGATTAACACAGACATGATACTATCTACACTTTTTGTTAAGGTGTTTCAGGACTATTTGTTGTTTTTTTATATATTTTCATGTTAGCTGTGCAATCACCTTTAACTTTGTATTTTTGACTGTTAAAAAGTAAAATTTCATCTGAATGCAAGAGAAAATATCTTTCTCCATTAACAGGATAGCGTCTGGAAATAGTCCACCTTACTAAAGTGGATTCTATTTATTGTTGTAGTCATTTATTAATAACTATTGTGTTTTATAAATAAAAATAATAACGCTTATTTACTAGAACCATGATAACAAAAAACATCCATCCCTGAGATGGGCATCTATAAGGCAAGTGTCAGCCCAAAGCAAATTTTAATAAGAAAATTGTAATAATTTCCTGCAAAGAATTATTTTGTAATGGGGAAAAAAATGCTCTGTGACTACAGTAGCTGAGTCAGGTAACAATGCTGTGAATTCATTACAGTACACTGAAGTGTCAGTACTATTAATTGATTAAATCAATCCAGAACAAATACCTGAATGAGAAATAAATCTGCTGAAGAAACAGATTTACCATGCAGTCTGTGTGTTTACAATTTGCCAAAGAACAATATCAGTAAGAATAAATTAAAAATTAGGAAGAATCTGTTAAATTTGATCATACAGGTTCTAAACATTGTTTTATTAGAGTTTACAAAAGAGAAGGATTGTAATTCAATCACACAAGGAGAAATACAAGCAACTGCTGTTCTTGCATTTTGTTTACTACTGTAAACCCGCTTTTACCTTATTTGCAATATTTGTGATAAATGACTTGATGTCTAGATTAGTTGGGCAGCTCTTCTGACAAGGAGCATCTGCACACTTTAAGCACCTAAGAAAAAAAATTAAATGACTTAAAGAAACATACAGTACAAATACTGCCAATAGCAAACATTTTTCATGTTCACATTGATAAGTTGATAATCTAATAGATAATAATGTTTTACATTTTCATAGAGACTTCCATATAAGGATTTTGAAGTGCTTTATAAACATTGAATTAACTCGCACAACAACATAATGACATAAATTTTACTCTTCACATTTTAAAGTGGGGATGTTGAAGCACAGCTATGTTAAAAGAATAGCCCTAAAGACACACAAGAAGGCTGTGATGAGCCAAAGAGAGAACTCTGATCTCGCTATAGTTGGATGTTTTAGCCAGAACATCATCCTTCTTATACAACAAGCAGATCCACAAAATGCATTACTCTGCATGTACAATCTACAGCTATATTACATACACAAATATGCTCAAAGAATGTTCAGACTGAAAAATTAAGCACTCAAAAGAGGAAATGCCACCGTTTTTATTATGCACGGAACATTATATAGGAGCCCAGTGCCTTGGCTGGAAATGGCAAACCAGAGCCAAAGGGAGATGTGAGACTCTGTGACGATGGACCTTTTAAGTCAATAAAAAGCAGCTATCCCAAAGCAGACGCACAGAACACTGAGAAACACTGAATTAACCCATCTTCACAATCTGACAATATATGTTTTCTTAGATCTAGCTTTATAGCAAATTCTTCTGTGATCTAAGGCAAGGTCTGGGTGCCTTAGTTGTTCTTACTCTAAAACAGCTGTACTGAATTTCAATTTATTAATAAAGTTTGACAGTGTAAATGATAGTATAATTTTGACAATTGAATAATCAGATATAGAGAGTTGTATTTATTAAGTATCTTTACCAAAACAAATTTTTATTATTGAAATGGTTCACAATATCAGCTATTGAAAATATATTAATGAGGCAGGGTAATGTAAACCTGAATTGTAGCTCTTTTTTTTTTTTTTTTTTGGTGGAGAAGGGTGCCATGAATATGCCAGTAGACTCATTCTGATAATAATACCATCTTCCAGTTCTCCGAGTGCTCTGCAGACTAAAGTGCATCAGGCTGCCATTAATCCCACTTATCACACTGACAGCTCAGTAATTACACTACTGCTATAGTCAGGTACTGTAGTTCTAATAAAATATCAGCCACTGCACAGAATGCATGCTGGTGAGATGTTTTATTAAACTTGGGGGGGTTGATCATCAAGTGACATTAGTGTTGACCTATTTTTCTATTTGACAATAAATTATCCTTTGACCATGCCATAATAGATATTATAGAGTGCATTTACTGTACCGAACAGCAAAGGCACTGCATTCCAATGAGCTAGGCAAATGGTATAAATAAAATAGTAGAAATTCATGCCAGAATATTACCTAAATTGCTTTAAGTGACTGATACTGTGAAAAATCAGACACAGTACTATACTTAGGGAAATATGCCAACATTTTCTGTAAACTTCAATACTATTTATATTTCCCCTGTGACGGACTACTGGCTAAGCCAGAGTTCTGCCACTACAGCCTGGCTGAAAAGGCCAATTACAGCCAGCTGAGTGAGCCAGGCCTGACAGGCTAATGGAAGCAGCTGTGGGCCTCATTAGCCAGTGGTCTATATAAGGTAGCTAGAGGGAAAGTAGGGAGCCCAGAGAGTGACTGAGTGTGTGCCCATCCCAGCCAGAAGGAGAAGGTAGTTGAGGAAAACAAAGCTCTGTAAATAGAAGGTGGTGGGAAGTTGGCACAAGCAATATAAATACATGAGTAACTGCACAACAGAGGGTCTTCTGTGATTTGTGGCTGACAAAGGAGTCCCAGGGCAAGAGGCCTGGACAAGGACCTTGCCGCGCCCCCTATAAATTATTGCAAAGATTACCATTTGTTTTACCTTGCCCCTTTTGAAATTCTCCTTTACTTTTCAAAGCTAGTTTATTTTGTATTCAGTTTAAAACAGACTATAAGCAGCAAAAACAAAACACAAAAAAACCAAACCTCCAATTCATTTGTTACAACTAATGCACTGAAACATATAGTGACACATTCACATTTTTAAAAATAAAGCAACAAAATGCATTTGATTTATTTATCAGTGGTAATATCTTTTCTAGAGTAAACAAAAATTTAACCCATATACATATTTATATTTAGATATCTAAATCTCACATGTAAATTAACAATGAAATACAACAAACTCTTCTAGTTACCAATACATGTTAAACACTTTCTCCCTCCATCTATCCTTGGAATGACAATTAAGTCATAGAGAGACATGTAAGTTCTATGATATTTTATCATTTTAAGACAGGGCTATTCTCTATGACTGACTATTCTAAGAGCAAGACCTATACCCTGCTAAAGCACCATCAAAACCCTATTGTAAGAGCTTAAGTGATGTTACACGCTATGAGAGTTTTACCCTGGTAACATATTTTGTAAGGGAGAGGGGTAAGAAGACATGGAAATAGTCATATGAAAAGTTGTGATCCAAAAGGAAGTGAAACAACCAATTCCGAGAGAAAAGAATGCTTTTTGTTGCCATATCAACAACTGAGACAGAAAGGCATCATATGTAGAGAAAATTAATTAAATGGACTCCAAAAACTCAATAATTAATCCTACCTTAGTGAAGATTCCATTTGCATTCTCATTTCTGAAGTAAGCACAGGCATACTAATTGTCCTAAGTGACTAAAGCTAAGTATAAAATATTTATGCAAATTAACCATTTTTGCAAAATATTTACCAAAGAGATGCCCTGTTGTGTATTTTGTATCTAGTGTGATGGGGTTATAGAAAAATAGAACTAGGGAACTTTGCAATGTCTCTTCAAAACCAGCCCCTTTTGCTGAGCCACGGCCTACATGAGCCATATAGAAATAGAACCTAAATATCTCCTTCTACCCATGCCTTGTTTCCTCTTTTTGCTCTACTGGCTTCAATACCCCACCTAACCAGATCTTTATTTTTTCCTTCCTCCACTTCTCAAGTTCACTTCTGTATTCCCTTGCTTCTAGAAATTTCCCCCTCCCTTTTGCATCCCCTTGGCTCTCTCCCCACTTCCAGCAGTCTCTTATCAACTATTCTGGGCTCCCCTTCCTCTCACATTTCTTACAATCTGTCCTTAGTTCCATTGTGGTCCCCTTTCTCTTTCTTTCCTTTGAACCTTTCCTTACTCCTCTGAACTGTCATTCATGCTTAAATTCGACACTTTACACGCAAATTTGAATAAAGACGCTAATTATCTTACCCATTACAAAGATAGCTTCCCCAATTATCACCTCTAATATCATTAGCTCACAGACATTTACTTACCCCCCTTCCCCTCTCTCCATCTCCCTTCTGTTCTGAAATTTTATTTGTCCTTTTCATACGTGTTCACTTTTTTTTAATTGTATCCTTTGGTATATATGGTTGTGAAAATTTTCTTCCACTATTTGATCTGAGGAAGTGGGTCTGGCCCACGAAAGCTCATCACCTATTAAACCATCTTGTTAGTCTTTAAAGTGCTACACAGTCCTCTCACCTGTAGTTAATCTCTTTGAAACCCTGGGATAACACCTGTGGTCTTTGGCTTTTCTTGTCTCTTGCTCATTAGGAATCTTTTTCTTTATTTCACCTTTCTCTGCTCTTAACCATCCCTAGGGTTTCTCTCATGTGTCAAGTCATTGTAACCTATCGAGCCTCCCTTTTCCAACACCTTTTCCATGGGGATAGGTCTTGTCCTAGACAAATTCTGTAATTTGAATTTCTTCTGCCATTTCATTCACATGCAATATTGTTTTTTCTCTTATCTCATACTGTAGTATATTGTATAGTCTCAAAGGCTACCGTGTTTTCACCCTTTTCATTCTCTATATAAATTATGTCCTTTTACTTCTATAATTTTCAGTGCTGCAGAATGAGAAATGTTATATAAATGAATTAAAGAACATCAGAGTGGGAGTAAAGCATTTTCTAGCAACTAGTATGGATATTATGATAATGTAAAAAAGAATCAGTATTCTTCATATAGGGTATATCTACACAACAGCATCATTTTGGAATAACTAGCATTATTCCGAAATAACAAAGAGCATGCCTACATTACAAGCCACTATTCTGAAATGATGGCAAGCTGGACGACTTCTTACACTGACTCATGGCAACCCTCATTTCACGAGGAGTAAGGGAAGTCGAAGGAAGAGTGTTCTGCCTTGAACTTGCTGCAGTGTAGACAGTGCCAAAAGCTGAATTAAGCTATTTCAACTTAATCTATGCAATTGACAGCTGAAGTTTCATAGTATAATTCAACTTTTGACCTGCAGTGATGTACCCACAGATCAGAAATCACTGCAATTACTTTTCTCATTAGAAGATTTACCCGGCATTTCCTGGGTCCTTCAAAGAAGGGGACTGGAGGGGAGGGGGGTGTAGGAGTCAGGATGGGAGTGTGAGGAGCAGGGCAGAGGCCTGGGGATGTGTGTGTGAGTTTGAGCGTGAGGGTTGGGAGAGTTAGGAAAAGCTCTTAAACAAGCAGATTCACAGACAGGCAGACAGATATGCATTTCATAGATAGATAGATAGATAGATAGATAGATTAGATACACTGTGTTATGTTTACTCATGGTCAGTAATTGTAAATAGGTAAGTAATAAAGAGTTTAAATTTCTATTGGTAAATACGTTACGTATTGCCTAATAAGGAAATCAATAATATTGGTATAATAATGCTTTTACTATGTCCATGTCTGAAACCTATCGTTGGTACACATTTTTCTCTCCCCACCTTCCTCCACTGTTCGGTATCCGATTCCTTCTCTTGAAATTTTAGGATGGTGATTTTATTAGAGTGTTGTTTTTAATCTAGATTTTGTTTTTATAATCTATTTATTATATATTGCTCTACAGCACCATGAGTTCCTTGGCTTTATAAATAAAATTACTATGATAATATGTCTCACAAATAATAAATGCTGCCTATGTGGAGGAATATAATCCACTCAGTTTATGTATCTGTGTCTTCCAGTGAATGTCACAAACCTACATGCTGCTCCCCTTGAGTGTTAGATTTTGCATTTGAAAAGCTGAGGTATACAGTTCCTGACAAATATGTACAAACTCCTGTGCACACGCAGCTTCCTTTTGTGAACCTATCTATTCCCTCTTATGTGCAGTCATGACTCCCTCTCGGGGCTCTATAACTCAAAAAGTGAGCTTGAGAGCTACTACTTCAGATGGTATATTTTTCTGTTGCTGAGGGCATGCTCAAATGACAACATGGAGTCACTATGGGTATGTCTACACTACAAAGTTAATTCGAACTAACGGATGTTAGTTCGAATTAACTTTCATAGGTGCTACACTAGCGCTCCGCTAGTTCGAACTTAATTCAAACTAGCAGAGCACTTGAATCCAACTAGGTAAACCTCATTTTATGAGGACTAACGCCTAGTTCGAATTAGCTCGTTCGAATTAAGGGCTGTGTAGCCACTTAATTTGAACTAGTGGGAGGCTAGCCCTTCCTAGCTTGCCCTGGTGGCCACTCTGGCCAACACCAGGCAAACCCTCCCTGCCCCAGAGCCCTTAAAGGGCCACGGGCTGGCTACACTGTGCCAGTTGCAAGCCTGCCAGCACCCAGCCAGCAGAGCCTACACCTGCCACAAAATGAGCCAGCCACCCGATGCCACCCAGCCCTCCACTGCTCCCCAGGACCAGCCTGGCAGCTCCCAGGAGCCTGCCCGGGGACGCAAGAGGCGGGCGCCCGCTTGGTCAAGTGCGGAGATCGTGGACCTCATCCAGGTTTGGGGGGAAGCCTCCAATGTCCACGATCTCCGCACTAGCCACAGGAACGTGGCCGTCTACAGCCACATGGCTGCCAGCCTGGCCGCCAGAGGCCACCAGCGCAGCCGGGAGCAAGTCCGCTGCAAAATTAAGGACCTGTGGCAGTCCTACTCCTGGGCCTGCCAGCCAGGGGCCGACCCGGAGGCATGCCAGCACTTTCAGGCTCTGGACCGCATCCTCAGGGCTCACGCATCCATGCCCCCTGGGTGGTGATTGACCCCTGGGCAGACCACTCCCAGACACGGAGGAGGAGGAGCCGGAAGACGCCGAGAGCCAGGAGCCTGCCCAGGACCCAGGACCCCCGAGGCACCCCACTGAGCACGTCTCCTGTGTCATCTGAGGCTGGGGAGGCCTCCACCTGTGAGTACCATCATGCTCCCCTTATGTGTATGGGGGGTTGGGGGGAGAGGGAGCCCAGGGACCATGCGCCTGGGCCTTGCCCACCACGGAGCAGCAGCTGGGTGTCATGCAGGGGCCCTGGCCTTGTAGAGGGGGGCTGGGTTTCACCCACCTGGGCCCAGGGAGAATTGACCACTGTTCTTGTTCCACCACAGCAGCAGCACCTGGGACTGAAGGGCGCACCACCCTGCCTGCAACAGCCACCCGCGCCCGGGCCAGCAGGAGAGCCAGGAACCATGAGGACTACCAGCGGTGGTACCTCTGGTTCCTGGAGTGGCTGCTCCGCAATCAGGAGCACTGGGTTTGGGAGGACCTTCGGCTGCACCAGAGGAGTTTGGAGGTGCTGGATGAGCAGAGCCGTGCCCTCAGAGGCCACCTCCAGACCCTGGTCGACAGGTTCCTGCCTCCTCCTGCTCCAGCTCCTGCAGCTGCCCTAGCTCTCGCTCCTCCTCCCACCCCTGCTGCCCCTGCTCCCCCTGCCCCTGCTCCCCCTCCCACTCCTGCTCCCCCTCCCGCTTCCTCCGTCCCCCGTCCTGCAGTGTTGCGAGACGGGAGAGCCAGCCAGACCCCCAAGCCTGAGCTTTCCCTTCCTCCCCTTCCACCCCCTTCCAGCTCCCCCCTCCCAGGTTTCCCCCTCCCCTCTCCCACCCTCACTCCTCCTTCCCCCCACCCCAGTTATGTACAATAAAAAGAGATTTTGTTTGCCAAAACAGGTGTCTTTATTTTACATTACTTAGGAGAGGGGGTTAGAGAAGGGAAAGGGGAAGGGGGGGGGGGAGGGTGGAAGAAGGCCCCAGTGGGGCATGCAGGGAGAGTTCAGTCCTCCTCCTCCACCTGGAAGCTCTCCCGCAGGGCTTCCCGGATCTGGACAGCCCCCGCTGGGCTTCCCGGACGGCGGCAGTGCGGGGCTGAGCATACTGGCCAGCCATGCTGTCAGCCTCAGCCATCCAGGCTGGCAGGAAAGCCTCCCCCTTTCGCTCACACAGATTGTATAGCACAGAACATGCTGCCACCACGGGAGGGATGTTGTGCTCGGCGAGGTCAAGACGGGTGAGGAAGCACCTAAACCGGGCTTTCAGTCGCCCGAAGGCCCCCTCTATCACGATGCGGGCCCTGGTCAGCCTGGCATTGAAGGCCTGGTGGGAGGGGTTGAGGTGCCCCGTGTAGGGCTTCATGAGCCAGGGCTGTAGGGGGTAGGCCGCATCCCCCACCAGGCAGATGGGCATGTCCACGTCCCCGACCCTGATGTGGCGGTCAGGGAAGAAGGTCCCGGCCTGCAGCCTCTGGCATACGGAGGAGTTCTGGTACACCCATGCGTCGTGTGCCTTGCCGGACCAGCCCACATTAATGTCCGTGAACTGTCCCCGGTGGTCACACATGGTCTGCAGGATCACGGAGAAGTACCCCTTGCGGTTCACGTACTGGGAGGCCTGGTGTTCCGGGGCACGGATGGCGATGTGCGTCCCATCGATGGCCCCCCCGCAGGGTGCCAAACCCCCGGATGACAGTGTCCGGGTCGGCGAGGCGGACCACCCTGCAGAGCAGCACCCGGTTGATGGCCTAGACCACCTGCGGAGAGACACAGCAAAGCACGAATCAGTGGGACGCCCAGGTGGCTGGGAGTGTTCGTGTCCTGGCAATGCCCCGTGCCCCACTCCCGGAAGCAGTCCCCCCCAGGCAGTGTGTAGTACGGGCGGGAGAGACCGGCCCCTCCAGTGCGGGGCACTTTTGCATCCTTCCCTCCCAACCCCCGTTTTCCCTGGGGCGGCCCATCCCCTCCTTGCAGCCCCCCGTCGCCCCAGTCCAGTGGCTGGCGAGTGCCGTACCTGCATGAGCACTGCTCCGACGGTGGATCTCCCACACCGAACTGGTTCCCGATGGATCGGTAGCTGTCCGGTGTGGAGTGCTTCCAGAGGGCGATGGCCACACGCTTCTGGAGGGGGATGGCGGGCCTCATGCGAGTGTCCCTTCTGCGCAGAGCAAGGGCGAGCCACTCACAGAGCTCCAGGAAGGTGTCCCTCTTCATTCTGAAGTTCTGGGTCCACTGTTGGTCTCCCCAGCTCTCCAGGACGATGCGGTCCCACCAGTCGCTGCTGGTGTCCAGACGCCAGATGCAGCGGGGCACGCCGGTGCCTGGGCGCCACTGCATCTACACCATGGCCCCCAGGGTGGCCAGGCAGAAAGGCAGGGAGCTGACGTGCACCAGGTGGTGCACAGCAGCCTCCACCCATAGCTGGCAGGCTTGCAACAGCAAGTCCGGAAACTGCACAAGAAAGTGCAGGGGGAGCTCTGGCTCCATGTTGTCACCTGTGGCGGCGTCCCCGAAGGGAAGCACTGACACATACGGGCATAGAGATCAACGCTTTGCTGTCCCTCGGCGAGGTAGGCAAGCAAGCAGGAAAAGCTGAGTACCGGCTGTCCAGGGGGGTCCCTTTAAGTACGAGCCTCAGGTAGCCTCAGACAGCAGCCACACTAAGCAACTACTGACCTGATGCCCTGCCAGAACCAGTTTCAGCTGTCCTTAAATGCACCCCTGCGTACAATCAGTGTGGACGTGCTAGTTCGAATTAGAAAAACGCTAATTCGAACTAGTTTTAAGTCTAGCTGCGCTAGTTCGAATTAGCTTAGTTCGAATTAGCGCTGTAGTGTAGACATAACCTATCAGACTAATATGCTACAAGTTTAACTGAATGCAGTTTGCTTGCAATAGATGAAAATATTATAACTGCATTGAATTATAATTACAGAGAAACTTGTAAATACCAAAGGCTGGAAAACAAAAGATGCTCTGAAAAAGATAGTGCTTTGGTTGCCAGTAACTTGCATTTTCTTCTGTTGTTAAAACTGCTGGAAAAATCTATTGTTCTCCCCGGGACTGTTGGTTGGGAATTTTGCAATTAAATGCACAGTCAGAAATGCACATTCATCAAAACAAAACAAAACTTTTAGGAGAAAATACTAATTTCAATTAAACTCTTCTTTGTAAAGGTTTCTCATGTCCAGTATTCAATTTTTGGACCGGGGAGGGGAAAAGAGGGACACCTATCCCAGAACAGACTGATGGTTTAGTTATTCACCTGGAACAGAGGAGAATCAGTTTCAAGAACTTGCTCTGCCTAATTCAGACAATAGACTTGAAACTCTAACCCAAACCCAGTTTACTATCCCTAACCACTCCTTATAGGGTATGTGTGCTTCTCTCTCTCTCTGGTTCAATGTGTACTATGTATTTATTTATACAAAGTGGAATTACTCCAACAATAGAGACTGAATGAGATTCTATAGACCAGTGAAGGAGACCCACCTGGAATGTGTGCAAACCAAATTCAAGATCCTGGTATTAATCAGGCAGAGCAAGGACTTGAAGCTTAGTCTCCCAGATCTCAACTACCTTAACCACCATTCTGTTAGTTATTATGGGTTTGTTTGTTCACTTGATCTCTTCTCCCTGCCTCCCTTCCTTGCATCAACAAAGACAAGAGGACCCATTCTGATCTTAATCTAATTTTACATCAATTTTAGAAAATTGTTTTCAGTGAAGTTATTTAGGATTTACATCTCCAGACAAATATTTTTAATTAAATTATTTCAGAGGGGGAAACAATTGATTTAGTATACTAAAAACATGGAGTAGATTTCAGAGGAATGACCTACCCTCCTTAAGCTTTATTTGCATCTTCCTTTTTACACCCAAATTTCTGAATAGTTGTATCCCCAGCTGTGTATTACAGTAATAATAAAAGGTGCAAATACTGATTGTTTCTGCCTCTAGTTAATTTTGAGAGTACCAATTAGATTTGTAAACAGGGATTCCAGACCTAAACCTGGCTGATATATCAGTGATAGTCTATTCTTACTAAATGAAGCTGCACTTTATGGGAGAAAGATAAATTAACTAGATGAATTCTTGCCTTTAGTTTAAAAACACAAAGAACTCTTCAATTATCTGTAACATGAAAGGCTAGAAAAGAGACAAAATCTAGAATGTCAGTGAAACTCTAAATGCCTTAAATTATACTAAAACATTGTTAATATTAAACATTACTGTTTTTCCTGTTTAATATTAAGAATGTGATTGTAGTTTAAGCATACTATAATTTTTATTAAACTATATGTTAATATAGGCTGGACCTCTCTGGTCTGGTCCTGTCAAGACCTGACCAGTCCCAGATGAAGAATTTTGTTGGACCGGGAGCCCTGCTGCCATGCGCTAGGCTTCCGGTCCCACCAGGCAGCCCCACAGGGCTCCCAATCATCAGCCCTCTACCGGGACTCTCGGGTCCTGGAACATCTCTGGTCCGTTTGCCAGACAAGAGAGTCACAGTGTCGAGAGGCTCATTCTATACTCACACTATAGAACATATTGGTAAATAAGAGTTAAGTATTATTTATTTAGAAACCAGGATGTACTCTTCTAAATCCCTTGACCTACAGGATTTTCCATCTCCCATACCAAGCATTTGTGGTTCAACTACACCCAGTTTTACAGAGTTTTTAAACCAGCATACTAATGATCACCACAATACTGGTCCTCTTCACACAGGAGACGATTGTAATATGATATTCAATTTTCTTTTTAATTCTCAATAGATAGGCTGAATAGGTTGACAGAAATGACAGTTTTTATTATAGCTTTGCTAGTACACAATAATCTACTTTCACCTGCACGGTTCTCCCAGCAGTGTGATAGTCTTTTTGACTTATATTGAGGATCATTTCTAGTCTTCTTACGAGAATAGAAATGTTTATGTGGCATTGTCCATATGTTGCATTAATTATATATTCAAAATTTGAAACACCTGTTGTCTCTCAGTGGAGCTCCTTAAGGACTCAATTCCGAAAAAAAAGAAGAATTATTCTTCTGCAAGTTAAGGCACAAACATGTTTCTTTATTTGAGAACCTGCATCATATATACCCTACATGCAAAGAAATATTGCTCTATACAATATGCCATTAACTTCAAAAGCTTACATCTAGTCTCTCTATTCAGGAAAAATTATTTAATGTTAATATTCAGTGGGAAAAGATCCATTAATTCAACACTCTAATAAACTACAATAAAGTATAATATAAAATCTATAAATTGCAAGTTCAATAAAATGGTTTCATTTTAGGTTTAAAAATACTGAACACATTGATTTCCTTTGTGCAGTATCACAGAGACCATAAAAACGATACATGAAGATTTGATGCTTTGTACTGCAACTCATGCATGCTAGTAATGCCCCTCAGTGAATGAATTAGATATATGCATAAAGATTACTAGTGTGAGTAAAGCTGCAGGAGAGGCTGAAGCAGCAGGATAAGATAATGTTTTCTTATTTTGCATTTGAGCACCAAACAATTAACAAGGGAAACCAGTCCCCGCCTTAAAATCACCAACCAGATGTCTTTCCACAACTGAATCAGCTATGGAGCAATTTTCTATAGAGATTATGGTAATCCAGAATATAACCACTTTCGTGACATATTACAAACCCCGCTTCTTTGCTAAAGCATTCCCATCACTACTAGCATGATAATGGCCTGGGGAGAAAAAAGGCAGGTAAGAAAGAAGAACACGAATCTTCTGAATTTCACTAGAGACTTGAGCATGAAGATTCAAGTTTTTGGGAAAGCATATAGACGTTACCATGATAGTCACTACAGAAAGTGCATGTTTGCTACTTGTCCTAGAAGGGATAGGAGAGTGACTGGCTTACAAAACTTGAGCTTTCTGACCAGGATTCTGTGTGGAGAGGCAAAGGCTAGCCAGCCAAACTATAAAACAGCTGGAGCCCATTAGCCTCCCAGGAAGTCAGTCTGGAGTGCATAAAAAAATGCAGGCTAACAGGAGAGATTTAGGATACAGAAGGTGTGTTTCTCAAAGAAGTATATTCCTGACCTTCAACATATACCTGCTTTGTTTGCAATCTGTTTAAACCCTTGCTCCTTTAGAGCAGAAAGTTAAGCTTTGTCTACATTGTACAGCTTTTAGCAACACCATACTGACCCAGGTAGGTCGCTAAAAGTTGGGCATCATAGCTGCTGTTGGTTGGCACTTTTGCTGTCAGAATACTTCCACACCCAAGGAGTGGTGTTCATGATATTGGCAGAAGAGTGCTCATGCAGACAATGCACTGTTTACTCTGACCCTTGCTTTGGCAAAAATTTTGTCCTTAGGGGGAAGGAGGGTTAACATCTCAGAATGACAGAAGTTTTGTTGCTAAATTGCCAGTGTAGACATAGCTTTAAGACTGTCTGCAATGTGATTAAAAGGTTTTAATTTTTGCCTCCTATTGTGATTATAGTGGTTAATAGTTTACTTTAATTATAAACTCAACTGTGAAACATATATGCAAATTCATAAGATGTCATAATAACCTGTAAATTTTTGCTACTGGGGAATTATCCATGAAAAATAGGTCAAGTTGTTTTCAATAACCAATGTTAGGAAGTACTAGAAAACCAGAGAGACACTGAATTAATCCCAAAAAACAAATAAGCAAAAAGCCTACTGATATGATTCAAAGATTAGGTTGAGATTGGACATAATAAACAAGAAGAGATTGGTCTAGAAATTAATGGACCAAAATTAGCTTGATGTATATCAGGCCTAAAATAATGGACAAACTAATGAGGGATGCACTATGCTGCCCACTTTCCCCCTGTGGGGGGTTCTTAAAATGAGACATAAAAATCATAGAATACTGGAATTGGAAGGGACCTTGAGAGGTTATTGAGTCCAGTCCTCTGTCCTCATGCAGGACCAAGCGCTGTCTAGATTAGGGATCAGTAACCCCTGGCACACATGCCAGAAGTGGCACACGAGCCGATTTTCACTAGCATGAGAGGTGGGACCTCAGCCACATCGCTGCAGGCTTGGAGTGGGGCATGGGAGAGGCATGCACATGCATCCCTGGGACTGCCCCTACCCAGCCTGGGTGTATAGCTCGGGAGCTAAGTAGGTTCTGCTTCCTGCTTTGGGAAGGGGTGGAGCTAGGCCTTCTCTGCACATGTGGCATGCCGGAGCCTGGGCTGTGCCGTGCTGCTCCTTATGGGCTGTGTGCAGGGGCAGGGAGCCCCTTCCTCAGTACCCTGCTGTGCCTGGCTGGGCTGGAGCCAGCCCTGGAGCCATAGCCTGCAGGCAAAGGGCTGCACCGGGCAGGGAAGAGACTCTGCCCCCTCCCCCACCTCTCCTCACCTCAGAGATGCTCCCCGGGGAGCTGTGAGTCCCAGCACTGCTGTTCTGCCTATGAATGCACTGGGAACACAGAGATGTGGGAGCAGGAGAGGGGGTGGAGGAGGATGCTGGGGCAGGATGGGAGGGGGCAGGGGATTCACTGAAGGGCATGAGAAGATGCAAGGGATCAAGCTAGGGGGGATCATGGGGCTGAAGGAAGGTGGGGAGAGATACAATTTTACTTTGCAGAAGCTGCATTTTTCTTTACTCCCCACTTCTTTGCCTCCCTCCCCAACTAGATATTTGGCTGCATTCTTACCCTCTCACCTTTTCTGCGTTATTCCCACAACTCCCTCCTGCCCCCAAACTTCCTCTCATACACCTACCCCACACCCTCTCCTGCTGCTATACTCCCTTCCGGACCCTGCCCTTCTCACCCCATCTTGCATCCCTCCTCCCGCCCAGATCTTGTATCCCTATCCCACTCGCTAGCAGCCCTGTGCCACACACTGAACCCCTCGGCTGTGTCTACACTGGGCCACTTATTCCGGAAAATCAGCCACTTTTCCGGAATAAGCTGTGAGCTGTCTACACTGGCCCTTGAATTTCCGGAAAAGCAACGATGCTCTACTGTACAAAATCAGCCGCTATTCCGGAAAAACTAATCTGTTCCCGCTCAGGCATAAGTCCTTATTCCGGAACACTGTTCCGGAAAAGGGCCAGTGTAGACAGCCCAGTAGTCTTTTCCGGAAAAGCGCGTCTACATTGGCCACAGACGCTTTTCCGGAAAAAGGGCTTTTCCGGAAAAGCAGCCTGCCAATGTAGACGCTCCTTTTCTGGAAAAACTGAAAACGGGATAGTATTCCGTTTTAAGCATTTCCGGAAATTCATGCCAGTGTAGACACAGCCCTCATGTTTGTTCCCACTCCAGAGCCAAAGAGGGTCCACAAAAATCCACCAACTCTGAAACCCCAGGAAAGTAAATCTGGCCTACGGGAAGGCCTGAACTTTAGTCCTCCTTGTCCCTTCCCTTTACCCCATGGGGGCAAGAGTGCCAGAAAAGTGAAGTGTCTCAGTTCGGGGCAACATCAGTCAGGATTGGGGGTTTGGGAAGTTTTTTTGCTTCTCACTTGTGTTTCCCCAACTGATTCTTCTGTGGTTCAGTGACTCCTGATCCAAAAAAGATTCCCCATCCATGCCATAAATAAAGAAAACGTTGAAATCTTTTGTACTGGACATAATATTTTACTTTCTTTAAAATGAAATTTGAGAAACTAACATGAGAATGTCAAAACACTTAATCTGTTTAATAATTTAACTTAAAATGTTCTCCTCCGCTGCAGCACTAGCAAAATGGCTCAGGCGTAATTATGTAATTAATGTTGAGATTCCATTAGCAATTGTAGTCCACTGAAAGGTTTGCATTGACCCAGGTGGTCCACAGGGCATGCAATGGAAAGAGCTTCTGCCCACCTCCCAGGAGAGGAGCAGGACAGGAGGGTTAAATTTTGGCATGCCACTTTGGAAAGGTTGCTGACCCCTGGTCTAGATCATCCCTGATAGATGTCTATCCAACTTGCTCTTAAATATCTCCAGTGACGGAGATTCCACAACTCCACCCCTGGCCCCTCCCCCACCCCTCAGGCAATTTATTCCAGTGTTTAACCACCTTGACAGTTAGGAAGTTTTCCTAATAGCCAACCCAAACCTCCTTTGTTTCAATGTATGCCCATTGCTTCTTGTCTTATCCTCAGAGGCAAGGAGAACAATTTTTCTCCCTCCTCTTTGTAATACCCTTGAAAACTACTATAATGTCCCCTCTCAGTCTTCTCTTTTCTAAACTAAACAAGCCCAATTCTTTCAGTCTTCCCTCATAGGTCATGTTTTCTAGACCTTTAATAATTTTTGTTGCTCTTCTCTGGACCTTCTATAATTTCTCCATATCTTTCTTGAAATGTGGTGCCCAGAACAGGACACAATACTCCAACTGAGGCTTAATCAGCACAGAATAGAGCAGAAGAAAGCTCATGGCTTTCATATCTGTTTTCCAGCTTGTCTCCCCCCAGCTCAACTTGATTCATCTAATTCTCCCTGACCTTAAAGAGAGAGGGGGCAGAGCAGATTCTTCCCATGGGGATTGCTACTGTCCTTGCTCTCCTTTAAACAATTTTGATTTTCACCTTTGAATCCTGACACTCACCATATTATCAAATTCTTACACCATCAGTGAGGATACTTAACTGTCAGCACATCAGTGGCACATAAGAGCTTATTCTGTCTTCCTTTCCTTTTGTGTTACTTTCTGCCCTGCTTCTTTCCTCCTATCCCATCACTCACTTTTCATGAGAAACCTTAAAATCAGCTGCAGTGAATTGGCACAGCAAGATGAAATGGCCAAACCTTGCCCTGTCTCAGGAGAAAGGACCCAAACAGATGACACCCCTGACTGGAACACGAGCCTATCTCCAAACCACATGTGTCACTGCTGACCTGATTAATACAAATAATCTTTGTATTAGTAATTTTATAATGTCTCTTAAGGCTTTCTAACTTTGAATTAAATGTTTTTATATTGTAGAAACTTTGTACTAAGTCTTTTATAATATAGGCACTTTGTAAGTCTTTTAACTTTGTTTTAAATCTTTTCATAATATAGAAACTTTGAATTATGTCTTTGTATAATAATTGATCATTGAAAATTGATTGATTAATCAGGTGTGCACACCCCGGGCTATAGACACTCACCCCAGGTTAGGAAGAAGGGTTAGAATTCTTGCTTCCCCTTCACTGGGTGAGGGTGCTAAGGGAATTGGTTAAAAAAATTGTTTTGAGGTATCTATACCCTTTGACATAGTGTCCTGAGAATCAGGGGAGTTTAAGATCCCTTCCCAGGCCTGTGAACGGGTATAGTAAATTGGTATAGATACACTGCACACAGCAATTTTTTTCTCCCTTTCACTGCTTTGCTGTTTTCAGTAAACCTTGTGTGCTGCTGTCTTTCTCTCAGCACAGAAGGAATTAGCCCTGCAATGCTGCTATCTGTGTGTGGAGTTTCTGTGAGGCAGGGCAGGAATTCACACTGCCTGCTGTTAGATTTCTCACTGCTCTGCTTGTTTGTAAAGCACTGCAAGAGTTTGCTCTGCGTGTGGCTATTCCTCTTGCTATTCTGCTTCACATATATGTTGTGCCTTTAAAATAAGGGTCCATACAGTCTAAAAAAGAAATCTACACAGAGAAGTGGGTGCTGCATGTGAAGGTTTAATCTGACTTGTCTAAGGAATTTTATAAAAGTCAAAAATATTGGGAGACATTGGTTTTAAAGCAGGAATTATAAATATCTTGGATGTAGAGGTATTAAAAATAAGCTAAGCTTCCAATCACAATTGCAAGACAGCCTCATTCAGAAGCAGGTACATGTCAATGTGGATTTGGTCTGGATGGGTTGGGAAAACATGAAAGCTACATGGAATATGTGACGGTGGCTAAAGATTTCCACCTGGCTGCTATGTAAAATACAGATGGAATTAGTGAATACAACTGCAATGGACTGAAATGCAAACCTCATCTGAACATAAATGTATTAAGTAATATCTGGAAATGTTATGGTATTATCACATGTTCAAAGAAGAACAAATATAATTGTTTAACACATATAGATATGTATGGATGCAATATATCTTTAGCATGTAGAATAGTGGAAGAAATGTAGCCGTGTTAGTCTGGTGCAGCTGAAACCAAAAAAAGGACTGTGTAGCACTTTAAAGACTAACAAGATGGTTTAATAGGTGATGAGCTTTCGTGGGCCAGACCCACTTCCTCAGATCACATAGTGGAAGAAAATTGTCACAACCATATATACCAAAGGATACAATTAAAAAAAAAAAGTGAACATATATGTAGCCAGACACAAACCCCATCTTGTTTCCCCCCCTCCCCCAGAGAGCAAGAGAAAGGCAGTCAGCCTTTGATGCCCTGGGAACGCAGGTGTGGTGCCTGTCCCTGACTCTACCATAAACAGAAACCAGACAGTAAATGGGCTAGCTGACGACTGGGAGGCCTCCCGTCGCCGTGATGGCTAGTATCAGTAATTGACATGCCTGCACTGTCTAAGGAGAGGAATCTTCACCCATCACATACCAGAGGTGCCCATTGTCTGCATCTTCCCAGGTGTGAATTATGCTTTGCACCCTTCGTGGGAAACTTGGCATTCAAAGTCATTTTTCCTAATTGGCCACTTGAGACCAGGAAGAAGCCCGTGTGACCCAAGGGGTATAAAGAGGGTTTAGTTGCCCACCCCATTTGAGCTCCAATCACCTACACCTGCTGGCAGGTATTGATTGTTTCCCGAGGTCCGTGGGTCGCCCAACCTTGCCCTACTTCTTTCCGAGGGATTGAGAGAGGGTATGTCTACACTACCCCGCTAGTTCGAACTAGCGGGGTAATGTAGGCATACCGCACTAGGAGGGTAATGTAGGCATACCGCACTTGCTAATGAAGCCCGGGATTTGAATTTCCCGGGCTTCATTAGCAAGTGCGGTATGCCTACATTACCCCCGCTAGTTCGAACTAGCGGGGTAGTGTAGACATACCCAGAAAGATGCTGGCCACGCCAAGTCTGGAACGCAGGGGTAAGAATTGTACCTGCAATGTGTTTTCTTTATGTGTACACTTTAATTGTCTCTCTGTTATAAGTTTAGTTACATTATTATAGTTTCTTAAGGCAAACTGCTACATTTCTCTTGTAAACTGCCTTTGGTAAGGTGATTTAGCTATAAACTTTGGGCATAAGTGGGATGCCATCATTCACTTATAAAATATATATATATTGAACCAAGTTTCTTTTATTTTATTTTCTCTTTCTTTCTCCTATAATAAGCCAGTGAGTGTCAAGCTTCTGACTTGGACCCGTGCTGCTATACCCGAACCGAACACAAACAAAAGAACTTCAGCCGGTCAAAGGGACAGGTATAGGGAGAGCTTGGGCGTTTTGGATTGTGTCACTCCCAGGTAGCAGATCCATTGGGGCACCTCTCAGCCTCCCCTGGCTGCTCGCTGCGAAGGAATCTTGGATTCTAGCAGCTAAAATCTGAGGTGTTATAAGCTCTCCCTATAAACTTATTGGGGCGCCCGTCAACCTCCTCCAGGTTGCCCACTGCAAGGGACCCCGGTCTCAGCAGCTGAAGTCTCGGGTGTATAACACACACATACACTGGGGCATCTGAGAGCCTGTTGGCTGCCCTCTGCGACGGGACCCCAGTCCTAGCAGTAAAGTCACAGACGTTAAACTATTTTTCGGGGCGCCCTCCAGCCTCCTAGGCTGCCCACTGCAACAAGACTTTGCGTCTCAGCAGTTGAAGACTTGGGTGTAACACACACACACACACACACACACACACACACACACACACTGCCCTGACCATTTCGGCTGACAACATATGAAAAGGACAAATCACATTTCAGAACAGAAGGGGGATGGAGGGGGAAGAGCAGGAGGTAAATGTCTGTGAGCTAATGATATTAGAGGTGATAATTGGGGAAGCTATCTTTGTAATGGGTAAGATAATTAGTGTCTTTACTCAAATTTGTTTGTAAAGTGTCGAATTTAAGCATGAATGACAGTTCAGAGGATTCTCTTTGAAGTGAAGTCTTAAAAGGTGTTTGAAGCAGGATGCAGGTCATCAAGTCGTTGAAACGATGTCCTTTCTGGTTGAAATGGCAAGAAACTGTTTTTTCTTTGTGATCCTGTCTGATATCTGTTTTGTGGGCATTGATCCTTTGGCGAAGTGTCTGAGATGTTTGTCCAATGTATATAGCGGATGGACGCTTTCGGCACTTTCTAGCACGATTTGCTATTAGGTGACGTTGTTAAAATTGCTCACCAACAGTCTTTGAAGATAGAGTTATGAAAGACAAGTTCACTCCCAATATTGACCATGGGATCTTTTTGGCTACCTCGGGTTATAAATCAATGGGCTGGGGAAAAAATATTGGACACTCGAGGGTGCAAAGAATGGGACCCTCAAAATGGGTATGCCTATCCCTGTCTGTCCTACAGAACCATAGCACATACACATCATTGGGAACATGTGTTTGGGAAAATTTGGACAATGTAACATGAGTTTTATACAATGAACAAATATGCATGTGTTACATCATGGGAAAATGTATTTTGGAAAAATGGAAGTATCAGCCAACCACCACTGAAAAAGTGTAAATGCAATGACAGTGTAGAGGCTGGTCTCCCATCTCTAAAGGGATTCAATTTATCATGCTTCCCCCATTGTTAATTGTATTTGTATTTGTTTAATGAGGATGTGTTATATGTGCTGTTGGATGAAAAGGATGTGTTCCAAATTGAAACCACAAGCTGAAATTATGACTCAATACATAGCTTGGAAGCAAATACAGAAAATGTAAATAGCGACCACTCAAGAATTGTTCTTGAGAGATCAAAAGGGGGACAATGTAGATAAATCTGTGTTAGTCATTTCATAATGTGTCTTAAATCTTTTAAAGTTTGTATTAAGTCTTTTTATAATAGAAAAACTTTGTAATAAGTATTTTTGTAATATATAAACTTTGTATTAGTATGTTTATAATGTTATAGTTCTTAGGAATAATCAAGATAAAGAAAATGTCTTTGTACTAAAATTAGAATAGATCTTACCCCTTTGACTTGAAAAGTGGTTTGCTTCTTCATCAATGAGGTGTGAATGGATGAGGCATAGAAGGCAAGCAACTCCAAGGATTAACAGTTGCAAGAGCTAGAAAGGGAAACAGTAGAAGCCAAACCCTAGGACACCAAGACACTGTCGAGTGGGCTCATTGTGAAAGGATCAGACATATGGATGGCCTTGGGACTCAGAAGCAAGCATAATCTTTTGAAGCAGAACTGGAGTTAAAAGTAAATACCCGCTTTGAAGCTATATGTGGCAGCATTGGGGATAACAGTCAGATAACGTCACAGATTTATTTAAGAACTAATGGACACAGCTAAAGTGCATAGATTTGCATGAGAGGGAAGTGCCTATAAAATTGCAGTGTCTTGCATGGGTCTCATCTTGTCAACATCGGAGCACCAGTCCAGACCGAAAGAAGCCCAGCTCCTTCCCCTTCCACATATAACTCACCTGGCCAGTGAGTTAAAGGGAGCTACAAAGGTGTGTGTGTGTGGGCGTGGGTGTGGGCGTATTGTCCGAACCCAGCTCTTCTGGGTTGCAATCTAATCACCACGGTGAGTAGATTGCATTATTTGTCGAGCCCTGATTCTATGCATATAACACACTATGCATATAACTCACTATCGAGATTATATATATATATATTTATTTTTCAAAAAAGTGGCATTTTGCCATATCCCCCTGAAAAAGATCCCATGAAATTATTTAAGTACACAAAAGCATCCATTCATAACTGACCATCTGCTAGTGTTCCAAGAACATCAACAAAAGCCATATATCCCCCCCACCTTTTCTATGCTGTCTCTCTTCTGCCTTGTGTCTGTTGAATTCAGAAGTGAATGTGATTTACACGATAGGAAAAAGTTAAATTAATCTTTTCCCTTTCATCAAAGAAAGTCAATAAAAATAAGAAATATTTTTTTCTCCAAAAGGGGGACTTTCAAGGATTTTAATATAATGGTTTTGCATAATTACTGAATTTCAATTTCATAAGAAATTTCAATTCCATAAGCTATTCACTGCCTGCTTTGGTCTTAACTATCTTGAGCAGTTTGGTATCATCTACAAATTTTGTCACCTTACTGTTTACCCTTTTCTCAAGATCAATTATATATAGGATTGGTCCCAGGACAGACCATTGGGGGACCCCTCTAGTTACCTCCCTCCACTTGGAAAACTTACCATTTATTCCTAACATAAGAACATACGAATGGTCATACTGGGTCAGACCAAAGGTCCATCCAGCCCAATACCCTATCTGCTGACAGTCGCCAATGCCAGATGTTCCAGAGGGAGTGAATCGAACAGGTAATGATCAAGTGATCGCTCTCCTGCCCTCCATCTCCACCCTCTGACAAACAGAAGCTAGGCATACAATTCCTCACTCATACTGGCTAATAGCCTTTTATGGACTTAACCTCCATGAATTTATCTAGATCTCTTTTAAACCCTGTTATAGTCCTAGCCTTCACAACCTCCTCAGGCAAGCAGTTCCACAGATTGACTATGCTCTGTGTGAAGAAGAACTTCCTTTCATTGGTTTTAAACCTGCTGCCCATTAGTTTCATTTAGTGGCCCCTAGATCTTATATTATGGGAACTAGTAAATAACTTTTCCTTATTCACTTTCTCCACACCACTCATGATTTTATAGACCTCTATCATGTCCTCCCTTAGTCTCTTCTTTTCCAAGCTGAAAAGTCCCAGTCTCTTTAATATCTCCTCATATGGGACCTGTTCCAAACCCCTAATCATTTTAGTTGCCCTTCTCTGAACCTTTTCTAATGCCAGTATATATAGTTTTAGATGAGGAGACCACATCTATATGCAGTATTCAAGATGTGGGCGTACCATGGATTTATATAAGGGCAATAAGATATTCTCCATCTTATTCTCTATCCCTTTTTTAAGGATTCCTACATACTGCTTGCTTTTTTGACTGCCGCTGCACACTGTGTGGACGTCTTCAGAGAACTATCTATGATGACTCCAATATCTCTTTCCTGATTAGTTGTAGCTAAATCAGCCCCCATCATATTATATGTGTAGTTGGGGTTATTTTTTCCAATGTGCCTTACTTTACATTTTTCCACATTCAATTTCATTTGCCATTTTGTTGCCCAGTCACTTAGTTTGGTGAGATCTTTTTGAAGTTCTTCGCAGTCTGTTTTGGTCTTAGCTACCTTGAGCAGATTAGTGTCGGCTGCAAATTTTGCCACCTCACTGTTTACCCCTTTCTCCAGATAATTTATGAATAAGTTAAATAGGATTGGTCCTAGGACTGACCTTTCAGGAACACCAATAGTTACCCCTCTCCAATAAATGTAACGTTTATTCCTACACTTTGTTTCCTGTATTTTAACCAGTTCTCAGTACTGTCCGAGGCAGAACATCAGAAATGGCTGCCCGTCGCAGGGAGCCATAGCCTGTAATACCTCTGAGGCTGGTATAGGGGGCTCTGTCTGTGAGGTGGAGTGTTTTCCATATAAGGGCATGTAAATTAATAATCTTCCCCTGCTCGCTCCACCCATTGCAGTAAGAGATCAGCCAGTGGGCTGACTGGTGCTCAGGCCTGCTACTCCACCCACTGCAGCAAAAACCAACCTATGGGGTGATAAGTTCACAGGCAATAAAACAGGCAGGCAGCCCCTCTCTCACTGGGGATTCCCATTGAGTGAACGCCTGGCCTGATCACCCAGACGCCTTACACCCCCCGCTCTTGAGTCTTACTGAGCGTACTCCGAGTTGGTCGACCCGAGTGGAGACAGTTTATGAGCGTGTGACCGGTACTTGTGTTCCTGCTGTCTCCAGAACTGGTATAACACCCCCCTCCCCCACCATCATCCCTATCCTAATTGATTTTTTAGTTGTCCTTATTGCTTGCCAAGTGACAGTGGCTAAAAAGTTACTAAGTTAGTTTATAAATAGTTGTGGTTTAGGTTTTTTACTGTTTCCTTGTATAAAGTTGTGTAAATAATCAGCCCTATGGACAATACCAGTGTTAATTCAACTGTTCCTAACCCCTGGGCAGTTATTGGAAATTATTGTGATTTAGAAAAGCCTCAGGGAATTGTTTTGTGTTGTCTGGCAATCTGTTTAATTTTTGTTCTGATGACTATCTGGCGCCATCAAAATAAAATCAGTTTGTGCTTTTTGAAACCCCCAGTTGTGGTCTCATCCTTTCCGGCATCCCTTCGAACCTCGTGTATTACGGGGACTGACAAGTACATGAAAGGATCTTCCCTCTTATCCCATGACAAATAAATTTATGAAAGAGCCTTTGGTGAGGGACCTTGTCAAAGACTTTCTGGAAATCTAAGTACGCTATATCCACTGGATCCCCCGGTCCACATGATGGTTGACCCCTTCAAAGAACTCTAAGGGTATGTCTACACTGGCATTCAAACTTGCATTTGAAGCCCAGGATTTAATATCCCGGGCTTCATTTTCATGTTCCCGGGCGAGCGCCATTTTTAAATGCCCAGAGTTCGAACTACCTGCCCACTGCTACACGTGGCACAGACTAGGTAGTTCAAATCAAAGCTCCTAATTCGAACTACCGTTAGACCTCCTTGCAGAAGGAATATTTAAATCCCGGGCTTCATTTGCAAGTTCGAATGCCTACATTAGCCACCCTAGTTCGAACTCGGGTGGTAGTGTAGACATACCCTAATAGATTAGTAAGACATGATTTCCCTTTACAGAAACCATGTTGAATTTTGCCCAACAAATTATGTTCTTCTATGTGTATGACAATTTTATTCTTTACTATTGTTTCAACTAATTTGCCAAATACTGACGTTAGGCTTTCCTGTCTGAAACTGCTGGGGTCACCTCTAGAGCCCTTTTTAAATATTGGTGTTACATTAGCTATCTTCCAGTCACTGGGTACAGAAGCTGATTTAAAGGATAGGTTACAAACCATAGTTAAGAGTTCCACAATTTCACATTTGAGTTCTTTCAGAACTCTTGGGTGAATGCCATCTGGTCCCGGTGACTTGTTACTGTTAAGTTTATCAATTTTTTCCAAAACCTCCTCTAATGACACTTCAATCTGTGAAAAGTCCTCAGATTTCTCACCTACAAAGGACAGGTCAGGTTTGGGAATCTCCCTAACATCTTCAGCCATGAAGACTGAAGCAAATAATTCATTTAGTTTCTCTGCAATTACTTTATCATCTTTAAGTGCTCCTTTTGTATCTCGATTGTCCAGGGGGCCCACTGGCTGTTTAGCAGGCTTCCTGCTTCTGATGTAATTAAAAAACATTTTTGCTTCCTGTCTTTTAACCAGTTATCAATCCACAGAAGGACCTTCCCTCTTATTCCATGACAACTTACTTTACTTAAGAGCCTTTGGTGAGAGACCTTGTCAAAGGCTTTTTGGAAATCTAAGTATACTATCCAATGGAACCCCCCTTGTCCACATTTTTGTTGACCCCCTCCAAGAACTTTCCATCTTGCCGGGCGCCGCAATTTTTAAATCCCCATTAGTGCGAACTCCATGGAACGAGGTGTACCGGTAATGCGAATTAGAAAGCCTAATTCGAACTACCTACTCCGTGCCGCATGTAGCCGTGGGCACGGAGTCCGCACTAATGGGGATTTAAAAATGGCGGCGCCCGGCAAGATGCAAATGAAGCCCGGGATATTTAAATCCCGGGCTTCATTTGAAACTTCGAATGCCTACATTAACCACCCTAGTTCGAACTAGGGTGGTAGTGTAGACATAGCCTAGCAGATTAGTAAGGCAGGATTTTCCTTTACATAAACCATTTTTACTTTCCCCCAACAAATTATGTTTTTCCATGTGTTTGTTGACACCAGGAGGAGAACCGTATCCATTTCTGTAAGTAAGTGGCTCTGGTGGACGGCCTCCTGCTGTGTAAGAGAATGGTTCTCACTTGTTCTGAGCACAGGGATTCAGATCTGTGGCACCAGACAAGAGCCATGCATGTAGTTGAAGGGTATGAGGGTGGGGTTGAAGTAATTTGCCTCAATTCTGGGAGAGGAGGTCGTGACAGAGTGGAAGTGGATGAGGCGATTTGATGGACATGTGATGGAGGCATAGGAACCAGGTCTGACTGAATCAAAATGGAACTATCAAGATGACTCGAGTCTTGTTGGATCGGATCTTGCGCAGGACTCTGGGGATGAGTGGAACAGTTGGGAAGGCATAGTGTAGAAACTGGTTCCAGCAGATTAAGAAGGCATCGCCCAGTGATCTGTCATTCAGTCCCACATGAGAACAGAAGCGAGGGCACTTGGCATTGCCACGAGCTGCAAAGAGGTCTACTGATGGATAGCCCTATTGATGGATAGCACCATCAATGGAAGACAGAGGCAAGCACTGTTGTATGCAATTCCCACTTATGATTGATGGAAAAGTTGTGACTCAATTCATCCACTTCAATACTGTTTACCCCTGATAAGTATGATGCTCTCGTAATCTGCTTGCGCAGTGGATGATGAGGTAGCTTGTAATGCTAGCCAGTGTTGCAGGGCATGGAAATGCAGGTGTACCTACTGAACGACATAAGTGGTGGTGGCCATATGGCCCATCAGCTGGAGACACATGAGTACTGTAGTGGAACGACTCATGAACAGTATGGTTATGAGATCCCGTAGCGCAGTGATATGGTGGTGTGGGAGATAAGCGCAGGCAGAGAATGAGTCAAGACGAGCCCCAATTAACTCTATGGCCTGAGTGGGATCGAGAGCTGATTTCTGCTTGTTTATAAGGAGATCTGGACAACTGAACCAGCATTGCAGCAGGGTAGTCCGAATTAGGGGCTTTAGTTTGAACTACCTAGCCCGTGCCGTGTGTAGCCACGGGCAGGGGGTCTGAACTACTGGGCATTTAAAAATGGCAGCGCCCGGGAGCATGCAAATAAAGAATATTTTAATCCCGGACGTCATTTGTAAGTTCGAATGACTACATTAGTTCGAACTAGGGTGACCAGTGTAGACATACCCATACTGGCTGCTCCTGCATGAGATCAGCCCTCTATGAGGCAGTTGTGTAGGTAGGGAAAAATCATAATCCCCTGCTATAGGAGGTAAACTGTCACTACCACAAGGACCTTTGAAAAGACCCAGATGGTGGAGGATAAGCCAAAGGGTAGGACTCTGTACTGAAAGTGGTCCTCACACACAGTAAAGCAAAAGTAGTGTCTGTGGGATGGGTGTATGGTCAAAGGCTGTGAACCAGTCCCCCTCATCCAGTGTTGGGATGATCAAAGCCAACATGACCATCTTGAATTGCTGCTTTCATAGGAATTTGTTTAGTTTGTGGAGATCCTAGGCACTCCTGCTGTCTGGAGCCATGAAGTCCTTTTCATTACTACCACTGTAGCTATTGCTCTGGCTGCCATGTCAACTATGTCGATTGATAAGAGCAAGGCCATGCGAGTGATGGTATGCCCTTCAAGTATGACCAATTTAAATATGGGCCTCTTGGAATCTGGGAGATACTCCATGAGTTTGGCCAGCTTAGAGTAAATGTCGAAGTCGTGATTCACTAGGAATGACTAATAGCAATTCTTAGCTGTTGCGTAGCAGAGGAATATATTTTCTTCCCAAATTAGTCTACATTTTGGGCTCCTTTTGTTGGGTGTGGACCTGAACTGCGGAGCTTTGGAGCACTGGTTGGCAGCATCCATTACCAAGGAATTAGGCTTTGGATGGGAAAAACAGAAGTCTAAGTCCTTAGAAGGAACAAAGTATTTCCTATTGGCCTTTTTGCATGTTGGTTGGATGGAGGTGGGAGTTTGCTAGATTTCATCTGATACCTCCATAATGGCCTCATTGATGGGCAATGCACTCCTTCCCTGAAAGGAAGGTTGGATGTCTTTGAGGAGGTGAAGCTGTTTTTCTTTCACCTCTTGAAACTGAACTTCTTGGCTCACAGCCACCCTCTTGAAGAATACTTTGAATTGCTTCAAGTCATCGGTGGGGTGAGTATCTTCCAGAATTACGGCTTCATTAGGAGATGATGATGAATTGTCAGTAGGTGAATTCCTAAAGGCTTGTATCTTGGTCTGCTAATCTGGGATTTGACCCTCCTCCTCCTCTGAGTCTACAGTAATCGTAATGTTATGAGGGGGAAGGGTGATGGAGGTTTCCCTCACCAGGACAGATGGAGCTGTAGATCATTGGCTATGGAATCCCCGGTGCTCTCACAGTGGCCAGTGGGGAGGAGGATATGGCCACTCCAAATACCAAGGAGGGAGGCATAGTCTGTCACAATAAGAATAGACATGGGAAGATGTAGTAGGGGAGAAATGCCATGAGGAAAAGACATTACTCTGCTTTTCACCAAAACCAGTGCATTCAGACAGCACTGGGGACCTCACATATTGTGGAGAAGCATAGGGGAAGAATGGTACCGGAGAGGCTTCCCTAGATGGAGGGAAGGAAATGTGTTGCCTGCTGCTTATATCTGGCACCAGTGATACATGAATAGGTCTCACTGGTGCCAAGAACTCATCATGATGGTACTGGTGCCGGGGTCTCTGTGGGAGGCAGCACTGAAATCAGCGTTAATACAGTGGGAGGCAGCACTGCTGATTTGCAGGATGACTGCTTAGTTGCTGGTGCCAAAACCTTCACCGGTGCCGAGCCTTTAGATGTTGTTGGCACCAATGCCAAAGATTGGTGGTGGGAGCTTTCTGGTGCTGCTGATGATCGTGTTGGCACCGAGGCTGTATGGGAGGTCGCATAAGCGGTGCCAGTAGATTATCTTGGCACTGCGGTACTGGAGGTGCCCAGTGCGTCTCCCTTACTCACTCTGGGAGATGGGGTGGGAGGAAGAGATCTTACCAGAGAGGCTCTCTTCTTTGAATGCTTCAATGGCAAGGGAGAAGCAGCCCTTTTCCTAGGAGCTTCTACAGCTACTCAAGAGGGTTGTGCCTCCTTAGTAGGCTGCATAGCCTTTTTGAATAAAATCATATGGAGCCATAGTTCTCCATCTTTTCTGGCTCTACCATGAGGCCATGACAATGGTCACATTATTGGGGTACATGAGTTTCCCCCAAACAATGTATGCATGCCAAATGGCTGTCCAAAACAGGCATGGCGTCTTGGCATGCCTCACACTTCTTGAAGTCTGGTGAGCCAGGCATTATGCACTGAAGTGGGTCCCTGACTGAAAGTGGTGGGCAGCTGTTAAAATTTTCTAACTGCTTCTTCTCTCTATCTCCTTCTTCTTCTTTTGAACAGGGAATGAAGAGAGGGAGGGTAAACCATGGTGACGCAGCTTAAGCAGGCCAAAGCCACTGCTACCGGCAACTCCAGGAGCTGAGAGGAATTTTTTTTTAAATAGATAACAGGAACAAGAACCCTAACTATTAACAAGAAAACTAAGGAAGAAAATGTCAGAATAACTAAGTATCTCCATGAGGAGAACACCACCTGAGGAGAATGACGAGCTCCATCCTTGACCGAGGGCGGTAAGCAAGAAACTGAAGGGGGCAGTCAGGCTGTGCACATGAGGTGCCATGACATGAACTGCACGAGGCATTCTTTGTACATGCAGGGCCTAGTACACAACTTCTGAAAAAGCTCTGACCTGTGGCTCCAGGACAACCCGTCACCAACAGCGAAGCACGCACAGGGACATAACCCAAAGAACTATAACCACTACCAATCCCTGTGGGGCCCAATTCAATATACCCCTCCAGCTGGACTATGACCCATTAATCATTACTCTCTGGGAATGGCTTTCCAATCAGTTATGCACTCACCTTATAATAGCTTCATCTAGGTTAAATTTCCCTTGTTTGATTAGGTGAAGGTAAAGTGAGACCATATCAAAAGCCTTTCTAAAGTGAAGATAAATAACATCTACCACTTCCTCTCATCCACAGGGCTTATTATCCTGTCAAAGAAAGCAATTTAGGTTGATTTGACACAATTTCTTCTTTACAAATCCATGCTGACTGTTACTTTTCTCCTTATTATCTTCTGTGTGTTTACAAATTGATTGCTTAATTATTTGCTTCATTATCTCTTTTAGTACTAAAGTTAAGATGACTGGTCTGCAATTCCCTGGGTTGTTCTATTTCCCCTTTTTATAGATTGGCACCATAATTGTTCTTTTCCAGTCCTCTGGAAAATTTCCATCTTCCATGACTTTTCAAAGATAATTGATAATGACTCAGCTATCTCCTCAGTCAGCTGCTTAAATATTCTAGGATGCATTCCATCAAGCCATAGTGACTTGAAGACATCTAAATTGTGTAAGTAAAATTTTTAACTTGTTATTTCCCTATTTTAGCTTCACATGCTACTTCATTTTCACTGGCATCCACAATATCAGAAGTCTAGTTTCTACTAACCTTTTTGCTGAAAACAAATCAAAAAGGTCATTTCATACATCTGCCATTATTATGCTATTGTTTTTCCCCTCTCCACGACTAACAGGATACCCTTTCCATGGTTCTCCTCTTGCTTATAATGATTTTGTAGAACTTTTTTTTATTACTCTCACTAGCTAGTTTAATCTCAGGTTGTGCTTTAGCCTTTCTAATTTTGTCCCTACATAACTAGATTCCAAGTCACACATTCCAAAATCTAAGGTTCCTTGAATTCTCATTTCTCTTAGTACTGAGAGACTTCCCTATGACAGTGCACAATGTCTATAATATTAAACATCTATTTAACATTTAACCTGTTCACATTTTCTGTTTGTTCAGATAAATGCTTTGAATGGCTGTGTCTACATTAGGATTAGGGATGTGAAATTATTACCATGCCAATGGTTAACCGATAAGCCAGGGATATCTACAGAGGCAGCAGCTGGTGCATGCAAGGAGCCAGCTTAAAAGCTGACTCCTGGTGCACATGGGATCCCAGGGATCTGGCTGCCACCCTGCGCTGCTGCCTCTCTACAAGTGGCAGCTGGCGTGGGAAATGGTGTAACCAGTGAGATTTTCAGTGGTTACACATTTACCCAATTACCTGCTTTTTAACATCCCTAATTAGGATGTTAAAAAAACAATAAGATCAAACATATGCACATATCGGAAAAAGGACAAGGCAAATGGTCCATCTCCTATGGGGCTATGGAGTTATATAGTTAGGATGGTCTCAGTAGAAGGGAATCCAATATTTTAGGGAACAGGCTGGTAAGACTAGTCAGGAGAGTGTTTAACAACAAAAGAAGGGGAATAAACAAGCACTCATTTAACACAAAAATTAAAATGTTGAGAAAAATTACTGGACTTGAAAAAAAATCTATTAATTGCCCCCTAAGTAATAAAAGAGAGGCATTACACTTTCTCATATGTGCATATATTTGATCTTATTGTTTTTACTGAAACCTGGTTGGGTGATTAGCAGGACTGGAATCTTGAATCACTGTGGTTAACCTTTTAAGGAAGTATAAAGCAGGCAAAAGTGTAAGGAAAGTAGAATTTAATGTAAAAAATGGCATTGTATGTTGCTGAGTAACTGACAACCTGAAAGCAAATGATCTCAAATACATATCTATCAATATCCTAAGAGATAAAGCAAAAACTCAGGTACCTGCTGGTGCACCCGGAGTAACATTATGCCAGTATTTTAAAAGGATGGACAGGACAACCCAGCTAATTATCTGTCTCACATCAGTTCCAGGTAAAAATAATGGAATGTTTGACACAGTACTTCCTTAATAAAAATTTAAAGGAGAGTAATATAATTAACGTCAATCAGCAAGGGTTTATGGAAAAAGACCTTGTCAAATTAACTTGATATCATTTTTGAGAAACTCAAGGAACTCAAGCTATTTAACTAATCAAAAGAAAGAACAGGCTAAGGGATAACTTAATCACAGTCTATAAGTACCAACATGGGGAACAGATATTGCATAATATAAGGCTTTACTCTACCAGACAAAGACATTAAAAGATACAGTGGCTAGAAGCTGCTGCTAGACAAGGGCATACTACACATAAGGCACAAAATTTTACCATAAAGTAATCAGCAACTGGAACAACTTAATAAGAGTTGTGGTTTATTTTCCATCACTAGACATTTTAAAATAGAGATTTTGATTTTTTCTTCTAAAAAATATGCTATAGTTCACCTACCACTAGAGGAATATCCTGTTTTGCAGAAAGTAAGAGTAGATCACAACAGTCCCTTCTTGCCTTAAAATCCATGTCTCTAGTAAATGCCCTGGTGTTCATTCATGCTATCAATGACAATGCTCTCTGTAAGCCACTGACACAATGACAATATGCCTCAACTCAAATAGCTAAAGAGGTAGAGAGCTAGGGGAAATATGTAGAACAATTACCCCTGATAGACAAAGTTCACATTTGAGGGTACAGGAATATGGAAGGAAATTGTTGAACTTGAGGAATTATAGGAATAATTGGAGAAAAATATTTATCAGCTAGAGTGAAGAAGGACTCTCATTCAAATTCACAACTGTAAATTGAGGTAGTGGTAATAATTCCCCTAAAAACACATTATGTAGCAGGCTAGGTAGAGGTTTGGAGTAAAGCAATCTTGAGCCCTAATCACCCTTGTTACCGGCTGTCCTGAAGAGTATTTTGCATTTATATAGTATTTTTCAAACCTCTGAAGAACATTTACTGAAAAAGGCCAGCCTCCATCTGATCAGAACAAGGTTAACTAGTTTGAGATCCTCACCTTGCTTTATTTGTTGTGATGTGATATATGGTGAGGGAAAAGCCTCTGAAGAACCCAGAATGTAAACCATTTGGGCTTTTGCAAGTTTAAAACAAAATCTTAAAATGGACACAGAAATCAAGCTGGAAGCGAATTGCTGGATCAAACCAGACTGCTGAACACCTTGTAGGACTGAGATCCCAGCACCAAATTAGCAGTAAATATTATGAAATATGTTACAGCTTCCCATTTTAAATTAAAGCCATTACATATTTTAGAATGATATGCTAATCTTGAGAATCTTCCATAAGAGAAGATCCAAAAATGGCCTTATTATAATAAGATGGAATATATTCCATTTCTAAATTAGTTTCTTCCAGATAATAAGATGTATAACAGCAAGTTGTTACATTTTTTTTTCACAAAGAAAGGATGTTGTTTGTCTATGACATTAATGTGCAGGAAGACACTAAGGTACAATTTCATTTACAGAGCTCAACTAGAAAGATCTAGACAGAAAAGAAAATATGATTGCTATATTTTCTCTAAATTTCGAACTTTGCAAACTTCACACAACTTACACATTTTTTAATTCATAACAAAAGAATATGTCTCCCTTGCAATACATGAGTGAAATAGATTGCATTTCCATGTGTGTGTCAACATTTATGGCAGCATTCCTTGCTTTTCTGACCTAAATGTATTAAAAAAGATATTATTTAAAATAAGTATCCTCCTATAGAAATATAAAAGGCACGCCAACATAGCAACACAAATAAGAGAGAAACTGCAGAGGTCAGTGCACAGAATCAGGAACCTCCTGTGAATTCCTTAATAAATCAACTCAGCACTGGTAATACATGAGGTTTCAGTTATGTTTACAAACCTTTAGTAAACTTAATAATCTCCATGTATCTCCTCCCAAAAAGCTGAATGATCACTATACATTTGCGTGATCAGTGCAACCAATACATAATTTAAACTTAATTTTAAATGCAAAAAGCAAAACATGCCGTTAATATTGAGGACAAGAAGGCTCACTTTACACAAATATGAATACTTCTGTGACTAAACAAAATTAGAACCTGGGGCTTTTAAGTATATGGACAGTACAATGAAGCAAGTGCAGCACTTATTTTTTCTTTATCATTGTTTAAATTATCCAATGTAGGATAAATTTCATATTTGCAAAACATTTAATAGTCATCAAAATGTGTAATATATTTAGTCAACCTTTCCAGCATTACAAACTAGAATTTATTTTAAAATTTCACTGACAGGACAATGGTTTAGATGACCTAATAGATATATTTGACCTTTAATTTCCATTATTCTGCTCAATCATGACCTTCAAGAATGGCAAATGTATGTCTGCTTATCTATCTTGTTGAGGCTTACCACAGAGATGAGCATACTCCACAGAATTAAGTATTTATAGAATTCACAGAATTCACAAAACTAATTAAGTACTGTTTCTCCTGTAATATAAACCCATGCTTTTCCCCAATGACAATTCCATTAAGAGAAAAAAAGTTAAGGAAAAGAGACACCTTTGACAAATATGACATGGATTAAAGATCTCCACCTAAAAACCAGTACAAATGATTACAGTATGAGATTTTCAAATATGATTGCTAAAGTTAGACAGCTAAAGCCATACACAGATACCTAAATAAAAGGATCTGATGTCCAAAAGTGCTGAGCACTTAGCAATTCCCACAGACATAAAAATGGACAAAGATTCAAGAGAAGAGGCGAATCATTTCATCTGAACAAATGAGGGTGGGAGATGACTGGCAGTCAGGGACTATCAATGTTTATTGGGTATACAGTTGAGAAATGGAACATGTTGAGCTGAATTATGATTAGTGACAGTAAATATTTGGTATGAAGAAGTCTACAAAAACAAATATTTTGGGGCTTTCATCCTACAATTCAAGTAGAGGAGAAATGATTTTTAAATGGTTTTAAATAATCAATATAAAAAGCAATTTAACTACTTTACCCACTGAAGCTACTGGTATAAAAACCAAAACATTTTCCAAGATATCTTAACTGTTAAGTACTGTCTTGAAAATGTTTAAAAGGACATTTCTTGGGAAAATATGCAGCTAACAGGACTTTTAGGAGTGAGTAATAAAAACAATCTTTTCTGTCTTCCATGGTTTGTTGGTAAATCACTCTATTAAATATGTGGCATTATACTGCCTTTTATATACAGGCAGTCCCCGAATTATACGGATCCGACTTATGTCAGATCCGCAGTTACGAACGGGGTTTTTCTTGCCCCAGAGGACGGGAGCGGCGGGATGCCCAGATGCGCCGCAGTCCCACCGCCCGCGTCATCCGGGGCGAGAAAAGCTGCTCTGCGTCTCCCTGGTCTACTGGGGGGGCGAGGCTCCCCCAGCAGACCAGGGAGACGCTGAGCAAAGCCGCGGAGCATGCGGGCAGCGGGACAGCCCAGACGCGCCGCAGCTGTCCCGCTGCCGGCGTGCTCCGCGGCTTTGCTCCCCGTCTCCCTGGTCTGCTGGTCTCCAGCAGACTAGCAGACCAGGGAGACGCGGAGCAAAGCCGCAGAGCACGGGGGCAGTGGGACAGCCCAGACGCACCGTGGAGACCAGCAGACCAGGGAGACAGGGAGCAAAGCCGTGGAGCAAAGCCGTGGACAGGGAGCAAAGCCGTGGACAGCCCAGACGCGCCGTGGAGACCAGCAGACCAGGGAGACAGGGAGCAAAGCCGTGGAGCACGCGGGCAGCGGAACAGCCACGGCGCGTCTGGGCTGTCTTGCTGCCCCCGTGCTCCGCGGCGCGTCTCAGTCCGCCGCCCGCGTCTCCCTGGTCTGCTGGGGGGGGGTGCAGCTAGTGCGCCCCCCCCCCAGCAGACCAGGCTTTTCTCTGGACGCCTGTGGTAGAGCAGCTGGGGCGCTGTCAGTTGGTCCCGTAGCGCCGCTCTGGGCGCTACTGGACCAACCCAGCAGCACTCCAGCTGCTCTGCCCCAGGCGTCCTGATTCAGCCGCTGCTGGTCAGTTTCAGCAGCGGCTGAATCAGGACGCCTGGGGCAGAGCAGCTGGGGTGCTGCTGGGTTGGTCCAGTAGCGCTGAGGAGTGGCGCTACTGGACCAACCCAGCAGCACCCCAGCTGCTCTGCCCCAGGCGTCCCCAAGTCAGCCGCTGCTGAAACTGACCAGTGCTGACTACAGGAAGCCCAAGGCAGAGTTGCTCTGCCCCAGGCTTCCTTGAATCAGCCGCTGATCAGTTTCAGCAGCAGCTGACTTGGGGACGCCTGAGGTTCTTAAGTTGAATCTGTATGTAAGAACTGGCGTCCAGATTCAGCCTGTTGAAACTGATCAGCGGATGATTCCAGGAAGCCGGGGGCAGAGCAACTCTGCCTCGGGCTTCCTGTAGTCAGCCGCTGGTCATTTTCAGGAGCGGCTGAATCTGGAAGCCAGTTCCGACTTACATACAGATTCAACTTAAGAACAAATCTACAGTCCCTATCTTGTACGTAACCCGGGGACTGCCTGTACTCATATTGTTAGACTTATGCTGAATATAGCAATCCTAAGACTAAATTTAGTGCAGCTGAAAATTATACTGTTCCTATTTCCCAAAGGCATGGCATTTTTAAAATCATGTTGGGAGGATTTAAATGTTTCTTTTCAGTAGTTCAGTCACTTTGCCACAAATGAGCAGATGTCTGCCTTTTAGCTATTCTTTCTTTTACAAAGTTATTTGAAAACAATTAAAAAAGTTATAGTTGATTATATAGCATGTACAATATTACAGGGCAGATTCTATACTCCTGACAAAGGCAGAATTCCCAAAGACATCAACTGAAGTTTGAGAAAGGCATAAGAGATAAGGTCATCAGTATATAATCCACTCCACTACTTCGGTTTATCATTAATGGTTGATAACATCAGAATCCTCCCTGTTTCCCAGGCCTATAACCTGGGGTTATCTTTGCTCTTTTCTACACAGGAGGATCTCGAGTTTGATCAATGCGCCTTGATGACTTCTAGCAGTTTCAAGCTCCAGGCTTTATGGGCTGCTGTGAAGCAACCTGTGATCTGCCTGATGATACTGTCCTTAGCCCCCTTTATTTCTTAATAGTGATACGCTATGGAACAGGTTTGAGTCTTCTGGAACAACATTATTCTCTCTTGATGCTACTTCAGTGCCCTTTAGGAATGTCCAGAGAGTGCCAATGCTTGTATACTCCCTGCATGCCAAAAGGAGATGATGATTACTTGCAACTTGTGCAATACAAAGAATGACTTGGGGGTGAAAGGTGTTTAGTAGTTTTAGGAAGTCTCTGTCCACACATATAATTCAGCATTGTTTTTCAGTGGACAAGATGCTTAGTACCCAGAGTATTCTTGCTAGACAAATAGCTATTGGGAATATTCTCTTAAAATCTCAAGGAATGAGGAAATCTAACCCACTGGCTCATTAGGAATAGTAATAGAGATATAGCAATGTTAGTCTGATCTTGCTGAGCCAAAAGACAGGACTATGCAGCACTTTAAAGACTAACAAGATGGTTTATTAGGTGATGAGCTTTCGTGGGCCAGACCCACTTCCTCAGATCAAATTGTGGAAGAAAATTGGCATGACAATATGTACCAAACTATACTGGAACAGGATACTACACTCCAAGAGGCTCTGGGAGACAGACCCATAGTCTCCTAGGGTATGTCTACACTACCCCGCTAGTTCGAACTAGCGGGGGTAATGTAGTCATCCGCAGTTGCAAATGAAGCCCGGGATTTAAATTTCCCGGGCTTCATTTGCATGAAGTTGGCCGGCGCCATTTTTAAATGCCGGCTAGTTCGAACCCTGTGCTGCGCGGCTACACGCAGCACGGAGTAGCTAGTTCGGATTAGGCTTCAGACTAGCTGATTAGGCTTCTAATCTGAACTAGCTGTACTCCTCATGGAACGAGGAGTACAGCTAGTTCGGATTAGGAAGCCTAATCCGAACTAGCTACTCCGTGCCGCGTGTAGCCGCGTGGCAGGGGGTCGAACTAGCCGGCATTTAAAAATGGCGCCGTCCGGCTTCATGCAAATGAAGCCCGGGAAATTCAAATCCCGGGCTTCATTTGCAACTGCGGATGATTACATTACCCCCGCTAGTTCGAACTAGCGGGGTAGTGTAGACATACCCTCATAGACAACCACCTAACCTTAGGATGATTCTTACCAACAACCACAGGACATACCACACTAATGCCAACCCTGGAACTTTCCCTTGCAACAAACCCCATTGCGAGCTTTGTCCACATATTTACTTTGCTGACACCATATTTGGACCTAACCATTTCAGTTATAAGATCAAGAACACATATTCCTGCTCATCCAGAAATATAATTTATGCCATCATGTGCCAACAGTGTCCGTCTGCTATGTATATTGGACAAACTTCTTAGACACTTTGCCTAAGAATCAATGCACACAAAACAGACATCAGACAGTTTCACAAAGAAAAAACAGTTTCTTGCCATTTCAACCAGAATAGGCATGGTCTCAATGACCTGATTACCTGCATCCTGCTTCAAAGAGATTTTAACACAACACTTCAAAGAGAAGCCTCTGAACTGTCATTCATGCTTAAATTTGACACTTTACAAATGGGCCTTAACAAAGATGCTAATTATCTCACCCATTACAAAGATAGCTCCCCCAATTATTACCTCTAATAGCATTATCTCATAGACATTAACCTCCCTACCTTATCCCCCCTCTGTTCTAAAATCTGATTTGTCTATTTTATTTTATTTTTATTGTATCCCTTTGGTATATATGGTCATGACAATTTTCTTCCACAATTTGATCTGAGGAAGTGGGTCTGGCCCATGAAAGCTCATCACCTAATAAACCATCTTGTTAGTCTTTAAAGTGCTGCATAGTCCTGTCTTTTGGCTCATTAGGGGATCTTTAAGAGGAGAGTCAAGGTTCTGGGCTCAATTATAGTAAGTGGGATGTTGATTTACAACCATCACCATATGTAGAAACCTAGAGAAGGATGGGTTTTTGGAGATTTTTTTTAAGTTATATTTTGCAATACAGTATATTACTTGTATCCTTGCCTCATTTGTGGCCATGGTATTTGGTACAAGCTGCAGGAGTTGAGCTACCGGTGCTTCCTTGAGGTTTATCCTCTATTCTAAACCCAAATGTTCAAATCTTAAAATATATTCTGGAGAATGCCATGGTTATAGATAACATTCTTGAAAGACAGAGTTGTTCTTCCTGATAGGCATGATTCTCGCCCCTTACTTCCTTCTGCCAGACTGCTGAGTTTACTTTTGATGCAACTGGTATATGTTTGAGTCTTGTTTTAGAATGTCTGATCATAGTAAGAGTTTGTTCCGTTTCTGTGTCTTCCTCTTTACTATACCTATAAAGCCAAATCTTCTTATGAAGTATGTTTCACTCAGAATCACAGATGACTTTTGTGATTCGATCTTCTATACCCCACTACAGAAAAGTGGGAGCAATGAGAGTGGAAAGGAGAAGTATGGCCAGTCATAGGGACCGATATATTCACAGCAGTGTTTTTTGTGGTACACTTTATTTTAGAATGGTACGCCTGTAACTAGAGATTGTTTCAGGAAGTGAACAGGCCAGTTATGTATGCCCTAGATCTCCAGCTGACTTGACACATCCTTCACCTGCTGCTTAACCATTCTTCTCTTCCACTGAGCAATTCCTTTATGGAGTCTTCTTTTAATGAGGATAAGCTTTTAAATGGCTATTTGAAGAGGAACTAAGATTCCTTTCATGAACAATCTGCTTCTGGTCCTCTGTACCACTTGCCTGCTCACCTAAGGAAAAGATGTTATGTCAGACAATGTGTGCCTTTCCACCAACGTTCTGTAGAGTGCTAGGCTTAGAAAGGCCAGTTTTATTCAAGCCAAATGACACTGTTCAGGGTTGCAGGCATTTCTCAGGCTATGTCTAGACTAGGGAGTGTCCCGGAAAAACTCCACTGCATCCAGGGAACATGTCTGCTCTTCCAACATTTTTTGCAGAAGAGCAGATGCGCTCTTTCAGAAGCCTTGCCTTCATCGTTTCGAGGAAGGGCTCTTCTGAAAGACAAGGTTATTCCAAAATTTGGCCCAGTGTAGATGGGCCCAAATTTCAGAAAAGCTTCTTCCGAAAAAACTATCAGAAAAAGGTACGCAAATTGTGGAGTGCAATTTGCTTACCTTTTTCTGATAGAAAATGGCAGTCTAGTTGTAGCCTCAAATATTTCTAATGTTCCCATCAATAAAGAACAGTTTTGTGCCTGTATTGGAATCATGACCAGTTGTGATCCCTAGCCAATTAGTCTTGTATAAGTGGTAACTGTTTCTCCATATGGTATTTGGAGATGTTCCCCAGAGATTGGTTGCTTAATGTATGGCTCTGGGTTGAGTCCCAATTTTTTCTCATGCATCTCTACAATGGTGTTATTTGAACCCACCTTCCTTGCACCCATAAAAACGCCTTCTGAAACTACCACCTCCAGATAATGGTGATTCCCCTATACTGAAATTAAATTAGGGCACTTAGGGCTAGTCTATTCTAAGAGCTAAGGTTGACCTATTCAGCCATAGTCAAATCTGTAATCAGTGTGTCTACACTGTCTATGTAATTTGTCAAATTTGTAATCAGCATGTCTACACTGCACAGTCTCTCCCGTTGACCAGCTAGTAATGTTGATCTTTTAGGGTGAACCTAAGGAACTTTCTGTGAGATGGTCATATTGCTGTGTGAAAGTATGCATCCTGCAAGTCGAGAGGCAATGTCCAGTTTCCTTTTTTCCAGTGCAAGAATTATCTTTGCCAGCATTATCATGGTGAATTGTTGTTGGTGGTGGTGGATTTTTTAGGTATTTGTGCAGTCTGTGCAGGTCCAGTATGGGTCTCCATCCGTCTGACTTTTTTGGCATGAGGAAGTATCTGGAGTAGAACTCCTTTCCCCTGTAATGTGCTAGTACAATCTCTATTACCGCCATCTGGAGCAATCTGTTTATCTCCTGTTGTAGCAGTTACTCATGAGAGGGGTCCCTGAAGAGAGACAGGGAAGAGGATTGGGTTGGGGGAAATGAGAAGAATGGTATTATGAGGCCTTTTGCTATGACCTCCAGAGCCCATTTGTTGGTTGTCACAGTGGACCATGCATGGTAGAATGATTGAAGACTGAATTTTTATTGGTTGTCTGGTGGAAACAATGTTGAATCCTCAACGAATGGTTCAAAATGTTTATCTGCCATTAGAGGATTGGGGCGTGGTCTGATGCTCTTGAGGCTATCTGTATTTTTGCTGCTTCTGGATTTGTCTTAGGTCATAGCGCCTCTGAGCTGAGTAGGATGATGATGCCCTGACATGAGACTGGACAGGCAGTTCATTTTCTTCTTTGGTTGGGAAACACACATCCCCATGTTTTTAATGTGGCTCTTGAGTGTGGTGGTAGAAAAGAACTTTTGACCTTCGAAGGGGTGGTTCTCAATTGTGTTCTGTACCTCCCTAGGGAACCCAGAGAGGTGCAGTCAGGAGATGCGACACATCACTACCAATGTGGGAAGAAATCTGGTAGTGGTGTCGGCCATATAAAAGGATGCCTACAATGCTGTCTTCACTATGAGGATACTCTCACGTATGCTTGACTAAATATGGGCTTGTCATCCTCTTGCAGTTTTTCAATACAGGGTCTCATTCTTTTGAAGTGGTTTAAAGTGTATTTGGCCATTAATGCAGAATAATTTGCTATCCTGATAAGCAAGGATGCTGAAAAATAAGATTTTCTCCCTGGGAGATCAAGTCTCTTCTAGTTTTTATCATACAGAGTGTATTTAAACTGGGTCTGTTTATCCGTTATTAGCTGCATCGACTAACAGTGAATTCAGGGCAGAGTGTGTAAACAAGAACTCAGCCCCTTAGCCAGGACAGAATATTTCCTATTTGCCCTTTTTGATGTGGGTGGTATGGAGGCTGGTGTCTGCCACAAAAGTTTTGCTGGGTCGAGTATGGTTTTGTTGACCGGTAGGGCTATTTTCACCAAGGGCGAGGCTTGAAATATGTTGGTCAGCTAGTGCTGGATGTCGGGTACCTTGACTAGTGATATGTTGAGGGAATCAGCCACCCTCTTATACAAGCCTTGGAAAGACTTGAAGTCATTGCCCATAGTAGGAGGGGGGGCATTATGGATTCATCTGGGAACAAAGATGATACATGAGATGGAGGTAGCGTATCCTCCTCTGTGTTTCATCCAGGTCTTCCATATCATCCTGTGTCACTTCTGACCTTGTGGATGCAGGTGAATTGTTGTCTCGCTATCACTGGTGGTGGTACCTGAACCTTCATGGTGCTCCAAGGATCCCATCCCTGCCAGGGTTGTGGGAGTGGGATGGGAGGGAGCCATGGAAAGGGCTGCCACATCAGAGTCTGGAGCAGCTGCTGCTGTTGTTGCAACTGAGAGTTTGGTTTTGGAGATGAGTGGCATGATGAAAAGGGAATCTCTTGCTCATCCTTACTGTCACTTGAAAACTGAAATGCCAAACTTGCAGGCATCGCAAGCCTGCCTGGGCCCTCTGATGTTGGAATGGCATCACTTACAAATAGCAATGTGCTTGATATCAATGCGACCGCTAATGCCTGAAGTTTTGTGAGTGGTCTTGGAGGAAGGAAAGGTGGTACCAACCGTCAGTATGGATGATTATATCTGCTATAGCACTGTCACACTGTTGTGTGTCTGCAACACCATAGGTACTAGGGAACACTCAACAGACATGCAGTCAGTACCAACTTTGTTGGTGTCTATACTGCTGGTTCTGGCCGCCCCTTCGTCAGAGCCTCTACTGGTGGTTTGAATACCGATTTCGTCAGAATCAATGCTTCGGAACCAACAGCGCAGGAGCGGTCTTCTTAGTCTTTGGTACCAAGATCACAAGGTCTTTGGACAACACGGCCCCTCAGGGTTTGTCCATACCAAACTTCCCTGGTGCCTGCGCCTCCCCAAGAGCCCATACTCTCGGTGAGAGGTGCTTGTGCTGAGGGGATAGTTTTTTGATGGACTCTCACCCAACGGTGAGGAATGCTTTCTCTTCACTGTCTTCATAGCTGGCTCGTCTCTTGGTGTGGGTGGGTCCTTGGTCTGAAACTGCTGTTGGTGAGGTACATGGTGGAGATATGCTTGATGCCAGCTCCAAGGCTGGTCTTTACACCTTCTCTATAGTGAGGAGCATTAACTGAAACTCCCTCACTTTGAGCAACCTAGAAGAATGCTTTTTGCAGTGGTGGAACCTTTTTGGAGAATGATTGTGGACCAGGCACCTAAAGCACTGTGCATGTCCATCAGAAATGGGTATAGACATTCTGCATGTCAGGTACCATTTAAACCCTGGTAAGCCTGGCATGCCTATTCCTAATCCTTTAAACAACTACAAAGAATTTTTTTTAAATAACAGGGGAGGGACCGTGAAGTCAATTAGCTGAAACACTAATTACTAAACTAACTAAATTCTAACACGGAGCACTGCTGTTTTCCGACCAAGCCAGCAGTAGTTTATAAGAAACTGAAGGGATGGTTGACCGCCTCAGCACATTCACTGCATTGATTGAGAGTGGTGCTGCATATGTGTGCCAGCACCCAGGGGGAATAATGCAGAAAACACCTACACTGGAGCCCCCATGGGGACACTCCTGAAAGAAGAACATACTGTGTGCATGTATGGAACTTTTGACAGGAATTCCAGGCAAAAGATGCTGCTCACAATTTTTAATACCTACTTGACCAAAAAAGCAAGTTTTCACTCAATCCAGAAAACTAAGTGACTACTCTGCCTATAAATAGTCACAAAGTCTTGGCTCCTTCTACAGCAATCATTTGTGCAGATTGGGTGATAGCATCTCCTCTTTGTCTTAATTTCCTTCTTGTCCACGGCTTAACCCTTATAAGCTTAGGGGAAAATTTTCAGGCACATATGGGAATCAAGCACTCAACTTTCATTGGAAAAAAAGAAATAAACGTAATTTGGGAACCTAATTACCATTTGTGCCTTTGAAATTCTCCTCCCAAAACCTTCCTATTGTGTTTAGCCTACTGAAACCAAAGAGATATGTTCAGTAGTTCTTATAGAGAACATAAATACATAGAAGTTTGCTTTCTAAAAATTTGCACATTATATAAAAGATGTGGTGGTCTTTTCCTGCTTCCCAGCAAATAGACCAGCGTACTGTTGTAATGAGTTGTCCTATGATTAACATTTCATTATCCTTACAAAATACACATCAGTCCATTTACTAATGCTGTGTATTATGATATATTAGCATAAATAGTTAACACTGAACCACCATTGTCTAAATAGATTAAGTACATCATGTGATAGATTATCCTCAGGATTTTATTTGTGTTTGTTCACTTACTTGCTAATTTGCACAGTTCAGCACTTCATAACAGGGTCTCTTTGTCATTAGTGCAAATTAAGAATCATCTATTACATAATTAAAATGTGGATTAAATTTGTATATTTATATTGAATGTTTGCTTTTATGTGAAGACAAAGATTTTTGCATGATAAAATGAGATTAGTACTTTCACTTGCAATCTGCAAATAATTCTAGATTAACTCATATCCATTTTTCTCTGTGTTAAACTGATGACTTCATTTTTCCCACCACCAGTAATTTCTGATGCACAGGATTTAGGAATTACGTTCTCTGTGAATTACTGTTTGTGGTACCATCTAAATAGTTTCCTTTCCAAATATTACTTAAATTGATATCATTTTTATTAACTGACTTGAATAGGTGGATCATATTACCTGTTCCAGCATTGCTGTACATCAGTGGTGGGAAACCTGAGGATCTCAGGGTTCAATGTGTGGCCCACGACACATTTTATTTACTGTTGGTTGCCACATTTCACTGTTTCCATCCACATTTTTTTTCCAACCTGTATTCCTAATGTGCCAAATAATGTGTAAAGCAAGGACACATTAAGTGAGGTGCATGCTGATTGCATAAAAACATAACATAAGAATGGCTGCACTGGGTCAGACCAAAGGTCCATTTACCTCAGTAGCCTGTCTGCCAACAGTGGCCAGCGCCAAGTGCCCCGGAGGGGTGGACCAAAGACAATGATCAAGCAATTTGTCTCGTACCATCCATCTCCAGCCTCTGACAAACAGAGGCCAGAGACACCATTCCTACCCCCTGGCTAATAGCCTTTTATGGATCTAACCGCCTTGAATTTATCTAGCTTCTCTTTAAACTCTGTTATAGTCCTAACCTTCACAGCCTCCTCTGGCAAGGAGTTCCACAGGTTGACTATGCGCTGTGTGAAGAAGAACTTTCACTTATTAATTTTAAACCTGCTACCCACCAATTTCATTTGGTGTCCTCTAGTCCTTATATTATGAGACCTAATGAATAACTTTTCTTTATTCACCCTCTCCACACCACTCATGATTTTATATATCTCTATCATACCCCCCTCAGTCTCCTCTTTTCCATACTGAAAAGTCCCAATCGCTTTAGCCTCTCTTCATATGGGACCTGTTTCAAACCCCTAATCATTTTAGTTGCCCTTTTCTGAACCCTTTCCAAGGCCAAAATATCTTTTTTGAGGTGAGGAGACTATATGGCTGTGTCTACACTGGGCCACTTATTCTGGAAAAGCAGCCACTTTTCCGGAATAAGCTGCGAGCTGTCTACACTGGCCACTTGCTTTTCCGGAAAAGCAATGATGATCTAATGTAAAATCGTCATTGTTTTTCCAGAAAAACTATGCTGCTCCCGTTCGGACAAAAGTACTTTTCCAGAAAAACTGTTCCGGAAAAGAGCCAGTGTAGACAGCACAGTAGTCTTTTCCGCAAAAAAGCCCCGATCGTGAAAATGACGATCGGGGCTTTTTTGCGGAAAAGCACGTCTACATTGGCACGGACGCTTTTCCGGAAAAAGTGCTTTTCTGGAAAAGTATCCTGCCAATGTAGGATACTTTTCCGGAAATACTTATAACGGAAAAACTGTTCCATTTTAAGCATTTCCGGAAAAGGGTGCCAGTGTAGATGTAGCCTCTGTGTACCCAGTACTCAAGATGTGGGCATACCATAGTTTTATACAGGGGCAATAAGATATCCTGTGTCTTATATTCTATCCCTTTCTTAATAATTCCTAACATTCTATTTGTCTTTTTGACCGCCGCAACACACTGTGTGGACGTTTTCAGAGAACTATCCACGATAACTCCAAGATCTCTTTCCTGATTTGTCGTAGCCAAATTAGCCCCCGTCATAATATATGTATAGTTGGGGTTATTTTTTCCAACGTGCATTACTTTATACTTATCCACATTAAACTTCATTTGCCATTTTGTTGTCCAATCACTTAGTTTTGTGAGATCTTTTTGAAGTTCTTCACAGTCTGCTTTGTCTTGACTATCTTGAACAGTTTAGTATCATCCACAAACTTTACTACCTCACTGATTGCCCCTTTCTCTAGATCATTTATGAATAAGTTGAATAGGATTGGTCCCAGGACTGACCCTTGGGAGACACCATGGCTGTGTCTACACTGGCATGAATTTCCGGAACTGCTTAAAACGGAATACTATTCCGTTTTCAGTTTTTCCGGAAAAGGAGCGTCTACATTGGCAGGCTGCTTTTCCGGAAAGCCCTTTTTCTGGAAAAGCGTCTGTGGCCAATGTAGACACGCTTTTCTGGAAAAGAGCCCCGATGGCCATTTTCGCGATCAGGGCTTTTTTCCGGAAAAGACTACTGTGCTGTCTACACTGGTCCTTTTCTGGAACAGTGTTCCGGAATAAAGACTTATGCCCGAGTGGAAGCAGAACAGTTTTTCCGGAATAGTGGCTGATTTTGTACAGTAGAGCGTTGTTGCTTTTCCGGAAATTCAAGGGCCAGTGTAGACAGCTCGCAGCTTATTCCGGAAAAGCGGCTGATTTTCCGGAATAAGTGGCCTACTGTAGACACAGCCCACTAGTTACCTCTCTCCATTCTGAAAATTTACCATTTATTCCTACCCTTTGTTTCCTGTCTTTTAACCAGTTCTCAATCCATAAAAGGACCTTCCCTCTTATCCCATGGCAATGTAATTTACATAAGAGCCTTTGGTGAGGGACCTTGTAACAGGCTTTCTGAAAATCTAAGTATACTATATCTGCTGGATCCCCCTTGTCCGCATGTTTGTTAACCCCTTCAAAGAACTCTAATAGACTTTTGCCCAACAAATTATGTTCTTCTACGTGCCTAACAATTTTATTCTTAACTATTGTTTCAACTAATTTGCCCAGTACCAACATTAGACTTACCGGTCTGTAATTGCCAGGATCACCTCTAGAGCCCTTTTTAAATATTGGTGTCATGTCAGCTATCTTCCAGTCAGTAGGTATGGAAGCCGAATTAAAGAATAGATTTCAAACCACATACATTGACTGTGAAAGATATGTCTCCTTCTGTATCCAATGAAAGTGCTGCTATGGTTCAAACCACCTTGCACATTCTAGGTGTGCAAGCACAGTTAGCAAAACTAACCTGTCCTGGGAGACCATCTTGATTGTGACAATCATGCAGCCCACTGAGATGAAGGAGGGCCACACATGTGACCCAATCACTAGTCTAGGCTCTTCATCACTGCTATATTTATTCCTTCTCTAGCTTTTACATCTGTTAGGGTATGTCTACACTAGCCCCTACTTCGAAGTAGGGAGGCAAATGAAGCATACCAAAGTTGCAGATCAAGCCCGAGATTTAAACTTCATTGCAGGAGGAATACCAGCTAATTCGAGTTAGGGCTTTAAATTGGACTCCCATTTCACTGACGCATGTAGACGTAGGCAGTTACAACGGGCTAGTGAATTTCTAAAATGGCGACCGGCCGGGAACATGCAAGTCAAGCACTGGATATTTAAATCCCGGGCTTGATTTGCAGCTTCGGTGTGCTTCATTTGCCTCCCTACTTCGAAGTAGGGGCAAGTGTAGACATACCCTTACATACTAGGGATGTAATAGTGTAGTCGATCAACCAATGAAACAATAAGCAAAAGCTTATATGTTAACGCTACAGACTACACACATTTCCCCCTGGTAGTAATTTTTTTAGCAGGCTGGCCAGCAGCCTGACTCAGTTCTGTCTCATGCCGGATCTGGGACCTACCCCCACTGCAGCTCTGCATTTAAAGCATATTAGTAGTTAGGTGGCCAGGAGTTCAAGCCCGCGCTGTACAGAGGCTGCTGCCACTCTGCACTTTTGCCTCTGTATCAGAAGCAGCAGCGTGTGGTGATAGGCAGCTGGTCTGCAAGGAGAGCTGGTTTTTAAACTGGCCCCCTTTGTGGACCAGCTTCTGCTTGGCATCCCACGCTGCTTCCTCTGAGACAGAGGGAGCAGCATGGAGTGCCAGAGGGCTCCCTGGGAATGGGGCTGGATTACACTGGCTGCCCGCTCAAACCCTCAGGGACTATAGAATAGTTGAGTAACTGATAAGAATTCATTAGGTTAATAGACTATTCAATTAACCATTATTTAATATCCCTATTACATACTAAGTTCCTTGTAAGTTACTACTTGCAGATACACCTCTAAATAAAGGAGTTTAAAAGATTTTGAATTGGAATTATGAAATGGAAACATTTTTTTCCCCAAACAAACCATTGTTCCAGACTGGACTGAAATACTAGTTAGCAGTAGTGATATTACTAGATCTCTGTAAGCTTTTTGAAGGAATGATTATCACTCCCCTTTGGTACAGCACAGAGCACAATAGGGTCCTGATCCATGACTGGGACTTCTAGGTACAACCACAGTGCCTTTATTGTTATTTATTATTGGTAAAGTGCAAGGTTCAGTATATCTGTCCTGTTGTATCACAAAAAATAATTTGAATAACTATCAATTATTATATCATTTTGCTGACCTACTATTATAAAATTAAATAAAATTCACATAATGTTCTAGAATTTCCAAGGCTCCTCCTATTATATAACATGGAATTTCTCTCTGAGCCAAAAGATATGGAATCAGTTTACCCGGCATCAATCAATTATATGTGACAAATGCCCTCAAGTACTCCGCCTTTTTGGATAGTCAGTTCATAATAGCTCATGCTAATATCTACTAAATATTTTATTAATTTACCATGAATATAAAGTATGACATTATCATCATACTCTTGGAGAAATAAGATTAAATTACTACCACAGTGTGTCTGAAAGGGGAAGAAAAATGAGAAGGAGGTGGTAAAGGAGAAAGAAACGTTGAACACAGGAGATGCAGAGAGAAAAAGAACCAGGAAGAACTCAGAACATTAGCCAGTCTGGGAACTTGGACCAATGGCTTACTTCAGGGCATTCTGCAGCATGATGGATCCAAATTCTGCAGCAGGGATACTCAATTCCACTGAAAAGTTAATTAAATTAATTTGTTGTCCCTCCCCCAATTGCTGAGTCTTCTCTAGAGTTGCAACAATATTTTTTTATGAAACCCCTGGGTAATCCCAAAAACCTTAATTTCACATTGTGCTTTATGAAAGTATTTCAAGAACCTTGTTCTGCATTTGACAAAGTAACACAGACTCTGAGACTTCTTTAAACTGCTGTCTTCACGAACTTCAGAACCAATACCTCTGTAATAATATTCTAGTTAATTTTCCTTGCTAAGAGGGAAATTACCATTCATTTTGTGGAGACTAAAATAGTTTCTTGTATACGATCTTTACGTATGGTAGAACAAAGCAACTATGCTATCTTCTATTTTTTTTTAAATAATATGATTTAAACCAATTTTTTCTTCCCTCCCAGTAAAACTCAAAACAAGGCATGGCAGAATAGTATACCACCAAAGCAACATCACCACAAAATTGCCTATAGTAAGGATTCATACCATTGCAAGGCATTTATATCCTGGGCTCAAGTGTAGACAATAATCTTTACTCTGAAAAAAGGGTTCCAGGAGAGACAATTGCCATGCAATGCAAAATTCTGCAATTTATGTTGCTTCTAAAATGTTCCCTTTTTTAACATAAAATGACTTGAGATCAACTTCATTATTGTATATATTATCTTAGGTCAGGCATGCACAACTCAGAAAGCAATGAGGGCCATATTACTCCAAAGAAAACAGCTGTGGGCCGCAAGTAGGGATGCTCTCCCAAAAAATACCAAACATGCGGCAAAAAATTTTTGTTGAGCAAAAAAACCCACAAAAAAACTGACAGCGTGTCTCCACTTGACCCTGTGGCATTTCTCTCCCCTTCACCCTGCCACTTGGTGTCTTCCCCTTTCTCCTGACTTGCCCCCCCTCCTCTCAGCACAAGCCCCTTTCCCTCCCCTACCTGGCTGCTGCCTTTTTGAATCTGGCGGTCCCTGGCCGTGACGTCATGACATCACACCAGCATCCTGGCATTTGCTGGCATCCCGCCTCTAGCTCATGCCCCGCCTCCTCGCACTGGAGCTACATGCAGGCGAGAATCGCCACACTTTCCCCTCCCCGGCGGCGCTCCGCTCCTCCGCCTGGCTGGCAGATCGGATGGGGCCACTCCACCCATAGTTGGCACAGGCCGCACAGTGAGCCCCTTTGGGCCATATGTTGTGCAGGCCTGTCCCCTGTTACCATATCATCACATTGCTTTACATTTTTTTTGCATGTATCTTTTCAAATCATCCCCATGAAATAGGGAAACAGAGGCACAGGGAGGCTAAATGATTTTTCCAAGTCACCCAATGAGTTTGTGGCAGAGCAGGAAACTGACTCAAAATCTCCTGGATAGACATCTGGTTAGCTATTAACCAGCCTTTTTCTCTGAACCATCCAGTTATCTATTGTCATATTTATTAAAAGCTTCTGAAAAATGTTAGTGTAACCCCCTTTTTCCTCCCCGGGTTACTCGGGAGCAGGTCACACTCATGGGTGTGCCTGGGTGCCTGATGGTCTTGACATAAAAGGAGATCCTGAGTACCCCAGTGGTGATGTTATTTGGTTGGGGAAAACCTATCCACCCCCTTGCTGCAGTCTCTTGCTCATAAAGAATGTACAATGGTGGTGCTTCCACCTGGCTGGCCTTGTACACACTTACTGGTGTGCCTTGAGAGCCTCCAGGAATAAACTCATTCCAGCAATAATCTGGATCTAATTCCAGAACAACAGCTACAAATCATATACATCTAATAGATTACATTAAAATAAACAATCTTTACTTAACTTAAATAAACAGGGTTTAACAGATTACCAATTAATAACATTAACAAAGTGCACAACAATAATTGGAACATATATATCTAGCATTTGCACTGCCAATATTGGTCCCACCCCAGAGTGTGCACACGCCTAGACTCAGAGTCTAAGACTCTTGGTTGTGTGGGCACGCTTGAAGAACTGCAGCTGTAATGGAGATTCTCTGTAGGCAGTGTGTATGAGGGTCCAAGCTAGGCAGCAGCTCTGTCCCAGGCAGCACTTTCCCAAAAATGCCCAATTACTTACAATCTCAGGCTGTGCCTATCAGAAGCAACCTGCTAGATCCCAGTTCCAAAGGCTTCTAATCCCAGTCTGTAGCTGCACTCTAACAGCCCCTGGACTGGATCAAACTCCTCCACAGCAGCCTGGCTCCTCTTCTGTCCCAAAATACGAGGGCAGAGTTCCAGACTGCTAGGCCTCTCTTCTCATACACAAGGAGAGACCCCAATCTCCCACACAAGAGTTACTTCCTTCCTGTTTTTCCCAAGGGCTCATGGGAATTGTAGTCTGTGAGGCTAGATTGCAGCACACAGGGTCTTCCCAGAAAATAAGCAGAGGCACCTTTAGTATTTAGTTTAAACATAAATAAATTACCTGAATCTGATGCACAAGTTCAAGCTTGCTGCAAAAATCAGGGGCAAAATCCTGACCCTACTGAAGTCTGACATTGACTTCAGCAACGTCTTAGGGTACATTTAGACAGCGTGGCTATTTCAGGATGCCGGAGGTAACCCGAAGTAGCTACGTGGAGTCTTTTAAATGCTCCCATTATTTCAAACAATTTTTTTCAAAATAACAAGTGTACTATTTCAGCATCGCTGTAACTCTCACTCCACAAGAGTAAAGGAAGTGTTGAAATAGTGCATTATTTCAAAATCTGGCTCTGTGTAGAAAAGCCAAATTTCAAAATAAGGTATTTTGAAATACAATCCAAATAAGATCTGTAATTTGCATAGCACAAATTGTGTATCTTAATTTGAGTTAAGGGGGCTGTGCAGACACACCCTTAATGACTTAAGTTAAAGCTGCAAAGTACATATAACTCAGAGGGTGCGTCTACACAGCACCCTAAATTCAAAATAAGATACGCATTTTGTGGTATGCAAATTGCGTATCTTATTTCAATTGTATTTCAAAATAGCTTATTTTGAAATTTGGCACAACTACACAGCACCAAATTTCAAAATAACACACTATTTTGCACATCCCTTAACCCTTGTGGAATGAGGGTTACAGGGATGCCAAAATATCATCCCTGTTAATTCGAAAAGTATTTCAAAAATAATGGACACGTTTAAAAGATGTGGGGTAACTATTTTGAGATACCTCCAGTATCCTGAAATAGCCCTGCTATCTAGGTGTACCCTGAGTGAGCTCAATTCTATTCTGAGTCACATAAGCAACAATAAAGTTGTTAACTTTCAACTAAAGAATCTCCACTAGTAGTAGTGATGGAAAAGCACATAAAAAGTACAACTTGTTTTTCAGACCTCTGGTGAAGTTTGGAAGCCTGCCTTTTAAGCAGACTTTTTTTAAAAAGGAAAACAAACTTATAAATGGGGAAAATTAAATATGGAAGCAACTGACACACAAATATGTAATTTTAAAATGGTTGCACTCTGTAAAGTGATGTTTTATTAATTAGAAATAATCTGAACTTTTACTCTTAACATTGTGTTTTTTGTGACTAGAATACCATAGTAATTGCATTGACTTTAACACCTTCATGAGAACAACATGCATTGTTCTCATGTAGCTAGGAAATCAGCTATATTTGTTTGCATGTCAAAAAGTTGCTTTCTAGAACAAGATCTTACAATATAGAACAAATACACCATATTTCAAGCTATGCTGGAGTCAGATGTGGTCCACAGTGTACAGTTATAGAGATATTAAGCAATCAAGTCATTTTCTTCTGATACTGGTACAATTTGTTAGATTGCCTCAAATAATCTGTATATGTTTCATTCTCTAATACCTGTTGGCAAGTTTATATTGGGCATTGGTGCTAAGATTATCTTCTAAATCTTCTACAGACAATATCTTGAATAATTGTTCAAGGAGATTTTGGCATTCCTCATTTTTTAATTTAAAAAAATACTTATTTGTCTTATTCTCTAGCAGCAGTGAGAGCAGACTATAATCCAGGAAAAACAGCTCATGTTTGAAATTAATGGTACAAAGAGAAAAAATGATAGCTTAGATTCAAAAACAAAACAAAAACAAAAACATACAAACAGAAAACTCAGTTCACAGGACATCTGACTCCACTGCATCTAAGTGAAACAGTTCAGTAATCATGAATCACCTTTTAAACTGATGACAGATACAACAGTTGTGTTTAAAAAGGATCTCTTCCTTAATGATTTTGCTTATCAATTTGATAGTTGGTCCTATAATATCTAGGTATCCAATTCACAGTCTTTGGTCTTCATAACTAATAGATGCCCTGTCGAATTGATAAGAAAAGCATTAAGATGCAATGTGGCAGGCATACATGTTTGCTCACTATATTACATCACCATTATCTTTTACAGTTGTTTCCTTAATCATTCTAAAGATTACAATATAATAAATACAACTAAAGAAGGTTAAATTATTATAATCTGCTACCTTCATAATATCCTGAGTAATGTAGTGCTTTTTATACAATGCTTAGTATTTGATGGTAAATTTTAACTGTAAAAATTGTATCAAAATTAATCAGATCAGACAGTACTAGAATACATTTTAATGGTGTTTAGTCAGAAGTCTAAACAGGGAATTCACTGGATTTCTAAATTAATCTATCAGCAATAAAATAACACAATGCTCCATTTTTTCAATTTATCCAATATTATTCATAGCTATGATCTCACTTGCAGTTTGAGTTAAAGTTAGCTAACTTCTTTACCTGCTTTATTATCCTGATTAATAAAGTTGCAAATTTTCTCATTGTAAATAAACTGAAATGTTTCATATCAACACTTAATGACAAGGTATTACTGTCATTTCTTTGATATTCATTGTGTGTTGCAAAAAGAAATCAAAAGAGTATTTCATGTTGACAAATTGTTATGATAGAAGTTAACAAGCATTTACACATTTGTTTAAAGTAAATTACACAAATCAAATTATTTGTTTTATTGGGGCTGGTACAGTGTTAATAGAAGTAGCAGTCCTATCTTAGAGCCATAGCCTTCAAATAAACTCTGAAAAAGCATTATGCAGAAGGAAACTTTACAGTTTCACTTGTCCTCCATGGGATCCATCTGTTTTGTGTACTTCTTCAGCACACAACAGAGAAAGGCTTGACGATGATATCTAAATAATTGAATAGAATACTGCTAGAGACCCTCCAAAGGGGAAGAGGGGACAATTTCTTTACTGAAGTACAAGTGCAATTTAAATGCTTCTAAAGAACGTTGTCTAATTATGTTCACAAATATTCTTTAAAGAAAATCCTAAATATAACAAATAAACAAAAGTGGGCTACTTAAACGGGGAGGGGTATTGGCCTGAAGGAGCTAATAAAAATAGTCTGTTCTCAGAAAGTATGTTAGTAAATAGGTCTTCATGCCTGGGTTCCCATCTCAGAGAATGACTGTAAGGCACTGTAGTCCTTGCACAGCAGTCCCTCATGCCCCTACCCATCACTCCCAATTCAGAGCTGCAGTTAAGTGCAATAGAGAATACTAAAAGTATTTCCAGCTCTGTGCAAAATGTAGGCGGGTAAGAGGAAATTTTATAGCATACTGTGCCAATTGAAAACACAAATTACAGATAAGTACTTTAATCAGTCCCTGAACCTAAAGGAAGGGGAGGGAGGACTTCCACAAATCTATCTACAAAAGACTAAGTAGTAGCAAGAAGTTTCTACAGAATGGAAAGTCAAAGGAACAGAATACAATACACACACAGTATGCTCCATGCATGAATAGATACATTAAAAATGAAAGTGCAATACATGTGAGGAAAAAATCTAGTGATGAAGTAAGAAAGATTTTTATTGGCATGAGTTTTGAAAGCCTGCATTACTCATAAATGCCAACAAAATTTGTATCCCATAATCTTATCAACTGTTCTACATACGTCACATATTAAAAGAAAGATATTTGTCAAAATTCTTGAGAATTGTAACATTTTTAGGGTTGTATCCTTGCAACTGCAAAGCTAATTACCGTGGACGAGAGCCTCAGCATGTGTAAATGGGTGCACCACCAAAATCAATGGAGCTGGAAACAAGCTGCCAGTTTTGCTGTCCCATCTCTTTCAGTTCATGATTGCTTTACATTTTCTAGTTTTAATCCAGTCAAGCTGGTAAAGAATGATCTTGAGGTAGACACAAAACAGTAAATCAAAAGTCTGGGTTCTAATTTCTGGTTCTGCCACCATTTTGGTTCTGCGTGACCTAGATTTAGTTTTTTAATCTCTCAGACTCTGTCTATACTACGTGCTTATTTTGAAATAAGGTATTTCAAAATAATAACTCCTGAAATAGCTATTTTGAAATAGCATGTCCACACTACAAATCCCCATTGAAATAGCACGGATTTATGTTGAAATAGCACATCCACACTGATTGGAGGCTGAATCACATTTAAAGCTCTCTGGAAGCACTCCGGGCAGCGCATCAGAATCGCAACGTTATTTCCTGTAGCTGCTTCCTGAGGCTTAGGCTCGTGCTTAAAGGGGCTCCCCTCTACGGCTGTGTCTCAGACACTTCTCCATTATCTACTTCCTTGAGGAACAGGAAACTCACACCATGTGCTCTGATTGCCCTTATGGATGCCACAGCACATCCACCATGGAGCCAGATGTGCTGCAAAGCAAACACCAGCTCTTGGACCTCCTGCTGCAACTCCTACTGCAGTTTATGCAGGCTGCCCTCATGGTACTGCAGGACCACAATGACCAGCTCAGAATGGGGCACCTCCGAACTCTGTCCCAGATGCTCCTCGTACCCCACAGTCCCTTCCATCCTCCCCTGCACACTGTGCATTGCCCCTTCTGGTGCTGGGAGACCAGTTCCAACTGGTGGGATTGCATCCTCATGGAGTGGTGGGATGACTAACAGTGGAACCATAACTTCTACATGTGGAAGGACACCTTCCTGGAGCTCTGAGAGTGCCTCACCCCTGCTCTCCGGTGACAGGACACCTGAAAACGATGTGTCATCCACCTCCAGAAATGTGTTGCCATCACCCTTTGGAAGCTTGCCAGGTCAGACAGCTACCGCTCTGAGGGGAACCAGTTTGGTGTGGGGAGATCAACTGTCAGGGCCATGTTCATGCAGGTTTACTCTCTTGCTATTGTCTTAGGAGGGTGGTGAAGTACTGGAATGGGTTGCCTAGGGAGGGGAAATGTCCCTAGAGGTTTTTCAGTCCTGGCTTCACAAAGCCCTGCCTGGGATGGGGTAGTTGGGGTTGCTCCTGCTGTGGGAAGGGGCCTGGACTCAGGGAACTTCCAAGGGCTCTGACAATCTTGTGATTCTATGTTTCTATGGGTATGTCTACACTACCCTCCTAGTTCGAACTAGGAGGGTAATGTAGGCATACCGCACTTGCAAATGAAGCCCGGGATTTGAATTTCCCGGGCTTCATTTGCATAAGCGGGGAGCCGCCATTTTTAAAACCCCGCTGGTTCGAACCCCGTGCAGCGCGGCTACACGGGGCACGAACTAGGTAGTTCGAACTATGCTTCCTAGTTCGAACTACCGTTACTCCTCATTTCACGAGGAGTAACGGTAGTTCGAACTAGGAAGCCTAGTTCGAACTACCTAGTTCGTGCCCCGTGTAGCCGCGCTGCACGGGGTTCGAACCAGCGGGGTTTTAAAAATGGCGGCTCCCCGCTTATGCAAATGAAGCTCGGGAAATTCAAATCCCGGGCTTCATTTGCAAGTGAGGTATGCCTACATTACCCTCCTAGTTCGAACTAGGAGGGTAGTGTAGACATACCCTCTGATTCTACAGGTGATGAAGGCCATCAACGCCATCCTGCTGCACAGGGTAATCACCCTGTGTGACGGACTTCATCATCAATGGCTTTGCTGACAGGGGCTTCCCATCTGGGGGGGGAGGGCATTGACGGCACCTACATCCCCATCCTAGCCTCTGACCACTGTGCCTCAGACTTCATAAGTAGAAAGGGGTACTTTTTCAGGGTCTGCAGGCCATCGTGGACCACCGGGGCTGATTCATGGACATTTAGGTCAGGTGGTTGGGCAAGACACACGGTGCCCATGTAATCAGGAACTCCAGCCTCCTACAGAGGATGCACACCAGCACATTTTTCCCTGACTGCACCATCAAGATCAGGGAGGTGGACATATCTATTTGCATCATGAGCGACACAGCCTATCCTTTACTCTCTTGAACACCACGAAAGAACGCGTCAACAACAGGCGCAGCATGTGCACATTGTTGTGGGGGTGCCTTCGGCCACTTCAAGGGAAGTTCCAGAGGTTCCTCACTTGCCAGGATCTTGGCAAATGGAACAACCCCCAGGTGATGGTAGCCTGTTATGTGCTCCACAACCTCTGTGAAAATAAAGGAGACTTTCCTGCCAGGGTTGGGAGCAGAGGCTGAGTGACTCGCCAGGGCTTTTGAGCAACCGTGTACTTCTGCCATCCGGCAAGCCCATCAAGGGGCTGTGCTCCTCCAGGAGGCCCTGAGGCAGAGTTTCAGCCAAGGCCAGCTTTGACACTCTTCCCTGAGGCTCCCCTGTGCCTTTCCTCCCTTCTCCTGCACCTTTCCCCCTATCTTGCAGATACAATAAACCAGACTTTTGGTTTGAAACAATAAACTCAGTAATTTTTATTTGGAGAATAAATAACTGGGGAGGGACTAGTGAGAGAACCTGGGTGGAAAAGGGGAGAAGAGGTGCTCAGGGATAGTGATAGGTCTGGCACCTGCCTTGGGTGTTTCAGGATGCATCGGCTGCCCAAGAGGTCTCACCGCCTCATGTGCACAGCCCTCAGCAGCCCCGAGGGATGGGGCAAGGTGGAGAGAGGTGGGCAAGGGCGGGTGTGGGAAGATTTGGAGGGAGTGGGTGCTGGAAGTTGGGGGGGAGCAACATGCTGTGGGGGTGGCTGCTGGACTGCTCAATGCTGGTGACCAGGCACTCAGTAGTGGTAAATACCACACATACGGTCTCATGCTAGCGGGACAGCTGCTCCCAGATGGTGTGCCACAGTTCCCGGTCAGCACAGTGCTCCTCCAGGCAGGCAGCCTGCCCCTGTTGCTCCTGCTCAAAACTGCATTCGAGGGCATGGAGGCATTTGAGGTGATCCCACACCAGGTCATTGCAGGGTTGCTTTTGCCTACGGCTCTCATGGGGTCAGGAGGATGGTGCGGGAGGTGGCTGACACTCCGTGCTCCATGCTCGCAGTTGGCCTAGCTGTTAAGACAAGTTAGAAGGGCAGTCATCCCAGGAGAAACCTAGCCCTAATCTATGAGCTGACACCGAAGGTCTCAATTCAAACAATGGCGATGTGCTGCGAGGAAGGCCATCCATTACCTAGATAGTGAGCACTTTCCTGCAGGGGCACAGATGTCCCAGGGAAGCTTCGCTAATCCCATGTCCCAGGGACAAGCAGGCATGGGAAGGTGCCAGCCAGGCATGGAGACTGTGGGCAGGAGGGGGGATGGGGTGGCTCGGCTTCCCTCTATGTTGCACACAGGCTGGATCTGGCATTGACGACGTACCATGGGGAGGGGACTTCTATCCATGCCTGCTGGAGGAGAGGTGAGAGGTTGTTGGGGAAGGTGTGTGTGAGCAGCAGACACTGCTTGCCGAGGAGGGTTTTACCCTCTTCTTCCTCCCCACAGCAGGTTCCCATGTAGGGGATCGGTGTCCTCTGCCTCGCTGCACTTGACAGTGAGCAGATGCTTTCCGAGAGTGTGGGCTTGACCCTGTACCATGTGCAGCACAACTGTGCATTTTTAGGACTCCAGACTCCTTAGTGGTGGCTTGTCATGGGAAGGTGTCTCACCAGAGTTGTAAGTAAGGCAGGCCTCTCCAGAAACATTGTGAGAAAGAGCGACCGGTTCCTCTGTGACAGCCTCTTGGACTGGATGCTCTGGACTGCCACTCCATATGCACAGGCTATTGTGCTATCCCCAGGCTGAGAAGGCTGAATGAGGAGCACGCAGCCCCTCACAGCCTGCCACCTTCACCAACGTGTAGATAGGGAAAGTTATGAAACTCAACTGGAGAGTCTTCCCTGGCCTCGTCTAAGCCCTGGGAGATGTCCTGAGAGAGGGCCACCAGCTCCTGGTTGATGACAACCTCCTAGCTGGTGGGCATGGTGTCCAGGCTGGCCTGATTCTCTTCATCATCATCCTCATTGTCCTGATCCACAGCCCTGACCTCCTGGTGCCTGATAGCAGGCGTCTACAGGCTGGAGTCCATGATGAGTATGAGGGAGGCTACCACACATCTGGCCACCCAGGATGCCATCCGGCTGCTCATAATAATGGCAGGGCTGGGTGTCACTACACAGCAGGAACTTTGTTCCCTGGCCTTGGTGTAGGCCTGCCTAAGTTCCTTGATTTTCATGCGCACTTGGTCCAACATGCATTTGTGTCCCTTCTGGGCCAGTCTTGCAGCCATGCGGCCACAGATATCCACATTGTGGTCCTGGTGCAGTGGTCCTGGGGGTTAAACTCCTCACCCCAGACCTCTCTGAGATCCAAGATCTTCACACCACTCCAGAATGGTGCCTTCTTTTGTCCCTGGCCAATGGCATCCTAGCTGGAATGCTTGCAGCCATGGAGGACTCAGAGGAACTGCTGGGGTCACTCATGGCAGTAGGGAAGGCAGACCAGGGTGCTGCTGAGTGGCACAGCACTAGCAGGGGCTCGTGTCATGCCACAAGCCCTTGGACTGGTTTGTCCAAGATGATATCAAGTGCAGTATTTCAGCTGCCCCTCCACCCACTGCTGCTCATCTTCTGCCCTTTGCCTTGGAGTTGCCCCTCCTCCTTGGGGAGCCTCCTGCTTTCTGAGCAGGGCAGGGGAGGGAAAGGAGGAGTGCTGATGTCAGGTTGCCCCTCCCACTCTGTATCCTTTCTCCACAGACCAGGGTGGGGGGCACAACAGGATTTGGGATGGAGTTTACTGGCTGCTTTAGGGAATGGGTCAAGGCCAGGGTAGGGGTGAGCCTGCCTTAGCCCCACTGAACCACCACCCAGGAGCCACCTGAGGTAAGCAGGGCCCAGCTGGAGCCCACATCGTGAGCTCCTATCCCAGTCATGAACCCCCTCCTCTACCCCAACCCCGAGCACTCCTGCATCCAAACGCCATCCCAGAGCCTGCACCTAGAACCCCCTCCTACATCCCAACTATCTGTCCCAAGAGCATCTCATACTCCAGATCCCTTAATCGAAGACCAGAGCCTGCACCCCAACCCCCTGCCCCAGCCAGGTGAAAGTGAGTAAGGATGGGCAAGAGAGGGAAGATGGAGTGAGCAGTGGTGGGGCCTAGACGAAAGGGCAGGAGGGGAAAGGATAGTTATATTTGAGGTAGATCTTGGATTGTACTTGAATTAAAAAAGTGATCTCGTGCTTGAAAAGGTTGGAGACCACTGCTATAGAGTTTTGAGGGGAGTGGACAAAGTAGACACCAGGGCAGCTGTGAGAAGCCCTGGAGGGCCAATTACTTTGAAATAAGCACAGCTGAGCATCCACACACACACGCTAATTCTAAATAACAATTTCGAAATAGGTGTTATTCCTTGTAGAATGAGAGGTTATTATTTAACTATAGCAAGCCTGTTATTTTGAAATAATTTTGAAATAACGTGCTTGTTGTGTGGGCACTCGCCTTGTTATTTCCAAATAACTCTGTAGTGTAGACATGCCCTCATTATCCCAGATCCATATCTGCAACATGGGGGTAATAGTACAGCTCTCCCTTAAAAAGAAGCCATTGTGATCATAAATGCACTCCTGTTTGCTTTAATACTGTGGTGGAGTGACCCATCAAAATATTAAATAGTGGTAAGAGGGTTCCTTTTTTAAAACAGATCTTTTCATCCATTTTGTCAATATCTGCTTTGATATGACCCACTCAAAATTAAAACACAATATTCCAAATGAAGTCACACCAAAGTTTCATTGTTTTTCCCCCATAAAATTTCAGATTCTTGGCTAATTTTTTATTCATTGTAGCACCTCAAATATTACATTATCCTACTGAATATTCATATTACATAATATGTTTCTCCAGACACATTAGCTGACAATTTTTCAGTTTAAATCACATTTTAGGTTCTACCCTTCTGTCTGAGACAGAACAGCAAAAATGGCTGCCCGTCGCAAGTGAGCCATAGCCTGTTACACCCCAAGGCTGGTATAGGGGGCACTGTCTGAGAGGCGGAGCGCTTTCCATATAAGGGCATACAGAAAAATTATCTTTCCCTGCTCTCTCCACCCACTGCAGTAAAGATCAGCCAATGAGCTGACTCGTGGTCAGACCTGCTTACTCCACCCACTGCGGCAAAGATTAGCAAATGAGGTGATAAGGACTAGGCAATAAAACAAGCAGCCGAACACCCTCCGAGTGGGGAATCGCATCGTGTGAACACCTGACCTGATCACTCAGACGCCTTGCACCCCCCGCTCTCGAGTCTTACTGAGCGTATTCCAAGTTGGTTGACCCAAATGGAGACAGTTTATGAGCATGTGGCTGGTACTTGTTTTCCTGCTGTCTCCAGAACTGGTATAACACCCCTCCCCCAACATTATTCCCATCCTGATTAATTTCAGTACCCTTGTTGCCTGTTAAGGGACAGTGGGTTAAAGAGTCATTGTGTTAGTTTACGAATAGTTGTTGTTAAGGTTTTTGACTGTTCTCTTGTATAAAATAGTGTAAATAGTTAACTATATGAACAACATCAGTATCAATTCGACTGTTCCCAACCCCTGGGCAATTATTGAGAATTATTGTGACTTAGAAAAGCCCCAGAGAATTGTTTTATACTGTCTGGTAATTTGCTTATTTTCTATTCTGATGATTGTCTGGCACCTTCGTATGTGACTGAGTTCTCAGTCATTAGGTGTCAGAGTCATCATTAAAATAAAATTAGTTTCCCTTTTGTAACCCCAAGTCATGGTTTCATTCTTCCCAGCATCCTTTTCGAACTTCGCGTATTGCGGTGACTGACAGTTTCCATTCTCTGTTAATTCTTCTCTTTGTCCTCAACACTGTTAACAAGTCCTTCAATGTAAGATCAACTGTAAATCTCTCTCCGTATAAAAAAGTTTTCCCTGCAAGATGACAGAGTGTCATCATCATGTCAGTCTGCATCCTGCAGCCCCTTCCTCCCTCCCCTGTCCCCCGTGGTGGATGGAGGGATTGAGTGTGGGACCTTGCGGGGTCCAAGGTCAGAGCTGCACAACCTTTCCCTCTCATGTGGGGACACTGGAGCCAGAGCCGTGCGGTGGGGCTGGAGCTAGAGCTTTCCTCTTTGCACTGGGGGCCAGGAATCATGCTCCTTGTCCCCTCATCAGGGGAAGGTGGCCAACCCAGCCCAGCCTAACCCCTTGGTGGCCAAAGGGAGAGAGCTGAGACAGCTCTGGCCTGGCTCAGACTCCTCCCCTCCCAAGCACCTGGAGGGAGAGAGCCAGGCCAGCTGTGGCGGCCAGAGGGAGAGAGCCGGGCCAGGCGCAACCTCACCTTGGCTCAGCCCAGTCCCCCCATTTACTGAAAGAGAGGCGAGCCAAGGCTGGCATGGCCTTAGGGGGGCCTGGTGGCTGGAGGGAGAGAACTGGGGCAGGCCAGGGCTGCTATACCTTGGCCTGGTCCTCTCCAGCTGCCGGGGGGAGAGCCAGGGCTGCCTACCTCCAGAGAGGGGCATTGGCAAGAGCAGTGAGCAAGGGGCACCACGGTCTAGTATCATATATATATATATATATATATATATATATATATATATATATATATATTTCCCCCCTAACTTCTACAAGTCATCTATATAGATATTAAATGAGATCAGACCTAGCATACCACTAAACATCTTTCCCACAATTAAAACAGACAATTTTTATATAAATGACAACAAACTTTAAATACCTCATTTTTAGATTTCATCTGAAAAATTATTCAATTATAAAATATTTTAGGTATCATTAATCTTTCTTAAATGTATAATTCATATTTCTGAAATGTAACTGATGTAAAGACATTAACATTCTGAGTTGTTAAAACATATTTAAATTAGACACTTTAAAAATGTCTGTATGTCTTTAAAAGTTAAATGAAACAACATGTTACTTGTTTAGACCAAGACATCCCAAAGTTCAGAATTCTGAAATTAAAAGCAGGATGGAGAGCTGAATTACTAGTACTTGTAGTTTTCAATAACTTCACATGTTGCCGGAGAAATATGGGACTCTAAATTTAAAGCCCTGGATGGTAAGTAATTAGATTCAGCCATTTTGCTTCATAATGTATTAGATAGATTTACCAGGTGTTACTTGGGTCCTTAACTCAATTAATTTTTGCTTTTTTTAATAACATGAAAATGTCATTTAAATCATTGCTCTGGGGTGAAGGTGGGGATGAGGGATTCAGTATGCAGGCTGAGGCAGGTCCAGGTTTGTCTGCCCCCTGTGCTCCCCAGCCAGAGGAAAGAACGCAGCAAACTGTGCACTTTCCCTCTCTCCATGACAAAGGGGAAGAAGTCAGCAATGTTCCCCTATGAAATGGGGGGAGCAGGAGGAGGAAGGAATTGCAGCCCCTTGCCTTCCCTCAAGGGTGACTAGCGGGGTTGAAGGCTGAGGGCTGGTACAATCCAGGATGATGGGGCAACTCAGCCAGCCCTTTTCACCTACCTGGTGATTCTGTTTCTTTTCAATATGGTTTTCTAAGAAGCAATCCCATTCCAGGCACATCCCATTTTTTCTGGCACAACCAAACCCTTACCTTCCTTTAAGTTATGATAAGAGGAAGCTGTATACCAATTTGGTGGTCCTAGCTCTTACCATTTAGGAGGAGTTCTCGGACAGACACACAGACTCTCAGACAGACACAGTCTCTCAAATATATAGTAAATTTGTATTGTGTTTCTTTATTCAGATCATAGTTAAAAACTAAACTAAGTTTTCCATTCATGTTTAGGAAAATTTACGAGACAGATAATTTACTCTTCCAAATTCTTTTAATAGTTAACTTTGCCGCTGATTTATAGTGCAAAAATCTTTTTAATCAAAATAATGGTCTTTTTATTACTAATAGTCTTTATATTACTAATCATCTTAGTTCCTTGCACAGATGTGGTCAACTAATCAATATGTAATTATGAATTGCAGAGTTTGGTGAACCTGTTCATTTAAGATCCAAAATAATAGTATATTTGTTCAGGATTGAATTGTCTGATTTACTCTGGAGCCAAATAGCTTTAGTTTTCAGTTCATTTATCTTAAGTGCTACGCAACAGAAAATCAACAAGCACAGATAGCTTATTTTTGAATTGTGTATTCTAATTTCTTTGATGCTGATGAAATCTCTAAGAACACGTAAGGAATTCTATACAAATGTTAGAGGAGAGCATGAAACAAAGACTTTTCTCCAGAACAGGCATCCTTCCCAGTCCCCAAAAAAGCCTGGGGAAACAAAGGGGGCTTTCAGCATTCCCTAAAGTTAATCAGACCTAGATGTTGGCTGCCCAATGTGTAATATGAATATGGCCTTCCACTTAACCCAAGGTCACTAGCTTTAGTGCTTAAAGTGATGACAGCTGGTGCATCATCAGCTCCTCTATCACACAAGGCAAGAAGTCTCGAAGGGACAGCTGTGTTAGTCTATATCTGCAAAAATGAGAAGTCCTGTGGCACCTTAAAGATTCAGAGATTTATTTGGGCATAATCTTTTGTGGGTAAAAAACACTTAAAAGTGGTTTTTACCCATGAAAGCTTATGCCCAAATAAATCTCTGAATCTTTAAGGTGCTATGGGACTCGTGAATTTTACTAGGAAAGAAGTGATTTTGCCAATTTGCAAGTAAAACACCTTACGTATAACCAGAAATCAACAGTCTTCCTATTCTGATCACAAAGCACAGGTATAGTGTACAAGGAAAATTGATTAATAAGCAAGCAATTGTATTCTACACAAACTTCAATTTCTAAGTGGTCTTAAAGCAAAATCCCACACAGTAACATTATCTCAATACGCATCACACACGACAGCTCTTTAAGCACAATATAAAATAAAATCTGTAAAAGCTACTAACAGACAAAAATAAACTGGTCACAGAGCTGAATGATTATTGATCATGAATAAATGTATTTTGCTCTCTGACACTTCATTAAGTAGTTTTATCAAAGCATTTAGTATGAGACAAAAGTCTCTCTCTCTTTTACATCTCTGTATAATCCATGGAGTAACTGGCCAGAAGAGGGGTATAATGTCAGTTTTAGTTCTAACAATACCTGTGGCCAAGCTGCTCTGCGGGTAGTCTGCAAATGAACCTCGTAAGAAAGGTCCTATAGCAGAGCCCAATGGGACCAGGAAGGTAATTAGCCACTGCCCCACATACACTTGTACCAAGCATATCGCTTCTTGTTCAGAGCAGGAATTGTCTGCATGGATGAAGGAATAGGGTGTCACATGCTGACTAACATGTTTACGTTAAAACTTAAAAAATAACAAATAGTCTGGTAACACTTTAAAGACTAACAAAACATGTAGATGGTATCATGAGCTTTCGTGGGCACAACCCACTTCTTCACGTTGGTTCTACTGCAACAATAATTCTACACTTTCCTTGTACATAAGTTGACTTTATCTGGAATAGTAAGCAAATAATACAGCAAAATATAACAACAATCAAAGCTAACTACGCACCAACTAAAACTGTCTTTTTTAGCTAAGCAATACACAATTGCAAATGACCACAGAATCTTCAACTTTTATTCATTGAAGAAAATTAACAAAAGGAAAATGTGCTTCTCCTATTTACCTAATTTTTAAGCAACAAATTCAAACATTAATGGACTATATCCTCAGCTAGCACAAATCATTTTATCAATGGACTATGCTGATTTACACCAAACGAGGATCTGGCACATCTAACATAAAGTACAAAATGTGGAGCATGGCAATTATTTTGCTATCATATTAAAAGAAAAAAATATGTTTATCTCTATTGAATGTAACAGTCTTCTTCTCCCGCCAATACTCAAATATTTTAAATGTTTTAAGGTATTGACAGTTTGAAATACTGACTATTCTAAGAAAAAGATATTTCTAATTTCTGCATGATGAGGCTAGGTGATAAAATTCTTTCTCCCTTCATCGGTGTGTGCCACTAAAAAAAATTATGGCTTCCCTCCATTATCTGTTTGTTTATGTTATTGAGGCTGATAATATTTGGTCTTCTACTGGTGTCCTTTGGCATTTCTGGTGTAGATGATGAAAGCTCATCCAGATGGATCCCACAACCCTATCTTTGTCCCTCTAATTAGCCCTTATCACTTTCATACTCTTATCCTCCTATGTCAGTTTGAAGGAAACTGTTTTGGACTGGCAATTCCACTGGTCACCCTTTCAAGCAGTAGTGTTGCTGCTACACAAAAGAAGCCTATGAACTCTCATTACAGTGGGTGTAAAAATAGACCTAGCTCAGAATAATGAACAAGACAGAGGGTAAGACTTTTCAAAAGCATCAAAGACATCTTTTGAATATCCCATCCACTATAAAATTGAAAAAAACAACACAGCCCACTTCTTCAGATGACCCACAAAAGCTCATGATATCACCTACAGGTTTCATTAGTCTATAAAGTGCTATCAGACCATTTGTTGTTTTTTTCTGTGACAGACTAACTCGGCTACCCTCTGAAGCACTATAAAATTGGTTTCAGATACGCTACTCAATCAAAGTTTTCTTATCCAACTACGTATTGAATTAATATGCTTTATGTGGTTAGCAATAATATCTTTGTTTTTACAAGTAACAATAGTAATACAAAATCCTTTGGCGTTTCAAGATGAGTGTCTTCCAGAAAATTATAGCCAGTTATCACTGGTAAGTCTGCAAACCAATCTGGGATCCATAGATCTTGTCACAGTTGGGACGGATATTTGTTGAATTGGGTGACCATATGTTCTTTCCTACCATCCTGCTCCTCTACTGAGTCTTAAAATACTGGGACCCTTGCCACACTTCTTAGTCTTATGAAGAAGTATTACACTTCTCCGTATTGGCTTTGATGATGTTTTTAAGTACTTTTTCTTAATCTGCCTCTCGTCCATTGGCCAGGGCTCAGTTATGAGAACATGACCAGCTTTGGGAGTCAATTTTCTGGCATTCAAAGAACATGACCAGCTAACCAAGTTGGCAGTAGATGATCACAGCTTCAATGTTGTAGGTTTTGGCTGGGGACAGAACACAGGGCTGGGTGTGTCAGTCATCCTACTTAACTCAGAAAATTTTGTGGAAGAACCTACTGTGATGGAGTGTGGTCACTGCCACTTGCCTTCCTGCTTTCTGGGGCTCCTCACCACCCGGGCTTGCTGGGTCAGCTCTGCTGGTCTCCCCCAGGCACAGCCCTGAGCTGATATCCCTGCCCCCACTGAGAAGCAGTATAGACACTGAACCTCTTCAGGTCAAAGGGGAGTGCAGTTTAGGGCCCAGCTTCCTGAGATACCACTTCCCAGATGGGATCAAACCCCAAAGAATTAGATAAGGGTAAGCCACCTTTACCAATGAAAGGGGGAATGAACACACTGGTTGCCCCCCCCCCCTCCCAAAAAAAAGGTAACAATTATTTATACTGGATTTGATAGAAAATAAAAAATGATTTTATTAAGTAGAAGCAGTAGGCTTTAAGTGGTAATAAGTGAGAACAGGCAGAGCCAAGTAGATTACTAATCAAAAGGAACAAAAACACTTGGCTTATTCTACACTGAAACCTCAGTACAAACTTACTCAAACTCACCCTAAAACCTTTTCCATCTGCTCCTCCAAACCAGGGCTGTCTCCCCACCCTGGGGTCTTCAGCTCCTTCCTTCAAGTGCAGCCCAGCCAAAAGACCCAGGCCTCTGCTTTCCTATTCTTTTTGTTAAGGAATTGAGGCCATTCCCTACCAACCCCTGCTCAGACTTAAAGACAAAAGAGATTGTTTAACAGTTGCTCATCAAGACATCCAAGGTAACACCCTCCATGCCTCTCATTCACAAATTTATATCCTCAAAGTATTCCCCACTCCATACATCTAATTTTACACACAGACAATACATACATCAAAATAAGATAAACAGAACCAGCAGATGGTGACATGAAGATTGATGGGTTACACGAAATAATTTGTTCAAATCACCTTTGAGTTAAGTATATTCATGTCCATGAGTCCATTTCATAAAGCATGGAGCAGGGTGGTCTGTCGCACCCACAATCATTAAAGGAACTTAAAATATCTACTGTATGTGACCCAGATTTCAGAACCATAAAAAAGTGCAGGGATAACAATGACCTGGTACATGAGAAACTTATTTTGATTCTTCAAGTCATGATCTTTGAAGACATTTTCTCAAGTGTGCACAAGCTGCACAGGTACATTAAAAGCAGGGTTGAATTTCCTCATCAATGTCATCTTTCTGCAAAATCTCCTCAGTTAAAGGAAGTGCTTGACATTCTCTGGGATCTCTTTATTTATATAAATAACACTAAGTTCAATAATCAAGCTGATATTAAAAATGATAAATGAATATCATTGGGAAAGTGAGAAAATGTTACAAAACTAACTATGGAAATATTTTATTTTAGGAATGTTAGATATCGGTTATTTTAGTAATTGTGTAGCTACAACAATTGTTAGCAGTTACACAGTTACTAAAATGCCCTCTCCTGGAGGCAGGGCCAGTAGCCAGTGCACTCCAGGCCCCACTGTCCGGGAGCTCCCTGCCACACTGCGCTGCTGCCTCTGTATGGGTATGTCTACACTACCCCGCTAGTTCGAACTAGGAGGGTAATGTAGGCATACCGCACTTGCAAATGAAGCCTGGGATCTGAATTTCCCGGGCTTCATTTGCATAAGCGGGAAGCCGCCATTTTTAAAACCCCGCTGGTTTGAACCCCGTGCAGCGCGGCTACACGGGGCTCGAACTAGGTAGTTCAGACTAGGCTTCCTATTCCGAACTACTGTGAAACGAGGTGTACCGGTAGTTCGGAATAGGAAGCCTAGTCCAAACTACCTAGTTCGAGCCCCGTGTAGCCGCGCTGCACGGGGTTCGAACCAGCGGGGTTTTAAAAATGGCAGCTCCCCGCTTATGCAAATGAAGCCCGGGAAATTAGGATCCCGGGCTTCAGTTGCAAGTGCGGTATGCCTACATTACCCCGCTAGTTCGAACTAGCGGGGTAGTGTAGACATACCCTCCCAGAGGTAGCAATGTGGGGAAGGGCAAGCAGGATGCAGGAGCAGCCTCTGTCCCCATGAAGCTCGAGCACCCTGTGGACAGGGGCTGCTTCTGTGGAGCAGCTTCTGTTATTGGAGAGCACAGCCCTCCTCCTTTGCGCTCCCAGGGGCAGGAGCTGCTGCCACCATTTGCTGCTGCCTCTGTATCAGAGGCAGCAGCAGTATGGGGGGCAGGCAGGAGCTGGTTTGTTCAGGGAGCCGATAATCTGTGGGGAGCCAGCTTTTAATACAGCTCTCCCTAAGCACTGGCTCCTGACTAACCTTCCCCGGCCCAGCCCTGCTGCCTCTGTAGCATAAATGGCAGGGGAGGGAGCTGGCTCCCAATGTGTACTGGTTCCTTTCTATCAGAGACAGAAGCATGAGAGTGGGGGCACAGGCAGCTCCATGGGATCCAGTGCTCATGCAAGCTGTCCCTAAGCACTGGCTTCTGGATAACCCCCATGTTGCTGCCTCTGTAGAAGGCATCCGGGAAAGCAGGCAGCTCCATGGGAAATGGCACACACTGGGAGACAGTTTAAAAGCCACCTCCCTTCCCCCTGCTTGCTGCCTGTGATATGGACCCAGCAAGGGTTGGGGTGCATGTAGTTGTTTGGATTAACTGGTAAATTGTTTAAATGACTATACACTAACATCCCTAACTCACTTAAGAACTTTTGGGCTTCTATAGGCTATTCACTAGTGCAATTGGTCTGGGACCATGACATGGCCTCCCTCTGACCCGGAAGATGAAGAGACCTCTAATGCAGCTCATTACAGTTTGGATCCCTGGTGACCTCCAGACCTGGTCAGCATGTTGCGGGCCAGATCCCCGCCGACCCAGTGGCTGCCACGCTGCCACTGTCAGTTCCCCCTGGGGAGGCAAAATCCCTGCACTTGTTGGCTCTCTGCCCACTAGGAGATCCAACCCCCCGCCTAGCTGGGACTCGGCTGGACCATTGATCTGCTGTTGAACCTCCCTTGTAAACTGTTGGCTTTCCACACCACCCTAACCCAGGGCTGAATTTGATAAACTGCTTAGTTATAGACTTGTGACATGGCAATTGCCCTTTAACAGATGATAGTGGGAGGTAGCGCTGACTCCCGCTGACGTGGACATTTCAAAATGGTGGAGAATGTGAGCAGCACTCACCCTCCTTACGTGAGGAGCTTGTTGGAAGTCAGGAACTTTTCAGATTTAGGGAACTACAGACTCCAGGACCAGGGAGCCACTTGTTAAGTTCCTTGTCGAAAATCATCAGCAGCAGCAGGAGCTGTCTGTTACTGCTCGCTATGCAACAGGAGAAGCTGCTCCAGCAATTGATGGCCCAGCATCGCGAGCAACAACAACTCCTTGCCACTTTAGTTCCCCTACCCATTGATAACTCAGCGGAGGGTGCTAGAGAACCCCCTGCCACTTTACTGCCAATCTGGCTCTCCAAGATGGGGCTAGAAGATGACCCAGAAGCTTTTCTGGACACTTTTGAAAGTGTGGCCATGGTGGCAGGATGGCCCAAGGGGCAGTGGGCCTCCACAGTCACCCCCTACCTGAGTGACCTTGCTCAGACAGCCTATCGAGACCTCTCCCTTGTGGCGGCTGGAGACCATGTGCAGGTAAAGGCAGCTATTATGAATGCCCTAGATATAACCCCAGATACCTTTCTGTGGCTCCGTAGGATGACCACCTATCCAGCTGTGGCCTGGCCCCAGGCCATTGCCCACGAAATTCGGGATCTAGCCTGCTGCTGGCTACGTCCAGAAGGCCGAACTGTATAGGACTTGGTGGAGGAAATAGCCCTCGAACAGTTCGTGCCTATTTTACCCCCACAAGGCAGAGCCTGGGTACTCTGCCACCGTCCTACAACTCTAAGTAGTGCAGTCACCCCGATGGATGACTGTTTGGTGGCAGAAGCCCCTGTGGGTCCGGAGATGCAGATGGCAAACTCTAACCCTGAACTTAGGCCTACTAGAGTGGGTGTGACTGCTGGATCCCCAAGGGAGGACCAGTCCCCTGAGAGGCAGAGTCCAAAGCCACAGGTGGGAAGGACCATGCCCAGAGACCTCAGACGTAGGCCCCGGGAGAAACTGAGGCAGCGGACACAGGTCTTTAGATGGAGACCCCCTCCATCCAGGGCTGCCCGAATTGTGACCCTGTTTCTCCTGTGGTTGGCCTGGACATTTGCAACAAGACTGCACCAATGCCGACTATAACTTTGGACAGGTCTGTGCTGAGGAGTCCCAACCCCAATCCCCTCTTAAATTGACCACCTTGATTAAGTTTGGGTCACAGAACTGGACTGCCCTAATCAATTTGGACTGTGGACAGACCCTCGTCCAGCAGCGGGTTGCCCCAGAAACCTGACTGATAGAAGGAGAACTAAGACTCCAATGTATTCATGGAGATGTTCAGACCTATCCCCGGATAGGGGTATCTATGACAGTGAGAGGGGTGACTGAGGAGATAGCGGTCATCATAGCCCCCAGCTTGGCTGACCCCATTGTCCTTGGGCGTGATTGGCCAAACTTTGGAAACTTTGTTGCGGAAGGTCAGCCTGGAGGGGCTGGAGGTGCAGAACGCTTTTGAGAGAGACCCTGTGGATAATGGGGGATGCCACCAGGAGACCCACCGCCACACAGAAGTGGTGCCTAAGAGGCTGAATAGTGTGGAAGTGGCAGTAGAAAACTAGTCTCCACCCCTCCCACAAACAGGACCTGGGACCTCCATACTGAACTCCAGTGCTGATTTCAGCCGGGATCAATGGGGAGATCCTATCTTGGTGCGGGCCTTTGAGCAAGTCGCATTGGTCAATGGGGTGGAGAAAGACTCTCAACGGACACTCCGGTGGCCCCGATTTGAGCTGGTTTCAGACTGGTTATATCACTTTGCCTGAGACCCTCAAACCCAGGAGGAATGGATCCAACTCTTCGTGCCCTGTTGGCACCAGAGGACAGTTGTCCAATTAGCCCATGACATCCCTGCTGTCAGACACCTAGGACACAAGAAGATTCTGGCACAAGTATTATCACAGGTTTTTGGGACAGGAATCTACCACGAGGTTAGGGAAAACTGTAATACATACCCAACCTTCCAGCTCGCCCCTAGTTCACAAGGACCAAAGGACCCCTCTGGTTCCCCTCCACACCTTTTGAGTCGGGCCCCTCCCAAAGAGTGAGGCCGGCTTTAAATATATCCTAGTATTGTTGGATTATGCAACATGGTTTCCAGAAGCAGTGCCCCTTCACAATAGTCATGCTCGAACCATTGTGGTAGAGATATTTGCCTAGGTAAAACTCCCACTAGAACTCCTGATGGACCAGGGAACATACTTCACTTCAAGGCTACTACAGCAAGTCTGCAGCCTGCTAGGCAAAATACAAACATCCATATATCCAGGGCTTGACAAACGGTAGTGAAAACCACTCACCAGCCCCATATTGCGCATGCGCAAGAGCTGCATTGCGCATGTGCCTGCCGCGATGAACGGGGCGCACGGATGAAATCTACTTGCCACGGGTGAGTAGATTGCATAGTTTGCCCAGCCCTGCATATATCATCCCCAAACGGATGGGCTTATAGAGCGATTTAATCGAATGCTGAAGGACATGTTGCATAGGTTTCCTCCAGAAGAATTGTGACAATGGGATCAGATGCCCGCCCCCCCAACTCTGCTCTTGACCATTCAAGAAGTTTCCCAGTTCTTGACTCATTTTTCTCCTTTTGAATTATTGTACGGTCAGCAACCCCGGGGTGTTCTTGATCTACTAAGGGATGAGCGGGAGCAGACTGCCCGCCACACAAAACATGCTGCAGTAGGTTCTCCACCTGTGGGACCACCTGGCACTGGTGGGAGCTATCGCCCAAGAGAATCTTTGGGTAGCCCAAAGGACCCAGAAGAAACAATATAAGGGAGCTCATGCACGCACCTTCCAACCAGAGGAGAAGGTGTTATTACTTCTTCCCTCCAAGGAGTCCAAGCTCCTCAGCTGCTGGTGAGGGCCCTATGAGGTAATTCATCAGGTGGGGCTGGTGACGTATGAAATCCTTCAGACAGAACAGCAATGGAAAAACAAATATACCATGTCAAACTGCTAAAACCCTGGAGGGTTCGGGAAGGACTACTGATCACCCCTCAACCCCCGTACCCCACGCTGGGACCCCAGGTTGCGGACATAGACAACCCCAATGCTACAGATGAGCCTAGGTAACACACTCTCCCTTCAACAGTGGGAGGAGGCCCACCGCCTGCTGCACTCCTTTCAGAAGGTATTTACAGCCCGACCTGGACACACTACCATCATCTGCCATCTGGATTAATTACTGTTTTGTTGTTAGACTATTCAAGTTTTAAATCAGCAGAATTCTACTCCTCTGCAGATTGCAAATGATAACATCTGTAAAAGTTACTGCTGTTTTTAACTCCTCCAGGCATTGCAGCACCTGGAGGAGCCATAGGGAAGGTGATCATGGATCCTTCAAAAAATAACTGTTGCAGCTGTCAACTTAGAGGGAAGAATATACTGACAGCAACCAGCATTGTACAGACTTTCATTCTAGCCTCTTAACTACCAAAAGCACTAGGAATCTTTAACAATCGCATAACTTGTTACACGGCAAAATACTATCACAATGCAGAAGCTCTCAAACTTCATTTCACCATGATCCTCTGACAACAAAAGTTACTACATGACCACAAGAAGGGGGGGGGACACCAAAGTCTGAGTATTCCTGTATGCCAGTGCCCCAGGTGGGGGGTTAAACCCCTAAAGCTTCAGCCCCAAGTAGGGGGCCAGTAACCCTGAGTCCCACCACCAAGGACTTGGAAGAGTTTTGGTCCCAGACTTCAGCAAGTGTAACATCAGCCCTACTGACATCACTAAGATAGGTTGCAATCTACTCTGGGTCCTAAACCACAGTTTGAGAACCACTGTCATATTGCATTGGACTAACACAGTTCCAAGCTTCTAAGGCAGGGATCATCTGTTTTTACTCTAGGTCAACAATTCATGGTCAAAATAAAGTGAAGAGAAAATATTTAAAAAGTCAACAATGCTGCTGATGATGATACAGGCTGTACCTCCAAAACTCAGCATTCTCCGGTCCAGCAACATCAGCCATCTGGCAGTGCCATGGACGCTCAGGGAGCCCAGGAATCTGGGCTGGAGGATCAACCAGGGCTGGCAGCACAACTGAGAACAGCACAAGACTAGGGCCAGAGCTCTGCAGCAGCCTCCAACAGCCCCCAAGAGCTCCGGGATGAGGCCGGATCTCCATGGCAGAACAAAGCAGGAGCCTCCTGGCACTCTTCCCCCAGGGGCTAGGGCACCCCAGTAGCCCCCAGGAGCATGGGGCTGGAGTCGAGCCCCAAAGCAAAGCAGGGTTGGGGTGCCATGGCTGCCCCCTGGAGCACACGGCTGGGGCTGGACCCCACAGCTGCCCCTGGAGCAGGCAGCTGGAGCCATAGCCCCATGGCTGGCCCTGGAGAGTGAGACCAGGGCCAGAACCCCACAGCAGCCTGCTGGAGTGCGGGGCTGGAGCTGGAGCTCCATGGCTGCCCTCTGGAGTCCATGGGGCCAGATCCCCATGGCAGGAGCCAGAACCTATGCTTCCTGGAGAGCAGGCAGCAGCTGGGCAAGCAGCCCAGCCAGATTGGAGCTGGGGGAAACTGAAGCATCAGCCAATAGGCTTAAGGGCCATTGGCAGGAGACCGCCCCTTGTCTGGCAAATTATCTTGCTCGGGAGCGGTTAGGACCCAATGGTGCAGGACCAGAGAGGTTCAACCTGTAATTACATTAAAATATTTTGGGGTCTACTCAAAAGCTTCTGTTAATTTGGGTTTGGCCCATGATCCACCAATTAAAAACTCATGTTCAGGAGCGGCCTGAGGCGAGTTGTGCCAGCTGGCGCCCCAGGTGAAATGTGCGATCAGCACCCCTGCCTGCACGGCCATCAATGGTGCTCACCTGGGGTGGACAGGGTCGTGAGTTCTAGTCCCGGGTCGGGTCAGGACAGCAAAAACCAATCACGTCATCCCCAGGCGCCCCTTTGATGGTGGCTCCCTAGGCAACAGCCTAGTCGACCTACAGTCACAGGCCACCCCTGCTCATGTTCTAAGGCTGTAAAGAGGCAGGCCCTTATCCTGAAAAAAAACATATTTGCTTAACTTAACACACTCTGTGTATGTCTACACTGCAGCGCTATGTCAAATTAACTTATTTCGAATTAGTTAATTCGAAATAAGCTAATTTTAAATAATGCATCTAGACACAAAATCTAATTCGAAATAGCATTTTGCTATTTCGAAAAAGCACGTCCCCACTGGACCGCATTCAAGGGCACCTGAAACCGGTTCCAGCAGTGGTTGCTTTGTGTGGCTGCTGTCTGAGGCTATCTGAAGCTCATGCTTAAAGGGACCCCCCCAGGGCAGCCGGTTCTTAGTTTTCCCGCTTGCTTGCCTACCTTGCCAAGGGACATCAAAGCGTTTTTCCTCTCTGCCTACTTTGGTCGCTCTCATTTGGGACACCGCAGCACACGGCACCATGGAGCCAGAGCCACCCCTGGGCCCTGGGCACTCTGGTGCTCATGTTGAACGTCTTGCTGCATGCCTGGCAGCAATTGCTGGAGGCTGCCTGGCACCTTCTGCTGCAGGCCAGCCCCTGGCACTCCCCCTGCCCGCCTGGGGGCCCTGGAGGAGCGGCGCCTGGACGCCAGTGTGCCCTGCCGCATCTGGCGTCTGGACACCAGCAGTGACTGGTGGGACCACATCATCCTGGAGTGCTGGGGAGACCAACAGTGGACCCAGAACTTCAGGATGAGGAAGGACACCTTCTTGGAGCTCTGCGAGTGGCTCGCCCCTGCTCTGCAGCGACGGGACACATGCATGAGGCCTGCCATTCCCCTCCACAAGCGGGTGGCCATCGCTCTCTGGAAGCTATCCACGCCGGATAGCTACTGATCCATGGGGAACCTGTTCTGCGTGGGGAGATCCACCGTTGGAGCGGTGCTCATGCAGGTACAGCACTCACCAGCCACTGGGCCAGGAGGGGGGGCTGCAAGGAGGACATGGGCTGCCCCAGGGAAAACGGAGGGGAGGTGGTGTAAGTGCCCTTCCCGGGAGGTTTTGATCTGTCCTGGCCACGCTACAGACCGCCCACGGTGGCCAGGATTGCAGCGGGCATTGCTCCTGGGAGTGGGGCATGGGGCAGTGATGGGGCACGAACACTCCCAGCCACCTGAGCACCCTAGTGACCCTCAGTTTTGTGTGTCTCTCTGAAGGTGGTCAAGGCCATCAACAGGGTGCTGCTCTGCAGAGTTGTCTGCCTCACTGACCTGGACGCAGACATCCAGGGGTTTGGCACCCTGGGCTTCCCCAACTGCGGGGGGGGGGGAGCAATTGACAGGACACACATCCCCATCCATGCCCCAGACCACTAGGCCTCCCTCTACATCAACAGGAAGGGGTACTTCTCCGTGATCCTGCAAGCCGTGTCTGACCACCGGGGCCAGTTCACAGACATGGATGTGGGCTGGTCTGGCAAGGCACACGACACACGGGTGTACTGCAACTCCTCCATGTGCCAGAGGCTGCACGCCGGGATTTTCTTCACAGACGGCCACAACGGGGTCGGGGACGTGGACATGCCAGTGTGCCTGCTGGGATGCGGCCTACCTTCCATAGCCCTGAAAAAATGAAGCCCTACATGGGACACCTCAGCCCATCCCAGCAGGCCTTCAATGCCAGGCTCAGCAGGGCCCACATTGTGGTCGAGGGGGCCTTCGGCCGACCTAAAGCACTATTTAGATGCCTCCTCACCCGCCTTGACCCCTCCCAGCACAATATTCCACACTTGGTGGCAGAGTGCTGTGTGCTCCATAATTTACGTGAGAGGAAGGGGGAGGCTTTCCTGCCAGCCCGGATGGCAGAGGCTGACCGCCTGGCTAGCCATTATGCATAGCCCCACACAGCTGCAAGCCAGGAGGCCCTTTGGGGGGCTGTCCGCATCTGTGAAGCCCTGCGTGAGAGCTTCCAGGCAGACGAGGACTGAAGTCCCCCTGGCGTGCACCACTGGGGCCTTGTGCCTTACATTCCACTCCCACCTCCTTCCCCTTTCCCCTCCCTAACCTCCCTTCCTGATCTACAATAAAAACACCTGTGTTGCCACAAATAACTCTCTTTATTGAACATAACTGGGGTGGAGGGACGGGGGGGGGGGGGGAATGAGAGTGGAAGAGGGGAGGGGAGAAACCTGGGAGGAGAGAGCTTGAAGGGGGAGGCTAGGAGTGGAAAGGGGAGGGGAAGCTCAGGGTTGGGGGTCTTGCTGGTCCTCCCATCTCGCAGCACTGCGGGTGTGGGGACCTCGGTGTTCCTGGGGGGCAGTGGGTATGGAGGGTGGAGCAGGAGGGGTGGGGGGGGCAGAAGAAGTGGGAGGGGGAGCAGGAGTGGGAGGAGGAGTGATAGCTGGGGCGGCCGCAGGGGCTGGAGCATAAGGAGGCAGCGATCGGTTCGCCAGGGCCTGCAGGTGCTCACGGAGGGCACGGCCCTGCTCCTGCAACTCCCGCAAGCTCTCCCACCGCAGCTGCAGGTCCTCTTGCACCCACTGCTCCTGGGTGTGGACCTGCCATCCCTGCAACGGCAGCTGCTGCCTCTGGAACTTTTCCAAGCTGTGGGTGTGCCTGCTGGCCCAGGTACAGGTGGATGGTCCAGGTGGGGTGGTGCCTCCTGCACTCGCAGGTGCTGTGGCTGTGGTGAAACAAGAGAAGTGGTCAGTTCTCCCTGGGGACACAGTGGGTGAAACCCAGCCCCCTCTCTGCAAGGCGAGGACGTCAGGTATCCACACCATCACATCCTGCTATTCCTGCGAGTGTGAGCTGGCCCAGGACTGCACCCCAGCCCCTGGGCTGCCAATAGTATGGTGTGTGGGGGCAGAGATGTGCCCTGCCTCTTTGTAGAAGGAGCATCTGGAGGGAGGGCAGTGTGCAGTGTCTCTCCCTGGAGTCAGGAGCCTGTCATGTGCCTTCACGCGTAGACGTGTGTGGGGAACAGACCAGGGCCCCTGCATGGCACCCAATTGGGGCCACAAGTCCTGGCTGGCATGGCAGATGCACAGGTTGCCGCCTGCTCCGTGGTCGGCAAGGCCCACGCACACGGTCCCTGGGCTCTCCCTCCACCCCACATAAGGGGACTGTGATGGCACTCACATGTGGAGGTCTCCCCGGCCTTGGATGAGGCTGCTGATGAGCTCTCCGGTTCGAATCGGGGGTCCTGGGTGCAGGGCACGCTCCCTGCAGGCTCCTGGCTGCTGTTGTCCTCCTCTTCCTCCTCTTCCGCTGTGTCAGGGGCAGGGCCCTCTGCCCCAGGGTCAATGACCACCAGGGGGGCATGGACCATCTGACCCCCCCAGGATGCGGTCCAGGGCCTCATAGTGCGGGCAGGCCTCCAGGTCAGCCCCTAGTTGGGAGGCCCTGGCACAGCCTTACCGCGGCACCTTTATTTTACTCCGCACCTGCTCCTGGGTGCACCTGTGGCCTCTGGTGGCCAGGCTGGCAGTCATGTGGCTGTAGACGGCCACATTCCTGCACCTAGTGCAGAGCTCGTGGGCATTGGAGGCCTCCCCCGAAACCTCAATGAGGCCCACAATATCCGCACTAGACCAGGAAGGAGCCTGCCTTTTGCGGCCCCTGGCAGGCTCCTGAGAGTCACCAGCTGATCCTGTGGAGGGCAGGGTGGCAGCAGGTTGCTGGCTCATCCTGTGCCAGGTGCACGGTCTGCTGGCTGTGTGCTGACAGGCTGGCAACTGGCACAGCCACTGTGGCCAGAGTCTGCCCCTTTAAGGGCTCTGGGGCTGGGGAGAGAGCAGACGAGTTTTCCTGGTTGTACCCAGAGTGGCCACCAGGGCTCCCTGGGAAGGACTGGAGGCCCCCTAATTTGAAATAAGTGTTTACACAGCACTTATTTCGAATTAGCTATTTCGAATTTGGTGTTATTCCTCATAGAATGAGGTTTACCAAATTTGAAAAAAAGGCTCCACTATTTCGAATTTATTTTGAAATAACGGTTTGTATGTGTAGATGCTATTAAAGTTAATTAGAAATAACTTTATAGTGTAGACATACCCTATGAGTAATCCAGGGTATGTCTACACTACCCCGCTAGTTCGAACTAGCGGGGTAATGTATGCATACCGCACTTGCTAATGAAGCCCGGGATTTGAATTTCCCGGGCTTCATTAGCATAAGCGGGGAGCCGCCATTTTTAAATCCCCGCTGCTTCGAACCCCGTGTAGCGCGGCTACACGGGGCTCGAACTAGGTAGTTCGGACTAGGGTCCTATTCCGAACTACCGTTACTCCTCGTGAAACGAGGTGTACCGGTAGTTCGGAATAGGCACCCTAGTCCGAACTACCTAGTTCGAGCCCCGTGTAGCCGCGCTACACGGGGTTCGAAGCAGCGGGGATTTAAAAATGGCGGCTCCCCGCTTATGCTAATGAAGCCCGGGAAATTCAAATCCCGGGCTTCATTAGCAAGTGCGGTATGCATACATTACCCTCCTAGTTCGAACTAGGAGGGTAGTGTAGACATACCCCCACTGATTTTGTTAGGACTATTCAGTGTGTGCAATTAAGTACATGTGTAATCTCTGCAGGTCTGGGACCTTAGTTTTCTCATTTTTAGCATTTTACCCATTCCTGTTCTCACTGATTTTAAATATTTGAACACCATTTCTATATTAATGAAAAGTACAGTAATGTAATACATGAGGTCATAAAAACTTAGCCTTTGTGCATGTTGCATTAATCATTTTTTATATTCCTGTGTCAGCGTACCTATCTGGACTTTAATAGCACCTCTAGTATGTTAGCATAAATCATAGCCGGAAAAGGATAAATACCTTTTGTATAACAGCTCATTTTTCTTTTCCTCCCATTTCCCCAAAAGTACAACTACTTAATGATCCAAACAGTTTATTATTTTTCACTTCTTGCACAAAAGTTTTCTAAGACCATCAACATGCAGTAAACGTCATTTTCCCTTTTCCAGCCCCACCCTGCAGAAAAGGATGCTGGAATATTTTTTTATGGTGAGGTGCCGTGAACCATTGAACCAAACTGTAAACCCTTCTGTAAAGCCAGGCGATGTGGCAGTTCCTCCAGCACATGTGCTTGCTGAGCACAGTCAGCTTTAACCATATGGCTAACTCTCTTTGCTTTGTAGTTTGTTGGTGTTCTCTCTTTATTCTGCCCATCAGAGGGCATATCTAGACTACATCCCTCTTTCACAAGAGCGATGTAAATTAGGCAGATTGATATTGCAAATGAAGCCCATATTTGAATTTCCCATGCTTCATTTGCATAATGGTGGTCGTACGTTCTTTCAAAAAAGGGCTTTTTGCAAGTGAAACCGCCGTCTAGATGTGGTTCTATAAAAAAAACCCAACCTTTTTCGAAAGAACCTGTAAACCTCATTTGTTAAGGCATTATGGTTCTTTCAAAAATGGGGGGGCTCCGAAAGAACCACGTCTAGATGGCAGTTTCACTTTCAAAAAGCCCTGTTTTGAAAGAACACATGGCTGCCATTATGCAAATAAAGCATGGGAAATTCAAATCCCGACTTCATTTGCAATTTCGATCTGCCTAATTTACATCCCTCTTTCAAAAGAGGGATGTAGTCTAGACATGCCCAAAAATATGAATGTGTCTGTTTTCTAGATATAGACTCCATGATCTCATCTTCCTCCTATTGAAGGCAATAGTAACACTCCTATTAACTTCAGTTGTGCAGGATCAAGCCCCTGTACTACAGCAGTCCACCAGTGTTCTGCAAAACACTTAAATCATGTGACCTAAAGTTAATTATGCACTGAAGTGCCATTGACTTCCATGAAACCTATTCAAGTGCTTAAAGGTAATCATGAACATAACAACTTTACCGAATAGGGATGGACTCAAGCATTGTACTAAATTATTTGTTGTCCGTACACAGTGCAAGTCATGAATGAATATATACTGATGTAAAATGTGGCTTGTACTGGTGTGGCTTATCACAGTTTGAACCCAGAGTAAACTACACCAATGCAAACCACACTTAATATGAATGCAGCATGCCTGCACTAGCATTGTGCTACTCCAGCTATTTCTCTGTAGCGACACTAGTGCAGAAATCCTTACAGTCAAACATTTGCCCCCCTTTGCCAACTGAGCATATAATGAACAATTCAAGAAATCAGAATAGTGCGATTATTCAGACTGATCTGAAGTAGTAAATAATTTTGTGAGAATGTCATTACACTGCTTAATGAAAGGCAGAGCTGAGACAACCAACCTACTTCCCCTAGGATCAGGTTCCTGCCAGATTTTTCAGCAAGTAAACAGAACATTAAATGACTGAAATAAGTTTTGGTATGAAGTGGCAGAAAAGTGCAGTTGCAATGAGCTATCTTTACTGTTGTAGGTGTTTTCTTTATCAAAGTAAAGTAACCATTTTTATAGCCCTCTGTATAGCAATGAGTTCCATGCAAAATCTAAGAGTCAGGCCTATGCCTGAGAATATTTAAAAAGAATAATACTGGAACGCTATGAAATAAATCATACATTGCAATACTGGAAGCTTTGCAAATGCATCCCAAATTCACTCCAATTCCAACATAACCTATCATATCCTGTAACAGATGCAATCTGGTTGGAACATACTACAACAAGGAGAGAGAGAGAATTGGCTCTGTTTTTCATAATATACTGTTGCAGCTCTATTTATTACTGCTGCAAACATGGTGTCAGCATTCCCTTATTTCCCTTGTGTTACTATAAATGTTTTAAGATCTATGGATAAGAGCACAATATAAATATTAAGAATATTAGCATTACTAAATGTGATATGTTTTGCCAATTGGATTTGTTTTTATCTTCTTAACTCATCCTACAATGAAAAAGACAAAAAAGTAGGAAAAGAGATTCCAAACTTTTGATAATCCCAGCGAGCAGCAGAGTTTTGGGGATCATTTCATCTGAGGGAGAGAAACTTTCAAATATAAGGCATAGGTGTCAAACTCAATCTATGGAAAGGCTCAAATGTCAATTTTAACACCAGTCAACATTTATGACAATTTACTAAAATCCACAGTGGATCTCCCAGTTATATCAATGGGAAGTTTGTACAAAAATCAGGAATAGAATATGTTTTTATGTATTCATTAAGTTAGTCATCACTGTTTATTATTTGTTTAGTGTCTTATTGTACTTAGAATAGCTCAATAGGGAAATATGTTCCACTAGGGACACATCTATTTCTTCACTTAATTTCTCCTGCTCTCATTCACCTTTGTACATGAAATATGGTATTTTTTTCTGCATTTCCTTTCCTGAAGTACCTCCAGTCCTTGCCCTCATGTAGATTTCACCTCTGGTACCATCATACCAGCTGAGATGATTAGCAATTAAATAAACAATTAACATTAAAGTGTTCTCAACAAGATTTAACGTTAATGCCCAAATGACATATAATAGGGGCAGGAAGATTCACTCTTCCCAGAACCATTGTTTCAGGCTGTCTGACAAAATGGGAAAACAATGTTGGTTCATGTTTCAATTGTTACCTTGGCAGATATGAAGGCTGAACATATACCCTCCTCCCCCTTTTTTTTTTTTAGCAAAGAAAGGTTGGAGAACCTTCAGATTCTGAATGTGTCATGTGGGTCACATAAAAATCTCACACAGACTGATTCTAGCCTGTGTGCTAGATAATAAGACATCCCGGGTCTAAGGTAACTCATTATAGCTCTCCAAATTACTGATCCAGGATCTTTAGAAAATAGTAAGTTTGCTGTGGTCATTGGCATTTCTTCTTACTTAAACAATGCTGTCACAGACCCAAAGGAATAGTGCTATTTCCCTGCTTTCAAATAGTTACTTGATGGAACCTAGTCTGGGTATGTCTACACTACCCCGCTAGTTCGAACTAGCGGGGTAATGTATGCATACCGCACTTGCTAATGAAGCCCGGGATTTGAATTTCCCGGGCTTCATTAGCATAAGCGGGGAGCCGCCATTTTTAAATCCCCGCTGCTTCGAACCCCGTGTAGCACGGCTACACGGGGCTCGAACTAGGTAGTTCGGACTAGGGTCCTATTCCGAACTACCGTTACTCCTCGTGAAACGAGGTGTACCGGTAGTTCGGAATAGGCACCCTAGTCCGAACTACCTAGTTCGAGCCCCGTGTAGCTGCGCTACACGGGGTTCGAAGCAGCGGGGATTTAAAAATGGCGGCTCCCCGCTTATGCTAATGAAGCCCGGGAAATTCAAATCCCGGGCTTCATTAGCAAGTGCGGTATGCATACATTACCCTCCTAGTTCGAACTAGGAGGGTAGTGTAGACATACCCTCAGTGTGCCAGACCTCCCATACGGTCCCAGTCTTTATTCATGACAGACCACAGTGCCTCTTGAGTTTGAGTTTCTAGACTCCAGCACTCCTGGAGAGAATCATGAGCGCTGCCCAGCAAATCTAAATGAGACAGAACCCAAGTGGGAGATTGATGTGCTCTTCAGAGCCTAATGGACCCCAACAAATATTTGCAGGGCTTCAATCTACATTTTAAATCCTGCTCTACTTGATTAGGCAGCTGGAATACAGCCTCAGAAGTCCTTAGGTTAGTTCATAGAAATGAAGACTAAACCTTAGTTCATTCTGGTCAAGCCAGAGCCATCCACTAGCGAGGCTATAATAGATTCCATTTTAGGCTGTGTCTAACCTTTTTAGAAAGTCCAAGGTGAGAGCAGCTAGCCTCTTCTAGAAGCCCACATTTCATCCCATCCCTGTCCAGTCTTAATCCTTTTTCGCCAGGTAAGATCATGCTGAGTTTGCAACCCCACCTGCTGGGCCTTCCTACTATGAGTATCAACAGTTCAATTCTTGTCCCTTTGGTCCCTCCATTGATCTAGGTCAGTTTCCACCAGTTGACCCTATTGATTGAGGCCCACATAGCAAAGTGACATACATTCTTATGTCCTAAGCCATGGGTGGCCAACCCATTTAACAAAGAGAGCCAAACCAGCGGCAGAAAAAATGCTAAGAGCCATGCCAGAATTGTCAAAAAAAAAAAAGCCCCCCAGAACAGGATTGTTGAGCAATCTCCATCTTCAGAGTCATTTTTTAAATGTTGCAGCCATTTGGTGGGGGTGCACGAGTGGCTTCACAAGCTGTACTTTTAGGAGGCAAGAGCCACATGTGGCTCATGAGTCACGGGTTGGCCACGGCTATCCTAAGCTGCTAAGAATAAACTTAACTCTTTTTCCTCCACTGGGTAGTAATGTAAAGTACAAAGGGAAACTGAGACACACAGAAATATTACAGGAAATATCCAGTTGGTCAGAGGCATTTGGTCCCATCAAAGGTGGAAGGCCCACTTTTTACAGAAAGAAATAGACAACTGCCAAAATTACAATCAGGACAAGTCTTTATTGAAATTCTCATATTTTCACATAAAAATTGATCCTATCTAGATGCTCTGAATCCCTCCTTACCCCAGCACTCAGTCCTGAACTCCTCCTCACCCCAATCCTGACTTCTGCACCCATCTCCCCTGTCCTGACTCCTGCATCCCCACCCTCTGCCCTGAGCCCCCCACACTCTGACACTCCCCATCCCCTGCCTTGAGCCCCTGTTCTCCATCCCACACTTAAATTTCTTACAGATACTGTACTATCACAACCCCCACAATCTCCTGCCCTGAGGTTCCCTCCAAGGACAGTATCTGTAAGAAATTTAAGTTACTTTCAGTCTACAAGACAGACAGAAATGGAAATTGTTAAATTGAACCAAAATTGTTAAATTAAGGACTAATTAGAACAAAGATCAAGAGTACACAATAACAAGGTCTGAGTCTGATTTAGTGTTAGAGAGAATAAGATTTCATCTTGAAATGTTGAGTCAGTGAAGTAAGTACTAATTTGAAGTCTTTGGACCAAATTCAGAAGTAAGACTGAGTCAAAGCTGGTTTAATTTATATGCTAGGAAAGCTGAAAGCAGGTGAAAGTTATAACATCTTATACGCTGTTAGACTGCCCACCTTACTTTTTTTTAAAATTAGCTTCTACCCTCCTCTTAATTGCTTTGCCTTCTGCATTCCTCTTTTGAGGAGCTTCGGTATTTAAATCACTGTGCAAGAAAATGCAAGTTGCATGTGGCTAGGAATCTAATAGACTCTGAGTCCAAGGAAATCTAGCAACCCACATTGGAATGATTTAAGTCTTCTTTCAGTCTTCTTGTACCATTTATACCAACTATCTTCAGAATTTCAGAATAGCTGGACTGTATGAAAAAATCTCTTCATACAGTATCAGATTTGTTGTTCCATAGTTAAACAAAGTAAGAAACTGCTCTATAGAGTTTACAGTTCCATGGCTACATATCAGGACAGATTAGTCCAACACTACTAATTGATTTGCCTCTTATTTCACGATTTCAGGGATACCAAGGATCTAAAATCCATTACACCATTAATTCCATAACATTTTCTTTAACTGTCATTATCTCATAATCTTCATTATCATTGTTGTAACCTCATTTTTGTTGACAATTTTGAAATCCACAACTCCCCCTTGCTTTATTTACCCCCTTACAATTCCTTCAAAATGTAGCAGCTAAGATTATCCTTCTGACTATGTCATTACTATTTCCTTTGAATCCCTCCATTGGCTCACCATTTTCCTCCTTCAGTGCGTGAAATTCAAAGGCCCTTCACAACTTTGTACCTATCTACTATTGACTGTTGTGTTACCCTCTGCCTCCTGCAGTGATGCCAGCTACAGATATACACTTATAGGCATAACTATTATACCATTACATAATACTGATGAAGTGTAACTGATCTTATTACTATTACCCCTTATTCTTTTTCTGCAGTCTATTCCTTTTATGATAAACTGTAAATCGCTTACTCGCGCTGAGTTACTCATGAGTAACTACTCACCCATGTAGCCTCACTGAAGTCAGTGGGACTGCTCACATGATTAACTGCCCACCAGCATGTGTAAATGACCCACATTTTGGCCCATGGTTTGTTATACTCAATTGTTGTATTTTGTTTTGAATAAGACTGGAAGCTTTTGGGGAATAGAGACCTAAAATGGAGCCCTAATACTGACTTGGGTTTTACACCAATACCTATACTTAATAAAATTTGATAAAATATCTAATTAATAGTTAATTGAATTATATTGATGCACATTGATCTTACATTACATGGAAACATTATTTTCGGATTAGACACCTTTCTGTAATTCACTCATCTTTATTTTAAGATTTTATTTAAAAAAATACCCTCTGCATTTCAAGTGGCCTTCAGACTGCAAAAAATCTTCACTTTTTTAAATCTATTCATTTGAACAGTACCTATATTCTGGTGAATGGATTGATAGTCTTTTTAAAAAAGCATTTTTGCTGAAAAATGGCAAAATGGACATTTCTAAGTATGCACTCTAGATGCTGCACTCAAGAGATTTAGATATATCTATTTAGTATGATATGAAGCACTTTTACACATTGTTTTGATGCTATATATGGTATATGATTAATTCTGAGGAATTACTCAGAATGGTATTTTACAAAATGTCAGGAAATAACTACTTGCTCATACATCTGTGATTCAAAGCCTTCATTTAAGCAATGACATCCATCCATCAGTGGTATCCCTTAATGCATGCTCTTTTTATAGCAATTCTTTAAATAAAATGAGAGAACCTATATATGCAATATGTTTACAGCACATCAGACATTCACTAGGGGATTTCTGTAACTACAAGTGAAATAGAGATAACTTGTCCTTGAAGGCCAATGCAGCCTGAGTACATTGAGGGTGCTGGATGTGTTCTTTAAATCATAGGTTATCATGCCCTCTGTAAAAAAAAATAAAAAAAAAATGCTTCCATAAGATGCATTTTCTAGTCATTGTGAAATTATTATTGAGTGCTAATATTGCTACTAAGTTCCTGTCCAAATTAATTTTTCCTCTCATTTGGCAACCTTTGATTACACACACTTGACAGTTACAGAAAGGTCACAATCATGTGACATTTATTGTTAAAACAAACAAAATTTCACAATCTCTGAATATCAGGGATTCCAAAATCTATAATTAGGAGTTACAATGCAAGAAATCCATGCAAATTTACATCATATCCATGCAAGTGTCTTTTTATTTCAATGAGGCATAGAGATAAAACATGCTTAGTCTGATCTGAATTACTGTACTGTTCTTGTTAAAAACCACCATCTGTCAGAGATTATCCTATTTTACACACAGGGAACATGCATTAATTATTAATCCTATTCCTCATAGAAATGTACTCACACAAGATCAGGACCATCCTCGGCATGACAGAAGTATTAGTGTTCTTAGCAGGTAGCCTCTGGATGGAACTTGGAATGGATCCCTAGAGTGCTCTCAACAAATGAGCTGTTTCAGGGCCAGCTTGCTGGCCGTATGGTAGGGCTCTGTACTGTCACACAGGAAACAAAGGTTGAATCCCCAGGAACAGAGTCTGATTCAGTGAGACATCACAAATAAGATGTATTGTAGATGCAGTGCGCTTCGGGACTTGGCCCTGCAAGGCACTTAGCACTCTAGCCCAATCCAGCAGAGTACTTAAACATGTTTAAGCACTATGTTATTTTTACTTCATTGGGACTTTTCAGATTTAATTTTAAATTTTGTGATTAAGTGCTTTCTTGGATTGGGCCAAAGAGCAGTATCACAATCTTCATGACTGCTCTAAGATGGAACACATAGCTATATTTGGTGTAGCTTGACATCTGTAACGATAGTTTGAGGACAGATCAGTTAAATAGAGATTAATATTGGAGCGTTCAGGGCGCTACATTGGGTTATGTAAAAGGCGCCATTTCCAAAGAAAGTTTCTTAAACACATTTCATTTTTCTCATAATACTAATATTATGCTGTTCCTGATTCTTGCTTTGTTCTCCTGTTCCTTGAGTTTACATTTCACGACTCTGCCTTTCAACTTTCAGGGTGGATTAATTTAAATCAAAGTGATTTAAATCACCAATTTTAATCATGCACTTCATTTATTTTCCTAAAGAAAGTTACAAGCCAGTAAGAATCAACCTATTATGTTCATTTGCAACTATGGCCATGTTTAGACTATGGAGAAGATTGATGCTGCAGCCGTCGATCTTCTGGTGTTCAGTTTAACAAGATGGAACTCCTACTCCTCAAAATATGCTAGGCAAAAATATTCCTCCTGAGCCAGTACAAGAGGTTACTATGGCCAAAATCAGATTTAGCTCTTCAACAAACTCTGGTTCTGGGTGTTTAGCCAGTGACACATGCTATTTCACTCCTTTACATTTCTTTATTGCAGCAAACATTTACTGATCAATATTTTTGTGTATTCAGTTTAAATATTATAAAACTTATCACAAGTTTAGGCTTTAACAGTTTGTTAATTTCAAATTAAATTTAAATAGGCTTATTTTAAGAAAATGAACTGGAACCTGAATAAAAACAATCAGATTTTGAAAAAATCTTCCATTTTTATCTGTCTGGTTGCCTTTGGTTCAACACAATTAAGCTTGTCATCATGAGCTAAAGGCAAGTTTCCAAAACTACCTGTGCTGTGGGAAAAATTTTAGAGATATCTTATTGAGCAAAGTAATGCTCTTACCAATGTCTTAGGTGTTAAGTCTGCAGCATAGACTCCTAGACTGAATTTGGCACAATGACATCCATCTGTCACAGAACTCCTGTCTTGCATTCCATGAAGAGGAAAAACAAAATTTTACAGGATTCCCAAGGAAAAGTAAAACAACACAGGCCAATATTCCAAGAAACCATACTTCAAAAATGAAAGGACTTGTTAGATCCTAAAACTATGTTCTATGCATTGCATTCATATGTTTCCCTGTGATAGAGTATATATACCCAACATTTGAAAGGGTTAAAATCCTTCTATGAAAAAAAATGGAGACCGTTTGGCTTGCCAATCCCAGAAAATCTGTCTGAACTGCCAAGCATGGAGGGATAGCACTCTAGTTGGAACTCATTAAGGAGAAAGTATAGAGGTGGGGATCCAGCTAGTAATTTGCTGTGGGGACAGAAGTGACATGAACATCTTTCTACACTGACCTGTAAAAATACATTAGCTCTGATGCTACGGAACAGAAAATAACCAACTCTGCCAGAAAGGAGAGGAGTTGTTTGTTTTAATTTAGCTTGATTTGGTACCAATGCTACATACTTTCTGCTGGATTAGAGTAACTATTTATATTCTATTGAGTAAAGAAATGATTATTTATTTTCAGTGCTTTGCATAAAGAGACTTTAGTTTTACAGTCTAGAAGCCATTGGGCCATGATTTCTAATCTGGTAAATAGAGATGGTTTTGCATAAAGGCCCAAAGTCTCTTGTGAATCTTTTCTCAGGAGTGGAACATTAACAGACATCACTTTTCCATATGCCCTGGTATCTATTTGTTTCTGGGAAATGTGGTTTGTGATATATTGGAGGAGGCATGTCAGACACTCATTTTAAAAGTTTGTCATCATTCAGAATGAAGAGTTATAATGATTTCCCTAATTCTCATGCAGCTTGCCCTCTCTTTGAATACAGCTAAACCATCCCTGACAGAGATAACTTTATCCACAGACTTCAGAAGAGCAACATTTGCTCTGTGTTAAGCACGAGATTGCACCAAGAGACAAATACGTAAAAACAAAAATCCTAGATGAAGATATTCATGATCTCTCTCTTCTAAGAAAAACAAAACCCACACCTACCATTACAAATACAATCAATATACTCAACGTGTTCAAATGACTTATAGCATTTCTGTATAAGCATTTGTTCATATGCTCAAGTGGATTAGCCTGCTAAGTGAGGCTTCTTTCTTCTTTGACTACAGTTATGACAAAGTACTTTTGTTCAAATGGGAAAACAAAAATATATTTACCCCAGTCCGCCACCCCTCTCTGTCAACAAGAGCATACTCCCTTGGGCACAATATTTATTGTAGGAAAAGGGAGAACATTTGCCTGTTAGCCTCCTTTTTAAATATAGGCACAATGGCACAGGATGCAGAGCCATCCCAATTCCTATTTTTCCCATGGCCCTATCCATAATCCTCAATTCAGTGTTTTAAATTGACTGTGCAGTAGTTGAGTCCCTCCGCCTTCAAAGTGCTTTTGTATACTTAGCTACTTGGAAACAGGAAAATCACACTCCGCATTCTCTAGAAGGAATCGGAGGTGTGTCTGTGCTTTAGCTGTGCCTCTGCTAAACACTTGATCGTTTACTAGCCAGTTTGGGGTTTGGAGTATGAATGATCACATCTAAGTCGGCAACTATATAACTGACAGGGGGTGCAGTAGCTTATCCATTAGCCACTGAGAAACAGCCAGTGCCCCATGGATACCAAAAGGGTGAACCATATATTGAAGCAAGCCCACCATTGTAGATAATGCTATGTTCACCTTGGCATCTTTAGCTAGGGGGAATCTGCTGGTAACCATCTGTCAGATCTAAGATTGTCAAGTACCTGGCATGGCCCAGACAGTCCACCAGTTCATCTGTACGAGGGAAGGGATACGCATCCAACTGGGATATCTCATTTTGCTGCTTAAAGTGATTACAGAATCTTGTGGTGCCATCAGGTTTAGGTACCAGTACTATCAGGTAGGACCACTGATCTTGTAAGGTTTCCTCTTCCTTATCACTAGAAATGGGAGAGACCAATCCAGCAGATATTGTGAACAGGCTGAATCGTGTGGCTGTCAGGGTTCCATTGTGCATACCAGGCATTGAGGTGACCAGCAAGTCTGTGTAGCTGGTAAAATGCTGTAGTGCCAGAAAGGTCGGTTCCAGTATAGGCACCAGGGGACACTAGGCTGCTGTGCTTGTGCTGATGGCTTACTAATATGCAAGGGTGCAGCAAGTGACAGTATTAAACCACTCGGTGCCAAGGGAGTATGCATCTTTGCCAGTGCCAAAGGAGCCAATTTGCCTTTTGACTGTGTGCCTGCCTTAGAGCTCACCTGTGCCAGGTCTTTCACTCCTCAGGCCACCCTCATAGACACTCCTCAAAGAAAAACCATCACTTATTTAGGCTATTGATTTTTAGCAAAATAAGCTACAGTTTTATATCAATAAAACACAATCCATAAAATATTTCAAATTCAACTCAATTAAAAAAAAATCTTGTAGCTACTCATATACATCAAATAAAACACACATCATTATACTGAAGCTACTTTGCTGGGACGAAAACAAAAGGACTATATAGGGTTGTAATAACATCAAACATAACTCAGGACTATGCACCAGTTGACAGCCTTGCTGGATATCGGAAAGCAAGAAAGACCCTAGCAGTACTGCTATGATCCATTCAGTCCCCTTCTTTTCTAGCAGTTGAATAATGATGAGCAATTCCAGTAGCTCCCAACCTATACCACCTGCCTGTCACAAGGCTGATTAGCACTTGTTTGAATATGAAATTACTTACCCTGTGCAGTAACGATGGTTCTTCGAGATGCGTGTCCCTGTGGGTGCTCCACTCAGGTTTCAGTGCATCCTCACGCTGGTGATTGGAGATTTTTGCCTAGCAGTGCCTTCCCACATCACGCACGCACAGCTGCCATCTCACACTGTTTTCATCTGTGCGCAGCGTGGATCCCCCTCCATTCCTTTTCTACTGAAAATCCTCTAAAGAATTCCAAGTAGCAGGGAGGGAGGGAGGATAGTGGAGCACCCACCGGGACACACATCTTGAAGAACCATAGTTACTGCACAGGGTGAGTAATTTTGTCTTTTCCTTCGAGTGGTGTCCCTGTAAATGCTCCAGTCAGGTGACTAGTTAGCAGTACCCACCACTCACAATGGTAGGTCTTGGAGTCGAATGTGAGAGGAGGGAAGGACTGCATCGGCTAAAGTGGTGGTAGGTATGGGTCCCTGCTGCAGAGCATAATGTTGGGCAAAAATGTGGTGTGAGAACCATGTTGCTGCTCTACAGATATCTATGAGGGGGACGTTATGCAGAAAAACAGTTGATGTGGCCATTGTGTGAGTGGAATGTGGAAGGTCCTGTAATAGTCCAAAGTGGTTCCCTTCTATGAAGACAGTATGAAGTATATATGCAATTGGCTATCTACTTGGAGATACACTGTGCAGAGACAACTAGCTGGACATAGAAATAAAAAGTCTGTCTGATTTTCTGAATTCCTTGGTTCTATCTATGTAGCACACAAGAGCAAGTCTAGCATCCAAAGTATGCAGCATCTCCTCCCTTGGGGAGCCGCGGGGTTTTGGAAAATAAGTGGGTTAAATAAATGGACTCATTAATATGGAAGTCTGGGTGAGGGAAGGAACTTTGGGTGAGGTGTAAGATGATCTTGTCCTTGGTAAAAATGGTTGATGAGACATGAGTCTTGTGATTTTGCTCACCCTTCTGACAGAGATTATAGCTACTATGAATACCACTTTGGCTATGTCTATACAGCTAACTAGCTTTATTTTGAAATAACTTCGTCTGTGTCTACACAGCAGGCAGTTATTTCAAAATAATGTTAAAATACTGTGAAGCTGGGGGACTTTTTACTCCAACTCCTGTAATCCTCATTGTACACAGAGTAAGGGAAGTTGGAGGAAAAGTGCTCTATTTCAAAATAAGTGCTGTGTAGACACTCCCAATTTTTAAATGAGCTATTTCAAAATAAGCTACACAATTGACGTAGCTCAATTTGCATAGTTATTTCAAGTTAAGCCCTTCTGGGTAGATGCACCCTTTCATAGCTAGATGTTGCAGAGAGGCCATGGCTAGTGGCTCAAAAGGTAGTCTTGGAAGTGTGCTGAGCACTAAATTTAAGTCCCAGGGTGGCACTGGTGGAGGTAAATGTGGACGTGTCTTTCACAAGCCTACCAAGAAGTGCTTTGTAATCAGATGTGTGAAGAGTGAGAGTCCGTCCACTGTCTCATGGAAAACAGTGATGGCGGACAAGTGGACGCGAATGGAGCTTATAGAGAGGCCTTTATCACTAAAATCCATCAGGTATTCAAGCATTGAACAGTATTTGGTTGCAGCTAACGGTGACTACACCACTTTTGAAATATTCTCCATTTGTTTTGGTAGGTGTACCTGGTGGAGGAGCAACTACTATTCAAGAGGATCTGCTTCACTCTGGCAGAACAGATAAGTTCCTCATTTTGGAAACATGAAGAAGCCATGCCATTAGTTTGAGAGCACCCAAGTTGGGGTGGAGAGTTTTGTCTTGATGTTAGATCAGAAGGTAGGGTCTGATTGGGAGGAGAATCAAGTGAGCAATCACTAGATGACTCACATAGGGAAACCACAGTTGCCTTGGCCAATAGGGCTCTATTAGAATCGCTGTGGTTCTGTCCATGCAGATCTTGTTAATCACACTGGAGAGTAAGGGGGTTGGCAGAAAAGCATACAGAAGGGGAGCGGTCCACACTTTGGTAAAGGCATTTTCTTCACATCTCTTGTCTTGGCCTGCTCAGGAGCAGAATTGGTGGCATTTGCATTTGGATGCTGTCACAAATAATTCTATGACTGGGAACCCCCATGTTCTGAAGATTGGGTGAATGATGTTGAAGCTGAGTTCCCACTCGTGTTGCTCCAAGAAGTGTTTGCTCAGTTTGTCAGAAGTGGTGTTCTGTCAGCCTGGTATGTACATTGCTGTTGGAGTTATATTGTTTTTCAGGCACCTGTTCCAGAACTTGATTGCCTCTGCACTTAGAGAATGTGACTGGGCACCCCCATGTTTGTTGATTTAAAACAAACAGGGTGTGTTGTCCATGAGGACACGTATAGTTCTGTGATGGATGAGGGGAAGGAAGTGTGTCATGCATTGCAAATAGCCCTCAATTCCAGAATGTTGATGTGAAGTCTCAGACCATGACCATCTGCCCTGGATTGTCTTCATGTTGCAGTGGGCACCCCAGCCTAGATGTGATATGCCGGTTGTTACCACCACTGAAGGATCTGGGCGATGACAGGTATGCCCATGAGACAGGTGTTTGTGATAATCCACTATTGGAGAGATTGGAGGATTAGTGATGGACGTGTGAGATGTTATGCGAGACTGTGTAAGTTGGGAATGTAAACAGATGTGAGCCATGCCTGTAGGCAGCATATGTGTAACCTTGCAAGACAGACCACAAACATGGTAGTTGCAATGTGCCCCAGAATCTGGATACATGTACGGACAGTTGTGAATGAGGTATGCATGACTTGACTGATAAGGTCACATAGCATCTGAAACCAGTGTAAAGGAAGGTAGGCTCTGGCTGTCACGACATCTAGGAATGCCCAATAAACTCTATCTTCTGCATTAGCTCGAGAGTGGATTTCTGAGTATTTATGAGTAAACCCAGGCAAGAGAAGCAGTCCTTGGTGATACCTGTCATGATTAGTGTTTGCTAGTGTGAAGATCCTTTGATCGAGGTATGGAAATATGATGATGCCTTGCTCCCGAGGGACATTGTGACCACAGCTAGAATTCTGGAAAATACCTGTGGAGTCATGGAAAGTCTGAAAGGGAGGACTTGATACTGGTAGTGTTATTTACTTACCACAAATCTGAGAAACCTCCTGTGTGGGGGATGTATTGTTATATGGAAATATACATCGTGAAAGTCAAGGGCTGAGAACTAGTCCCCCTTATCCAGTGCTGGTATAATAGTTCCCAGAGTTACCATTCTGAATTTGTTGTTGTGTACAAACTTGTTGAGCTTCTTGAGATCCAAAATGGGCCTTCAACCGTTTGCTTTCTTGGCAGTTAGAAAGTAGTTGGAATAAAACCCTCCTCCTTGAAATTCTGGAAGGACCAGGTCTATTACCCCTAAGAAGAGTAGTTTTTGTATCTCTGCTTGTAGAAGGGGCTTGTGAGAGAGGTCCCTGAAGAGGGATGGGGAAAGTAGTTGGGTAGGGGGCATAGAAAGAAAGGGGATTGGGTGGGTTGCTCATATTGATGATCTCAAGGACATGTTTGTCTGAAGTGATGAGGGCCCACTGATGACAAAAGGGCTTCAGACGGTAATGGAAAATAGGGATCATGCATTTTGGATTGCTGGGGTGGTCAGTCAGACACTCAACCACATCTTTAAATTTGCTGCTTGGACATCGAAGGTTGATTTAGGAGGGCTGGTTGTGCTGGCTCTCCTTCTGTTGGACTATTGTTTGGGTCCGTGATCGTATGGCCTCTGCTGTCATCTCTGGTAGTTGATGTCTCTTGGCCTCTGATAGGGTATGTCTACACTACCCTCCTAGTTCGAACTAGGAGGGTAATGTAGGCATACCGCACTTGCAAATGAAGCCCGGGATTTGAATTTCCCGGGCTTCATTTGCATAAGTGGGGAGCCGCCATTTTTAAAACCCCGCTGGTTTGAACCCCGTGCAGCGCGGCTACACGGGGCACGAACTAGGTAGTTCGAACTAGGCTTCCTAGTTCGAACTACCTAGTTCGTGCCCCGTGTAGCCGCGCTGTACGGGGTTCGAGCCAGCGGGGTTTTAAAAATGGTGGCTCCCCGCTTATGCAAATGAAGCCCGGGAAATTCAAATCCCGGGCTTCATTTGCAAGTGCGGTATGCCTACATTACCCCGCTAGTTTGAACTAGTGGGGTAGTGTAGACATACCCATATGGAGTATACCTGTGCCTCCTATTAAATGGGGTGTACATTCCTAAGGTTCGCAGTGTGGTGTGGGAGTCCTTCTTTGAATGGAGGACTTCTTCTGTTTTGGCCACAAAAAGTTGGTTCCTGTCAAATGGGAGGTCTTCTACGTTGATCTGCAGCTCCCTTAGAACACCAGAAAATTGTAACCAGGAAGCTCTACAGATAGTTACAGAAGTTGCCATAGCCCTGGTCGCTGTGTCAGCCTCATCTATAGATGCCTGAAGGGCTTTTCATGATAAAGATTGCCGTTCTTTCATTATGGATTTGAGTTGAGGCCTCTTTTGCTCCAGGAGATCTTGCAGGAGCTCTTGTAGCCTAGAATAATTCTCATGGTTGTGATTAGCCAGGAGAGTGGTGTAATTTGATATTCTAAATTGAAGTGTGGCCGAGGAATAGACTTTTCTGCCAAAAAGAGGCTAGTGTTTACCAGAGTGCCTTTGATGGCTTCATAATGGCTTCATTGACTGGCAACTATTTTGGAAGCTGTTGCTGGTTGGAGTATCTTGAGTAATTTGTGTTAGTTTTCTTGCACTTCCTGCAGCGCAATATCCTGGGACTGAACTACCCATTTAAACAAGTCCAGAAACTGCTTCAGGTCATCTGCAGGTGAAGAGGACAATAAGGGAAAGACAGCCTCATCTGGAAAAGTGGAAGATTGTGGCACTGGGGAGGAACTGTCTGAATCAGAGTGAGATAAGTGGTCATCATCATCCATTGGCTTAGCCTGGATTGTTACAGAAGGTGAATGTGGAGGATGAGATGGTGAAGAATGTGCAGTGGTAGCCGGAGAATGTGTTATAGTATGTGCTGGTGTTGATACCACCCTTTTTGCGTCATCAGTGATGGTGCAAGGAACAGGAGTAGCATTGATTCCATGGCTCCCAAGCGGGCCACTGAGGTTGGAACTACTGTGGCAGATAAGGCCAGGGATGAAGAAACCAGGGACATTGTGGAGGGAAGGGTGGTAGTTGGTGCCGCGAGGAATGCCAGGAAGTAACTGAGCCAGTTGGCCAGGAGTGCTGCGAAGAGAACTTTCTCTCTTGTCTGGTGCTGTATCCAGTACTCAGTGAAGACGGTGTAGATGAATAAGATATATGTTATGCAAACTGTCAGTGCAAACTGGGTTGGAAGAATCTGGGAGAAAGCAGAGATGAAGAGGCGCTTGGCACCGGTGGAGACGGTGCACGCAGCTGTGGCACTTGGTGCCGGGTGTTGGCTGTTTTATGAGAAGCCTTCTTTGGCTCCAGTGCCAGGGTGTACTCTGGTTCTGACTGGCCGGAACCTGAATGGTGGCTCACTGCCAAGGTGTCTGTTGGCACCAGTGGTGGTGGCATGCTTGAGTTCATCGGTGCCGACTGAGGAGCGGTACCGGTTGGTGAGGAGGAGCTGGACTTCCTCTTCGGCTCCAACTCCGCTCTCTTCATCGGTGCCGTACAGCACTTCCGTGCGATGCTCGAGGTAGATGGGCAGCAAGAGATTTGGATGGTAAAGAGTGTGCTGGAGAGGCCCAGGCTGCACAGGAAACCCTTGAGGGCGATGAATTAGCCCTTTTTCACAGAGCTAATGACTCTGCGGGGTTGGTAGACAGATTCCAGTGGTTGGAGGGATTTCTCCCATAGGATGCTCTTCAGTCTCATTTCTCTATCCTTTCTGGCTCTGGCCATCATGTTCTGGCAATGTGGGCACTTCTGCACCATATGGGCTTTGCTGAGACACTTTATGCACAAAGTGTGCCCAACAGATGTAAGCTAATTTGAACTAACGCATCCAGACTAAAAACTAGTTCGAATTAGCGTTTTGCTAATTCGAACTAACATGTCCACATTAAGTGGACCCTGAACCGGGGTTAAGGATGGCCGGAAGCAGTGCCGGCAGGGCATCAGATGAGGACTTAGAGCGTGGAGCTGCTGCCTCAGGCTAGCCGAGGGCTGTGCTTAAAGGAACCCGACCCCCACCCCGGACAGACAGTTCTCAGGGGAACCCCGCTTGCAAAGCACTCCTGGCTTGGAGTGCCCTGAGTGCCCACATTGGGCACATCACAGCACTCGGCCATCAGACCGGCTGCACTTGCCGCAGGCTGCCATATGGGGAGAGGGGACAATTGGGGGGCTGCAGGAGCCCGCAGAGCAAGCCCAGTCCTCTCCATCGGGCTCGTACCCCATTCCTCCCTCACCTCCTTCCACTTACCCTTCCCTAGCCCCCCTTCCTGATGTACAAAATAAAGAAAACTAGAATCTTTCTTTATTGAACAAAACTCGGGAAGACTGGGAAGAGGAGGTGGGAGGGGGAAGAGAGAGGGTGGAAGAGGGGAGGGCAACTAAAATGATCAGAGGTTTGGAACAGGTCCCATATGAGGCTAAAGAGACTGGGGGGATAGGATAGAGGTCTAAAAAAGCATGAGTGGGGTGGCGAGGGTGCATAAAGAAAAGTTCTTCATTAGTTCCCATAATAGAAGGATTAGAGGACACCAAAGGAAAGGAATGGGTAGCAGGCTTCAAACGAGTAACAGAAAGTTGTTCTTCACAAAGCAAAGAGTCAACCTGTGGAACTCCTTGCTGCAGGAGGCTGTGAAGGCTACAACTAGAACAGAGTTTAAAGAGAAGTGAGATAAAATGATGGAGGCTGGGTCCATGGAGTGGTATTAGCCAGGGGGTAGGAGTGGTGTCCCTGCCCAAAGTTTGGAAGGCTGGAGAGGGATGGCATGAGACAAATGGCTTGTTCACTGCCTTCGGGCCATCCCCTCCAGAGTCCCTAGGGTTGGCCGCTGTTGGCAGACAGGCTACTGGGCTAGATGGACCTTTGGTCTGACCCAGTACGGCCATCGTAAGCTCAGGGCTCAGGGTCGGGGGTCTCAGTGGACCACCTTGATTTTCATGCACACCTGCTCCTGGGTGGCCAGGCTGGCAGCTCTCCTGCCCTAGACGGCCACTTTCCTGTGCCTAGTGTAGAGGTCGTGGACGAGGTCTATGATGTCCGCACTAGACCAGGTGGGTGCCCACCTCTTGCGGCCCGGGCAAGCTCCCGGGAGCCGCCAGCCTGGTCCCGGGAAGAGGGGGAGGACTGGGGGCATCGGGTGGGTGGCTCGAGCCATGCCAGGTGCAGGGTCTGCTAGCTGGGTGCTGGCAGGCTTGCACCTGGCACGGGCACTGTAGCCAGCCGTGCTACACACCCCTTAATTCGAACTAGTAAGTTCGAACTAGGCTTAATCCTCGTACAATGAGGTTTACCTAGTTCGAACTAAGCGCTCTGCTAGTTCGAATTAAGTTCGAACTAGCGGAGCGCTAGTGTAGCGCCTATCAAAGTTAATTCGAACTAACGTCCGTTAGTTCGAATTAACTTTGTAGTGTAGACATACCCCAAGACTCTGCATGAATCACATTTCTTAAACAGGTGTTTTGATGGAAGGACTTACAGTGATGAGAATCTCGGAAAAAAGCAGAGGGGAAAAAATGGGGAAGTGTTTTTGTTTGTTTGGGGTTTTTTTGGGGGGGGGTATTTTTAAAAGAACTAATGAACACTAACTATAAACTAACTAAAACTACTAATGAACTATAAACGAATTATACTATTTCTATTATTCCAATCAGATTGGAAAGCCCTGCTGTGACTCTGTCTTCTGCTGAGGATGGGAGAAAAGGAACTGAGGGGACCCGCGCCACACTCACAGCTAACAGATGAAAACAGCACGAGATGGCATCTATGTATGCGTGATGAGGGAAGGCACTGCTAAGCAAAAATCTCCAATTGTAGGTGCGAGGATGCACAGAGACCTGATTGGAGCACCCACAGGGACACCACTCGAAGGAGAACCTCAATATCACCTAATGACTGCAGCCAGGATTCCAGAGCTTGTTAATCAGTTAAAGAAACCCTATGAAATTAATCCTATTTGGGATAAACATACAATAAATCTACAATAAATACATAAACAGAGCAATAAATCTTGTCCTGGATTTCCAAAATCTAGTAGGCAGGTAGGAAAAATATGGCACATTTTTTAAGGTATTTCCATTAAAGTTATTAATAGCAGCAATACATATTAATGTCTCCTCTCACATTGGAACCACTAACTATACTTGTAGCAGAACCAATAGAAAAAAGACAACTATGTGGTAAACAGGACCCAGGAAGTCCTCTTGTCAGACTCTCCAACATTTTAAATAATGTATTATTTATCGCCTGGACACAGACTGAGCCAATATGTTTATTATTAGTATTTTCACAATAAGTTGCCACTGGGTTTCACTGTATTGATACACTTCTTCAGCCCAAGCTATGGGCAGGATCTACTCACACAAAACATAAGATACAAAGCTGGAAGGGAACTATAATGTCTCTTTGCTACAGACAATCTCACAGGTAGACTGCTCAAAAATGCAAGGACAGCTACTGCTTTTAATAGTTTCTCTTTAAATGTAGCACCATGTCCAAAAGAAAATACGAGGAGACACCTTCATAGAGAAGTGATTTTTTTCTTTTGAATTTATGCACCAAAATGCAGTATTTCCATGGAGAACACAAAACATCACTCTATAACAATGTGATTATATGGGCACTTTCTTTTTTGACATCTGTTTTGGAGAAATTGCCTGAATAAATTGTATTAGGCTGGAAAACATGCATAATAACACGTGTTGGAACAGTAAGGCAGCATGCTTATTTTCTCTATGTTCACCCATCATTAGGATGTTATTTCCACTCTTTCAACGGTTCTACCACATTCTTACCAATCTCAAATAGACAAGTCATACAATTCATTCATGCTAGAAAAAAATATAATTCTTATATTTCAGACATGACAATAAATCTCTGAAGGATGTGGTACAAACAGCAGCCTCAATGCAATGGCACTGAACAAGCTCAAAAGAGTCCTTCAATAAAAACAACTTTTTCAAGGCTTTCTTTTCTGTTGATATTTGAGTGTTTCTTTGCAGGGAATAGCACAATGCAGCCTTTTATTTTTACTGGCATGTTCACACCAGAAATAACTGAAAAACAGCAGATACTTGGTTGTTGTTTTTTTGCCAAATTAGCTTCGGATTTGCTTCATATTCAGATCCAGATATGATTCAGGCCAGACATTTGTTTCACAAAAAAGTGTGGAGGTAGTTTTTTTAAAAGATATGTTCATCTTTAGACACAAATTCATTCAAAGATTTCTCTGAAGTACTAAGCTAGAAAACGGAAAGCACATCCCATCCTGGAGAGATGACATGAGTTATTTGCATAGTTGCCACAAAAGTAATAATTACACTGATACACCGCGGGAACAATGGTAATTTCACAGTAGCTCATGTTGCTGTTATCACCCTATATCCTGATAGCTGTGAAATTAATTTGTGGCACCACTGTATGTGTCAGCCATAAGCTGTTCCCTAGGTAACATTATGCTACTATTCAGAAGGAATGTTTGGCAGTAAAATGGGCAGCAGCAAACTGATTATACAAGAAGAAAGCTTCTCTCTATATACAAATAACTTGGCAATCAGTGAAGATGAAGAAAAGGACTCTATTGCTTTCTAAGAAGGAGTTTATGCTATTAACTGACCATTATCCATTGACTGGAATAATTCAAATGTAAAACAAAAGTGAGCAAATTACCATATTGTATTTAGTGTCAAAGCTCCATTGTTTTAAAATGCAGCCAAGAAGCAGTACAAAAAATGCTGAACACTTCTTTTTCCCCCATCTAATCATTTTCCAAATTAACTATTAAATGACTATTTTGAGTATAAATTTTTTCCCTATATTTATTAGAATAAAAATCATATTTTAAGTGATAAAATACAGATGTGAGAGATCTTGTGGAGCCTCGTAGCACCCTCGCCCTTCTTGCTGAACAGTTGCAGGTGGGATCCAAACACTGAACCCCATTTGCCTTTAACTTGCTTGGACCAGCCAGAATCTAGACCCTCCCCCTTAGCTTTAGGCCTCTGTGTGTGCACTCTAGATGCTGACCTGGATATCAGACACCCCTCTTGGCAATGAACACCCCACAGCCCAATTTCCCTTTCCTTCAAACTAGTGCCATCTCTCCCAAGCCTCCTCCCCCATCCCAGAAGTGGGATTCTGGGAAATGTGAGAGCTTTCCAATGTTCTATTTTTCTCCTCGGGTACATGTGAGAGTAAAAGTCAACAGACACACAGACATTATAAAGGATTCCAAAACACCCTTGCCTTTTGCTTAAGTAACACAAGATATACATTGACCCATACAGAATACTGAACAGACCTCATTGACCCACACAAAATACTGAACAGACCTACCTGCTTTTCCCTGCCTCAGGTTCCTCACCACTCCTGAGCTTGAAGTTTTTTTACCTTAAAGAGAGTTCTCTGAGGTGACTAGAATCCTTCCCTTGTACCTCATTGTTTCCCGTCAGAATCATGGTCAAGTCACTTTCTTTGACCCTTGACTGGTCTTACAATTGAACTAGATCCCACCTGCTACAAAACTTGTCTTTTCTGTCTCCAGACAAAATCTTCCTGTCCCTGTCTCAGTGAATCTTTTAAATTTATATGTCCCCATACCAACACTCAATTTCTTTGTCCTCCTACTATGGATTTTCTATTCTCCCTCCCTATTGTAACTTACTTCTCTGTTCAGAATATCCTTAGCATACCCCCCTCCCAAGATGGTTCCACCTCAAAAAGAAACCACTGAAGATCTAACAATCCACCACTAGACTAGCAGAGATCTGTTATAGCCCCTGTCAGGAAATGGTGACCTTCCACATGCATGGGGTGACCATATGTCCCATTTTTAAAGGATCAGTCACATTTTTAGGGATGTATACAGGAGGGCTAACTGTTCTGTATTTTCTGTCTCTCCACTCTCATCAGTATTGGTAGATCCTACTGTTTGCCTGATCTTTGCTCGCCGTCCAACAGCTGTGAGTGGTGGGGGTCCAGTGACTGACAATGGGGTGGGTGTGCAAGCCTGGAGGTTGAGCAAAGCTGAAGTGTGTAATGCCCCCTGCTGGTCCATCAGTGCAGGCTCTGATGTGTGCCTCCTCTTGGCCAACAGGGCCCCCTCCATTTCCAGCCACTGCTGGCTGTTTGTTACAGTGGCTATAGAGGGCAGGCAGTTACGCATCACCTCGGTTGCCCACCCACTGGCTCCTTATTGGATATTGTCTCCTCCATATCCCCACACTGGTGGGATCATCCTTCTTTCATCACTGTGCAGAGAACCAATCCTTTGTAAAATCATTCAGCTCACCAACAACCTCACTGGCAGGCTCCTTCCCTCCTCCACTATTTCTGGCTGGACTGGAACCCAGGAAATGCTCAAGACCTTCTGTCCCAGAATACTGGCTAAGAAGAGCCAAGCCCTTCATGTCCCAAAGCCCTGCACAGCACTGGCATAGGGAAGCCTCTTCACCCCCAAGCTAAGCTCTGGAGTGCTGGGGAGGAAGCTATTTCCAACCTGTTTGTGCCCCAACCCTGCAGCTTCCACAGTAACTCCTTCCACACTGCCCCTGACCTAGGTTCTGTCTCCAGGCAGTGCATGGCTGCTCTGTCCCCTAAGCACCATTCCCTGTTGAACCACCTCTTTGGTGTGATTGGCTGAAGCCACTGTAGTCAGGTTCCCAGAGCCCTGGTGCACAATGCATTCTTAGGGCTTAACCTCACCCTGCTCACACTGTAGATAGGGGACAGGATATGACTGGGTTATGTCAGTTGTTAGCAACAGCTTGCAGATGTTAGCTGCTATTCTATGGGCAGAAAGGGACAAGCTGCTTTTAGGCACAGGAGAGCAGGGGAATAGGAGGAGTGAAGAGATGATCTCTGCAAAGATGCGAGTCAGGTCATCCCTATCCCCCATCCCATCCCCACCCCCTGTGGCTAGAAGCAGCTCTTATTCTTTCCCTCCTGCAAGGCTGCTGCTGGCCTTGCTCTGGTGTGAATCCTCACAGAAATTTGGGGAGTGGGCCTGAGACCCAATGTGTCCCCCCACATTTTGATGTAGCATTAGATAACAGGTAGAGTGGGTCCATCCCAGGGGGCTCAGACAGGTGTGGCGCACCGACAAGGAGGATAGGGTGTATGGAAGTGTGTGTGTGTGTGTGTGTGGGTGTGCGTGTGCGTGTGCGTGTGTGTGTGTGACTTAAAACTTAAAGATAAGAAGATAAATATAAAGACTCTGGCTATTCATTACTTTTTTTTAGAGGAGCTCAGTCAACTTGATGTTAATTTGAATGTTTGTACTGCATAGTTATGACTGATTGCCATTGAACTCGCTTGAATACAAGTAATTTTACCAGGTGTCCCATCTTCAGCATAAGGAAATACAGTCATGCTACACAGGCACATAGAGGCATTCATTCCTGGTACAACCATTTCATAATAATCAGAATTCATAAATTGTATAGATTCCCCAAATCATCACAACAAATCATTTTCTCAACAGAATTCTATTTTTTTCTGATATGGCACAGAAAAAAATTATACTTAGCACTCTTCATGAAGATAAGAAAGAAGATACACACCAAATATTCTGCCATACCCGAGTGTTACTCCTTTTTTGTCAAAAATCCATTATACCAACATCTATAGCTAAGAATTAGCAGAATAAAATACAGGACTATGTAGCACTTTAAAGACTAACAAGATGGTTTATTAGATGATGAGCTTTCGTGGGCCAGACCCACTTCCTCAGATCAAATAATGGAAGAAAATAGTCATAACCATATATACCAAAGGATACAATTTTAAAAAAATGAACACACATGAAAAGGACAAATCACATTACAGAACAGAAGGGGGATGTGGGGGGGGGGGGAAGGAAGGTGAATGCCAGTGAGTTAATGATATTAGAGGTGGGGAAGGGGAAATGTCTGTGAGTTAATAGTATTAGAGGTGATAATTGGGGAAGCTATCTTTGTAACGTGTAAGATAGCTGGGGTCTTTGTTAAGTCCCGTGCGGAGAGTGTCGAATTTTAGCATGAATGCCAGTTCAGAGGATTCCCTTCCTTTCAAGTGCAGATTTGAATGTCTTCTGAAGTAGGATGCAGGTTAGCAGGTCATTGAGACTGTGTCCTTTCTGGTTGAAATGACAAGCAATTGTTTTTTCTTTGTGATCCTGTCTAATGTCTATTTTATGGGCATTGATTCTACAGAAAACCCACTGACTCATACAGTTACCTACATGCTTCCAGCTCCCATCCAGCACACACCATACGATCCATCATCTATAGCCAAGCCCTTCGATACAACCGCATCTGCTCTAATCCCACAGACACAGACCAGAAACTTCAGGATCTCTATCAAGCATTTATAAAGCTCAACTACCCACCTGGAGAAATAAAAAAGCAAATTGAAAGAGCCAAACGAATACCTAGAAACCATCTACTACAAGACAGACCCAAGAAAACCAACAATAGAACACCACTTGTCATCACCTACAGCCCCCAACTTAAACCTGTCCAACACATTATCAATAGATTACAGCCTATACTGGAACAGGACACTAAATTCCAAGAAGCTCTGGGAGACAGACCCATAGTCTCCTATAGACAACCACCTAACCTCAAGATGATTCTTACCAACAACCACAGGACATGCCACACTAATACCAACCCTGGTACTTTCCCTTGCAACAAACCCCGCTGCCAGCTTTGTCCACATAGTCACTCTGCTGACACCATTATTGGGCCTAACCAAGTGAGTTACAAGATCAAGAATACATATTCCTGTGCCTCCAGAAATATAATCTATGCTATCATGTGCCGAAAGTGTCCGTCTGCTATGTACATTGGACAAACGTCTCAGACCCTTCGCCAAAGAATCAATGCCCACAAAACAGACATTAGACAGGATCACAAAGAAAAAACAGTTGCTTGTCATTTCAACCAGAAAGGACACAGTCTCAATGACCTGCTAACCTGCATCCTACTTCAGAATACATTCAAATCTGCACTTGAAAGGAAGGGAATCCTCTGAACTGGCATTCATGCTAAAATTCGACACTCTCCGCACGGGACTTAACAAAGACCCCAGCTATCTTACACGTTACAAAGATAGCTTCCCCAATTATCACCTCTAATACTATTAACTCACAGACATTTCCCTTTCCCCACCTCTAATATCATTAACTCACTGGCATTCACCTTCCTTCTCCCCCCCCCCCCCCCCCCCCCCCACATCCCCCTTCTGTTCTGTAATGTGATTTGTCCTTTTCATGTGTGTTCATTTTTTTAAAATTGTATCCTTTGGTATATATGGTTGTGACTATTTTCTTCCATTATTTGATCTGAGGAAGTGGGTCTGGCCCACGAAAGCTCATCATCTAATAAACCATCTTGTTAGTCTTTAAAGAGCTACATAGTCCTGTATTTTGTTTCAGCTACACCAGACTAACACGGCTACATCTCTATCACTAATTAGCAGAATAGTCCATCTAGTAATATCTCCTATCTCCAACACTTTAGTAGTAGATTAAAAACCCATAATACACCTAATAGAAATTTGTTACCAACCAGAGTAGCAAATGGAGATACAGAGTAAACAGTATTCACCAATCTATGAGATGTGAAGTATTTTTTCAAGCACTATCTTTTACCAAAATGGATAAACATTAACACCAGATAATGAACTCCTCAATTAAATCCAAACATACATTTTAGTATATGGGAAAGGAGGAAAAAAATCAGGATTTATTATTCCATCTTCAGAATCTCTAGGAGCTACATAATAGGAAATACTGCTCATCATTAGGTGATATCTGATTGTTTATATAGCACGGTGCATGTGCAGATTGCATTACTGACATAAGAGACAACATCCCAACCCCCAAAACATTAGAAAATGAAAGTCCAATCTTGTAAGTTGTTGAGCACCTTTGTTGGAAATGCCTATTGCCCTTGCTGTCCAAAAGATAAAGAGGAGAGGAAGAGGGTGCTAAAGACATCATCAAGCTTCCAGCACCTTGCAGGACTGTTCCCTTTACAAATGCAATAAACTTGACTAGAAACAGTAAAAGTGACAGTAACAGTGATATGTGTTGAGGAAACAAAAATAAGATCAAAGGATTAGTTAGCAGGTGCGTTTGTGTCTCCAAAGGCACTTTGTTTTTAAAGCCACCTTGAGTTCAACTGTGTGCTTATAGGTAGTAACAGTGTGTTACAAAAACCATCAGCAAAGCACAGATTTAAAAAACAACAACATATCCCTAAGTAGAATCTATGTAAGGGGAGTCAGTGGTGGGAACAAAATGCTTGGTTAGTAACAGGAATACCAAATTGAAATAAACTTTTCTATCTTCTGTTGGGTATCATACAGCTGAATTTGTGAGGCAGTGTGATAAAGAAAGAGTAGGTACTATTATTCATGTCGAGTTAGGACACATTTTATTTCTCTTTAACCTAGAGCTTGCCTCTCTAAAGCCTATGAAGCTCAGGCTATGTTTATATCTGTCCGTGAGGAAGCTGTTGATACAACAGCAGCATTTCTTATACATACAGATTCAGTGAGGTTTTGCTCCAGAGAAAAAGCAACATCTCAATGTCAGTGCCAGTCATCAAAGCAAAGCAAGGTGGTGAGAAGACACTCTGATCCACTATATCTAGGGATGAGCATGTTTTGTCACTCTGCAGTTTTGATCTTTATCTCTGACTGATCTTCCTTTTGTGATTGTTACCACAAGATATTGCCCCAAGAACCCTGACAGACAATGTTCAAATATGCTTTTTCAATCCAAAACAAAGCTTTCAGATCTTTAAAAGCATCCCTGGTGATCTTAAATCAGCTTTCAGAGTCCCAGAAGGGGATAATCTAATATTTTTCATTAAATACAGGCACATGCCATACTAAAATTCTCTCATTGCTCAGAGGGGAACCATGATCACCCCATAATGAATTATTTATCCACAAGGCAATCAGATCATTGACTGCTACACCGAGGAACTGCACCTGCACCCACTGCCAAGTCTATGCCTGTCCCCATTCTCCCAACAGTCACAAGCATATCTTCTTTACCCATTTCCCCATATCTTCTTTACCAATTAATCATGTGACCTATTTTTGGCAATGCTCCTTGGGCTCCTTAAATCCACATATCTACATAATATCTATAGGCAAACTTGCTGCATTAACTAGATGGGCTACCTGAGCCTATCTGGTTACATTGCTGGTGGTCTTGCTGATGCTAAGTAACCTCCATAAGAATTATTACCTATTAATATTTTGTCTGCAAGTTTCCCGCTGTGCTAGTCTTTTTATAGACTCTTTATCATCCTCATTTTGCAGTCATTGGTTAGTTTCTTCTATCTACATGACATGGCTCAGAGATTATGGGCCCGGCTTTTTATTTAGCTGGCATCTTCTTAATTCCTGTATATGCACCAGACCCTCTTTTTTTTTCTCTTTAGATGTATGTGCTAAAACAATACATACAGCAGCTGGAACCTCACTGGCAATCTCAGAAAAGAGATGAAGGATTAATTTTATATAGGCCCTCAAATATTCTTAATAGTCCGTAGTATGCGTCTTTCAAGTCAAAGCATAGCAGCAAACAGTGTGCAGAGTTTATAAAGCCACTCCCCACTCTGTATTTCCTTTGTTGAGAGGTGATTTTACTTTCTGGCAAGTGCAAAATCCAACAGAAAAAGAATACATTAAAAAGGAGGAGGAGATGTGCCTAACCACCAATGGCAAGATTCTTCAGTTTGACCCAGCAGGGTAATTTTGGAAGTCAAATTAGTTACAAGTGAAAAAGTGCTTCATTACCCTGTCTTCCCTGGATCTCTCCTACCTGGCCAATGGTTGACTGATTTATGCTGCTGAAGTGCAAGGATCAAACATCTTCACAATCCTCAGAAATGAACACAAAGAAAAAGCAAAAACCCAAAGAAAAAGCATTATATTATCTTCATATTTTGCCTCATTACTATTTCTAGGATCTGCAAAATTCTCTTTTAAAAAAATGGATGGATACCTGTATCATCCTACATGATTGTTGCTTCCAGATGAAAACAGTTTCACAAAAATAAGTTGTGGGGGCGGTGGACAAAGTGTACACTGAAAATACTAGAAAATAGTATTTAAGAACCAATTTTTTATGACATGGTAGCAGTGGCATAGCCAAGATGGGACAAGTGGGTGGGACCTGACTTCAGGTGGGTGAGTAATGTTGAGGCCACCTCTCTCCCTTCTCTAGCTGGCCATGGGGAAAGGAGCAATGTAGCTATAAAAGTGGTCCTCATCCAGCACTCTGGGCTTTCCCTGCTCTGCCCGAGGGCTACTCCTGATGAGGAGGGAAACTGGGGGCTTGCCCTACTACTACCCTGCCTGGTGCGCCCAGTGGGGAGCAGAATTGCGTCATGGGGGCTTGCCCTCTTATGTCCCCCAATCTTGGTGCTTTGAGAAGGGTCAGAACATGGGGTCTTGCCCCATTGTGACTGGTGCACCCAGTGGTGAACAGAGTTGGGACTTGCCCTGCTCTGCCTACCTAGCCCACTGCTCCCAGCGGGGAGCAAAGATTGGGATCAGGAGCTTACCCTACTTTGGCCACCTGCTGCTCCCAGCAGGGACTGGGTTTGGTGCACCATGGGCTTTCTGCACTCTGGCTGCCTACTGCTCCTGGTACGGAGTGGGGTCCGGGCACCTCGGATTTGCTGTGCTCTGGTTACTTCTTGCTTCTGAATAGGAGCAGGGTCTGGGTGCCAGGGCTCGCCTTGCTCCAGGCAGCTTCCCGCTGCTCCGTTGTTACCCCAAATTTCACTGGAGACCACCCCAGGGTTACACCCATATGGATTTATTAAGGAATTAACAATCCATTACAGGGTTAAACTCAAGGGGATTGAGCTGTCATTGAATGTCACTATAGGGTTAAACTGAAGGGGATTGAGCTATCTCATCCACACAAACACAAACTTTCAAATCATTAGACCATTCACACACATATTCATTCATGCCCTCAGGCACTTACACAGGCAAAAGGCTGCAGAGCAAGTCAAGGCATATTGACTCTGGAGGTTTGCCTCTAGCCATGGATCCTGGCTGGGGAGTTGATCAGAAAGAGGGCTTCTGCCATGTGCCCTCTCCTTTCATAAGAGCTGGGCAGCTCCTGTCACTCACACAGGGGTTCTACCTCCAAGTCAGTTGAGGAACATGCCCAGACCTCCCTCAGTTCAGGTCCTTTGTTTGCTTAGAACTGTTCTCTCTTTAATTAGTCACCACCTGGCTCCTGGCTATTTCCCTCACCCCAAATACGCTCCACTCACACACACATTCTTATTACAGGGGGAATGCCGCTTAGAACAAGTTACAAGCTAAGTGGTTGAGAGTTACAAAGATTACAAAGTTGCAAGGCTCAACAGTCAGCAGGTTTGTGGTAGGTTTCTGAACTTATAAAACAAGGTGGCTAAGAGTTACCAAGTTGCAAAGCTCAACAAGGTAGGCTGAGCAAGGTAGCTGAAAGTTACAAAGAAGCAATTACAAACTTCAAAGCTCAATGGTTACAAAGATACCTTCCAAAGCACGGCAACTGACAGAGAACAATTTCTATCTACAAATCATCTGTAATAAAGTGACTTAGAAGACAACTGCCTCCCTTACACAGTGTTCACAGCAATGCAGTCAACAGCAGGTTTTGTCATTCTCTAAGGGTATGTCTACACTACAAAGTTAATTCGAACTAACGGACGTTAGTTTGAATTAACTTTGATAGGCGCTACACTAGCGCTCCGCTAGTTCGAACTTAATTCGAACTAGCGGAGCACTTAGTTCGAACTAGGTAAACCTCATTCCATGAGGACTAAGCCTAGTTCGAACTTACTAGTTCGAATTAAGGGCTGTGTAGCCCCTTAATTCGAACTAGTGGGAGGCTAGCCCTTAATTCGAACTAGTGGGAGGCTAGGCCACTCTGGGCACCACCAGGGAAACTCATATGCCCCCCTCCCGGCCCCGGAGCCCTTAAAGGGGCATGGGCTGGCTACGGTGCCCGTGCAAGGTGCAAGCCTGCTAGCACCCAGCCAGCAGACCCTGCACCTGGCACGGCTCGAGCCAGCCACCCGATGCCCCCCAGCCCTCCGCCTCTTCCCGGGACCAGGCTGGCGGCTCTCGGGAGCCTGCCCAGGACCTCAAGAGGCGGGCACCCGCCTGGTCTAGTGCAGACATCGTGGACCTCGTCCACGACCTCCACACTAGACATAGGAAAGTGGCCGTCTAGGGCAGGAGAGCTGCCAGCCTGGCCACCCAGGAGCAGGTTTGCATGAAAATCAAGGTGGTCCACTGAGACCCCCGACCCTGAGCCCTGAGCTTACAATGGCCGTACTGGGTCAGACCAAAGGTCCATCTACTCCAGTAGCCTGTCTGCCGACAGCAGCCAACCCTAGATACCCTGGATGGGATGGACCAAAGACAGTGACCAAGCCATTTGTCTCGTGCCATCCCCTCCAGCCTTCCACAAATTTTGGGCAGGGACACCATTCCTACCCCCTGGCTAATAGCACTCCATGGACCCAACCTCCTTGAATTGATCTAACTTCTCTTTAAACTCTGTTCTAGTTCTAGCCTTCACAGCCATCTGCAGCAAGGAGTTCCACAGGTTGACTCTTTGCTTTGTGAAGAATAACTTTCTGATACTAGTTTGAAGACTGCTACCCGTTCCTTTCCTTTGGTGTCTTCTAGTCCTTCTATTATGGGAACTAATGGAGAACTTTTCTTTATGCACCCACTCCACACCACTCATACTTTTAGAGACCTCTATCATATCCCCCCTCGGTCTCCTCTTCTCTAAGCTGAAAAGTCCCAGTCTCTTTAGCCTCTCTTCATATGGGACCTGTTCCAAACTCCTGATCATTTTAGTTGCCCTCCTGTCTCCCAGCCTCTCTCTTCCCCTCTCCCACCTCCTTTTACCAGTCTCCCCCAGTTTTGTTCAATAAAGAGAGATTCTATTTTTGAACACACGTGTTCTTTATTTTGTACATCAGGAAGTGGGGCTAGGGAGGGGGTAAGTGGAAGGAGGTGAGGGAGTGTCACATTACCAAATTGGAGGGAAGCAGCCAGATCGCTGCTGCACCCCTAGGTGGGGGTGTTGGCCCCAGAAATTGGTATAAAAGGGAGCCATGTGGGGTATTGAATGGGAGCTTGTTGTTTGCTGATCCTGTGTACGCTCTTTATGTGAGTGTATAATGTCTGTGTGAGTAGATAGGAATCTGTAATCTGTGTGGAAGCTGAATATTTCTCTGAATGTGGTTAAGCATTGCTATGGACAGGCTGAGTAGTGAAGCCCTGTGGAACAATGGCACTTGATGGCCCAAGGACACACCTAAAGCAGGAGGGCGGAGACCCAAGAGCTGCCAGCAGAGAGAGGCTGAGGACCAGGTGACCGGCTGAGACCAGAAGAGGCCAGGAAGGGGGTATAAAGAGGCCATGTGGTCGATGCCATTTTGTTCTCAGCTCAGCACTTCATCCCAGAGGCAGCATTGCAGGGATCGAAGAGCCCGGAAGACTGTGAACCCATCCTTATGATAGGATGTGCAATAAGAACTCATAAACCAGCAGCTGTAACATCTCTGCTAGAGCCTGCATCGAGGACTGGGAGATTCGGTGCATGTAACGTACTGTACTTTAATAACCTTACTCTCATGCTTTTCTTTATTGTAATAATAAACCTTTCGATATAGATTCTAAAGGATTGGCCCAGCGTGATTTGTGGGTGAGGTCCAGAGGGTAAATTGACCAGGGATCTGTGGCTGGTTTCTTGGAACTGGACAGAACTTGTTCGGGGTAGGTGGGATTGGGTGCTAGGACCCCCCCACCTGTGTATAGGCCCGGGGCCATCTGGGGCACGGATATTGCTGGGGTGTCGGAGGGGTTTTGCTCGTGAGGCTTCAGGCAGGCAGCTGAAGCGCTCTGTGGGACTGGTTTGTGGCCTGTTTGGAGAGGTCACCAGTCTGGGGGCTGTAAGGAGCCCCGGATTTGAGCAATTCGCCCTGAGCGGGCGCCCTCAGCTGTGCCCAGACACGGCCCGGTCCGTCACAGGGAGGAATGGGGTACGAGCCCCCGATGGGGAGGACTGGGCTGGCTCTGCGGGCTGCTCAGGGTGGAAGTTCTCCTGCAGCCCCCCGATTGTCCCTTCCCGCTGGATGGCAGCCTGCGGCAAGTGCAGCCGGTCTGATGGCCGAGTGCTGTGATGTGCCCAGTGTGGGTACTCCGGGCACTCCAAGACAGGACTGCTTTGCAAGCGGGGCACCCCTGAGAACTGTCTGTCCGGGGTGGAGGTCGGGTCCCTTTAAGCACAGCCCTCGGCTAGCCTGAGACAGCAGCTCCATGCTCTAAGTCCTACTCTGATGCCCTGCCGGCACTGCTTCCGGCCATCCTTAACCTCTGTTCAGGGTCCACTCAATGTGGACATGCTAGTTCAAATTAGCAAAAAGCTAATTCGAACTAGATTTAGGTCTAGCTGCGCTAATTCGAATTAGCTTAGTTAGTTCGAATTAGTGCTGTAGTGTAGACATACCCTAAGTCCTGTGTCAGCAGGACCTTACAGTTTAATGCCTTTACAGAAAATGTATGTGTAAATCAGGTAACAGCTTGGGCAGACTCTTTATGCAATACCCTTGGGGAGTGAAATCTGGGTGCCGGGGCTTGCCATGTTCCAGTCACCTGCTGCTCTTGGCTGGGAGCAGGGTCTGGGTGCTCCAACTGCATAGCAGGAATGGGGACTTACAAGCCTCCAACTCTACTCCCAGGCAAGAATTCTAAGTGAGCAGTGCTGGGCTAGCCCCCAATTCCATTCTCCAGGCCCAGTTGGAGCACCTAGCAGAGACAGCCAAGTTCCCATGTCCAGGTGGGAGCAGAGTCAGGACTGAAAGTGGGTGACCTAGGACCCTAAAGGGGTTGGCCACAACCTAGTCAGGTCCACTTGTGGCTACACCCTTGTACCGTAGCATATCATCCACATGCAGGTTTGTTAAAGTCTCTGGAGAAAACAGTTACTTAAAATTACAGTATGAAATCCTTGACATAAAATGAAATAAAAAAAATTACATAAAGTACAATTATCTCATTTATGCAACTGAGGTTTTTAGCCTATATATGAAGTCTTTAAATTCTAACTGCAGATTCAATGCTTTATGTAGGAAGGCAAAACATTTCCTGCTGTGCTCAACTTACTGAAACATACAGAAAAACAGCATTTCTGTGTGACTTCTCTCCTTTACTACTTTGTAATTGGACCAAACTACAGGGCTGTGTCTAGACTTCATCCCTTTTCCGTAAAAGGGATGCAAATTAGACACATCGCAATTGCAAATGAAGCGGGGATTTAAATCCCCCCCGCTTCATTTGCATAAAAATGGCTGCCACTTTTTTCCGGCTCGGAGCTTTGCCGGAAAAAAGCGCCAGTCTAGACGCAGATCTTTCAGAAAATAAAGCCTTTTCTGAAAGATCCCTTATTCCTCTGAAGGCTTTATTTTCCGAAAGATCTGCGTCTAGACTGGCGCTTTTTTCCAGCAAAGCTCCGAGCTGGAAAAAAGCGGCAGCCATTTTTATGCAAATGAAGCGGGGGGGAATTTAAATCCCCGCTTCATTTGCAATTGCGATGTGTCTAATTTGTATCCCTTTTACGGAAAAGGGATGCAGTCTAGACACAGCCTAGGAATGATGCTTCTTTGTAACATAACATTGAGTTACCATGATAATCTTATGGTTTCATTCTCCCAGCATAAGGGCATCTGGAATTACTGTTTTAGATCAAGGATAAAAAGAGTATGACAGAAATAGAGCATTGATCAGAAGTCTGATTTCAAAACTGTTCATGATTATAGATTTTTTTTTAATAAAAAGAAAAAAAATCACATTTCTTTATATTGCTGTATTTATGGTAGATGGAATATGTAGCAGCACTTATAGAAAAGGTTGTTTATTCCTTTCCATTCTTACAGCAAGAATCTCACTTTCCCTATGGTGTCCAAGTAAAAGAGCCACAGGACATAAGTTAGATGACAGAATAGCCTCAGTGAGGCAACTACTCTCCCTTCTGCACACCTGGGCTGGGATTGGACAGGAAGAAACAGGGATGAGGTAGTGACATGATTCTGACCCCATCCTTATGAACAAGCAAAGCACAGATGTATGGGGCAAAATCCATGCCAGGTAAAGAGCAGGCAAAGTTTACTTGTTCCTGAAGCAAAGATGGGGAAAAGAGGGACCAGATTGTAACTGACTGTATGTCTATACTACAAAATAAGGTGCATTCTTAACTCCAGTGAACTAACCAAAATTACGCTAACCCAGGTTAAATAGCAATGAAGATATCATGACTTGGCTTTTAACACAGGTTAGCAGCTTAAGTTAAAGCTTATATGGGTATATCTATAGTGAAGCTGAAAGCAAGCTTCACAGTCCAGATAGAGAAAATTGTGCTAGCAGGGATAATAAAAATAGCTATGTGGACACTCCAGCGAAACCAGAGCTAGGAGTAGGACCAAGGAATAGGGTGGGGCTGAGCTTGGGTAGCTAGCCCAAGCCTTTGTCCATGCTGCACCATACAGCAACAGCTATTTTTAGGACACTAGTGACTTGAGCACACAAGCACAAGAAATCTACCTTACCTAGGAGTCTTGCTCCCAGCTATACTATCGACATACCCTTAAGGACAGCCACAGGGCTGAAATGGAGTAGCTTGCCAGACTTAAAAGCCAACTTGTAATGTCCTTAGAGGATATTTTAATCTGAGTAAACTAACAAGTTAGTTAAACTGTCCCCTCCTTTCCTGTGCCTGCCTCCTTCATTTTATAACATACAAGACTGTGGACTGAATGATGCAGTGGTTATGGATCACAGACCAATACATTACACAACCCTGCCTCATTCACTGCATAACTGGCACCACCAACTGAGGCAGCAGTCCTGTAGAAAGACAAGCATATGCTTATGTGATAAAGAACTATTATAATGCATACTCACAAGAGGTCAGAGTTAAGAATGCACTGACAGTTTGTAATGTATGCTTTGGGTTGGAACAGAATGGGACAATTGTAGAGACATTGTAAGAGAAATAAAAAGAATGGTAGAGGATTTAAGTAGAGGATAAAATCTTCTTGGGGAGTTCCTATTCTTGCCCAACAGAGGAGGAGAAATTTACTATGTTGTCATTCAAGAGATCTCCCTCTCTCCCCACTGCTGTCTCACACCCTGGGATAGCACTAGGTCTGGAGGAGTGTATATATTGCACTCAGTTAAAATGTATTAGCCTGTGTTCTACCATGTGCTTCCCCAACAGCCCTCAAGGAATGTCTGCAGGGTCAGCAAGAATGCCTTCAGCAACACCAACTGACACAGAGGCCCTCTGCACAATTCCCCCAGAAGCAGGCTGTGACTTAATAGCCACAATATAGTCTTCCATAAGAGATAATAATAATATCCCATAGGGAGAAGACTGAGTGCAATATCTTTTAAAATTATATAATTGTTTAATTTTTAATGTTTCCTTGCTAATTCCCTAATCTTAGGAAAGAGTGCAATTCCCATCTCAATTAATTATGTCAGAGGGGAGGCCACAAAAGGCAGCACTTATTTAAAGATGGAAGAGAGTCTAGAAATCATTACCAGCTGCTACCTTAGTTGATTTGCAGCTGGAGAAGTCAGGTGGGGTTACTCCCACAATAACTCAGACATCAAAGCCAGCCACCAGCAGAGTATTAAGTCCTGTGTTTCTGGGGAGATCTGTAGACTGCTTGGTTATATGCTGTTAAACCTGCTTGCTCTTCATGAGAAAAATCAGATTACTTCATAGCTTTATATGCTTATATATGGGAAGAAATAAGCCCATTTTTTTCTGAATGGACCTAGAGAACTGCAAAATATTATTTTATACATTTTAATGCTTCTAAAATAAAACTCATTCATATAAATATTAGCAAGCTGTTCACCTTATCTTAACAGTATTATATTTGAAACTCTTTGGGACATTTTTTATGCATTTACAAGCTCTCCTTCAGCATTCAGTTACTAGTTATAAGAGGAAGTTACTCATCCTGTGCAGTAATGACGTTTCTTCGAGGTGTATGTCCCCATAGGTGCTCCACTTCAGGTGTCAGGCCCCGTCCCGGTGCCGCAGGTCGGAGAGTTGTTAGCCATGGTTCGGCCAGCCCGCGCACGCGCGGGACACATGTTGTTCGCGTGCTTCTGAGCATGTGCAGGATCCGGCTCCCACCAGTTCCTCCTAATCAGATCATTCCTGAAAAACACAAGAGGAAACTCCGAAGAGGGGAGGAGGGTGGGTCATGGAGACATACACTTCAAAGAAACATCGTTATTTCACGGGGTGAGTAACTTCCTCTTCTTCTTCGGGTAGTGTCCCTGTAGGTGCTCCACTTCAGGTGAATTCAGAGCAGTAGCTGTGTGTATGGAGGTGGGATTGCGGTTACTGCTTTTTTGCTGTGGATAGTACAGCGGAGGCTACTGCAGAGTCTTGAGCGATTGCATCGATAGCATAATGCTTAGCAAATGTCATGTCTGATGACCACTTGGCTGTATGACGAATGTCCTGCATTGGAATGCCCTTGAGGAACGCAAGCGATGTTGCTGTTGCTCTGGTCGAGTGGGCCATGAGTGAGCTCGGAGGCAGTTTGTTTCTCAAATTATAGCGCTTTGTGATGCAATTCACAATTAAGTTGGAAATGCGTTGCGACAACAGTGGTTGTCCCTTTGTTCTTTCATCAGAAAACAAGAGGAGGCGTTGCGTGTGTCGGAATGGACGAGTCCTTTCTAAGTAAAAAGCCAACACCCTGCGGACATTGAGTGTGTGCAAGTGGGCCTCGTGGGATGAGCTTGATCGAGGGTAATCTTCTCCAATACTTTTGGTATAAGCGGAATAGGGGGAAAGGCAAAGAGAAGGTGATAACTCCAGTTCAGAAGGAATGCATCCCCGACGGATACTGGTCCCACACCCATTCTGGAACAATATTGTGGGGAACAAAATACTTTTTGTCAAATTTCTTATGGGTAGGCTGCACGGATGCGGGCATCTGCCAGATGTCATCGGCGATCTCTAAAATTGCCTCATTGAAGGACAAGGCCATTTTGGCTTTCTGGGACCGGTGTAGATTCTTGAGGAGGCGATGCTGTTTTTGTTGGATTTCAGTAAGATGTAGATCCTGTGATTCTGCCACCCTCTTGAAGAGGTCATGAAACTGACGGATATTGTCAGTGTGGGAAGAATCATCCAGGAAAACCCCATCGTCGGGTGATGACGAGGACATGTCTGTTGGGGAACCAGCTTGTGGTTGGGACTGTTCCATAATTGGTCCTTTTGGTGGTTGTGGTTGGGCTGGAGTCATCAGAACATCTCCCGATGGCGTGAGTGGACGCACTGGATCAGGTGGTGGTGTTGGCAGTCTGGATCCACTGTGGGATTGGGAGTAATAATGGAGTGGGGACCTGGAGGATGAATGTCCCGATGAGAAGCGCTGATGGTAGTGGCACTGATGGTAGCACTCGTGGTAGTGATGTCTGGAAGAGTATCTTGGTGAATACGATCTTCTGTATTCGTAACAGTGTCTAGAATAAGATGATCTCGTAAGTGATCTGGGTGAACAAGATCGATGAGAGGCATAGGACAGTGATCGTGAATCCCTATGGTATCTATGCGGTGATATTGAGTACCGCGGTGAGTGTCTGCAATGGGAGACGGTAGTAATGCGGGGTTCTTGGTGTAATGGCACGGAAAAGACTGAAGCTGGAGACTGCAGTTGGGTAAGCATTTTCAGTGGTTCTGGGCTAGGTGATGGTGTTCTTATGTGCCTTGACTTTCCTGTAGCCTTTCTGCACACCGGGGAAGGACTTGTGCTCTGACAAGAGATACTCAGCACCGATATGCTGTTAGCGAATGGAGTGGAAGATCCGCTACGCGAATGTGCCGGTGGTGATGGAGTTGCTCGATATGAAGGGTGTTCTTTGAGTACGCTTGCTGATGGAGCTGCTGGTGCTGCAGATGTAGAAGAGGGAGACAGCGCCGCTAGTGCCGCAGAAGCAGACAGTGCAGTAGGACCATGCGGTGCCGTCGGCGCCGATATGAGTGGGAGAGCCGGAGTCAGCATTTGTGGTGCCGCAGGTGCTGGTACCTGTGCTGATGGTGCCAAGGCAGCCGATGTCAGTGCCATAGTGGCACTGATCTCATATGGGCACTGATCTCAGTGCGTTTGGAACAGGTCTGGGAACCGGCACCTGTGGCTTGTGTTTCACTGGAGCTGGGGCCGAGTCAGGTCTTAGAGATATGGCCACGAAGCCCATTCCCTGTGGCGGGAAGGGCTAGGGTCCAAAGAACACCGGCTCATCTTGTGCTGCTTCCCGTGCCTGGATGGCCGTGTGCCAGAGGTCCCTGGTCTGTTATCAATGCTCTGGCACAAAGTAGAGGAGCGAGAAGGTGATTTTGTACCTCGTAGTGGAGCCACGGGTGGTGGCGCATCCAGCTTGTCCTGTTGAGGGGGCTGGAGAGCCTTGTTGAACAGGAGTAGCTTTAGGCACATTTCGCGGTCGTGCCTGGCACAGGCCGTTAACTTTGCACAGTGTGGGCATTTTTGGGGTATATGCCCCTCTCTCAGACATTTTATGCACATGGAGTGCCCGTTGGATGCCGGCATTGTGTCACGGCACTGAGTGCACTTTTTAAACCCGGGGGACCCCAGCATTTCTGACAGAATTTTTTTTTTAACTGGAATACGGAACAATAACTGTAACTAACTAACTAATAACTAACTAACTAACTAATGGCTAACTACAAGTTTTAATGAATTTTCTTTTCTGACAGGAGGAGAGACAGTTCGCTCCGCCTGCCACCCATGGACGGTTAGGAGGAACTGGCAGGAGCCGGATCCTGCGCATGCTCAGAAACACGCAAACAACACATGCCCTGCATGTGCATGGGCCAGCTAAACTATGGCTAACAACTCTCCGACCTGTGGCACCAGGACGGGGCCCGACACTTAAAGAGGAGCACCTACGGGGACACTACCCGAAGGAGAAACATGTTATCTCCTATGGCAGGTTTTTTTGGGGTTTTTTAAGAAAGAATAAAACAACTTACCTTTTTGTGTTATTAAAACAACAAGAGTCCTAATAACTTTAAACTGATGAAAACAATGATTTTCAGTACTATCAAATATAACAGAGGATCTATGCAAATATTTTACTTGAATAGGTCAGAACTCATTAGCTACAAGCTGGGGCCAAAATGGTTTTTAAAACTTGCTATTTAATAAAGTTAGGCTCTTTAAATTTAGGCACAACATAACAGTTGTTTAATTTTCAAAGTTGCTGAACTGCTGTATCTGTAGCTTGCCATTGACTGACATGAGATGTGTGTGTGTGTGCACATTTGAGGGAGAATTCTAGATCTACAGATGTAGTTACTACAGCTGGTCAGGAATTTTCCATCAAAATGATTTTCAATAGAAAATGCATCTACTGAAAACTTTCTATCTTTGAGACACGACTGACTTCCTGAGGAAGCTAAAGAACATCAGTAATCTTCCTGAAAACACCAGCCTGGCCACCATGGACATAGAAGCTCTTTATGCCAACATTCCGCATGAAGACGGATTACAGGCTCTCAGGAACATCATCCCTGATGACACCACTGCACACCTGAGAGCACAAGAATGGTGATATGCCAACAGTGGCCAATATCAGATGCCCCAGAGGGAGGGAACACAATGTGATCCCTCCCGTCAACTACCTCCAGAGAAACAGAGGCTAGGGAGCTGGTTACAGACCTCTGAGACTTTGTCTTCACCTACAACTACTTCTGATTTGGAGACAATTTATATCTTCAAGTCAGCGGCACAGCCATAGGCACCTGCATAGCCCCACAATATGCCAATGTCTTTATGGCTGACCTTGAACATTTCATCAGCTCTCGCTCCCTAGCATACTTACTCTACTTATGCTACACTGATGACATCTTCATCATATGGACCCATGGGAAAGAGATACTTGAAGAATTTCACAGGGATTTCATCAACTTTCACCCCACCATCAACCTCTGCCTGGATCAGTCCACACAAGAGATTCACTTCCTTGACACTACAATACAATTACATGACGGATACATTTCCACCACCTTATATTGGAAACCTACCGATCGCTACACTTACCTTCATGCTTCTAGATTCCATCCTAGACATCTTCTCAATCTATTGTTTACAGCCAAACCCTAAGATACAACTGGATTTGCTCCTATCCCACAGACAGAGATAAACTCCTAGAGGATCTATATAGAGCATTCTTAAAACTGAAATACCCACCCAGAGAAGTGAAAAAACAGATCAACAGAGCCAGAAGAGTACCTAGACATGAACTACTTCAAGACAGGCCAAGATGAGAAAACAACAGAATTCCATTTGTCATCACCTATAGCCCACAACTTAAACCCCTCCAACGCATTATCAACAATCTACAACCTATCCTGGAAAATGACCCCTTAGTCTCACAGGCTTGGGAGAAAGGCCAGTCCTTCCCTACAGACAACTCCTTAACCTCACACAAATTCTTTCCAGTAACCACACAACGCTCCTCCATCATAATAATCCAGGAACCTACCCCTGCAATAAGCCCCGATGCCACGTCTGTCTTCACATCCACACAAGCGATTTCATCACCAGATCCAACCACATCAGCCACTACATCAGGGGCTCATTTAACTGCACATCCACTAATGTGATCTGTGCCATCAAATGTCAGCAATGCCCCACTGACATATATATTGGCCAAACTAGACAGTTTCTACAGGAAGGAATTAATGAACACAAATCAGATATTTGAAAAGGCAACACACAGAAACTTGCTGGAGAACACCTTAACTTGCCCAGGCACTCTTTAATGGATTTCAATGTCACCGTGTTGTTTCAGGCCAATTCTACAAGCCAAGTACACAGGGAAGGGTTGGAACTTAACTTCAGTTACAGGTATGATTCCTATCAAAGAGTAATGAATAAAGATATTGGCTGGCTTGCACACTACCTTCCACATCTTAATGACTTAACTAATCAACCAAACAATGGGTACTTAACAGAGGTACAAATTGTTCTTATCAACCTCTTGTAACTTGAACAGCTATTTTTTTATTTCCCCCCCCAACCCCCACGCCTTCTTCCGCCTTCCCTTATTTACTCTTAAATCTGGACTTTTAACACTCCAGTCATCTGAAGAAGTGGGTTGTGCCCACAAAAACTAATGATACTATCTACATGTTTTGTTAGTCTTTAAGGTGCTGCTAAACTACTCGTTGTTTTTTAAGTTTTTCCAGTTACAGACTAACTCTGCTACCCCTCTGAAGCTTTTGAAAACTTTCAGTTTTTCCAAAATTTCTATTTAAAAAGTCTAAATGAAATACACAGTTACAGGTTGGATGCCCCTAAATTGAATGCGCAAACTAAATCTAAACATTTAATTTCAAATTAAATCAACATTATTCTGTGTCCACCGGAACTGCTAACATGTTTCATAGGAATTGTAGATTGGATGCATCATCCTTTCATTCTTCTGAACAGCTCAGATTGCCTGACTGGACACCTCCCATAATGCACTACAGTTGAATCAGAGGTGTCTCATAAGAGTTCCATGACTGCAATTCATTATGGAAACTATAATCCAGTTGGGGACCCCATTTCAGAGGAGAGTAAGGATATGAAGTATCCAAACTACAGCTCCCATTAGGCATCACCATGACAGGTCAAGCAGACAACTCAATTTTGAACTAAGCCACCATTAAACTTTTTATTTTCGTTTAACAAACTACTGTAAATGGTTTGACATTTCCAAACAGAATTTTGTTCAGAATTTTCTAATTTCATGAAAAGAAAAGCCCCGTATACTGTCCTGATTTGGGAAGAAAATATCAGAATGACAGAAATTCTGTTTTCAACTAGTTTATTATTTAATAAAGAAACAGTAGACAGTACATAAGACTATGTAGCATAGTTACTAGGTTTTGCAGGACCAGTAAAATTTGTTGTGCATTACAATGGCTTCCTTTATACAACTGTCAAGACTTCCAAAAATATACATCTACTTTCATTTAAATAACAGAATATAGATGTAGAAGTCTAACCTTATACACCAATGTTAAAAAATCTTTGGGTTAGAATTCAAAGCCACCTACAGGAGGTGGGATCTTTGAAAACTCATTGGTTGGCCTTAGATTTTTGCAAGACCAACCACAACATTTCAAAAAGATACCAGCCAGCAGTCAAAACATTTGCAATAAGTTTTCAATAGCTTTGAAAAGAGATTGAGTCCTGTTATTCAAGCTATGTGTCATTTCCTGACAGAAATCACAGACTTTATGGACTTTGGGATTCAATCTGCTTTTAATCAGGCAACAGTTTAAAAAAAACATTTTCAAGACAGGAAATACTTGATTTTTATCTCTTCAGAAGACTAAATGGCTAGGATATTCACAGTCACTTGGGGGATTTAGCTAGACAGCTCTCAGCAATATCAATACCACTTATGCATCTGAACTGGCTAGACAGATTTGAAAATCTTTGTTGGTTAGAGTTGTGCAGGAATTTCTGTTTAGCAGAAATTTTCCATAGCATGGAAATTTTGTAAAGATTGCTTTTCAGGAGAACTAAAAATTAATTAAAAAAAACCACCTAGGGAGCTAGACTACCCAGGGAGCTAAGTAACTTGGCAGTCCACAAGGGAAGCAGCTTGGTAGCTGGGCATCTTGCCCTCCCACCACTGAGCTTACCAGTAGTCTGCTAATCTAGTTTCCAACTAAAGTTTCAGAAGAATCATCTTCTGCCAGAAAATCCAGCCCACCAAGCTGCTGGTTCCAGCCCATTGGCTACCCCGCTGGGACCCTTAGGCAAAGAGCAGCTGGCCACTTCTGAGCAGTCCCATGACACTTTAAATGTCTGGCTACTCCCCGTGGGTATGTCTACACTACAGCACTAATTGTAATTAACTTAATTCGAATTAGTTAATTCGAACTAAGCTAATTCGAACTAGTGCATCTAGACCTAAAAACTAATTCGAATTAGCATTTTGCTAATTCGAACTAGCATGTCCACATTGAGTGGACCCTGAACCGAAGTTAAGGCTGGCCGCAAGCAGTGCCAGCAGGGCATCAGGTGAGGACTTAGAGCGTGGAGCTGCTGCCTCAGGCTAGCCGAGGGCTGTGCTTAAAGGGACCCGACCCCCACCCCAGACAGGCCGTTCTCAGGGTTCCCCGCTTGCTTGTCTACGTCGATGAAGGACAGCAAAGCAGTCCTGTCTTGGAGTGCCCTGAGTGCCCACACTCGGCACATCACAGCACTCGGCCATCAGCCCGGCTGCACTTGCCACAGGCTGCCATCCGGGGGGGAACAATAGAGGGGCTGTCAGGATCCAGGAGGCCCTGCAGGAGAGCTTCCACCCCGAGGAGCCTGCAGAGCCATCCCAGTCCTCCCCATCGGAGGCTCGTGCCTCATTCCTCCCTCACCTCCTTCCATTTACCCCTCCGTAGCCCCTCTTCCTGATGTAAAAAATAAAGGACACGTGTGTTCAAAAATATAAACTCTCTTTATTTAACAAAACTGGGAGGGAGGGGGGATTAACCTCTGTGGAGACTGGGAAAAGGAGGTGGGAAAGGGGAAGAGAGAGGATGGGAGAGGAGAGGGGGAAACCTGGGAGGAGGGAGCTGGAAGGGGGAAGCCAGGGGAAGAAGGAGGAGGGGAAGTATAAAGCTATGGTACGCCATATCTTCAGTACTGTGTACAGATGTGGTCTCATCATCTAAAAAAAGATGTTTTGGCTTTGGAAAGGGTTCAGAAAAGGGCAACTAAAATGATTAGGGGTTTGGAACAGGTCCCATATGAAGAGAGGCTAAAGAGACTGGGACTTTTCAGCTTAGAGAAGAGGAGACTAAGGGGGGATATGATAGAGGTCTATAAAATCATGAGTGGTGTGGAGAGGGTGCATAAAGAAAAGTTCTTCATTAGTTCCCATAATATAAGGACTAGAGGACACCAAATGAAATGAATGGGTAGCAGGCTTCAAACTAATAAAAGAAAGTTCTTCTTCACAAAGCAAATAGTCAACCTGTGGAACTCCTTGCCACAGGAGGCTGTGAAGACTAGAACTGTAACAGAGTTTAAAGAGAAGTTCGATAAAGTCATGGAGGTTGGGTCCATGGAGTGATATTAGCCAGGGGGCAGGAACGGTGTCCCTGGCCTCTGTTTGTGGAAGGCTGGAGATGGATGGCACGAGACAAATGGCTTGGTCATTGTCTTCGGTCTATCCCCTCCGGGGTAGCCGGTGATGGCCGCTGTCGGCAGACAGGCTACTGAGCTAGATGGACCTTTGTTCTGACCCAGTACGGCCGTTCTTATGTTCTAAGCTCAGGGCTCAGGGTCAGGGGTCTCACTGGACCACCTTGATTTTTATGCAAACCTGCTCCTGGGTTCGCATATGGCCTTTGGTGGCCAGGCTGGCAGCTATCCTGACCTAGACGGTCACTTTCCTGTGTTTGGTGCAGAGGTTGTGGACGTTGGAGGCCTCCCCTCAAACCTGGATGAGGTTCACGATCTCTGCACTAGACCAGGCGGATGCCCGCCTCTTGCGGCTCAGGGCAGGCTCCTGGGAGCTGCCAGCCTAGTCCCGGGAAGAGACGGAGGGCTGGGTGGCAGTGGCTGGCTGGCTCATGCTGTGCCAGGTGCAGGGTCTGCTGGCTAGGTGCTGGCAGGCTTGCACCTGGCACGAGCACCGTAGCCAGACCGTGCCCCTTTAAGGGCTCTGGGGCCGGGTGGGGGGCAGAAGAGTTTCCCTGGTTTGGCCCAGAGTGGCCACCAGGGCAAGCTGGGAAGGGCTAGCCTCCCACTAGTTCGAATTATGTGGCTACATAGCCCTTAATTCGAACTACTTAATTCGAACTAGGCGTTAGTCCTCGTAGAATGAGGTTTACCTAGTTCAAATTAAGCGCTCTGCTAGTTCGAATTAAGTTCGAACTAGCGGTTTGCATGTGTAGCGCCTATGAAAGTTAATTCGAACTAACGATTGTTAGTTCGAATTAACTTTGTTGTGTAGACATACCCTGTGATTCTCTGCTCCAGGCACCAGGCGGGAAGGAGGAGGCTTTGCACACTCCATTCCCTTGCAAGATCTCTCAGTTTGGCCAATTTCAAATGACTCCACAAAATTATTGCCCACCACTGTTCTTTTCTGGTAATTTTTAACCAGCTCTAGCTAAGATTTCTATGCCAAATTTGCTTCCCAGTCAACTACTTGATTACGGAAGGACTGACATTAAACCTGTTTTCAATTAAATAGTGTTGATTTAAGTGGCACATTTCATTTAAATAATCCTTTTTGACTTTTCCTAATACCTCAAGACAAATAAACAGGGTATAAGTTCAGAAGTCTTCGTAGGAGTGTCTGATTAATAAAGATGAAAGCTAAATATCCAAGAGCATAGTTGGACCCAGGCTTGCAGTTTAAACAATCTGAATATAGTGACATAATACAGAAATAAAAAGACAAATTCAGCAAAATCTTCTCTTCTTATTCACAAGCCAATATACTACATCTGTGAGTAATCAAAATTACATTTGGCATATAAACAAATTATATCTAAGTTGTGGAAAGTTATATGACAAAATAATAACTGTTGATGGAACATACCAAAAAGTCAAGACACCCTAGAGGAATGGAGAAAACTGCCACTGCTTAAAATATATGCATAAATATATCTTCCAACAGACTATTAGTAGCAGCAGTGATCTGCATAGTACTAATAGTGTGCCAAACACTTTACAAAACAGGTACAGAGACAACATACCTGCCTCAAAGAGATTACATGAATTTAAACAGCCATGGAATGTAACGAAACAGTTTGTATAATTTTCTGAAATTTTGCACTTCTTTCAGTACCTTGGATTTTGTTCCTTTCTCTTTGCCAGAATCATCTATGCCCTAATCCACCAAAAAGAACTATGTTGATCACTGAACCCACATGAAGCCAACTAACTGCAACAGAAATCCAAGAGAGAAACAAGAGAGTGGGGGAAGACACAAAGTAGATGGATGATTTATTGTATGGTGTGGGTGAAATAAAGGACTGAAGAGGGTCAAGGAGAGGAAGAACTAGCAGCTTACAAATTCATTATAAAAACAGTTGTTATAAAGAACTGGTCTCCACTGTACATATCAGATATGTTAAAAGAAGAGGGTTATAACAAGCTTTATGAAATATCTAACATCACACCATAGGTGCATTGGTGGCAGTAGAGATTTAACTACAGATGTTCTGGATTTAGCTCAAGTGGTTAGCTAAATACACAGACCTCTTAGCCAAAGCTGTAGCACGTTCATCAACCATAGTCACCATTAAAGGAAGACAGAACACTGTGTGAGTGGGGGGAGAAAGTTATATACAGATTCCCTATCAAATTGCCTAGTGAACTGCCATGAGGCATGGTTGGTGGGGCTTCACCTGATTCCAACTAAATAGTTCTTCCAAAGGATAATGGGAGTGGGAAAGGTGTCTATATAAGCAAGACACAGTTATTTCAGAAAAAAAGCAGCAGCAGCACTCAAGAATGTTGCAGGCTGAAGGAGTATCAATGGGGAAAATGGGGATCCAGAGAGGAGCAGGAAGAGTGGCAATCATCCTGAGAAAAAGGATTGGAGATTGGGAAGAGTTGGGCACATGCTAGGGCCTGCCCCCTTAGGGAATTGTGGACTTGCTTCAGAGGTAAAAGAGCATAGGGGAAAAGACTATGCGTAGATGATAATAAGTAAAATACTTATACATCCTTTTAATAAGTATTCCTACAGTCTCTCGGGCATCCTTCACCTCCCCATAATGTTTCAGTGGTGATCGGATCATGTTGGCCCACCAAACAATAGCTTGAACACATTTGGAACTGTAGGGTTTTGGACTTTGTCAGAGGACCAGCAAGTCTCTTTTGCAATTGTCTGTCAAACTCCCTTGTTCTGATGAGAATCTATTGGTTCACACCAGTCAAACCTCCAAATAATGAAATTATATTTTTAAACCTAGAAAACCATAGGTAGGTTGTGTGCAGAATGAAATACATAGTTGAAAAGCAACTATGAACAATGTACCATAAATGTTTTCAAAAGAAGTATGCTGTGTAACTAAAGGAGTTAAATTCCTGCCAGTCCATATTGCATGTAATGCTTTAGTTCTCTAGATCTCTTATCCCTGGTCATTATTTGTATCTGAAAGCAAATCTATAGAATTACTTACAGTGCCTAACTTCATTTTAGAAAACAATAAAGGGAGATAGATGGAGGGCTCTCAACTGGCTACAGTGTGAGGTTTTTTTTTTCTACTCTAACAATTTCCATACCTAACAATCCAGCTGCTGAAAGGTATGACACTGCACAAATGTATGTCTTCTTTGGAGTCTTTGTGATAAGCCGTCTGCCACAGTGGTTTTCAAAACCTTCATTAGCTCCCAAGATCAGACATGATCTCCTGAAGTTTGCTACAAAGCAAAAATTTTAACTCCTATCCAATGTGTTTTTTTTTTTCATTTAAATCAAGACTCATGAGCTCAAAAAGCAGAAAAAGACCCTTACTCAACCTCAGAAATTGCAAGACAAGGCCTTCTTTTTCCACTCTGAGATACTATGTAAATAATAACACATGCACATCAGTGATGTGCTTATCATACGTGGACAAGATCCTGATGATTTTATTATGTCATTGTAATAGGTAAAACCACAGGAAATGAGAGGAACACATTCCCCCATCAGCTTTTAAGCATCCCATTTCACCATTATGTATTTTTACTCCTAGTCACACTGCCTCCTTTTAAAAAATGTGACACAGGCTCCACTGAAGAGTGAAAAAAATGACCCTAAAACTCCTGAATGGAAATGAATAAAATGTTTAATAAATGTCCATGAAACAGTGTCCCATCACTAGATGAGCTTACTGTTTTTAGCATAGGCTGAAGACTATAGTACTGTTCTTGCTAAACTCCTGTTTTCTGTTCCTTAAACATAATACAGAACTTAAATAAAAATAGAGTTAGACTGCACTTTTAACAAAAATAAAAATATTGGTGCTTCTAATACTCATAGGAAATAATAAATTCCATCACAACTTGATGTTTATAAGAATTTGTCATTGTCTAGTGAGCTAAGCTGATTTTTTGCTTGAGAACTTTGAAGAGACCTTAGTAAATATTTCTACAGTTTGCCAAACCTGCCACATTTCCACCTTTCAACATCACAAGGATTGCATTTCATTACTAATTACAATAGTACTGATATACAGTGTTGTTGTAATCATATCAGTCCCAGGATATTAGAGAGGCAAGATGGTGAGGTAATATCTTTACATTGGACAAACTTCTGCAGGTGAAAGAGACAAGCTTTTGAACTACGTGGCCTGTCTCTCTCACCAAGAGATAACAATGAATAGTCCTGTGGCATCTTAGCGAATAACTTTGTTTTTTTAAAGTTAAAACTAACATGGCTCCCCCTCTGAGACTTTGTCACCAAGAGAAGTTAGTTCAAGGATTGTCAGGTATCTGTTTGTAACTGGAATACCCAGTACAAAAGGCACCCTGGTGACTGCAATCAGCATTGCTGACTAGGCAATTAAAAGCCTGGTTAGTACATAGCTGGCTGGCTCCCCACCTAGCTCTGTGCAGCTTCCAGGAAGCAGACGTCATGTCTCTCCACTTCCTTCAGTAGGAGCAGTCAGTGGGCTCCACACACTGCTCCAGTCCCAAGCACTGGCTCCACAGTTCCTATTGGGAATCACAGTGTATGGTTGCCAAATACTTTCACAAAAAATCCAGAACATGGCGGGGAACCAAAGTTGATGAGCAAAAAAAGGTCACTGTACCTTTAAATCCCCCTGCTCCCGCCAGAATGTCCCCACTGGCCTTCCAACTGAGAAAAACAGAAAATACTGGACATTTTACATGTTCGGTATTTTCTGGGTTTTTTTTTACCAGGTAGGGGCCACAAATACCGGACTGTCAAGGTGAAAACCGGATACCTGGCAACCCTAGATGAGAGCTGTAGGGGTTGTGTATGCAGGTGGGAGCAGTATGCAGCTCCGCCAGGTCATGGCTCTACATTGGTGCCAAGGGACATGTCGCCATTTCCCCTGAGCTGCCTGAAGTAAGTGCCACCCGTAGGAACCTGCATCCATACTCCTATCCTCTGCTCCAGCCTGGAATTCCCACTCACATACAAACTCCCTCCCAGAACACACACCCTGTAATCCAATTCCCTATGCCCGGACCTCACCCCAATACCCACACTCCAAGCTTCTCAGCCCCAGCCCTGTGCCCACTCCTGTACCTAAAACCCCACATTCCTGGTCCCACCCCAGAGCCCACATCCCTTCACCCCTCCTGAACCTAAGCTCCCTGACAAACCACAGTCTCCTCTTGCACCTTGAATCTCTCAATTTGGCTCCACCCCGGAGCCTACATCTGCAGCCAGAACCTTCAGCTTCTTCCACACCCTCCCACAATATGTAATCTAGTTTTTCCTATATATCACAACGGTAATGATTGTCAATAATAATATGAGATAAAATGTACATTTCTAAAGAACTGAGTATCTTTAAATTAATAAAAATTAGTATTTAGATTAAGATATCGTCAGTATCCTATAAGGGCAGCTCAGTTCTTCAATACAAAGCAATTATAAATCTGGACTGTAAAGCAAGATGCACTTCACTATGATATTCTACAAAACTCAATAGAAATTTATAACCATGAGTCCTGATCATGTACTGTACATCACCTTAGGTCAGTTAAAATTACAGAACTTCAGTTTATTCTAGACAGGTGATTGAAGGAATGTTCAAGGGAAATAACACACACTCTAAACTCCCCTGATTTCCCTCACTATGGTATTCCCTAGGGTGTCAGGCTTATTCTCCGATTCACCGCACCAGCTCAAAGTAAATTAAAATTCCCAAAAGAAAAATCAGAAATTACATATTATATCTTGGACAACATGGGCTCAACAACATAAGCCTATATAAGCTAAAATCATATGAACTTGGAAAGCAATTCAACATCAACATTTCCTGTCAAGGTGTTATAAAGTAGGCTACTTTGTCGAAGATCAATCTCACAATCAAGCTCAAAACAACACACTTTATGGTTTTCTTGATTTATATTTTAATTATATATAAGGCAGTGTAATCTCTTTCTAAAGCACTGGAGATAAACACTGTGGGAATACAATGACAAGATACTCACTGTGAATTATACTACAGCTAGAAACCATGTGCTCCCCCTATTTCAAAGCTATGCTGATAGTTTTTTGGAATTGCAAATCAAATATTAAGTACTCTAATTTATTCTTATAATAACTAGCACTCTAAGTGACATATAAACATGCAACACAAGGTCTAATAATACCAGTAGATCCACTCTATATTTTGGATGCTTTTAGCAAATATATGTTGTCATGAACTGAGCCAACTCTGTTTTCTGGACAGATACCATTCTGTTGTGATATTCGCCAATCTCTGACTCAAAAGTGCTTGAAAGACCCAATGTGTTTGGATAATGACTGTTCCTACAAGGCTCTTCAGTTGAACTTTCAGGTTCAGCCTGCATGTCTGACACTCTTCTTGGGCAGTGGTATCCTACAGTCTCCCCACCTAGATCCTGAAATCAGTGTGTCAGCCCTCCTGAAGCATCAGTAGTTTAGATATGCTATCCCAGATTCCTTTTTGCTCTAGGACACCTAGTTTTATAGTTAAACATGGGAATAAAGCAACAGAGGGTTGGCAAAGAAATTTCCTGGACACCAAAAGTTCATTAGGTAATGCACTCTCTCCTGTCTTTACTCTCTAGCAAGTTCTGCTTGCCAAGGATGATGAAATTGCCTTGTTGCCACATTTTACCACAGTCTGTCTCATTTCTGACTTAGTCCCATACTCCTATTGGGTTTTTTAGGTGGTCCAGTGTCCCACAGGTTTGCAATGGTTATTGACAGTCATTCAAAGCCCTCATAGCAGTAAATCTATTGTTTCAGTATGGAAGAGTCATTCAGCATTGATGGCTCAATCACTTACCCCTCTCTGAGGCATCTCACAATCTAGCATGAATACATACTGTCTAGAATAGACTGACCTTGTAAAGATAAGTTTGATTTTCAGCACCAGATGTCTCAACCCAACATTAAGGTTCCACTACAGAGTGAGGGTCACAGTGAAGATTACAATCACAAAATGATGATCTCAAAACAACATGGAGTTCACAATTTGATCCAGACAATTTCACCACAATCTGTGACACATAGTATATATCTTCCACCTTGTTTTGTAATACACTTCGGTATAGTACTACAAAAAATTCCAAAGTACTTCAAAGTCCTCTAGCAATTCCTATACTGGGTATATAAAATACCATACAAAATATAATTGGCTACACAAGCATGTTCAGTGCCATTTCTAAAATGCTACATTATTAATTATTATGAGGAAAAGTTACATAAAATGATCCTAATCAAATTTAGGTCTTTAAATAATGGAAATTCAATGGAAAGTATGACCTCATATTTTAATTTCAAGGAGGAAACAGAATACACTTAACTATCAGAAATGTTTTGTGAGTAACATTTAGAACATTTCAACACAGTTGATAACAAAAACAAAGCATGTTCGCCAATTGAAAGTAGTATCCAAATAATGGATCTGATTTATCAAGATCAAGATTTTAAAAAGTGGCCAGTGAATTTTTGGGCCCACTGTACTTGGGGTGCAGAACTTGAAACATTTTAAACAATTCTGATTTTTTCTCTTTGAGTTGCCATAATCATTTGAAGGGGGAAAGCATAGTTATATTTAGGATGAGGAAACAAAACAATTCTCAATAAATCCGCAGGAAGTAATGCTTCATTCCCAAGTCAACAAATATCCAGGCAGCATCTGAGCAATAGCTAAAATTATAAAAATGCTCATGGATAGAAATGGAAGGATGAAGGAGGATGGAAACAATGATAAATATCATGTTAGCAGGTAATTGCTCATTGTCGTATACAATTCCTTCTGGGGAAATTCAGACTAAACACTGGCAAGATATCAGGGAAGGATGGGAATGTTAGTCTCTGGGGAATTTTTATTGATTCAAATCTTGTAGAGACACCTATAAGGAAATCCATCATCTGCTGGAGAAAGCAAGACCAAGACCCTTTAGAGTAACACCACTTGTCAAATGTATCCCAGATTCTAGACTACATTAAAAGGAAATTGATTACTACTAGTCCCTGGGCAAACAGGTGTCAAGACAATAGCAAGAATAGAATCAAGAATAGAATAGAAGATTATAGTTGATTATAGTCTGAGCAAAGTGGGGTAGTAGAGAGGTATAGTTTCATATCTACATTCTTCTTATAAAATATTAAGGCACATATGTAAAATATGCATTATATAATTAATTTCATTCCATCCTGTCCAATATTCCGTTCTCTGGGAAATTCTCAGTGCTGGGGGGGGGGGGGGGGGTGGAGAGGAGAAAGCTAAGCCTCAGGGGCCAGATCCAGGCAAGCCGGGGATCATATCTGGCCCCTGGGCCCAAGGTTTCCCATCCCTGACATATACATTTAGATCATTCTACACACTCTTGGTACCTCACTGCTTGCTGACATAAACCATTTTGTCCTTCTTGATAAGGTAAACAAACATATGCAAACCACCAGAAAGATCTCATGGGATACTGATAGAGGCATAGATGTTCTCTACTTTTGGATAGAGAAAATTTACATGGCAGTACTACTCAACTGAATATTACTTATGTAGTGCCCAAAAAATTGTTAGAGCATTTTAAGATATATAACAGTTTAGGTCCCTACATTGAAGTGCTTAAATTAAAAATAAAAACCTGCATATAGAGACAATGAAACAGAGTAACTCATGACCTTCTATGATTTCCTATTCCATCCTGCAAAAAAAATTCTTGCCTTCCAAATTTTACCATTGACTTTATTATAGATTTTCCCCCCAAACCTCTGTTTACTATTTTTCTGTTAACCTTAGTTTTTATGAAAAATTAGGCTAATTTACATTTCTAATAATCCTCATGACCAAGGCTTGACAAACTATAGAATCTACTCGCCCATGGCGAGTAGATTTCAGCCGTGCACCCCATTTACCAGCAGCGCGCACATGCACAATGCGGCTCTTGCACATGCGCAGTGCGGGTCTGGTGAGTGGCTTTCTCCACAGTTTGTCAAGCCCTGCTCATGACTATTCTAATTTGTATGCCCAAAGACACACTAGCACTCCCTGGCTCATGCCCCCTTCACATGCCACTGATGATAAGACTGTGGGGGACAGTATAAACAGGAATTTTGATGAAGCTCTTAAGTTTCTTGCACACTCCTTAACTCTTCCAGAATACAGAAAGAAGCTTTGCTAAGGACAAGTATTTGCTTCTTCTAAAATGGATCTATGTTAAGATATAATTGAGCCCTATTTAGGATAAGTTTAATGTTCTTTACAAAAAATGTGTGTACTTCTATATCATTGTTTCTGAGAAATTACAGAATAAAATACCAAACAAAATGGGAGTAATGTGTATTCAAATATTTAAACCACTAGTTTTTCCACATGTAAAACATGGATCCAAAAACTAATTTCCTTTTATAGTTTACTCAAGCTTTGCAGTTATATTAAAATATGGTAGTATATCAGCAATGGTGTTTTTATTTACAGTATTTTGTTGTTATTGTTATCATACCACCACTTCAATGTGCTTAAAATTAAATCAAACTCTCACAATACCAATCATTATACTCTGAAAAATGTTAACTCTGCAGATCATTATCTACTTCATGATCTGGGTCAGGGGTGGGCAATAATTTTTGCCCAGGGGCCACTTCAAAAAAATTTTAAGTAGCCCGGGGTCACCCCAGAAGGGATGGGGCCTAAACAGGAAGGGGAGAGCGGGGCTACCCCACCCCCAGACCATGATTGGCAACCATGCCCTGGAAGAGGCTTGGCATGCTCTCCCACCCCCAGGCCAATCAGGGCCTGAGAGCGGGGGAGCGCACGAAGCCTCCTCTCACCCTGCAAGGAGCATGTGGCACTTTGAAGTGTGGCAGGCTCCTCGCAGGGCTGGGGCAGGGTGAAGGAAGCTTCATGCAGCTCCACTGCCCCCAGGCTATGATTGGCCTGGGGGCAGGAGAGTACACAAAGCCTCTTCCACTCTACCTCCTGCTCTGCAAGCAGTGTGCAGCAGTTCAAAGCGCCACATGCTCCTGGCAGGACAGGAGAAGACTTCGCACGGTCCCAATTATGACCTGGGGGCGGGGGAGCAGCAGGGCCGCCATGAGTCAGAGCCACCCGTTTGGAAGGCCAGATCTAGCCCATGGAAGCCCTTTTGCCCACCCGTGATCTAGATCTAAAATTATATACAAACTAGAATTAGTAGGAGTTTCTAGTCTTTAGTATTATAGATATTGTCTGATTTTTAAAACATCTTACAGATTTAAAACACATAATAATTTTACACAAACATGCTCATGCCACTAAGAAATGTGATTTTAATTTCATCCTTAATTTAAATACTACTTAAAATGTAAGTTATTTTCTATCGGGCTGCAGCAGAAAAACTAAATTAGAGCATGAAAGCTCCATCATTGCCTGGACAAACCAGAGACATAGTGGGGGGGGGGAGGGAAGGAGGGAAGTTGACCCTGGGCACTACGCTAGGGGGACACCGGGCTGGGATGGGAGCACACATAGCCCCACGTGTAGCAGCTAGTCCAGTGTTGGTGGGCCACGTACTCTCTGCAGTCAAGCCGCCGAGGCAGGTAGGGTTACCATATGTCCAGTGCCTGGCTCTGGGGCGAGGGGCAGTAGGTTGGAGTGGGGAGGCTGGGGGTGCCTGGCTCTGCAGAAGGGGGAGGGCATTGATTTGGGGAGGGGCTGGGGGTGCCTGGCTCTAGGGAAGGTGTGGGTCCATTGGGTTAGAGCAGCGGAGTGGCAGGGAAGTGGGAGCCAGGAATGCGGTGTCCCCTCACACTATGAGAGCCAGCAAGGGCAGCAAGGTGGCAGCCAGAGCCCCAGCTTGGCGTGCGCGGGGACAAGTTTGCCGGCTCCCAAGCCCAGCTTCCTGTGTGAGTGGAACAGCTGCTTCAGTGGCACCGGAAGTTCACCAGGTGTCCTTTGTTTTGGAAGTTCAAATGTGGTAACCCTATTCAAATGCCTGCTCGGGAGCCCAGTTCCCCTGGCTTGGGAGCCACTACCACCCCCGCTTCGCAGTTCGTTGCCCAGTCTGGACAGGAGTAGGTGCAGGAGCCAGCGGAACAGAGGCCAGATCCCACCCCCATCCCCCTGCCTGAGTCCCAAGGGATGGAGGGCAGGGGCTGCCTGGCTGCTGCTTCATGTGGTGCCCACAGCACCCACGGTGGGCTCCCTGTACCTCTCTGCCAGGCATGTGATTTGGGACGGAATGGCGAGTCCGTGCACCAAGAAAACCCGAGTGCCCCCAAGCCCCATCTCAGAGCCCAGGCACCAGCCGCCAGCCCCAACCCACTATACCCTCACTGCTCATTGGAGTGGAGCTGGGCTGCTCCGCCAGACCCTGCACTGCTTGCAGAACAGGAAGGTGCAGGTCCGGGCCAGGGTTCCCAGCTCCGGCTGACACGGGGGGAACAGCCCATGCTCCCCGGGACTAGTTCCTCCAGGACCCACAGCTCCCACCAGTCTGAAGCCAAGCAGAGCCCCTCTGTATGCTCAACTGCTCTGCTCCTTCCCCGCAGGTGGCTCCAGGCCACCATGGGCATAGGGACTCTTCAAATGCTCCTGGGACTGCTGGGGCCCTGGCAGTGAGGCCAGGAAGAACTGGAGGTGATGGGGGCAGCAGCCCATGGCTGAGTTGGCAACTCAGGAGCAGAGCAAGGTAATTGGGCAGCCTGTGGAGAGCTTCCTGCTGGACTTCACCAATGTGGAAGGCAACATGATTGGGGGGTGCAAATTTTGAATTTGCCCCCAGGCACATAACACCCTCGCTACATCACTGGGTGATCTGCTCACTGTTTGGAAAACAAGGGAGGGCAAGTATGACATCAGAACGAATGCACCCTATAATGTCAAGAAAAGAGAAGTATATGATGAACGGAATGGAACGGATAAGACATTTATTGGAACATGGAATATAAGAGCACTACATCAGGCTGGTGCACTTGCAATAATGATGCATAAACAGAAAAGATATGCGTGAGATATAATCTATCTGAAATGAGATAGGAAGGCACAGGAGAATTCTACCGTGATGAACACAGGATACTGATTCTGGGAATAGAAGACACTGGATGCCAATTCGGAATCATATTAATGATAAAGATGAAGGAAAACAAAGCTCTGATGGCATTTAACTCAATATCTCCTTTTATGTTGAAGATGAAATTTATAATCATGTCCAGTGCAGTAACGATAGTACAAGAATATCTGTTGGCCTCAGCAGCTCCCAAGAAATTGTATAACTATTTACAGAAAGTATGAGCAAGACAAGATATGTTACTGGTGATGGGAAATTTTACTACAAAAGTGCAATCAGAACGGAATTCTTGGGTTGCAATAAAATGCTGATTTGGACTCAGTTAAAGAAAGAGAGGGAAAAGACTACTACATTTCTGCCTAAGTAACAGCTTCAGGCAAATGAACATGGTACTTCAACAAAGAAAGCTGTGGAGGAAGTGGACTTGGATATCACTTGATCAGCAAATGAAGACCATGATACACTTTGTACTAATGAATCACAGATGAAAATTAAATGGTGTTGTGCAGATCATTTGGATCTTGAATTAGTCCTAGCATAAATGAGGTTGAACATGAGAACAACCAAAAATTATCAATAATGATAATTATCAATAATTTATGATATGGACAAACTGAAAGACACACATATCAGGAAACAATACAAATAAACATCATGTTGCTGGTGAAAAAAGAGATGAATGCCGACAAGATATTGAACAGTGAAAAATAGGATTACAAAAGCAGTTGAACTAGTGCTGGTCTACAAAGACAAAAAGAAGAAACTAGTCTGATTCTAGAAGGAAATCAGCATCCCCACTAGGGATGGAAGGAGCAGAATCACATATTGGCTACATCTAGACTGGCATGATTTTCCGCAAATGCTTTTAACGGAAAAGTTTTCCGTTAAAAGCATTTGCAGAAAAGAGCATCTAGATTGGCATGGACGCTTTTCCGCAAAAGCACTTTTTGCAGAAAAGCGTCCGTGCCAATCTAGACGCGCTTTTACACAAAAAAGCCCCAATCGCCATTTTCGCGATCGGGGCTTTTTTGCGGAAAACAAATCTCAGCTGTCTACACTGGCCCTTTTGTGCAAAAGTTTTCTGCAAAAGGGACTTTTGCCCGAACAGGAGCAGCATAGTATTTCCACGAGAAGCACTGATTTCTTACAGTAGGAAGTCAGTGCTTTTGCGGAAATTCAAGCAGCCAGTGTAGACAGCTGGCAAGTTTTTCCGGAAAAGCGGCTGATTTTCTGGAAAAACTGGCCAGTCTAGACACAGCCATTCTGTTCTTGTGAGAGCACTTGACTAAGAGGGTGCAGGAGATGGGGGTTGGTTCTCGTAAGACACACAGGAAGTTGGATGCATGATGATGGAAGAGAAGTTGCAAAGGTGGAAAAGTACCTGTGCTTCTTTGCCATGAATGACAAAACCTGCAGAAGAAACTAGATGATACAGAGAGACAACATACTCTGCTGGCTGCAGTCACCTGTTGACTTCTCACCATTGTAGCTAAACAATATAAGCAAGAGCAGTCTAGTAATCTGAAGATAAAGGTTGGGGGCAAATGTATCAGTGCTCACAGCCCATAGTGAGACAGAGTCTAGCTAGCATTGTTTCAATTGAGGACTTGGAGCTGTCAGATGTTGGCCCTGAGGTGACCATAGCAATACTGTGCTGGATCTACACATGAGCTCGAACTGAGAGAAGATGATGTATTCTTGACAAAGCTGATTAAGTTAGCTAATCCGTTTCAGTTACAACTCCTCAGGAAAAGGTGTGAAAAAAGGAGTCACATCAGCAGATAACATCAGGAATTGCGTTTGTTTCTATCAGATTGCAGAGGACCTGAATACTAGTGCTTTAATGAACTATTGTGCTGAAATAATTGCTAGTTATTGGGATGACTTGCAGAAAGAACACTTCAGCAATATGAGTGTTCAGCTGTCATGCAAAATATTCAAATCCAAGACTGAATATCTTTTGAATAAAGCTATTAAAGTCAAGAGTGAAGTTGTAGTTTTCCTGTATCTTCCTGAGTGAATTCAAAGCTATCTGGGAAGCTCAATAAATGGGATCACAATGGAGACCTTGCTTTAGATCTAGACCTCTTTCTCTCAAAGACTGGAAAACATTGCAACCACACTGGTCAATACAAAGCTGATTGGATATAGTGAGCAAGAAATGCTGGAGTCTATTATGCAAACCATCCAAAGAGGAGATTAGTTTGCTCATTAAAAATGGTGCCCATGTGAATGTTACCACACTGGGGGAGACCAGGAGACTGCTCTACATGTTGTGTCATCATACAGCTCCAAAAAGCACTTACCAGCTCTGCACAGATTGCAGAGTCCTTGTTACAGACTGGAACTAATACAAACATGGACCCTATTACATGTGTCAATTGGTGTTATGAATGAGCCTCTATTTAGTCAGTTTCTCTAGTGCAAATAGTTGGACTTAGAACCAAAGAAAACTTGTAGGTCAGTGAGTCACAGTGCCTATCCAGCCTTAGTGTAGGAATCAGAGTGATCAAATTAAATGTGAAGACTGATAGAAACAACTGGACAAGCAAACAATGTAAAAGGTGAGGAAGAATATATAGAGATATGCTACATGGGGGGTTTGTCACAAGATAAGGTGACTAAGTGGGACATAGGAATTGAAGATGTTGGCAGTAAAAGATGGGAGGGATGAACTGAACACTGAACAAATTGAGGATGAACAACCAAAGAATAAGTGATAGAAAAACAGTCCAGAAAGCTGTATAATATGCAGGGAACAATAAATAAAACAGTCTGGAAAAGCTTCCTCGAACAAATGAGAGAATAGATAGCAGAGTTCTAAGTAGTAAAGATCTCAAGATAAAGTTTTAAAAGAAAAAGCGAAGTGACAACATAACTGCAAAGCTGCTGGAAACACACAGTAAAGGTGATCCACAAGTTATTTAACAAGATTTATAAACAAGAGCAAATGCTGAGCAAATGGGTTAAAGTGATAATAGTGCTGGTTTATTTTTTCTTAAAGGAGATAAGGAAAACTACAGATGAATCAGCTTAGGGCATGCCAGAAAAAAAAGCATTCACCAAAATGCTTTAGAAGAGAATGAAGAGCTATATAGAGTGGCATTTGCAAAGGAACAGATTTGAATTAGGACAAAATACAATACATCAGCTATTTGTGATAAGACAGATACTGGACAAATTCATGGAACTCAGCTGAATCTACTACTACTTTACAGATTTCAAACAGGCTTTTTTAATAGCATCTGGCAGAACAGGTTATGGTAAGCCTCAGGAAAGTATAGCAATCTTGAGAAACTGATCAGCTTTTAGAAAACACCTACAGCAAGTTGACAAGGGTGGTGAGAGCACACAAGAAACTAAAAGAATGGTTCACAATGATCATAGAAGACAAAGGAGCATGTTCTTGACAGATTTGTTCTACTTGGTATTAGAATCCATAATTACTATAGCACTGAGAGATGAAACAGGAAGTCATGTTATGTGTAAAGAAAATAAATAAACTTAAGATTCATAGATTATATTGACCTCTAAGCACTGACCAAGATGGATTTACAGAGAACTGACAAAATAGAGAAGGAAAGCAGAAAATTTGGATTGAAGGTCAGTACAGAGAAAACAAAAAATATAGTGACTAGAAGTAAAAATCCAATTTGGAGAAAAAGAACAAAAACAATTGGAAACTTTTGTGTACATTGGAGAACTAGTATAGTACCATGGGAAACATGCAGAAGACACAGAAAGAATCACTTGACTTACTGGTATTGCATTTAAAACTATGTTAAACTAAGTGGTTTTTTTCCACTGAAGAGAAAAAAAATGGGAGGTCTTGCTCAAAACTGGGCCACTGATGAGAAATGTTCATTTCTGGCTCTTATCTGGTAGAGCAGCAGTGATGCTCTGGGAAATCAAAGTAAATGTGAGCAGACTTCCCACTAAACTTAGGTCATCTACCTGCCTACCTAACAAGATTTATCAATTGGTTGATTTTACCATGACTACACAATTTGGGTCTCTCTGTATAATCCCTTCTCAATAGACTTTTCTCAAAGATGCAATCACACATGTATTTGAGGGAATGTGTTGTATCATTCACTCAGAAATATGCATTAGCTTTGACAGAATATATCTTTCTTCTTTCAGGGCCTGATTTTAAGTCCATAGATGTCAATAGTTTTTGCATTGATGTGGCCCACAAAGATGCATTATGATAATTGTACACGGCTGAGTGTCAGTCATGGAAGCCATGGATCCCATGGCTTTTGGTGGCTTCTGCTGCAGCCACAGTAGCTGACTCCACAGTTGCCTGCACCACAATCTTATGTTGGTGCAGTTTGGGTATGAGAGAGGGCGCAGGGATGGGGCTGTGGGTTGAAATGTGGGATGCAGCTTACCTCAAAGGGGATGGTCCATGGAAGTGTCTGGCATTGGCCCAGCAGCTCACAGGAGAGAGAAGGCCAAGAGGGTTCCTCTGTGCACTGCCCCCCACACCTCTCATTAGCTGTGGTTCCTGGTCAGGGGGAGCTGCAGAGGCAAAGCTTGTGCTGGGGGTAGCACACAGAGGAGCCTTCTTCCCCCCCCCCCATACCTCTCCCCAGCCTTCCCTATACCTAGGAGCTGCAGGGAAATGCTGGCTTCTCTCATGGACTTGTGCGGAGCCAAGCAGGGAGCCACTCCTCCCAGACCCACCACCAGTGGATTCCTGGGCAATATGGCCTCTGACTACGCCCTCCAGCACCAATGGGGCTTTGGGGCTGCTCAGCCCCCCTCCTGAGCATTTGGGGCCCTCTGGCCATGTTTTAGTCAGAGGTATATAGTCCAAGTTGTGGATAGGTCACAGGCTATGGATTTTTATTTACTGCCATGACCTGTCCATAACTTGTACTAGAAATACCTGTAAAATTTAGCCTTATACTTAGTAGCCAGACCTATCCAAATCAGGGCCAGAGACCTCTCAGATTCACAGGCTGTAACTCCTGACCCCAGCCAGATGTGTCTCCACCTGGCTGCATTGCTCTTCTGCCCCGGTCTCCAGCCCCAGCTGCACATGTGCCTCATGGGGGCAGGTCAGGGTGGAGCTAACACTGGGATCAGAAACTTGTACAGCAACACAGGAGAGTGATGTGGCCAGGCTGGAAGACACTGAGCTGGGGTTGGCAGGGTTGGGTGGAGCTCAAGCCCACATGCGGCCCCATTCTATTCCATGGTGTGCCCTGCAGTCTGTGTGCCCTAGACACCTGCTGAGCAGCAACAGGGGTTAGGGATGGGAATTACCCCATCCCAACCCTCTTGCCTCCTCTTCCTAAGGCATCAGATCCCTCCCATGCCCCCTCCTCTTTTTGCCCCACCCCCATTGCACTGGACCACTCCTGCTGATCTTCCACCTCCACAGGGCACCAAATCCTTCCTGCATATCCAATCTTTCCTGCCCCCAATCCTTCCCATCCCCTAGGGCCTTCCATCCCTTTCTTCCCACCTTCCATCATTGTCCATTCACCTCCTAGCTACACCACTGCTATGCAGCACGTTCTTAGGACACTCCCATCAGAAACAATTGTTGGAATATATGGTATGTACAAGTATTGTCAAACACAGAACTTTCTACTTGTCAGTTTACACATCTCTCAGGTTTATCAGTGATCAGAAAACTAACTATTCAAGAACATGTGGCTTTGTGGCACTTCTGAAAATTGTGGTGCCCTAGAACAATACATGTTCGTATACACAATGTTCATCCATATATATAGTCTATTCACTTCTGACTGACTTACCTCTGTCTTATATGAAGTTATTCAAGTATAATCAAGTGAAAAGAGAAGTAACAACAGTTATTCGAGATGTGTGTCCCAGTGGGTGCTCCACTATTGGTGTCAAGTCACCCCAGCACCACAGATTGGAGGTTTTCACAGCAGTAGGCAGTTGCGCCGTGCATGCACGATAGGCACCTCCTCTGCACTTTGTGCATGCAGCCCAACTCTCCTCAGTTCCTCATCTATGCCCAAGTACCTAAAGACAAATATTCTGAAGAAGAGGAGAGGAGGTTGGGCAGTGGAGCGAGATGTGTGGGTAGTCTTTGACCCACACATCTAAAAGAACGGTCGTCACTGCACAAGATGAGTAACTTTCCTTTCTTCTTCAAGTGACGTCCCCGTAGGTGCTCCACTGTTGGTGACTGTGAAGCAATAATCGAGTAAGATGGTAGGTGGGTTTCAGAGTCATCATTTATTGGCAGTTGAAAGCACCACAGTGGCTACTGAGCAGCCTGTATTTAGTTGAAGAGCAATTGCATAGTGTCTTATAAAAGTGTGCTCAGATGACCATGTAGCTGCACGGCAAATGTTCTTAAGGGGTACACCTCAGAGAAAGTCTGAAGACATTGAGACAGCTCGGGTAGAATGAGCTCTGAGTGAAGCTGAGAGTGTCTTGTTTCACAGGGTATGTCTACACTACAAAGTTAATTCGAACTAACAGACGTTAGTTCAAAGTAACTTTGATAGGCGCTACACATGCAAACCGCTAGTTCGAACTTAATTCGAACCAGCGGTACACTTAATTCGAACTAGGTAAACCTCATTCCACGAGGACTAATGCCTAGTTCGAATTAACTAGTTCGAATTAAGGGCTGTGTAGCCACTTAATTTGAACTAGTGGGAGGCTAGCCCTCCCCAGCTTGCCCTGGTGGCCACTCTGTGCACCACCAGGGAAACTCTTCTGCCTCCCTCCCAGCCGCGGAGCCCTTAAAGGGGCATGGGCTGGCTACGGTGCCCGTGCCAGGTGCAAGCCTGCCAGCACCTAGCCAGCAGACCCTGCACCTGGCACGGCTCGAGCCAGGCACCCACTGCCACCCAGCGCTCCGCCTCTTCCCGGGACCAGACTGGCGGCTCCCGGGAGCCTGCCCGGGGCCGCAAGAGGCGGGCGCCCGCCTGGTCTAGTGCGGACATCGGGACCTCATCCACGACCTCCGCACTAGGCACAGGAAAATGGCCATCTAGGGCAGGATACCTGCCAGCCTGGCCACCCAGGAGCAGGTTTGCATGAAAATCAAGGTGGTCCAGTGAGACCCCCGACCATGAGCCCTGAGCTTAGAATGGCCGTACTGGGTCAGACCAAAGGTCCATCTAGCCCAGCAGCCTGTCTGCCGACAGCAGCCAACACCCTGGAGGGGATGGACCGAAGACAATGAACAAGCCATTTGTCTCATGCCATCTATCTCCAGCCTTCCACAAACAGAGGCCAGGGACACCATTCCTACCCCCTGGCTAATAGCACTCCATGGACCAAACCTCCATGACTTGATCTAACTTCTCTTTAAACTCTGTTCTAGTTCTAGCCTTCACAGCCTCCTGCAGCAAGGAGTTCCACAGGTTGACTATTTGCTTTGTGAAGAAGAACTTTCTGTTATTAGTTTGAAGCCTGCTACCCATTCATTTCATTTGGTGTCCTCTAGTCCTTATATTATGGGAACTAATGAAGAACTTTTCTTTATGCACCCTCTCCACGCCACTCATGCTTTTATAGACCTCTGTCATATCCCCCCCCTGTCTCCTCTTTTCTAAGCTGAAAAGTCCCAGTCTCTTTATCCTCTCTTCATATGGGACCTGTTCCAAACCTCTGATCATTTTAGTTGCCCTCCCCTCTTCCACCCTTTCTCTTCCCCTCTCCCACCTCCTTTTCCCAGTCTCCCCCAGTTTTGTTCAATAAAGAGAGTTTCTATTTTTGAACACACAGGTCCTTTATTTTGTACATCAGGAAGGCGGGCTAGGGAGGGGTAAGTGGAAGGAGGTGAGGGAGGAATGGGGTACGAGCCCCCAATGAGGAGGACTGGGGTGGCTCTGTGGGCTCCTCGGGGTGGAAGCTCTCCTGCAGCCCTCCAATTGACCCCCCCCCCCGGATGGCAGCCTGCGGCAAGTGCAGCCAGGCTGATGGCCGAGTGCTGTGATGTGCCGAGTGTGGGCACTCAGGGCACTCCAAGCCAGAACTGCTTTGCAAGCGGGGAACCCCTGAGAACTGTCTATCCAGGATGGGGGTCGGGACCCTTTAAGCACAGCCCTCGGCTAGCCTGAGACAGCAGCTCCACGCTCTAAGTCCTATTCTGATGCCCTGCCGGCACTGCTTCCGGCCATCCTTAACCTCGGTTCAGGGTCCACTCAGTGTAGAGATGCTAGTTCGAATTAGCAAAACGCTAATTCGAACTAGTTTTTAAGTCTAGATGCGCTAATTCGAATTAGCTTAGTTCGAATTAACTAATTCGAACTAAGTTAGTTCAAATTAGTGCTGTAGTGTAGACATACCCACAGTGAGTAATACTGTTTGATGCAAGAAGCTATCAGTTTCAATATGCGCAGAGAAGAAATCGGCGTGCCTATTCAATGCTCAGCAATGGACACGAACAAATGTTATGAATTGTGGAAGGCCAGAGTCCTGTCGATGTAAAATGAGAGGGCTCTGAGGACATCGAGGGTGTGCAAGACAGCATCTTGGCGTGATGCATGAGGCATAGGATGAAAAGTAGGAAAGACAATAGATTTGTTGATGTGGAAATCTGTGCACACCTTTGATAGAAACAAAGGGTATGAATGTAGTATTACTTTGTCCTTCATGAACTGTGTATACGGCAGAACTCTGTTCTGAGGGCGGTGAGTTCACCAATTCTACACACTGATGTAATTGCGAGTAAGAATTCCACTTTCACCAACAACAAAAGGAGAGAACATGTGACCAAAGGCTCAAATGGGGGCCAAGTAAGTGTGTCCAGCACTAACTCCAAGTCCCATTCCAAAGGTGGTGACCTGCATGGAGGCTAAGGTTGTGAAGACCCTTAGGGAACCTTCTCATGGTAGCATTTGTACAGACGGAGAACCCCTCTATTTGGTGGTGAAAAGCAGTCAGTGCAGCCAGGTGTACACTGAGAGAGGATACAGACAGACCTTCATGTTTCTAGTGGAGGATATAATCGAGAATTATATGAAGTGGCATGGCACAAGGATCAATTTGCTCATTTATATACCAAGCTGCGAAGCATTTCCATTTACATGTAATTTACTGACCACTGTCTAACCGGATGTTTTTCACCTGACCAGAGTAGAGCCTTTTGGAGTCACTGAATCAGAGAGGAACCATGCCATGAGATGTAAGGTTTGCGGCGGGGGGTACAGGAAGGCACCCCCGTTCTGCGAGACTAGGTCCTGCCAGTCTAGAAGAGGGTAGGGAGGCAGAAGAGACATCTGATAGAGATATGGAAACCATGTCTGTCTGGACAAAGAGGGAGCTATCAGAATGACTTGGGCCCATTCGTCATGATCTTGTGTAGAATCCTCAGAATGTGGGGGGAATGGGGAGAAAGCATAGTATAGCGGGGCACTCCACATGATAAAGAGGTGATTACTCATCTCAATAGTAACTAACATTCTTCAACATTCATTTTCCCGTGGGTGCTCCACATTAGGTTGGTGTGCCGCTACTGAGCCCTAGAACGGAGATTTCAGAGCAGTGTCCCTGTGGCCGCACATGTGCACACCTGTAGCTGTGCGCTCCTTGGTGACAGGCATCACAGCGTGAGACCTCCCCACTGCTCCTCAGTTCCTTCTCTACCTCAGAACAATGCTTATGAGAAGGCCAGAATCCCAAAGTAGAGGGAAGAAAGAGAGGGTTGTGGAGCACCCACGGGGACCAATATGTGCGGACTCATTTAACACTCATGTTCGGTGGGGAGGGCTCTGCTGAATGTGCCTGCCATTGTGTTCAGGGTGCCCAGAAGGTGTTGTATTTCAGGCCTCTGTACAAAGTGCTAGAGATTGGGCTCTCCCCTGACAATTTATATAAAACATTAATGCGACATTGTCTATGTACAGTCTGACATAACTGTTGGCAATGCATGGGAGGAATCTGGCACATGCATTCCTGACTGCACGGAGTTCCAGGACATTTATATGTAGGTTCTTGTCACTACAGGGATGTGTGATGTCATAGGTGGGCACCACATGAGACGTATCTTTTGTGATGGAGATGGACGGTTCTGGTAGGTGGAAGAAAACTCTGGAACAAAGGTTCTTGGGCTCAACCACCACTGTAGGGATTTCTTTACTGTCATTGGGAGGACTAGGATTTTGGATTTTGGGATTTTGGGTCTGTAAACCTGTCCCAGCCAGCCCTGTAATCATCTCATGTGAAGGTAACCTTGTTGATAACAAAATTTCATGCTGCCATGTGCTCCAACAGCCAAAGGCATTTGAGTGCTCTTATGTGGGGGCTAGATCGTAAGGTATTTACTGAGGCCACAATTTTTGGAAACCCTCTGTACGGAGGGATGTGGTGGCCCTTGCTGAGTCAAGACATGCTCTTATAAATTGTATTTCTTGTGTGGAAGAGAGTGTTGATTTGGCTTTGTTCACTTACAGGCCGAGGTGTTGGAATATGTGTCTTGTGATTGACAGTGAACGGCAGGAATTGTTGTGTGAGCACATCCAGGAAAGGAAATATGATGATGCTTTGCTTTCTCAAATATGCTTTGACAACTGCCAGAAAAGACCTTCAGGACTGTAGAGAGTCCAAATGGAAGCACCTTGTATTTGTAGTGTTGAGACTCTACAACAAAACAAAATGTCTGTGAGATGGGTGGATGGAAATGTGAAAGTATGCATCTTGCAAGTTGAGGGACAAGAACCAAATGTCCTGTTCCAATGCCGGTAATATAGTGGCAAGCATTACCATCTTGAATTTTTGTTTCTGAATGAATTTGTTGAGTGACCAGAGATCTAAGATGTGTCTCCAACCTCCTGATCTTTTTTCCGTCAGGAAGTAATGGAAGTAAAACCCTTTGCCCCTAAATTGTGTTGGGGCTGGTTCAATCACGCCTACGTATATGAGGTGTTGTTGAAGTAGAATCTCATGAGAGTGGTTCCTGAAGAGGGACTGGGAAAGGGGGTGGAAAGGAGGTAGAGATATAAAAGGAGTAAGATAGCCTCTCTCAATTATCTGTCAGAGGTTATTCCTTGCTAGTTGTTAAAAAGGGGTGACAGTTAATGATGGAACAAGTTTGCTTGAGATGATGGCATTGGAATAGGTGAGAAGCTCTCACAACCCTCGACCTGATGTTCAAATTTGCTTATTGGACTGCTCCGAATGTTGAGAGTAGGTAAAGGAAGGGCATTGTCATTGAATTCTGCCACTGCGTCTGTTCTGTTGGTGTTGGTCTTGTCTGCTTTAATGTTGAGTATTTGGTGGGTATCGAGGTCTTGGGTAGGTCTGATACCTTTATTGTCTTCTCCTACGTGCCTGGTTGTAGATTCCTAAGGAACGAAGTGAATTTCATTGGTGTTAGCTACAAACAACTTCTGACCATTGAAAGGAAGAGCTACTAGTGTAGATTGGATCTCTCTGGGGAACGAAGTGAAGTCCAACCATGAAGCCTTTCTCATGACTACTGCTGGTGCTGTGGGATCACGCAACTATGTCAGCAGCATCTAATGCAGTTGCAGTACTGTTCCGGCAATCGTGTGAACCTCTGATGCTTTTATACTGCTGTCTTTTAGCCTCGGGAATATCTGCGATAAAGTCATTAAGCTTAGTAATTTCTGTAGTCATACTTGCTTAATAAAGCCACATAGTTAGAAATGCAAAATTCTAAGTAGAAGACGTGTATATTTGTGTCCGAATGAGTCAACTCTTTTGCTATCACAGTCCAATGGAGTGGACCAAAGTTGTTGTTGCTTGGTTTTCTGTTGTGCAGCCTGCAGCATGAGGGAGTTAGGTACTGGGTGAGTAAAGAGAAATTCTGATCCTTTGGGTGGAATGTAATACTTCTTATCTGTTCTCTTAGCAGAAGAGATTGATGCCAGAGGTTGCCAGTTCCATTATTGCTGAATTAATTGGCAGTGCTATTTTAGATGATGTTACCAAGTGCAATATGTCAGGTAGTTCATGCTGATTCTCAACAACCTCCTACAGAGTAATGTTTAATTCAGCAGCTACGCATTTGAAAAGGTCTTGGAAATGTGCATCATCATCTGAGGTAGTTGGCGCTAGAGGCACAGACTCTCCCTCCATTGGGTAGGTTCATTTAGATCTAGGGAGGCACCCTCCTCTAGATGGGTGGATCCCCTTTGTGTGTTTGTTTAGAGGGGGAATATTGCACGGTGTCGTTTCCAGCCATGTTGGTGTTTTTTATAAGATTGCCATTTGTCCCAATATTGCCAATGTGGGTATGGCATGGGTGGGGAGCACCCAAGGATTGCCATAATATGGAAGCATATTCCCAAATGTATGACAAGAACTGGAAGGGTAAATAGTCCGATCTGTGTAAGGAGAACTTTCTGGAGAAAAACCTGTTGAAAATTCATCTTTAGATTTGGATGAAAATCTTTCTTAAGAAAGTGATTTCTGAGATGTTAACATAGCAGGTCTAAAATTGGTGAGCTGAAAATAAATGAGACTAACAAGTCTCTGTGCTGAGTGCAGTGCTCAGCTGGTGTTAACGGTGTTGTATTGGGAAGCACAGATGCTATTTGAGGTGCTGAATCATACCTCAGTGCAAGCTGACTAGCACAGCATTAGGTGTCTCTGTGGCAGAGGGGCCCAGTAATATGGTAGGTGCCACACTCTTATACTTTGACAGCAAAATTGTGTCAGTTCTGGGTGCTGCTGCAGCTGATGAGGCAGGAAACTTGAAGCCTGATGCCTCAGAACGTGGTTTAGTGCATGTCTCTTTGTTAGCTGCACTGGCAGTTCTCGAGATGCCTGGAGCATCATACATGCTGAGATGAGGTGCTGCTGTTCTCGGCACCAGCCTTAACGGAGATGGCCGTTTCAGTGACATAGCCCCCTGAGGTAAAGAGGAGATTCACTTTTTGGTGGGTTTTTTTGGTCCACGCTGTTTGAGGTCCTCAGGCTGTTAGCCTGGGTCAGAATCTGGTCTGAGAGAGAACTGACAAAAGCCACTGTTGCAGGAATCAGAATGGTAGACATGCATGCCAGATAACATATGTCATGTGACCCATAAGCTGCAGACAAATGAGCACTGATATAATAGGGCTGGCTGCAACAATGGAGGTCAAGTTCTGTATGGCTTGGAAACGTTGGTCTGGCAAGTAGGCCCAAGCGGTTGTGGAGCACCTATAAAATCCAGAACTTGGGTTGGTTGGAGAATAGATTTTTGCTCATTTATGAGGAGTCCTAGAGAGTCAAGAGCCTCTTGGTGACTAACACCATGTTGCGTGTCTCTTCCCAGGAGGGACCTCACATAAGGCAATTGTCCAGGCATGGAAAAACCATAACTTCTTGGCATTGCAGGTAAGTGCAATGACTGTGAGAGTCTTTGAAAAGACTCTGGGAGCCCAGGATAGACTGATTGGAAGGAATCTGTATTGAAAGTGTTTGGAGGCTATTGTGAATTGGAAGAACCATCTGTGCGAAGGATGTATGGTTGTGTAGAAGTAGACCTGGAGGTCAAGGACTGCACACCAGTCTTCCTTGTCCAATGCTGTAATAATCGATGCAAGGGTAATCATTTTGAACCACTGCTTGTGTAAGAATTTGTTGAGTTAGCAGATGTCAAGGACGAATCTCCCATCCTCCTCTCCGTAAGGAAGCAATTGGAGTAAAAGCCCCTGCCTCTGTATGGCCGGGCACTCTCTCAATGTCTCCTATGAGGAGCAGGTGGTTTACTTCCTGCATTCGAAGCTCTTCGTGAGAGGGGTCCCTGAAAAGGGATGGGGAAGGTGGGGAGGTTGGAGGGAGGGAGATGAGAGGGATAGCATATCCTGACCTTACTATTTCGAGGACCCATTGGTCAGTTGCAATTGAAGCCCATTGATGATAGAATAGGTGCAATCGGTGGTATATTCTCGCATCATCGTAAGGCACTAGTATGTGGGAGAGGTCGGGCAGACCCTTCACTAGAATCTCAAAACTGATGCTTTGAGGAATATTGGGTCAAAAAACAGCTGTTAGGGGCCTTTGTCTTTTGGGCCCTCAGTCTAGAGCGACCCTGATCAAAACCCCTCTGCTGGTGACTAGCACAAGGGAAACTTCTCTATCTTTGATACAGCATGTAGTATCTATGGTGGGAGAGTGGGGTGTACATCCCTAATGTATACTAGGTGTAACAAGAGTGCCAAGGCAGTGGATGCTCCCTGAATGACCATCAGAGGCCAGCACTGGATCGCGACAAGTGTTGCACTTTAAATCCGGGAGGACCAGGCACGGCATCAGAAGTAGTGTTTGAGTTCTAAACACAAGTGGTTGTAGCCTGCCTTCCTGCCTTCCTTTGTAAACCTATTTACAAAGTATAATGTGAAACAAGCATTTGTGAGGAGAGGCTGCAGTCTGGGCCTGTTCCCCGTTTATCATCTCTCTTCTCTGTCTCTTTTTAAAAATTATTTTTCCAGTGCTTTTTTTGTGATGATATGGCCTGGAATGGCGTACCGTCATCTGTTTTCCAGCCCACAGAAAAGGAATGGGATTTCCCCTGCATGTACTGGCACCTGTTTTCCTGGGGAGGCTTGGCTCCTGATGGAAGGGTGCTTGGAATGCGCAGTGGTTTTTTTTCCGGATTCCAGCCTGGCGCTTTGGCTCTTAAAGGGGCTGTGACTGTATTTTGGCCCATAGCACAGTCTTTTTTTGCTCAGCAAGTTTGCCCCAGAGTACCGGCACCGTTTTTGTTACAAAAAAAGTGACCAAGGGCAGTAGCGAAGAAACTAAGGAGAGTTGGGCTGCACACACAAAGTGCAAAGGCGCAAATGCCATGAGGCACCTATCATACTTGCGTGACCCAAATGGCTACTGCTGTGAAAAATTCCAATCTGCAGTGCCAGAACAACCCAATATCAACAGTGGAGAGCACCCACAGGGACATGACTCAAAGAAGAACTTGCTAATGCAAGTTAGAAGTGCTTTATTTAACTTTTTAACAGCATAAGAAAATTAATCTTAATGAAAGTTGCTCATAAAATGAAAAAGAGGACTGAAATACAACATTATGTATGTTACAGATCTCAGTGGAACAAAAGGCATTTTGGACTGTTCACTAAGGGCTCGTCTACATTGGCCCCTTTTCCAGAAGGGGCATGGTAATTTTTGAAATCGTAATAGGGAAATGCGCGGGGGATTTAAATATCCCCCGCGGCATTTAAATAAAAATGTCCGCCGCTTTTTTCCGGCTTTTAGAAAAGCTGGAAAAGAACATCTACACTGGCCCCGATCCTCCGGAAAAAAAGCCCTTTTCCGGAGGATCTTATTCCTACTTTGAATAAAAGCCGAGGAGCGGCGCTACTGGAGCAACCCAGCAGCACCCCAGCTGCTCTGCCCCAGGCGTCCTGATTTAGCCGCTGCTGAAACTGACCAGCGCTGACTACAGGAAGCCCGAGGCAGAGTTGCTCTGCCCCGGGCTTCCTGGAATCAGCTGCTGATCAGTTTCAGCAGCAGCTGAGTTGGGGACGCTTGGGGTTCTTAAGTTGATTCTGTATGTAAGTCAGAACTGGCGGTCAGTTTCAGCAGCGGCTGAATCTGGACGCCAGTTCCGACTTACATACAGATTCAACTTAAGAACAAACCTACAGTCCCTATCTTGTACGTAACCCGGGGACTGCCTGTATTTCAAAATAAGATACGCAATTGACATAGCTCAATTTGCTTAGCTTATTTTGAGTTAAGCCCTGCAGTGTAAATGCACCCTAAGTGATGAAATAACTGAAAAGGAAGTTTCTGATAGGTCTTAAACCATTTTGGTGCTTTTAAGAAAATCTTAAATATACTCCTACATACTCCTACAAAACTGCCCCTACTATCAGGAAAACAAACATTGAAATTTTGCCATTCTATTGGCCCTAGAATTTTGGCCGTCAAAGAAAGCAGGTAGCAGAATATAAAGTAAACTTTGTTGAGCCACATGCCAAAAATGCTGCCACTGTAACCATGAAATGTTACACATGTAGTTAGAAACAGACCCTTTTCTTGAAATCTAGTCTGTTTAAAAGGAAGTGTTTAAAAGTAGTTTCACATGCTTCACCTGCCCCCCAATAACTTTTCTATGTTTATTATTGTTTTCTCTCTTCTGTTGCAGTGTGAACGACCCACACAAATAAAGGAAACAGACTGGCTATACAGAAGAAAGACTAAACATGACTACACACACATTGCTCTCAAACGGCAGGTCTAGATTGCAGGATTTTTTCTGGATACCTTCAGTATCCAGGAAAAACTCCACTGTGTCCAGGGAAAGCAGAAGAGCAAACGTGCTCTTTCAGGGAGCCCTGTATATCTCATAGCTGAGCAATTTGCATAGCTTTTTCTGAAAAAAGACTATAGTGTAGACCTAGCCAAAATGAACAAACTAAAGAAAGAAAAAAATAATTTCTTTTATCTTTCAATCTCAGTAATCTTCATTGTTATGTGGAACAATAATAAGTGAAAAATATTCAAACTGAAGTGGATTTGTTGTGCAAGCAATAAAAGCTTTCAAAACAGCTAGGCTTGCATTTCATGTGTGAATGCTCTTACAGTTATTTAAACTGTTGTTCACAGACACCGTGCACAACACAAAGATAAAAACATGCTCATCTGAATATCCATAAATGTAAAGGGATTATGAATACTAACTAAATGAATTGGAGGCATATGTTTGTAAGCAGACTCTGTGTGTGTGTGTGTGTGTGTGTGTGTGTGTGTGTGTGTGTGTGTGTGTGTGTGTGTGTGTGTGTGTGTGTGTGTGTGTGTGTGAGAGAGAGAGAGAGAGAGAGAGAGAGAGAGAGAGAGACTTCCATAACCATTTATATTACCTCTGAAATTGGCCAAATTAGTTTTCAAGAATAAAAAGATACTTTAGAACATGGATGCAAATCTGATACCTTTAGTTACATGGAGTAAGTACCTTGCCTTGGATAACTCCTGAAGCAAGGCACTACACAACATGAATAAGGATGGCAGAATTAGTTCCATTCCTTGACCAATTCTAGAGTATTTTAAAAAAAGTTTTAAGCATAATGCTAGATACTGAATGTTTAAAATAAAGTGTGCTACAATATAAAGTATTTTGTAAAATAGATTATTCTTAGCTTGCAAGATGGAAACCATTGATTTTTTTAAAAAAAGCACAGTAATGCAATCCTGTTAAAGTCTAATAGAAAAAGAAAGTACTGTACATGGGCCACTATATATAGAAAGTTAAATACAAATTAGGAGCAAATATAGGCTCATTCATAGCACTACCATATAGTTTCTTTAACACTTACACCATTTAGATGAACAATATTTTCACTCATTCACACAGTTCAGTATAAATATAAAACAAGGTACCCCTTAAGCATTTTAAGTAACAAATTAAACATTTACGTTTTTTACTGTGCAGTGAGGCTTAACATTTATGCAGCTTCAAAACTAAAGTACAGCCTCAAGGGACCCCTCTCCACTGACAAATTAATACCTTAGAGAATAGAGCTGAATGGTGGCAATGAACTCATTTGTTCCCCCAATAATGAAGAATGACTCTTTCTTTACCACATCTGTGAATGTTGCCATGGTGACCCAGGCTTACCTCATTGCTTCTCGAAGTGCCCCACGTTCACTAAGAGTCGTATGCTTGATGTCATCAAAATTATTTTCTAGCATCTCACAGTTCTGCAATAAATGAAAGAATCCATATTACATTCTTAAGCAGCATTCTAGCATCATAACTTATATTCACTGTAGTGCAAGCCTAACTCATTTATATTGTTTATATATTCACACAAATTATGCATTCTGTTTTAATTGCACAGAAGTCATTAAAAGCGACATTGTGAATTCAGTAACAAAGAAAGAACAAAAGCTTATGATATGGTTGTCATGGAAATCCTTTTATAAGTTTTTTATATTGTGGTATATAGAATTTTTTTCTGAATCTATGTTTGAAGGAATAACAGGCTACAAAATTACTGCTAGATATAACAAGCAAACTTGAAAGTGTGGCAAAGTAGAAATAAAATATACTGAATTTAGAAATCATAATCTATACTTAAAATTCTGTACAAATGAATATTCAGTATAACATGAAAAAATTAATAATCCTAAATTGTGTGAGTTTCAAAACGCCGTAGCAAACTTGAAGGTAGTCTATTTATAAAGCTATCACAACAGTTGATTATGATTTTTTTCTCAAACTGCAGTAGTAAAGGCCCTAGTACTTCCAAATGAAAAGACAATTTATTTTAATGACATGGAAATAATAAGTAGTTTTGTGAGAATAAAAGGAATTAAAGAAAATAAGTATGCCAAAATAGCCTTCTCAATATGTCATCTGTTAATTCTTAACGTATAGCAAGCTCTACTATTCAGGGTTATGCCTTTTTTCCATCTCCAAATTCCTATTGAAACAAGAGGTCTGATTCTCTATTGCTATGTATCTTCCGAAGTCATCATACCTTTGCAAAGTGAGTACCTTCTAGAAAGCATAATATTGAGTTTTAGAAGAATACAACGCAATTATTTCTATTTTTCAATTACTATTTTAAGTTCACACTTAAAAGTAACACATTGATCAGAATCAAAATTCATCTTGAGCAAAAAAAATCATTTTTATTTATTTATTGACATTTTATTCACATTTTACTTGTAGTTTATTACTGTTTATAATAGGTAGATAATTTTATAGTGCACATCTTAAAAGATAAAAACGAATAAATGGAATATATACAGAAAGACTTCTCTTCTGTCAACTCATTTTACAATCTATAGCTATCACAATTACACTTGAACTGCCTTAATCCAGAAACCTTGTGAAATAGGATATGACAGATTATGGAATTTTCTGGACCATGGGTGTTCATATATACTTTTGTTTTGAAGGTACAAATTCAATACGTGGAGCCAAATATGCACCTGGGGACAGGGCATCAGGTAAGCACCCCACTCTCATTCCCCTCATGCCCAGATCCCACACTCCCATCTCCCTCATGTACCCTCGTGAAATGAGGAGTAACGGTAGTTCGAACTAGGAAGCCTAGTTCGAACTACCTAGTTCGTGCCCCGTGTAGCCGTGCTGCATGGGGTTCGAACCAGCGGGGTTTTAAAAATGGCGGCTCCCCACTTATGCAAATGAAGCCCGGGAAATTCAAATCCCGGGCTTCATTTGCAAGTGCGGTATGCCTACATTACCCTTCTAGTTCGAACTAGGAGGGTAGTGTAGACATACCCCCAGACCCTGCAGCTCCAGCGCTATGGGAGTAGCAGGGGAAAAGCGTCCAGAGAAGCGTTTCACTGCACTGTCATTCCCCGAGCTGGTGGAAAGGGGAAGTGGCAGCACACAGATTCGCTTCCTCCCTCTTCTTTCATGAGATTCTGGAGGTTCAAGTGTATTACTTACAGCTTGCATGAAAGAAAAAATACTCCTCAGTCTTGTGTGTAACTTTTTAAAAAGATCTTTCCAGCTTGTTGATCTAATAAAATTAGTTTTTCTTTGAACTAATACTACATACATTAATATGTATTATTAAACAGGTTATTGTACATTCAATAAAAAATTCAAACCAGTAAAAATAATTTGATGTAAATTCACATTTAAGGAACTTTCCTGAGTCATCTCTTTTTTAAAAAGTTATTTACAAACATTGCATATTTCCATAAACCTATCATGATTTTCACTGGTTTAAGTTTATTCCTCACTTGCAGTGCACTGTACAGTCAGTATGCCTTTCTATAGTAAAATCCTGCTCACCACACATACTTGGTCAATGAGAGTACTCAGGTCAGTATGACAACCAGGATTTAGACCTATCTTGAGAGATGTGTGCATTGATCTTTGGGATAAACATATATATAGACAGGTCAATTATATCAAATACATATAAGAATTTCAATCTGGAAATACTAGTATTTCATAGAAATGTAGGACTGAAGAAAAGAGGTCTTCTAATCCTGTGGCAGGACTAAGAATACGCAGGCATTCCTGTCAGACATTTGTGCTGCCAGTATTTAAAAACCTCCAATAATGGTGATTCCACCTTAGTATCCCGATCTATCATAGGCTATGTCTAAACTACATCCCTCTTTCGAAAGACGGATATAAATTTAGACAGATCGAAATTGCAAATGAAACCGGGATTTGAATTTCCCGCACTTCATTTGCATAATGGTGGCCGTGTGTTCTTTCGAAAATGGGTATTTCGAAAATGAAACCACAGTCTAGACACGGTCCTTTTGAAAAAAATCCACCTTTTTTGGGAAAGATCTTGTATGCCTCAGGGTTTTTTTTTTTAAAGAACCGCGTCTAGACAGCAGTTTCACTTTCGAAATGCCCATTTTCAAAAGAACGTGCAGCTGCCATTATGCAAATGAAACATGGGAAATTCAAATCCCGGCTTCATTTACAATTTCAATCTGTCTAATTTACACCCCCCTTTTGAAAGAAGGATGTAGTACTAGCATAATGTACTAGCAAACCTGTGTGAATAACTGATTTGTTTTGTTTGCTGGCGATTCCAAAACACATACACTGATCTTAGAAAACGAAGCACAGTAATAAAAGCAATTCATTTTGGGTCAAAAGAAACATTTCTTTTGACCCGAACAAAATATTTTGGTCTGATTTTGATATTTATATTTATTTTTTTACATCCTAAAGGAAATTTCAATACAAAAAGCCTTTTTAAATAAAAAAACCTAAATGTTGTTTCAAATATGACAATATTTTCATTTTTCAGAATGTTTTAAAAGTTTTTTGTTTGTTTTTAATGAAAAACTTTGGTAATAAATACATGAATTACTGAAATATTTTGGTTGACCCAAATCTACATTTTTTTACCAACAAAAGTTTTGAACAACACATTTTCCCCAGGTCTACTCAACACTAAAGCCTCTTTGAAACCAAATCAAATAAAACCTTCTGCTCCTCTGGAAAAACTAGGATAAGAAACGGGGTTTGGGAAACACCCTGAATCTCAACAGCCACAGTTGTTCAAAAGAAAACAGGAAGACAAGTTCAGAACATAGGGCTCTTTATTCTGAACATCCTACTTTCAGCTATTGTTAGATACAGTCTAGGAACGATAAGCTCAAATGGTGCCAGCTGTTCTCTACTGTGGGTATAAAATATAAGGAGACACAAACAGGGAAATCATACAGGATTTACAGACGAAAATCAATTCCCTTTCAATTGCACTTGTAAATGAATAGCATTATATTATCAGCAGAGTTCCAGTGATTCCAAGTAGAAAGCACAGTTATGTACCACCAGATACTGCTCTAACCAACTTTTCCTCAAGGTCTATGTTGAGCACATTGTTATCCTGCAACTAAACAAATACAAAGGCATGAAGTCCACATTCAAAGAAAAGGCTGCAATCTTCTAGTCTAGCGAGACTAAAAAATACGTTCACTTGACCACTAATATCTGGACACCCAAAAGTATTCAAGGAATAAACAAAGCACCCAATTTACCGACTTAGGCCATGTCTACATTATGAGATAAGGTTGAATTTATCAAGATAAACTTTTTAGCCCCCAATTTTGTAAAGTTGAAAGTACATGTCTTTACTGTGCACAAGAATTCAACACAGTTCAAAGTAGTGCATCCCCACTACAGTGGTTACCATCAACTTTGAGAGTGATGCCCTGTGGGTAGCTATCCCACAGTTTCTTCTTCCCTTTACATTCTGGTTTATGTTCCCAGTGCATGCTGGGACCAAGAGTGTGCAGCAGGTGGCTGATGTGGATATATGCCATCAGTATCCCATAATGCACTCATCTCATCCTTCCCCACTGCATGCCAGCAACAGCACTCTCTTTGCACCCTTTTTTCTCTAGTTATCTGTGAAGACTCAATGGCAGTATAAGCACAGAACCCGTTGTGGATCCCGATGAGTATCAAAACATTATGACAATCATATTAACCTATTAGTGGGCCTTATGCTAGAGTATATCTGAGTGTATCCAGGATCCACCAGAACAAAAAGAATCTCCAGAGGCCATGAACATACTCTTCTTTGGAGCACTTGAGTTGAGTGACTGACAAATGCTGCTAGCATTTGATCCTCTGATACAGTGGAATGACGGTTCGAGTGCCATGAGACAAGCACAGAATGGTGGGATCACATAACTATGCAGGTATGAGATGATCAGCAGTGGCTGCAAATCTTTCACATGTGTAAGGTCACTTTCATGAAAGTTTGTGAATTGCTTTCCCCCACCCTGAAGCACAAGAATACCAGAATGAGACCCACTCTGACAGTGGAGGAATACATAGAAATTGCCCTGTGGAAACTTGCAACACCAGACAGCTACTGGTCAATTGGGAATCAATTTGGAGTAGGGAAATCATCCAAAGCACAGGATGTGGTGGTGATGAGGGATTTCAACTATCCAGACATCTGTTGGAAAACTAACAGAGATTATCCAATAAGTTCTTGTACTGCACTGAAGACATCTTTTTATTTCGGAAGGTTGAGAAAGTTACTAGAGGGGAAGCTGTTCTAGATCTGATTTTAACAAACAAGAAGGAACTGGTTGAAAATTTGAAAGTAGAAGGCAGCTTGGGTAAAAGTGATCATGAAATCATAGAGTTCATGATTCTAAGGAATGATAATGCAGTAAGGAACAGTTCATCTACAGGCTAAGCAAGTTAAGAATGGTGGGAAAATGTGCAATGGGACATTTAAAGGGAAAGTTATGAAGTTTACTGACTAATTTAGACCTCAGGGAATGCAATATTCTTATTGTGGTGGCAACCTGCTGTGTAATCCATAATATTTGTGAGAGTAAGGGGGAAAGTTGTCTTGTTGGGTTGGGGGCGGGGGCGCAAGGGAGAGCACCTAGCCAGTAATTATGGGCAGCCCCAGAGCAATAAAAAGAGAACAGTGAGGGGCACTATAAATCAGAAAGGCTTTGAAAGACACTTTTAAGAATGACTGGATTAGAGTGTCATGCATGTTGTTCTCAATGAGGTACCCCTGCATTCAGTATGCTTGCTTGTAACTCCTCCCACTCTTCAACCCTTCAATAAGACTGTTGTTCAGAAATCAGGCATTCTTATTTAGGGAATACAGCAAAGTCTGAAAAGGAATTCAGGGTGGGAGCTTGGGGGAGAGGTGGGGTGCATGCAAAGCAGATGAACAGAAGACATGTATGTGAACTAGGATGGGCATTTTATACAATTTAATTATCTCCCTTTGTGATCTTTCATTCATGTGAGTTGACAGAGCAGTGTGCCTCAAGAGAGAACCCTAACCCTATCCTCTGAGGCTGTGTCCAGACTCAGGGTTTTTTTCGGGAAAAGTAGCCTTTTTCCGAAAAAACTTCCCCTGCGTCCAGACTCAAGCCGCGTTCTTTCGAAATTAAATCGAAAGAACGCGGCTTTTCTTTTGATGGCGGTAAACCTCATTTCACGAGGAAGAACGCCTTCTTTCGAAAGTTCCTCTTTCGAAAGAAGGCGTTCTTCAATGTAAATAGGGCTTCTTCAAAAGAGAGCATCCAGACTCACTGGATGCTTTCTTTCGAAAAAGCAAGCTGCTTTTTCGAAAGTTCAACGTGCAGTCTAGACGCTCTCTTTCGAAAGAGGGTCTTTCGAAAGTATCTTTCGAAAGAGCTTCTTTCGAAAGAGGCTTGCAGTCTAGACATAGCCTGAGAGAAAATAGAATGGAGGTACTTTTCCATATGCACCTATCAGGATGATGTATACAAGAATCAGCATGTATACTTGATTTCTTTAACCAATGGAAGGATGTCACTGTCTCACAAGACTGGTACAGTATTTTATTGTAATATATATAGCCTTTCTGCATCCCTTGCAAACACACACAAACACGAGACCTCAAATTTATCCATTGATCTATTAGGCTCACATATTACTTTAACCATCTGCACTCTTACAGCTCTTTAAAAATACCTTTTCAGGGGAAAAGAGCAATAGTTTATGGCTTGCAACTATCATTCCTAATTAGTGGGATTCAATAAATCAAGTAACTTGGTTCAAAGCCTTGAATTTTCTGCATATCTGTGAAGTACTCAAAAAAACAACACTCAACCCCAGGAATCTTCTTCATGTGTAGGTGGGGAACAAAAATTGGATTGAAGTTGCCACCAGGCCACTACTGTAGTATTTCAGCACAATTAGTAGCAACAGCCTGTTGCTCCCCAACAAAAATGTTTACAGACCACCTGCTCACTGGTTATTCGCTACCTTTAAGTGTAGGTTCCATTCATTTCAAAGACATAAGTAAATAAAAAATAAACTCAGCTTTTGGCTAAAACCAATTGTAGAAAAGCTCAGCCAAAAAAAAAGGGATTTTTCAAAGAGATAAGCATATGAAAACACAAATTTGATTATGCTCTTAACTACAGCAGCCACAAATGCTACAACGTTGACAAACTATGATCAGGACAAATTATACATTCAGAAGTCTAAAGGAAAAGGAAGGATAAAATTCAATCTACTGTATTTAATAATAAGACTAGATTAATATAATAAATATTTTGCATAGGACAGTTGTAGGTTTTTTGGTGCATAACACTGCAACGGTTTAAATATAACGAGCAATTAAATTCCCAGGTGTTCCAGTTTCAGCAGCAATTATATTTGAAAATGTAACCACAAGCAATGAAAAAAGTTGTCTTTGGTAGCTTTCTGCCAAGTTATTTCCCTTGTGTCTAAAAAAGGTCAAAAAAATTCATATATGATGGAATAATTCTGTAGTATTTTATATTTTAGTTCTGATTACAGTCATATAGTGCTGAATTATACCAAATCAAAAAACACCTCAAAAGAGATTTATGACAGCAAAGCAAATACAAGAAGATGTGGTTAAAATCAAAACTAAATGAAACAAGGTCATTAGTAGTTGTGCTATTGTTCCAAAAGGAAATCAAAGCCTAAAATCTATTTTAAAAAAATTCTAATATTAACCACTTCAAATAAAAGGTCAGGTATTAGGTTGTGAAATGAACTGGAGGCAAGATAGATCAGAAAGTAGTTCGATATACATAAATAAATGGTTCATTTAAACAGATATTAAACCTGAATTAAAGTGTATTGTATCTAAATGAGAAAAAAAAAGTCTGTTAGACTCAAGACTTCATTTCTACAGGGAATAAATTGAACCTATTAAATTTTATCCTGACTCTAAAAATAATAATAATTATCACATTTAAATAAACCCATTAGCACTTATGAAAAAACACAAAAGTTCACAACCTATACTAGCTCCTTATGACTATGGGGGCTCTTACAAAAAGACAAAATATAAGAAATTTTAATATAAGAAGACTACTACAATAATATCATTGAATAAAATGTAACAGCCCTTCTCATTTTCCCCTGGCCCCCACCAAGAGATTATCAATGACTGTAGGAGGGAGAACAAAAAACAGGACTATGTAGCACTTTAAAGATTAACAAGATGGTTTATTAGGTGATGAGCTTTCGTGGGCCAGACCCGCTTCCTCAGATCAAATAGTGGAAGAAAATTGTCACAACCTTATATACCAAAGGATACATGGTATATATGGTTGTGACAATTTTCTTCCACTATTTGATCTGAGGAAGTGGGTCTGGTCCACGAAAGTTCATCACCTAATAAACCATCTTGTTAGTCTTTAAAGTGCTACATAGTCCTGTTTTTTTGTTTCAGCTACACCAGAATAACACGGCTACATTTCTATCACTGTAGGACGGAGGTGATTGTCCTGGTCTCAGTCCAGAAAATCTCCATCCCTCAGACTCATTGAACATTGGCATCATCTGATGGCTTCCCCAGAACATTAATGAAGCTTTAATTTATACCATGGGGAACACAGGAAGGAAGTCACATTATGGGAGCAAAGCAAAGCAAATTGGAGGGGCTCCTGTACAGTGAGGGATGAAGAAGGAGAATGGACGTGAGTGAAGAACAGAGATTAATTAAACAACCCGAATACTAATACGACCTGTACCTAGCATAACCATTAATGTTTTGCTATCATTTGTCTATTGCAATTTGTCTGCCTCATCTATATAAACTGTAATATTTTTCAGGAAAATGACTATATGTTCCTGAACTATCTTTGAACTACACCTAGAACATTTTTAACTAATAAATAATAATAGCTATTTCAGATCTGGACCCAACATTCACAGTCTCAGACTATACCTCTAACAGGATGAGTAAGTCCAATAACTCCAAAATAGCATCAAACAGGGATGAAATTCAGAATTTCACAAATCAGGCCCTTGACTCTTAATAAGAGTTGAACTAATGGTGGCTTACATTATGTGTGACAATCATTTGAGTATTAGGGTTGTGATGGAAAAGAAATCTTACTTTCAAAAATAACTTTCTAACCCTTGAACAGCCTTGTGCTTATATAGAGTGACGTGTACTTCATGGCCACATACTGCCCTTCGCTCAGTTTGTGTTACAAAAATAATTCTATTTTTTCCAAGCGCCTAGGCACAACCCGGATTCTGAAGCACCTCCTGGCTCTGAAACTCACAGAGTATCTGAAACACACTCAGGCTGCCTAGTATCATCATCACAGTCTCTGTAAGTCACAGAAGGCACAGTAACTACACTACATCAGGGAGGGCTTAGGAGTCTGAGTCTTGACAAGATCATTATCCAATAACCTAAGCTAAACCATCCTGTGAGCTTCAACTGATCAAGGAACTGATCCCTCTCCCATTGAAATCAATTGCAAATCTCTCATCGACTCAAATGAGGGCAGGATCATGCTCTAAGCCATTTTCTGGTAGTTTAACTGTATCCTGAAATACTTTACATAAGAATTTCAAAGATATCAGTATTACAGATAAGGTCTTACACACAGTTCTAGGTAGTTGGGAAAAAAATCTTTTGATCTGACAAAAGCTGTAAGACCTATTCTAAAGCTGCCTGTATCACTGAAGTTGAGTAGATATCTTATCCTACTTAACATGCTGCAAATCAAAAGCTTTTTTTGTACCCTCTGCCTTTTTGTGGAGAGTTATTGGATATAAGTGACATAGCATTATTTTAGGAAATATTAACCACTTCCATTAGGAACATCATGCTTCCCCAAATATTAATGGAAGCAAATCCTGCAAAGTTTACTGAGGAAAACCTCCCATAAATATCAATGGGAATGTTACTTGAGTAAAGATGTATAATGATTCCAGCCTCTAAAAAAATTAGCATCCCTAAGCTCTGGGCTTTGAATTTTCTGTTCCTAGTGATGCTACAGCAAGGTGCTACAAAGAGTGAACTTTCATGCTCCAACTTCCACTTTTAAAAAATATATAAACATGGTTAGGTATAAATATAATATTCCTCAGACATTTCAGATCTCTTCAGTGAATCTTTCCATTCACTTCAACTGGCATTAGAGCTGACAAATGACATCGGTGTAAAGCTTCAAACAAGACTTGTACATTAAATAAGCCTTATTTTAAAATCTTAAATCCTACTTCAGCAGCAAACAGCAAATAATTTTCAACATTTTGACTTTAAAATACTAAATATAAAGGATCATTTGTTTTCAAAAGTTGCCTTGCTTCCTAGGGAAGCAATATCAGATTTATTCCAAGTGTAGGTATTACTTCAGCAATGAAATCTTCATTGCATAAAGAGGGTGGGGTGGGTAATTGCTTTTTTCTGAAGGTTTATTTCTTTGCAATGACAATAAAAATGTTCCACGTGTTCTTGCTGTTTTATTAATTTTTCTTCTTTTCCTATTGTACCCCAAAAGGCACATCTCAAAGAATGTTTCTGTGGGAAAAATAAATCTTTCATTAAAGTACAAGTTTGGATCCAATCTTTTTTTTTCTTTTTTGCCTTTTTTATTTTCCACCAATTCATATGTTGATAGCTGGATGTTTCCCTTTTTAAATCAAAAGACACCTCAGCAGCTAAGTCTAACAGTGCCTGTCTGTTCACAGCAGAAGAAGAGCATGAACAATTTTACAAATCTGCCACTTCAGAACCCCTTTTAAAGCAAAGAACACTGGATGATAAGTTACAAATCAGCACTTGCTTCTCTCTCTTTTGCTTTGTTTGTTATCATAGAGCATACCCAGTTTTCTATTCTTGCATAATATCAGACAGAACCAATAACAGAAATAGGACCAAGACACTGAACTGCAATTTAGATTTCAACAACTGGAACTCAACATCTTGCCTTAATTTCAAAGATTTGGAATTAGGGGCCTTAATTTGTGGCTCACCTGTTTATGTCAGTCTTGAATAGGACCCTGATTTGGGATTACAAAAAACTGATTTTGACTTCTACATGAAACCTAAAGAGCACTTTCAGAAACTTTCTGGCTAAAATGCTCAGAAGCAAAATCTGGCCAATCTCAAGGCCAACTTTTCAAAATGACTCAGATCCCATGTAGGCACCTTAATAAGTGGCCAGACTGTCAGAAGAATTCATTAGGTTAGGTACTGAGGCTTCTGAGAATCTACACATTAATGTTACAATGACAGCTGCTGGGTGTTGATCACTTTGAAGAACCTGGACCTAATTTAATGAGCTAAATGGAATCTGAACTCTTTGGGAAATCTGCCCTACTTGTGGGTGCTATGTACTTGTAAATTTGGCCTGAACTTGTTGCAAAATCTGTCTTTACGTTGGCAAACCCACTAGTTACTGAGTCACCTAATTACTGCACTTGAACATGTTTTATCAAGCAACCATGGGAAACAGGTTTTGATGGATTAAAATATTTTGCCAGACCAGGGAAGGTGCTGCAAGGTTTGAGCATGAGAAGGATGGCGGTGGGCACTTACTTGGTGCCGCATTCCTGGAGACACACATGGCTCTGCACCCCGTGTTGCGTCAAGGCACCAACTGCTGCCACTACAGCAGCGTGGAGAAAAGCCACAAGTGAAGTGTGTTTCTTTGCTGCCTTCCTCAGCTCAGAGAAGGGGAGTGGCAGTGTGCAGAGCCACATCCTCCTCTGTACCATGGGTGTTCCCATATTAGGTATACTTGGAACACAGAGGCCTAATGTATTGATATAACACCCATAATTTGATAGTCTTAGCAAGGCAGTCTCTAAATCTTAGTCACTTTGGAGGTGTTTTACTTTTACCTTGTAATATATTTGGCTTTTACACCTCAAAATCTCAGTACAAACATTAACAAATTAATCCTCAGTTCATTGTTGAAGTAGATACATATCTCAATTATATAGTGAAGGAAACTAAAGCAGAGAGAGACTACATGACTTACCCAAGGCTACCCAGCATGTCAGTGCCAGAGATAAGATTAACACTCAGGAGGAGTTTTCCAGTTCCCAGTCCAGTGCTCATCTCAGAATGATCAATGGCACAAGAAGCTGACAATTGGAACTGCACATCATTAAAGCAGAATACATGATTAAAATGTCACCGAGAAAGCTAAACTTGTGACAAAATTTCTCTCTCCTGGCGGGTTAATCTGCCCAGAGAATACTCAGTATTTAGGATTACTGCTTTTGAAATCTTAGTATCGGTAAAGCAACTTTACATTTTCTCAGTCACACATCCACTTCTGCAGTAATGTTTGTGGAAAGACAGGAGTGACATGAACAGATCTGCTGCACAAAATGAAAAATGTTGCTTAACAGCACGGTTCTGAGTCTGCATGCAAGGCTTAACTTAGGCATGTCAATTAAGTGATGAAGAGCACTGGAAAATGAACATGCATCCCCTTTACTTCCATCACACCTTTGGTGCTATTCTGCAATTTCCTCCAGAACTTTATCTTGAGAATGTTACCCAAGCTGATAACTGTGTAATGGCATGCTGAACACCATTCATACTGGTATTTAGGCCAGCCATCGTACGCTACTTGCTGATGTTATTTTCTGCATGAGTTAGGGTATGTCTACACTACAAAGTTAATTTGAACTAACAGCCCTTAGTTCGAATTAACTTTAATAGGGGATACACATGCATTAAATTCAAAATAGCGGAGCGCTTAATTCGAACTAGGTAAACCTCATTCTATGAGGAGTAATGCCTAGTTCGAATTAAGTAGTTCGAATTAAGGGCTGCGTAGCCACTTAATTCGAATTAGCTGGAGGCTACCCCTTCCCAGGTTCCCCCTGGTGGCCACTCTGGAAAACGCCTCTCCTCTCCCCCAGCCCCGGGGCCCTTAAAGGGGTAGACTCTGGTCAGACAGCACTTTGCAGAGCCAGCCCTGCCAGCAGTCTCTGCCCCTGACTCAGTGGCCCCAGGATGAGCCAGGCTGCCAGCCGTCCCCCGCCCAGTCCCCCAGCACCCAGGGGCCAGCCAGGGGCCATAGATGGCGCGCACCCTCCTGGACTAGTGCGGAGGTCATGGACCTCATTGAGGTTTGGGGGCAGGCCCCCAACATCAATGATCTCTGCACTAGGAGGAGGAACGCAGCTGTCTACGGCTGCATAGCAGCCACCATGGCCAGCAAGGGACACAGGAGCACCCAGGAGCAGGTGCACCTGAAAGTTAAGGAGCTGCGGCAGGCATACGCCAGGGCTACCAGGGGTGGCGCCGCAACAGGGCCTGCCACCTGCCCCTACTTCCCCGCCCTCGACCAACTTTTAGGGGATGGTGCGGTCCGCGCCAGCCCGGGAGGCAGCGAGCCAGGACCGGAGGGCCCTGATCCGGGTGCACCGGAGGGGCCACCGCCAGCTGTTCCGGCACTAGAGTCGGCAGGGTCATCCGGGGAGGCAATATCGGGTAAGTGCCAGCACTGTCCCCTGTCCTGGGGGGAGGCGGAGAGGGAGACCAGGGACTGCACACATGGGCCATGCCTCCCATGGATCACGCAGCCACCTGTGCACGTGTGAGCACATGAAATGCCACCCTTGGGCAGGTGGCTCCTGTTGTGTGACACCCAGGGGCCGTGGCCCAATAGGCACACGCATGTGTGAAGAGATCTGACATGATCCCGACCCTGGGGCGGGACCCAGCAGGATGCCCTCCCTTCACACACCCCCTCTACACAGAGGCAGGGGGCATCTCTCCCCCTCCCCCTGCCCTGCCCACACTATACACAGCACAGGAGCATGGGTGCGGTCTTGGGGCAGCTCCCAGTCCTGGGGAGAGCCAGACATCCTGACCATGGCCTCTGAGCAAGCACAGCGGCTCTGACAGTGTAGGGCACGGTTGCCCTCACATTGCAGGGAGGGCTGGGCATCATCCACTGTGTCCCCATGGAGAACTGACCACTTCTCTTCTTTCTCTACAGCTGCACCAGCTGCTCATGCAGGGTGCACCACCCCACCCGGGACATGCTCCCGCACCCGCGGCCTGCTCCAGACCACCACCACGCGGCAGGAGTACTGGGACCAGCACCTGGGGGCCCTGAGAGTCCTGCACTGCACTGGCGAGGCCCGGATGCGGGAAGACCTGCAGCTCCGCTGGGAGCAGCTGGCTGAGGACCGAGCCAGAAATGCTAACCTGAAGGCCCTGCTGCAGAGCATGGTGCCCCGTACCAGTCCTGCACCTGCTGCCCCCACCCAACAACTGTCCCTCCTCCCATTCCTGCCTCCCCTCCCACCTCTTCCTCCTCAACCTCCCCACCTCCTCCTCAATGTCCGTAACCTCCACCCCATCCCACCGGGGAGGCCGAGGTCCTCCCAGTTTTCCCCCTCTCCTCTCCTCTCCTGCCCTCACCCGCCTCCTTTCCCCCATCTCCCCACAGTTTCATTCCCCCTCCCCAGTTGTGCTGAATAAAGAGAGTTGTTATTTTGAAAATACATGTCTTTTATTTGACATCAGGAAAGGGGGGCTAGGGAAGGGTAAGTGGAAGGACGAGAGGGAGGAATGGGGCACAAGCCCCCAGTGGGGCAGACCGGGGAGACTGTTAGCGCTCCTCAGGGTGGAAGCTCTCCCACAGGGCCCCCTGGATCCTGACATCCCCTCGATTGTCCTCCCAGATGGCAGCCTGCAGACAGTGCAGCCAGGCTGCTGACAACGTGTCCATGAGATGCAGCAGAGTCCCTGGGGGCAGGTCTGGTTCCATGTTGCAGAGTGCTGTGGTGCCCCGAGTGAGGGCAAGCAGAGCACTCCGAGACACAAATGCTTTGCTGTCCTTCAGCGAGGAAGACCAAGAGAAAGCTGAGAACTGTCTGTCCAAAATGGGGGGTTGGGTACCTTTAAGCACAGCCCTTGGTTAGCCTGAGGCAGCATCCCCACACACTAAGTCCGACCCTGATGCCCTTTTGGCACTGGTTCCAGCCAGCCTTACCTTTGATTCAGGGTCCACTCAATGTGGACGTGCTAATTCAAATTAGTTTTTAGGTCTAGATTCACTAATTCGAATTAACTTATTTCGAATTAACTAATTCGAATTAAGTTAGTTCAAATTAGTGCTGTAGTGTAGACATACCCTTATTGAATTGTACAGGTGGGGAGAGGCACCATTTGACCATACCCAGCTGATCATAAGCCACATCCCCTTTTCATTATGTAAGGAAACATCACAGATTGAATTACATGGTGCTCCATGTGTCATAGTATGTGGTGTACCACCATACTTAGCTTTTTTTTTTTATCTAGGGTAGTGCTTTTTAGAGCTCTTCCCAACCAAAGCTGCTATTTTCATTTTCCCTCAGATCATGGGAATATATGGATGTCTGTGTTTATGTTCAAATTTTGTCCAAATGCAAATTATTGACATTAGTCATAGTGAAAAGTGTTTCTCACTATATAAAACAGACATGATCCAAAGCCCATAGAGGTTAAGGGAATTCTTTTCATTAAATTCAATATTCAGTTACGTATTCAGAAGTGCACACTGAATGCATAAACACCTAGATTTTTGAGTGCTGAATTTGAGACAGCTTGTGCCCAATTTTCAAAGCTGGTTAAGACCTATAGCTTTCAAAGTAGTTTCATCAATACCTTTGCAAATCAGACAAGAGCCTTCTCAAGTTGGGCTCCCAAACAACAAAAAAGGCAAACAAAAGAATGCTTGTGGTTGACTATATTACAGAACATGAAAATCTGAGACATACTGTACTATCAGCCACCTTTAAAATATTTATTTATCTCATACAGTGAACTTCTCAGAGTGATTTTATAATGAATATGGAGTGTGTATTTCCCTATTGATCTGCTTACTGATATACAAAATGTTAGCACTGATAATCACTTGTTATTCTGGAAAATCTCTGAATTATTTAATCAGTAGAAAACTTTAGAAATAACTGCCTTGTGTTTTATAAACCCGAAGCAAAATTATAAAAGGAATTTAAACTGTAATATATTGCTGCAAGGATAATTATTAAGGGAAAACACAGCTGACATTTTCTGATTTATGCACACAATCAGAGATGGAGTCCAAGGACTGTGACATAATTATCTTCATGCTAACAATTTTTGTAAATCTCTTGACAGAATTTTAGCTAATTTTAAAATGCCTTCTGAAGATTAGCACTTAAAATTGTTGGGGAAAACAGCACAATTTATTAGCAAGGGTATAATTGTAAACCTTCCAAATACTCATTGTGAATATCATTTAGACAGTAACTCCTGCTTTAGCAGCTGGTATATAAGACTCCAGTTTATGGAATCTTGAAACAACAGAGAGTGGAATCTAATTAAACGGGATTACATGCCAAACAAAAATTATTAAAAACAGACTAATAGACAATTGTTATGAATTTAGAAGGCTATGCCAACTTCTTCCAATATGAACTTATGTAATTGTTAAAGAGAAAGCTTTATTCCTATAAAACCTATACAATCTTAGCAGACTTTTTTTTCTCTTTTTTTACTTGGAACAGATTATTTTTGAACACTGAAACAACACAAAAAAAGGTAAATTGATCTCCTTTCCCAGATTAAGTACCCACCTGATGATGTATAAAATTATTAAAATATATTTTTATTTATTGTAATGTTGCTACTATGAGTCATTAAAATTAAACATTTGTTATATTGCTATATAGTAAAGCCCCTTGAAACTCTATCATTACATAAATTAGCTCATATAGATGTCATTGCTAATTGGTTACTTAACATCCATTTAATAAATCTATGGAATATACGTTTTTTAAAAGTGTTTAGTACATAATCTACTAAATTCCTCCCTGTTTCCTATGATTTGTTCTGGTATGTTTTCAAAGGAATTCTTATTCCAAATGGGAAGTAGAGGCACAATAAAATGGTAAATAAGCTGTTCACTATTAAAAGAAATCCAGTGTTTATTTTTTTTCAATGTATATAAAGACTATCTTGAGCCTTAGTCTGTTTACATAACATTTGACATCACATCATTCATAATATATGAAGATTTGCTATACATCAATCCTTATATTACTTTATACATTCACTCTTGCTAACTGGGTTCTTTAAATGATTTTGAACATTCTAGAGCCATCTATATACGATATGTTTATCAATACCTCAAGAAAACTGATATTCTTCCAACAGAAAAGGGGCCTTAAGATTTTGTAATCAATAAAAGTCAATACAAGAAAATGTGTTAACTAGGATCCTGGGTAGCAATCAATGCCTCATTAGCCTAACAGCATTAGTTTGTTCACTCAGTACTCCAGAAAAATATTTTCTTGAATGTACTGTGGTATTGTACATATATGAACGTATGCCAGATAACTCATTCCGAATGTCTTACACATAAAATGTTGGCCCTGAAAGCCAAAGTATTTTTGAAAGAGTTGAATTGGTATGAGAATGCTTTAGTGAGATGTTTTGGAGCTCTATGGAAATTTTAGAATGTTTTTAAAAACCTATTAACTATCATCAGTGCTATCGATATAATTGGAAATTTCTAACTGGTGGGAATGTACTTCAGATTTGCGTTCTCAGTTTTAAAAATAATACAAGAATTCTTTAAACCTGAAAGATAAGTAATTAAATCACCAAGTAAATTAAAGTAGAAAAGCCACATACAATAATTTATTGTATTATTCAGCTGCAAAAACCTATCCAGTTTCAGTTGAAATAGCATTTTGCTAGCTTTTTTCTAAGTGTAGTCCATGTGCAAATTTCACATGGTAAATTCATACAACTGTTCACATTTACATAAATGCAGACTATCATGTTTTCCATTCAAATTGTTGCCAAGGCAGATGCAGTCACCATGTGCTTCAACTAGGAAACAACATATCTGATAATATTGATACAGTGAAGAAGAAAAAGACAAGTCTGAAAGAAGCATAGGACAAAGCACACAGCATTACAAACACAGAGTATCAATCCACAGATCCCAAGAGAGAAGAACAAAAACCTTTCCTGTAGAAAATGTGGCAATACAGCAAAGCCATTGCTGAAAACAATATCCAGCAAAGGCAGCAGACAAAACAAGAAATGACACTAAATAGAAAGCATACTGTCCTGTAGCTTCTGAGGTGAAGATGGTTTGTTTGTCTGAGCAAATGGAAAAGAAAACCCTTTGGCTCCCCTCAATAACTGAATCTCCCTGACTTTCCTCTCCTCATGGCATTCAGCTTTTTTCATGGCTTGGGGAGGGGAGTCGTTGGCCAGTTCTCTGGATACGAGGATGCAGCAGCAGTACAGTATCTCCTCTGCTAATGAAGGAATTTTTTAATCCCTTTCTACATCTGAGTTGCCAATTTACAACTGGGAACAGCATCTCTTTCTTTTAGAATTAAAATACCACCAGCTTTTTAGGCTTTGCTGTGAGCATTTTACAAGACATTATCTTTTGCTAATCAACACTTTAATGCTAGAATTGTATCCTCACTGTGGGTATGTCTACACTACCCCGCTAGTTCGAACTAGCGGGGTAATGTATGCATACCGCACTTGCTAATGAAGCCCGGGATTTGAATTTCCCGGGCTTCATTAGCATAAGCGGGGAGCCGCCATTTTTAAATCCCCGTTGCTTCGAACCCCGTGCAGCGCGGCTACACGGGGCTCGAACTAGGTAGTTCGGACTAGGTTCCTATTCCGAACTACCGTTACGCCTCGTGAAACGAGGCGTACCGGTAGTTCGGAATAGGCACCCTAGTCCGAACTACCTAGTTCGAGCCCCGTGTAGCCGCGCTGCACGGGGTTCGAAGCAGCGGGGATTTAAAAATGGCGGCTCCCCGCTTATGCTAATGAAGCCCGGGAAATTCAAATCCCGGGCTTCATTAGCAAGTGCGGTATGCATACATTACCCCGCTAGTTCGAACTAGCGGGGTAGTGTAGACATACCCTGTGAGATTAAATCATAGAATCATAGAATCTTAGGGCTGGAAAAGACCACAGGAAGTCATCAAGTCCAGCCCCCTGCCCAAAGCAGGACCAATCCAAACTAAATCAACCCAGCCAGGGCTTTGTCAAGTCAAGACTTAAAAACCTCTAGGGATGGAGATTCCACCACCTCCCTAGGTAAACCATTCCAGTACTTAACCACACTCCTAGTAAAACAGTTTTTCCTAATATCCAATCTAGACCTCCTCCACCATTGTAACTTGAGACCATTGCTCCTTGTTCTGCCATCCATCACTACTGAGAACAGCCTCTCTCCATCCTCTTTGGAACTCCCTTCAGGAAGTTGAAGGTTGCTATCAAATCTCTCCTCACTCTTCTCTTCTGCAGACTAAGTAAACCCAAATCCCTCAGCCTCTCCTCATAGGTCATGTGCTCCAGCCCCCTAATCATTTTGGTTGCCCTCTGCTGGACCCTCTCCAGTGCATCCACATCCTTTCTATAGTAGGGGGCCCAGAACGGGATGCAATACTCCAGATGTGGCCTCACCAAAGCCGAATAAAACTTAGCGTTTAAATTGACCTGGTTTTAAAGTATTTTTTCACCTCCCTCTCAGCATTCCAGTGACCCAGTGCAGAGGTTGGGTTGTAAAATGCATAATGTTGCAATTTGGCAGGTGCCCAATGGAAATAATTATTCATCAGTGGTTCAGTTCACTGATGAACCAGAATCAGAAATGAATCAGAAGGTGGCATCACCTAAAGAAGGTGGTGAATGAGTTTGGGGTTCCTGTCTGCTACAACAGGGTAGCAAAGCCCCTTTTGCCATATATCCTGGATTCTCAAATGAGAGGAGAATGGTGAGGTCCTAAAAACAGTGCTGGAGGAAGGTGGTAAGGCTGAGAACAGCCCTCTCCAAGGTAGTACAAATTACTAGAGGAAGATTTGCCTCCACCAGATGCGTTTTTGCCATATCTATTAAGTTAATACTGTTGTCTAGTTAAACCACTTTCCTGATGTCTTGTCTTTCTTCCTGTGGTGTCTGCGAAAGTAACATGCAGGTCACCAAGCATGGTGGAAGCAATGCAGTTGAGTGTTTCTTGATTTATTAAATCCTCCAAACAACAAATCCAAGCACCCTTTAGGAACTGAGGGTATGTCTACACTACCACCCTAGTTCGAACTAGGGTGGTAAAGTAAGCAACCAGAGTTGCAAATGAAGCCTGGGATTTGAATTTCCCGGGCTTCATTTGCATAAAGCCGGGCGCCACCATTTTTAAATTTCCGCTAGTGCGGACTCCGTGCCGCGCGGCTACACGTGGCACGGACTAGGTAGTTTGGACTAGGCTTCCTAGTCCGAACTACCGTTACTCCTCGTTTCACTAGGAAGCCTAGTCCAAACTACCTACCTAGTCTGTGCCGCGTGTAGCCGAGCGGCACGGAGTCCACACTAGCGGACATTTAAAAATGGCGGTGCCCAGCTTTATGCAAATGAAGCCCGGGAAATTCAAATCTCGGGCTTCATTTGCAACTCCGGTTGCCTACATTACCACCCTAGTTCAAACTAGGGTGGTAGTATAGACATACCCTGAAAGACCCGACGAGTTTAACTCTACTCATTTGAATGCAAACTCTTAACCACTTTGTGAGTTTATAGGATCCACCCATTGATGTGCAGCCAAAGTTTTACTGAATGTGACTGCACAGACTAACTGTGGAAATCAAAGATTAAACAGGATTGTTTTACAGCACCCTCCCACTCAAGTGCTGGAGAATAAAAGCAAAGTCATATTATATAACATAAAATATCACCCTGTATAAGCTCAGTTATAATGTGTGCACCTAACAGCTTACTCACTTGTGTACTCTCCCATAATCGTCCCTTGGAAAGAAATAAATGCCTGCAAATGAATGAATTACTACACAAAAACAACCAAGGGGGTCCAATTTAAGAAGGGGTCTGGAAGGGAATTTAATAAAGGACCAACAATGGTTGTTTTAAACATGTGAAGGGAAATAACAAAGCTTTAGAGGGCTTTTAAAAACTGGGTAGGGAAGAAATTAGATTTTAATGGAGTGCTAGGCCCATATCACAGAACTCAATACAATAAAAGCAAAATATTCTGCAAATCAATAGAATCCTTAAATAGTGATGAGCCTAAATTCTTGGCAGAACATGGCTCAAGGAGGAACCTCTGATCAACACTTTTAAGATCTTCAAAACCTAGAAGTGCTAATTTAAAGTCAGTCTACCATTTCTTAGCAAAACAATGCAAAGAACACATGACTGGAATATTATGACTCTAATCCCTCAAATCATCAGGGTGCTACAAGCCTACAGGGACCTCTATAGAGGCAGAATTACAACACACTGCTTTAAAGAGGGGCCTCCAAGTACAGAAGGTGGGTGGAGACTTGAGAACAGCATGGAAAAGAGGTGAGACGCACAGGGACAGGGTCTCTGCACAAATGATTTAGTAGGATCCATGTATTCTGAATATGAAACAGTCTTCCCACAGTGCACAAGGGGAGAGCAAACCTCCCCTCCATTGACTCAAATGGAACAATCCAGAGAGAACTGTGCAAGAGCCACCCCTCTCTGGAATATATGATTTTGTAGCTGATAAAGAAGGCAGGGTGCCCCTCATGAGGCAACAAGACACTATGAGTTACAGTCCAACACGCAGAGAACATTCAAATACAGTAAAACTCCAATAGTCCGGCATCCAATAGTCCGGCACTCCTGATAGTCCGGCATCAAAATGGCAGGAGCCTAGTGAGTGAGCTCCGGCAAAAAATGAGTCACAAGGTAACAACGGCAGCAGCTGAACTGAGCGAAAAGGGTAAAAAAGGGTTAAAAAAACCTAAAACATTACAGTATACTGTATACAGTATGTACAATAAAAAGGGTTAAGAACACTTTATATACAGTATATACATAACCAGCTTATAGTACCTCCTGATACTCTGGCATATCTGATAATCTGGCACCACCAAGGTTCCATAGGTTCTGGATTATCCGAAGTCTACTGTATCTTGAACATTCTTCTTGTACAAATGAAAACAAAAAAAACGTGTGAGGCAACATATGACATTATAATGCTGAGGCACTTTCTATGAATTGTGTGAAGGGCAGAGAAAGCAAACTGTGGATTGACTTCTATCCTGGAATACCACACAAGCTTAGCCCAGTCTTGTGGCACAACAGAAGTCTTAGAGAAACAAGAATCCCCTGTGACGTTTGAAGATCCTTACTGAAACAGAAAGAGAGAACCTAAGATATAAGGCCTGATTTAAAGTCCTGTTGACATGAAGCAAAGAGTCAAGCTATGTGTAAAATTCGGGCCCTTTCACAAAACATACATAATAAGCCTGCCTACCTGCTCTCTGGGGAATCCTATTATCCAAGTCCTCCTGGTCCAATAGCTCTGCTCTCCCGCAGCAAAGGCCCAGAGTTGGGATGACAGTCCCTCAGCAAAGGAATACAAACTCTGGTAACAGCTCAGCTCTGGCAGGGCTCAGTTACAGGGACATGACAGCACCCAGAAGTACAGCCCCCAAAAGGGACCAAACCCTCAAATAAATCCATGATGCTCTGAATAAAAGTTTTACACAGAGAAAGCTCATACTGTTCATCCCTTTATGAAACACAGCTGTTGTCCCCGACCCTCCCCACTTGCCTCCCCTGTAGGTAGCAATTATTTACACTGGGTTGGATAAAAGGAAATGCTTTTATTAAGTATAAAAAGTAAGATTTAAGTGGTTGCAAGTGGTGACAGATGAAAGTAAGATACTAAGCAAAAATAAAACAAAACATGTCAGCTAATCCTAATACACTAAGAGAAGTTGTTACAAATTATATTTCTCACCCTGGTTCTTATTTCTTACCCTACTTCTTCATAAACTGGAAGGCTACGTCTAGACTGGCCCCTATTCCGAAATAGCCATGCTAATTTCCAACTTTGGAATAGGGAAATCCGCGGGGGATTTAAATATCCCCCGCGGGATTTAAATAAACATGTCCGCCGCTTTTTTTCCGGCTTGGGGAAAAACCGGAAAAAAGCGTCTAGACTGGCGCGATCCTCCGAAATAAAGCCCTTTTCCGGAGGATCTCTTATTCCTACTTTCAGGTAGGAATAAGAGATCCTCCAGAAAAGGGCTTTATTCCGGAGGATCGCGCCAGTCTAGACGCTTTTTTCCGGTTTTTCCCCAAGCCGGAAAAAAAGCGGCGGACATGTTTATTTAAATCCCGCGGGGGATATTTAAATCCCCCGCGGATTTCCCTATTCCAAAGTTGGAAATTAGCATGGCTATTTCGGAATAGGGGCCAGTCTAGACGTAGCCGAACTGATTTTTTTCTCTGACCTGGGCTTAGCCCTCTCTTCACAATTCTTTTCTTTTCCAGATGTTTCTTGTGTATCCTCTTAAGGCAGGGAGGCAGTTTCAAAAGCTAGCTGATCACCATAATTCTTTGCTTCCCCTCCCTTACATAGAATTTCCCCAGTGCAAGAATCCTTTGTTTAATTCCCCTGCCCCAGAAAAATACCAAATTCAAGATAAATTCCAGCACTATGTGGCATGGTCATTTATCTTTGTCAAACCAACCACAGCCTAGGCTTACAAGAAAAACAAAACTACTAACACATCATTGTTTTGAGCACTGGGCCATTAAGTTCCTCAAATACCACTAATGACTTTCACTAGAAGACCTAAATTAATAAAACAAGTTTCCACTTAATATTTCCAACTTCACATACAAGAATGAAACATGCACACAAATAGAATATACACATTTGGGGTATTACAAGTTTTTGAATGACAGGTTACATGCCCCATTTTGCATAAATCATATTTGAGGATATTAATATTCAAACATATATTTCTATAAAATTATATTTTATGTATTTATTAAAAATATTTCACAAAACTTGGCAAGAACAGGCTTGATGTTGCAGATACACAAGCACTCCTAAGGACTAAGTGTTCACCTAAATGCATTTCAGAAGGGTAATGCCAAAATACTCTAATACACGGTGATAGTGTAAACACACCCCTCGAAGATAAGTCAAGGATACACAGACCTCTATTAAAGATAAAGTCAATTAGACAGGGTGATGAATAGAGATGTTTTGATCAAACCAACGGGTACAAGGTAAAGGGTGGTAACTAACCATGTGAAAGGTACAATACATAATTTGCTTGTATCGGTGTATGGAGGGGCTCAGAGGGAGCACCTTTTTCCAACCAAAAGGGGACTGGAAAGTCTCTTCATTCAATGAGCTGAGTTCATTTTAATGGATATATGTTTCTTAGTACCACCACTGAGTGTGTCAAGTGTTATTACAATGCCTTTGCTACAGAAATCGAGTTGGTGATCTTGGGGCAGTTTGATTAAAGTCTGCTGTACAGGCTGTGTGGCCAGAGCCAGTGCAGGACACAGAGAAAACCCATATGCAGCCATAGACTAATGACACTCATCACAGGCCAGGCCAAATAAAAAATAAAAATAAGACTGTTCTCAAAAGAATTACTTAAAAGTAATAAGTGAACTTGGAAACTGCCTGCCAGAGTCATAGAATCATAGAACTGGAAGGGACCTCAAGAGATAACTGAGTCCAGTCCCCTGACCTAATGACAGCACCAAGCACTGTCTAGATCAGGGGTTCCCAACCTGGAGTACGTGTACCTCCAAGGGGTATGAGAAACTTGTCAAGGGGATACGGGGAATATTTGGTAAATAACTAGATTATTCTAATTGAAATATTCCAGAAGTAGTAGTGTTAGTGAAAAAAGTTGTGGACTCTAGAGTCTAGAATTTATTTTCTTTCATATTGAATAGGGGGTACGGGAAGGTTTACTAGAAGCCAAGGAGGTACAGAGACTGAAAAAGGTTTGGGACTCCTGGTCTAGATCATCCCTAATTGGTGTCTAGCTAACCTGCTCTTAAATATATCCAGTGATGGAAATTCCACAACCCCCCCTAGGCAATTTATTCCAGTATTTAACCATCCTGACAGTTAGGAAAATTTTCTTAATGTCCCACCTAGATCTCCTTTGCTGCAGTTTAACCCCATTACTTCTCTACCTATCCTCAGAAGCCAAGGAGAACAATTTTTCTCCTTCCTCTTTCTAACACCCTTTTAGATACTTGAAAATTAATATCATGTCCCCTCTCAGTCTTCTCTTTTCTAAACTAAACAAGCCCAATTTTTACAGTCTTCCCTCATGTCATGCTCTTTTCTGGACCATCTCCAATTTTTCCACATCTTTCTTGAAATGTGGTGCCCAGAACAGGACACAATACTCCAATGGAGGCCTAATCAGCACATAGTAGAACAGAACAATGAATTCTTATGTCTTGCTCACAATTCTCCTGTTAATGCATCCCAGAATCATGTTTGCTTTTTTTGCAACAGTGTCACACTGTTGACTCATGTTTAACTTGTCATCCATTATGACCCCTACATTCCTTTCAGCAATATTCCTTCCTAGACAATCGCTTCCCATTCCATATGTGTGAACCTGATTATTTGCATTTGTCCTTATTAAACTTCATCCTGTTTACCTTAGACCATTTCTCTAGTTTGTCCAGATCATTTTGAATTTTGACCCTATCCCTCAAAACAGTTGCAATCCCTCCCAGGTTGGTATCATCTGCAAACACAGTAAGCATACTCTCTATGCCATCATCTAAATAATTGATGAAGATACTGAACAGAACCAGTCGCAAAACAGACCCCTGTGGAACCACACTTGTTTTACCCTTCTCCAGCAGGATTATTAACCATTAATAACTACTCTCTGAAAACGGTTATGCGCTCATCTTATAGTAGTCCCACATAAGGGGCAGTTATGCACACACCTTACATTAACCCCACCTAAGTTGTATTTGCCTAGTTTATTGATAAGAAGATCATGCAAGACCATATCAAATGCTTTACTAAAGGCGAGGTATACCAAATCCACTGCTTCTCCTATCCGTAAGACTTGTTATCCTATCAAAGAAAGCTATCAGATTGGTTTGACGTAATTTGTTCTTTACAAATTCATGCTGGCTTTTACCGATCACCTTATTTTCTTCCAGATATTTGCAGATGAATTCCTTAATTACTTGCTCCATTATTTTTCCTGGCACAGAAGTTAAACTGACTGGTCTGTAGTTTCCTGGGTTGTTCTTATTTCCCTTTTTATAGATGGGCACTATATTTCCCCTTTCCCAGTCTTCTGGAATCTCACTACTTCCATGATTTTTCAAATATGACAGTTAAAGGCTCAGATACCTCCTCTATCAACTCCTTGAGTATTCTAGGATGAAATGTATCAGGCCCTGGTGACTTGCAGACATCTAATTTTTCTAAATAATTTTTAACTTGTTCTTTTATGTTAACATCTATACCTACCCCATTTCCACTAGCATTCTGTTAGGCATCTTGTCACCATTCATCTTCTTGAAAAAAAACAAAACAAAGAAGTCATTAAGCCCCTCTGCCATTTTCACTTTTCCTATTATAGTTTCTCCCTCTTTACTGAGCAATGGGCCTACCCTGTCCTTGGTCTTCCTCTTGCTCCTAATACACTTGCAGAACATCTTCTTGTTACCCTTTATGCCCCCTAGCTAGATTTAGCTTGTTTTGTGCCTTTGCCTTTCTAATCTTGCCCCTACATGCCTATGTTGTTTGCTTATATTCATCCTTTGTAATTTGACCTAGTTTCCACTTTTTATACAACTCCTTTTTTATTATTAGATCATATAAGATCTCCTGTTCAATCCAAGGTGGTCTCCTGCCATGCTTTCTACCTTTCCTACATAGTAGAAGAGTTTGCTTTTGGGCCCTTAATAATGTCTCTTTAAAAAACTGCCAACTCTCTTCAGTTGTTTTTCCTCTTGGTCTTGCTTCCCATGGGACCTCTCTTACTATCTCCTCAAGTTAACTAAAATATGCCTTCCTGAAATCCATTGTCTTTCTTTTGCTGTTTTCCCTTCTACCATTCCTTTAGAATCATGAACTCTATGATTTCATGGTCACTTTCACTCAAGCTGCCCTTCCACTTTCAACTTTTCAACCAGTTCCTCCCTATTTGTTAAAATCAAATCAAGTACAGCTTCCCCCCTACTAGCTTTCTCAACCTTCTGAAATAAAAAATTGTCTCCAATGCAGTCTAAGAACTTATTGGATAATCTGTGCCCTGCTGTGTTAGTTTCTCAACAGATGTCTGGATAGTTGAAGTCCCCCATCACCACCAAATCTTGCACTTTGTATGATTTTGTTAGTTGTTTAAAAAAAACCTCATCCACCTCTTCTGCCTAGATAGGTGGTCTATAATAGACCCCTAGCATGACATCACCCTTTTGTGGCATTGCGGTGTGTTTCCATGACCCCAGACTCTCTAGTGGTAGATTGTCATGGGAAGGTGTTCCACCATGGAGTCTGGAGTAAGGCAAGCCCCTCCAGGAACCTTGTGAGAAGGAGCAAGGGGTTCCCATGACAGTGTCATGGGGTGAGTGCTCCAGATTGGCGTGCCATATGCACCTATTGTGCATAGGCTGTTGTGCAACTCCCAGGCTGAATAGACCATGTGAGGAGCATGCAGTCCCTCCCAGTCCCCCACATGTGTAAAGGGAGTTATATAACTCACCTGAAATGCCTTTCCTGGGTTTATTTGATGCCTGGGAGACATCCTGGGGGAGAGACTGGCTCCAGGATGAGGAGCAGGTCCTGCATGGTGAGAAAGATTGCCTGGCTGGCCTGCTCCTCTGTCCTCTGCAATCCCGCCCTTGTGGAAGCTGATGCCGGATATGTCCTGGCTGGACTCTACAATGATGGCTGGGGGGGGGGGGGGGGAGTGTTAGGTGGCTCCCACTCCCATGATGGCATCGAGCTGCTCATAGTAACAGGACATGCTAGGTGCCACCCCAGAGCATCTGCTCTGCTTCCAGGCCTTGTTATAAGCCTGATAGAGATCTTTTCTTTTCATCTCGACCTGTCTGAGAATCCGGGTGTGTCTCTTGTTGGCCAGGCTGGCTGTAGACATCAGCATTGTGCTTTCGGGTATGGAGATCCTGGAGGTTGGTTCCTCGCCCCAGATATCAACAAGGTCCAGGATCTCCACACCAGTCCAGGCTGGTGCTCTCCTGCGTCCCTAGCCAGGCTGACAGCCATGAGGGGCTCAGAGAAAGCGCTGGGGTGACTCATGGCTTTGTTGGCTCCTGTTGTATGGCACAGAACTTGTCAAGCCCTTCTCCAGCAGCCTGCTGCTTTAAGCTCCATAGGAGAAGGGGAGCAGTGGAACTGGCAAGTGTGGTCAGAGCGACCACAAAATGCAGCTGTGAGAGGCCTGTAGATGCCAATTATGTTGAATTAGCAGCACCGGATTGTCCACACTGATGCTATTTCAAAATAACAATTTTGAAATAAGCATTATTCCCAGAGGAAAGCAGGAGTACAGATTTAGAAATAACTGCCCCGTTATTTCAAAATAATGACCTGGGGAGTATGGATGCTCTGCTTGTTATTTCAAAATAAAGGAGGTTATTCTGAAATAACTCCCTCATGTAGGCCAGGGCTCAGTAAATTGTGTATTCCCTAATTGTAGTTTCATCTAAATCACATTTGCCTAGTTTGCTTATGAGATCATGAGTGGGACTGTGTTAAAAGACTTACTAAAATTAAGATATATTATGATTACTGCTTCGTCCTAACCCACTAATTCAGTACCCAACTCAAAAAAGAAACGAGGTTAGTCTGGCATTATGTATTCTCAACAAATCAATTCTGGCTATTCCTTATAATACTATTATTTTCAAGGTGCTTACAAACTGATTTTTTAAGTTATTTGTTCTAGTATTTTCACAGGTTTGAACTCAAGCAATTGCAGATTACAATCTACTGTACTATCTGGGAAATGGAACAGATTCTAGCAGATTGCATCTCCCAGAATCTCTAAAATAGACAGACTTAAAAATAAATACAAGTTCACCATACAAATGATATAATTGATTTCTAAATATTTCATTTCTCTCAGTTGAGAAAAATGAAAAAAGCATCTGAAACTATTTTGCCTGTAATGAAGTGTTTACATATTACTTAACGATGGAAGACTTCAATGTCTCATTCAATAACAATGAAACAGAAGAGTGTCACAGATGTAAAACACAAATGGTATTTTTCAGTGTTACTATGCCTTTATGTATTTTAGGCTTTCCTTGTGCTCACTCTGACGTCAGCCAGAAACCTTTCAGAATGAATCCATAATTCACATACTTTGAATAAGAATCTAAACTCTGATTTCTCCTTTATTTCCATCTTCCATAAAGATGTGGGGATATGACCTTTAAGATTTTCAGAGCATTTTAGGGCATTTAGATATATCTTCCATTAATTTCTCTCTAAAACAGCTAGTGTGGGAACAAGATGCTACCATTTTTTCAGAAGCACCTTGGAAATAGATTGAATACATCAGTGTAAGATTACTATAGCTATATATGTTATTACACTGTGAGCATGACTATAGTATCTGAGATCTTGTAATAACATTCTGCAGGAAACATGCAATAGATCAAGAACCTCACTGTTCCTCATTGTATCAGGGAAAAACTAAAAAGAACATGAAATTAGAATGCAGCCACAAAAAACAACATAAGAAAAACTGGCAAAGACAAATAAATTTATTCAGTACAACATATACAATATACAATATGCATTTTCCTCTTACTAACTATATTTTGCTTCTGTTAATCCTTTTTCAGAAGATCAAAGACATAGGTTATTTTATGACTGTACAAATTTTTGCCATCTGATCTGTCACCTAATTATAAATAATAAATATATTTCAAACAAAATTAAATGAGAAAAAAGAAAATAGCTTTCAATAAGCATCGTGTTCTTTGTGTAAGATACTATGGCTCCCTAATAAATCTTAAGATGTTCTAGTACAAATTGAGAGAAAAAGAAAAATCACACTTATTTCCCTTTTTTCATGAGAAGCAACTTAAAAATAAGAGTTTTACTGTATAGCACAAAAAACAGAGAGGAAAGGTAGACAAGGCATGGGCCTGGAATATGGGAGACCCAGCTTCCATTCCCTGAATCACCATGGACTTCCCTCATGATCTTGGAGGTAACTAGCCTTTCTGTGTCTTGGTTTCTCTTTTGGAAAATAGGGGTGATAAAGCTTGGCTATAATACCTCACAGAGGTCCCAAAGAGGAGACTGGATATCATTGAGATCAATCCAGTCATTGACATGTCATGAAATGATGCTCCTCCAACTGAAACGATCATGGGATACACAGAGAAAGTAAAAAACAAGGTTATAAATATTGTCTTTCATAATCAAAGTATCCAACACTCTTAATGCAGTAAATGATACTGATGGTAAGAGGAGTAGTAGGTGAACACAGCTATGACAATGCTTTCTCCTTAGACAGCCTTGGACATTAAAAACAACCAAAAACACCTCAAATTATTGTGCCAGCTGAGTACAAGGTCATCTAATAATGCAATATTTTGGTTTTGACAATCACGCTTACTAGCTACCTTTGTTTTCCTATTTACTGACTTATTGGTATGATCTTCAATCACATTAGGCACATTCATGGCCTCGTCCTGAACATCTCTCCTCTCCAACCCATTCATGCTTTGGAATTCCAGGAATATTGCCTTCCCAGGAATGCACTGCCTTGAAACCTCTTAAAACTGCTGTATAGGAGAGATAACTAGCCTTTCTGTGTCATGAACAACAGGTGTGCCAGCTACTCTCAGAGCAGTGACTCCTTAGAAATTGCCAGGCAAGTGAGCAAATCTAAAATTCATATTTTCAAAAAGAGAAGCCTGAAGTGTGGCTCCTAGTTATGAATGTAGGCATCTAAATAAGTGGCCTGTGTGCTGTAGAGACTTCCAGGAAGCAGACTTTGGTTTCCTGTATACTTTCTGCAGTGGAACAGAAAGAAAGAAGCCTCGGACAGGGTAGTTGCAGGATGAAGCTGCATGGACCAATAGGAACTTATTTTTACCTCATTTAAGTATATAGTTTCTGTGATGGATGGGAGGAGTGCTGATCAGCACTCAGTGGCTAAAGGGTTAAACTCAGAAAGCTAACAAGGGTGTTGGCAGGGGGCCAGAAGAACCAATGGGATACAGCGCTGAATTTGAAATTGTATATAGATACCTAGTCTGCTCTTCCTTTGTGTGACTTCTAAGTTAAGGGCTGGAGGGAGCAATATGCAGTAATCAGAATTACCATGCTTACAAGGAATATTGGGCATGGAAGTGGACTGAACCAGGAAGGGATCATGAGTATATAAAGGGAAAATGTGTATTTAGTCATGATCAGGGCATTTTTCTTTGTTTTGGTTGTTTGGTTAAAGTCTCTATGGGTATGTCTACACTACCACCCTAGTTCGAACTAGGGTGGTAATGTAGGCAACCGGAGTTGCAAATGAAGCCCGGGATTTGAATTTCCCGGGCTTCATTTGCATATAGCCGGGCGCCGCCATTTTTAAATGTCCGCTAGTGTGGACTCCGTGCCGCGCGGCTACACGCGGCACGGAGTCCACACTAGCGGACATTTAAAAATGGCGGCTCCCGGCTATATGCAAATGAAGCCCGGGAAATTCAAATCCCAGGCTTCATTTGCAACTCTGGTTGCCTACATTACCACCCTAGTTCGAACTAGGGTGGTAGTGTAGACATATCCTATGTGAATCTATGTCTTCCCTCCATCATTAGCTATCAAAGGACATACCCAGAGATGGTCTCTGTGTTTTTATTTGTTTTACTCAGTTCCTCTGTAACACCTAGTAACCAAGTATGCTTTATCAAGTATAACTTTTTGTTTTGTTAATAAAATCACTTTTTTTAAGGCGATGATTTGATTTTTGTATCCTGGAAGGAAACAGGAGAGGTATGTGTGTGTAATGCATGCCTAAGACTAAGAGGTCAACTACCAGAGACTGCAGTTTGTTTTCTCTTTGTTTTTTTTAAGCTCTCTTGTGGTAAAGGAGCTTGGAGGAGCCCATCTGGAAGAAGTCCAAGTGTTTCTTTCTAGGTTCAAGAAAAAAAAAGTTTTCCTTTGTTTCACTGGATGGTAGCAGCTATCCCTTCCAAAGTCCGTGAATCTGTGATTCTGGGGAGTTTTTGTAAGCAGAACCTATAGAGGCAAGGCATTTAAAGTCTTGCAGGCCCCCATCTTCTGCACTAAGAGTGCCAGAGTAGGCAACAGCCCTGACAATTTTTTTTAAACTATACAGAAATCTAGAAATAAGCCTGCTCATCAGTAAAATATTAAAGACAGATCTTCAGAAATGCTGAGAATCCAACAGTTCTGATGGATCTCAAAAGGAGCCAGTGGGTGCTCAGCATTTTGAAATCCAGACCAGTATCTAATCTGTTCTTTTTTCTGTTAAATTTTATGTGCATGTGATGTGTTTTTGATGTTTCAAAATAGATTTGTATGGCATTAGATGGCATTATCTGAAGCATAAGATGTGATCTTGTAATAAAGGACCATAATAAATATTCACAAAGATTTGAGCTAAGATCACACATTAAATCTTAACCGTAATATTTTCCAAAACTGAAGAATGTAAAGCTCTAGTCCTGAAAATACTTACATATGTGCTGATTTACAAGTAGAAGAGCAGTCCCGGTCTCTTCAATGGGATTATTAGCATGTTTGCAATATCTGTGCCTAAATTTGTATGCTTAATTTAACAACACATTCTTGTAATTTTGTACTTAAAACCACTATTTATTTGAATACAATGTATATTAATGTTTAGATTTGTGTCCTATTGACTGAAGTACCTTATATTCCATAGTCTTACACTCCTAAATCATTCAGGAGGTTTTGAATTTTATCCTCAAATATCTAACACTGAATAGTTCTGAACAAACCTGAAACTCCTACAGTATTGTTTTGTAGAACACATTAGACCCATTAGCCATTTCCCAACTCCTTAAAGATATTAACCTTGTTGCAAAGGCCTAAGCAAAATAGCAAGAAAAAGTGGAGCAATTACAGACAACAGTCATTCATTTAAGACAGGGCTAGCCTGATGTGAACTAGGGGGCCGGATCCAGCCCACTAACACTTTGATCCAGCCTGTGGACTGCATCTGGCTTCTTTCTATTTATATCCTGCTGCCCATGCCACCAACTTTTCAGGCAGTAGCTCAGGCAGCAGAATCCTATTTAAATGGCTCATGGCTACTAGTCACAATGCAATCCTGGCAGGGGCTGTAGCACGGAGCCCTTTAAATAGCCTCAGCAACCCCAGGCAGCTGCTAGGCAATGTGGTAGTGGTGGGGCCAGGAGCTGTGAGCCCTTTGCTGTGTTTTTAATTCAAAGCCTTCGGCCCCAGACAACTCTGGGGGGAGACTAGTTTCCAGCCCCGCCCCTTCTGTCCCAGGCTGCACTCCTTCCTGGGGGGTGAAGCGAGCCCATGACCATTTCCCAGAATTAATTAAGTCCCCCCCACTCACCCGCCCGCAGAAATGATTGCTGACTCCTGATCAAAGACAATATTCCCAAATTTCTGTTTTGTCCTCTTCAGACACTTCTAATTGCTGTAAGCTTCTAACTGCTTTTCTCATGTAAGTGTCCTCCCTCTTCCCTTATGTTTATTTCGTTTGTACTTTCCATTTCAAATTTTTCTTCAATAGTGCTCTATATTTTCTTTTCATTTTATTGCTTGAGGTTTTGTCTCTCTTTCCCCTTGTTTGTTTCTCTTCTGCCTTTATTCTTCACCAATTATTTCATGTTTCCTTGTTCTTTCCATTTTATAAATGTGTGGTGATTTTTATTTGGTTAGTTATTGCTTTCTTTTATTCTGCTTCTGCAGCTTTCTGATTTCTATGTGCTTGCCTAAATATTACCCAAATGCCTCGAAGGAGGACATTCTCAAATTGAAGAATAAATAAATTAAAAGAAAAATACTATCTATGGTAGTGTGGTGTTGCCTAGCAACACTGTGAGACTCTCCACATCTTTTCTAGAGCCCTGGTGGTAAGGATGATTTTCAGACTTATTGCTACAAACATATGCAAGATCTTATTCACATTGTGTGGTTGTTCATTGACAATTGCACAGAAAGATATAAATGACAAAATGGTAAACTCTACAAAGTAAGCATCAGGAACTAGGCTTCTCTACTAGCATAACAGATCATAATAAGCTCTCTGGTGCAGGATCCCCTGCCTTGTAACATGGTCTATAAAACATGAGGTAACTAAGCTATTTAGACAAAATTAAAATATTTTTTTCTTTTGCAATTCAAGCACTTGTCAATGAAGATTTTTTACTAACTCACAATTGGGCTTATACTCATAGATATAAATAGTCAGTTCAAGATTCAAAATAAGTTCTCTTTTTCTTCCAAACTTCTTTCTAAAAAGCTTTAATCTACATAAAGGCAATAAGCACTGTCCAATTTCTATAAAATGGAAAAAGTACAAAGCAGCTTTGTGAAGCCTTGAAATCATAATGGGATTATCAAAGAAATTCTGTTTGTTCCTAAAGCATTTGAACCAAATCACAAGAGATGCTAAACACCTGCAATTCCTACTGACTTCAGATGTGATAGAAGTAGATTTGGTAACACCCAATTTTAAAAAGTAGGTTTTTGTTTAGGTTATGTTTATATTACAGCCTCTCTCAGAATAATTTATGTCACTCAGGGGTGTAAATAAACCACCTCTCTGAATATAATAAATTACACCGACATAAGTGATTGTGTGTGCAGCACTACACCAAGGGTATGTCTACACTACAGCGCTAATTCAAACTAACTTAGAACTAACGCGTCTAGAACTAAAAACTAGTTCGAATTAGTGTTTTGCTAATTTGAACTAGCATGTCCACATTAAGTGGACCCTGAACCGGGCTTAAGGATGGCCGGAAGCAGTGCCGGCAGGGCATCAGATTAGGACTTAGAGCGTGGAGCTGCTGTCTCAGGCTAGCGAGGGTTGTGCTTAAAGGGACCCGACCCCCACACCGGACAGACAGCTCTCAGGGGTTCCCCGCTCGCTTGTCTAACTCGATGAGGGACAGCAAAGCAGTCCTGGCGTGGAGTGCCCTGAGTGCTCACACTCGGCACATCACAGCACTCGGCCATCAGCCCAGCTGCACTTGCCGCAGGCTGCCATCCGGGGAGGGAGGTCAATCGGGAGGCTGCAGGAGAGCTTCCACCCCGAGGAGCCCGCAGAGCCACCTAGTCCTCCCCATCGGGGGCTTGTACCCCATTCCTCCCTCACCTCCTTCCACTTACCCCTCCCTAGCCCCCCTTCCTGATGTAAAAAATAAAGGACACATGTGTTCAAAAATAGAAACTCTCTTTATTGAACAAAACTTGGGGAGATTGGGAGAGGGGAAGAGAGACAGGGTGGGAGAGGGGAGGGCAACTAAAATGATCAGGGGTTTGGAACGGGTCCCATATGAAGAGAGGCTAAAGAGACTAGGACTTCTCAGCTTAGAAAAGAGGAGACTGAGGGGGGATATAATAGAGGTCTATAAAAGCATGAGTGGTGTGGAGAGGTTGCATAAAGAAAAGTTCTTCATTAGTTCCCATAATAGAAGGACTAGAGGACACCAAAGGAAAGGAATGGGTAGCAGGGTTCAAACTAATAACAGAAAGTTCTTCTTCACAAAGCAAATAGTCAACCTGTGGAACTCCTTGCTGCAGGAGGCTGTGAAGGCTACAACTAGAACAGAGTTTAAAGAGAAGTAAGATAAAGTCATGGAGATTGGGTCCATGGAGTACTATTAGCCAGGGGGTAGAAATGGTGTTCCTGGTCTCTGTTTTGTAAGGCTGGAGATGGATGGCACGAGACAAATGGCTTGGTCATTGTCTTCGGTCCATCCCCTCCAGGGTAGCTGGTGTTGGCCGCTGTCGGCAGACAGGCTACTGGGCTGGATGGACCTTTGGTCTGACCCAGTACGGCCATTCTAAGCTCAGGGCTCAGGGTTGGGGGTCTCACTGGTCCACCTTGATTTTCATGCACACCTGCTCCTGGGTGGCCAGGCTGGCAGCTATCCTGCCCTAGACTGCCACTTTCCTGTGCCTAGTGCGGAGGTCGTGGATGAGGTCCACGATGTCTGCACTAGACCAGGCGGGTGCCCGCCTCTTGTGGACCTGGGCAGGCTCCCGGGAAGAGGACCCTGGTCCCGGGAAGAGGCGGAGGGCTGGGTGGCAGCGGGTGGCTGGCTCGAGCCGTGCCAGGTGCAGGGTCTGCTGGCTGGGTGCTGGCAGGCTTGCACCTGACATGGGTACCGTAGCCAGCCCGTGCCCCTTTAAGGGCTCCGGGGCAGGGAGGGGGGCATAAGAGTTTCCCTGGTCGTGCCCAGAGTGGCCACCAGGACTCCCACTAGTTCGAATTAAGTGGCAACACAGCCCTTAATTCGAACTACTTAATTCGATCTAGGCGTTAGTCCTCGTGGAATGAGGTTTACCTAGTTCAAATTAAGCGCTCCGCTAGTTCGAATTAAGTTCGAACTAGCAGTTTGCTAGTGTAGCGCCTATCAAAGTTAATTCGAACTAACGTCTGTTACCCCAACAGCTTCTCCTTCAGACATAGCTTTTGACATTTGTGGCGGTGCTTATAACATCACTGGGTGCAATGCAGCTGTGTGGCTGCATTACTACTGTTGTGCTGCTGAAGTGTTGTATTTATAGACATGCCCTTAGAAAATCTGACTTGTACCAATAGCATTTACATACCTTTGCAACAGTCTATAGAAGTGTATTTACAATATTCCCTAGAGAGGTAGAAATTTATGCTTGAATAATATGAACCCTTTGATTCTAGCTCAAGAGAACAGAGCTCAGCTCATGTCAGACTTGCTCCCCTCTCCAATAGCAATGACTGAATCCTTGAGGAAGACAATGACAGCCTTGCCTGAAGAAAGGCATTTTCATGCTCTTTTGAGGGGAACGGAAGTTCCAGTAGGGTCAGAGGAAGAGAACACCTTTAAGAAATCAGGAGTTAAACAATATAATGTAAGAAGGACAAGGCTTGGCCTATACTAGAAAATGTCAGTTTAACTACATTGCATGAAGTATGAAAAAAATCCACACCTAAGAGGCATAGTTAAGACAACATGATACCCTGAATAGACAGTGCTAGGTTAACAGAAAAAATATCATTCTATAAACCCAACTACTACCCCCTGGGGAGATGGATTACCTGATGGGAGATCCCCTCACATTGGCATAGGTAGTGTCTACACTGAAGCGCTACAGCAGCACAGCTGTGCCACTGTCGCATTTAAAGCATAGTCCAGCTGTAAGAATCACTGAAAGAAAGGAGCACTACACAATCCAGATAGAGAAAAGTTTTCCCAGCAGTTCCTACAGAAAAGGAATGTCCAGTAGGGATGTAAGAATTAGACCAGTTAACCAATAAGCATCAGCTTACTGATTCCAATCGCTGTTAAACTGTTCTGCCTTCTAAATGTGCACCGACTCCTGCCTGCCAGCTTCACTCGCAGGGAGCTGGCTACCACCCTGCACTTCTGGCCCCACTCCTAGGAAGGCAGCTGCGTTGTGGGATCTACAGAATAAGCCTTATACTTCAGAGCCCACAGGGGGCACCTTATCCACCACCGGCATCCTTCCCTCCCTTGTCCCAACTGGCCAAGAACAGTTAACTGTGTAACCTCTAGGATTTTTAATGGTTACACAGTTACTTTTAAAAAAATGAAGTTACTCACCTTGGACAGTAATGACAGTTCTTCAAGAAGTGTATCATCCCCATGAGTGCTCCACTGTTGGTGTTGAGCTCATCTTGGTGCAGCAGAGACTTTTTTAGCAATGTCTGGCTGGGTAGCACATGTGTGGCTGGGGGATGTATGCTATTTACGCCTTTGGAGTTCCCGCATCTGGCCCACCTGCCTTCAGTTTCTTCATGTACACCCTATCTAATAGAGCTGATCTGAAGAAGTGGGGAGGATGGGTGGTAGTGGAGCACCAATGAGGACACACATTTCAAAGAACCGTTGTTACTGCTAAAGGTGAGTAACTTCCTTTTCTTCTTCTAGTGATGTTATCAGGGGTGATCCACTGTTGATGACTACACAGTAGTGCCCCATAGTTGAGAGGTGGGCTTCGGGTTAGGTCTTATGCACAGTGGAAAGGACTGCACTGGCAACATGAGTCATGGCCATCCTTGAAGAAATTGCATAATGTCTCATGAAGGTAAGATTATATGACCAAGTGGCCACACAGCAAATGTCCTTAAGAGAGAATCCTCTAAGGAGGCAGCTACAGCCCATGTCAAGTGAGCCATGGGAGGCATAGGAAGTGGTGTGCCTTGGAGGAAGTAATACTGGACAATACAGGATGAAATCAGCTTGGAGATACTCTGGGAGGAGAGAGGCACCTGGTGAGAATGTTCGGCAAGTAAAACAAACAGCATGTGTGGTTTGCGAAAAGATTACGTGTGTATGTAGAATGATGGAGCCTTGTATACGTCCTGCATGAGACTTCGGATAGAAGGTCGGCAGGATGATAGGTTCGTTAATATGGAAATCTGAGCACACTTTTGGCAGAAAGGAAGGGTGAGGCTGAAGGATTACTTTGACCTTGTGAAATACAGTACAGGGTGGAGAGGCTGTAAGGTTGCAATCTCCCTAACCTGTCTTGCAGATGTGATTGCTTTTAGAAATACTGTCTTTGTTGTTAATAGGGAGCATTTGGCTAGGGGCTTGAGTGATGATCTAATTAGAATGTTGAGCACCAGCTCACGAGGGAGCTATAGACCTACATGGGATATTGAGCTTGATCAGCCCCTTAAGGAACCTCTTGGAAAAAGGGTGCACAAAGACCAAAACTCTATCAACTGGGGAGTGGAACACTGATAGTGCAGGTAGGTGCACTCTTAGGGTATGTCTACACTGCATCCCTAGTTCGAACTAGGGATGCAAATGGAGACAATCGAACTAGTTAATGAAGCGGGGATTTAAATATCCCGCGCTCCATTAACATGATCTCGCCGGCGCGCTAGTTCGAATCACAGCTGATTCGAACCAGGAAGTGCGCGCCGGGACGCGTTAGTTCGGACTAAAGCCCTTAGTCCGAACTAATGTTACTCCTCATTTTTTGAGGAGTAACATTAGTTCGGACTAAGGGCTTTAGTCCGAACTAACGCGTCCCGGCGCGCACTTCCTGGTTCGAATCAGCTGTGATTCGAACTAGCGCGCCGGCGAGATCATGTTAATGGAGCGCGGGATATTTAAATCCCCGCTTCATTAACTAGTTCGATTGTCTCCATTTGCATCCCTAGTTCGAACTAGGGATGCAGTGTAGACATACCCTTACAGATGGAACTGACAGTCCTTGTCATTTCCGGTGCATGATATAGCTGGATACATCTTCTGCAGTAACTGTCATTCTTTGAGATGTGTATCCCCATTGGTGCTCCACTGTAGGTGCTGGGTTTGCCCCGGTGCCACAGGCTGGAGAGTTTTCATAGCGGTAGTTGGCCGGACTGCACATGCGCAGAGGCATTTTGGAACATTCACGCTCTTTCACATGATGCAGTGTGACGGGCTCCCTGAGGCCCGCAGTGAAGCCGGGGGCATCCCGGCTGGCTGACCGCCAGAGGAGCAGCAGCCGGCAAAACCGCGGAGGCATGGCCAGCAGGCTTTAGGACCGTGCCACTGTCAGGTATCTGCAATGTGCGTGAGCAGAGGGACACTGAGAGGGTGGGGCGATGCCCCATGACGTTGGGCGGCGGGCCATTTAAATCGGGCTCAGAAGGGAGACAGGGAGGGAGTGAAGATTGGAGCCCTCACCTGGATGGCCAGAGGCGCTCCACCAGAACCCAGCAGGGGAGGACTCAGCGGTTCATGGGAGGTGGAGAATGCGACAGGCCGGAGAAGGAAGGCAGCGAGCCGGTAAGACCCTGGGAATACTCCAGAGACCCTGGACAGCTGGAGGGGGTTAGGAAGCAGCCCAGGGCAGAGTGCTTTTGGCGCTCGTGGGCTGATGAGCTTCGGGGTGGATCCCCGTCAGCCGAGTAGGGGCAAACAACCCCCACCCTTAGGGCCCCGGGTTGGGACCCGATGGAGAGGGAGGGCCCGGGTCCCCCTAAACCTCCTCCTCCCTCAGTACATGCCACAAGTAGCAGCAGTGTGCCATCCTCTTGTTGGCCTCACAGGCCATTACCAACGCCCTTTGACCCGGATCGGAACCGTACAAGGTCACCCTGAAGTACCCTTGCCCCCACATACTGAATAGATGGTGGGCTCGCAGGGTCTCATCCTTGGACGAGGGAGCGAAGGCTTGCACCCATAAATCCATCCTTTGGGAGAACTGACCCAGACGGGAGGGCTTGCAGGCCCCGCCCCAGGTGAGGGGCGGGTGCTCGCTCCCAGTAACCAGTCACACCCAGTCCGATTCTAGCCAGTTCCTTGAACACGCATCAGAATCTGGAAGGGTATGTCTACATTACAAAGTTAATTCGAACTAACAGATGTTAGTTTGAATTAACTTTGATAGGCGCTACACTAGCGCTCCGCTAGTTCAAACTTAATTCGAACTAGCGGAGTGAGTGCTTAGTTTGAACTAGGTAAACCTCATTCCAATGGGGTGGGCAAACACCGATACGCCATCAATAAGATGCCAGAAAGCAGCAATTGTCGCGAGATAAACTTTAACTGATGCTATAGCTAGTCCTGTTTGTCTCAGGTGCATGGTGTATTCCAGAATAGCATACAGAGGAGCTGTCTGAGATTCAGTATGGTGCTCGGAACACCAGGAAGCGAATCTTCGCCATTTAGCCAGGTAAGTAACTCATATATTTTGTCTTCTGCTATGGATCAGCACCTGCTTGACCTCCGTGGAGAAGAGGTTCTTGGAGGCATTAAGCCAACTTGGGGGTGGAGAAGGTAACCTTGGGGGTGGAGAAGGTAACCTTGGTCTTGCGTGAGTAGGTCCGACAGCAGTGGAAGAGGGTATGGGGGTAAGGTGACAAGCGTGGGAGGAGTGGAAACAAATGTTGCCGTGCCCATGCCGGAGCCACCAGTATTACTGTGGTTCTGTCTACTTTGATTTTCTGAAGGATTCTTGGGATGAGAGGTGTGGGTGGGAAGGCATACATGAGAGGACCTCCCCAGTTGAGGAGAAAGGCATCTTCCAGAGAGTGTTGGCCCAGCCCCGCTCTGGAGCAATAAAGGTGGCATTTTCTGTTGTCATAGGTGGCAAAAAGGTCTATAAGTGGTGTCCCCCAATGTTGAAAGAGGGAGCGAAGGACTCCTTGCTGGAGTTCCCACTTGTGGTCCTGTGCGAAGTTCCTGCTTAGAGAATCCACTGTAATTGATGCCAGGTAAGGAGGATGTCACAAGAGTGGTGCCATTGGCAATGCACCAGTTCCAAAGTGGGGTTGCCTCTGCACATAGAGATTGGGAGCGCATGCCTCCCTGATGATTTATATAATACATAATCACTACATTGTCCATAAGGATCTTCACTGTAGACTCGCAAATTCAATCGTGAAAGTACCTGCAGGAGTTGGTGACTGCTCTTAGCTCTAGAAGGTTTATGTGGAGTAGTGTTTCCTGGGGAAACCACTGACCCTGGATGGATACGGTGCCCATGTGTGCTCCCCAGCCAATGAGGGAGGCATCGGGAGGTAATATGGTATCGAGGCTGTGGTTCGTGGAAAGGGACTCTGGATAGCAAATTTTTGTCAGACTCTTGACGGTGGGATCACCGATCTGTATACGTCATGTTTGGTGATGTTGTAGACAGTCGCCAGCCAATGCTGTAGGGTGCGGAAATGTAGTCTGGCATGGGGGACCACATACATCGTGGCTGCCATGTGTCCCATCAGTTTGAGACCTGTAAGAATCTGCATTGAACATTTGTAGAGAAAAGCATCTATTTCTTGTATTGCTCGAAACCTGTGGATGGGTAAGTACGCTCTTGCTATGGTGGCATCTAAGCGAGCTCCAATAAACTCCAGGTTCTGAGTGGGCTGGACCGTGGACTTGCCCTTGTTGATAAGGAGGCCTAACAGATGGAACATTCATCTGGTGATGTCCAATATTTCAGAGGCCTCTGCTGACAACTGAGCTTTTATGAGGCAGTCGTCTAAATAAGGGAATATTATGACTCCCTTGCATTGGAAGTAGGCCATGACTACTGACAGTGTCTTCGTGAACACTCTGCGGGGAGTCGATAGCCCGAACGGTAGGACCTGGTACTGGAAGTGGTCTGTGCCGATTGTAAAGTGGAGAAATCTTCTGTGTGCAGGATGAATGGCAATATGAAAATACGTGTCCTGGAGGCTGAGAGCAGCAAACCAATCTCCTTGATCCAGAGATGGTATTATGGATGCTAGAGTTACCATCTTGAATTGCTGTTTTGGGAGATATTTGTTCAGTTGCCTGAGATACAATATAGGTCTCTATCCTCCCGTTTTCTTTTGTACAAGAAAGTATTGGGAGTAAAACCCTCTCCCTCTGAAATCTTGTGATACTCGTTCCACCACGCCTATAGATAGGAAGTGGTCAATCTCACTGCATAACAAGTCTTCGACAAAGTGGTCCCTGAAGAGGGACGGGGTTGGTGGAGTTGTGGGAGGAATGGAGAGGAAGGGTATCTCGTAGCCGAACTGTATTATGTCCAAAACCCACTTGGTGGTGGTAATGTCGGCGCGTTGATGATAAAATGGGCACAGGCAATGATGGAACAATTGGGTAGAGGGAGTTGATGCGATGAATATGCGAGACTGGTTGCTTGCTCTTGAACAAGAAGTCAAACCTGCTGCTTGTTATTGGGCTGATTTTGGGAACAGATGGTCTGGTTATGGCATCTCTGTGGTCTGTGGCGTTGGCGTGACTGGTCAAAGGGACGTTGTTGCTGCCACTGCTGTCTGTTGTGGCTATAGTCATAACGTCTTTGGAAAGGAGTGTAACGCCTCCTCCAGTAAGATGGGGTGTACATCCCCAGGGTCCGGAGGGTAGTTCTTGAGTCCTTACTGGAATGGAATACTGTGTCTGTCTTTCCCGCAAACAACTTGTCTTTATCAAATGTTAAATCTTCTACCTTGTTCTGCAATTCTCTAGGAACTCCTGTGGATTGAAAGTATGAAGCCCGTCTCATTACTACAGTGGTGACTATTGTTCATGCTTCAGTGTCCGCTACATCCATGGCTCTCTGTAAACCAGCTCTGGTGGAGGCGTAGCCCTCTTGAACAATCAATTTAAAAGAGGCCTTTTGGACTCAGACAGGGACTCCATTAAAGTTGTGATGGAGTTACAGTTATCGAAGTTGTGGTTCAATAAATGTGCCAGGTAATTTGCTATCCTGAGCGAGATTGTGGAGGATGTGTAAACTTTTCTCCTGAAGAAATCCAGTCTCTTGGTGTCCCTGTCTACTGTGTGGTTTCTATACTACAGTGTTTTTGCTCTTTGTTGCGCTGCATCCACTACCAAAGAGTTTGGCTAAGGATGTTTAAATAGAAACTCTGAACCCTTTGGTGGTACAAAGTTCTTTTTATTCACTCTCTTGTTCATGGGAAGAACAGATGCCGGAGTTTCCCATAACTCACCCGCGACCTCAAGAATAGCCTCATCCAATAGAATGGCTAATTTAGGGGTATATGATGTCTGGAGATTTTTAATGAGGAAAAGTTGTTTCTCCTTTATCTCCATGAGTTGTATCTCCCGGGTCACTGCCACTCTCTTAAATAAATCTTGGAACTGTTTGAGGTCATCAGAAGAGGAAACATTTCCTGGAATGACAGCTTCATCGGGTGACGATGACAACTGATCTGTAGGAGATATGTCCAGCGGCTGAACATCTACCATGGAACTTCTACCATACTCCTCCTCCGGTTTGGATTGGGGAGGCTGTGGGGATGGAGGGTTTTGGTCCAAAGGAGGTGGAGCTGGAACCCTTGAGTGTCTGGAGGATGAGTGTTCAGCCAAGGACAGATCTGGAGGGATGACAGTAGGAGTGACAGTGTGGTAAGTAGCACCTACGATGGTCGTGGCAGTCGTAATGGTTGTCATGACAATAATATGAGCAATGTGAATGAGAACGTCTATACATGTGAGACCATTTGTATCCTTCCCAATAATCTGATCTAGGTGATCATGGTGGGAGGGAAGGGGTATAGGACTTTCTTGGAGGTGGCAATAGAGAGGCAGAGAAGTGTTGGCTTGAATAGTGAGGCTGCTCCCTGGGTGGAGTGAGAAAGGGAGATGGTAGCCTTTTAGAGATTGGTAATGCCTGATAGGTTGAGATGACTTTGGTGAGGGCAGTGGTGGCAGCGAAGATGACAGTGCTGGCAAAAATGTGGAAGGCGGAGAGCAGGGTGAGGGGCTCTGCTGTTGATGTGTTTTTGCGTGCACCTTCCTCAGTGCCGCATGTTCTGGTGCCGAGATCGGTGATGTCTGTTCTGGTTCCGAGGTTGGTGCCGCTCATTCTGGTGCCGGAGTCAGTGTCACTGGTGTCGGTGCCGCTTGGGCCAGTGCTGGAAAGATCGGTGCCGGTGAGGAAAACTCGGCACATATTGGTGCTGCGTGTATATGCCATTCCGATATGGATATCGGTACTGGCGGTTTCAGTGCCGAGGCTACCGGTGCTGTGGCTGCTGTCAGTGCCACTGAGGAGCATGCGGATGGTATCGTCACATCCATCTTTCTCAACTTGGAGGCCCTGGTTGAAATGGTATATAAAGCAGCCATTCCAGATGTGCCCGACTTGCTCCCTACACTCAATCTTCCCTGCGAAGTAGCAGGGAGAGATTTCGTGGGAGATGGTCTAGTTTTTCTTGCCAGAGTAGCGGCTGGGAATGAGGTCCTGCGCTTTTGAGCTGGTTGGTGTGACAGAGGGGGAGAGGCTGATCCTTTTTGCTGAAGAGCCTTGTCGAAGAGGGTCATATGGAGCCTCATCTCCCTATATTGGCAAGCCCTGGCCATGAGCTTGGTGCAGTGGGGAATGTGGCTCTCACTGAGATGACATATGTAGGCTGAGTGCCCATTTGAGGCCATCATGGCCTCACGGCATGAGTCACATTTTTTAAACCCGGGGGAGCCGGGCATATTTTATGGATTTTTTTTAAAGGAATATCTACTAAGAGGGATATGAACTATATCCAGTGGAGGGTGGGTAGACTTAACAATAACTATCTAAATAAACTGTAATATCAACTGTGTCTCTTTTTTTAAAGTAATTAAAAACATGGTATAATGAAGAACAGAGGGAAAACCGTTATATTAACAAGGATAGACTTAGAATTGTCTCACAAATAACTCGCATTGAGGAGAGCAGTTCACTCTGTCTGCAGCCTGAGGCAGTTGAGAGGAACTGGCTAGAACCGGACTACACGATGAGAAAGAACATGAACTCCACGAGATGCCTCCACGCATGCGCGGTCCGGCCAACTACTGCTATGAAAACTTTCTGACCTGGGGTGCCGGGGCAAGCCCAGCACCTACAGTGGAGCACCCATGAGGACATCACTTGAAGAAGATGTTTTGATGCCCTTGGTCCGAGACCAGAGTGGGAAGCGCTTCCACTTATAGAGATAGGTATTGTGAGTGGTCTGTCTGGCCCATGCTGGGGCTGAGGATGACATGGGTCCCGTCTGATTTGGAGAACAGTACTGGGCATACTTGGTGTTCCGGTGCATTGCAAAGAGATCTACAGATAAGAAACCCAGACAGTGGAAGATTTCTCATAGAACTCGCACGTGGATCTCCCATTCATGATCTATTGCAAAGTAACAGCTGAGGGCATCTACTGTAATATTGTTGATGACAGGGAGATGTGACACAACGATGTTGATACTCTTTTGGATTCACCAGTTCCAGAGGCGTACAGCTTTGGCACAAGTGGAATGAGGTAAAACAGCTGATCATATTGTTGGTGAGGATGTGCACTGCAGAACCTCAAATATGGTGAAAAAAATGTCTGGAAGCATTGTGCACAGCTTGGAGTCCCAACAGGTTGATGCTGTAGCCTTGGGGAGAAATACAATGGAATTTATGTGAGTAACACTTGCCAATCTGACTAGAAGATTCTAGGTTTTCCCTCCATACCTCAGGTTACATAAGTTGAGAACTAGAGTTCTGTTTCTGGAGGTGGATCTAGGGGTCCACAACTGCAGCCACACACACAATGAGGATAGTACCAAATTAAAACAAGTTTTATTATGGAAGGTATTAAGATGGCAAGCCCTGTGCTGTGCTACATCCACAACTAGCGAGTTTGGCTGTGGGTGGAGAAATAAAAAGTCCATACCCTTGGACCTCTTGTTAGGTTTTTTTTTTTAAGGGGGGAGGGCGTTTGAGGCTGGTGTCTACCAGACCTCATCCACCACTTCCATCATTGCTTCATCTATCTGAAGGACAATCCTTGATTTTGAGATCAGCTGGAGGTTCTTTAGGAGGTTGTGGTGTTTCTCCTGTACCTCAGACAATACAACCTCCTGGCTGGTGGCAACTCTTTTAAATAAGTCCTGAAATTGCTTCACGTCATCCATGGGCAATGAGTCATCTGAAATAATGGCCTCGTCAGGCGAGCAAAACGACTCATCCATTGGGGAGACATCAGGTTGCTCTGCCTCTGCCTCCTCAGTAATTTGACCATCTTCTGTCTTGATGTCCTCAGTCGGCTGAGGAGAACCATGAGGATGAGAGATAGGTATTGACTTTGGAGCTGGTGTTGACGTTGCCACTGTCAGTGCTGTGGAGGTGCCCAATAGCAATATGTGGACCAGTGAGGAGAGTAGTGAAAATGGCTTGACCAGACTGAATACCACGAAGGATGATGATCATGCTGTAGACAATGAAAACCCTCTTCTTTGTGGACTTGGATGGTGAGGAGACCAAGTCCTTAGCCTGCCTGCTAGCCCTCTCAGCTTGGCTGCATTTGTCCCCACTGGTTCAGGGATATAGAGCCTTGTCGAAAAGTGGCATACATAGTCTCAGATCCCTGTCTTTGCAAGCTCTGGCAGCGAGACTGCAGCAGTGAACACACTTCTGGGGAACATGGGCTTCACCCAGACAACGTATACAAAACCTGTGGCCATCTGAGGCAGGCATGGGTCACGACATTTTTCACATTTCTTGAAGCCTGCACACCAGGGCCCATTGTCTGCGAGCCTTTGTCTTTTGCCTTCTTCTTCTTTTCGTTTTGTTTTTGTTTTTGTACTGCTCTGTGAGAGGCATTTTTTTTCTTTACTCAGTATGAATCGAAGTCTATCGAGGAGAAGGTTTTAGTTTTGACTTCCTATGTACTATTCTCTACTTATCCTTCTATTCTATTTTGTTTTTTGTTTTTTTTAACAGGCGGTACCTCAGAAATGTTGAGGCAACTATTTACAGGAAAAAGTTTATTTAAATAATCCCCACTTCATTAAAATAAAAATGGCCGCCATGCTGTGCCGACGATCAGCTGATCCAGCACAGTGCGGCAGTCTAGACATGGCGCAGTCGACAACGGAAGCCTTTGTCAACCGCTCCAGTATGCCTCATGAAACGAGGTTTACCAGAGCGGTCGACAAAGGCTTACTTTGTCAACTGTGCCACGTCTAGACTGCCGCACTGTGCTGGATCAGCTGATCGTCGGCACAGCATGGCGGCCATTTTTATTTTAATGAAGTGGGGATTATTTAAATCCGTGTTTATTTGACTATGCCGAATAAACTATTTTTCATGGCTCTGTCAACTGAGCCATGTAGTCTAGACGTAGCCTCAGAGTCTCTCTCTGTGTTGTTGGGGAAAAGAGAAGTATATAATCTGTTTCCTAACTCCAAGCACTGCTAGCCAGAAGCTAGAACTATTAGTATGGCAATCATACATGGCAGACTACATGGCAGACTACATTCCTCTTCCTATGCAGCTTGCTAGTAGCCAAATTTACTAATCCTTCAATACTGCTTAGGATAGGGCAGTGCCCTGCAACTATTTTTGTGCTCTGCATGAAGAGGGGCTCACCAGAAAAGGAAAAATTATCTTTACATCCTCAAATCCTCAGCACTCATTAAAAGACCCAGACACAATATGACCATTAGGATATAACAATGTACTTATGGCCCTATAATGGAAGAGTTACACTAGGGAAGCAGATAATCTATAGCAGACAGATTTCAGAGAAGCTGACAAATTTTGATGGTTATGTCTTAAGGAGAAATTCAAACTAAGACAAACAGAAGACAAGTGTTCTAATGTCCATCATATAGAAATAGCTGGGGTAAATCATTTTCATGCACAGATATAATGTAAGTCACAGAAACATTTTAATAAAAAGTCTAGAAATCACAGTATATGGTATCTATACAAAGCAATGCAAAGTAATTGAAGTGCCTGAAAAATGCATGAGTTGGAATTTGCTTAATGATTAAACTGGTACATTTTTAAGTCCGTATAAATATTTAATTATTGATACTATCAGTAAAGATAAGATCTCTTGATGTTACTTTTCAACATATTGCTACTCAAAGTAATCCATGTATTATTTACGTTAATAGTTTGTACATACAGTCAATCACTAATAAAAAAAAATCTCAAAATCCCTAATCACATCATTAGAACCTATTGTAACATTTCCTACATTTGAGAATCAGAGCATTTTATTTAAAGAATCAGTCTGGCCATGATACCACAAAGCACAGCCTCAGAAGACATCAGTTTGAAGAATCAGATGTCAAAGTGCTCCCTCTAATGTCCCTTAATCATCACACCGATTAGTGGTTGAATAGTAATGATAGTGATGTGATTAAAAAGAGTATTGACAAGGTATAGCTAGTCATACTACTAGCATTCTACGTATGTTCCTCCAATTAGTATTTAAACAGGATAGCAATTAGACAGACATCTGCTCTTGTATACCTTTTCAGAAAAGAACTAAACTTGCTTATTTATACACACACATGAACAAAGAAATATTTAACAAGATAAACTATAGGCTTTCAGTTGTAAACATAATTGAACAGATTTCTTTTAATAAGTGCTCTCTTTTACAATATTTAGGAATATTTTATAAATATACCACATGTTTAATTAATACAGTTTTTGAGCAGGTCAAATTATTCAATGCAAATACATTTATCCAATAAATTCCCTGTTCTCAAATTATGGGTAAACAGGCTTATATTTATTTGTAATTTGAACAATTTGTGTGTCAGACCACTGGTTATTTGTAAACAGTTTATTTAGATTATTCTGTAATAGTGGTGTGCAATTGCTCACCAATGTAGCATTGCATTTTTCCATCTCTCTTAATGAACAACAAATATATGAAAGAGGGAGAAACAGTATATAGCTGAAAACTGACCGGCTTTTCTACCCTCGTTTCTATGTCTATATGGAAATTTGTACAAACAGCAGCCATTCCTCAAACATTTGTGTTAAAAAACTCATTTTTGAAAGTTTTCATAAAGAGTTACACAGAGGCAAAGCAAAAAGCTTTTTGGCATTTGAACAAATGTTTATTAATACTGCTTTGAAGTATTCTCTCAATTTTTTGTAATGTTAAAATAGACATTACCCATTATATCATGTAACGTATTCCATATCTTGGCCTACAACACATTAATAATTTTCACTTTAATTTGTCAGAGAATAAGACACAATCAAGAATCTGTTTATATTTCTGATATTTAGGAGGAGCTACAGAAAAATTAAATCAAAGTGCCTAGACCAAAAGTGATACCCTTGCAAGAAATGCACTTAACATTAGGTTTGGCTATTAGAAAATGCTGATTAGGATTAGTTACTGCAAAGAACTGTGTTACTAGTGCCAGAAGTTCAATACAGACAAAGGCTATGGCAATTAAGAACAATCCAATTTAAACTATTTTCCTCCTCTTGCTTTTTTTCTTTTGCAGAATTACTTCCAACTTTTCCATCTGAAGCAATTCCTTGTACTGTTTAATAAGGTACATCAATAAAGTGCATAAGCAGTTTCAAGTGGTGTTTGACAAGATATGCTGAATTGATGGCTTGGCTTACATCCTCTACCACATCAAAACATATCCCTCAATATTCACAAGTCTCCTTTAGCTTGGGGCACAGAGTGTCCACAATCCCTCCAAACTCATATTTCTCCAGTGAGTAATACATTATCCAAAATATATGTAGGGTCAAAAAAGCTTCATTTACACCTGTGCACCTCTCTCAATTCAATGAGGTCAGACAAGTCTAAGGGTGCATCTACACAGCAGGATTTAACTCAAAATAAACTACATCAATTGCATAGCTTATTTCAAAATAGCTTATTTCGAGTTTTGGTGCTGTCTATACAGCACTTATTTTGAAACAGAACACTCTTCCTCTGACTTCCCCTGCTCATAAAATGAGGGTGATGGGAGTCAAAGTAAGAAGTCTTCCAGCTTGACAGTATTTCAGCATTATGTCAAAATAACTGCTGGCTGTATAGACGCAGACCATGTTATTTCAAAATAATGCTGCTGTGTAGACATAGCCTAAATGAGTACAATATTTGTTTCACTGATATTGAAATGTGAAATGCCTCCTAATTTATACCCAACAGAATAAAGAATGCAACTCTGGTGCAGTGTTTACTCAAGAGTAAGACGTCTTTGTGGAAGTAAAATGTGATACCGAGAGCCAATCCTGTGAATGGAAATAGTCCATCTAGCTCTTCAACACAGAACTTAAATTCGTGTCACAACTCATTTGTTTCCCAGGTTTTTGTCTATTGGAAATCCAAAGACAGTAACACAACGAAAACCTCTGACTAATTTTTTTCCTCAAGCGTAGCTGTTTTTTGGATGACTGCCAGGATTGCCTCAGTCCTCATTCTGGCTCAAAGAAACACACCTCTTGTGCATCCCATGGGAAATGATTGGTTCCACCTGCCAGAAAGATTAGGTGTAACTAACTAAATCTTTAATAGTGGTGTTTATCACCTGAGATTCAGTGACTTAGAAAAAGAGCCCTGAATTCCTTTACAAGATCTTAAAAGTCTGAACGCTCTTTTGTAAATCCCAATAAATTATTTCCCCTATAGTTTCTGGGGGTGTTAACTAGCTTCCATATACTCATAGAAACAGATTTTAAACACCAGTTTCATTGTCTGACAGAGTAAACAAGTCATAATACTCAATTAAAGCATAAGGAACCTTCTTTAAGGAGAATACATTTTAGCTTTTCCCATACTTGGAAAGATATTAACATTTAGTTTCTACTTTCAGAACAACCAAAAGCAGAGCAGACTAGGAGTTAAAATTTTGCTTGTGTGATTATTCTGAGGAAATATGTAAGTCTGCCATCTGGAAGCATTTTAGACAGTACAAAGTCATTGTGTGCATGTCTCAGCAGATGCAGCTTTTATTCACAGAGTTTTGAGGGCTGTTAATTTAATTAGTTTTATATTTTCATACACCCACCCTTCCTCCATTGGTAATTCTACCCAGTTCCTGTAAGTATAGCTTGATGCAAAACTGATGCTGAGGGACAAATTGTAACCTAATGTAAATACAAACAAATGAAATTACCATGGACTTCAAACAGAATTAAATCTGACTATAAACAGGTAAGAAAAGGATAAATCACAGGATGACTATAAGCCACCAGTATGATGGTTAAGAAAAAGGCATTCTAGATATTAAGCATTTCCTGTAGAGATAGAGAAGTATTAATGAAACAAAAAACAGGACTATGTAGCACTTTAAAGACTAACAAGATGGTTTATTAGGTGATGAGCTTTTGTGGGCCAAGGTCTGACCCACGAAAGCTCATCACCTAATAAACCATCTTGTTAGTCTTTAAAGTGCTACATAGTCCTGTTTTTTGTTTCAGCTAGACTAGACTAACACGGCTATATCTCTATTACTATTCTACATGCAAAGAAGTATTAATGTTATTGTACAATTGGAAAGATCTCAACTGGAATACGGTGTATAGTCCTGGTCACTTAAGATCATGAAAGATTAATTTAAAAACCGGAACAGGTGTAGAGAAGAGCTATAAGGATAATCTGGGCAATGGAAGGCCTACCTTAGGATAGGAGGCTGAAGGAGTTTGGCTTGATTAATGTAGCAGAAAAAGAAGTCTGAGAGGGGACACAATTGCTCTCTATAAATGAAGGTATTTATACTAAAGGATAATGTTGCCACATAAAGAAAGGGATATAAACTTGCCACAAATAAATTCAAGATGGAAATTAGAAGGTTTCTAACCATCATAGGAATTCTGAAACAGACCCTTCCCCCAAAAAAGTTATGTGGAGGGGGGGTAAATGACTCTTAAATTATTTTAATTTAATAATTAAGTTATCAGGATAATTGCTGAGTGCAATTGCATGCCAGGGTTGTTAATGATGATAAAGGGCAATATTCAACAGCCCTCGGGCGCACTTTTAATTTCTGCCTTATGTCCCTAAAATTCACTCTTCAAGTTGTCAGCCAGCCACCACATGGGGTAAGGAAGGGATTTTCCCCCTCTTCCTTCCTCTGAAGCATCAGGGATGGCCATGGCTGGAAATGTGGCATGGGCAGTATGGATCTGGTCTAAGATCGAACCAAACATTCTCTTTTTCAGGTGCTAGGCTGGCAGGTTGGTACTCACATGTTCAAGATATATCTGATGCCATCCCAACAACACCATGTATAGTGGTCATTTTCTCCCATGTATAGTGGTCATTTCTCCCATGTATAGTGGTCATTTTCTCCCAGGTCAGACAGGCACTAATTGTGGGGGAGTGAGGGAATAGTTGCCTTATTCTGCAGCAATAGTCACTTGCCAGGATTACCAGGTATATCTCACTTAATCATGTCCCTGTCACTGCAGAAGCTTTGAGCATGGACTCATTTTGGTCTCCCCTTTTCTTTTCCTGAGGAACATAATAGTCTCATCCTCCATAAGATGTAATACATTGTGGTTGTTGGATTTAGAATGGTTAGTTTGGTGGCCTCTAACGTACAGCAGTTCAGACTAGATGATCAAATGGCATATTCTGGCCTTAAACTCTGAGAATTTTATCTGTAAATGGCTTCCTAGGCAATCAATACTCACCCCTCCCAATGTTTATTTATTTACCATATCTTCCTTGCTTTAATAAGGATAAAAGAGGGTTGAATAATTCTCTACTCTTTGATTTATATCAACTACAGCTATAGATGGTGATGTGGTGAATCCAGAAAGGGAGGGATATTTCCAGTGAGTTTTTGAATTTTAAAAACTCCATCCATTTAACTGGATACCAGATAAAGTTCTGTTTGCTTGGTATTTTTGGTACTTTTTTTTGACAGAAGAGGAAATGTGGGAAGGGTTTTTTGTTTTTTAATACAGTTACACAAAGCTGCAACGGGGAAAAATGTTTAACAAGGTTTTAAAATAGGAACTATTGTATGGACAGAAATGTAGAACTCACTTCAAATTTTGTACTGGTGTTTTAAAATTTTTCCCCATCTACCAATTAAAAAAAAATCAGGAATTCTAACTGACCATCGTACAGTATAAATGCTGCATAAAACCAGGCATGTCCATTTAAAAAATACAAGTATACTTACTGGTTACAACCAAGGCATTGATCATTCAATGCACAACTTGTGGGCAGACTCTTGTGCATGTATAGAATTCCACTGAACAAAAAGGGTCTTTATACAGAAGCAGCACGCTCTTCACCCCCAGAATTCAACTATAGGACCAAATCCAAGGATTATATAAAAGGTTCACCTAGAATCCTGAAAGGATGCAGTTCTTAAACATGGTGGAATGAAAAAACCCATACAATTGGATACCATAATACAGAGTACTCTCCACAGAATATATAGGAAGGCTAAATATTAGTTCATAGGGGTGGGTGTATAGCATCCTGCCTACAACATTCCATGAAACTTAATGAGATAGATCATCTGAGCTGAGAGGACTATCCTGCAAAATCTAGATGGAGACAGTACATGACAGGTATCCTTGATGAGGTGGGAGATCAAAGAGGTAATCAGTAATAAAATATAACAGATGACTTAACTACTATTATATAAAACTGTTCAAATATCACGCTAGAGCAAATAACACATAAATACGTAGATCAGAAAAGGCAGTGTCTAAAATAGAATGGATATTAAAAAAACTAGAAAGTTTATAATGAAAAATTCCATTTCATGCAAGGAGAAAAGGGGCATAATTTCAAATGGGGGGGGGCAGATTCTGATCTCATTTACACTGGAGTAAATCACTCAAGTAAGTGCCAAATGCCATTAACCTTAATTTACATAGGTGTAATCTGATAGCTGATTAACTATATGGGAAACCTAACACTGAAATTTCTGACATTTTTCAGATCTGTCATAAGTATGATACTTACTGAACAGCTCTTATCAGCATTCCTTTTCCAAAATTTCTTTTCTTGTTTCTTTGCTGCACTTGAATGTAGAGTTGTATGAGTTTTTATTTGAGGATTTAAAGCCAGAATGTTCTGTAAACAACAAAATGAATAATTTTAAAATTCAGATTAAAAGCTCAAAAAAACAATACAATTTTAAAAATGTACATGCTCAACTGATCCCATCTCATCAAAGCACAAATGAATGTTTTGTAATGTTAAAAAACAAATTGTAAAAGAACAGAACTAAGTAACAGATCAATTTTAAATGAATGTGTTTAGATTATTTCCTGCTCCAGTTTATACACTCTAGATTTTGAGTATTTGAGGTATTGCTACATTTTACTAAAACAAAAATATATGACATCTAGTTGCAGCTCTAATCTGAATTTGTAGTACATTCTATTGTTGTATGCCTCTTACCTATCGTCTATACACATGCCAGGTAATTCTTTTCCATTATATTTTTCTTGGTAAGCTCTACATTTTGAAAATAAAAGACCACATAATGTTGCTTCATCATTTCCAATACCTAGGACATGCTTCTAAAGTCCTAGTGAGACACTATACAGCATAAATTAATTATCTCTCTACTTCAATAAGTTTTTCTATGGCATGGCACAAATAAATGTTTGTCTACGTTGATCATTTCAATACTGCTCTAAACAACAGACAAAGACATACAATGATTTTAGTCCTACTTCTTCCCGTGACAAGTTTTAATATCTCTCTGAATTTTGTAAGTTTTTGTCAATGGACCCCTCGCGCCTCTATCTATGGCTAAATGCATCATTTCCTTGTATTTTATTAATAAAGCAACTGAAAAGTTATTTTTATTACAGCTGAACAGTGATCCAAGTAAAATTCATTTAGTCACATTACTTTTCAGAATGTCAAATTTACATACTTGACTGCACTTTCAATAGCCATTGTCTTGACTATTAGATCATACTCCCCACCTAGAGTATGATAGCCTAGTATGTGGATTCCAAATGCTCTATTATCACCTAGCCATATCGTTATGTAACCCATTTGCAAAATGTGACTATGTCCCTGTGACGCCCCGGGTCGCCCCGCGGCGTTTGTCCCAAGGGCTCTCTCTTGTCCTAGAGCTCCGAGTCCTTCAGTTTCCCTTTTTCACGCGATTATCTTCGTTTTCCCTCTCCCTGGCAAGGCGGGAGGGGAAGGGGGGCCCGGGCCCGTCCCCTCTCATGGGCCCCAGCCCAGGGCCCTAAGGGTTCAGGTTCAGTTTGACCTGAACCCGGCTGATGGGGTGCAACCCCTTAACACATCAGCCCACCAGTCAATCCTGACTCTGCCCTGGGCTGCTTCCTTCCTCTCTGGCACCGTCGTCCCCCGGCGCCCCTCTGCCCGGCTCGGACCACTCACCCTGTGGAGTACTGCTGCCACCGCTTGCCTCCACCTGGGCAATCCGCTCAACTCCTTCTCCTCTCCACCTCGGTGCAGCCGGGCCATTTTAAAGTTGGTGCCGGGGTCGCGACCCCAGCGTCTCCCAGCGACCCCGCCCCGCGTGCCTGGGCTTCCCCCCGTTGCCAGGGCGACGTGGCTGACGTCTCCCCGGCGCCCGGCTGACGTCCTCCGGCGCGCCGGAGGCCAGAGCGCTCCATGTCGCGGCCGAACACTCCAGGCAGAGGCGGGCAGCGTGTGGCGTCCCGCCATACAGTGTGGCTTGGGCGGGTGCCCCCGCCACGAGCGGGTCTGCCCCGTCACAGTCCCCCTCCAGTGGCTAAACAACATACAGGATAAGAGTCTACTAGTATTATCAGTTAACCCTTCACTTCAATTGATCAGTTTGGATGGTGTTCCAGATTCAAATCTTACTAATGACCCCAGGGGAGCATATTGCTATTTTCAGCCACTTGAATTTAAGGGGGGTTCCCCCCAGTTTTACTTTAAAAAAGAATACACACGCATGCACATGCAAACTGTATACAGGCGGTCCCCGGGTTACGTACAAGATAGGGACTGTAGGTTTGTTCTTAAGTTGAATTTGTATGTAAGTCGGAACTGGTACATATTATAGGGGAAACTCTAGCCAAACATTTCTCCAGAGCTCAGTTTTATTCTCCCACACCTCACTTCCCTCAGTCCTTTATTCTCAAGCTGAGGTGTCTGCTGAAAAAAGCCGCTCCGCGTCTCCCTGGTCTGCTGGGGGGTGGGGGGCGCTAGCTTCACGTCTCCCTGGTCTGCTGGGGGGAAGCAGCTGGTGCGGTGTTGCCTCACCCCGTTTGTAAGTAGGGATCCAATGTAAGTCGGATCCATGTAACCCGGGGACTGCCTGTACTTCGCCATCACAGGGAATAAAATATGTATATTTTCTTATTGCTCATGGTGAAGCTGTATGAAGCTCAGAATGAAAGTGGGTGTTCACTGCTCCTGACAGCCTGGCAAACAAGTGGCTGAAGGACTGGCTACACCAACACAAATAGTGTGTTGTAATCACTGCTCTCTCTGGGATGGGTGATTGATCAAGGTCTTCAAGATATTAACATGAAGACTTTGTAAACTAAATAAATGAATAAACTTAAAAAACAACAAATAGTCTAGCAGCACCTTAAAGACTAACAAAAGATGTAGATGGTATCATGAGCTTTTGTGGGCACAACCCACTTCATTAGATGAATGGAGTTTTAAAAGTCCAGATCCAAGAATAAGTAGAGGAAGGAGGGGGGAATGAAGAGGGCAAAAATAGTGAATTAGAGTGCTCAAGTTACAAGAAACTAAGAAGAACAATTTGCACTTTCTTTAAGTACCCATTGTTTATTTGGTTAAGTTATTAGGATGTGGAAGGTAGTTGTTGGCCGCCAATGTCTTTATTCATACCTCTGTGATAGGAATCTAACTTGTAAATTAAGTTGAGTTCCAACCCTTACCTGATTATTCGGCTTGTGGAATTGGCCTGAAACAACATGGTGACTTTAAGATCCATGAATGAGTGCCTGGGCAGGTTAAAGTGTTCTCCAACAGGTTTTTGTGTGTTGCATTTTTGGATATCTGATTTGTATCCATTAATTCTTTCCCATAGAGATTGTTCAGTTTGGTCAATATACATGGCAGCAGGGCATTGCTGGTATTTGATGGCATAGATCACATTAGTAGATCTGCAGTTAAATAAGCCCCTGACGGAGTGGCTGTTGTGATTAGATCCATTGGTGAAATTGCTTGTGTAGATTTGTGGACAAACTTGGCACTGGAGCTGACTGCAGGGGTGGGTTTCTAGATGATTATGATGGAGGTGTGCTGTGTGGTTTTTGGAAAGAATTTGTTTGAGGTATTCGGAGGCAATTTTTATCTTCAAGTCAGCAGCATGGGCACCCACATGGTGTCAGCCATGGGCACCCATATTACCCCACAATGTACCAATGTCTTTATGGCTGACCTTGAACGTTTCCTCCACTCTCACCCTCTAGCTCTACTTACACTACATTGATGACATCTTCATCATATGGACCCACGGGAAAGAGACCCTTGAAGATTTCACAGGGATTTTAACAACTTTCACCCCACCATCAACCTCAGCTTAGGTCAGTCCACATGAGAGATCCACTTCCTAGACACTATAGTACAATTACATGACAGACACATTTCCATGGCCTTATACCGGAAACGTACCGATTGCTACACTTACCTTCATGCCTCTAGCTTCCATCCAAGACAAATTTCTCAAATTATTGCTTACAGCCAAGCCCTAAAATATAACTGGATTTGCTCCAATCCCACAGACAGAGACAAACACAGGATTTATTTATTCTTGGATCTGGACTTTTAATACTCCATTTATCTGAAGAAGTGGGTTGTGCCCATGAAAGCTCACAATACCATCTACATGTTTTGTTAGCCTTTAAGGTGCTGCTAGACTATTTGTTGTTTTTTTAATTTTGTCCATTTACAGACTACCCCAGCTACCCCTCTGATGCAATTAAATGAATGTTATACATTTACTCTAGATCTTCACCTAATTCAAAACCCTTGCCTCAAACAGACATACACAATTGTAATAAAGGAAGATGAGGGGTTCAATTTTGAAAAGTATTTAAGTGACTTGAGAGCCTAAATCTCATTTTCAAAATTGACATAGAATCCTAAATCCCATTGATTTTCAACAAGACACTTCAACAGCCTTAATCAGTCAGATACTTCTGAACATTTTACCCCTATCTTTTAGAGATAACATAGTGTTCCTAACTATGAATATTACAATTATCTCATCAGGCTCTGAAATGAGTTACACTTTTCTAGTAATATACTATAACAGATGTACTCCTTTGGGTATTGATCTATTTGGTTTCAATATTGCAACAAATGGTGGGAAAACCACCAAAGGAAGAATCTGCATATGTAGAGTATGTTCTAGAATTAATGCAGAAAAAAGGTCTGGCATTGAATAGAAGTAACGTATATTTTAAGAGTTTATTACAATAATTACCTACATAAATGTAAATCCCTTTCGAGATTATATGCAGACAAATCATCATATACTTTTAAAATAACAGCAGAAACATATACTGTATTTAATATTATACACATAATTCTAGTTATTATTTAAAATAGCCTAAGTGTGCAAATGTAATTCCATTATGATTTATTATTGTCAAATTGCTCAAACAAAATGTGCTGTACAAATGCATTCTGTTGAACGGTAATTAGATCCAATATTAATGGAGAAAACAATAGTCTCATACAGGTTTAATATGAGGAGCAAAACATTCAAAAACCTCTCATCTTATACATGCCCTAACAAGAGACTATGTACAATCAGTTTAATATTGCACACACCCTTTTCAAACCAAAAGACCAGGCTGATCATTTCCTGATAGCAAAAATATTTTTTTATTTCACTGAAATGAAAATATAAACAGTACAGTTTGACTTATCTGAGTAGAAGAAATGAAGGCAGCTGCAAATCTGTGTAGGGTTAATGGATCTGTGGAACAGATACCCTCCAAAGAAAAACTGATAATCTTAGGGGCAGATATTATTGGGGAAAGCAAGAAAAGATCCAAGGTAATTCTGTTCGTAGTCTCTTTACTCAATATCAGCCTATAATATTTACAGATGACATTATTTCTTGAAATAATTTCCCCCAAACCTCGAGTGTTAGGGCTACCCAGACACTGCTGGCAAATGTTTTTTCAAGAGCTATGTGATTTGCACAAACATTAGAACACAAATAGTATCTAAAGGAGTGTTTTAAGGAGGAGGGAGAAAAATGTTCTCCTTAGCCTCTCATGACAGAACAAAAAGCAATTGTCTTAAATTGCAGCAAGGGAGGTTTAAGTTGGACATTAGGAAAAACTTCCTAACTGTTAGGGTGGTTAAACGCTGGAATAAATTGCCTAGGGAGGTTGTGGAATTTCCATTACTGGAGATATTTAAGAGCAGGTTGAATAAATGTCTATTAGGGATGATCTAGATGATGCTTTGTCCTGTTTTGTGGCCAGGGGACTGGACTTGATGACCTCAAGTTCTCTTCCAGTTCTAATATTCTATGATTCTATGAAAAATCCCAAATACAACCTATCCAATATACTTAAACTTACAAGTACTGGCAAGAAAATTGAGATTTTTGCTGATAAATAGGATGTGAAGAGCTTTCTGAGGCAATAAGGGCTATTTACGGACCATGGTCGCATGATACCACACCACTTCTGTTCAAGAGAAGTCCATGTATTTTAAAGGTATAGAAGCAATTAAAGTCAAGATGTCTGAATCAGAAGCCAACTGTCTCTGATGCTACTATCTAATCTATACCTCAGCAGACATGAAAGAGAATCTCTTGCTCACACACATGCACCAAGAACAGTAAGGCAGCAGGGTCAGATAGCATATCAGCTGAAGTCTACAAAAAGTTTGAAGGTGAAGAGCTGGTAAGAAAACAACACACACTTTTCTTCATATGTCTGATATAATGAGAAGATTTTGGAAGAACTGAGAAATGCCTACATTGTTACAATCTTTAGGAAAGAATATGTCAGAGTGTGGAAATTATCGAGACATTACTACAACAGGAAAAATTCTTGCCTGTATTTCCTTAAACTGATTACTTCCCCTTTGCTGAGGAAACACTACCAGAATGTCAGTGCAGTTGCCAGGATCCCCTGCTGCAATATAACCAATATGATCTTCATTGCCTTGCAAATACAGGAACAGTCTCGAGAGCAAAATGAGGACCTGTACATTGCCTTCATCGATTGAACCAAGGCCTTTCACTACATCAATTGTGAAGCCTTGTGGAAGTGCTAGAAAGGTTTGGCTGCCCTCCAAAATCTGTAAAAGTCCTAAGGCTTCTTCATGATCGTATGACTGCCACTATTGTCTATAATGGCCTGGAAATGAACCTTTTTATCATCAAAACTGGGTAAAGTAAGAATGTGGTTTTGCTCCAGCCTTGTTATCTATCTATTTAGCAGTCATTTTAGTCCTCACTAAAGGCAGTTTCCCCAATGGAGCTAACATCCAATACAGAATGGACGGGTAGCTTTTCATCTTCAACATCTCTGCTAAAGTCTGAAGTTCTTAGGGGTACATTACTTCTTTATAATATGCTCATGACTGTGACATTTTCATGTACACTGAGAATGACCTTCACTCCTCACTGGATTTTTTTTTTTTTTTTGGCACAAGCTTACCAAAGCCTAAGACTCTCAATATTGTGGAGATTAATGTATTCCATCAGCCTGCTTCAGACCTTGCACATGACCCACCACAAATCACCATCAAGGGGCAGACTGTGGAGCACTTCTTACCTCAGTAGCCATCTTTCTCAAAATGCAAACATTGACAGTGAGACCAAGTGCACAAGTATCCAGGGCACAAGTGCTTCTTTTGGGAAATTACTCTGACATGTTTTCATAAACTATGACCACTGACTGGACACCAAATCCAGGTCTATGAAATAATTGTTATTCCTACACTCCTTTCTGGATGTGAAATCTGGGTGAATTGTTGATAGCACCCTAAGAGTTTGGAGAGGTACCACCAATGTTGTCTTGGGAAGATCTTTCATATCAAGTAGGAAGATCACTTCACTAACCCCAGCACCATCGCTGAGGCCAGTGTCACCAGCATTAAAGCAATGATCCTCATACACCAATTCACTTGGGCTAGACATTGTGTATAGATGACAAACTCTCAGCTTCCAGAAGACAAAGTTAAGATGGAAAGATGTTGCTTGTTGTCCAAAGACAGTCTGTGTTAGTTGTGCAATTTTAAATAAAACATTTGGATGGATTTTTGGTAGATTATTTTTAAATGTATTTTACATATGCTCTGCTTACATATGTTCAGAGATCTTCTGGTGGCCAGAAGAAATGCTACAAAGATACACTGAAAGTGTATCTCAAGGAAACTGATGTGGATATAAGTTGGGAGGAGCAAGCTACCAACCAATCTCAATGACACCATAACCTCCACAAGGCAGGCATCCTCTTTGAGAAGTAGTGCTTTGCCCTCTAAGGTCAAAAAAACAAAGAGACAAAAAGGGAAACAAAAGAACTTTCTCTCAGTAGGCAGCTGGCCCACCAGAAAATGTCTGTACCTACTGCAGGCAGATCTGCAGTTGCCAGAATCAGACTTCTGAGTCACCTCAGGACTCAAATGTAAATCTCTGGCAAAGATTATCCTCAAATCAAGGGACTGCCAAATTCCAATGACAATGATGGATTAATGATCAGAACAACTCCCTAGTATCATTTCTGACTTCCTTTAAAAGGAAACAGGGGAATATAATAACAATAATCCATGTCAGTGACACCCTTAGTGTCATGTTCATGTAAGGCCAGTGCTATATGGAGGTTAAATTATTATACCATGTGATGGATATTGGCTGAGTTCCTAGAGATCATTTCTACTTGGTTCCCCAAGAACTCAGTTCAGCTCTAATTTTATAAAACTCATATTTTTTAATTTGTCCTATTGCAAAGCTATGCTAAGTTGATCAGATTCAAGAGTAAGGAGATGGTCATAGGGCATATCACACATTTTATGTTATACAGTAAACCTAAAAAAAGTTACACTTTGTAGAAATAATGGAGACACCAGAAGACAAAGTTAAGATTGAAAGATGTTGCTTCTTTTCCAAAGACAGTCTATGTTAGTTGTGCAATTTTGAATGAAACATTTGGATGGATTTTGGTAGATTTTTTTTAAGAAAAACAATGTATTTTACATATGCTTTTACATTTTAAAAAAATGCTTGTTTTTAATTTTGAGGTCTTTTGCTATGTTGTACACAATGTATTACAAGAAACCAAATAAATGTTTTAAATTTGCATGGCTTAGCTTTGCCAGATGGGCCACTGATATTTTTAAATGATGTTATATTTCTGAAATTTTCCTTTTTGTAAATTGCAAGGTTGAACAGATGACACATTTGAGTTGATTACATTTTAAATAGTAATTAGTTTAATTTACTTTTTGAGTATGTTTTGGTGTTTCTGTGTGTGTGTGTGTGTGTGCACATATTTTTTTATATAGGGATGATAACTTTTTTGGCCTAGGCTCTAATAATTGCTGTGTTTTCACGGTTTATTTATTTTTAAACTTAGCACTACAGTTTATTTACTTATGTTTGAATCCATGAACATGCCTAGGTTACTTCACCACTAGTACATGCATAAGCAGTTAAACCATGTAGAAATCTCTAATTTTTAAACAGACTTTAATAAAGCCATTTATTGTTAAAATATGTAAATTCGATAGTTCTCATATTTAGAGTGGCCACCACAATTGATTATTCATAGATACACTTTTTGGGAAAGGGACTTTTGTTTTGAAGGCTGTAAATGCATTCAGAGGAAAAAAGATAGTGGTTTTGTTTGTCACCACTTGACATCCCCATTGCATAATTTGTTTGATTACTAGGGATTTCATGGGCATGGCTACATTGAATTTTACTGTCATAACTAGGTTTTATTGTATAACTAAGCATTATTAAACCTTTCAATGTTCTTTTTAATGCTTTATTATTTTAATACCCCTAATTAGTCTCCTCTTAGCTCTGTCACGTTAACTTGTGCAAAACTTCTTTTAATAGTATGTACCTTGTGGCTTTAGGCCTATCTTTTATGTCTTTTGCATATTTTTTACTTAGTACACTTTACTTGAAAAATCATAGTCACTAAATTCCATTCTTGAAAGCCAGCTCCTTTTTTTTTTTGATATATGCAAATTGATAACAGGCATTATGTTTTCCCTAACCTTTTAGGTATTTTTTATTTTTTTTACTTTTTTTTTTAACAACTTCTATTTCTTTTTTGTGCTTTTTTAATATTCCTTTCCTAACATTGCACATATTATTTGTAAAGTTTTAGCCACCAGAAATATTCCTTTTAAACTTCTGCTTTGATCAGCTTTATCATAGAATAAACAAAAAACAAAACAAAATCCCTGATATTTTTCCATGACTGCCAATTGGCTCTATATTTTTGAAAATTCCAGTGTCAGTCAACTGATTTTTGCTGTGCTCTGTAAGTAATTTTTAAAGAGACCTCTGACATGCTCTGCAAAAATTGTTTTTAAATGCTGCTCTCCGGAGTTCCTTTTTCATCCAGTCTCAATTTCCTCCTAGTATTTCTCTGGGGAGTCTGTAACATAGGTGGCCAACAATAACTGTCAGGCGGTTCTTGAGCCCCTGGCTCTGCCTCAGGTCCCACCCCCACACTCCACCCTTCCAGCAAGTTCCCAGCACTTCTTCCCATCTACTCCTCACCTCTTCCCACCCAGTTCTACCTCCACATTCCACTTTTCCTCTCTCCCGCCCCACAGCCTCTTTAACACCACACAACAGCTGATTGTAGCAGGCAGGATACACAGGGAGGAAAGGAGAGTCACTGATCAGTGGGGCCCACCATTTCATGAGAGGCACTGAGGGGAGAGGGGAAGCTGATAGGGGGTTTCCAGTGGGTGACCAGTACACACAAATTTTTCCCCACGGGTGCTCCAACCCCAGAGAAGCCACATAGTCAGCATCGTGGAAAAATCTAAGTGCCCACCCTTAGATTTAAACTACTTCTTCAGCATAGTACTAATCTTCTCCTATGTAAATCCTCTTATATCTTTCCAGTGCCATTTCCCTTAATGCTAAGTTGCAACTCTTATGCTAAGGGGAGCATGTGTGCAGACAAGCAGACAAACAGAGCTGAGTCATGACATAACTACATTGAGACTCCTCCAAGAACTCTTCAGTGTGGTCCCCAAGAGCTCAGTTCAACTCCAGTCTCATCACGTAGGTTCCTTTATACAACAAAACCATGCTCAATTGATAAGATTCAAGCATAGGGAGTGGGTAGAGGACACACCACATATCCCAAACCTGATCCTTTATTATACATTTACATATTACATTGCATTTATTATACAATGCATTGTGTGTTTTAAGATTGCCTTGGTTTGTTTGTAGGAACCAATGATTGTACAGCATGCCATGCACTGTCCATGTATGAGTTACTCGTTATCTCCACCTTGTATTGACTCATCTTGTCCATTTTAAACTATTCCTCATCTTCGCTAGTGAAGCCATTCTATTTTAGCTTGCTGATCCAGTTAGCTCTCTAATCCTGTAACCCAAGAAATGAGGTGTGACCTATGTCCAATTATTCACATCAAGCCAAGCCTTCACTATTAAAACAAACTTTCATTTTATCATATATTGCTTTTCAGGTGGGAATATGCTCATTATGCTGCAAGTTCTAAAATGTTATCAACTGCTCATATTTAATGCACAGGAGAATGAGTGACATATAAAGATGACTAAGATGTTTTTAAAATTTTAACAACTTGTGATAAATGGTTATGTTGACCTATGTAGGCACAACAATATAATTTCTAAATAAACTGTAAGCTATTCATTAAATGTTTATTGCTACAAAGCTTCTATTTAAATACTGATTAAAACTATATACATAGTGCATAACATGGACTAATCTTCTATCCAACAATGAAAATGTGAAGATAGTGAAACAACAAAATACATTATAGTGACCAATATGTCAATAATTTGTTTTAGTAAATCAAAACGTAAAATTATTTAAAAGTAGTCATTCTGGGCAGGAATTCCTGGCTCTTAGTCTCCTATTCAACCATCCTCAGGCAATATTTTCAAATAAATTCAACAGAAGACTTGATAAGCCAGGAATTGCAGACCACTAATAAAGGCTTTTGACCTTAGGTAAGTCACTTAGTCATTCTATATCTCAGTTTCCCTCATCTGTGAAATGTTGTTACATGAATTTGCAACTAACCTAAATCTCACCCCCGATTACTCCTGTCTCATCAAAATGACTTCAAACAAAGTCACAAGGTGCTGTGGCAATTAATTGTTTAGTTAAATGTCTATTCAGCACTATAAAATGTAAAGCTGCTGAAGATCTAAGGGTTACTTTATATGTTTGAATAGCAAAAAGATGACCAGAGTAAGTATTTGATGAGACTGACAGGAGAGAACAGCTCTTGAGCTCCTCCTTTGCTGGCATTGTTTGAATGCCCAAGGTTGTCTTTTTCCTCTCTCTCTGATCAGCAGTGGGAGCCCACAGACTCCTGAACTCTGCCTCAATTTCATTGACAAAAGGAGGAGCCCTTTTATTTAAATCTCTATTCCTCAACCAGAGGAGAAAACATCACAGAAAATTCTTCCATGGACCAATCCACTGAGCATGGCTAGACTTAGGGTTGTTTACCCCCTTTATATTGAGCTTTAGAGAATGGCATATACTACAATTGGTCAGTTACTGCTGTATTTATATTAAGTTCCAGCAACTTTTTGACCACATCACTGTGTGTCTGTATCAAGTTAACTTTTGCATCTAATATCACTGATGCACCAATGTTCGTCTGTCCTTTTTCTAAAACCCATACGCTTTTCCTTCTCTATGGGCCAAATGTCAATCATAATGTAAATAGGCGCAATCCCATCACCTCCGATTACCTTCAAGTTGTATTTTTTATGGTATCTAGACTTAGAATCTTTTTCCTGGGTGTCTGGCTGGTGAGTCTTGCCCACATGCTCAGGCTTCAGCTGATTGCCATATTTGGGGTCGGGAAGGAATTTTCCTCCAGGGTAGATTGGCAGAGGCCCTGGAGGTTTTTCGCCTTCCTCTGTAGCATGGGGCATGGATCACTTGCTGGAGGATTCTCTGCATCTTGGGGTCCTTAAACCATTTGAGAACTTCAATATCTGAGATATAGGTGAGAGGATTATTCTAGGAGAGGGTGGGTGAGATTCTGTGGCCTGCATTGTGCAAGGGGTCAGACTAGATGATCATAATGGTCCCTTCTGACCTTAAAGTCTATGAGTCTATGAGAATCCTGTTTCTGGATTGGTATCTGTTCTGGATCACTGTGTCCGATCTTTCAGCCATGACTCATGCAATTATCTCCCGAAAAAAACTACAGTACAGTCCCAATTATCTGACCTAAACAGGACTAACATGTGGTCGGATTACCGAATACGTCGGATGATAGGAACTCTACTGTATGTGTCCTGGCCCCATCCCTGCCTGGCCCTGGCCCCTTCCCTCTCTGCAGCTCCCGGGCGCCCGGCCCCGCTCACTGCCCTGTCGCTCTCCTGGAGCCGCTATGCCACTCCTGCCGGCACCGCTTTGTCCCTGGGTGCTACAGGGAGGGGACGAAGCAGCCGCCAGCAGGAGTGGCAACAGCAGCTCCAGGAGAGCGATGAGGCAGCGAGTGGGGCCGTTCTCCCTGCCCACACCCTGGAGCTGCTGATGCCTGCAGCTTCTGGGATGAAGCAGCGCTGACAGAAGCAGCATCAGTGGCTTTCGGGCACGGGGTGGGAGAATGGCCCTGTTTGCTGATGTCACTCCTGCCAGCGGCTGCTTCGTCCCCTCCCTGTAGCACCCGGGGATGAAGCGGTGCCGGCAGGAGCAGCATCAGTGGAGAGTGATAGGGCAGCGAGAGTGATAGGGCAGCGAGTGGGGCCATTCTCCCAGCCCACACCCTGGAACCGCTGATGCCCTTCCTGCCAGCGCCGCTTTGTTGGGAGCTACAGGGTTGGATAAAACAGAGCGTCGGATTACCGAAGGTCAGATAATCGGAACTCCACTGTACTTTCCTTTTGACTATAATCTTTTCATTGTTTCTCTTTCCTTATGTTACACACTCAGCCCTGAGAGGTGAGGTGTGTGGTTTAGTGAAGAAGGAAGGAAGTATAATTGGTTCATTAATATGGAATTTGGAACAGACTTTGGGAATAAAGGCTAGATGAGATCGTAACACCACCGTATCCTTGCTGAATGTTGTGTACAGTGGTGTTAACATCAGGGCTGCGAGCTCACTGATTCTGTGGGCTGACATTATAGCCAGCAAAAAGACCAGCTTGAGTTTCAACATGCGGATTGACGCCATGGCTAAGGGCTCGAAGAAAGGACAAGTTAGTGTCCAGCACTGGGTCCAAGTTCCAGAGTGGAGGTGGGGGTCTGTGAGGTAGATTAAGATTTGCCAATCCTTTTAGAAATGTTTTGGTAACTGCGTAGGCAAACACCAAGGTACCATCTATGGAATGACAGAAGGTGGTAATTGCCGCTAATTGTACTTTCAAAGAGGCAACCACGAGGCCCATTTGCTTCAAATAAAGGATGTACTGGTAGTTGAGGATCTGGTGCAGGAGTGATGCACATGGGTTAATTTGGTTGTTGAAGCACCATGTAGCGAATGTCTGCCACTTTCCAAGGTAAGTCGCTCGGGTGGTGTCCCTTCTACTGTGCATCAGGACCTCTTTGACTTGATCTGAGCAGTGATCTTCAGATGTGCCGAACCAGCTAGGAGCCAGGCAGTTTATGTGTAGGGTCTGAGGCTTTGGATGGAAGAGAGATCTGTGGTCCTGGGTGAGTAAGTCCGGTAGGATGGGGAGGGCACATGGTGCCTGCACAGACATTCGGTAGAGGAATGGGTACCATGGTTGACGTGGCCAGGTGGAGGTTATGAGGCTCACCTCGCTCCATCGGAACTGATCTTCTCCCAGACTCTGGGTATAAATACAACTGGAGAGAACATGTATAATAAGGCAGTCCCTCAATGGAGAAGAAAGGCGTCTCCTAGGGTACGTCTAGACTACACGCGGCTTTCGAAAGAAGCTTTCTCTAAAGAAACTTTCAAAAAAGCTTCTTTTGAAAGAGATTGTCTCGACAGCCACAACTTTTTCGAAAAAGCGATCCACTTTTTCTAAAGAGAGCACCCAGGCAATCTAGATCAGTGTTTCTTAAACTGTTTTCTGTCATGAGGCAGTCAGGCAGCAACAGAATTCAAAATGGCCACCCTTAAATGGGCAGGCAACCTTTTTTTTTTCTCCTCGATAACTTCCTTCCTCCCCCCTCCAACCCTTTTCCCCTGACTTTTTTTTTTACTCAACCAAAAATCCTTGGTGTTCCTCATAAAAAAAGTATTTTTTGGTGTTTCTCAGTCCTAAAAAGTTTAAGAAAAACTGATCTAGATGCTCTCTTTCAAAAAAGCCCTGTTTCCAGTCAAGAACGCCTTTTTTTTTAAAAAGATCTTTCGAAAAAAGGCACTCTTCCTCGTAAAATGAGGTTTACCGCTGTCAGAAAAACTGCTGCATTCTTTTGACTTAATTTTGAAAAAAGGAGGCGGCAATCTAGACACAGGTGACATTTTTTCAAAAAAAGGCCACTTTTTTTAAAAAAAAAACCCTGTAGTCTAGACATAGCCCTAGAATCCCTGACCGATATCTGCTCTCGAGCAATAAAATAGGCATTTTGCATTCTTGTAGGTGCTAAAAAGGTCTACTCGTGGAAACCCCAACAGTGAATAATGTGATGGAGGACATTTGTGTGGATTTCCCACTCATGGCCATGTATGAAATGCCTGTTCAATGAATCTGCAATAACATTGTTGGCACCGGGTAAATATGATACTATTAATGTGGTCTAGTTGCAAATGCACTTGTTTCAGAGACAGATTGCTCTGCACAGAGAGATTGGGACCATGCTCCACCTTGGCGATTTATATAATACATCATGGTGATGTTGTCGGTAAGTATTCTGGTGGTTGTCCCACTTATGTAGGTCCGGAATTGTCTGCAGGCATTGAAGACTGCCCTGAGCTTGAGAAGATTTATGTGGAGAGATGCTTCTGTTGTTGACCATCAACCCTGTACCATCATGCTGTTCATATGGGCACCCCAGCTGGTGAGTGAGGCGTCTGTGATTATCTGTACCGAAGTTTGAGGCTAGTGCAACGGAATACCCTGTAGGAGGTTGTTTGGTTCGGTCCACCATTTTAGAGATATGAGAACATGAACCGGAGGAGCCACTAACTTATGGATATGGTGCCTCATAGGGGTATACACTGATGCCAGCCAGTGCAATGGAAATGTAGCCTTACACTGAGGACTACAAATGTTGTGGCGGCCATGTGGCCCATCAGTTGTAGGCATGTGAGTACTGGGACAGTTGGAGCATGGATCAAGATGGACAATAGATCCTGGATAGACTGGAACCATTCAATGGGTAAGTAGGCTCGTGCTGAAGAAGAGTCGAGTCACACGCCTGTGAAGTTCAAGGTTTGAGATGGTTTGATCGTGGACTTCTGTTAGTTGATTATCAGGCCTAGGGAGTCGAAAGTCTGTCTCGCTCTTGTAAACATATGATGTGTCTCTTCCCGAGAGCAGCCTTTTATAAGACAATCATCGAGGTAGGGGAAAATTATAACACCCCTTCAACGCAAGTGGGCTGCCACTACTGCCAGGGTCTTTGAGAACAAGGTCAACGGGCAGCACTCGATACTGGAAATGCTCTTTGTTCACTGTGAAACAAAGGAATCATCTGTGTGCTGGGTGGATGGCGATGTGGAAATAAGCATCCTGAAGGATGAGGACTACAAACCAGTCTTCTTGTCTAAGTATGGTATTATAGTGGCTAGTGTTACCATTTTGAACCGTTGTTTCCGGGGGTGCTGATTGAGCTTCCGGAGATCGAGTATGGGTCTCCACCCTCCCGTTTTTTTTTCTGGGTGAGGAAATAGTGAGAATAAACCCCTTTCCCCCTGAACTCTACCAGTACCATCTCTATGGCTCCAATGGAGAGGAGATGATGGATCTCTTGTTTTAGTAAGTCCTCATGAGAAGGGTCGCTGAAGAGGGATGTGGTGGGTGGGGTAGTTGGAGGCAGAGAAAAGAAGGGAATGGTGAAACCAGATGACACACTTTCCAAAACCCAATGGTCTGATGTAATGGTGGCCCACTGGTGATAGAATGGCCTCAGGTGATGATGAAACAGAGGGGCACCATGATGCTCCAAGTTGACAATGGGAGTTATTTGCGTGCCCTCGACCGGGGAGTCAAATTTGCTGCTTGTTAGCTGGCTGGTTGGGGGCATGATTGATCTGAGTGCATCTCCTTCGAGGACCTTGCTTCAAGCATAACTGATCAAAGATGCAGTGCTGCTGTTTGTGATATGGGTACTCATGTAGTCTCTGGTATGGGCTGTAATGCTTATGCCTGTATGGGGGCATGTACATCTCTCAAGTCCAGAGGATAGTTCGCGAATCCTTGCCCAAGTGGAGGACCTCATCTGTTTTTTCGGCAAAGAGTTTTTGGTTTTCTAATGGGAGGTCCTCTACGTTACTTTGAAGTTCTTTCAGGACTTCCGCTGATACTAGTCACAAAGACCTTCTCATAGCAATTGTTGTGGCCATGAAATGGACAGCTGTGTCTGCGACAGAGTGCAATCTGAAGACCAGTCCTGGCCAAGGCATAACCCAGCAGTGCAGTTGTCCCTGAAGCCTTCTAGCCTATGCTCACACTTTTTGCCACCTCCTGCCGACTCTCCTGAGGCTGCAGCCTGCCAGTGACCCTTCCTGCTCTTCTGTCCGCCATACAGCCCTCTCTACACAGTGGCCACCCCCTGCACGGGAGGTAGTGCTGGATCCAGTGATGGACTGCTGGACTCTGGGGGTCCAATATCATTGGAGCAGCCCCATGCCAGGGCACCGTATGTTTCACTGTAAATCCACCTCTGTTCAGGACACCATCTTTCTCTCCCCTCCCCCCCCCCCTTGCCTTCTCCTATTTATTTCAAGTTTTCTTATCACCTAGTCATAACTCAGGTCATCTGAAGAAGTGGGCTGTGCCCACGAAAGCTCATATCATCATCTACATGTTTTGTTAGTCTATAAAGTGCTACCAGACCATTTGCTTGCTGTTTTTTTCCTGTAACAGACTAACTCAGCTATCCCCTGAAGCTCACTGGTATACGTCAGCTTTCACTATACATTAAAAGTCACAGGAAAATTAAATTAGGGATACTATGCCAAATTCAGCCAAGTAATAAGCCACCAAAATTCTCTCAGACCAGAACTCTGACAACTACTGTATACATTTAAAAGCACAGTAATCTTAATATTTAAAAGAACGTAATCTACTTTTAAACCATTCAGCCTTTTTTCATCAAAAAGCTATTGATGGCTGTCCTCCGATCATGTAAAAGATCATACTGCACAAAAAGAATAAAAGAAGTGACAGTCTTAACTCCAAGTTTCTTGATTATTGTGAAACACTGTGATCTTAATTTTTAATCAAAGACTGTATGACTTTCGCTGTTGCACAAGGAACTCAAAAGAGCTTTGTAACTGCTCGCTAACTTGTAGGTAAAGTTTTTTTTTTGAGTGGTTCACTGTAAATAAGGTTTTTCTTACATCTGCATTGACATCTTACAATATACTTATGAAATATAAAAGGATTTCAAGAAGAAATATAGGTCTAAACAGAAACCATATTCTGTGGTCTTGGATGAAAAATTTCATTGCTAATACTATAAGTAGGTATTGTTTTTCTTTATTCTGGGAGTATGTCCTGAAACCATCACCTCCCTAACAGCCAATCTCCACTGATTAAAATGTCCATTCTACAAAAAATATGTGATTTCCTAACCCAAAAGCAAACTTGTGTTGGTGATGAGTCAATTAATGAAAAGTGAATGTTCTATGGACTTTGCTCATGACAGAAATTACCATTGACCTTATTGCTGCATTAAGTTTAATCATCAACAAAATTAGTTGAACATTGAGCAAAGCAGCATTCTGAAAATCTGTTAAAGGTGATCTCTAAATTCTAACAAACAAACTTTGTCTGCAAACCTTCCACAGTGACAAAATGCATGCTGGGGGTCTAAAACATGAAGTGCTTGAAAAACAGATTGCCTAAGTATTTAGACTCTGTTCCAAGAATATGCCAAATATCCATCAGTACCAGGTTGTTAGAGATTCTGTGTTTCATAAAAAAAAAATGCCCAGACTAAGCTAGGGGAAACTTTACTATGTTGTGACTGAAGTGCAAACATAGAAATTACAATAGCTGGGTATTCAGCAGACCCTGATCATAAATGTGAAAAGAGTTCACTAGTAGGAGAGGAAAGTAAAACAAATACAAAGAATGGGACTGATTAATCAGAACACATTATAAGAATTAAGTGTTTGAAGTCTGTAATGATGCATCAAAATTTCACTATATATTAAAAAAAGGTTTTTCTGCGGGACAACAGAGTGATGTCATCATCACCTCACTCTGCATCCCCCCTATCTCCCAGCTTGAGTCCAAACTGGCTGATTCCCCTCTCCACTTGGAATTGATATTTTAAACCAAGCCCCTATCCCCTTCCTCCACCCCGACCCCACAGGACTTTCAATGCCAAGAAACATGGTACAGTAGCTGGCAGACCCACATTGCAGCAGTGAAAGCCAAAGTGCAGGGGGGAGGGTGCAGTGCTCGGGACAGCAGCCTGGGGACAGGTGCTAGGAGCAGAGCGCCCTGTGAGCTTATGTGCCAGCAGCGGGCTCTTGCAATCTCCCCTGCTGCCAGGCTCTTGGGGACCCAGAACGCAGTGCCCAACCACCTGCAGTCCGGCTTCCCCCATGGAGACTCACCCCTCCCCAGTGACTGCACTTACCATGGCTTCCAGAACTCCCCTGAGCTGCGTGGGAGAGCCACCACACCAACCTATTTGCTCCTTCCCTTCTGCTGCTTGTGGGCAGGCAGACAGGCAGCCCTGAGCTCTACATGGCACTACTTGTACCTCACTGCGCCCCATGTGGGGTGGGCAGGCACCCCTGCACCTCTCTGGTTGCCGAAGCTAGAGCCAGGCCTGGTGCACACCATGGCTGGGATGGAGGGACTTGGGAGGGGGGAAGGGCCCAGGCTGGAGGGGGAGGAGGCAGAAGGGACCCAGGCTTATGGTGGGGAGGAAGAAGAAGGGGGACTGGGCTGGCTCATGGGGCTGGGAGAGAGAAGGGGCCCAGGTTGGCGCAGCAGGGGGAGGAGGGAGAAGGGGCCCGGGATAGTGGGGGTGGGGGAGAAAACGGAGCTTAGGCTGGCACATTGGGAGAGGGGAAGAGAGAGAAGGGGCCTGGACTGGTGGGGAGAGACGGGGTTGCCTACCTCCCACCCACAAGATGTCCAGTGGGGACAGATGGGGTTGCCTACCCCCCCACAAGATGCGGTTTGGTGAGCACAGTGAGCAGGGACACAGCCCTCTGGTATTCTCAAATAGATGATCATTTAAAAAACAAACACCACAGAGAAGCTTTAAAGAGCTAAATGTTATAACCAAACTATTTGGGTAAGAGGAGTCTGCATTTTTATTACAGTATTACATTTACTGTTTCATTGGCTCTTTGCCACGTCATGCTTCTAACTATCTCTGAATTTCATTATTTCAAGTTGTGTGATATCCCAGCATACACTCTGCTGAAGAGGGTAAGTACCACTAGGGATGTAAAGAAATGAAAAATATTAATCATGTAATCAAAAGAATTCTATTGATTACACTGTTATCCACTCTGGAGGCTGCTGGTAGCCCCAGCCACACAGAGCTCCCAGGACTGTGACCCATGCAAAGCCGTAGGGCTCCTGGGACAGCTGACCCCCAACCCTGTGGGGGCTCCTGGCACTCCTGGCCCCATGGAGCTGACGCCTTCCCAGAGCTACCAAGTCCTGTGGGGTTGCCAGCAGCCTCATGCAGAGTTTAACCATTAACCATAACTGAAACAGCAGCTTATCTGTTAAATGGTTAATCAGTTAAACTCTTACGTCCCTAAGCAGCCAACAGTTGGCTTATGAGGAATTAAAGGTTATTTCCCTGTTTTTTCCCATATTCACTAATTACAAATTATAAACTTTATGAATATAGAGATCTGACTGCATGTGAGAGGGACAAACGTGATGCAGTTTGGAATATTATGGCTTTACTGGTGAAAATTGGGATGGCTAGATTACAGGCAAATCATCCTAAACAAATGCCAACATATTACTACCTATGGTACAATCTGTCTGTTGGACAATCTGGTTTTCTTCGCTTCATTAAAGGGTTATTCTTCGTAATACTCAGGTGGATCTCTGCTAATATATTCTGCTTCTTTTTCTTCTGAATCTTAATTTCTTCTTTTCAGCTCTAAGATTCACCTTTTCCTTCTAGTTTTCCAATTCTAGACTTAATCTCTCTCTTTTTTTGTGTGTGTGATTCAGAATAGACTAATCCATTTTCTCCTTTAGATCTAAAGATTGGTCTCAACAATATCTTATAAGGTGGGAGAGGCTGCCTATCCTTTTTCTTCTCTTTGGCATTATTTTGTTGGTCAGAATTTCTAGAACAAAATGACTACTTACATCAGCTTCCTCCACAATACCAGGCCATCATTAAAGTTTCTGTGGCAGTTTAAAAACCCTTGTTACAAACTTGTCCACATCCTATGTAAACTCTCAAGCTGTAGAAAGGAAGTACATTTTTCCTGATTTAAGCAGTAGCAGTGTTAAAGCTCTCCAGTTCATCTTTACTAGATTTAATTTAGTCATAAATGGTGAGCTAACAGTTTACCTTTCTTCCTCCCTCCCTCCAAAATCCTAAGGATTTAGGTACTTGTACTATAGCCATAATTAAATAAATAATAATAATAATAATAAACCTATTTGTTAAGACTGAAATTAGAACTTGAGGTTACCTATAGCTATATATGCAAATAACAGTATTTATGATCCTCAAAACAGTTAGTGGTAACATATCTCAAGAGCTAATAATTAGACTCAAAATGTCTCAGAGGGGCAGCTGTGTTAGTCTGTAACTAAAATAACTTAAAAAACAGCAATGGTTCTGTAACACCTTAGGGTGCATCTACACAGAAGGGCTTAATTCAAAATAAGCTACGCAAATTGACTACGTCAATTGCATAGCTTATTTCAAAATTGGGAGCATCTACACAGCACTTTTTAAAAATAGACTACTCTTCCTCTGACTTTCCTTACTCCTCATACAATGAGGCTGTGTCTAGACTGCATTCCTCTTCCGTAAAAGGGATGCAAATTAGACACATCACAATTGCAAATGAAGCGGGGATTTAAATCCCCCCCGCTTCATTTGCATAAACATGTCTGCCGCTTTTTTCCGGCTCAGAGCTTTGCCGGAAAAAAGCGCCAGTCTAGATGGGGATCTTTCGGAAAATAAAGCCTTTTCCGAAAGATCCCTTATTCCTTATTTTAAGAGGAATAAGGGATCTTTCGGAAAAGGCTTTATTTTCCGAAAGATCCCCGTCTAGACTGGCGCTTTTTTCCGGCAAAGCTCCGAGCCGGAAAAAAGCAGCAGACATGTTTATGCAAATGAAGCAGGGGGGGGGGATTTAAATCCCTGCTTCATTTGCAATTGCAATGTGTCTAATTTGCATCCCTTTTACGGAAAAGGGATGCAGTCTAGACACAGCCCGCGGGTTACAGGAGTCTGAGTAAGAAGTCCTCCAGCCTGACAATATTTTGACATTATTTCGAAATAACTACCTGCTGTGTTGACGTGGACTAAGTTATTTTGAAATAACGCTAATTCCAAATAACTTTGCTGTGCAGAGGTACCCTTAGAGACCAACCAAAAAATATATAGTTAGTATCATGAGCTTTTGTGGGCACATCCCACTGATGATTTAGGATAGTGCAGTCAACCTGACCTCCATTTCCTCTCTATTAAATCAAATATTCAAGTGTTAAATTTTTGTACTCCTCCCTCTTCTCCACAAGCCAATAACTTTAGGTGAACTGCTTTCACGCAGATACTGGTTGACTCTAAGGTGGGTTTTCCTTTAACCTTAAATGATGAATGGGACCTGCTGTACTACATCATAGAAAGCTGTAATACTCTTTTCAGCATTTCACTTGACATTACATTGGAAGTGCTGACACTGTACGTTTTATTATAAATAATACTGTTCAAAATTACAAAAATATTTCATAAATTTACCACTTCAAGATTAGTTTATGGATTAAAACAAAGGCTTATTTTATTTCTAAGGCAATATTCCATGAGCTCAGTATTTAAAGCCATGCTTTTTCCAATGTTACTGTCATTGAAATATTCTTCATTTCAAAAGATATCAGGAAATCATCACTATTCATTTTCAATACAAAGCCTTTTACATTTCAGCTGTCATTTTTCAAAAATCATACTGAAAACGGTGTTTCTAAGTAGAGTTCAGTTGCAGTGTAATAAGTAATAATTTCATCAATTAGCAGTATTCAGCATCCACTGAGAGTTCTCTCACCATTATTTTATTCACAGAATCCTTTGAGGAAGGAGCACGCTATAAAGATCCATTTATCCTTCAAGGTTTTTCATAAATGCCACATACATCTTAGAAAACAATTGGTTATTATTCTCTCTCAATTTAAATAACTATAATAACTTCCACATGTAAAAACTTTTTGTATGTTTTTAAACTCATATTACAGCTCTACACTTTTAATGATCTATTCTAATGTTTCCACCTACTTTTGCACATGATTCTGGAGTTTTCCATGAAAGCTATGCACGACTGACTAGGGCATATTTGGCTTCTATTGTTAGAATAAAATAGAATCTGGTTTCAGATAATACCCTTCACAATTGAGGCAAAGCCAAGCAATTTATAATGGAGCTAGATGCTAATATAGACATAAGAAGTGCAGTGAGTATATGGGAAAATATAGCAACTTGTCTATTATATTCCCCCTTACTTTCAGAGTCCTTCCTGTCTTTATCTATTTCCCCTCATCCACAAGGTCATGTTCTGACTTTCATCCTTTTATTAGATGACTAGAAAGGTTTCCCCTCAGAGTGCAACATAACACTCCTTAAACAGCCAAAGGGATTGCTGTTGAGCAACATGGTTCTTAAGATCTCAGGAAGCTGAGCCCCCTATGATTTTTATTTTTTCTGAATGAATTGTGGAAGAACCTCTCTGTTCTTCCTGTGTACATGGTAGGAAATGTGTGAGGGCAAAGTGGTGCCAGACTATACCCACAGTACAGAGCAGTCATGGTTAGTACTTAATGACTTGCTCAATTTCTCGCATATAACCCCTCTTCGGTTAGGCAATTCCTGTCAGAAGCACCACCATGCTCAACTGAGATTTGTGTATGGACAAGACTCAAAAAGAGAACACTCAAATTAAAAGTTTGTAGCACAAAAGCTCTGGTTAACTGACAGTTAATTCTAGTTACCCAACACCTTTGTAAATTATAATCTAGACAGTCCATCAATGTTATTAGCTGTTCCTAAGCCAAATAAACCATTGATAGAGCAAAGAGCTACTGCCTGATTTCCCTGCTGTGTGTTATCTACAAGCTGACAGAGAAATTGAAAAGGGATGGAATCCCACTCCTGGGGATCTGAAGTGTGAGACCATGACTGATATCTCAACACCCTTTTGTTACAACTTCTCACACATTCCTGGACAAGAGTAATACTGGCCTTTTATTACGCACGGACAACTAGCACTGCCAAGGAGCTAAAAACTATTTCCTTTCAGAAAAGAAACATTGATTGGTGGAAAAGACCTTAACAGAATCAGTAAATTCAGGAGTCTGTTGCTATACCTGCTTCCTTGTCCACTGATAGTAGAGCCTGATCTGGACCTACAGGTTACTCTTGATCTTGTTCAAATTGCCGCAACGATGCACCAGCTAGGTGTGGATTCCTCCTGTGCTGTGACACTGTTGGAAACAGTAACTTATGTGGGTAGAAGAGTGCCCAACCTAACATCTGAAAGGCCATTAATAATGCCTTACCTACTTTGATACATAGGCAATCCTCTAGTTATGGAACCTGGACGCAAGAGAAAGATGAATGCTTGTGGTTTATTCTGTGCTAAAACCTAAGGTTAAACCAAGTACAACCATGGACTGTCTGTAGCCTATCAATTAACTTAAATTATAGTAGGTCTACCCCAGGCCTACCAACAGAGAAAGGCAAGACCTGGGCCCTTTAAATCAATGCCAGAGCACAGCACTGCGCACTCTATGTGACTCTGAGAACTGGAGGGTAGGGGGGGGAGGAGGGGAGAAACATGCTGTGCTGTGGTTGGCACAAAGGGCTGGCTGCCTCCAGCCCTGCTCTTTTCATGGAGCCAGTCCCCTCCCCATCTTGCCCAAAGGCCTGCAGAAGCTGTCAGCTCCCCTTCTTGGCCCTAAGAGCCTTTGTACACTTAAAATATACCTTTTATTATAAATATGTTTGCTAATTTGGATGCTTTCCAAGTAGAACGGCTACTACATTATAATACAATTTGTCCTTTCAAATAATGTGTTTTAAAAAACACTAAGCAACATGTTCTCAAAAAATACTTTCTATCCTAGAGCAGACAGGTCCCAAGTTATTTCTTTGATATTTAAACTCAGCTTGCTTATCAAGAATTGGTAATATCTCTGTGGAATTTCCTATGTGAGCTACTATATCGAGTCAAGAACAACAAAAGTTTAAAAGCCATGTTTTTAGTTATGACACAAAATGACAAAGAAGTAATTGAAAGCTAAATTTGCTACTCAGATCTGAAACTGCCTCTTATGCGAAGTTATAGTATATATCCCTATCTATTCTGAAGGCAAGAGGGACTATTTTTGGTTCACTGACAATTACTTTGTAGACAGAGTCAGGAGGTCTTATTTATTTCACCAGACTGCAAATTTGTGGATATGGGTAGTTTCTTGATTTTCCCCTGCTGAGTCAGAACATCATGTTTGTCCTGGATATAGCCACCTCTGGCAGAAATCTCCTCTCAGAACTGCACAGTAGATTTCCACAAATATTTCATAATAGGAAGTTCTGCATATGTAATGACAGGGGAGTACCAGCAGAGAGCTGAACCTTGCAGAGGAGAGAAGAATTGTACCCTTGGTTTACAAATGATCTCAACTAAAAATGAAACGACTTTGAATAGCATATCCACACAAATTCCACCTGCTGAAATTATTATAAGACATGCATGGCCAAAGGTTTCCTACTCCTACATGTTTGACTTCTTCACCAAATCACATACTCCCCTAAACCTCATACAAAGGGCCAAATCCTGCCCTTCTCACAGGGAGCAGTGCTGGGCTGGCAACAAAGCATAAAACACTGCAGTGATCTAATAAAAAGGAATAGAAATTGTATGCTAATAAGAGGAGGGAGGTTGCTAGGCAACCAGAGAGGAAGAGAAAGCCATTTTTGATTTGAACTCTGTACTGTCAAAGGGTTAGTATAGTCAGAACAAACAGGGCACATTTAATCCAGCTTGTCTGCAGTCATCATTAATTCAGCTCTGACTTCATGAACGTTTTCAGCAGAGGTACAAGGAGAGAAGTGTCATTTGTGCCTGAGTGCTCTGTGTCTTGGGGTAAGATGGCACAGGACAGGTGGGTGGAGAATAGAAAATGCTTCCTGTTTGTAGAAGAGCAGCAGGTGCCTCTGGCCAGCATATACTGAACATTGAAACATGCATGCAAACTAGTTTGTGGGGAAGGAGTGAGATGAGCATGCACCCTTGGGTCCTGGCAAACCATAGTCCCCATTCTTTATGCTTTATTGAACACTAAACAGATGTTCTATTGAGATCTTATCAGGGTGCAAATTTTCACCATTCCCATGGATCTTTATCAGCTGTATAAATATGGCACTTTATGAATGAAGGCTATGTCTATATTGCATATGCACATAACTATGTTGCAGAATCTGGTTATAAAATTAAATATGGTTGTCCCTTAACTAGATTCCCTGTTCAGTATTGCAGTTGTAAGGACGTTTTTACAAGTTTCATTATATTCTGGGATTTTCTATATAGCTCAACTCCTGAAGACATGCAACAGGGCTTGAATCATATTTTGTTAAAATAGTAAAGTAGTTTCTAGACCTCATTAGTTGCAGAGAAAAGCTTAAAATTATGACTGAAGTGTATTTTAAAGGCTCAGAAACTAGGGTTGCCAGATGGTTTAACCAAAAATACCGAACACACCCTCCCCCCCAAAGAAAAACAAAAAACAAAAAACCACCAGGAAAAAAATTATGTTGAGAAAAAATATATAAAAAAACAGCACGGCCCCTTTAAGAAATGCTTTCGAGGCTTTTTGGCCCTAACAAGCTGCCGGTGGCTCTCCGCCATCTTGTCTCCCTGCTCTGGGCCAGACAGCTCCTCTGCGAAACCCAGTAAGCACCCGGGATTTTTGCCTCCTGGCTGGGAAAACAAAATCAGAAAATACAGGACATTTTAGGTGTCCGGTATTTTCTGAATTTTTTTACCAGACAGGAGGCTTTCGGACTGTCAATACCGGACACCTGGCAACTCAATCAGAAACCAAAAGAAAAGTTAAAAGCACCCAAAAGTTTTTTTTTTTTAACCTCATGATTTTGTGATGTCTAACTCAATTTTTGAATATTTGGGCTTAGCAATACTGTATTTATAATGGAGACAAGATCCTAGGGTACGTCTACACTACAGCGCTAATTCGAACTAACTTAGTTCGAATTAGTTAATTCGAACTAAGCTAATTCGAACTAACGCGTCTAGAACTAAAAACTGGTTCGAATTAGCATTTTGCTAATTCGAACTAGCATGTCCACATTAAGTGGACCCTGAAGTAAGGCCGGAAGTAGTGCCGGCAGGGCATCAGAGGAGGACTTAGAGCATGGAGCTGCTGTCTCAGGCTAGCCGAGGGCTGCGCTTAAAGGGACCCGACCCCCACCCCGGACAGACAGTTCTCAGGGGTGCCCCGCTTGCAAACCAGTCCTGGCTTGGAGTGCCCGGAGTGCCCACACTGGGCACATCACAGCACTTGGCCATCAGACCAGCTGCACTTGCCGCAGGCTGCCATCTGGGGAGAGGGGGCAATTGGGGGGCTGCAGGAGAGCTTCCACCCCCAGAACCCCGCAGAGCCAGCCCAGTCCTCCCCATCGGGGGCTCGTACCCCATTCCTCCCTCACCTCCTTCCACTTACCCTTCCCTAGCCCCTCTTCTTGATGTACAAAATAAAGGACAATTGTGTTCAAAAATAGAATCTGTCTTTATTGAACAAAACGGGGAGACTGGGAAAAGGAGGTGGGAGAGGGGAAGAGAGAGGCTGGGAGAGGGGAGGGCAACTACAATGATCAGGGGTTGGGAACAGGTCCCATATGAAGAGATGCTAAAGAGACTGGGACTTTTCAGCTTAGAAAAGAGGAGACGGAGGGGGGACAGGATAGAGGTCTCTAAAGAAGGAGTTGAGTGGAGAGGGTGCATACAGAAAAATTCTTCATTAGTTCACATAAAGAAGGACTAGAGGACACCAAAGGAAAGGAATGGGTAGCAGGCTTCAAACTAGTAACAGAAAGTTGTTCTTCACAAAGCAAAGAGTCAACCTGTGGAACTCCTTGCTGCAGGAGGCTGTGAAGGCTACAACTAGAACAGAGTTTAAAGGGACATGAGATCAAGTCATAGAGGTTGGGTCCATGGAGTGGTATTAGCAAGGGGGTAGGAGTGGTGTCCCTGTGCAAGGTTTGTGGAAGGCTGGAGAGGGATGGCACGAGACAAATGGCTTGGTCACTGTCTTCGGTCCATCCCCTCCAGGGTCCCTAGGGTTGGCCACTGTCGGTAGACAGGATACTGGGCTAGATGGACCTTTGGTCTGACCCAGGACGGCCATTGTAAGCTCAGGGCTCAGGGTCGGGGGTCTCACTGGACCCCCTTGATTTTCATGCACACCTGCTCCTGGGTGGCCAGGCTGGCAGCTCTCCTGCCCTAGCTGGCCACTTTCCTGTGCCTAGTGTGGAGATCGTGGACAAGGTCCACGATGTCTGCACTAGCCCAGGCGGGTGCCCGCCTCTTGCGGTCCCGGGCAAGCTGCCGGGAGCCACCAGCCGCCAGCCTGGTCCCGGGAAGAGGGGGAGGGCTGGGGGGCATCGGGTGGGTGGCTCGATCCGTGCCAGGTGCAGGGTCTGCTGGCTGGGTGCTGGCAGGCTTGCACCTGGCACGGGCACTGTAGCCAGCCCGTGCCCCTTTAAGGCCACCAGGGAAAGCTGGGGAGGGCTAGCCTCCCACTAGTTCGAATTAAGGGGCTACATACCCCTTAATTCGAACTAGCTAGTTCGAACTAGGCTTAATCCTCGTAAAATGAGGTTTTCCTAGTTCGAACTAAGCGCTCCACTAGTTCGAATTAAGTTCGAACTAGCGGAGCGCTAGTGTAGCGCCTATGAAAGTTAGTTCGAACTAACGTCCGTTAGTTCGAACTAACTCTGTAGTGTAGACATACCCCTAGAGTGCATACAACTCTCTGGAGATATATCTATACCAGGACAAAAGCATGGCTACTGCTGGCCCAGGCTCACAGAGGTTGGGCTGTGGGGCTATGAAATTGGAGTGCAGATATTTGGGCTCAGGTTACAACTCAGACTTTGAGACCCTGGGAGTGAGGAAGCATCTCAGATCCTGGCTCAGAGACTGCATGTTTAGTACAGTGTAGATATACCTCAGTTTACTAAGTGTGATTACAGAAGACTTTTGGGGATTGTTCCCTGTTTGCTAATTATGCCACTGACACTCAACATCTTGCTCTCTGGGGCTCCCCACCACCCTGACCTGCTGGGCCAGACTCTCTAGTTCCCCCCCCCAAACAAGGCACAGAGTTGAGGTTACCATGCCCCTGAAGAGTAATGCAGACACTGAACCACTTTAGCTCTGGGAGAATGCAGTTCTAAAACACAGGAAACCGGGAAACCAACCCTCAAAAGGAATCAAACCCCCAAATGAATCCATCTTTCTCTGGGTAAAAGTTTTACACAAAGAAAGTTCACATAGGCTATAATGGCAGAGAGAAAGGAGGAAAAACTGGGAGGCAAGGTCAAATCAATATCTTAGATGTCTATATACAAATGCGAGAAGTATGGGTAATAAGCAGGAAGAACTGAAAGTGCTAATATATAAGTATAATTATGACATTGTTGGCATCACAGAAACTTGGTAGGATAATACTCATGATTGGAATGTTTGTATGGAAGGGTACACCTTGCTCAGGAAGGACAGACAGGGAAAAAAGGGAGGAGGTGTTGCCTTATATATTAAAAATGAACACACTTGGCCTACGTCTACACTGGCACCCTTTTCCGGAAATGTTTAAAACGGAACAGTTTTCCGTTATAAGTATTTCCGGAAAAAGCGCGTCTACATTGGCAGGTTGCTTTTCCGGAAAAGCACTTTTTCCGGAAAGGCGTCCGTGGCCAATGAAGACGCGCTTTTCCGGAAAAAAGCCCCGATCGTCATTTTAGCGATCGGGGCTTTTTTGCAGAAAAGACTACTGTGCTGTGTACACTGGCCCTTTTCCAGAACAGTTTTTCCGGAAAAGGACTTTTGCCCGAACAGGACCAGCATAGTTTTTCCGGAAAAACACTGACAATTTTACAGTAGATCGTCATTGCTTTTCCGGAAAAGCAAGCGGCCAGTGTAGACAGCTCGCAGCTTATTCCGGAAAAGCCAGGGCTGTAGAGGGTAGGCCCCATCAGCCAGGGCTGTAGAGGGTAGGCCCCATCCCTCAGCAGGCACACGTCCCCGACCCAGATGTGGTGGTCAGGGAAGAAAGTCCTGGCGTGCAGCTTCTGGCACACGGAGGAGTTGCGGTGCACCCGCGCGTCGTGTGCCTTTCCAGAGCAGCCCACATTGATGTCCATGAACAGGCCCCGGTGGTCAGACACGGCCTGCAGGATCATAGAGAAGTACCCCTTCCTGTTGATGTAGAGGGAGGACTGCTGGTCTGGGGCACGGATGGGGATGTGCATCCCGTCAATTGCCCCCCCCCCCCCGCAGTTGGGGAAGCCCAGGGCGCCAAACCCCTGGATGACCGCATCCAAGCCGGTAAGGGGGACGACTCTGTGGAACAGCACCCTGTTGATGGCCTTGACCACCTGCAGAGACACACACAAAACCGAGGGTCACTGGGGTGCCAGGGTGGCTGGGAATGTTCGTGTCCTGCCACTGCCCCACGCCCAAATCCCGGGAGCAACCCCCGATGCAATCCTGGCCACCGCGGGAGGTCTGTAGCACAGCCGGGACAGACCAAAACCTCCCAGGGAGGGCACTTACACCACCTCCCCTCCGGTTTCCCTGGAGCAGCCCATTTTCTCCTTTCAGCCTCTCCTCCTGGCCCAGTGGCCAGTGAGTGCCATACCTGCATGAGCATCGCTCCGACGGTGGATCTTTCCATACCAAACTGGTTGCCAACGGATCGGTAGCTATCCGGCATGGAGAGCTTCCAGAGGGCGATGGCCATCTGCTTGTAGAGGGGAATAGTGGGCCTCATGCGTGTGTCCCATCACCGCAAAGCAGTGGTGAGCCACTCGCAGAGCTCCAGGAAGGTGTCCTTCTTCATCCTGAAGTTCTGGGTCCACTGTTGGTCTCTCCAGTGCTCCAGAATGATGTGGTCCTACCAGTCGCTGCTGGTGTCCAGACGCCACATGTGGCGAGGTACGCTGGCGTCCAGGCGCCGCTCCTCCAGGGCCCCCAGAGGGGGTAGGGGAAGGGCCTGCAGCAGAAGGTGCCAGGCAGCCTCCAGCAATTGCTGCCAGGTTTGCAGTAAGACGTTCAACATGAGCACCAGAGTGCCCAGGGGCAGCTCCGGCTCCATGGTGTCGAGTGCAGCGTGTCCCAAATGAGAGCGACCAAAGCAGGCGGAGAGGAAAACACTTTGCTGTCCCTCAGTAAGGTAGGCAAGCAAGCACGAAAGCTGAGAACTGGCTGTCCTGGGGGGTCCCTTTAAGCACTAGCCTCAGATAGCCTCAGACAGCAGCCACACAAAGCAACTACTGACCTGATGCCCTGCCCAACCAGTTTCAGCTGCCCTTAAATGCGATCCAGTGTCCAATCAGTGTGGACGTGCTATTTCGAAATAGGAAAATGCTATTTCAAATTAGTTTTTGTGTCTAGATGCATTCTTTTGAATTAGCTTATTTCGAATTAACTGATTCAAAATAAGTTAATTCAAAATAGTGCTGTAGTGTAGACATACCCTCAGAGAGTAGTTATTAATGGTTCACAATCCTGCTGGAAAGGTATAACAAGTGGGGTTCCGCAGGAGCCTGTTTTGGGACCTGCTCTGTTCAATATCTTCATCAACGATTTAGATATTGGCATAGAAAGTATGCTTATTAAGTTTGCAGATGATACCAAGCTGAGAGGGGTTGTGACTGCTCTGGAGGATAGGGCATAATTCAAAATGATCTGGACAAACTGGAGAAATGGTCTGAGGTAAACAGGATGAAGTTTAATAAAGACAAATGAAAAGTGCTCTACTTAGGAAGCAACAATCAGTTTCACACATGCAGAATGGGAAGCGACTGTCTAGGAAGAAGTACGGCAGAAAGGGCTCTAGGGGTTATAGTGGACCACAAGCTGAATATGAGTCAGCAGTGTGATGCTGTTGAAAAAAAAGCAAACATGATTCTGGGATGCTGTTGGAGTGAGGAGCCTCCCCGGTGCCAGTTCCATGCATGTTTGGCCCGCCACTCACTGTCCTGCCGCCCCCAAAGAGGTCGGGCTAGTCCTAGGGTCTCCCCTGCACTGGAGTCACAAGTACCCTCAGTCTCGGTCCCAGTGACGCCTCCGTTGATGGGTGGCCACAGGCTAGGGGGGCCCAGGCCTTCCCTCTTTCACGGGCCCCAGCCAAGGGCCCTAAGGACAGGTTCGACCGAACCCGGCCAGCCGGCGGGGGTCCTAGCCCGCAACTTGCCAGCTCACCGTCCGCAATTCCAGGCTCCGCCCTGGGCTGCTTCCTACCCCTCGGTCCGCCTCCTCTCCCTTCCTCTCTCCCCCTTTCAGAAGAGTCCTCCTCTGTCTCCCTTGGAGCTCACGCCCTACCTCTCCCTGCCGGGGTTTTTCTCCTCCCCTTTTGCTTGCCCGGTAGCCTCCTTTTAAACCCTCCCGCCCTCCTGTCATCACCCGCTGACCCTGCTGACGTGGGTGCACCCCCCTCGCCATGCCGACGTCACCCGCCGGCGCATCTTGCTGATGCGTTACGCTCATGTGGCTAACCCTGCCCCCGCTGCTCCGCTGGGTCGCCGTGGCCGTGCACGGTGGACAAAGCCTCTGCGCCTCCCGGTGTATCCCTAGGAGTACGAGGGTGACTGCCAGGTCAGTGCGGGGTGGACCTGCCTCGGCGGGGCAGAGGCGGTCTGTCCCATCACAGATGCATTAACAGGTGTGTTGTGAGCAAGACACGAGAAGTCATTCTTCTGCTCTACTCTGCACTGGTTAGGCCTCAGTTGGAGTATTGTGTCCAGTTCTGGGCACCGCAGTTCAAGAAGGATGTGGAGAAATTGGAGAGGGTCCAGAGAAGAGCAACAAGAATGATTAAAGGTCTAGAGAACATGACCTATGAAGAAAAGCTGAAAGAATTGGGTTTGTTTAGTTTAGAAAAGAGAAGATTGAGGGGGGACATGATAGCAGTTTTCGGGTATCTAAAAGGGTGTCATAAGGAGGAGGGAGAAAACTTGTTCATCTTGGCCTCTGAGGATAGAACAAGAAGCAATGGGCTTAAACTGCAGCAAGGGAGGTTTAGGTTGGACATTAGGAAAAAGTTCCTAACTGTCAGAGTAGTCAAACACTGGAATAAATTGCCCAGGGAGGTTGTGGAATCCCCATCTCTGGAGATATTTAAGAGTAGGTTAGATATATGTCTATCAGGGATGGTCTAGACAGTATTTGGTCTTGCCATGAGAGCAGGGGACTGGATTCGATGACCTCTTAAGGTCCCTTCCAGTCCTAGTATTCTATGATTCTATGATGTTCTCCCTCTTTATCAATGAAAGAAGGATATGCTCATGTCTCCCTCCCCTATGGTAATAATTATTTGCACTGGGTCTGATAGTAAACAAAAGTGTTTTTATTAAATACAAACAGTAGGATTAATATGATTGCAAAATGTACAGATCAAAGTAAGTTAGTAAGTTAAAAGGACAAGAAAATGCATAGCTAGTACCGATTCAATTAAAACAACTTATCACAAACAGATTTTTACCCTAAATAACTGTTCTTGGCATAGTCTCCAACCTAAAGATTATCTTTTTTATCTTGACCTGGGTCCCCAACCCTTTGTATCCTTCCAAGATTTTCCAGACCAGCTGAAGACAAAGACCTGATAACTTCCCATTGCTTAAATAGTCTTCTCCCCAGGGTGAGAATCTTTTGTTTTACATTCTACCTTCCATGGAAAATTACCTGCGTAAAAATGGAATTCCAGTACCAGGTACTATGGTCATATGTCTTGCTAGTCCAATCATCTTTGAACTTACAGGACAAACAAGGCAGTTTACAAGTCCCTAAGTTGATTACCCAGTCATTAAGGCTTCTGAACATCACTAATGGCTCTCTTTAGCACACTTACAACTATAAACTTTGTCATAATCCATGTTTCTTACTTTACATACAAGAATGATACATGCATCGAAATAGGATATACATATCAGCAGATTGTAACATTAAAATCGATAGGTTACACGAGGTATTTTGTTTAAAGCTTCTTTGAGTTATGCATATTTGTAGTCATGAGCCAAACTTCATAAAACATGGGAAGTCACCATGACACACAGTTGTCAACAAAAGTTGCATACATAAAATAAAAAGAGAGAAAGAGAGGATAGAGTATGCCCCCAATTAAGGGATTTCCCATCCTTCCAGTCATTCAAAGCTTCAGCCTAGTGTCTGGGACATCATTTTATTGACATGTTTCTGGGAAGTAAAGGCCCTAATACTGCAAATACTCATGTACATGCTTTTGAAACATGGGCATGTTTGCAGGATTGGGGCCTTCTTCTGGTATAGTTGACAAAGTGAGTTATTTTGTCAACATGGTAGTTGTCTTATTTTAAGGTGAAAAACAAACTTATCAGATGTACAGTAGAATTATTTTTGGAAGATATGAGGCCTCCATATTAATGCAAAAATTATATTAATAAAATATTAACTTTTTAATGATAAGTCATTACAAACCTATCTGCACCTTCGCTGAATATTATGATACAGGTAACAAGTATGTTATAGCCGTGGGCAGTTAGTTCGGACTAGTGGCATTTAAAAATGGCGACCGGATGGGACCATACAAATAAAGCTCGGGATATTTAAATCCCAGGCTTCATTTGCAAGTTCGAATGCCTACATTAGCCTCCCTAGTTCAAAGTAGGAGGCTAGTGTAGACATACCCACAGGGAGAGAGGTAGATACATTGAAGGGCAAGGATAGGGTCCAGAGTGACCTGGACAGATTAGAGGATTGGGACAAAAGAAATCTGACGAGGTTCAACAAAGACAAGTGTAGAGTCCTGCACATGGGACAGAAGAATCCCAAGCATTGTTACAAGCTGGGGACCGAATGGCTAAGTAGCAGTTCTGCAGAAAAGGACATGGGGATTACACTGGATGAGAAACTGGATATGAGTCAACAGTGTGCCCTTGTAGCCAAGAAGTCTAATGGCATATTGGGGTGCTTTAGGAGAAGCATTGCCAGCAGATCCAGAGAAGTGATTATTCCCCTTTTTTCGGCTCTGGTGAGGCCACATCTGGAGTATTGTGCCCAGTTCTGCCCCCCCTCCCCCCCACTACAGAAAGAATGTGGATGCCTTGGAGAGGATCCAGCGGAGGGCAACCAAAATGATCATGGGTCTAAAGCGCATGACCTATGAGGAGATACTGAGGGGTTTGGGTTTGTTTAGTCTGAAGAAGAGAAGAGTGAGGGGGGATTTGATAGCAGCCTTCAACTTCCTGAAAGGAGGTTCCAAAGAGGATGGAGAGAGGCTGTTCTTAGGAGTGATGGATGGAAGAACAAGGAGCAATGGTTTCAAGTTATAGTGGGAAAGGTCTAGGTTGGCTATTAGGAAAAACTATTTCACTAGGAGGGCGGTGAAGCATTGGAATGGGTTACCTAAATCTCCATCCCTAGAGGTTTTTAAGTCTCGGCTTGACAAAGCCCTGGCTGGGTTGATTTAGTTGGATTGGTCCTGCCTTGGGTAGGGTGCTGAGGTCTCTTCCAGTTCTATGATTCTATGATTTTCTGAACAGGCCTGCCATTTGTTGTTTCTCTGAACTAAATATTTTTATTTATTTTTAAAATAGAATTCCTTGGCCTCCAACAATTTTAAATTACTCTCTAAAGTCCACCAGAGGTTAAAAAAAAACCCCTTAAAATAGAAACAACAAATGTGGACTATAATCTTGCCTGATCTTTTAGTAATCACACTATAATTATTGTTCTGTTCAGCTAAGAGTTTACTACACTAAAAAACAAAATAAAACACCTCTAAATGGGAACCCAGAAAGCAAAATGGGTAAACAGGAAATTTCATTTCCTTACTGATCATTCATCACATGACCCTAAATAGACATGCTTAATTATATAGGAACAGTGTTCCCTGTCTATTCAGTGCTCAGAACGACAAGTAATTTGAAGCCATAACATCAAAACAACACTACAAATTAAAGTAGTATTTTACCATACATCTTCAAGCAAATAGCAGGTATTTTAAACATTCAGAGAAGCTGCAACAAAGAAGCTTTTTGGAATAAAAAAGAAATCTGTCTAGATCAAAGGTGGCCAATTGCATTAATTTATTCACATAATCTTTGCCATATTTTTAAGAGCAAGAAAGGGGGATTCAGAACAACAGATCTCCCTTTTGCATTATCTTAATCCAGCTTTCCTCTATTTTCACACTATGCCCCTGTCTCGCAACATTTGGTCTCTCTCCCTCATAAAGGAGGACGTACTACAGCGCTTTGCTTTTAAATGATCCCTTTTCTTTAATGTCCCTTTTATCCCGCCAGTGCTCTGGCAGCTGTGGACCTACAAAGTGAAATCTTTTGGACTCTTTCATGGACCACGCTTTTGCAGTGCCTAGTACACACACAGCACCAGAGATGAGCACAACTTCTGCCAACTCAGCTGCTCTGCTTCTTTGTAATGCATATATCAGGCTCTAGAAAGCAACTAAGACAAGGTGGGCAATAAACCAGACACAGTTTGCCAGGGATAGCCATGGGCAGAGTCACTGGAGTTTTATTTACCTGTGTCTCCGCAGGTACAGCCACTTTCAGCTCCGTTGGTTGCGGTTGACCATTTCTGGCCAATGGAAGCTGTGGGAAGCAATGTCCCAGTCCATACCACTTCCCATTGTAGCTCCTATTGGCTGGGAATGGTGATCCACAGCTAACAGGAGCTTCAAGCAACCATACCTGCAGAGGCACAGGTAAATATAGTGCTGGCAGCCTGCCATGGACTAACCCTAGTGAATTGCATCCTGCCTGTTGGCCAGTTGTGGCCCACCACTGAACTAAGAGATGAGGAGCACTTTGTTTAGTGCACACACAAGGAGGAGCAGCATGAGACAAGAAACATCCCTCCTTCTCTCTATAATAGAGCAAGTCATGACTGTAGTTATTGACTTCTGAGTGCACTAAGTGTTCCCTCTGCTGATCCATGATCTTATTTCCCCTACACACCAGCCTTCAAAAAACCAGCATATACTGCAACCCTGAAGGAGAACAGTTCCAGGAGGAACATGTCTGCTGTAAATTAAGTATCCTGCAAAGCTCCACAGTGCACTTATTACTGGCCTGTGCATATTAGGCAAAAGTATTAGTATTAACAGTAGGACAAATGAAGCCAATAATAGATTACATGTATACTAAATTAAAAAAAGAGTTATGGGGAAAAGAAATCCATTACATACTTATCATCTCTGGCTGAAGAAACTAAACAAAAGGATGTTTGAGACTGTTTCAGTGCTAATAATGTGCAGAATTTCATATGCAAGTATCAAAAGGTCACATGAGTACACAAGCAAATAATTCCTAGGTAGTCACTGTAACGCATGGTCAAATCAGAGTTTTAATCCTTCAGATCTTTCCGTTCATTCACAGCAGTCAGACATCAGCATGGATATTAGGAAACAGAAGTGAAAGTATTCTAGGAATTCACCTCATCTTCCAACCAGGAATCACCACTCCAAAGCCTGGATTCAAAAAGTAGAGAGCAGACATGAACTAGGAAGGAAAGCCTTGTTGAATGCCCTTTTCTCTCCCTTCTGGACAGAATCACAACCAAATTTGACTCCGAAGAGAAAGTTGAGTTGTTTGTGCTTTTTACTACGTGTGGGGAACAGAAGGGAAAATAAAATGGTAGAAGTTACGTTTTTCAGGTATATATTCCATATGGGGATTCATTGTTCACAAACCTTCTAGAATGTCCTGGACTTTTGTATAGCTTGAAACTCTGAAATCCAGAAATCTCTGGACTGGCAACATCTGTGATCTGGCAGGATCATGGTTATTGCTGGACAAAAGAGCCCTGAACAACCCAGTCAGAAGAACAGCCGCAGCCAGGACTGGTAGTGGGGAGCACAGCCCTGACTGGGCCGGTGGCAAGCAGGACAAACATGGTGGAGAATGCAGTCTCGTGTGGGCTGGCGACAGCATTGCCAGTTTGCCAGGAGCAGAATTCAGTGACCAAGACTGGCACCCAGGAGGAGGGCGGACAATCAGGAGGAGCCTTGACCTCCCTTGGTCTGGCAAATTCCCTGCTTTGGGACTACTCAGGTCCTGAAGATACTAAACCAGGGAGGACGATCCTGTAGAATGTCATGGAACCTTCCAGATTTTGATAACTACATTTTCCTCAAACTTAGAATCTTGTCAGTCATACCCTCATAGGTGTATAAGGGGCAGGGTGTCATCAGGCAGTGAGATACAAGGATAAACTGATGTGAAGAGCAACATCTGTTACGTTGCGAACCTTGTTTTATTATGTAATTATAAAAGTCTATTTGTATTTAAGACTTGAAGAATGTAAGTAGTTACTAATAAAAGACATATTTAATAAGACACCAACAATATCGATCAAAGCATTATCCACACAACAATAAGAAATACTGTTACTTCTTAAGAATGGCAAAAGAAGTATTTCAGAACAATTCAATTTCTTGATATCCGTACATTTCAGTTATTCTAAAATTAAGAAGAATCTATAGCCATAGAGGAAAGGGTTTTTTGTTTTTAATTCTTACATATGGCATGAATAAAATACAGATTTACAGATCCTAGCATGCAAATTTATTGTCTTATATGAAAGGGCTAAATCGTGCATGAAAATCATGCATCAGAGTTGGGAAATGAGCTGTATATTCAATAGAAAATAAAGTATTCCAAGTTTGACAAGAGGTGGAAGAAGTGCCTAAGATGCTCATTGCTTGGGGCACCATTTGGTCTAGAGTTGACCCTGATAATAGACTTATAATGCAGTTACCAACCATACATTTCTTTGTTCCCAGGGAGTTTGAACCCTAAAATTTGAAACATGCCTCTTTTATGGGACACTTAATACAAGGGAGGAGGTGAGGAGAGGCCACATTGGACCTGTAATGTAAATTTCTTATGGGATTTCAACTGATCAAGACACTCTGGGTACATCTAGACTACACATTTTTTTCGAAAATGAGCGTCTAGATTGCACTAAGTGGATCGAAAAAAAGTGTCCAGATTGCCTGGACACTCTGTTGAAAAAAGAACACCTGGAAGCACTTCTGCCAGGGCATGGGGGCAGCCTTTACTTCCAGGTCCTGCAGCATGCTCTTTGCAGAGACGCATGCTTTAAGGGATCCTCCTGAACAGCCGTTGCTCTTCTCCTGCTGCTGGCTTCCCTGCTTGCTTTGAGTGCCCTGCTATCTGGGACACCACAGCATTTTGTTTCCTGGTTGTTTTTTTTTGCTTTCAATTGTTTTTTTGCCATGGAGCCGAAACTGCCCCTGTGCAGGTGATGGTCCCACACTGGAAGTTCTGCTGCATGTTCATGAGACCATCATCATGTTCATGGCAGAGCTGAATTCAGAGCCCAGCTTTGAGCCCTTCACTCAGGCTGCAGCCCCACTGCCCTTGCTACCTAACTTATTCCTGGAGAGGTGAGTTTGGAGGCTGGACACCAGTACAGACTGGTGGGATCATCTTGTTAGGGAGCAGTGGGACAATGAGGCTTGGCTTCGAAACTTCCATATGCGGAAGTTCACCTTCCAGGAGCTGTGTGCCTAACTCATCCCTGCCCTAAAATGCCAGGACACCCACTTGCGGCCCGCCATTCCGCTGGAGAAGCGGGTCACTATTGCCCTCTGAAGATGGCCACCCTCAACAGCTACTGCTCGCTGGGACACCAGTTTGGCATGGGGAGGATTACTGTTGGGGCCGTCTTGATGGAGGTAAGTCACTCTCTGGGGACAGTCCATGGGGGGGGGGGGTTGATAAGGGGAACGGTCAGGATCTGGCAGAGGGAACGGGGGATGGGGTGGGAGTGGTAGAAGCCCTCCTGGCCTCACCCTGCCATGCTGCGGGGAGGGGGGGGGGGGGAAGGAACGGTTGCCTGAGGGGGGGCTCTTAGGGTTGGGGAAGGGTGGGGGATCACCTCTCCTCAGCTCTCGCAACTCCTATAATGTCCTGTTGTGTGTGTTCCTATTTGTCCCTTTCTGCAGGTGGTGATAGCCATCAATTCAGAGCTGCTTAAAAGGACTGTCCACCTCAGAGACCTGGATACCACTGTGGCTGGATTTGCAGGGCTAGGATTTCCGAACTGCGGTGGAGCACTCGATGGGACTCACATCCTACTTTGTGCACCACCCCACTGAGCAGCCCAGTATATTAATAGAAAGGGCTACTTTTCCATGGTGCTACAGGCCCTGGTCAACCACCGGGGACAATTCACAGACATTTGTGCCGGGTGGTCTGGCTGGGCACACGATGACCGCATCTTCCGGAACCCATACTTGTACCTCAGGCTGCAGACTGGAAGATTCTTTCCGGAGTGAAATTTTGCACTGGGGGATGTGAAGATGCATATGTGCATTGTGGCCGACGTGGTTTACCCCCTTATGCCCTGGCTCATGAAGCTGTTCACTAGACACCTGGATGAGAGCAGGGAACTGTTTAACTCCCACCTGAATTGAGCTCGCTTCCACATACAGTGCATCTTTGGCCGTATGAAGGGCAGGTTTAGATGCCTGCTCACTTGGCTGGACAAGGGGGAACGCAACATCCCCGAAGTGGTTGCTGTCTGTTGTGAGCTGTAAAAAGTGGTGGAGAGGAAAGGGGAGGCCTTCCTTCTAGGGTGGGAGATACAGGCTGCTGTGGAGGGGAGGCACTTTGAGCAGCCCTGGACAGCTGCAATCTGCCAAGCCCACCATTTGGGATTGTGCATTCGGGAAGCCCTGAGGGAGAGATTCTCCCAAGGAGTCCAAGGAGTTTCCCCAGGGCCTTCCAAATGTGGGTGTGCTCCTTGCCCCCATCCCTGCTCCATGTTGTACACATTCACACAGAGAACAGAGACAGGTGTGCTTGACAAAATTCTTACAGTTTATTGCACTGTTGTATGTTACAAAACCTATACAACTGTTTTATAAAGAAAAAATAAACTTTTCATTAACAAAGTAAAGTGCTTCCCTTACTGACTCTCACAGGAGGGAAATGGATGTAAGCCTAGAAGGGGGAAGGGAGGCTCAGGGCTGAGGGTGCCACCTCGATGAAGAGCTCCTGCCACCTCATGTGCGGGAGCCTGCTTGGAGACAGCTGTGCATGCAGACTCGGACAGTAGAGGGCTGGGCAGGAGGTGGGGCCGCACCTGGGTCTGGGATGGCAGGGGATGAAGGAGGAGCGGGGGGGGGGGGGGGAGAAGGGAAATTGTGGGCAGACTGAGCAGTAGGAGCAGGAACAGGCACAGGTCTGGGGAAGGCCATCACCTCCCGGATAGCAGTGCAAATTGAAATTGGTCCAGCAAGTGACTGCGCCACTCTGCCTCTGTCTGCATCCTCTGTGTGATACTCTCCGGCATCCCTTGCAGGACCGAGATGTCCAAGTATATGCACCAGTGCTTCAGGTCCAAGTATATGCACCAGTGCCGACGGGTTCCCTGCAGCCATCTGTGTGGTGGGAAAGGTGTGGCACTCCCCTCCTGGATAGCTGGTCCAGCTGTGGAGGATAAGAGGGAAAAGTCATCATTCATGCATGCTCACACTTTCCCTGAGAGGGCATTCCCTCCTTCTCAGCAGTCAGTGCCTGTCGTAGGGTCAGGGGATTCTCATGTGGTCTCAGCAAGGTGTGGTGTGGCCTGTCCAGCAGCCACAGCCTCCCTGCAGCCCAGAAGGTGTGCAGGCCACCATCCTGCTTCCCCCCTCTCCCCCCCCAGCATGGCCAAGCAGCACAGGCAAGTGTCAGGCCACAATTGGGTTTCCCACAGGTTGCTGAGAGGCGTGAAGTTACATGGCAATCCCAGGGTCCCCAACCCATGCCTGCACCTGGCATCACGGTCTACAGGAACAGGTGGTGCCTCACATCCTCCCTGCAGTCGGCCATGTGTGGGGACCCCCCAGGCTGTGATCAGCATGACACGTCACAGTATTGCACCATCCACTTTGCTCCCGCCTCCCCTGCCCTGTGCATGTTGGACCCTCACAGCACTCACCTGATGTTCCCTCCCCGGTATTTGAAGCTGTCAGGGAGGCCTCCTATGTCTCAGGGACCAGATCCAGGGTGAGCGTCTCTATGCTCCTGTGTCCTCCTCCTCTTGGAGCTGCTGGTCCTCTAGGGTGTCATCCTGGAGCTATGTCTGCTGCTGCACAGGAGTCTCCATCCCAGACTCCACTACCTTCTCTGGAGACAGGGGTTCCCCTGCCTCCAGGATTCCGGTCCAGGTCCTCATAGTATGCACAATAGTGTGCTGTTTCCCCAGAGCGGGAGCTGCGCTCACAGGCCCTACATAGCCCTGCCGCAGCTCCTTCACCTTGGCTCTGACTTGGTCTAGTGAGTGGGGAAGGTGGCCTTTTTTGGCAAGGCCATCAGCCATTCTGCCATAAATGTCTGCAGTCCTCCTCCTGGACTGCGGGGTCTGAAGAGACGCCTCCTAGGACCAGAGCTCCAAGAGGGCTTTGATCTCAGGCCCAGACCAGGAGGGTTCCCGGTGTTTGATGCCCCTGTCTTGCTGCAGGGATGTGTTCCTGGAAGGGCCAGGGAGTTCTCAGGGGGCTTGCCCCTGGGATATGGCTCTGAGTAGGCCTTCCAGCAAGAGCCAAGCAGTCAGGGCCCTGGTTGGATCTGGCTTGCTGCCACAATGCTACTCCTGGGTGCCTGTGCCTTTAAAAGATGGCTACAGGCAGGAACAATAGAGGTGAAAGGTCTGGCAGGAGCGTCCACGAGGGCTTCTTTCCGGAGGCCTTTGTTTAAAAAAAAAAAAAAAAAAAATTTCCCCGCATTCACACACACACTTTTTTTTGACAGATCTCTGTTGAAAATAGCAGTATTCCTCATAAAACGAGGTTTACCACCGTCGACAAAACTGATGTGTTCTTTTGATTTACTGTTGACAGAACATGGCGGCAGTCTAGATGCAGGTAAAGATTTTTCGAAAAAAGGCTACTTTTTTCAAAAATCCCTGTAGTCTAGACAAACCCTCAAATAATTAATTTTGTTAATGAGATTATCTTTCTTGCTTGACTCATCTGAATGATTACTTAATAAAAAACATTAAAAGCACACCAGCTAAAGTGAGATAGACACATATCTCTTTCAAAGTAGCTTCCCAAATGCACCAGCACAATTATTCATTGTGGTGTGGAATTATCAACAGATGACCATTTAAAGACCTCAAGGTTGACTTCTGCATCACAGTTCTCAGAACAGATTGCAAAATGCAAGCTATGGGAAGTTGTTTCATCAGGAGAGTGATTAAAGAGAGTACTGCCAAGCCTGCACTATACAATATTCAACATTTTCTTTTTTGTTGTTATAATATACAAATAAACTTTGGTGCTTTTGAAGGAGAGTTCATTGACTGCTTTGGCATTGGTAGTTCCAATTGCATAGTAATATGCTTCCATGATGTCCTAGAATGACTGCTTCCAACTGTTCATTGTCCAGGATAGCTGAGTGCTTCACCTCTACTGAGACTCTCCATAGCCTCAGTAGAAGTGAACTGTGACTCAAATATCAATTTAGTTAGGAAACAGAACGAACATAAAAGCCACATTCCAAATAGTTCTGTGAACTGTTGTTTGATAACATCTAGCCAATAGACCTAACAGTGGATCTGGATCAATGAGATGGAGTTGGAGAAGTCTATATTATTACTGATCCTTTGACGAGCCCTGCAGTGATATCCTCCACAACCAATATTTTCAATCCTGAAATATGAGCCTGTGAATCTGCATGTCACGCTGAAAAATGTGAAATTTTAAAACCTGAGATTAGAATGGGATTACTGAATACTTTAGTAAATTCTCCACACAGTTCTGGTGTCCACAATTTAAGAAGAATATTGATATATTGGAGAGAGAAGAGCCATGAGACTAATTAAAAGATTAGAAAACATGACAGTTATAGAATCAAGGAGTTCAATCTACAGTATTTTGCTTTGCAAAGATAAGGTTAAGGGGTTATTTGATCATAGTCTCTAAGTACCTACCCAGGGAACAAATATTTAACTGATGGGTTAGAAACTTAGAAAAACTGGAAACTTCAGACTGGAAATAAGGGTGTTTTTTATTATTTTAAACAGTGAGCGTAAATAACCACAGGAATAATTCATCATGAGTTCTGGTGGATTCTCCATCACTGGTAAATTTTAAATCAAGATTGGATGTTTTTCTACAAATTATCTGGGGAAGATTCTATGGCCAGTTTTAACAGAAGTCCAGGTTAGATGATCATAATGGTCCTTCCTGACCTTAGAATCTACAAATACCATTTTTCATGTTTACTGGGTTAAAAAAAAAAAGCCTATATTTGCACCCATGCAACCCCCTGCTAAAATCTATGAGATTGTACAAATGTAACTGAAGACTGACAGTGCCCCATTATACTTCATTTATCCTAGAATCAAGGTTTATGGCAGGAATCGGAAACCTCAGGCCTGGGGCCGGATGCGGCCCCTGGCCTGCCTGGATCTGGCCCTCGAGACTCAGGTTCCACTGGACCCTCACTGATGCTCCAGCCCCTCCTCCCCCCGCTCCACTGTAGGGCTGAAGCACACAAAATCTACTAGGCAGAACCCCGCTAGACTCTGGTATGGGAGGAAGATGTTGAGAGTGTCTTTCTCCTGTTCAGTTGTGGACCATGTCACTTGTGTGCAGCCCCCAACTGATTTTTCCGTGGTTCAGTTGCCCTCCACCCACAAAAGGTTCCCCATCCCCGGTTTATGAATTGAGGCAGAAGGTCAAACTCTGAGCCAGATCCAAAGCTCCCAGACCAATCCACACCACAGCAAATCATACTGAACTATGAACAAGTCAGAGACATTTTTGCTTCGGAGGAGGTCCTGGAAAAAGATTTACAGAATGGGAGTCACTCTTGTAGACTCACTCTGTACCTCATGGCCTATTTCTACCAACTGACCACCCCATGGGAGCTATGGATCAGTTCAGTCCCCTGAAGGGAAGGAGGAAGAAAAGCTTGAGAGTCCATGTCTCCCTGCTGAACTATCACAGATTCAGGAGTATTTTGGGTCTACTGGGCTGCATTCTGGAGAGTGCAGTGAGTGATCCAAAGATTCTAGTCTTACTGAAGAGCTTCCTACACAGTCCCTCAGACCCTGGGCTCCTGTAGATAAAGACAGAAAGGAAAGATAGGGCACTTTTTAAAAAGTTTTCAATGCAAAAGAGAAGAGAAGGAAAGAAAGGGAAAGTGTTTCTGATTCTAGTCTCCAAAGGAGAGAGTTCAGTTGAGGACCACGGGGAAGTTGCTTACTACATAAGGCGATTTGGAATGGTTTGTCCTTTTATTTGAAGTTGAAGAACAAAAGCTAAAAAGAGAAAATTGGAAGGGGGCTAGGATGAGAAGTGGAGAAAAGAAAGGAAGGGAAGAGACAGGATCTGTGAAAATGCCTTCCTGAATTTCCAACTACTTTTTCCAAACATCTTGCTTCCTTCACCAGGAGCCACAGCTTAGATGCCCAGCCCTGCCACCCCTCAGGTATGGAAAGAGAGTAGGTGATCCAATGTCCCGATTTTATAGGGACAGTCCTGATATTTGGGGCTTTGTTTTATACCAGCACCTAATAACCCCCCACCCCCTCCTGAATTTCCCACTTGCTGTCTGGGTAAGGTCGCCTGAGGACAGCCCTCCCTTTGGGCAGGGGGAGGAGGTGTCGCTGCACCACCCAATGGCCAGGAAGCCTTGGGCAGCCCGTTTCCACCAGCCTTGGCACCCCCTACACTCCGCTTCTGCCAAGGTCACTCATGCGAACGCTGCCCAGCTTGGGAGCTCTAGGCTGGGACCCAGAGCTGCCGCCGCCTCACCGACCCGCGTTCCTACCGGGGCGAGGGGAAGCAGAGGAAAGGGAGGGACCTCGAGTTACTAGACAGGTGCGGCTCAGGCTCCGGGACGCCTAGAGGTGGGGCTGAGTCCCGCCGTCCCCGGGCGAGCGGGGCGCGGGGATACAGGCCTTGGCGCCACCCTTCAGTGCAGCACGCACCGCCCGCTCCCCGCCTCAGGTGAGACGAGGGGCTCGGCCCTGCCCCGCCCCCGCGAGTACCTCAATGTCCACCGGGTCCCGGCTGAGCGCGCGAGCCATGCTGTCACCCGGCCGCGGGGCTCCCGCCTGGCCAGCGCGGGGGAGGAACAGCGCCGAGCCCAGCACCGCCCCGAGGGCGGGCGGGCGCCCCTCCCTCTCCCAGCTGCGGGCTCCGGCGTGCGGTCCGGGCTGCGGGCCAAGAAGCAAAGGGGGAGGGGCAGCAGCCGCGCTTCTAGGCAGAGTAGTGGAAAGAAAGTCGCTCGCGCGCTGTCCGCGCCTGCAGCCGCCTGCGCTTGTCTCCAATGAGCCAAGTTCCCTCGCGGGGAATTCTCCGCGCCTCCAGCCCCCGCGCCGGGGGGGGGGGGGAGTGTGTAACCCTCGGGCCTCGTGCTGAAGAATGGCCGTTGTCCCTGCCAAACGGCAAGGGAAACTGGCAGGTAGCGGCGGTGTCTAGAAATGAGGTGGACGAGGGAACGGCGTGCGCCGGCCTTAGGCGCCCTCTCTCCGCTCTGCTCTCGCACCCGCAAGGCTACACCCCGCCGCAGTCAGACACTGAAGTAGTGACCAGCCCTTCACAGGTTCCCTAAGGGCCGGTCCTGGCACCAGCTTTTAAGCAGCATTTCCCTGGGGGGAGGGGGGGAGTGAAAGTAACACATTTCTTACAGGTGCTGTTGTATCGCAATTTCCACCGCCCCCTTGGGGGAGGCGGTTGCACTGGACAGTATTTACACATGTAGCATTGAGTGGGGGCGCTCAGGACGGGGCGGGGGAGAGAGGGAGGCTCAGTGTAAGGGACTGAAGGATGTGGAAGTGCAGGAGTCAGTGCAAGGGGTTGGAAAGTGGGGGGGGGGGTGCAAGAGTCAAGGCAGGGCTGAAGAATGAGGGGGACTCAGGGTGAGGGTATGCAGAAGTCAGGGCAGGGGGCTGTGGAGATGGTGGGGGGGCAAAGGTTTAGGGGCCAGGTGTGTTTGGGAAGCTTGGGGCTGGGCCACCTGCTTGCCCAGCTGCCAGACCTTTGGAGCTGTCTGGGATGGCAGGGACCGTGTTGCCTGGTCACCTGAGCATGGCATCTGGGACTGCCCTGCTTGATGCTTGAGCTCTAGGCTTGCCAGCAGCATCCAGAGCCTCTGCTCCCAGTCTCTTAGGCTACGTCTACACTGTAGGCTGTTTGAGCAAGAATGGCTGTTCTTCTGCAAAAAGTTGTACAGCATCTACACTGTATGCGCATTCTTGTGCAAGTACATTTACATAACAGCGGTGGAAAACAGGGCTTCTTCCAGAAGAGTTATTCCTCTCCCCATGAGGAATAATCCCTCTTGTGCAAGAGCTCTTCCATAAGAAGGCAGTGCAGATAGGCAACATGAATTTCTTGCACAAGAAAGCCCTCTGGTTAAAATGGCCATCAGAGCTTTCTTGCACAAGAGAGTGTCTATGCTCCCATGGACGCTCTTGCAAAAAAACACATGGCAGTGTGGATGCCCTCTTGTGGAAGACTTTTTGCGCAAGAACTCTTGCGCAAAACAGCTCTTGTGCAAGAAGCCTGCAGTATAGACGTAGCCCTGGGGTGTGTCTAGACTATGGGGTTTTTTCAAAAAAGGTGGCCTTTTTTCAAAAAAACTTCCCCTGCATCTAGACTGCTGCGTTCTGTTGACAGTAAATCAAAAGAACGCAGCATTTTTTTAACAGCAGTAAACTAAGTTTACGAGGAATAACACTATTTTTGACAGAGATCTGTTGAAAAAAGGTATGTGTGGACGTGGGGAATAATTTATATAGAAAATAAAGGCCTCCAGGAAGAAGCCCTGGTGGACACTCAGAGCCATGTCCCAGGGGTAAGCCCCCCGAAACCCCTCTGGTCCTTCCAGGTTCACATCCCTGCAGCAAGCCAGGGGCACCAAATGCCAGGCACCCTCCTGGTCTGGGCCCGAGCTCAAAGCCCTCTTGGAGCTCTGGTCTGAGGAGGAGTCTCCTCAGATCCCACAGTCCAGGAGGAGGACTGCAGACATTTATGGCAGAATGGCTGATGGCCTTGCTAAGAAAGGCCACCACCCCCACACACTATACCAGTCAAAGCCAAGGTGAAGGAGCTGCGGCAGGGCTATGTTAGGGCCCATGAGCGCAGCTGCAGCTCTGGGTAAGCACCACAGTACTGCGCATATTATGAGGACCTGGACCGCATCCTGGAGGCAGGGGAACCGCTATCTCCCAAGAAAGTAGTGGAGTCTGGGATGGAGACACCTGTGCAGCAGGGGCCGCAGCTCCAGGATGACACCCCAGAGAACCAGCAGCTCCAAGAGGAGAAGGAGGACACCAGGAGCACAGTGACCCTCACCCTGGAGCTTGTCCCCGAGATGCAGGTGGTCTCCCAGACAACTTCAGACACTGGGGAAGGAATATCAAGTGAGTGCTGTGAGGGTCCAACAAGCACAGGGCAAAGGAGGCAGGAGCAAAGTGAATGGTGCAGTACTATGACATGTCATGCTGATTACAGCCTGGGAGGGGCCCCCTCACATGACCGACCACAGGGAGCGCCGTTCTACCCCTGCATCCTCATGGGTGCAAGGCACCACCTGCTCATGCAGACAGTGATGTCAGGTGTAGACAGGGGTTGAGGACCCTGGAATTGCCACACAGCTTCAGGCCTCTCAGCAACCTGTGGGAACCCCAACTGAAGCCTGATAATTGTCTGTGTTGCTTGGCCATGGTATGTGTGTGTGTGTGGGAGGGATGGGGCAGGACGATGGCCTGCACACCTTCTGGGCTTCAGGGAGGCCATGGCTGTTGGACAGGCCGCACCACACCTTGCTGAGACCACATGAGCATCCCCTGACCCTACGACAGGCACTGACTGCTGAGAAGGAGGGCATGCCTTCTCAGGGAAAGTGTGAGCATGTATGAATGATGACTTTTCCCTCTTGTCCTCCACAGCCAGACCAGCAGTCCAGGAGGTGAGCGCCACACCTGTCGCACCACCCAGATGGCTGCAGAGAACTGCACTGGTGCACATATTTGTACCTGATGCGCCAGGACATCTCGGTCCTGCAAGGGTTGCAGGACACATTTGCACAGAGGATGCAGGCAGAGGCAGAGTGGCACAGTCGCTTGCTGGATGAGTTTGGCCAGCAGCGCACCTTCCCTGGTCCTGTGCCTGTTTCTGCTCCTCCTGCTCAGCCTGCCCTCCCCCGTCCCTCTGTCTCCACCTCCCCCCCGCCATACCAGACCCAGGTGAGGCCCTACATCCTGCCCAGTCCCCTACTGCCCCAGCCTGCATGTACGGCCATCTCCGAGCAGGCCCCTTCCGGCAATGGTGGCTGGGGCTCTTCATCCAGGCGGCACCCTCAGCCTCCCTTCCATCTTCCAGGTTTACGTCCCCCTTCCCACCTGTGAGAGTTAGTAAGAGAAGCACTTTACTTTGTTAACCAAAAGATTATTTTTCTTTACAAAACAGTTGTATAGGTTTTGGAACAATCAACAGTACAATAAACTGTAAGCATTTTGTCAAGCACATCTGTCTCCATTTTCTGTAAATGTGTACAACATGGGGCAGGGATGGGTTTTTGGGGGGAAGGTACAGGGGGCACAGGGAAAACCCAAATTTGGAAGGCCCTGGGGAAACTCATTGGGCTCCTTGGGAGAATCTCTCCCTCTGGGCTTCCTGAATTTTCAATCCTGGCTGGTGGGCTTGGCGGATGGCAGCTGTCCGGGGCTGCTCAAACTGCCACTTCTCCACATCAGTCCGTGTCCCCCACCCTAGGAGGAAGGCCTCCCCTTTCCTCTCCACTAGGTTGCGTAGCATACAACAGGCAGCAACCACTTCAGGGATGTTGTGTTCCCCCATATCCAGCCAAGTGAGCAGGCATCAAAATCTGCCCTTCAGACGGCCAAAGGCACATTCTACCTGGAAGTGAGCCTGATTCAGGTGGAAGTTAAACATTTCCCTGCTCACATCCAGGTGTCCAGTGAACAGTTTCATGAGCCAGGGCATAAGAGGTACGTTGTGTCTGCCCCCCCACCCATGGACTGTCCCCAGAATTTTGGCAGTGGCATAAGGGGATGGTGCACCTCCAAGTTTCTACTATGAGTCACCTATGCCCCCATCTAACAGAGAAAGAGACAGCTTAGACTTTGGGAGTATTCAGAATTGACAAAATGTTGAAGCCAATTAACTCCACAGGAGGTTACCATTTGGGGAGGGAGGTTTCCCATTACTTTTGAAGTGTTGCTCAAAATTAGATATGAGTGAGTGAGGAGTCAGCCAAACTTCTGGTGACCCAGCTGTGGTTGCCTGAAACACAGCAGTAATAATTCTGTAAATACACACAGGATCGTGGGCGTTTTGTACAAATAGAATATAACCAACCTATTTTTAATCACTCTAATCCAGATAGTTTCATGTGTCATGTTTAATGCAGTGGTCTGGAGCCCAGGAAGCTGTGTCACAGTTGCCACAAGCAGCTAATGCACTTCCAAAGCAAAGTCCAGGAGACAAATTCAACTATGGTAAGTATTGGAGGTCCAAAGAAAAAGAAACCTCCAGTTACTAGAAAAAAATAGTAAACATTGTTCCCTATAGGTCTTAGAGACCTTGCAATGATGTTTTGTAAACCATGAAAAATTTCCTGTAATCAAGCAGGTCAGCGATCTTTGTGCTTATAATTTGTAATTAATAACTAATCTTCAGTAACAAAAGCTAACAGAAAAAAAGTCAAAGTCTCTTTGGCCAGTAGCCAACATGTTGTCAAAGAGAAAGTGCTTTTGGGGCACTTATTTTTTAAACAAACAAAGCAAATGGCTTTTAATCTAAATTCAACTGATTGAAGTTAGAATTGGTGACCCATAAAACACTTACATATATCTTTAAAAAATTAAGAATATTAGTAAATAGAAGGTTCATCATACTTTTAGACAAGGCTAAGCCGGATACAAATGTACGAAAATAGTTTCATAAATAACTTCTTCACTAGCTAACCTTAAGATATGGGAAAAGAATCAAAGATAAAACCCTTAGATACAATTAAACTTGTATTGTTCTATTGCCTGCATGGGCCAAATTGCATCCACAAAACTTACTGGGTTCAGATTTTCAGTTGTTAATTAATTTATTCTTGATTAGTTAAACCAGTTGTTGAACAGCATTATCCCAAAATGAAGAACCAAGCTTGGTGTTTTTAGAATTGTATCTAATGTAGCTGTAATAAAGGAAGCCATCATCATATAGTCTGTTTTTCACTGGAATAATATTTTTAATTAATTACTAACACCTCTGAGGCTACATCTACACTACACCCTTCTGTCGTCAGAGGGATGTAAATTAGACACATCGAAAGTGCAAATGAAGCTGGGATTTAAATATTCTGAGCTTCATTTGCATAATGGCAGCCACCGCTTTTTTTCGAAATGGGGCTTTTTGAAAAAAATGACAGACTAAATGGGGCATTTTTGACAGAAATGCCCCATTTTGAAAGATCCTGTACTCCTCTAAACTCAGTCTAAACTGCTGGGGGCTTTTTTTGAAATCCTGGCTTCATTTGCACTTTCGATGTGTCTGATTTACATCCCTCTGCTAACAGAAGGGTGTAGTTTAGACACACCCTAACAAAACATAGCAGCCTCTGCTACACAGAGCTTAAATTCTGGTTATTACTATAGGTCCTGATTCAAAGTAAAATGTTCAACTTATTTCTTGTAGTTTTTTTAATGTTTCCTAAATAAGCCATATGTTAATATTTTTCAATCCATGTTAATATAGCATTGTGATGGGGACTCTGCTTCACACTGGTGGAGAAAGGATTAAAAGAAGCCTGGGGTGGGGAAGGGGGGCTGCGTGGGATCCTCCCAATGAAAAGAGGGCTTGAAGAGCCAGTCAATGGGAAGAAGAGCAAGTGGGGGTCATATATATACACATCTGCTCATCAGTACAGTGGGTAGTCTCTCCTTGGAGGATAAAGGAGGAGAACTGATTGCTTCAAGCAGTGCTGGGCAGGGGAGAGCAGTGGAGAAAGAGGGGGCTCTGGCCTGATGACTGCCAGATTGGGGCCGTGATTACTATGGCAGAAGTGGTTTGGGAGATATGGAGAAGTGGCCCAGGGAAACAGGTGGTGGGGAGTTGAAGCAGATGTAGTGTGTGGCTACTGCCTAGCGCAGCAATGTGCAACCAAGACTAGAGAGTGGGCTGAACGAGTGTGCTTCCTTAGTTTCAGTGGTTCATAGACGTGGCCCACTGGGAATGTGGCCAGTGCACTCTCTCTGCCCCTTTCCCTCATGCCTATCCTGACTGGAGCCCCGCACTTCCTATTCCTCCATCTCCCTCCCAGCACTTTCTGAGTGCTATGGATCCGTTTATTTGCACTCTATCCCCGCTCTTCCCCCTCCCTCCCAGAGCTTGAACATCCCCAAACAGCTGATTTGCCGCAGGAGGTACACAGGTGGTGAGTCCCACCCCACAACATGGCTGTAATAAGAGAAAACACCTCTACTTCCTAATTGGACTGTATGTTATTTTTATAGGTTTATCAGGGACAATTAATTATTTTAACCCTTAGGGTTCCAGGAACTACTCAAAAACAGCAATGTTTAATCCAGTGGTTTTGCTTTCTTGTTTTATAATATGTTTGATTTTACATGTTGATGCAGTTTTGGTATTGTCCCATCCTTGGTTATGTTTTATGTCACGACTAGATTTGGAGAGCTTGTTACAACAATGTATACACTTAAAGATATATAAGTAATATAAAAACAATGTTACCGCACTATTGTAATATCATAATTAAGCTATGACCACCATTTGTATACTTTTATAATGTGAAAGCGAGTAGCCCTATGGCATTCATGTGAGCCAGCCTGTTAAATCTATTCAATTTCTTTGATTAAGGGAAGGCGAAAATGATTTAATCCCTCATTTTTATAATTCAATACTGCAATACTAATGTAGGATTAACCAGATTACACATTTTATAATGCAACACTTATAAATTGTTAAGCATGATATGCAGATGTAAAAAAAAAATCTGGTTCCAGCTAATGAAACATGGTGTTGTAGGTAATCATCAAGATTATCATCCCTCCAAAGGCTGCAGAGGTATGCGTATGGGCTGCACAGTAGATGATGGGGGAGGGAGGAGAATTAAGTTGTAATATATTTTTGTTTTGGCATGCAATGCCTTTAATTTGTGCCATTCTGGTATGTGGTACCCTGGTACACCATTCAGATGGCCCTCAAGTATGTAAAAACACTTAGCAAACCTCTGTCCTAGTGAAACACTTTGTAAATGCACAATTCACTCTTCAAGCTAAGATATATGCCAAACAAAGGTCTAGAGGGCACGATGTAAACAGACTCTCATACATTTGAGCCAACCTGTCACGTCCTTTCAATTTTTTTGATTAAAGGAGAGCAAAAATGACTTAATCCCTCATTTAAATACCTGTACCATATTTTTTCCATAGTGGGCAAGGGCATTTCCTTTAAATGTTATCAGAAGCTTAACCAAAACAGAAGTTACAGATGTTTTCTAGCCAAGGACTTTGCTTAAGTAAACCTTATTGACTATATATTTCAAAATAGTTAAATTATTTTAAATGAAAGTTCTTCTTTCATCCATTACCATCCACCATTTTTGGGGTGTAATAAAAATAATCAAAAGTGGGTAAATTCCCATTGTATCTATTCTGCCAGGAAAGAGACATGTTTTTCCAGGTTTCTAACAACAGCTCTAAGGAGACAAGCCAAAACTGGCTCATAGCACAGTGTAACTAATAGCATTTTTTTTCTCCTCTGCAACAGCTTTAACATTCTGATAGTTCGATGAGGCATTGGCCATTCAACTAAATACAGACTCTCAACTTCAGTACAAGTAGAAACTCTTTTAACCAGGACTCTCTGGTTCAGCAACCAGACCATGGATATTCTAGGATAAGAGAGTTCCAGTGGAGGGCTAGAGCCAGGGAGCCCTGCCATCTGGCAGGGCAGTGGGGCTTCCCAGCAGGACTGTGGGAGCCTCATACATGGCCGCAGGAGCCTGGCATAAAGGCTGCAGGGCTGCCCAGAGCAGCAGTAGCAGGAACCAAGCATGACAGTAGGATCCCAGTGCACAGAGGTGGCAGGACTGCTCAGTAGAGCTGCAGGGGCTGACAGGGCAGTGGGGCCAGTGAGAGTGTGGAGCCAGCTGGGAGGGCAGCAGTCGGGGCTGGCGGCAGGGGGGCCAGAAATGACCTCCCCTGGTCCTACAAAATCCCTCATCTGGGACAGGTCAGGTCCTTAGGGTGCCGGACCAAGGAGGTCCAACCTGTATTTCACTTTCATGTGGAGGAAACAAATTTATTTTTAATAGAACACCAAACAGAATGAACTGACATTGTTTTAATAGTGTACTAGAGCCAACAGCAGTGGTGTGCTGTTAGAACAGGGTTTTGTGCACAGGAATTGTTCCCAGAACATTATATTTTTCAGATGGCAGATACTGAATTTGGGGAAGGCTAATCAACTTGATGCTGTCCCATATTTTTCGTATCACTTAGACTAATGGTGTTAGTTTATGTATTTGGTAAGATATGGTTAAATAAGTTTCCTCAAATCAGTAGCATAATCAAGGAAACCAACCTATAATATACCTTAGAAGTTACAGAATATAATAAGCAAAAGTGACCTTTGGCTATGAGCTAATCAACATAACCATGTCATCTTTGGTACATTGGGAGAATATTTTTTTCTGAATCAACAACTCTAAGATGGGAAGTGGCTACATTTATACCCAGAGCAATAGTATAGCATTTTCACTTCATGCACATTGCTGTTTAACTTGGCGTATTGGATTAATTTAATTCTTATAAATACTCCACGATGGCTTTTTCTTAGTGCTCCTTGTGGATAGGATTACTGCTTGTCAGCAATGAATACAGTATAGTATGAATCACTTGTTCTGCATATGGTAAACCTTTTAACACCATCACTAATACCCTTTAATTTTTAAAATAAAAAAAAGAGTCTCATCAAAAATTATTACTTGCTAAACTGCATTGTTAAAAGTTTTCAAGAACATAGAACCTTGAAAATATCTTTTAAAATGCCTATTAAATACTACCACGAGGAGAAACTAGAGATATGGCAGTTATCACCACACCCTAATGAAGACTTTTTAATTAAAGTTGAATTGTGGAAAAAAATCTTTGTCATATTCACAGCTTCTTTGCTCGCATTTGATCCACATAAGGATATTTTCAACCAATTGGAAACTGCCCACTTAGGTCATCTTAATATACTCCTTTTAGATGTTTCCTTCAGTGTACTGTTTCTGGTAATTGATCACCAGAAGACTCAAAAATGGAAAATTCCCCCAGTACATCAATACATTTGCAGGTATAATAGATGTGAGGTCACAATTATGTATCCAGAAGAAAGACTATCCATAGAATTAGTTGTCATGCCGTATCAGGCTAAGTAAGAGGCTGTGATTGAAAGCATGATCTAGAGTGGAGACTGCCAATATTGTGTAGTGACCAACCATCATAGGTCCTTTATCGTAATTTGAGTGCAAGGTTGCAAACTCAATTGTTATACCCCAAAAGCACATTGATTTAGCATGTGGCAATTCCCCTGCTACCTGCATTATGTGGAAACCAGGAGCTTAAAGGGTAAGGCCCTAAATTTGTGATAAAGTTTATTAACAATTACCTATGAAGCAGAGAGGAAAAGGAGAAACATGTAGGTTATAGGCATAAATTAAGACAGCAAAGAAATGTGCCTACGGAACTGAGGCCTGTAAGACAAGAGATGAGCAAAGTTAGGCAAAAGGCCCAAAAATCATCATATAGTCACCTAACAAGGAGTAACTCTAGATTAGAGAATACTATAAGGCCAATAAGTAAGCACAACATTTTAGTTTATAGCAGCTTGGAATATTTTAATTTGGGAACAACCACAGATGTCTGACCATAAGAATGATATACAGGCAGTCCCCGGGTTACGTACAAGATAGGGACTGTAGGTTTGTTCTTAAGTTGAATCTGTATGTAAGTCGGAACTGGCGTCAGCCGCTGCTGAAACTGATCAGTTTCAACCGCGGCTGAATCTGGACGCCAGTTCTGACTTACATACAGATTCAACTTAAGAAACCCAGGCGTCCCTAAGTCAGCTGCTGCTGAAACTGATCAGTGGCTGATTCCAGGAAGCCTGGGGCAGAGCAACTCTGCCTCGAGCTTCCTGTAGTCAGCCGCTGGTCAGTTTCAGCAGCGGCTGACTTGGGGACGCCTGGGGCAGAGCAGCTGGGGTGCTGCTGGGTTGCTCCAGTAGCACGGCTCCTTGGCGCTACTGGAGCAACCCAGCAGCACCCCAGCTGCTCTGCCCCAGGCGTCCTGATTCAGCCGCTGCTGAAACTGACCAGCAGCGGCTGAATCAGGACACCTGGGGTAGAGCAGCTGAGAGGTACTGCCGGGTTGGTCCGGAGCGGCGCTGCAGGACCAACCCGGCAGCCCCCAGCTGCTCTACCCCAGGGGTAGGCAAGAAAAGCCTGGTCTACTGTGGGGGGGGAACTAGCTGCACCCCCCCCCAGCAGACCAGAGAGACGGGGGGTGGCGGGACCGCCCAAGTCCTCCACGGCTTTGCTCCGTCTCCCTGGTCTGCTGACCTGGGAGACGCGGAGCAAAGCCACAGAGCACGCGGGCAGCGGGACAGTCCAGGCACGCCGCGGCTGTCCCACTGCTGGCGTTCTCCGAGGCTTTGCTCCCCATCTCCCTGATCTGCTGGTCAGACCAGAGAGATGGGGAGCAAAGCCGCGGAGCACACCCGCAGCGGGATAGCCCAAGCGCGCCTGGGCTGTCCCGCTGCGGGCGTGCTCCGCGGCTTTGCTCCCTGTCTCCCTGGTCTGCAGGAAGATGGGGAGCAAAGCCTTGGAGCACGCCCGCAGTGGGACAGCCCAGGTGCTCCAGTTACGAACAGGGCTTTTCTCACCCTGGAGGACGGGAGCGGCGGGACGCCCAGATGCGCTGAGGTCCGCCGCCCCCGTCCTCCGGGGCGAGAAAAGCTTCTCCCCGTCTCCCTGGTCTGCAGGGAGACGGGGAGCAAAGCCTTGGAGCACGCCCGCAGGGGACAGCTCAAGCGCGCCCGGGCTGTCCTGCTGCGGGCGTGCTCCAAGGCTTTGCTCCCCGTCTCCCTGGAGACCAGGGAGACGGGGAGCAGCTTTTCTCGCCCCGGAGGACGGGGGCGGCAGACAGCAGCGCATCTGGGCGTCCCGCCGCTCCCGTCCTCCGGGGTGAGAAAAGCCCCGTTCGTAACTGCGGATCCGACATAAGTCAGATCTGTGTAACTCGGGGACTGCCTGTAGTAACAGACCATATTCTAATATACTTGACGTAAAAAGGCATAGTAATCTATGGGAGGAGGGCACCCCAGAATTGGTTTTTCCCAAGTGAGAGTGTTAGGAACACTGAAATGTACGGTTCCTACTAAGTGGTAATTCTAAAACTAGGTTTGATCTTGCAACAAGAACCTATCAAACCACATAGTGTTAACTAGAAATTTTTAGGTAATCAATATAATTAGTAAACACAGAAGCTATAGATCAGGTAACATGTATTTCTTGGTATCTTTATTCCCTGTTTCAGCCATATCACATGGCAATACTTACTGATTACAGTCATCCAAACCAAATACAGGAAAGCAGGTGCTGTGTTGGCACAAAAGTCAAAAGTTATTTCTGAATGTTGGTGATAACTATTTCATTAATACTGATCTATCTTACTGAGTTGTCTCAGTAATTGGGATAACAGAGACTTGGTGGGATGACTCGCATGACTGGAGCGCTGTCATGGAAGGGTATAGATTGTTCAGGAAGAATAGGCAGGGGAGAAAAGGAGGAGGAGTTGCACTATATGTAAGAGAGCACTATGATTGCTCTGAACTCCAGTATAAAGAGGGAGAAAAACTTGTTGAAAGTCTATGGGTCAGGTTTAAAGGAGCAAACAGCAGTGATGTTGTGGTTGGTGTCTGCTACAGGCCACCGAACCAGGTGGATGAGGTAGATGAGGCTTTCTTCGAACAACTGAGCGAAGCTTCCAGATCGCAGGCCCTGGTTCTCATGGGGGACTTTAATCACCCTGACATCTGTTGGGAAACCAATACGGCAGTACACAGGCAATCCAGGAAGTTTTTGGAGAATGTTGGGGATAACTTCTTGGTACAAGTGCTGAAGGATCCGACCAGGGGCCGTGCACAGCTTGACCTTCTCCTCACAAACAGGGAGGAACTAATAGGGGACGTAGAGGTGGGTGACAACCTGGGAAGCAGTGATCATGAGATGGTAGATTTCAGGATCCTGACCAAAGGAAGGAAAGAGAGTAGTAAAATACACACCTTGGACTTCAAAAAAGCAGATTTTGACTCCCTCAGAGATCTGATGGAAAGAATCCCCTGGGATGTTAACATGAAGGGGAAAGGAGTCCAGGACAGCTGGCAGTATTTTAAAGAAGCCTTATTGAAGGCACAGAAAGAAACCATCCCGACACGTAGCAAGAGAGGCAAACCTGGTAGGAGACCGGATTGGCTTACAGGGGAAATCCTTGGTGTACTTAAGCACAAAAAGGAAGCTTACAGAAAGTGGAAACTTGGACAAATGACTAGGGAGGAGCTTAAATGTATAGTTCGAGAATGCCGGGGGGTTATCAGGAAGGCGAAAGCGCAAATGGAGTTGCGACTGGCTAAGGATGTGAAGGATAACAAGAAAGGTTTCTACAGGCATGTCAACAAAAAGAAGGTGATCAGAGAGGGTGTGCAGTCCCTAATGGATGAAGGAGGTAACCTAGTGACAGAGGATGTAGGGAAAGCTGAAGTACTCAATGCTTTCTTTGCCTCTGTATTCACGGACAAGGTCGGCTCCTGGACTTCTGTGCTAAGCGACGCAAGATGGGAAGAAGATGGACAGCCCTTGGTGGGTAAAGAACAGGTTAGGAACTATTTAGAAAAACTAAACGTACACAAATCCATGGGTCCAGACTTAATGCACCCAAGGGTACTGAAGGAGTTGGCAAATGTCATTGAGGAGCCTTTGGCCATTATCTTTGAAAAGTCGTGGAGATCGGGCGAAATCCCGGATGATTGGAAAAGGGCAAATGTAGTGCCCATCTTCAAAAAAGGGAAGAAGGACGATCCAGGGAACTATAGGCCGGTCAGTCTTACCTCGGTTCCTGGAAAAATCATGGAAGGGATCCTAAAGGAATCCATTTTGAGACACTTGAATGAGAGGAAAGTGATCAGGAATAGTCAGCATGGATTCACAAAGGGCAAGTCGTGCTTGACCAATCTGATTGGCTTCTATGATGAGGTAACTGGCTCAGTGGACATGGGAAAGTCAGTGGATGTTGTGTACCTTGACTTTAGCAAGGCTTTTGATACGGTCTCCCACGATATTCTTGCCAGCAAGTTAAGGGAATGCGGATTGGATAAATGGACGGTAAGATGGATAGAAAGATGGCTAGAAGGCCGGGCCCAGCGGGTAGTGATCAACGGTTCGATGTCAGGATGGCGGTCGGTTTCTAGTGGAGTGCCCCAAGGTTCTGTTCTAGGACCGGTTTTGTTCAATATCTTTATTAATGACCTGGATGAGGGGATAGATTGCACCCTCAGCAAGTTTGCAGATGACACTAAGCTAGGGGGAGAGGTAGATACGCTTAAGGGCAGAGATAGGGTCCAGAGTGACTTAGACAAATTGGAGGATTGGGCCACTAGAAATCTCATGAGATTCAACAAAGACAAGTGTAGAGTCCTGCACTTGGGACGGAAGAATCCCAAGCATAGTTACAGGCTGGGGACCAACCAGTTAAGTAGTAGTTCTGCAGAAAAGGACCTGGGGGTTACAGTGGATGAGAAGCTAGATATGAGTCAACAGTGTGCCCTTGTAGCCAAGAAGGCTAATGGCATATTAGGATGCATTAAGAGGAGCATTGCCAGCAGATCCAGAGATGTCATTATCCCCCTTTATTCGGCTTTGGTGAGGCCACATCTGGAGTACTGTGTCCAGTTCTGGGCCCCCCACTACAAAAAGGATGCGGACGCATTGGAGAGGGTCCAGCGGAGGGCAACCAAAATGATTAGGGGTCTGGAGCATATGACCTACGAGGAGAGGCTGAGGGACTTGGGTCTGTTTAGTCTGCAGAAGCGAAGAGTGAGGGGGGACTTGATAGCAGCCTTCAACTTCCTGAAGGGAGGTTCCAAAGAGGATGGAGAGAGGCTGTTCTCAGTAGTGACAGATGGCAGAACAAGGAGCAATGGTCTCAAGTTGTGGTGGGAGAGGTCCAGATTGGATATTAGGAAAAACTATTTTACTAGGAGGGTAGTGAAGCATTGGAATGGGTTACCTAGGGAAGTAGTGGAGTCTCCATCCCTAGAGGTGTTTAAGTCTCGGCTTGACAAAGCCCTGGCCGGGTTGATTTAGATGGGATTGGTCCTGCCTAGAGCGGAGGGCTGGACTTGATGACCTTCTGAGGTCTCTTCCAGTTCTGATTCTATGATAAGGGGATGGTTGGATGAAATAACATGATCTTGGTAACTAATTGACCATTCATTTCCAGTTGGAAATAGGTCAATGGAGGGATGATAGGAGTTGCTATAGGGAACTTTCTGGGTGTCTGGCTGGTGAGTCTTGCCCACATGCTCAGGGTTTAGCTGATCGCCATATTTGGGGTCAGGAAGGAATTTTCCTCCAGGGTAGATTGGCAGAGGCCCTGGAGGTTTTTCGCCTTCCTCTGTAGCATTGGGCACAGATCACAGCTGAAGGACTCTCTGCATGTTGGGGCCTTCAAAGTATTGGAAGGCTTCAATATCTGAGACATAGGTGAGAGGATTATTCTAAGAGGGGTGGGCGAGATTCTGTGGCCTGCACTGTGCAGGGGGTCAGACTAGATGATCATAATGGTCCCTTCTGACCTTAAAGTCTATGAGTCTATGAGTCTCTTGTTCCACCTTCTGCTATGTTTCTCAGTTTTGTGTTTATTCCTGATCTACAAGAGTTTGGACATCATCAGTAGTTTGGCTGTGGACATATATCATCCCTGCAACTAATTTTCCTAGGAAATTAGTCAGGGATGGTACTAGGCCCTGCCATGAGGGCAGGGGACTGGACTAGATGACCTATCAAGGTCCCTTCCAGCTCTATGAGATGGTATATCTCCATATATTATTATTAAATTGTCTCATCCCTATAAAGTTATGGATTGAGTAGCTAGTCTGTGCACAAGTTTTATAATTGTTTGTAAGATTCATGCAATTCTAAAGGAGCGGGTAGCAACCTCTATATTTAAATTGCCTAACTTAAAAAAAGTATTAATACCTCTATTAGAAGTCTTGGGACAAGAGATATGTCTTTCACCTTTCCCATTAAGTTCTATTCAGACTTAGTTGAGTTATGAGCTTTTTGAAAATAACTATTCCCATCCTGTTTATGCTGATCAGGTAATATTTGGCAGCATATCAAATTCATAATTGTGTATGAACATTCTGAAGAGCCTGGCTCAAACTGCCTGTGCAGCAGCACCAGACTACTGGGAATGCCTGGGAGCTTTTCAAACAGCTGTAGTTGAGGGGGAGGCAGGGTTGCACCAGGCTTCCCCCAATCCAGCAAGTAGGCCCTATCAACCCATCTTGAACTCTTATGATAATAAGCATTTCCTGTTGCCAAGCTAACATAGTTAATTCCAATGGTACAAGTCAGTGCCAAAATTTCAGGGCTCAAATCCTGCTGATCATGCAGGGTGGTTGTTACACAAAGGAAAAAGACTGAGGAAATTTCAACCTGAATTCTGGTTTTGTACATAGAGTCAAGTACTCAAAACGTTAAGAGATGTTAGATTTAAGTATGCCAGTACGATCTTAATTCATCTCCCTTGTGCTTATACATATATTATGCTGCTGATGACTTTTCTTCATAGATCCCCTGCTTGCTTCATTGCTCATGACAGACACACAAAAAGCAGGATTAAGGTTTTATGGACAGGCTTAAATTTGGCATTTTTTAATGTTAGACAGTAGAGTTATGCACTGGAATAATATTTTAATGTAAGTGTTGTTTTAGTAAGGTTATCACTTAACAATAAGTTGGACAAATTCAGTTGTCAGTCCCAGATTCTGGACACATTCCAAGTTGGTACTATTTACATTCTTATGAGTGCCTCTTTTCTCCCTCAAATTTACTTGTTCCTCCTACTCCTTATCTCTAAGTTTCGCCCATTGAGTGCCACATAAATGAGTCCAAGGAAGTGTAAGGATACTGAGAGGGCAAAAGAGGAAAATAGTAGGAGAAGAAGCTAGTGAAGGATATATGAATGTGTATTCTACCCTACTCTTTAATTTACACATTCTTCTGGTTCCTGAGCATTTCTGCATGTATCTGGACAAGGCTACTGCACAGCAAGCGGGAATGCAAAGCTATGCTGTAACTCTTGATGACTGCCTTGAAAGACCATACTCACTGCTATAGATGGAATTTATATTGATTTGCACATGCCAACACTGAAGTTCATTATTGGACAAATACTACAAATAGTATTGTTGTTGAAAGATATCATTTTTTCTGAAAGGTCCATTAGAATGGTATTGGTTCTGAAAACTCTTTGGATCTAATCATGTGTAAATGGGATTTCTTGCTCACTTAATAGCATTCACCATAGGATCTAAACTGCCACTGCTGGATAAGTCTCCTCTAGAGTGAACTGCAGACTAAAGCGCCACACTGTCTGCCACCAACAACTTTGTTTCCTGTGCTAGAAGCCTTCCCATGTTGTATCAACAGGGAGAGATGAAGGTCTCAATACTGAAGCAACATTAACATTGTTTAAATTTACATTTTATAGCAGACACTTACCTCTATTATTATTGAACTTGAAGAACTATTTCTATATACTTGTATATTCACATCGTGCCTGTAGAATTGCAGCTTCTATTTGTATTTAGTTGCATGTCTTATTTTATGACATTCAAAATAATTAAAGAAATTTAGAAAAGTTTCCTAATATGTGATAAGCACAAGAAGATTACCTCCTCCTTATCTCTATCTTTATTTATAACCCTCCAGGTCAAACTGCAGGATCAAATGCAGTTTTATAACTTCCTCATTTTATAGCTTATTTAATTAATATTAGTTAATATCTGGGACAAGTTTTTTAGTTGAGAGTTGGAGTAAGGCTACCATAGATAAAAACACAAATATCCAACAGGAGACAGAGGGAACCTTCTCCCCATTGCTAAGGACTTTGGTAATTTTCTTCTAGGATTTTAAACAGAAAGTATGTGTAGCACCTGGTTTATCAAGGCCACAGAAAACTAAGTTGGGGCAGTCTCTTTCCCTCTTCACAGAAGGGCAGACTTCAGTTTTAAACTAAACTAAAATAATTCTAAGAGCATACTTATTAGAAACATTAATACACACTTTGGTTCTCATGCTACTTTAAAGAACACATTCTAGTTTAGGAGTGGACAATAATTTTCACATAGGGCCACTTAATGAACTGTGGTATGCAGTCATAGGCTAGCTCCACCCCGCCCCCACAAGGTGTGAGGCCTAGTGTGGAAGGGGCGGTGCTGGGGACTAGCCCAGCCCCTTCACCCCAAGTTGCCTGGGGCTGGTGGTTTTGAATTAAAAACACAGCAGAGGGCTCATTGCCCAGCTGCTACATGACCTGGAGTCCTTTAAATAGCCACAACAACCCTGGTTGCCTCCCAGTCAACATGGTAGCAGCAGGGCCAGGAGCCACGAGCCCTTTAAATTGCGGCTATTTAAAGGGCTCACACAGTTTCCTACCTCACCAGTACCATGTTGCCTAGCAGCTGCCTGGGATTGCTGTGGATATTTAAAGGGCTCTGGCCCCTGCTGAGATAATGCTGCAACCAGGAGTCACGAGCCATTTAAATAGGATCCTGCTGCCATAGCCACTGCCTGGAAATTCAGTGGCTTAGACAGCAGGAAAATGGCCATATGCAAACCATGGGCTGTATCAAAGTGTTAGGAAGGCTGAACCCAGCCCCTGGGCCACAATCTTGCCCAGCCCTGTTGTAGTTTGTTTATTCCTTAAGTGCTTAGAAATGATGTAAATTTGTGTTTAAATAAAAATTTGTAAATAAACAGAACTCTTAAGTGCCTGATACTAGTGTCATATAATTAGTAAGATGCTTTATGTATTATCAAAAAAACCTTGAATAACTGGTCAGAGTAAGACCCCATTAAGTATTCAATATTGTAATTGGGGAGCTTATCTGGTGGTCTTTAAAGCAGGGGAGGGGAAATTTTTTTGGGTCAGGGGCCATTGCCCCACAGAAAAATCAGTGAGGAGCCACACACATGTGAGAAGCAAATAAAAAAAAGAAAACCAAACACTGAGGCTATGTCTAGACTGGCATGATTTTCCGCAAATGCTTTTAACGGAAACGTTTTTCCGTTAAAAGCATTTGCGGAAAAGAGCATCTAGATTGGCACGGATGCTTTTCCGCAAAAGCACTTTTTGAAGAAAAGCGTCCGTGCCAATCTTGACACAGTTTTGCGCAAGAAAGCGTCGATCACCATTTTTGCGATCAGGGCTTTTTTGCGCAAAACAATACCTCATTGTCTACACTGGCCCATTTGCGCAAGAGGGCTTTTGCCTGAACAGGAGCAGCATAGTATTTCCACAAGAACACTGACAATCTTACATGAAATCGTCAGTGTTCTTGTGGAAATTCAAGCGGCCAGTGTAGACAGCTGGCAAGTTTTTCCGCAAAAGCAGCTGCTTTTGCGGAAAACCTTGCCAGTCTTGATGCAGCCTCACTGATGTGGCCCCCCACTAAGGAAAAAGACACTCCCCACATTCTTCTCACACACCATAATGTAGGGAGGCCCAGGCTAGTAGATTTTGTATGCTCCAGTCCCACAGTGGGATGACGAGGGATACTGGAGTGCCAATGTAGGGCTTCCACAATGCTGGGGGGATAGCCCCAAGCCTTGGGGACCAGATCAAGGCAAGCCAAGACCACATCTGGCCCCTGGGTGTTAGGTACTCCACCCCTACTTTAAAGAGAACAAGAACGATCTCTCTCCTGAACTTGAGCCAGTACTCAAGTACCATCTAAGATAAGGACAAAAGTAAAATAAAAATGTTTATGTAAGTAAGGATATGTGGATTTAAAATAGAATTTCAACTCCTATTAAATGCCAATAAAATGAAGAAATCTTTCAAATAATGGGCTAAGTAAAAAGTTGAAAATTGTAAAAGATGTTGAGGCTGTTCCACTCACAAGACAAATACCACTTTGTTCCATATGCAAAGTGATTACATATTCATGTGCTGATGTGAGCAGAACTACTCCATAAAAATGTTAAACCAATGAAAGTGTGGCAGCAACAAATATTTGAATCCTCGCCTTCCTCCTGTAAAACTATGACAGAAGAGTATAAATCTCTGAATTAGCAAACAGCACACTCTATTCAACCTGTTTACTTCCAGCTGCATTTCTGTTTCACTTTTAACTCAGACTATTCATCTCATCTCTTTCAAGCAAGCAAACAGTAACAAGACAAAAGCCACAAAAAAGCATTAAGCAGAAGCCACAAATTCTTATGCTGCCATCAATATTTGGAATGGGCTCACCAGTCGTGGTAGCCCATCCATTAAACACAGATGAAGTTATGCCCTGCTTTTGCAGTTTGTTCTTTTTCCAAAGGTTTTCAGAATACATGGCACAGATATAACTTCAGAAGTGTCTTGCTTAGCACAATAATCTCACTGTTTTCTCCATTACCAAACTTAAGTCTGTACTAAATCCATCTTTGCATTTTTCTTTCTGTTCCTCTCACTCCATCAATGATGTGCACACTTCAGTACAATTTAAATTCATATAACCATCAGTGGCAGGGGTGCGATTTCAGATTTTGTTTGAAGGGGGCAACTTTAACCATGATTCCAGGAGCTACTTAGGTACTTGAAAATCCTAGTTTTCTGGTAGATAATTTAGAAGTTAGCTGTCCAGAACCCTGTATCTCATTCATAGTTATATAATACACACACACATGCACATACACACACACTCAAACATGTTCTGACATCTTGTGGCAAGTCACTGTTAGGTTTAAAATTTTATATTGTCACTATGTTAATCTGGAGAGAGAGAGACCCCCTCAGAACTCCTTGGTTCTTTATCTATTCTGGGAGAGGTTTGAGGTCTGGCAGATTACAGCAGGGGCATTTACATGGGTTTCTATGTAAGAACATTACAATAGCCATATTGAGGCCATGTCTAGATTGCAGGCTTCTTTTGGAAGACGCTTCTCCAGAAGAGATCTTTCAGAAAAACTTTTTCCAAAAGAGAGTGTCCAGACTGCCAAAGCACATAGAAAAAGTGATCTGCTTTTTCAAAAGGTAGCGTCCACACAGAATGGATGCCATCTCTCATTTAAGCTGTGATTACTATGGACATAGTGTCCACCAGGGCACCTGTGCTTTTTCCTCTTTCCTCTTCTTTCAGAAAAACTCTCTCTTCCCCATCCACATACGCCTTCTTTCTGAAAGAGCTCTTTCGGAAAAAGCTTCTTCCCCATAGAAAGAAGATTACCAATGTCGGAAAAACCCCTCTGTTCTTTCAATTTTCTCTCGAAAGAACGCAATTTCAGTGTGGACGTAATTCAAGGTTTTTTTTTGGAAAAATGGCTGCTGTTCTAAAAAACTCTGTAGTGTACACATACCCTAAGTCAGACCAATGATCCTTCTAGCCCAGTATCTTATCTTCTGACAGTGGCCAATGCCAAGCGCTTCGGAGGGAATGAACACAACAGACAATGAATAATTCATCCCATCACCCATTCCCAACTTCTGGCAAACAGAGGAGAGGGACATGCAGAAAATAGTGTAGGATATCTGCCCATGCTGGCTAACAGCCATTGAGGGACCTATTCTCCATGGGTATGTCTACACTACAGCATTATTTCAAAATATCTAATTTCGAAAAAGTTATAAGATATTTCGAAATAACACATCTACACACAAAATAGCGCGTACACACTGAGTGGATGTTGAATCATATTTAAGGCCGGACTGAACCAGGTCCGGCTGGGCATCAGGTCAGGAGTTACTTTGTGTGGCTGCTGCCTGAGGTTATCTGAGGCCAGTGCTTAAAGGGACCCCCTGCCCCCGGACAGCTGGTTCTCAGCTTTCCCTGCTTACTTGCCTACCTCGATGAGGGACAGCAAAGCATTTTGTCTCTGTGTGCTCTGGTTGCCCTCACTCAGGACACCACAGCACTTTGTAACATGGAGCCAGAGCTGCCCCTGGGCACTCTGGTGCTTCTCGTGGACGCGTTGCTGTGAGTCTGGCTTCACTTTCTGCAGGCTGCCATCTGGGAGGTCCATTGGGGGGCTGTCAGTATCCAGGAGGCCCTATGGGAGAGCTTCCACCCTGAGGAGCACTAAGAGCCTCCCTGGTCTGCCCACTGGGGGCTTGTGCCTCATTCCTCCCTCACGTCCTTCCACTTACCTGTCCTTAACCCCCTTTCCTGATGTCAAATAAAATACATGTATTTTCATGAACACAAACTCTCTTTATTTATCAAAACTGTGGGGGAGGGATGAAACTCTGGTGAGACTGGGGAAAGGAGGCAGGAGAGGGGAGAAGAGAGGGTGGGAAAGGGGAGGGGGAAACCTGGGAGGAGGGAGCAGGAAGGGGGAAGCAAGAGGAAGAAAGGGGAGAGGAAGCTCAGGGCTCAGGATTGGGGGTCTCGCTGGACCAACTTGATTTTCATGCAGACCTGCCCCTGGGTTCTCCTGTGGCCTTTGGTGGCCAGGCTGGCAGCTATCTTGCCATAGATGGCTGCATTCCTCTGTCTAGTGTGGAGATCATGGACATTGGGGGCATCCCCCCAAACCTGAATAAGGTCCATGATCTCCACCGTGGACCAGGAAGGCACTCACTTTCTCCGGGCCCTGGCAGGCTCTTGGGAGCTGGCAGACTGCTCTTGGGGAGCGGTGGAGGGCTAGCTGCCAGTGGCTTGCTGGCTCATGTTTTGGGGCCACCGGGTCAGGGGCAGTGACTGCTGGCTCTGGGCTTGCAGGCTTGGAGCTGTGGCCAGAGTCTACCCCTTTAAGGGCTCCGAGGAGGGTGGGAGGGAGATGAGTGTTCTTGGTTGAGGCCGGAGTGGTCACCAGGGCACCCTGGGAAGGGCTGGAGGCCCCCTATTTCGAAATAAGTGTCTACACAGCACTTATTTCAAAATAGCAATTTTGAAATTGGCATTATTCCTCGTGGAATGAGGTTTACTAATTTTGAAATAAGTCCTCTGCTATTTTGATTCAATTTCAAAATAGCAGGTGGCTTGTGTAGACGCTAGGAAAGTTATTTCGAAATAACAGCTGTGTAGTCATACCCCATGATGTTATCTAGTTCTTTTTTGAACACCATTATATCCTGCCTTCATAACACTCTCTAGCAAAGAGTTTTCCCTCTTAATCATCTCTTTTTCAAACTGAAACGTCCCAGTCTTTTTACTCTTTCCTCATATGAAGTGTGTTCAGTATTCCTAATAATTTCTGTTACCCATTCTGTAACTTTTCCAGTTTCCATATATATTTTTGGGATGTGACCAAACTTCACACAGTATTCAATATGTGAGCGTACTATATAAAAGCAATATGATATTTTCCCTTTTCTAATGAATTTCAATATTCTGCTAGCTTTTTTGATTGCCACTACACACGGAGCAGACGTTTTAAGGCAGCTATCTACATAGACTCTAAGATCACTTTATTGATAGATGCAGCTAATTTAGACCCCATAATTTTGTATATATGTTTGGAATATTTTTGTCATGTTCATTACTTTGCATTTATCGACACTGAATTTCATACGGCATTGTGTTGCCTAGTCACCCAATTTTGTGAAATCCCTTTGTAAATCTTTGTAGTCTGTCTGGGACTTAACTATCTTGAATACATTTTATATCATCTGAAAATTTTGCCAACTCAGTTTATCCTTTCCCAGATCATTTATGAATTTGTTGAACAGCACTGGTCCCCGCACATACTCCTGGGGTACACCACTGTTTATTTCCCTCCATTCTCACTAGTTAGTCCCACACTTTGTTTTCTCTCTTTTGACCAGAGTACATGACTGTTTTGGGGATCATCTAAGGATTCTTATAAAGAATGAGTAGTCCTGGGGCACATTAGGGTGCATCTACACAGCACCTTAAACTCAAAATAAGATACGCAATTTGTACTACACTATTTGCGTATCTTATTTCGATTCTATTTCGATTCTATTTCTATTTATTTTGAAATTTGGTGCGTTTACATACCGCCTTATTTTGAAATAACACACTATTTCAAGATAGCCCTTAACCCTTGTGGAATGTGGGTTACAGGGATGCTTAAATAGCATGCCTGTTATTTTAAAAAATATTACAAAATAATGGGCAACTTGTTAAGACATGGGGTAGCTATTTCAGGATACCTCCAGTATCCTGCAACAGCCGTGCAGCATAGACATACCCTGCGTAAGGTAGCAAGATGGAGCAAGAACTCATACACCATTGCATTAGACCCATACATCTGGTCCAGCAGGAGTAAGCAGGCACACACAGGCTATGCAGAGCCAGCCCAAGATACGGGCTGGGCTGAATGGACTACCACCCGGGGCGCCCCATTGTAGGGAGCACCACATGGGGCTGCCGGACCAGGTGGAGGTGGGGCCGCGTATGCGCCAGGTGCCTAGGGTCGCCGTGTGCCTGGGGGCACCGTGTACCCGGGGGCGGAGCTATGCATACGCCACACTCCCAGGGGCGGCGCCACGCTCCCGGGGCCTGAGGCACATGAATGGCTTGGGCTGGCCCTGAGGCTATGTCTATACTGAAGAGGTTTTACACAAAAATAACCATTTTTGCACAAAAACTCATGGAGCGTTCACACTACAAGCATGTTTTCATGCAAGAGAAAATACAGTAGATCATCAGAAGACAGGTATTTTTGTGCAAGAGTTATTCCTCTTCCTACGAGGAATAAGCCTTTTTGCTCAAGAGTTCTTGCACAAAAAGGCATTTGTGGATGGACAACAGGTGTTTCTTGCACAAGAAACCCCTATCGGAAAAAGCACAGGTGCTCTGATGGCTATTCCATGTCAGTGTGGACACGCTCTTGCACAAGAACTTTTTGTGGATGATGTCGTCCACAAAAAGTTCTTGTGCAAGAAGCCTGCAGGGTAGACATAACCCCAGCTGCTTAACCCTTTCCCACAGCAGGTGAGCAGGGTGTAGGTGGGGAATGTGCTGAGTCAGGTCTTCACCTCATACTTGTCGACCAGCACACTAAGCCCATGAGACACTGATAGTAGAAGCAAGCTACAAATCCTTACCTCTGGGGCTAAAAGAAACAGGGGAGGAATTGTCTTTCAGAGGTGACTATGGATAATGCTGACAAAAGGGTCTGAATCATTTAGGAGGCCAAGCCTTATTTTTTCAAAATGTCTCTGGCATTTAGGAGCTTAAGTCTCATCAGAATTGATTCCAGAGCCCCAGATACTCAAAGGTATTTAGGCTCCTAATTCCCATTTATTTCAATGGAAGTCAGGCTCCTAAATATCTTTGAGAATCTGTGCCCAAGTGCCTAAGTTGCTCTTGAAACTGGAACCACACCACTGTCTCTCCTGGGCCATTGGAGCGCTTGTGGTGGGGATATACCACATCAGGGCAATCAGGACAGGGCTTTTAAAAGTTATTGTCGCAGCCAAAACAGAATGTATGATCACCCTAAGTTTCCTATTGGAGAAGAAAAGGTACAGGTTGGATCTCCCTGATCCAGCACCCCTGGGATTTGACCAGTCTCGAGAGAGGGAACTGCCTGACCAGGGGAGGAGGTGCTCCTGCAACCAGCTTTCTAGTTCTCTGCTGGCTCCACTTCTGGACCCAGCTGGTCACCCTGCTGACAGCTCCAGCCAGGCTGCCTGCTGATGTTCCCAGATCAGAGGGCTGCTGTGCAGCCTCAGTCCAGCTCTTCTGCTGGGCTCCTGCTCTCTGCCTAGGCTGCTGCCCCACCCACCAGGCTGCCAGAGTCCAGTCCCCTTGCTGAACTAGCGCAGCCCTAGATCCCACTCCCCTGTCAGGCTGCTTTGCAGCCCCAGCTTCAGCTCCAGCGCCCGTTCCCCTGCTTGTTGGGCTCTAGCCCTCTGCCAGGCTGCCACATGGCTCTGGATCCCAGTTTATGCAGGGCCCCTGCCAGGCTGGCACATGGCCCTGTTTCCCCTGCTGGACTGCTGTGCAACCTGTATTTTATTATTTCACCCAGATAGAACTGGGCTGTGTGGAGGTGTGGTGCCCCTGCCTAGCCCTCTATCCATTCTTTCACGATAAGCATGACAACGCACTCAGGCATTAGAAGTGGCTACCATAGACTATGTATTTGTTTTTCTCCATGACCCACAAAGTGCATGAGGGTCAGTAACTGAGTCTGGCCATAAAACAATAAATCTGTTTTGCAAAATTTTGCCTGGAATGAAAATGAACTTCAAATCCTAAGCAGAAAGAAAGTTAGGCCTTTTGAGAAATTTGTGGTGAGAAAACACAATGGACCACAGAATAACTACTAGCTGGGAAAATCATTTTCGAGGCAGAAGATTCCAGTTCATGCCCCTGAACTGAACCAGCCAGTGTAGAGACTTGGTCCTGAGTCTCCTATTCACCAGGTCAGAGACTCCTACTCACCAGGTGAGAATTTTTATACAACCTTCTATGAACTCTGTCATCTCTTGCAGGCTGCTGCCTCCTCTGTAATTTCCTGGAACAGTGAAAATGAATCTTAGCCTCCAATAGATGGAACAGCGGCACAAAATTCTTCACCCTGGTGGCACAGCTAACCTCAGGCATAGCAACTGGCTTAAAATGAGATGAATGAGAAATAAATATATAATTTGTTTTGCGTTGTTTTATGTGTCTTTGCTTTCTGAGAGTTGAGGACACATTCTGATCCTGTTTTCAGCCTTTTCTCTGCTAACCAGGGGACTTGAAACACTTTTCCAATGAAAGCCAAGACTGTGTCTATACTCCAGAGCCTATGTTGACATAGCTGTGCCAGCATATCCCCCCTAGCTTCAATGCACAGAAGGAGTTTCTGTTGGCATGACAATGCCGCCTCTCCAAACAAAGCCCCCTTAGGCTTATAGCATGGGAAAGTTGTGCCTAACAGAGAGCAAGATTCAGAAACACAGGTCAAAGATAGAGTCAGAGTCCAAGAGCAAGCCAAAAGATGGGTCTCAGACTTCAATAATACAAGGGTCCCTCAAGATCATCTGATCTGACCTGCACGTTGCAGACCACAGACCCACCTTCATTGGCTGAGTTACTGAAGTCCTCGAATCATGAATCAAAAGATGTCAAGATATGGGGAATCCACCATTTACACAAGGTGAAACTAAAAAGTGGCACATACCCCATTCTGTGGAGGAAGGCAGCCTTCCCCTCTTTCCATCCCTCAACTGCTCTGCAAATCTGACCCCTAGTAATATTCCCCCACCTCCACATATAGAGACTGTTGAAGCAAAGACCTCACTCAGTTTAGGCGGCTAAACAGACAGCTTTATTGATCAATATAGCAAAGTGAGCCAAATGTGGTCCCAGCAGAGCCGGGCCCAGTAAGGCTGGCTAATACAATCAATCCTAGTATCTTTATACCCTTAGCCAAACAGTCTGATGTCAAGGCATCCAATTACAGAAATCATCAATTAAACTTGGAAAAACAAAGCTTTATCAGCAAGATGGTGGACAGGTACGAGGGAGTACATCTCCTTTCTCAACCAGCCCAATTAACACATTCCAATAGCCCATCCTGTAGGCCTCTCTCACGGGGTGGCAGAAAGTTCACACTGGTCTACGTGCTAAAGAGAAAAGCTGAAATGGTTTCTGTTATACAAGATGGCTTCTAGCTAAATATGAAATAGTTTCCACAAGGCTATAGGATTTCTGGACTCTATCTCAGCTATGGGAGGGGAGTCTGAAAGTGGCCAATGCCAGGTACTTCAAAAGGAATAAACAAAAGAGGCATTTCCAAGCTTCTGGCAAAAAGGGGCTAGAAACACTATGCTTGCCTCTCTCAATAGGAGCCATTTTACCTTAAATGACTGCTTCTTGGAGTAGCTGGTTTTGGAACCCACAAGGGGAGAGGCAATTCTTTAGTTAGTCCTAACTAGAGCACAGGATCTGGTCCAACAAATAAATATAATTGGACCACTTGGAACTAGTGACTTATTACACACAACTTACACACAAAAATGAGTAAGTTGGTTAAATAGAAATTAAAAGGTACAGTGACAAAATTAAAATCTCTGCAAGCTTAATGGAAACTTTTCAAAGACACCATAATAGAGGCCCAACTTAAATGTATATCTCAAAATAAAAAACACAGTAAGACAACCAAAAAAGAAGCAGCATAAGATAAAAAGGCTTCATTTAAAAAGCGGAAGTTAAATCCTAGTGAGGAAAATGGAAAGGAGCATAAACTCTGTCAAATTAAGTGTAAAAATGTAAGAAAAGCTGAAAAGAAGGAATTGAATCCCAGATTGAGGTGTCATTAGAGGAGGTTTTAGAACAAACTGATTAGCTTAACAGTATCAAGTCACTGGGACCAGATGGCATTCACCCAAGAGTTCTGAAATAACTCAAATGGGAAATTGCGGAATTATTATTCATGGTTTGTAACAGCCTTTAAATCAGCTTCTGTACCTAATGACTGGAAGATAGCTAATGTGATGCTAATATTTTAAAAGGGCTCTGAAGGTGATCCTGGCAATTACAGACCAGTAAGTCTAATGTCAGTACTGAGCAAATTAGTTGAAACTAGTACAGAATAGAATTGTCAGACATGTAGATTAACATAATTTGTTGTGGGGGAAAGCCAACATGGTTTCTGTAAAAGGAAATCATGCCTTACTAATTTACTGGAGTTCTTTGAGAGGGTCAACAAATATGTGGATAAGGGGGATCTCGTTGATATAGTGTATTTACATTTCCAGAAAGCCTTTGACAAGGTCCCTCATCAAAGGCTCTTAAGTAAAGTAAGTTGTCATGGGATAAGAGGAAAGGTCCTCTCATGGGTTGATAACTGGTTGAAAGACAGGAGACAAAGGGTAGGAATAAATGGTAAGTTTTCAGAAAGGGGACAGGTAACTAGTGGTATCCCCCAAGGGTCTGTACTGGGACCAATCCTATTCAACCCATTTATAAATGATCTGGAGAAAGGGAAACAATAAGATGGCAAAATTTGCAGATGATACTAAACTGCTCAAGATAGTTAAGGCCAAAGCAGAATGTGAATAGCTTCTAAAAGAGATAATAAAACTAAGTGATTGGGCAACAAAATGGCAAATGACATTTAATGTTGATAGATGTAAAGTAATGCACATTGAAAATAATAATCCCAACTATACATACAATAAGATGGGGACTAATTTAGCTGTAACTATTCAAGAGAGAGATCTTGGATTCATTGAGGATAGTTCTCTGAAAATATCCATTCAATGTGCAGCAGCAGTCAAAAAAGAAAACAGAATGCTAGGAATCATTAAAAAGGGGGATAGAGAATATCTAATTGAGTCCATATAAAAGCATGGTACACCCACATCTCAAATACTGTGTAGAGATGTCATCACCTCATTTCTAAAAAGATATATTGGCATTGAAAAAGGTTCAGAAAAGGACAACAAAAATGACTATGGGTTTGGAATGAGTCCCATGTGAAAAGAGAGAAAAAAAGACTGGGACTTTTCATCATAGAAAAGAGAAGACTAAGAGGGGATATGATAGAGATCTATAAAATCATGATTGGTGTGGAAAAAGTGAATAAGGATAAATTAGGTACTTGTTCCCATAACATAAGAACTAGAAGTTGCCAAATGAAATTATTAGCAGGTAGCAGGTTTAAAACAAACAAATGGAAGTTTTTCTTCACACAGCGCACAGTCAACCTGTGGAACGCCTTGATAGAGGATGTTGTGAAGACCAGGACTTTAACAGGTTTCAAAAAAGAACTAGATAAATTTATGGAGATTAGATCCATCGATGGCTGTTAGACAAGATGGATAGGAATGGTGTCCCTCGCCTCAATTTCTCAAAGGCTGGAAATAGATGACAGGAGAGGGATCGTGTGATGATTACCTGTTCTTTTCACACCCTCTGGAGCATCTGGCATTGGCCACTGTTGGAAGACAGGATACTGGGATAGATGTACCTTTGGTCTGATCCAGTGTGGCCATTCTTATGGAACTATCCTCCTTTAACTTATTTTGTTATTATTGGAACCATGTTATGGTTTGGGCCTTTTGCGATGTCCCTAAACAACAGAAACATGGCACCATGCATGGATCCAGTAAAAGGTACTGATACATGTCATTCTTTTAACCCATCTACTAATACCTTTCTTCCCAAAGACACTACTATCAAATCAGTTTATTTTCAAACTGACACCTCTTTTGTGTGGATTCATACAGAGAAGTGTGTGCCGCTCCCTCTAGTGGCACTTCCTTGTTATATATAACATTCAACCACCACTTAATTCGGGGCAACTTACTCTCAAAGACAAATTAGTCTGGTTTACTGCAGAAGGCCACCAGGTTCTTGTGATAAACATTTATTAAACCATGGTAAATGTAGTTTTACCCATCTGTAACATTTTTATGAAAGTACTGCTTAAATCTAAGTATGTTGCAAATACCTCTCTCTACCATCACAGTTGATATAGCCACATGTAGCCATTTTATATTTATTCTTATAATATCCCATTTCTTATCACTAGTTGTTATGTTCAGAAGGGATGTAAAAGAGTAGTCGATTAGTTGACGACTTGCATTTACCCCCCATATCAGAGGCAGCAAAGGGGGGAAGGGGCAGGAGCCGGTGTGGGGGGAGGGGGAGACCGGCTTAAAAAGATGGTTTCCCACAACACCCTCTATCAGAGGCAGCAGTGTGGAAAAGCTATAACAGGCTGCTGCAGCGGCAGCCCATGTCCGCGGTGGCTGGGCTGGCTGCAGACAGAGGCTGCTGTGGGAGCAGCCTCTCTTCATGGTCAGCCTCGGCCACTGCAAATAGAGGCTGCTGCTGGAGCAGCGTCTGTTCGCGGTGCAGGGATGGCCGTGAACAGAGGCTGCTCTGCAGCACCCCCTGTTTTCAGGGAGTCCCAGCTGTCTTCTGGGACCCCCCGACAGACAGGGGCTTCTGGACCCAATGTGAGCCAGGACTAAGCGAGGTTTGCTCAGTCCCAGCTCGTGCTAGGTCCAGGAGCTACCCCTTGGAGAGAGAAAGCAGGCTGCTCCCAAGACAGAGTCATTTAACTCACTACATCTTGGTTTAGGCTGGCTCTTCCAGAGCATACTAACTGCAGAAAATCCAGATTGCATGTTTCCTGACCAAACTTCCTAACCTGCAAGCAGGACTAGGAAATCCCTTACAATCAAACTGTAACTTTACAAATTTAAAGTTTTCAGTACACTAGATTTAAAGTTTTCTTGTAATAATTTCAGTGGGATATTGAAATGTGAGTGAAGTACAGTTTTAAAATAAGTAACAGCTTCTCTTGTTATACAGAAAAATTATTTAGACAATGTATTCATGGAAAGGACACATATGCAACCTTAATAAAGAAAGATTAAATTGAATTTAAGATTAATATTAATCAGAGCTCCTGAATCAGAGCTTCATTTACTTGAATAGTTTCATTCAAGTAAATGAATTTAACAATTTTCTTTGGTTTCATAAGGATTAGTTGAGATCGCTCAACTTTGTCTATTTATAACCTGTTTCAGTTATCAATGGTAACTGAAAGAGGACTTTCCAACCCTTAAAACAAGATTCCTTTACCCATCCATAAAACTGTTTTAATTCTCTGATACAATAAAGCAGGACTTACTTTATTTTTCAAAATTAGTAGTATCTTTGCTCTTAACTCCTGTAGGCTATATCTAGACTATATGCCTCTGGCGACAGAGGCATGTAGATGAGGCTACCAGGCATAGGAAAATGAAGCGGTGATTTAAATAATCGCCGCTTCATTTAAATGTACACGGCTGCTGCGCTGAGCCGATCAGCTGTTTGTCAGCTCAGCGTGGTAGTCTGGACGTGCGGGTGTCGACATCAAAGGCATTTGTTGACCACCCAGGTATGCCTCCTGGAATCCAGACTACCGCGCTGAGCCGACAAACAGCTGATCAGCTTAGCGCGGCAGCCATGTACATTTAAATGAAGCAGCGATTATTTAAATCGGCGCTTCATTTGCCTATGCCTGGTAGCTTCATCTACATGCCTCTGTTGCCAGAGGCATGTAGGCTAGACGTAGCCTTAGAGAGGACTTTCAAGCCCATTCAGAAGTATCATCTCTGGGTATGTCTACACTACAGAGGTTTATTTTTTTTTTTCCAGAAAAAGGCCATTTTTCTGAAAAAAATTAAATTACGTCCATACTGCAATCATGTTCTTTCAAAAGAAAATCAAAAGAACAGAGGGTTTTTTCTGACATTGGTAATCCTCTTTCTACAAGGAAGAAGCCTTTTTCCAAAAGAGCTCTTTCGGAAAAAGGTGTGTGTGGATGGGAAAGAGGGTTTTATTTCGAAAAAAGGCCTCCAGGAAAAAGCACAGGTGCCCTGGTGGCCACTTCATCCAAAGTAATCACAACTCTTACTTCCTGTCTCCTGGCCCCTCTTAAAGCTGCAGGCATTCTGGACAAGCCTTGTGGCAGGAAGCCAGCCCTGGGAGCAACACCTAATGAAGTGGCTCTCCCTGCTACGCAAACATTCAGCAATGGCTGAGCCACAACCCCCACCCTCCCCCCCCATGACCAACCTGGCCTTCATAGGAGCAGCTGCAGGTCTTCCAGTACCCAGCCAGGGGGACCAAGAGGAGGGCACTCTCTTGGTCCAGAGCGGAGATCCTGTCCCTCCTTGAGCTGTGGGGGGAGGAGGAGACACTGCAGTATCTCTGCTGCAAGTGGCATAATGCCAACATTTTTGGGTGCATGGCTGAGTCCCTGGTGGAGCATGGACACCCACCCCAGAACTTGGAACAGGTCCAGAGTAAGATCAAAGAGCTCTGCCAAGGATACATGAGGGCCAGAGAGCACAACTCGCGCTCCATGGCAGGACCCCACACCTGTCCCTACTACTGGGAGCTGCACCAAGTCCTAGATAAAGAAGCCATTTCCCCACCCGTCATCATGGACTCTGGCTTCGACACACCTGTTGTCCCCTGGATGGAGGTCACGGCAGAGGAGGAGGAGGAGGCGGACAATACGGCCACCGTTATGCTGTCCTTAGAGCCAGTTCCTGTCAGCTTGGACCTCTCCCAGGCTGCCTCTGATGCTGGGGAGGGATCTTCAGGTGAGTGCTCTCAGTTTGTCATGCACACAGGGTGGGGGAAGTGGGCTCAGAGGAGGAGTGCGAGCGTTGCTCAGCTTGTTTGGGTTGCACATTGTGCTGCAGTCCGTAGATATGGAACCATGTGCAGAATTAATGTGCACCACATGGACTTAGAAAGCAGCCCCTGAGCATGCTCACAATCCTGCTCTCAGGCTCAGGGGAGGCCATACAGATATCTGGCCCTGGAGGGGGCGAAGGAGGGAGAGACACCCTCCTACCACCTGCCATGGCTGGAAGCAGGCTAGCCATAAGGGTGCAGGCACGACCCCAGACCTCAGGAGTGCCCACATACAGCATACGGTCATGCCTGTACATGCAAAGCAGCACCCACTCCCACGGGCAGTGCTGCCAGGCACAAGTGTGTGTGTGGGCCTCATGGAGGGCCAGGCTGCTCCTGGCTCCTCTGCTACCCACAGTGGGATCCCAGTGTGGCCGGACACTTCCCTTGCCTGCTTGTCCATGGGCCGGGGGGAGGGGAAGTGGGCAGCAGGGGAGGATGAGACTTTTGCGGGGCCCAGGGCAGCACAATTTTGCGGGGCCCCCCTTTGGAGACAAAATAGAAAAAAGGCATCAAATGCGCAAATGGAAGGGTATTTTTCATATTAAATGTGAATTGGGTAAATTTGATAGAAACTTAATTTAGTTGGATAATTTTTATTTTAATTATATTGTAATTCATTCTTAAACACAATTCTGCTCTAATAATTAAATATTTTAATTTGTATTTAAGTTTACTATAGCTGTCTAGCTCTTTTGGCAGCACATTCTTCAATTATGTCAATAACGTCCATTTCTTTACACAGGTCGTTTTCAATTGATATAACCAAAAGACCTACAAAATGCTCCTGGCTCACAGTAGATTCTCTTTGGCTGCCCATGGCTGGTATTTGCCAGGCAGCGTTGGGTGCTCTGCAGCCAGGCAGCATTGGGACTTGCGGGGGCCAGGTGGAGTGTGGGTGTTGAGACTTGGGGGAGTAGGCAGCGTTGGGTGTTACCATTACCATTTCAGCCTCTCCAACAGCTTATGGTTGGGCAGGGGCAGCTGACAACTCCCTCTGCTTCCAGGGATGTGTGTGGGGGGTGGGGCGCTGTCTGTGGAGCTGGGTTGCGCTGCACCCACGAGTGCGGGGAGGTGGGGACTGGCAGGAGGAGATGGGGTCTCCCTGGCAGGCGGCTCGCTCTGCCCCTGGGCACGGCGGGAAAGGGGTCTGGGCTTGCCCCGGGGGAGAGACCGCACCACCCCCAGCCTCTCTCTGGGCAGGACAGGAGGTTGGAGCAGAGGAATACCCGGGCGCCATGGCCGGACGTCACCCTTCGCCTCCATGGCAACTATCTGCCACCGAGTGCACCACTGGCTAACAGAGCCGCTCGTGGACACACAGCGAAGGGCACGGGCGGAGGCAGCTCCAGCAAGTAAGGGCAGCAGGCAGCGGCAGATATATGGCAGGGCGAGCAGGGCTGGCGCAGGGCCTATTGAAGCACGGGGCCCAGGGCAGCTGCCCTGCTCGCCCTGCCCTATATCCGCTGCTGGTGGGCAGCATGGTTTCCTGGGCACCTTGGGGCTCCTGTGAGGCTCACAGGGGCCACACGTGGCCTTGCTCCCAGGACAGCTCCCTTCTCTGGCCTTACGACTGTTGGTTGCTGCTCACAGAGGAGGGCATGGCCTCAGGGATTGTGTCTGCATGGATGACTGACTACCGCTCTCTCTTTATTTTCTCCACAGTTGGACCAGTCGGGACTGAGAGGTAAGCCACACCAACTGAGACAGCCACCAGAACCCAGGGGACCTGAAAGCTCCCAGTTTCGATGAAGACATGGTGAGGCAGCATGTCAGCATCCCGCGCAACATGCAGCAGACCTTGGTACAGAAGATCCAGGAGGACACAGAGTGGCGGAACTGTGTGGGACCAGCACATGCAGTGGTGCGATAGCATGTGGGCCATCATGAGAGAAATGATGGCACACCTGGCTGCGGTTGCTGCTCCTACCTACCACCCTCCCGTTCTCCCTGCTATGCCCATGTCCCCTCCCCCTGCTATCCCTGCCCCCACTCCAACTCCCCCTTCTACTCACCCCGCTGTGGTCCCTGGAACCACACAACATCAAGTCCAACAAGGTCCCCACACCCAAGGTGGCACACCCAGCCAGCCCCAATGCCACTCCGAGCCCCCCTCCTCCTCCACATTAGGAGCCTTCCTCCCTGTACCCCTACCTCTTTTTCCCCCCCTAAAACACAAATACAAAATTTATTTTATTCAAAACCAAACAGGTTTATTTATTGAGAGGTCAGGGAAGGGGCAAAGGGAGGGGTTGTGCTGCAAAAGGGATAGTGCAGCAAGCCAGAGGCCCCTACTGGGGAGGCCCTGGGGAGAGTTACTGGGGTCCTTGAGAAAAACTGTCCCTCAGGGCCTCCCCGATGCACACCCTGGCCTGATGAGCCTGACGGATGGCAGCTGTTCACAGCTGCTTGAAGGGTTTCCCCTCACAGCTGGCATCTGCCTCCCACCCAGGGAGGAAGGCCTCCCCCTTCCTCTCCATAATGTTGTGGAGAACACAACTTGCCGACAACATCTAAAGGATGCTGTGCTCCCCCACGTTCAGATGGGTGAGGAGGCATCTGAACTGTGCCTCGAGGTGGCTGAAGAGACACTCCACCGCTATCCTGGCCCTGTTTAGGTGGACATTAAATTGGTCCCTGCTGGGGTCCAGGTGACTGGTATAAGGCTTCATTAGCCATGGCATCAGGGGGTAGGCTGCATCTCCCACAATGCATAGTGGCATCTGCATGTCCCCAACTGCAAAGTCCCAGCGGGGGAAGAATGTGCCCACCTCCAGCTTCCCGTAGAGGATGTCGTTTTGAAAAAAATCCAGGAATTGTGTGCCTTTCCTGACCACCCAACAAAAATGTCCATGAACTGTCCACGATGGTCAATCAGGGCTTGCAGCACCATAGAAAAGTAAGCCTTGTGGTTGATGTACTGGGCCGCTTGATATTGAGATGTGCGGATTGGGATGTGGGTCCCATCAATCACTCCCCTGCAGTTTGGGAACCCTGGGACAGCAAATCTGGCCACAGTCATATACAGGTCTCCAAGGCAGATGATCCTCGGCAGCAGGATGGAACTGATAGCCCTCACAATCTGCAGAAGGAAACAAACACACACACACAAAACAGAGAATGAGAGAGGGAGTGCCTGAGTCCTTGTTAGGTTCCTGCCCCTTCCCATCACCTGCCACTCCTCAAGCACCCCAGGATCCACGCCCTATGAGATCTCACCCCCCAGCAGCAGGGCTGTGTGAGGGCAGGACGGCGTAACCCCCTGGGGACAGGGCTTCCTCCCTACCCACACTCCACCCCCTACACTCTCCAATCCTCCTTTCCTGAGGGTCCCCCTTTTACAGGACTCCCTCCCGCCCAGCAGGGACTGCAGCCCAAGAGTGCCTTACCTCCATGAGGAGGGCCCCGACGGTGGACATCCCCATGCCAAACTGGTTACCCACCAACCAGTAACTGTTGAGGATGGCGAGCTTCCATACGGTGATGATGACCTGCTTCTACAGGGGCATGGCAGGCTGCAGGTGGGTGTCATGTTATCAGAGGGCAGGGGTGAGCCAGGCACACAGTTCCAAAAGGGTGGCCTTCCTCATGCAGAAATTTTGGAGCCACTGCTGGGCATCCCACTGCTCCATGACCAACCAGTCTCACCAGTTAGAATGTGTGTCCATCCTTCAGAAATGCCTCTCCATTGAGGGTCACGGTGGCAAGGGTGTTGCTCCTTCACCAGGGAGAGGGTCCCAAGAATGAGCTTGAGGTTGAGCTTGGTCAGAACCAGGAAGGCAACTGGCACAAAGTGCTGCAGAAACTTCAGCATAGCTGTGTAGTGACATCTCATGCCCAGAGGCAGCTCCAGCTCTATGGCACAAAGGAAAAAGCTGTGGCATCCGAAAAAGCTGGGCAACCACAGCACACACTGCAAGAGCTTTGCTGTCCCTCAAAGAGGTAGGCAAGCACACAGCAGCAGAAGCAGAGAAATGGCAGTCCGGGGGGTTCCTTTAAGCACATGTCTCTGCTAGACTCTTGCACCAGCACTCGGAAGCAAATGGTGACCTAAAGCCCTGCCTGAAGTATTTTTTTCAGAAGATCTCTTCCAGAAAAGCTTCTTCCAAAAGAAACCTGCAGTCTAGATGTAGCCAAAGTTATAAATTGTCTATGGAAAGATACACAGGAGATTAAACAAATAATAAAACCTAGTCACTTTTATTACAATATCTTTAAAAAATAAATCATACTTGTGATAACTGCACTTGTGGTGTCAAAGGCATGGCAGAGTCCCAAGTGAGAGTCAAATCCCTCAATGGGCAGAGACAGTTAATATTGAAGGAAAAAGAAATATCAGGTCAAGTCTATACATGTAGGCTACGTCTACATTGGCCCCTATTCCGTAATAGGGATGCTAACGTAGCACTTGGGAATAGGCAAATCTGCGGGGGATTTAAATATCCCCCGCGGGATTTGCATTTTCATGGCTGCCACTTTTTTCCGGCTTGTAGATAAGCCGGAGAAAAACGCCAGTCTGGACGCGATCCTCCGGAAAAGTAGGAATAAGAGATCCTCCGGAAAAGAGCTTATTTTCTGGAGGATCGTGTCCAGACTGGCGCTTTTCTCCGGCTTATCTACAAGCCGGATAAAAGCGGCAGCCATGAAAATGCAAATCCCACAGGGGATATTTAAATCCCCCGCAGATTTGCCTATTCCCAAGTGCTACATTAGCATCCCTATTACGGAATAGGGGCCAATGTAGACGTAGCCGTAGTGTTTTTTGGAATAAAGTCTGGCAGTCAAAAACTTTAAAAAAGTTATCCTATAGGACATGACAGGAATAGAATGTGATAGAACTCAGGTATAACAATGCTCTAATGGCATAAGGTCTCTCAAGGTTTGGGGAGAGTGGGAAAAGAAATCAAGGAGCGGTGTCTGGTCTTTTCAAAGCTCTCCTCCATGGGTTTAAAGTGAAAATCATCATAAAACAGTCCAGGCAATAGTGACTTTGAGTCAATAATGACTATTAATTTTTTTCAAAGTTGTGTGAATAGTTGTATTGATTCTTATCTCCCACTAATTCCAACTAGTAACTAAATCCTTGTGTGTCTCTTCCTAAATTTAGGAGTGAGTGTATGATTTAAATTTCCATTAGCAAAGAAATTAAATGTTCATCCTAAATCTGCATTGCTAATCTGCCCCTTTACAATGGGATTTAGCAGTGGTCTCCAGAGAAGGTAGCTCTGCAGAATAACCCACTATATTCTACAGTACATATGCACAATAGGATGTGTTGTGGGTGGAACTATAAATTCTTCTTTTTGGGGAGGAGGCAGGATGGTAAATTCAAACCCTGACTGTTATTTTAACATGTTTTTTGTGCTTTACAATTTCGTACCCAAATAAAAATAACATAAAATGGCCAACCTATGAGCTTTGATAAGTATCCAAATTAATTTTTAAACTAAAATGAACTGCTCTTTAGCGAGTCCACTAATTTATTCCAGCCATCTGTAGCAGCATAAACAAAGGCTTGTCTCCAGAAATTATACATATTTTTTAGATCAAGCATGGACTAAAAATTTCAGTATCATTATCATGAACAAAAAACACGAGGGAAGAGAACCCACATTTTCACACCACAAACATTTTTGACCATGGTCATTGCATAGTTCAGAGGTATTAAAAAATAAAGCATTCTTCTGTCATAGTAGGATGCCATTCTATTTAAATGTCAGCAAATCTTCCTCTAAGATAGTGTGGTTGGAGGAAAGATTTGGCACTCAATTTTTTCTGTCCATGGTAATGACACATTTTAGGCAAATACTATGTTACTGAGTTTGAGCTTTTAAGTCTAAGGACTACCTTTATCCTGCTTGTAGTAAACTAGAACATTTTCCTCCATGCAAATATTTGTGATTGTTCATCTGCAATTAAACACTTCCTTCTCCTTGCCCCTTCCTCCCGCAACACTCTGTAGTTGCTATGTTGCTAGAATACACGTAGCAAGGATGTATAGCATGCATGTGTATAAACAAATTCCCACAAGGCCTGATTTTTCAAAGGTACTTAGCACCTGTAAATCCTATGGATGAAAGCTGAGGACATTCTGTATGGCTATGTCTACACTGCTCCCGTTTTCCACAAAAAATATGCAAATGAGGTGGTGTGGCATATCACCGCACCTCATTTGCATAATTAGGTTCAGCTTTTGCACAAACATGGCTCCGTTTACATGGCTCCTTTTTGCACAAAAAAACCCTTCTTGCACAAGAGCTGTTCTGCACTTTTTTCTTGCGCAAAAATGGAGACTCGTTAATTATGCAAATGAGGCACAATGATAGCCCATGTTTCGCCTCATTTGCATACTTTTTGTGCAAAATGGGGTAGTGTAGACATAGCTCATATGCGTGAAAAATATATTGGCCATTGTTTTAGAGATGCTAAGGAATAATCCAGTTACATGGAAAAAGAATCCATAGAAGAGGTTTGCCCCAGTGATGACATGGCCCTTTCATTTCAAGTCACTAAGTTTCCACAGAGTTACCCCATCTGGGCTGAGGCAGTTTGGCCCCTTCTCTCAATACTTTGTAGAGCAAGCAGAAGGTGTGGCCTTCTAAATGGACCAATTTCTGATTTCCATAGGAAAAATCTCAAAGATTTTGGAACAGTCATGGAGATATGGCATATTACACAAAGACTGAGTGCATCTGTGCTACTTGCACAGCCTCTGTGGTAACACACCTCTATTCAAGGGCTTGCTTTAGCACCACTTTGATAGCTGATTTCAATGTGTGTAGGAGCAGTGGGAATAAGAATATTAGAGAATGGGGACCTTTCTGACATGTAAAAGGGCCTTTAGGTTTCAGATGATGTGCAGCTGTGAAGATTAACCACCAACTCCCATGACTATGGTGCTCTGGCAAAACAAGCTTCCATTAGGTTGTGTTCTAGTCTTATTAGAGAAGCAGATGCAACACATCTTGGATTAGGCAAGAAATGGAACATTTATTTAGGTAAATATTCAGAGGTGATGCCCTATCTAGCTCACAGCTTCCCAGAATAAACTACCTCTATCTTCCAATCCAGAGGGAAGCACACAGGAAGCTCACAAAGAGGTTCTGCTCTGAAAGAGGCAGACACATCACCTACAGTTTACAACATATCACCCTTATACATACACCTCGGGACAATGTATTTAGGGTCAAAATTTTGCCATTTTACTGGGTTCCACAGATTATTAAAAAAAACACAGGACCTGAGCTGGTTGTTTATATCTGTAGAAACTAGTGCTGATACTCTGTGAAACCAGAGTTCAATTGAAGTTGACTTTGTCAGCCCTGCAAACAGTACACAAGATATGAGCTTTTGACAAAAAAGGTATTTACTGTACGCTACTGTTTCTGATCACCAGACAGCCACTTAACTAACAAGTTCTTTGCCTTCAAAGTGTTTTCTTCCTTTTCTCCAATTTCTAGATCAGAGAGATGACAGAAATGCAATGCAGTTGCTCCTAAATTTACCATATTCCTTTGTAACTGTAGTTCACTTTTTGTCTCAATTACATCCAGTAGCCGCCACAAGGTTTTTTACGAAAGGACACCTTAGTCTTACATTAAAAGAATGACCATATCAGTTTTAGCTTTAGCAAGTGCAGCATTTTTTTCTAGTAAAAGCATTCAAATAAACTAACTATTTCTTGGGATTCTTATATTAAGATGTTAATACATTACAAAACAAAGAACAGATGTTAGCATGTAATAATATCCACTAATGTGGCAAAACTATTTTGCAGACCAGATTTATTCCCAAAAATGTTTTAATAATAAAGGCAAAAGTTACCCCGACTGATCTTGTAAACAGAACTTTCCAACAGTCTCCCTGGCATAAACATGTCTGATATATTACTCCCCACAGAACAGCATTTGCACTGAGACACTGACCTTGCTCAAAATATACCCTATTCTGTTGGATTAGAGGTGACCTGATTAACATGTTAAATTAGTTCTTTAGTTGTGTCTGAGCACATATTAGCTAGTATTAAAATACATTTTCAATTTGGAGTTATTGCAGTAGACAAAAATCAGTTCTCTTTTTCTTAAAAAAAAACATAGTGGCTTTGAATATCTGCCTTTACCATTGCTCCTTGAACATGGGATTAACATAACTTTGAAAGATTGGGTTTTGTGTGGAGTTTTTTTTTTTTGGGGGGGGGGCAATAAACTAACTGCAAAAGGAATCTATGAATTACTCTCACAAAGATGAGGAATCCTGTGGCACCTTAGGGTACGTCTAGACTACAGGCTTCTGTCGACAGAAGTTTTGTCAACAGATACTGTCGACAAAACTTCTGTCGACAAAGAGCGTCTAGACTACATTGAGTTCTGTCGACAAAGCAAGCTGCTTTGTCGACATGGTAGTGTAGACGCAAAGGACAGTTTACATGCAATAACACCTTCTGTCGACAGAAACTCTGTCGACAGAAGGCGTTATGCCTCGTAAAATGAGGTTTACCAGTGTCGACAAAACTGCTGAGTTCTGTCGAAGTTATGTCGACAGAACTCAGTGGTAGTGTGGACGCAGGTATAGTTTTGTCAACAAAAGTCCACTTTTGTCAACAAAACTCTGTAGTCTAGACATACCCTTAGAGACTAAGGGTGCATCTACACAACAGGGTTTAACTCGAAATAAGCTACGCAAATTGAGCTCCATCAATTGAGTAGCTTATTTTGAAATACCTTATTTTGAGTTTTGGTGCTGTCTACACGGCACTTATTTTGAAATAGTGCACTCTTCCTCCAACTTCCCTTCCTCATTTTATGAGGAGTGTTACAGGAGTTGGAGTGTAAGCCTCATTGGAGGGGGAATACCAGCTAATTCAAGTTAGGGCTTTATATCAGAATCCTGTTTCACTGCCATGTGTTCAATCTGCCTCTTTCCCCCCTGTTTTAAGGATAGACCTAAAGCAGGCTCCATCAGAAGTCCTTTTATTATTCCAGTGGAAGCTGGAATCTTTTGCCAGCCTAGGTGATAGCTAAAGAGTTGAAATTACTAAGAGCTGAAGTCACTGGTTTGGCTTGGATAGACCCATTGCAGCTGGCGGGAACAACCGGTGGGAGGCCAATAGGAGCAGCAGCAGGCGGCCAACGAAGCTGCTGGTGGGAACACCCGGTGGGCGGGCAGTAGGAACGGCGGCAGATGGCCAGTGGAGCAGCTGGCAGGAATGACCGGCGGGCAGCAGGGGCAGCACACAGGTAGCATCACATCAGGCTCTATGAAGGAAGTCATCAGGATCATGTGTCTGGGTCTGCACTGACTGGACAGAGCTGTAAGTGGGGTGTTTGAAGTGGGGTATGGGGAAAGTTTGGGTAAGTGAATGGAACCCTTACCTTGTTGGACTAGTGACCCTGAAGGCCAAGGACATTGCTCAATCCATTTGAGCAGGGATAGTTGCTCGTGGGGAGTTATGAACTCTGTTCATGGTATTTTCCCAAGTTAATGCCATGTCACACCTCCCCCTGCCCCCCTCTCTCCTCCTCTCTCTCTCTCTCTCCTACACTCCGACTCTGTGCTTGTGAGTGGGGAAGCATCGCCTCTCAGAGGCACCCATGGGGTTGTGAATTTCCCAGGGTACTGGGTGGGGGCTCGAGCCAGTTCCATGTGAGATAAACCCCTAGGTATTGAACCTGGCCCTAGCTGCTGCTGGCCCTACCCGGCAGAAGGGTTACAGGAGTAAGAAGTCCTCTAGCTTGACAGTATTTCAGCATTATGTCAAAATAACTGCTAGTTATTTCAAAATAATGTTGATGTGTAGACATAGCCTAAGGACATATCTACACTAGGAAATTAGTTTGAAATAACTCCTGAAATAACTATTTCTAAATAGTATGTCCACACTACAAGCCAGCATCAAAATACCATAGAATTATTTTGAAATAGCATGTCCATACTGATCAGAGCCTGCATCACTTTCAGAGCCCCTAGACCACTCTGTGGAGGGCCCCAGGAGGGCAGCCACTTCTTGTAGCTGCTTGCTGAGGCTAGCTGAGACACATGCTTAAAGGAGCTCTTCTCTACAGCTGCATCTCACACCCACTTCTCCACTGCCTACCCCCGCACAGGACACAAAACTCACGCTGTGTGCACAGGTTGCCCTTGCGGGCGCTACAGCACTGACAACATGCATCCAGAGCTGCTGAAAAACAGTGCCAGGCTCACAGCCTCATGCTGTGCCTCAAGGAAGTTTATCCACACTGCCCACATGATGCTTCAGCTCAATGATGAGCAGCCCAAACTAGAAGACTGCTTCACCCAGGTCCTGGTACTTCTGCTGCTGCTAATGACCCTGAATCTCTTTTGCACGATGGAGTGCCACGTCTGGTGGAGGGAGACCAGTTCCAACAGGTGGGACTACATCGTGGAAGCTCCAGAACTTCCACACGTGGAAGACCACCTTCCTGGAGCTCTGAGAGTGGTTTGCTGTGGGTAGGTGGACCACCATGGTGTCTGGAGTAAGGCAGACCTCTCCAGGAACCTTGTGAGAAGAAGTAAGGGGCTCCTCTGTGAGTGTCATGGAGCTGAGGTCTCTAGACTGACACTTCGTGTGCACCAGCTGATGTGCGACCCCCAGGCTGAGAAGGCTGAGTGAGGTTCACACAGCCACTCACAGCCCGTCACCTGCCCCATGTGTGTATAGGAAAAGCGATGGAGCTCACCTGAAGTGCCTTCACCGGGATTATCCAAGGCCTGGGAAACATCCTGGGAGGCGAGGACCAGCTCCAGCCTGAGGATGAGCTTCTGGTTGGCGGGCCTGGTGACCTGACTGGCCTGCTTCTCCTCCTCCTCGTCCTCCACAACCCCGCCCTTGTGGAGGCTGACGCTAGGCATATGCTGGCCAGAGTCGTCAACAATGGAAGGAGGTAGGTGACCAGCCCCCACCCAGGACATCATCCAGATTCTCATAGAAGGAGAAGGTGTGTGGTGCTGCGGCAGAGTGAGAACTTCACTCCCTGGCCTTCGTATAGGCCTTCCGTACTCTTTAATTTTCATGCAGACCTGGTCAAGGGTCTGCATGTGTTCTTTCTCTGCCAAGCTGGTGGCCATCTGGACAAATACATTAGCATTCCCCCTCTTGGTGCCGAGATCCTTGGAGGTTGGTCTCCTCCCCCACAGACCTCAATGAGGTCCAGGAGCTCTGCACCAGTCCATACCGGTGCCCTCTTTCATCCCTGGCCAGGGGCATCAAGGGTGTTGCAGGAGTGCTGGCAGCCCTGGAGGATGCAGAGAGAGCACTGGGCTCCACTGAAGAATGCGGTGTGGCAGAGGACTAGCAATGCCTTCCTGGTGCCATAAACCTTTTTCCTTCTTCCTGCAGCTTTAAATTCTGCAGGAGAAGGGAAGCATTGGAGTTATTGGGGTGTGGCCAGTGCAGCCACAAGTGCAGCTGTGAGAGGCCTCTGGAGGCCAATTATTTTGAAATAGCAGCTGCTGAGCATCTACACGACTGCTATTTTAAAATAACAATTTTGAAATAAGTGTTATTCCTCATGATAAGCAGGAGTTATTGTTTCAAAATAACCAGCCTATTATTCTGAAATAAGGGGCTTGGTAGTGTAGATGCTCCACTTGTTATTTTGAAATAACTCCCAAGCATAGACCAAGGCTAACAGATTTATGAGGGCCTAAGCTTTCACAGATAAACCCCACTTCATCAGGTGAATTGGGAATTCATCTGAAGTGGGTTTTACCCCACAAAAGCTTATGCCCTAATAAATCTGTTAGTCTATATCTGGATGGGGTGAAAAAAGAACCAACAAAAAAACAAAAACAAGGAGTCCTGTGGCATCTTACAGACTTTACCTATAATAACCAAGGGCAACATTTGGCTAGAGATCTCAGATGCACAATTTCTGCTGATGACAATAGGAGCTGAGGGCAGAATTTAATGGTGAACATCTTCTTATATCAAAGAAAAACCATTCCTTTCCTCTTCAGCTGCCAGGAAATGTTTTCCTTTAGAATATTAACTCTTCTTTTCCCTAGCTGTGGAAACATATTCCTCTGTGCGATCTGTATGCTGGAAATTCGCATTTTGCTTAGTAATCAGAGTTTAATTACTGTTCACAAAAATCTTGGTGATCAGACTCACTGAAAAATGTTAAGATGTGCAAGAAGAATAAGGCTATGCTCCAATGAGCATATGAAACTCCTCTTAATACTAATAAGCCAATTGCCAAAAAGGGGAGAATACATCTTGTGCCTTAAACCATATTTTTAATACCTTATAAAATTTACATTTGAAACAATTCTTATGGTCTGCAATTTTCAATTAAGTAACAGCAATTCTAGTACATTCATCTGAATCCAGCATTTGAAGATCATGAAGAACTGGAATCTAAACAGCAGCCTCTTTTTGACAGGACTGGCTGGAGTTCTATTTCTAATTTGCTGTGAAGAATTAAGTGATTGAACCCCCAATACCCTAGAGTATTTGATACAGAAGTCAACTAACTCTTACAGAAGTCAACTAACTCTCACAGTTCCATCACTTGAAAAGTTGCCCCCCTAATTTATTCAGTTTATCATTAATTTTTACTCTTGAAGATACTAAATAGTAGACATCTCAATGATAAACTTCCTGTATCTATGATGCCATAATTATGACTGATGTTAAAGGCACAGGAAAATGAGCATTTTAAGAATACTGTGTCACTACAAGGTTGAGAAATGGAACATAAAGCTTTTCATATCTGGCTTACCACTTCAAATCTAGTTCCAGTAGTGATGACATATTTGATGGCTGCTCAATACCATAGTTGATATTTCACTCCAGTTCCTAAGAGGCAGCTATCTACATATTCAGGCCTGCCAATGGGGAATGAGGAGGGAAGAGGGACCAGAGCGGGAGTAGCCCCAGAAACCAAAAGGACCCAGGGCTCCCAGCCACCACCACCGCAACCGCAGGAGTGCCAGCTGAGGAGTGGTGGCAGTCAGAGCACTGGGCCCTTTAAATTGGTGTTGGAATTTCATTCTTGGGGAAGCTCTCAGGGCTGTCTGGGGGACCCAGTGTGTTGTACTCTGGGTGATGGTGAGGGCTGGCTGCCCCAGCCCCACCTCTTTGGGAGTACTTCCCCCACCAGCCGGCAAGTCTGTCAGCTCCTCAGCACACATGATAGGAATCTGCCTTGTCAATGAACAGGGGAAAGCAGCAATAAGTAACAAGACAATCGTTATGATGTTATTTCCCCCTTTCCTAATTAACAACATAGTATGAACTTACCTGTGAAGAAAGGTAGCAAAGCAGCTTCACAGCAGATAGGCCCTTTGTTTTCTCGACACCAAATTGCTATGGAGGGGAAATTATGAAGGCAAAACCTAAATGAGGTTTTCCATAGAGCAGCAGCTTTAGAGAAGTTGTTTCCTGGTTTAGCTTGCTGTTGGCCAGGTGACTCTTACCTGGCCAGGAGGGAGCTGCTGTCTGACCTCTTTTTATTCAAGTTATTCAAAAGCTGGTCAGGGAGAACATGCAGGAAGTGAAGGAAAGCTGCTAGAAGACTTAGCTATAAGTTACATTCACCTACATCCAAGGACTATGGGATATAGAAGAGAAAAGGACAATGAGGCACATTCCCAATAGCACATTCTCAATCCCAATATATATATGAGCATCAATTATCCAAACAACATTTGCTCTTCGAGTGTGCATGTCCTTGGTGTACTGTGTAAAAATCAGCTGATCATCTAGTCTATTGGATTGTTTTGACTGAGTTCCATGAGCACATTGCCCTACATCCTAACTACCATTTCAACTGGCAATAATTGCCAACTTTGTTGGCAGTCTCAGTGGAGAGACATTAAGCATGGAGTAAGTAGAAGAAATGAACCCCTGCAGGAAATGTCTGAAAAACAAGATTGCAACACAAGAAGAGGGGAAATTTTCACTGCTGCTTCCAGAGTTAACTGCTTTCATCCTAGCTTTTCCTAATGAAAATCATTAGGAAAAAGCCAGCCTGTAGCATCACTTCCTCTTCCATTTAATTAACTGAACAAGAGCTCATTACATCGAGCCAAGCTGAGTCAGTGTGATTAGAAAATTCTCCTTATCCAAGTAACCTTTTATCACAAGTACTACCAACCAACGCCTACTTTGCTGAGGTTGCTCCTCCCCCGTAAGATAGTAAAGGTATGAACCTGCTGTCAAGTGGATAAACCATCTTGACACCTTCCATTTCCTCCCCCCCAAAAAGCACTCATGCCTCAGTTCTACGCCTCCAATATTTTTATTTTCACTGTTCCACACCGTTTCCTCAAATTCCCCTGTGCTGTCTTATCTTCTATTAAGCCCTATGCAGAATATCTGCCCATCCAATCACAGCATTTGCAAATAGAACTTTTACACATAGCAAGCCCCTCTCTTTTACACAGTTGTTGTTTCAGCCGGCTACTCATTGAAAGGGGCTGTCACAGGAAGATCCTAATTTGCATGAACAAAATCAGAATCCACGATTGCCACACCATTTTTTTTTACACTATGCACTTGTCTCAGGCAGTGCTGGATCTAAGCCAAGCAGCAACTGCATGGTGTTGCTGAAGCTGTCTGTTAAGCTCATTTCACAAAGAGGTGCCAGCAAAATAATGTGATTTTTGCTCTTACATTCCATGTCCAATATATCCAAAAGCTCCCTCTCCCAGATCTGTAGGAATGATCACCTCTCACAATGACAGCTCCTAAACCTCCCAGATTTTAGCCTGCCAAGCTGCATAATAATCTCCTGTTATGACAGCTGAAACCTTGTTGCTGGAATGACTGCCCCAGTCCTGAATAAATATACTTCAAAAAAAATCACTAGAATATCTTCCATATTCCTTGACATGTTTTAAGCACCCATATACTGCCAAAGCAATTTAATGTTTTTTAAAATTTTTCAGCAAGTGACATGATCAAAAACATGCAATATTACACTCACTGCAAATTAGAGTCTGTATCATTGCTGCTGGGCATATTTAATATAATCAAAGAAAAAGCGCACAGTATGAAAAACTTTCCATAGTCAAAGAAGGAATCAATAATGGCCACATAACTGAAGTTATTATAAACAAATGAAGCAATGCACCAATGGACAGATTCTTACCTAGTGTAAATTGTCATATTCCTATTGAAGTCACTGGAGCTATGAGGACAACTTATACCAACTGAGAATATATTCATTTCTGCAGTTCTACCATGTTATCAGAGTGATAGTCAGATCCCTTGTTGCATTTACCTATTATCTCATCTTAGTCTTAGATTATAAGCTTTGTGCTAACACAATAGAGAGGGCTTTTATATCTGACTGAAACCCCTTTGTGATTCCATAATAAATATTATAATTTGCTTTTGGCCTGATTCTGCAACCTTTGTGTTGAATATATTCATGGGACACCTAATAAGTGCTCCTCGTTAGGAATACAGTCTGTAATCATACAAGATGTAGCTGAGTGCCCTCAATGGGAGTGGAAGCTGCCCGGGCTCAGTGGGATTTGGGAATTCCCATATCTTGCAGGTCTGAGTTTTATCTGGTTTTGTTTCTCTCCTGCAACACTGGTTGTTGCTGGGTTTTTTTAATTTTTTAAATTCAGCTCTCCAGTTCATGCTACTTCTGCCACAAAATTACATGCAGGTGAAGTAGTAATATATAAGAATGTAATTCTAGACTGGAGCTGCATGCAGAAGAGAAATTGGAGATATGAATATTGTAGGCTCGGCATATACTGATGACTTGTTATACATCTTTAAAAAGGTGGAAGTAGGAGATGTGAACAAAATTACTTTGTCTAGAATCCTTTGTCCAATGTGTTAAAGGAAAATATGGCTTGCAATTATAAAATATTTGAAATTAAATAAAAGCTATGAAATCTTTTAAATAGGGCAGTATCTGTGGATTATTATTTTCAATTTTGAAATCAATGTTAACTTACTAGTTTCTCTTACTATCAACCAGCTGACAAAGTTTAACATTTCACTATGTTACCTTAGCCATAACATATTTTAAAACTGAAAAGCCTGTATATCTATGAATTTGCAATTCCTTCATGGACACGGCTGAAGAGATTTTTTTTTTCAAAGCATATCTAACATTTAAGATTTGTCTAGGTGTTTAATAACTAGCTACAAAACTTACCAATTAGAAGTGTTATTCATCAAGACACCATTGAGTTCTAGAAAGACTGAGAATCTCTACAATGGAGTGTTTGCAAACATGGGCAACTCGGTATTGACAAAGTATTGATGAAAGTCCCGCTTGCTGTTAAGTTTTCCCATTTAAAAGAGGGCAACCAGAGCTGTTTATGTTTCTATTATAAGAGACTATTCAACAGAATTTCCTTGGCAATAGCATTGCTTCATGCTACCCCATAACTGCACACAGGTAGATTACAATGGTTTATTAGTTGCTCTGCCAATCTATCCGTGTAGCCATTTTAAGGTGCATGGCAGCAATAGGGTATGTGACTAGGCTTCCTGCTGATGTCAGAGATTCCCCCATAACTATGATCATGCATTGGGGCTCCTTTGGCAACTGAGGGCATGACAGCAGTATGGGTTATACTGGGGAACCAGACTGACTCCCAGCCCTCTCAGAATCAGAGAAATGAAACTTGTGGCAGGTTAAAGCTTCCTTTGCAATCTCACCCTGCTGAGTGCTCCTCAGCCACTGCTGAAGATCAAGACCTTAGTTTTCTGTACACTGTAAGATATCCTATTTAGAGCGTAGCTGATTTATGTGCACTGTGAAATTCTAGAGATATGCCAGTATGACTCAGTTTTCTGTTAACACAGGAACAATAGAGAGGGATTGGCAGGTTACTTCAGATTTACTTTTAGTGATTTTTTTCCCTTGACTTAAGAGTGCTGTACTAGCATCCCTCCATGCACAGAAGCGATGAAATGCAGGCCCCATTGACATGAATGGGAGTTTTGCCATTGACTTCAGTGGAGCCCGAATATCACCCAACATATATAGCACAGACTATAGCCCTTCAGTTTCCAGTGTTGCTTATGTGCAGAACAGGGGTCTGGTTCATGTCCATTCAATCCACAAGAGTGCCAACAGTGATTCCTATTGTGAGGTGGATGGATCTCCACTAATAACTGGACGGAGACACTGGTTCTTATGAGCATTACCTTGTGTAACTATATCAGTAATAGAATATCATTCTACTCCTGCTAACTTTACTAGAGGCCCAATTGAATCTCATGCAGAGAGCTGAAGACTGCAAATGTATTTTAAATATTTGAAATTCCATCCACTCCAATGCTTATTGGTAATATACGAAGTTCAAAGCTTTGTGCTTCCCCTGCAACTGACACTGACATTATTAAACACAGAAGTGCAGTATAGTGCTCAGAATTCAAATGTGTCTGAGTCAGATTTTATACACAGTAACCTAATATTAGGCCTCTCAATTAATGTTTGAGCCTCCAAGTAATTGCCATCATTTTCAGAGGTGCTGAGCAGCAGCAGCTCTTACTGAAGTCACTTTCACTTCTGTTACTGATTTAGGATTTTAAGAACTTTTTATGTTAGGTTTTTTTACACTAGATTTGCATCCTAGCTTTAAGGCTTTGATGCCCATAGCAGCATAAATTAGTCTCAAGATTCATCAGCAATATTAAGCCATCACCCTCTACCTGTTCTCTACCCACCTTAAATAAACAGTGCTGGGGGAGGTTTCTCAGAAATACAGATACATGCTTAAATGTGTGTTTGGGACCTAAACATTTTTTATTTTCCAGGACTCTCTTATGTTGTTGTGTCTCCCTTTTTTCCATCCTGCCCCAGCCTCTTGCTTTGTATTTAGCTTTCCTCCTTTTTCTTCTGCACCCCAATGGTTTTAGATGCCAGAATAACACCCCTTTACTGTCTGTGCTCTTCTCCCCAATCTCTCTTTACATCCCACCTCCCCCCAATATTCTGTTTTTCCTTCCCTGCCTCTATTATTCTTTTTCCTGCGCTCTTGCTGCTTGTCTTAGGCTCTAAGCGAAAGAGCTCATTTCAGAAAAATATATGTAGGTATGCTAATGTAAGGGTAGTCTGTCTCTTTAAGGGCCAGTGAGCCAGACAGATTTGTTCTGAAGTGGATCCCTTCCCCTACCCTGGAATTCAGCACAGTTGCTCTCTCTTCTATTAATCTCTGATCATTCTTCTCAGCCCAAGCAAGAGTGAGTGAGCTCAGTGCCCAACTGGATGAGTAACTACACTTTAAATAAACGGACACCTTCCTCAAGTAGTGCCTAAGATGAGCAGTGTATTTATATATAAGTTTCATCCAATTGTGGGATTTTGAAAGTATTATTTATGCTCTTACTTCATTTATTCTAGTAAATGACAGGTCCACAGGGCATAAAGGAAGTTTTTAAGATATTTAAAATGAGAACCATTACCTTCTGTCTGTATGCTGGGTCCTGTCTCTCCTGGGATGCACAAGAGCAGGAATAAGTGGTAGTCAGGCTTCTGTTTGGAGAGAATCCAGGGCATTAAAGTGAGCCTTAATCAAATATTCTGAAAGAGAAGGTTTGGAAATAATGGAATTAATCCAGTCACAATGCAGAATTAGTGGTTCCTTCCAGTCAGGATGATTTTACATACTACCTAGCTTCTCAGTATTCTGCTACTTAGAAGAGGAAACATGCCAGTGGGAGCTAACACAGCTTTTCCTTTCTTTATGTTTGCCACAACAGAAAACCATTAATATTTCATGCACATCAAATTACTTTTATTTATATTGTATTTCACAATGTGCATCACCTCCCATTACCAAGAATGCTGTAGCAAGGTGTGAAGTTAACATCACACTGAACACAACATCTTTGTTCCATAGGGAGGGATATCTGTAAGTGCTAAACTGCTGATAAAATATACATGCTCTAAAAAGTAGGAGGAGATGGAGATGTCCAATCTATACAGTTTAACATGTTTCTCATTACTGTATACACCAAGCAAAATAGACCTCCATTCATTAAAATTAAGAGTAAAGTGATTAGTAAACAAAGGAGCAAAGTTAACAGAACAGATTCTTAACTGTGGAAAATGAGTATAGTGCAGTTGCAATCAATACTAGTTGAGGATTTGGCCCCATTTTGTGGGGAGCATAATTAGAACATGAAGCAGAGAAAGCCCATTACTAGAAACTTTCAGTTATAGAAAGGGGATAGTTATTAAAAAATTCTTCAGGGCAAAATTTATGGTGTGTGCTTACAACCTTCAGCAAAACAACAAAATTGTTAAAAATTAATCCAGATAGGACTTCTCTCTCATCTAGTGGTTTCCTTGTTAGAGCCCTCTTGAGACTGGCAATTCTTCTTCAGTCTTCTGACAGGCTGTCTGCCTGGCAACCTCCCCAGTGCACAACCTGCTGTAGAAATCACCCCATTTCCTGTAACTCTATACTTCAACTGAGCCTTCATGGGACGCATGAGCTCAGTAGGCAATCACCTGATCCCATGCCAGCTGGGTGTGCTAATCCCCCTACAAGTCCCAAACACCTGTTTCTAAAGGGATTCACTTCAGAACAGATTTGTCTAGCTAGAAGCTAACTGGCCCTTAAAGAGACAGACTACCCTTACACTGCATACCTATGTATTTTTTCTGAAACAGGGTCTAAATAAAGTGACCAGAAGCACACTGCTAATTTAATATTTCCCTTTTGTCAGCAGAGACTATGAATTGTGCCAAATATGTGACTGTTTTTAGATAGCTTGAATACTATGATGAAGCCAACAAACTCATTATCACTCAGATTTCAAACAAGATCTTCCAAATCAATACTCAAACCAATATTGCAGCTTTCCCCAGCAGCTCTGGTGATCTGACTCTCCCAGTGTTTTTGCTGTGTGGTCCCTTTAAGTGAAAGTTTATTTTGACTTTCTATACAAAGCAGAGCAGAAAGTCATCTTAACAAATACAGTAGATTATGGATTTGACAGAGCACAATGTAGATCAAAACCATTTTAATCATTACCCCCTGTTTTAATTACTACTTGACACATTATCTCTATTGTCCTTCTCCTAGTATCCTTTTTGAATTAAATATTAAAGACGAGTCACAGCTGAAAATATATGCAGGCTACAAAAAATGGCTTTGAACTATTTAAAATGATTTATTGTCCATATTTCTTTATGAATATTTATTTGCCATAACGAAAGCAATTTATTGAAGAGAAAACATGAGGCCCAGTTAACTGAACATTTGCATACCCTATTGGTTAAAAAAGGGAAGTAAAAAATGTAATGGTAAGATCATGCTAATTCTACATTTTTCCTATGTACAGTAGTTAATTCAACATATTGCATGTGGGCAGAATGCACAGAAATTCTTAGCAATTTAGAAACTGATAGGGAGATATAAATGGCCTGTAAATAAGTGTTCCAGTTTTTTATATGTTTTCATTTGGAAAAAACAGAGATCAGTGATAGGCAACATAAGCTGGTGAGTGGGCTGCATGATTGGCCTTTCTTCATCTCATTGGGCTCCAAGATTGTCATAACCAAGATGGTCTCCCGGGAAAGGGTAGTTTTTCTAACTGCACTTGCAAATGTTGCACTTTGCGGGGTGTGCTGATTGAACCATAGCAGTGCTTTGATTGGACGCAGGTGTAGCACACAGCTTTCATAGTCAATGTTGTGTACAATAATCAGCACATACCTCACTTCACATGCCCTTGCTTTACGTGCATGTCACTTCAGTAATAACGAGAAGGAAAGAAACTACATGGACGGAAACCAGCAAAATCTGGCAACCTTGTGCATGGGCAATGATGAACAAATCTCCTGTGGGACACACATAGAACCCCAATGGGCCACAGGTTACCCAGCACTAGCAGAGATGTTCTAAACTACATGCCATGTGTATTGTTAAGCTTTGGATAGCACCTATCCATTTGCTTCCAAAGTATTCCAAATGATTATTATAGCTTCCCATTTACAACAAAAATTGTGTGCTACGGTCCTGATTCTGCAAGGTGCTGAGGGTCTCCAGAGATGTTGAAGGTACCTCTGATTCCCCTCAGTGGTATAGCAGGGGCAGGAGCGATTGCCCCTGGGCACCATGCTAGGGGGCACCAATTTAGTCCCCCTCCATTCTCCCTTTCATCCCTCAGCTTGCCTGCTCCTCCTCTGCCCGCCACCACTGGCTGGAGCCTCCTCCCCACCTCTCTGCTCCCAGCCCAACCCTCCTCCATCTCCGTCGGCAAGTTAGTGCATGTGGGGGCCTAGGCCCAAACTGAAGGAGGTGGGAGAAGATGGAGTACAAGGTCCCCTCTCCTTCAGGGTTGGGCCTCGACACGCAGCGGTGGCAGGAGGGGGCACAAACTTTTCCTTTGCCCCTCGGTGCGTAACATTCTTGCTACACCTCTACTCTCACTGAAATAAAAAAGAGGTGAAAATGCTCAGCATCTTGCAGAATAGCGCCTTTAGTCTGTAAATATAGACATACATTGCCAAATGAAGGCTCATGCCTAGTGAGCAGGAACATTGCCCTCTTCTGTTCATTGACAGAGGAACAAAATGATTTGCAGGATTTGATCAGCTGCCCAAGATTTAAGATTTCATCATCATGAATACAGAAATAATTTTCATATGAGAAAAGCAATCAAACACTGTAATTAAAGTGAAACATGCACCTTTGTGCCATTCTGATAGGTACAAAATGGCTCTGGACAGAACTGATATTCATTTTCATCTTTTCCTTTTGATTTTTTAAAAGCTGTTTCTTTTAAGTATTGGAATGCAAATGGAAAAGTTGGATTAATATCAACAATTCAATAAGGATTTTCAACAGGTTTTTTAAAATAAAATTTGTAACAATGCCGTATGTATTGTCTTTGAAAAGTGTGAATTTAAGATATTATTAGTTAAAAATGGTTATATGTTAAAACACAGACCTTGGCCTTGTCACTTAACCTCTATGAACCTCAATTTCCTTCTCTGTGAAGCTGGAATAATAATAATAATAATCCCCTACCTGAAAGCAGGTTGTGAGACTAATTCATTAACATTTGCAAATTACTTTTTGATTTTCAAATGGAATTTACTCTAGACGTGCTAAGTATTATTATAACATACTCTCTATTTAGTTTTGCAACACAGAACATAATACATTGTTCTCTCTGATTTGTCCGAACACCATATTCTAAAATTGTAGCTGTTGAGTTTTTCCTGTAGTCAGTAACAGGCTGTAAATGAGTCCTTCAGTGAGCCCCGTTGGCACCTAGACACACCTCCCCCCCCCCCATGCTTCCTTCACCCTTTTAGAGCGCCCTCCAGCGTCCGAGTCTGTCTTAACCAAGGTTGGTAGGGCCTCCCCTAGTTTGGGGCTTTGCTGGCCCCCGAGGCGGGGCTGGCCTCATCCCGACCGCGTAGAGAGGGGGTTCCAGGCCCGCCCCCTCTCACAGACCCTAGCCCAGGGCCCTAAGGACACAAACGCTTCTACCGTCTGATCTGGCTGACGGGGCATCTGCCGTAACTCGCCAGCCCACAGGCTCCCTTTGCCCGCCCTGGGCTACTTCCTCTCTCCGCGGTCAAACCTCCCGTTGCAGTCGGGCTCACCTCCTCGCCTTGGGTCCCAACCGGCGCTGGTCCTTGACGTGGGGCCGCTCCCTCCAAGCTCCCCCCCTTCCCCGGCATCTCCCGGGGTTTAAATCCCCGCGCTGGCTCCTGGTCCGTGGGGTCCCGCCCCTTCCAGCATGGCCACGCTTCCGGGTAGTTGGTGGGGCCGTGCGCTGACGTCACTCCCCCTGCACCAGCACCCAGACTCCTGTCTGGACCCACGAGTCCTGCAGGGGCAGCCGCCCGTGAACAGGTGGCGCACCGCTGGTAGGCCGGCTTTGGCGCCGCTCAGCCTGCGGACTGCAGTGCACCCGGCATTACTACTCCGCCCCCCGCCCCGAGAGCCACCAGAAGAGCAGCCGCCGGTGGGACCGGAGTGTGGGGCGCCTTCGCCCCGTCACACAGGCACATTGCATTATTTGTGGTTTATGTTTAGGTTAACTCTCATGTCTTCTTTAAACTTCAGCTTTCACAGTCTTTTACAAAAATTAGGTCTCAGGTGGTTCTGCGGTGTAATGGATAGTGCCTTGGCCTTCGGGTGAAAGGTTTCGGAGATACTAGCTTTACATTCTGGCAGAGTTGCAGTTCTTTTTAACAGTGAGAGTAATTAACCGTAAGAACAATCGACCCAGTACTGTAGTAGATTATTTATCCATGGGAATTTTGAAATCAAGATTAGAAGTTTTTGTAGTTAAAATGGGAATTAATTCAGGGAAGGTCTATGATCTATGTTATACAAGGAATTCAAACTAGATGATCACAGTGGTTCCTTCTGGTCTTATATTCTATGAATCAAGATAATTCTGTGAGCTGGCTGAGTAGTATTACACTTTTTGTGCCTTTGGATAAACTAAATCACAGACAGTGTTTACATTGTCCAAGGTTACAGTTGGTAGTAGAGTCAGGAATAAACCAACAGACCCCAGGAATTGTGACTGCAGATCCCATGTTCTAAAATTGGATATATAGTTTTGAAACACATCGCCATATATTCTGAAGTACTCTTTAGTTAGACATAATTAGAAATCTGCAGATGAAACACCTGCTCATGTTCTTGGATAACACAAAACTTTCTACTTCTGGTAGTCTATGAGATTCTCAGCAGACTTGCAAAAGCAGAACCGTTATTCACAAGTGAAGCTATCCAGATACATTTCCTCTGGTTATTATCTGCTGGATAGCTAGACTCCAATGGCTAAAATCCATATCTACTCAACATAAAAACTACTGGATATGATACTGGTGTCTTATGGTTCCAATCAGCCTCCTGGTATTATAGTATCGTACTTTTCTTAAACTGTATTTCTACTGAGCTCAGTCTGCTAGTTATTTTACATGGCATCTGCATTGTATATTGTGATAATTGAAAAGTCAACACAACCCTGAGGCAGCATCACAATGGGATTAGAGTAGTCAGTGGCATAACTCAGAAGAACGAGACAGGCAGGCAACAACAGAGGGGAGCCACTGGCAACAGATGAATGCATCTGCATAGCAGTCAGGTTGAATCAGTATTGCAGAAAGCTGGGTAGCCCATGGAGCAAGACATGCCATGGCATGCAGTACAGACAGCAACCAAATAAAGCAGTGCAGCAGTCAGAGAGAATCTAGACTCAGGATGTGATAACTCCATATGATGTCATGCTGCAGTATAAATAAGGTGTCGCTATCTGTGATTATCTTTGTCACATGCAAACAACCCTTTTCAGGATAATTCTGATCCATTTATTGGGTAGTTTTTGTTGCCTTGGGGGTTATTAAATCCAAAACAAATAGCCATTTACTTTGTGCATCTGTTTTTTAAGAGTTTTCCAGAAACAACATTTATCAATAATTGGAAGTTAGCTGAATAAAAATGCAATTTCTTCTGGGCTAACAAATCAATTCAGATTTGCAGTGATAGGCCTTGCATACTGCAGCAGTACTACTGGAACCTGGATCCTCATTACAGAATACAGCAATATATCTTCATAAGGGTAATTTGGTAATGGAAGCAGGGCCATACTGACTCCGACCAAAGGTCCATCTAGCCCAGTGTCCTGCATTCCAACAGTGGACAATGACAGGTACTTCAGAGGCAATGAAAAGAACAATTAATCATCAAGTGCTCTATCTCCTGTTGCCCATTCTCAGCCTCTGCAAAACGGAGGCCAGGGCCACCATTCTTGCCCATCCTGGCTAATAGCTATAGATGAACCTATCCCCTATGAATTTATCTAACTCTTTTTTAAACCCTGTTACAGTCTTTTTAAAACCCTGTTATAGTCTTGGCCTTCACAACATCCTTTGGCAAAGTTCCACAATTGGTTGGCTGTACATCATGTGAAGAAATTCTTCCTTTTTTTTGTTTTAAACCTGCTTCCTATTAATTGTCTAGTTCAGGGCATCCTTCCAAAAAAATCAGTATTATCACACAGAACATGGCCCAATAGAAGCCAAGTCCAGAAAGTAAGGAGCAACTCATCTCCTTTCTGCTTTCTGAAGCAACCCTGTGCCTCCCCTTATTGTTCCCTAGCAACCCTGTAGAAGTTCCTCAGACCTCTCCCACTTCCTCCTGTATAAGTGCATAATATTTGTAGCACGGGGTCTCCTGCGTGAGTTTGCTGTTTGTAGTTCGAGGACAGGCAGGTTTAGACTAGCACATAAATAAGGGGCTTCTTCGTCAGTTAAGAGGTAGAGGGAACCACTGTGTGAGTACAGCAGATAAGTATAGTCTTTTATCTCGGTCCATCTCACTAGATCCACTCTATACAATGAGGTGGCATACCCTCATCTCCACTCTTACACCCATGCTGCCCCCAAGAATCCTGTGATTAGCACCTAAAGTAACCTGTGTTTTTTGCTGTGATCCCAATGTCTCTGACTTTTGAAGGATGGTGTGATTTGAATATATCACAGTAAAAGAAACTTGCAGTGGTTTTTGTCTCCTGGGTGAAAAAAACTGAATATCATTGGTCTAAATGTCAAATGCCTGGGGCTGAAACCTGTTTTTGCAAGTAAGGAAACGTGGGGGCTTTTTGCCTTAGTTTAGCCATCTCTAACATGGACCTAATAATGCATATTTTCTGCTCCAGTTACTGTCCTAATTAATTTGTGTTTGCAAAGTTGTTTGAAATTCTAAAATAATCCGTGTTATATGTGGAAATGATTGTCACTATCAATGATAAAATAATACAGATAAAATAATACAGATATATGCTTACTACTTTTTATCTCCGTTTCTGTTATTCTTCTTTTTCTATCTTCCGTGGCAATATATGGGGAGACATCAGTATTCATATTGTCACAAAAAACCTATTTACATAGTTCAGTGGTAGGACATGTTACTTAGATCATCCAAGATAAATATTTTTAATTAAGAAAATTTCCCATACAATTCACTATGGACAATCCCTCATAAAGGACATTATTTTTGCACACTATATCTTAATCTTCACTAGCTCCGAATAACTTTGTACAACTCATATATAAAATGTATGCTTAGAACAATATTTCTATTGTAAGGCTGCCAGCCTTTATATTCAGCAATGTGACAACAGCTCCATGGCTTACAAATTTTACTGCCAGTCAAAATTCTTATCAGATATGTATATGGCATATTATTTTCAGTTTTTATTAAAAAGTTAAATTGGGATTATCATAAACTCTCTCTTCAGATTCCTTAATAAAAATATTACAGTTAAAATCTGATTAGATTTCCTGGAAGTATTTTTTTAAAGTTGTAAAAACAGTAAAGGCAGGCCCAGTGCAGCAAAAGTAAGGATGTACTGAGCAGGAAATGAATGATTCTTTCTAGTTATTTTAATCATTTTACAGTATATGGATTTTCTAAATCTCTATCTTAAAAAAAAAACCCACTAGTGTAACCAGTATCTTCTCCATTGATTTCTGAGGACATCACAGTTTGCAAGTACTTTTTTCTTGTGAACACTCATCGGCTGTTCTGTTCTGTTCTGTTTGTTCCATATTTATGGCCAAATCCTTCTGCTTCTATTCATACTGGGTATCATTGTAATTGGATAATTGAAATCAGTGTAGTATGACAAAGTGTGAGTACAGATAGTAGAGTTTTGCTCTGAGAATTCAATGGAATATTAAATTTTGTCCCCGGAGATGGGGGGAGGTGACCAACGTCCAATGGAAAGGACTCTGAACAGGGAATCAAGCAGTCTGGATTCTATTCCTAGTTCTGCCATTGACTCACAGTGGGATCTTGGGATAATCACTTAATTTCTCTGCCCTCATTTTCCCTTTCTCCTTTTGCCTGCCTTGTATCTCTTTAGATTATGAAATGTTCAGGGAATAGAACAGTTCTCACTATGTTTGTGCAATTCTTTACACAGTATGGCCTGAATCTCAGGGCCTCTAGCTGCTATCATAAAAAAAGCAAATGAATTAATAATAATAATAATAATAATAATAATGGATCAATTTCTGTAGTCGGGCCTTAACAGAAGAAAGAACTTTCCTTTCAGGGTTCTTCATCCTTTAGCAAAGTTTTCTCTTTGCTTTCTCAGCTGGAGTTGAGAGGCTGGTTTTATAAATTAGACAAAACTTACCATATAAATCGAAACACACTGATTATTCTGAGTACTGCCTTGTCTACAATTTACTCTTTCTGCAGTAAAGGATGCAACATGATTATGCAAAGAAATGATAGATTGCTTATTATATGTCAGGATAGGGAAAAGATATTTTGCATCTAACTAGAAGATGATCATCAACAAAACAATAAAAATCCAGGAGAAAAATATTTGAACATAATACAAACAAGCTACCCTGCTGCTGCTTTATATTACATTGTTGCTCCTCTTGTTCATGCCACAATAGCAAATGCTGTTGCAACCTGCAATATCTTTATTTTAGAAAACTGCCAAACCTCTTTTAATTATATTAATATTTTAAGCTATGTTCACATATTCTATTATCAGACAATCTTGTCAGTAATGCCAGCAGCCTTTTCGATTTTGATGGGAAACTCCACATTCCTCCACTGAAATCTCCCAAATTCTAGAGCTGTAAAGAATATTGCTCGGAGATGTTAAAATCTGCTGATTTACATAATAACAATACTTAGCTCCTGGATAGCACTTGAAATCTCAAAATACTTCAAAAATATGGACTGGGGTCTTTATCCTCATTATATAGATAGGGAAACTCAGGCATAGAGAAATTTAGTGACTTGTCCAAGGTCATACAACAAGTCCATTGCAATGCAGAAATACATTGAGGTCTTTTAACTTCACATTCTGTGTGTTGCCTACTGCTGCTGCTTTTGCCTTTGAGATTATCACACATAGTAATGTACCACTGCAAGACTATGTCTAGACAGCGGTGCTATTTCAGGATACTTTAGGTATCCTGAAATAGTTATTCCATATCTTTTAAGGAAGCCCATTATTTTGAAATATAATGGGCTGGCTATTCTGACGTCCCTGTAAACCTCATTCCATGAGGATTAAGGAACGTTTTGAAGTAGTAGTTTATTTTAAAATTAACTTGAAATAAGCTACGCAATTTGTGTAATTCAAATTTCATAGCTTATTTCGAGCTAAGGATGCAGAGTACCCCAATGCATCCCAACAGAATTACATGCAATGGACACAATACAGGAATGAGCTTTGATCATGGGAAATGTAGATACCACAATAAAAGTGCAGCCAAGTAGATCAATTTTTAAGTTAAATCTTGACATGTATGATATTTACCAACTTCTGTTATTTCTCTGGTCATTTCTGTGTCTGGTCTCACTAACTAGACATACTTTGCATTGTATGATGAAATTCTGAGCTAAAATACAGATGATAGGGACAGCTGGCAGTTTTCCTATAGATGTGTCTTTGATGGAAAGAGCAATTCTATAATAAGCCTGTGATGAAAAACTCATCAATTGACTTAGTACCACATTGCCATGGCAACAATGTAATGTTAATGAAATTGTGACAGTTTATGGAACTTCATAAAAAGGGCTGCCTAAAGAAGATCTTACTGGTCATCAAATATTTCAAACTGTGTTAATAATACAACCTCATGCATTGTGACTTGTTACCATAATTTTAAATACATTTATTTTTGCAAGAGCAACAGCACCATATAAGAAGTGAAATTATATAGGAAAACCTGCTCTTTTAAGTCCTTGATGGCACATAGATTTCAGCTTTGGTGCCTCTTTCTGCCCCACTGCATAAGAACTATGAATGTTTCTAAAAAGTCGGACAAATTTTTTTCAAACTTGTCTGAAGTCCCTCTTTTCCACTACGTTATACACTCTTTAACTGCCAGGTCAGCCAATTCACTGTGCCAGACTTTAAGCCCTAGAGGCAGTCTGCTCTTCCATCTAAAGTTGTATGAGTCATTTGGCTGCAAGTAGTGATTTAGAGAACCAAGCTTTCTGTGACTTGATTAATTCCTAGCAGATGGAGGCAAAGATGTTGCTCTCCTTTCCCCTCTCTGTTCCCTTATTTCCTTTTCTTTTTCATTTCTCATCTATTTTTTTGGAAGAGATTGGGGGAAATTAGAAAGCAAGAAAGCAAGCAAGCAAGAAAATCTCCTGGCACAATCACGTATCTTATGATATGTTGTTATTGCATGTTTAATCAATTACAGAAATATATAAAATAGATTTTTCTGAAATTTTATCACATTACATATAATGATTACCACTGGGTAGAGTTAGTTGAAACTTTATGTATGGAAAATTTTTCATAAAAAATGCCAGTTTGTCAAAATCCAAACATTTTTGCAGAATATGCCAATTTTGACAACATTTTTAACTGAAAAAGCTTTTGTTTATAGTAGCAGCTGTGATCCTTATATTCCTCTTCTGTCATCCCCCATCTTCAGGTCCATTCTACTTGCCATCAGGGTGTGACACAGGATAAAGTACCAATGAGAAGCTGTAAGGGACCTGAGAAAAGTGGTGAGGTAATTCCTGAACTGTGAAGTCCATGAGAGTTGGAGATGTGAACTCTAGTTCTTTTCAAACTGGGCATGACACTGCAGCATACCCCTCTAGTACTGTTCTATCCCATGGGTTGGAATAATGGCTGCAATCTGTGAGCTTACTCCTGATGAGGTCACTGTATTTACACAATAGTGACCCTTGGGGACCCTCCTTATTCCTATCCCTGACCTGCTGTCTACCCTAGCCTTTCTGGAGTTGGTGAGCACCCACTCCACAACCTATGGGCCCCATCACTGGGGTGAACTGTAACCAGAATATATATGGATAAAGATAATGCCTAGCTCTTATATAGAGCTTTTCATCCATAGACATTAAATATGTTTACAAAGGAAATCAGTGTTGTTATCCCCATTTTACAGATGGGGAAACTGAGGCACTGGGAGGGATATGATGTGCCCAGGGTCACCCAGCAAATTAGGGACAGAACCAGAACCCAGGTCCTCTGAATCCCGGTCCAGTGCTCTATCCATTCAGTGCTCCTTCTTCAGTCTACAGAACTTGCTCCTGCTTTTGAATCTGTATTAGGCCAGCAGTAAAGATCAATGCTGAAAATCTCCACAACAGTAAACTGTGAAATAATGTGAAAAACAGAATCTTATTTTGAATACCTCTTCCACTCCTAAATCAAACATGCAGCTTGGATATGTGTCTTCTTCATATGACAGTGACTTCCACTCCAAAAGTCTGAGACCACTAATACATATTTAACAATAACAATATTGAGATATTAAGTAATACATAATGTATTTCAATATTGCTCCATTTGGTAACTGCCAGCTCCAGAACCTATTCAAGTCAATGTGAGTCTTTCCATTAGCTTTAATGGGCTTGAATCAGTACTTGCTATGGGTTCTTTTAAAAAGCTGAAATATTTTGGAGGAGTTGGAAATGAAAGACTTGAATAAAGCTTGGGACTTGTGGGAAAGTTGTGCATTGAATTTGTGAATTGATAACAATAATTTAATTAAATATCTATTTTCCATTGGTTGGCAGTTTCGTTAAACAGAACCAACAACCAACAATATTCAGGGTTGTAACTAGCTCATTAAAAATCATCTTATTTTCCCTTAACTCTTAGACTAAGCCTTGCTTCAATTGCTAAAATGGTTATAGTTAGGCTTTTTAACTCTTTAAACAATATGAAAGCATAAATCTTCAGCAATATTGCTGTTTGCTGCTAAAATACTGCTAATGTCAGCCTTTGCAAGACATTTAGGTGACGTTTCAGATAGTCCAATTTAGGAATTATAGCATCACTTTTAATTACTTATTGTCTTTGATGTAACATTTCTGGCCCCTTGTTTCATAAAATTTAAATGATGATGAATCGCTGCTTTACTTCCAAGTCTGCATATTCACCCGTTTAAAAAGTACATGACAAAGCATCTTGCCAAGGGCACTGATGAAAAAACCTGACAATAAGAAATATTTTTCAGACATTCAGTGACGGAGATGAAGACACCAATCATGTTAAATTATCCTCTAATGAAAATACGAAGCAAACTGTGGCATCTAAGCAGATGTTAGCAGGATGTTATAGATGTTAAACCTTACCTAACAGGCTTAATCTGTGAATTATTCTCAATGACGAAAGCAATGAAACTAGGAATTCTTTAAATGTATTTCATTAAATGTATTGTGTTTAACATGAAGGATAATTATGCTTTTATCCAAAGATAATTTGATAATCTATAAGTATATTTTACCATCACAATCAGTATTTCCTCTGCAGCACAGCCTCACAGGTGATTAATCAGACCCGCCCAGTCAAAGGCTCGGGGCTCCATGTAGGGAGCTGACTGACTGTGCACATCTTAGAGGGAACACTGATCACAATGGTTTTAGCCATTATGGTTCCCCTGGAAGGATCCACAATGACTGGCATTATCTTACATTATTCATGTTATTCCTATATTGGTGTCACAATATATGCATATATACATGTTACAAACCTGATGTGCTGTGCAGTTTTGTTGCTTTGTCCTGTGATGTCATCAGATTCTACAAGTTAGGCTTGGTCAGTAAATGACTGGGACCTCTATGATGAACAGTAGGTACTGTAGAATGTAGTGATAGTGATGGTGACTCAGTAGATGGTATTCTCCTGCCTGAGTCAGTAGTACAGAGCCAATGAATCAGCATTATAGTATAGTGACCCAGTCTGCTGAAAGTGCTGATTTTCAGATAAGAGCTAAAGCTGGAGGTTTAATCTAATGAGGTCATTAAAAATTCCATGTCATTTTTACCAAATGTTAACTCCTAGGGTTCTCTTTAACTTCTGATTGGGGCCACTGTATTATCTATTTGCTTGAATACCGCAGGTGCTCTCAGTTGTATATGGCACTGTATTCTTCACTCCCTAAAACAGTGCATGGTGTTGCTGCCAACAGTTTAAATAGCTACTCCGTTTCACTTAGATGCTCCTGCCTTTCAGTGTTGGATGATGTGATTCCTGTACAGAGTTTGTAAAGTGCTTTGGGATCCATCAGTGTGAAAAGCATTACATAATACAGCAAATTGGGATGGATAGATGTCTTCAACCAACCCAACATAGCCTCTGGTGGACATCTCTGCCAGAGAAAAAAGATGCAGAGGTTGAAAGCCTCATTTATATCCCAGAGGTAAAACAGGGCCTGTGGAATCCAAAAAGCGGGTGGCACTAACTGGAAAAAGGGTCTTCTTGAGAAGATTGGGGCTACCTTTTACAGAATCCCACTAATTAAACTCCAGGGGAAGCCTGATGGAAATTAAAGCTGCCACATCTCTGGCAGGGATAGTGATGTGTGAGGGTAGAATTCATATCACTTATCTTGTGTGGAGGTGAATCACTCCAGGAGCACAAAGGGCTTAACTGGCTCTAGAAGGTGTCATTTACACCTTCTTGTGCCTCTGTTCGTCATTGGATGCTGAGAACATTAATGTTGAGTGAGTGGTTTATAAAACTGATATAAGAGCTTAGTTGTCATTTGGGTAGTGAAGCATGGGGAGAAAGTGTCTTTCAACCACCTTTCTGATACATTGATACAGAGCCAGCCAGGTGCAGAAACAACACAGAGAAGCTTCAGTGGGTGTGTCTAGACTTTAGGGTTTTGTCAACAAAAGTGGGCTTTTGTCAACAATATTATACCTGTGTCTACACTACCGCCGCATTCTGTCGACAGTAAGTTGACAGAACGCGGCAGTTTTGTCGACAGTAGTAAACCTCATTCTACGAGGAATAACGCCTTTTTTTGATAGTTCTCAGTTGAAAAAAGGCGCTATTGCATGCAAACTGCTTTTTTGAAGGAGAGCGTCCAGACTCTCTCTCGAAAAAGTGGCTTGCTTCGTCGACAGTACTGGTTGTAGTCTAGACACTTTTTTTCTACAGAGGCTTTGTCGACAGAAAAAGGCATTCAGTCTAGACTTACCCAGTGTGACAGGGATATTAATTTGTAAAAGCACAATGGTAAGAATAGAACAAAGGAGAGCTGGCCCTACTGTAGTTGAAGTGGCAATGCTAATTTGGGGTGATATAACAGAAAGGTGGATGGTGAATACAATTATTATGTGGATATGCCTTGGTAAATTCTAAAAATGGAACAGGAAAAAGCAAGAAGTGAAGCTGTCTTAAACAGAGAATAGAATTCTGAATGATTTGGAATATGGGCAATAAATATGGCACGCATAATGCTGGAACCATCACTTTTGGTTAGATAAAAAGTCAGTACGTCAAATAAACCTGTGAATCAGCCAACATGATTCATAAGCCTGTGTGTCTTTGCAAAGATGATTTTCATAAAGGGGAGAAATCAGTCTCTAAAACTGTATTATATTTGTCATTATCTCTCTAAATAAACATTGGAGTAGATCTTTGAGCACAAAAACTCAAAAAGCTAATGGAACTATCCAGATTTACTCCAGCTGAGAGCTCACTTTTCTCACAGACATATGGAAAATCATCTGTGCCCAGTAATGAGAACTGAGTTTTAGAGTGCTATTTAACTCGAAATAAACTATGCAAATCGAGTTATGTCAATTGTATATCTTATTTTGAAATAGGGAGCGGCTATACAGGACTTAATTCGAAATAGAGCACTCTTCCTCCACCTTCCCTTATTCCTCATACAATGAGTGTTACAGGAGTCAAAGGTTCTCTAGCTTGACAGTATTTTGACACTATTTTGAAATAACTACCTGCTGTGTAGACGCAGAATAAGTTAATAGTGCTAGTTATTTCAAAATAGTGTTGCAGTGTAGATGCACCCTTAGGGAACGTCTAGACTACATGGGTCCATTGATGGAGCTATGTAGATTTGTTGATACAGAAAAGGGAATTGATACAGCTGTTGGGCGGCACAAATGCCTTTGATGTCAACAGTGGAGCGTACAGACTACAGCTGATCGGCACAGCACGGCAGCTATTTTGATGTAAATGAAGCGGTGATTATTTAAATTGCCACTACTTTTCCTTTTGCCTACAACCCTAATCTACATGGCTCCGTCGACGGAGCCATGTAGTCTAGACTTGCCCTCAGAGGCATAAGGTAACAAACTAGTGAACTGGGCTTATTCCTAACACTGTTACAACGTACCTATGTCACAGTTCTGAAGTGAGATACATTTTGCCCTTGAAAATGGTGTGTAAAGAAATAACTGTAGTACAGTTAAAATACACAGTATAAGGTCAGCCTCTTTGGTTGAACTCTTTGTATAACACACCTCCACAAACCAACACCATTTGCCTCTGTGAGAAACAGGGCTTAGCTACAAAGAGAATAATAGATAGTCTGCACTGATATATTCAGAAATATTTTTCTGATGGTTTCTCCTTCTTCTGCTGTGCAGTGTCACTGGACTCCAATATTATTTTCTCCTGTGTCTCTTCAGCTAATTGTTTTTGTAGTTTTAAGACTATATGAATCCAAGAACAGAATTATATTATATTGAAAATGTTGAAATTATTCCCCCAATAACAACAAAGCAATTATTTTGTTCTCAAAGAGAAAACAAATATGAAATTGTCTTTCAGTTATTGGGGCACATTAAGAATTGCAATTTTTTCTAATTGTAGTATCTATCTATCTATCTATCTATCTATCTATCTATCTATCTATCTATCTATCTATCTATCTATCTAATCAAACTTCTTTAAAGAAGTCTCAGTGAGCCATTCTGATGTGAGTTTATGACATTTAAGTCCTTTGAACAACCTTTAAGCAACCTTTTGTTGTTTGTCTAACAATTGTTAATATATTACACATGCTACATAATACCCTTTTCCTTCCATAATGCTAACTACTTCTGTTCCAAAGACTGTCCCATCACAATATATACTCAAGTGATTGATTTCATCCAGGAAAAAGTGGCTCCAGAATATCCTTTTGAGCTTTTTGTCACATAAAATCCAGAGTTGAAATTAAAACCAAATTTCAGGAAGATAGCCAGGCTCTAATAGGATCCCTGTAACTACTTGAGAGTTGGTTTTATAACTTAAAATAATTTCCTTAATCTGTCAGAATTGTGAGGCTTTTATATGGAAATTATTGATGTTCAGAAATGGATTCTTCTCTTAAAAATCTGAGAAAAGTTGGGAAAATCTGTGGTTGCTGTGACCTTGTTTTGGTTTTTACTCTTTAATTTCAAACTGGTCAGAATCAGATGCATTTTCTTCTGCATTTGGGATACAAATCTGCTGCACAGTTTGTTTTTATTTCCAAACATGCATTTTCATGATAAACTCAGCAGTGATAAACAGGTTTTGGTCATGAGCTTCATGAGACCAAACTGAAAGCTCAGCAATCTCACAGTCTACACGCTTTCTCCTGCCAAAAACTGAACAATTCACAAATCATATTGATGTTTTTGCATTAAAAAATTAATGTCCTCATTACTATGTAGTGACATTGTGGGATTTGAAGGTGCATGACAAGCCCAGTTGCACTCTCGACATTTGGGATCAGATTAATTAACAGGAATGAATGGCCAAATCTGTGGGCTCTATCATCCTGCTAAGGAAATGTATGTGTAGATTAACCAGAGTCAGCAAGTCATGGCTCAACCACAGCTGCAGAAGTTACTTTGAATCCTTTTCAGCCTCTGTGTAGCAATGGCTGTATTACAGTTCAAAGACATTCTGTACCTGTACTAGCTCTAGAACACAGTCAATGTTCAACAAATAGCTTACCCTGTACACAGGGCTACACTCACAGGTATTGTGGCTGCTAGCTGACAAACCCCTCACTGCCATCTGAGTGCACACAGGTTACCATCCTATCTAGCACAAGCAGCCTCCATAGTACTGATGTGTATGCTATGTCTAGACTGCATTGCTATGTCAGGATACCGGAAGTACCCTGAAACAGCAACGCTGCATCCAAGGAACACATCTGATATTTCAGAAACATTTTCAAAACAGTAGATGCGCTCTTTCACCATCCTTGTAAACCTTGTTCTAGGAGGAATAAGAGATGGCTCGAAAGAGCACTTTATTACATAATTTGGCGCTGGGTAGATGCGCCAAATTTCAAAATAGCCTCTTTCAAAATGAAATCGAAAGAAGATACACAAGTTGAATATCACAAATTGCGTACCTTCCCCCCCCCCCCCCAATTTTACAGTGCAGTCTAGACATAGCCTATGTGTGGTTAAATATCAAGCTTGAAATTATAGTGATAGTAGGTCATGTAATCAATTGGAAGGCACAGCCTAAGAATGTGTGCCAAAAAAATCAAAGCTCATATGGCAGGGCAGGTGGATGAAGCATCACATGAGGACTCAAAACACTGGATTCTATTCCCAGCTCTACTACCATCTTGCTGGATGTCACTGGGCAAGTCAATTCACCTCTCCATGCCTAAGTTTCCCCCTGTATAAAACTGGATAAGATACTGTGTGAGCTAGGTGTTATTATTATTAAGTGCAGCTCATTGGCCCCAGCAGTTTATGGACAATACTAGAAAGGAGTGCACACAGTAGCAATTGTAATCAGTCAGCTTTATTAGAACAAAAATGGAAATCGCAAAATTAGGGCAAAGCCTGCTATATTTCTCGTGAGCCAAGAAATACTGTATTCATACACAGTAGCACAGGCATACATCTCACTCCCTACACATCAGATGAAACAAATAATAGGAACATTTGCATGACATTGTACAAGTTATTTACTGAGCTTACTCATGAACAAATGGAAAAATTAGCTTCACAGTAGACACCCCTTAGACAGTCAATGTTACAAATAATTATTATACAGTCAGCTGAGCCACACCACCGGTTGCCTCTGGAAATCAATAATTAACAGAACTGCATATAGAAAAGTAATTGTGCACACCTGGAAAAGATTACTTATATGTAATGAGTCTCTTTAAAATGAGACCCAGAAGGTTGACTATCTCCCAGCTCCCCATAATCCTGCTATAGTGAATTTCCAACACGGAAGTTTGGTTAGGATTACAAGCCCTCAAAACAATGGCACACCTGTAGCCCAGCAAGACAATGGATAGTACCTGTATTTCTTGATAAGAATGTGATCTAGGCTTATATCATTCTAGGGCATGTAGAATGCACATTATCGACTGGAAATGTATTGACACATCTGATAGTTCTTTGTATTTCATCCCGAATATTATATGCCAAGCGTTAGCTGCACACTGGAAAAGGTAAAAGGATGGCATAGAATGACTGCATTCCGGGTGTGCTGTGTTCTTTTCTCTTCACAGGTACGAATACCACATACTCCAAATGCAGCATAAATGTCATAATGTCATTATTGGCATGTGGTGTATAAAACTGGTTCACAAAAGCCACGGTGGTGGTCTGATGTCTCATTTTGGATACTGATGCACAATCACTTTCTTCTCTGTTTCTGAGACACCAATGTATTCAGCAAAAAGGTAAGTGGTGGGACATTTTTTGAGTGCTGCTATGAAGCAAATAGGCATGTTTTCTTGTGCTATCAAAAGGAACATATAGGATCTCAATTCTATCTTTTACAAGCATGGGATCTTTGAGAACATATCCCCGAGAGACAATAAGTTTGATGTTCTTGACAACTAATGTTTGCTTCCAGACTTTAATAGTTATGGATTTAGCAAGGATGATGCAATCTGGAAAGTGAGGGGTTGGAGGGCCCCCACTTTACTGACTGCCCGTCTCCTCTAGGGGCTGCAATTCAGACAGGGATGGAGCAGGGGAACTCAGGCTGTCCTACTCCCTGGGTTCCAATGCCAGGCCCTGTGAGTGTGGTTCAGCTGCTTAACTTCTCTGTACAGTGTCAGATGCTAGTCAGGTTCCCTTGGCCCATTCCTACCATAATCCGTACCCCATCAGTCACCATCCTTCCCTGGGGAACATCACCTTCTGGACTTTCAGCCCTCAACCCAGTTGTTGGGTCCTGTGGCTCCTCTGCCCACTGGCTCAATGCAGGCTCTGCTCCCATCCTCCCACCAGGAGCTCCCAAGACACATCCTCCACTCTGGTTTGCCCACCCTATACTGAGCTGCTTGGCTGGATTTTAAACTCCACTTCCAACGCAAACATGCTCGGCAAAGGCATAGGGGAGAGATTGTCTTTGTCCACAGCTGTTCCTTAACCTCCCCTCCGGTCCACTGAGGAGTTTATACACCCTATCACAGATGGTCAAATAGTAAAAGTTCTGGCCTGGGAGTTGGCGGATCTGTGTTAAATTCTTTGCCCTGTGACAGATAACCTTTGTGCCCTTGGACTAGTCACTTAGTTTCTCTGTGCCTCCACTCTATGTCTGATCAACTGGGATAATATTATTTTTCTGAAGTATAGGAGATAATATTAAAGACTGTGGGCTATCACAGTAATGTGGCCCATTAAACCTTCTGCCTTTTTGTCTCTGAGGTGCAGGATCTTTTCTGCAAGACATTTCCCTGATTCACATATCGTGTGAGGCAAAAGAATTAGTATTAGAAGTGTAGTCAGCTAAATATATCCCTTTTTGTTCACAACAAGTCCTCCTTTTGAAGAATGTTGAGCCAATGTCTGCAAGCTGTATGAATCTTGTTTGTAGGGAAAAGAAACTGTGAAAAAGGTAAATTTCTTTATTGTATGGAAAATGAGCCATTTTTTCTCAGGGTCATATAAAAGTACATGTTCCTTGGTATAGATCATCCATGTTGGATCATCTCCAAAAATGTCCTTGATGCGCAAACATTATGTTAAACAGAAATAAATACCCACTTTTAACCTCTAAGTCCAACCTGTAGCCATAAACTAGTATTTTCACTTTAGTTCTATCAGCTATAATTTAAGCAGTTAATAGTATTTGAATGAAAAGATATATTAGTTATGATTACAAAAAAAATCTCATGATTACCTCAAAGGGAGGTTCTGACACATTGTAAAATGTCTATACAATTCTGCAGTAAATAGTAAATCTGTTGAGGCGGGGCCAGCAGCTTGGAAGAATGCTGCTGTGGTGTACACTAAACACATAGATAGGGCCAAATTGTCAAAAGGAGATGATCAACTTGCGTGTTCCCAAAAAATTAGTCCAGTAGTACCCACATTAGTGAATGCAATTAACACTACTGTGTATGCAAATCAACTACCAAGCATGTTTTGGATGACAAGCAGCCATGATCTATGTAATCTGAACACACAAAACCAGTTGAACATTCGCACAAAGCTTTTTACCCATAATTCCCCTCCATTTGACAAATTGGTCCAAAATGTTCATTTAGGTAATCTGTGCACTAAGTAATACACAACTATACACCTCTTAAACATTTAAAAACCAAAAAGGTCAATAATACTAAAGTAAAGCAAAATGTGGTTGCAAAGCAGAGATGAGGAAAATGTAGAAGGGTATGTCTACACTGCATTCCTCTTTCGAGAGAGGTATGCAAATGCAGACAAACTAAATTGCAAATGAAGCACAGATTTGAATTTCTTGCGCTTCATGTGCATAATCGTGGCTGGCTGCTTTTTCGAAATACCCTATTTCGAGATAAAAAACGCTGTTTAGATGCGATTATTTTGAGAAAAAACTCTTCTTTCAAAATAACCCTTACTCCTTATAAAATGAGGTTTAAGGGTTTTTTCTAAAGAAGGTTTTTTTAAAAAAATAACCCCATCTAGACAGTGGGTTTTTTTCAAAATAGGATATTTAAAAAAAGCGCCCAGATGCCATTATGCAAAAGAAGCACGAGATCTGTAAATTTGCGCTTCATTTGCAATTTCGCTTGGCTGCATTTGCATTCCTCTCTCAAAAGAGGAATGCAGTGCAGACATACCCGAAGGGATTAAAGTTGGCTCATGGATAATGCATACTGGGGCTTGTCTGTCTACACTACCCCACAGTTCAGATTATGAGGATTATGAATAGCCAAGTGCATCAAAGTGCTGGGTGTAACTCCTCTGTATGAATCCTGTGGGAGTGAACTAAGAGAATCCCACTTTACGTTAATGTAATCCTCTTCAAACAGGAATACACTGATGAGAACTAGGAATCTATTGGTTTGTGCCTGCAGTGTCCATATGAGGGAAGTTAAAGCACAGCACCTGAGTGTGCACTGCTATTCTCTGCCCATCCTCTGTAGTCAGAATTGCAGAGCAATGTTGACAAGGGGCTAGCATCATGTACAGTAGTAGAGTTTAGACTATAAACACTTTGGGGCAGGGACCTTGACTACACCCATGCCTAACAAATATCTAGTACATTTTGTTCTATAGAACAGTAAAAATATAATAGGAATTGATAAATAATTAATAGTTAATCATAAATAAGATACCAATTTGATTCTCCATGCTATATACTGCAGTCCCTAGTGATACTTTTAAATGCATTACATCTACAAACCACTCCAGTGTGTAAGGATCTGCTTCTAGAGCATCTCTGCACTCAACACTCAATCTCTCCATTGCATGGTTCAAAATAATGTTTCACAGTGTAGCAAGGCCTTCCTTCCCTGTATGCATAATACGCAGTTGCATAGACACCAGAAAATGTGGGGCACCACTGGGCCTTAATGTTCACCAACCTACCTCTTCCTATCCCTTCTCTGTGGCTCTTCTTCCTCCCTAGACGATGTAGTTAACTTAAAAGTGAGAAAGCCTGTCAGACCTATTAGCAGAACATTGTACCTGTGAAAGAGCCAGACAAGTGGCAATAAAGCCATTTAACAGGCATTTGCCAACCACTGTAAAATTCTGAATTTACTATGTTAGTTTATAGGACCTTAATTAAAAATTTGCTCTAAAATATTTCATTCGAGTGTTGTTGAAGATTATAAAATCACATCTCCATGAAATCATACCCCCGAACTGCCATTGGGAATAGGGACACCAGTTTAATAGTACTGCTTAGGACCCCATAAATCCTAAGGACATCCCTGTTCTTCAGACCTCCAAGTAGGATTCTGTGGACCATCATTTGACAGCCTCTATTTTTACTTACTAATAAAGTAGGTTAAAATACCATTAAAATTCTGACTTGTACTTTAAAATGCCATCAAATTCAGAGTTAAGGCTACTTCTTGCATCTGCAGTTCATACAGTTCAACCTTAGTGCTGCCAGAAGAATAGTAAGTAAGATCACAGCCAGACCTTAGCAACTGAAATATGCAGACATTTGGGCATGATAAAATTAGAGAGTCTATTCCTGCAGGACTGACTCAGGCCAAGCTCAAATTGGCTTCACTGGGAATCTGACCACCATCAAGACTACAGGATGAGGCATTGTCTGAGAAACCTTAGCTCTGAATTTCTCTAATGGCTTTAAGTCAATCTCTTACATACTATTGGGTCTGATGTTATAGCTGTTCCATACCGAATTGTTACTGAGTTGTGTGTTTGAGGAATGGATGCAGCCCATTAAATATATATACATATCTAGGAACTACAATGTTAAGGCTGAAAATTTCAGAGGTCTTTCAGGAACCTATTATCCAGTGATATAGATCAGTACCTCGGTGTTCACTTTTACTGTACTTAAAAGGACCATATCAGGGTTTTTATGTCCTGAATTGGATAAAACTTTAAATTGTTATCAGCTGATGAAGACAAAGTAAAAGATAAAGAAGATAAAATCATGACATTTTCATATTTCAGGTAACGTATATTTGAAAAATTGGATAGTTTACAAAAAAAGGAACATTTATACTAAAACTATGGATGAGACTATTCTTTTGAACCTTTGGTCACTGATATCAGAGAAATTGATGTCTATGTATCATATCCATATACAGTCAGCAGAGATCCTTAATCTATGGATTGTTGGCATGATCCATCACTAAGGTATATTGTTGCAAATGCAAATGGTTGCATTTTTAAGTTAACATTTGAATACTATATGTTCAAGGAAAATTGCTTATGATAAATCCTTTTTATTAAATACTGAAAGACATTACATTATAGACTGTCAGTTATAAGTGTTTTATTTTATAGGCAAGCTTTTCTACATTCTAATACCACCAAAAAGTCTCCAAAACCACAAAATCTCTTTTGTTCGCTTGTCTAGATTTTATTTTTAAAAGGCCAAATGTAAATGAAAGAGATTTTGTGATGAAACTATTTGTGGGGTGTCCAGATAGCTAAGAAATAGCCACCATACAAAATGAGGATTAAAAAATTATAATGGAGCTGCTTATGGAGACCACAGCCATCCTAAAGGGAGTTGCTTTCATGATGAATGTCCATGCATGATGTAAAACTCAGTTCTAGTGATGGTGGTGGGGTGATGTCTAGCAGAGGTGGATATTGCATTTTGAACCAATTTCTTGCAGCATAATCTGTATTCTTCATTGACACCCATCCATTTCATGAGGTTATTATTGACTTTCATCGTATCTCATTAGAAGTTATAATGACACAGAATTTTGGCACTGGCTGATGTGAATCAATGTTGCATTAGTTCATCAAGATTACAAATCATGTTGCAGTGCAAAGCATTTCACTTTTGCTGCATCATGACATCAGGCTTATAATATTCACTCTGGGGCCTATAGAGTGCCTGGTATCCATCTCTTGGATAAATAATTTAAGAGATTGTTGAGAAATAATATCTAATTATGAGCATCTGTGCTCAATAAATGCCCTATGATTTGAATTGTATTTGTATTTTGATGGGTATTGATTTTAGGAGTTGGAGAGATGAATAATATATTTTACCTTTCTCCATTGTTCATAGCAATATGCTGAGAGAAGTAATGAAAGAATAATTTTTGGATGGGAATAATGTCATTGGAGACCTCAGCAAGAAAAAAACACATGGAAAAATCCATGGAAAAGTTACAGAAACTCTTAAATCAGAGGCAATTATGGTCTAGGGAATGTAGCATTTGTCTGAAAGTCTGGCGGAGGCATGGGTTCTGTCTTTTGTTCTGCACTGGCTTGCTGTGTCAGCCCTGGGTATATCATTTAACCTCTGAGTGCTTCTGCTTTTCTGAACAATAAAATGGGGATTAAAATGCTCTCCTTTTGAAAGGACTTTGAGATCTGTGGATGAAAAGGGATCTCTCTCTCTCTCTCTTTCTCTCTTTCCATGAAGTTTTCAAGCAATGATCACTGAGATTGGGGCATGAATTGAGATTTGCCTTGCCATGGAATATATCCAGGGAATGTGGTCTTCAGTCTCACAAATGACCCAAGATCCATGGTGAAATCAGGGCACAAACATAAGCCTGAGACATCACACAGAAGACTAAACCTCTGTGCTGCCTCTTGAATCTTCCCATCCTCTGTGGCAGGCTGAGTCCTCTATTTACTATTTGCTATTCGTGGTGTGTGAGTCGTCTTCACGTGATTTTGCTTCTGCTGCCTGATTGGATGACAAACGACTTAAGCCAGAGAATAATGATTAATGCAAAGTGAATAATGAACAATGAGTACTCTTGATTAAGCACGTTTCCCCTTGTTCACTTATGGATGCTGGTACCTGATATAATGAACAGCCCACACCACAAACATTCATGTGGATATTTGTGAATAAGGAAGGACAAAGGGATAAAACCACAGTGGAAATAAACAACAGTTTGGAATTCAAACAGATGTTTTTGAATGCTGGTTTTTAGCATCCAGCCAGCAATAACAAATACAAAGCACATGAGATAGCGATCATTAAAAAAAGTCATAAGAAGCTTTATTTTTCACCCAACATGCCATCTCTGATTAGAAAGGAAAACAGTAGGCTCCATTATGCAATACAATAAATCATGGCATCAAAGTAAGCATCAAAGTGCCCTCTCAGTTGCAGGCGAGCTGTGCCAGTTACAAGGAAGGAAACAATGGAAATACAATAAATTGAAATAGTAATTTTTCAGCACGGTGTAAATACTATAGACATTTTTAATTCAAAGATAAGCAGGATCAGCAGCAGTGAAAGCTGTAGATTTGGTGAATAACAATGGAAAAACTGTAAAATGTATTCTCCCTAAATGAAGCTGAAAGACTAAATGAGCAAAGACATTCTGCTCAAACCTGAGAGTTTTTTTAATATGTTTCAAAGAGTCAGCAGGCTTAATTTTCTGTTCTTTTATCATCCGTCTTGCTGTAACTGAAATATCTGGTTTAGTAGGTACTGTATGCATATAAAAGTCACTTTATGGTCCTGTAAAAATAGAAACGATATTTAAGCAAGTCTAATTATTATTTGAATATGCGTCCTTAAAAAAATCCCAAAGTGCATGGTTGGGAGTCAAGACTTTAAGCCCTGCAATGGAAGGATCAGTTTCATGTTGAAGAACAGAGGATTCAGTATGCATTCTAGTCCTGAGACTCTCACAGGGGAAGATTTAAATAATGTATGGTGGATTTCTTTGTGATGTGTTTCCTTTTTTGGTTAGTATAATACATTTTTAAATGAAGTATTACCTGTATTTTTAAGGGCCACATTCATATTTTAAAAATCATGAATGTTATGTAATTCATCTGCCTGTCCTGTCAGATTTCACTGTCAACAGATTCAGAGAAATTGAGAATGGCTAACAAGTTGATGAGTTGTTTTAGAACACCTAACTGCATACATAAGAATGGACCCGTTTGAACATTTTTTTCCTCATTAAACATTCATCTGAGGAATTTTTCTGGGAGCCTTATTCAGAAAAGTAGCATGAGTTACTTTTTTGTTCCCAAAGTAGCAGTAAAATGGAGGCATGGAAGGGAAAACACATCAAAGAGACACATTCTTTCTTCCTTCAGCCAGATGTAACAATTCATGTGTTGTGTTATCCTTTTATAATGGACAACAGGAGAAATATTAATTATGCAGAATGTATTTTACAAAGGAATAAACGTGTGATGTGCTCGCTTGCTACCAAACATTCTTTTCATACAAAATAAAATATGAATTCAATGATTTTTGTATTAAGAAAGTGACAGTTCTCATGGGTATTCTGTGTCTCTGTGATTCTCAAGCAGGGATCTAGAGCCGTTTGGGGGGCCGTGAGTTGGTTTCCCAGCAGGACCAGCAATAGACTCACTGGGATCTAGGGCTATGTCTAGACTGCAAGCCTCTTTCGAAAGAGAGCGTCTAGACTGCACGTTGAACTTTCGAAAAAGCGGCTTGCTTTTTTGAAAGAAAGCATCCAGTGAGTCTGGATGCTCTCTTTCGAAGAAGCCCTATTTACATTGAAGAACGCCTTCTTTCGAAAGAGGAACTTTCGAAAGAAGGCGTTCTTCCTCGTGAAATGAGGTTTACCGCCATCGAAAGAAAAGCCGCGTTCTTTCGATTTAATTTCGAAAGAACGCGGCTTGAGTCTGGACGCAGGGGAAGTTTTTTCGGAAAAAGGCTACTTTTCCCGAAAAAACCCCTGAGTCTGGACACAGCCTAGGAGAGAAAGCCAGAACTCCACCAAATAGCACTGAAGCTGAGCAATGGAGCTTTGCAGAGAGCCCTATAGCATTTAGCCCTGCTTGCTAACCCCTCGAGGTAGCTGGTATGTCCCAGCGGCCCCGGGGAGGGTCAGCCCAGGGGGTCTCCATGCGCTGTCTCCTTTCCTGCAGACACTGCTCCTGCAGCTCCCATTGATCAGTAATGGAGAGCTGTGGCCGATGGGGGGCTGTGGGGTCAGGGCCTGTTGTGGGTGGGGCATGGAGCCACTGCTACTACTACTTTTACTGCTTGCAAAGTGGGTTATTTTTAGTTTTTGACTGATCTGTGCATTTCATAACTTTCATTTCTCTCTTAGGCCTAAATTTAATTCTTTGCATACTAAAATGCCTAACCTGTCATGTCTGGAGTAATTATCCCTATGGTTGGTTGTTGGTTGTGCTCCTGGAGGTGGCTGGCATGTCCCTGCAGCCCCCTGAGAAGGTCAGAGCAGGGGTTCTCCACATTCTGTCCTTGCCAGCAGAAACCACTCCTGCTGATCAATAATGGAGAACTGTGGCCACTGGAGGCTGTGGGGTCAGAGCCTGTGGATGAGCGGCAGCACCAGCAGACACCATTCCTGCTGATCAATAATGGAGACCTGTATGTGCTATTATATGCAGAAAACCAATGGTTGTGGCACAGGTGACTGTGGAGTTTTTATAGCATATTGGGAGGGTGCACAAAGGAAAAAAAAACATTGAGAACCCCTGCAATATAGCAAGTTCTTGCTCCTATTCAAGTTAATTACCAGAATAATCACATGAAATGCTGAAATGCCTCATGATGCTCAGATATTTTCAATGAGCTTTGGCCAGCCCCATCCTCTGCAATTGCTGGCTTATAAATGTTTTATGTGATTTCTTCAATAAATATATATATATTTTGCCTTTTGAATCCATGACTCTCTCAGCCCATTTGTGAGCTGCACGTCTTTTAGAATCTCAATGGCAAAGTAGCAACATGCAACTGAAAAATAAATATTTTTAATGACTAGTGAAAGTATATATTTCACTGAGAAAAATATGCTTTAAAGTAAAACACAAGCTCCTGAAGCATCTAAATCCTCCACATTTTCTGCAGCGCATGCTATAGCTATTGACATACTGTTGGTTTTATATGTCCCCAGTTGCATGAATTATTACTGTCATTCAACATTTTATATTCCTAGTTCCATAGCCTACAGCAACACTTACTGTTAGCTGCTGCAGACTGTATCAGACCTCTAGCAATGCCTGTTATTGATCAAGCACTGTTCAATGTTTGCCTGCTAAGTAATGCAAGGATGTGCTAATTTTCTAAAATATAAAATCCACAGGTTACTGTGTGATTTCCAGTCCTGTTAGAGACTTCAGGCTTTAAACTAGAGCTTGCAGAATGCCTGAACCTGCAGTTCCCCATTTAAAACAAAATTGATGGTTGAATTATGAGTTTTAGGTTCTATAAAATAAAATCTATTGTGTACTACCGAATAAAATGAAAGCAGACCGTGCATCACTAATTAACATTACTCACAGGAAAGCTGTTTAGAAAATACATGTTGGATGTTAACCAAACATCCTAGTGAAATGTGATAGCCATGCCATCCAACCGTTTGTGATAATCTTACAGTCAGATATATTGTTCTTTTTTAAAAAAAATCCAGCTAAATAGAATGATATAGAGATTCCAATATCAGAAAAAGGGGACAAAGGGATTTGTATTTATAGGTTTCTAGGAAATGAAAATGTATTGATTCTTATTTGGACTAAGTTCCTAGAGGAGGGCAAGAACATGGATTTGTCTGAGTGATAATAGAAGTGCTATAAATCACAAAGCACCAGAGGAATGCAACCCCTAAGGGATAAGTCCTCCCAAAAGCACTTATGGAGCAGCATTTCGGGGTTTGATCCAAGGCTTATTGGAATCAAAGGAGAGACTGCAGGAACAGGCCCTTGAGCACTATGTCCAGTAACCATTGAGAAGTCCTGTGGCACCTTAAAGACTAAGGGTATGTCTACACTGCATTCCTCTTTTGAGAGAGGAATGCAAATGCAGCCGAGCGAAACTGCAAATTAAACACGAATATGAATTTCCCGTGCTTCATTTGCATAATGGCATCCAGGAGCTTTTTTGAAATACCCTATTTCGAAAGAAAAAACGCATTCCAGATGGGGTTATTTCAAGAAAAAAAACCTTCTTACGAAATAACTCTTAAACCTCATTTTTTAAGGAGTAAGAGTTATTTCGAAAGAAGCGTTTTTGCTTGAAATAACCTCATCCAGACTGAGTTTTTTCTTTCAAAATAGGATATTTTGAACAAGCACCTGGACACCATTATGCAAACGAAGCATGGGAAATTCAAATCCACTCTTCATTTGCAATTTCGCTCGGCTGCATTTGCATTCCTCTCTCGAAAGAGGAATGCAGTGTAGACAGACCCTAACAGATTTATTGGAGCATAAGCTTTCATGGGCAAATACCCACTTTGCATCTGAGAAAGTGGGTCTTTGCCCACTAAAGTTTATGCTCCAATAAATCTGTTAGTCTACAAGGTTCCACAGAACTTCTCAATGTTTATGCAGATTCCGACTAACATGGCTACCCCTCTGATACTTATGTCCAGTAAAGGATTGCTGGGTTTGTACCTGATCCAAGAGGAATCGTTTCATCTGATCCTTCCCCTTTTATTCCTTTTATTCCCTACCCCTCCTATCTCTCTCTCTTTTGTCCTTCTGGCACTAACTCCTTCTGCTTTCATTCCCCAACCCTGCTCTCACCTTATCAGCAGCATCTTCAGCCGGCTTCAAAGAAGCAGCAGCTCCAGCTGCTTCGCTGAGAGGAGCAGGACCTGTGGAGGCTTCATTCTGAGAACTGTTCCTGCTCATGCCATTGCCATGGGCTGTGTCTACATTGTCAAGATTTTTCACAAAAGCAACTGCTTTTGCGCAAAATCTTCCCACCTGTCTACACTGGCCGCGAGTACTTGCGCGAGAACACTGGCATTCTAATATATAAAATCAGTGCTTCTTGCACAAATACGCTGATGCTCCCGCTCAGGGATAAGCCCTCTTGTGCAACTGTTCTTGCGCAAGAGGCCAGTGTAGACAGGCAACGTTAATTTCTTGTGCAAGAAAGCCCGATGGCTAAAATGGCTATTGGAGCTTTCTTGAACAAGAGAGTGTCTACACTGGCACGGATGCTTTTGCGCAAAAGCACATCTTTTGCACAAAGGCACATGCCAGTGTAGACGCTCTCTTACTCAAATACTCTAACACAAAAACTCTTGCGTTCAAGAGTATGTGCACAAAATCTTGCCGATATAGACGTAGCCATGGTGTAAGGAAAGTAGTTGAAGCAAAGGAGAGAGTGTATGGAGAAGAGATGTGGGGAAGAGATGAATGGAACAGGGTTTTAAAGTGGAAATAGGGACACCCTAGACAAAGAAGATTTTTTTCTTGTGTGTCTGTTTTCTAAAAATCCCCCCACAGTAGCCACAGACAAGGAACCTGTTCTCAGTATTTTTTCTCTTTATTACTTACTTCTTTAGATGGCACTGCATTTTGCTATTGTACAACACATTAGTTCACACAGTTTTGTGTTGGAACCACTTTTAGACACATTGATGCTTTCTAAATGTATGGGGCCAGATTCTCAGCAGGGACCAATTAACTGGCAGCCCCTGATGCCAATGGAGCGATGTCAAATTGCACAAGCTGAGGATCTGGCACATTACATGGAATTGTGTTGGGTTTATTTCTTTTGTTCAGCAAACCTTTTTGGGCCAGTCTGTGATCTGACAAGCTACTTGGAGTAAGGGGTCACAGGTAGCTGTGCTGCCCCTACAACAGACCAGGTGAGGAATTGTGATTCAGAGTAACAATTCATGCAATGGTTCCCCACTGGCTTCCTCTCTGTGCCAGATGAACTGCATATGCCAGGGTACTGAGTCTGGGTGCTGTGAACGCTTCACTATTTCATGCCTGTGACTACCCACTCTTTGTCCACTTGTGCAGGAGGCCTGCACAGTCTGCTGTGCCTCCCGCCCCTTACTTTTAGCGCCTTAGGACAGCCTTCTGCAAGGGTGTATATGACAAATTAGGATCTTGAGAAGAGTTCCCTTATCCACTCAAGAATAAGTTTTCATCAGCCAATGTATGTTCACACTGGGGGTATGTCTAGACTACAGGGTTTTGTTGACAGAAGTTTTGTCGACAGATACTGTCGACAAAGCTTCTGTCGACAAAGAGCGTCTAGACTACATCCAGTTCTGTTGACAAAGCAAGCCACTTTGTCGACATAACAGTGTGGACGCAAAGGACAATGTAGATGCAATAATGCCTTCTATCGACAGAACTCTGTCAACAAAAGGCGTTATTCCTCGTAGAATGAGGTTTACATACATCGACAAAACTGCTGAGTTTTGTCTACTTTATGTCGACATAACTCAAAGGCAGTGTGGACGCAGGTATAGTTTTGTCGACAAAAGTGGACTTTTGTCGACAAAACCCTGTAGTCTAGACACACCCCCAGTGTGTTGCAGTAGTACAACCAAGTTGTGTTTATACTAGTGAATGTACACATCCTGTTGAGCCCTATTGCTTATACACATCCTCCTTTATGTGTGGACTGTCAGAACTACAATATACCGAGAATATCAATTTATTTTAGGGGTTGTCTCCACTTCACCGGAGACTGAAGCTGCAGCGATGGATGCACTCGCTGTCAATTTATCGTGTCTACTTAGGTGCGATAAATCAATCTCTGAGTGCTCTCCTGTCAACATCAGTACTCCACTAGGATGAGAAGAGCAGCTGGCATCAATGGGAGAGCAACCCCCACCAGCCTTGCCACACACAAAATGCCACAGTATGTATGTCCACTTCAGCTACATCATTTTCATAGCTGAAGTCACATAGTTTAGATCAACAGTGGGGGCTAGTGTAGTCAATGTAGACAAGGCCTTAGAGTATGAGGCAACTTCATCTATAGTGAGAGGCATATCCTGGAGTGGGCAGTGACTATCCAGTAGGCGGGTCTCAATCCCTCCTCAACACATGAGCAATTGCTGTTAATTGGAAATTTCTGAATGGAGAAGTGACTCAAAGTCTATAGCCAGATCTTCAGAATATTTTAAAAAGGAAAGGTCTGTAGACCAACTTCTCCCCTCAGATCAACCAAAGCTCAATAGGAGCTATATGCATAAAACTCAGAAATTTGAACCCCTAGTCTTCATTTAATTAAAGAGACAAATGGCAAACCATGCAGTTTGTGTCTGATTTGCAGTCTCTCCCCAAAATGACCAACCCAGCTCCCTCTCAGCTCCTGCTAGACCCGGAAAAGAAACTGTAGGCCTTATTAGTTCCTGCACTGAGAATGTCTTGCTACACAGGAAAAGTGTATGCTGGATATCAGGCAGCTAGTTATGATTGTCAAGCCACAGCTGTTTGTGACCCTAACTCTAACATACATTTGAACAGCTTAGAGGGTGCTTTAATTTATACCATCTGGCTATGAGTCCTAAGAGATCATATACCAGCTGAGAAATGGTGGAGCATAGCTCTCCCAATATGTTCCCTCTGTCTCCTTGCTGGTATGCTCCTAAATCAGACTTGGAAAGGTGACTGTTTTAGGATCCAGTTTTATGACAGCGGAGCTCCTGACCTACACCTGTGGAATTCTCAGCAGAGCAGCTGAAGCCAGATTCTGACCTTCTTGTGCCGTTTAAGCCAGTGGTTTTCCACCTGTGGTCTGCAGATTTCCAAAGGGGTCCAACCCTCCATTTGAAATTTTGTAGGGGTATGCAAATGGTAAAAGGTTGGAAACCAATGATGTAAGCAATGCAATGGGACCAGAGCTGGTGGCAATATCTGGTTTTCTGTTTTAGGAAATTAATTTGGGTTGCTCTATGGCAATTCAGAGAGCATTTATGATGAGTGTACCAGTGGTCAAATATTCGTATCATTTATTGGTTGGGGATTTAAAAAAGGTGGTAAAAACATGATGTTTCTCATGACATTGGTTTTGATCATTTTGTGTCTCTGGATTTATGTGTGGCAACCCAGAAGGGAAGACACTTGGATGGTTTATACATTTCTATGGCTGTTAGCGAACCATGATTCACTGATTTACTTACGAAACCTCTGTTGTGGTTTGAACTGGGGGATTTTCTAGGGTTTGCAGATTGTCAAGCCTTTTTGGCTCTAATTCCTGAGACAACAGAGCTTCAGACTTGACATCTTCAGAGAATGTGATTATTGTTATCTTGATCCTTACTTCCCACTTCAGAGACAGAAATCTATCACTCTCTCCTGAAGAGCTTGTAAGTGCTCCAGTGGTCTCTGTTAAGGGGATCTTCCTCTGGCTACCATTCTATGCCCCATTGCTCTTAAGCATATCACAAGGGCTAGGATGAAGTAAATGAATAAGCTGCTAGACAGTATCTCCCTCTAGCCTTCCCGTCTTACCTTACCCCTTCCCTCACTGACTTCTCCTGCTTCCCTTCTCTCTCCTTCCCTACTGTTATTGGCACTGAGCTCTGAATTTCTTTGACACATCCCATTGGAAATGCTGGCTCATGTACCCTGCACATGAAAACTCACTGGGTGAGATGCAGTTAGTATTACAATAATGAAGTTGCTACTTCTGTTGCTCTTGTGACAGAGCTCCACACCTCTTTAATTTATTTCCTAGCCTTTAGTACAGGTTGAACCTCACTAGTCCAGTGCCCTTGGGACCTGACTGGTGCCAATCCAGAGAATTTTCTGGACCATGGGAGGTCAATATTGTCTAGCAGCATTACCAATACTTCTACCACTTACTGGGCTCTCAGCAGCTATATAAGAGTAAATTAGAGCTAAATAACAGCACAGAACTCTGAGACCCAGGACTGGTGGCTGTAAACAAACATTATGACACTCCAGGAAACTTGTCTATGCCCATAAATGGTCATCTGGCTAACTAAAATCATGCTGGGCCATGGATGTTGCTAAACCAGAGAGTGCAGGACTATAGACGTTCAACCTATACTGATTCATGTACACCGCTATCAAAGAATCTGGGATACCACAGGTAAATCCAGAGACATGAGATTATCAAAGCAAATGTCATGAGAAAAAAAATTGCATTTTTGCCTGTGTCTTTCTTTAACTGCAGTCATCTCTCTAGGGATGCAAACAAACACATTCCATGGCACTGTGATGTTATGTTGATGACTAGATCCCTGCATGGATACAAAGTTGGTATCTGCATCCACAGTTGATTCTGTAAAAATGACCCGTGGATATCTGCAGCCACATATGCAGATGAGGATACCCATGGATATAAAGTGGATATCCACAAATTTGCAGGGTTCTAGATACAAAATTGGTATCTGCGTCTACAAAAATGAGCCATGGATATCCTCATCCAATAGTGGTGTGCTTCGGGTGCAGGGAGTTAGATGTCCTGGTCTTTTGTACTTCAGAGGTAACAACCCTACTGAGGGATGGATTTACTCAACAGGAGAAATATTTGGTTCTGGGCCAGCTTAAGGAAGCAGGCTGAGGGTAAAGACCATTGGTGCTAAAGTAGTCAGGATAGCTTACAAAATCAGTTAGAGCCTGTTGGGCAACCTTCTCTCAGCAAAGAATCAATTTTCTGCCTAAATAAAATATCACGGAAAAGTTGACTTTTATGAAAGCAGCCTTGGCTTGTCCACACAGCCCTGCAGTGAAGACATGCGGACTATGCAGGTGTAAATTGCAGAGTGAACTAATGGGTTGTGTGTAATAGCCCCATGTAAACCCTGCTAGCATGAACTAAAAGGGACCATTAACATACTCCCATTTCAAATTGAACTGCAATCATGCAAATCTAGTTTTAGTTCACACTAACATGGGACAGTTACATGGAGCAGTTACAGCCCAACAGGCTTGTGCATCCTGCAGCTCACACTTCTGTAGTCTGCACTGCAGGGGGGTTTCAACAAGCCAGGGCTGTGGCGTTCTGGAAGAAGGAGCGATTCTCTGCCATTGACCTCAGAGCTATGACAACTAGCTGTCATTGGTTCTCTGCCTGATGACCTCCTATTTCAGATATTCCTTGAATGAAGCTTTCAACAAGGTGAACCTAAATTTTGTATAGTCCCATAAGAAATAAAACAAGCAAGGTCACATCTAGCTCCCTTCTCAGGAACTGCTTGTGTAATGCTGACAGACGTAGCTGAACATGGGGTCTCTGGAGCTTAGTACATGAGTCTCTATAGCTAGAGCTAAAAAGCCAGCTGTCTCTCAGCTAAGGCTGTAGAGGAAACTCATTCTCTTGCTCTCTGTGTAAGTGGTCTCAGTACCACTACATGGAACAGTGAACCCCACCCACTAGCTGTGTGGGTTATACTTGACTGTCTGATGTGAACTGAATTAATTGACTTGGGCAGTATAGTAGTCATCATTGGCCCCCACTAGGGCAAAACAAAGGCTCTTTGGGGTGCAGGTGACTTGTTCTGTTTCATGGGGCAGATGTACTGGCTCTTCTTATGCTTGCAAGATCTAGCCGCCTTTGTGTTCATGCCTGTCTTGTGCAATATATAAAGGCTGCTGGAGTGTGCAAACCAGGCATCAAGCAAGGAAATGGAATCAAAATAAAAGTTAACAAGCTGGGAGTAGAGAAAGGCACTAGAAAAGCAAAGGAATGTAATCACTGCTGCAGCTTATTGTTGTCAGAGTCTAATGGGACCACAAACTGGGAACGAGTATGGTCTCTGTGTGTGGCATGAGGCTTCTGAAACCCTGCAGCCCTTAGCAGCTGTATAGGTTGCACATGCCTAAGCCTTGGCTTTGGATGATCCAATCACAATATATACTGAGAGGGTTGATAGTCCCAGATCTTCAGTTAAAAAGCAGAATGTAGTTTCTGTGTCTGTGCAGCTTACTCAGACTCTAAGCTGGTGGGTCGTCACATTAAATCTGATCTGTGTAGTGCTCCAAAACCCTAGCACTGTGTCTTTTGGAAACTTCTGTGCTTTGGAAGTAAATGACCTAATTCTGCTCTAGTTCCTTGACCTCAGTGGAGTTATTGCAGATTTACACCAGTATAAGTGAGAAGAAAATCAGGACCACGGCACTTTTCAGTGAATCCTAACGTTCAGTACGAAATTAAAACACACAATAGTACAGCAGACACAGGAGACCAGCAAATATTTCTTATAATTTTAGATCTTTATTTATTTTTAATTCTATCATGGAAGATTAACAATATCTACTATCTGTCCATCTACCTGTGACTCAGTAATCAATCTTTAAAGAGCTATTAATTTTATTATGCACATAGAATATATAAAAGTACGCCAAACTGCTAAAATATTGCTAAAAAGCCTGTATACAGAAATAATTTTTAAAAGTCAAACTATTTTTGCCCTGTTAGATAAAAAATAATTAGCCTTAGTCTGGGTCCTTGTATGCAGAATTGTAGCCTGAAGTAAATGTTTTGTAGCTCAGATTAAAACTCCTTAAAATAGGTGGCTACGATGGGAACACTGAAAAGGCCCTTCAGTTAAATATAGCATGAAGTACACTGCTGTTATTCTACACATACAAGGTAATTGTAAAATAAAATGCTATGAATGTGTGAGAGATTTGTGTGTCAGTGTGTGAGTAGAAAATGTTCATGTGATCCAGAACAAGCCATAAAGCAAGAATTATCAAAGGGCTTATGATGACACATGAACACGACACACAGATGTATTGTTATTATTCAGGAGCCTTCCATTTTTTTAAAATGTGAAACATTATCCTCCTCAGATTAAAATGGAAAAGAGAAATATTCCTTTGTCCTCCTCCAACTGACATTTGTTCTTCTCTTTGTTTCCATCTCCGTCTGTCCAACTCCCTCATTTCTCATCATAGCTGCCTTAGCTTCCTGTTATTTCTGCTTTCAATCAATTTGTGTTAAACTATCACTGTTGTAGATGACACTCTACTTTATTTCTCTGTTCCTACTGCTCAGGCGGAAGCAGACTCAGCGGTGCCATGCTAACTAATGAAGGTTATTTAAGAATAGCGCAAACCCTTTTAAAAACTAATGGCTCAATCCTTGCTCAGGGCAAACTCCGAGGACTGGTCACCATAATATATTGCTAACATATAAATGCTACTGCTGTGCCTCTATTGTTGGTTGAAGACATGTTGTCGCACTTGTTATTTGTTATTAAAATATTATTATTTAACTGAATTTTCCTTTGGCCTCAACATATGCTAACAATGCAAGCAATACCTTGGATTCTGCTGTGTTTTGAACATCTATAGATATCCCTTCCTTGTATACTCTACAGATTATTGTCCAAATTCAGATACTGATTTCACAGCCTCACACTGCAGCTCATGCTTTTTGCTGCTGCTGCTGCTGCTGCTTTTTTCAACACCCCCACCTTTCATTATTGCAATGTCTTGTTTTATGGCCTTCCCAGAAAATTATTTATAGGCTCAAGCTTGTGCAAAAAGCGGCTTCTAAAATGTTAACTCACACACAGTGGACTTCAGTATGTTATTCCAGTCCTTAGAGAATTACCTGTTAAACATAAAATTGATTTTAAAATTGCTTTGATGACTTGGAAAGTGATGCACAAATTGGGATCGGTGTGTTTATCAGAATGACTGTCTTTGTGGGAGCTTAGTTGATGGTTGTGATTATCAGAAGACAGCATCTTGCTTATTTCAAAAGACAAGTTAAAGATTGATGGAACACATGCTTTTAGTTCTTTTTCACCCCAAATCTGGAATTCACTCCCACCAGGTTAGGAAATGCTGAGTCAATAAATTCATTCAAATCTGATCTTAAATCTTGTCTTTTTAACTCAGGCTTATTTTTATTGATTGAGCTCTCCTTGCACTTTCTGGTTTTATGGCAAAGCTCTTTGGGTTGCTTTTTCACAAGCACACATTATTAGCTTATTCTGTATTGAGTTTTGTTTAATCTTCATCTTTTATAAGGTGGCAAGGTGTGGTATAAAAACATTAGTTTCCATCATTTATAACTGCTGTTCTAAGGTGACACAGTGAAAGCAAGAATATTCTATAAACACTGAAAAAAAAAATCCAGAAACTGCAGGCTTTTGTTGAGATGTATTGATTTTAGTCAGCCATATCCCACTGGCAGTTGTATTAAAGCACTGGACACATATTGTACTTTTAAAAGCTCATTCCTCTAAATCACATAACCTTTATGACCATAGGTCTCAGATAGTTCAGTATGACTAATTGGGGTTATACTGATGAACATCCATTTATTAAAACCGACAGGACAATCCGGAAAGTTTTCAGATAATACTTTTGCTTCATCTTCTGTGATGGTTTTGTAAATGATACACATGATGAAAATTAACCAGGAAATATGGCTTGCTCATGTAACTAACAGGTCTTAAGTTTGGGTGAATATACATAAACAGATATGATCATGCAAAACCTCAGTGCCTTCTAGCATCAGCCTGAGAGGGGTTTCTACCATAGATAAAGAAATTTTGCAAACCCTTCTTCCATACCTAAATTAAAAGTGGAGTAGGGAGGAGGACTGTAAATAGTTCTTTATAAAAATTTTCAAAGTCACTTCCCTGCTACTTATCCCTAAAGTCCAGGCAGGCCTTTGGAGCCAATAATTAAATAAAAATACAGTTTATTAATCTCAATATTCTGTTTGTGTATACTTGCTTTTCCTTTGCTCTTTTCAATATCTCCGATGTCTTCTCTTTCTTGTTTCCCATTTCACACTTTCATTTATCTCCCCTTTTTTCTACTGCTTCTATTTGCTCTTTGTTATTTCCTGTCCTCTTCATCTGTGTTCTCTCTCTCCCCACCCATCCTCTACCTCATTTTTTTTCCTCAAGTCCGCTATCCATTTCCCTAATGTTGCATCTTGCTCTGGCTCTCTCTCCCCCTCACAAAGAAGGCGGGTGATGGTGTAATTTATTTCACCACTTTGTAATTTACCTGAAGCTGGTTGAATAACAAAAAATAGTGATTTTTCAAATAAAAATATCACAAGATGCTTTAGGCACCTAATCCAAAACCCTCTGAAAATCAGTGGAAGTCTTTCCATTGCTTTAATGTACTTTGGATCAGGCCTCAAAATGTATTACTCAAGTTATATATTAATGAATGATTCAGCTCGCTCTATAAACTGGAGAAATCTTTGAAGACATCTGCAAAATTAATGACATTATTTTATGAATATTCTTTGTCTTGCTCTGTATTTATCGCATGGATCTATTGCTCTGTCTAGTCACATATATAAGCACACTTTATTGGCACCAAAATAGATTAGCTTCTCTAATTATTTGGTTGCATCTTTCTTTACATTTTGTGATGCCATAAGGTCTTGGTTTTCTGCTTTTAAATTGCAAGGAAGAAAAGGCAGAGATCTGCAGCTGCGCTGAGAACTCCCACAAAAAGATTCACTCCAGCCATTCCCATTATATCACATCTTTAATACGATGTAGTATTTTATATCGCAGATTTAATGCAGGAAGCCCAGTCCCAAGCACAATAATGTTTGGAGAACAACATTCAGAAACAGGAAATTACAAGGATGCTGACAGGTTTTTAAGTGTTGTTTAAACCATAGAAGATTATGCTCTTTGTTATCCAACTCCTTTGTTTGGGAAGCAGCATGGTGCTAATAAATCTAAAGTTTATTTCGAGATTAATATCAAGGACTGCAAAATACAGATGGAATTTATAACACTTTGTGTTTTATAATTGTTTCTACATAGGACTGGAATGTTGAATGACACTGAAATCATTTTTTTTCCCTGTGAGAAGCATCAGAATTTTAAGTAGCTTCATTTCCTCTATTCGGTGCCTGATCCATAACCTCCAATGATCACTATTCTGGTTAGAGTTGAAGGGCCAGATTCACCTCTCACTTACACCAGGGGAAATGAGGAGTAATGGCACTTATGTAAGTAGAATTACACTATTGTGAAACTGGTACAAATGAGATCAGAATCAGACCTGAGGTACCTAGATCTTATTCAGCGGTCTACAGGATATTTTGGGACATTATTATTGTAAGTATTTCTTGGTATTTTATTTAAGGAGGCACTAGTTATGTCTTAAAAATATTGCAGTGTTTCAGTATTCAAATCTGATATGCAATTAAGATTTGTTTCTTATTGATTAATGTTACTGCACGAAATACTTTGCTTGAAGCTGTCAGTCAGAGAGTTTCATAAATCATTACCAAAACATTAGGGAGTTGCATTTACAATGTACAGAAATCCATTTTAATCCAAAAAAATAGACCTTGTTGCAGTGGCCTTGTTTTCCCTATTCTGTTTCCTTGTAATTTGGAAAAATGCTTAAATGATTATGTTGCCTGAATCCTGCTTGTGAGCCTGTTGCTAAATGGAGAAGGGGAAGTGGGTTATTAAAAAAAAATCAAGATGGGGACAAATATGAATTCCTTGGCTCAACAAATAAATTACACCTATCCTACACCACCCACATGTCAATCTGGAACCACAGGTGCTGCCTTCAGAGCACAGTTGGTACTTTCTCCTGTGGCTGGCCACCAGTGTGAATGGGAAATTGTGGGTATGACCTTGGCTTTTTTGTGTAGATTCCATGGGGAGAATGGCCTTGAGAAAGGCAGGTAAAAGCCTCTATAGTAGATTTCCCTGTGCATTTCTTCTACTCTCCTGTTAGCACATGTACTCAGGGCCATCACAAACTGGCCCTCTGAGACAATAAAATTAAAATTTCACACCCAAAATTATGTTAACTATGTTGTTCAGGTCACAGAGCATCACGCTCAGAAATTATGAGACATGAGAATAAAAGCAACCTATGGGAGTTTGAGCTCTGCCCCTCTTCTGTATAGTCTTATGATGCTGTCTTTAATCACATGATTGCATATTTAATCACATGATTTCATACTGTTGTTTTCATAAAAGGACGGGATTTTATTGCTCTGCATGGGCCCCAGATCCTGTCTACCTCAACACCAAATATCTACATATGCTCTCATACAAAGATCCCCCACTTACTTCCTCCTGCATTCGATGGGGCATACTAGCACAGTCTCCTTGGGTGTGTCTAGACTGGCAAGATTTTGTGCAAAAACGGCTGCTTTTGTGCAAAAACTTGCCAGCTGTCTACACTGGCCGCTTGAATTTGCACAAGAACACTGACTTTGTAATGTGCAAAATCAGTGCTTCTTGTGCAAATACTTTCATGCTCCCACTCGGGAAAAAGCCCTCTTGCGCAAGAATACTTGCGCAAGAGGGCCAGTGTAGACAGGGAAGAACTGTTTTGTGCAAAAAAGCCCCGATGGCTAAAATGGCGATCGGGGCTTTCTTGCGCAAAACCGCATCTAGACTGGCCATGGATGCTTTTGCGCAAAGGCACTTGCCAATCTACACGCACTTTTGCAGAAATACTTTTAACAGAAAAACTTTTCCTTTAAAAGTATTTCCGCAAAATCATGCCAGTCTAGACGCAGCCCTTGTGTTTGGTGCAGTATATGACTGTACCATTTCATCTACAGTCAAGAGACTATATTGCTCTGGTAAAGAGAGCCTGAATCCTCCTCCCGCCCCGACACCACTGACACGAACTGGAAAGTCTAGGATTATGAAGTGAAAACAAAGGAAATTTAATTAAGGAAAAAAATAATACATTCTATTTTAGTATTTGTTGTAGTCTTTCTCGCTGTTACTACAGTCTAACCGAGTGGTTCTCAAAGTGCAGTCCATAGACTACTAGTGGTTCATGAGTCTTGCAGGCATGCCATGGGCTTGGGGCTTGCTCTCCCCTCTACAGCAAGGAGCCTGTGCTGGTGCTCCATGCCCACCCCTCCATGAGGTTGAAGTGCTAGCACTGGCTTCCCACTGCGGGGAGAAGGTGAGCCTCATGGGCCAGATCCGGCCTGCAGGAAGAAAGTGGCTCTGTGTGCTGCCAAACTTCCTCCCCCTAGCTGGAGGAATGGCAGCACAGGAAACTGATTGCTTGGAGACTTTCCCTGCTGCTTCCATTGGTCTGGGGGTAGTGCCTGGGAGCAGCAGGAGGCATGGAGCCAGAAAAGAGCCCCCCATCCTTCTCCTGCTGAGACCCCACACCCCTGTCCATTCCTGCACCGTACCTCCCACCCAGACCCTCCATCCTGTCCATTCCTGCACCCTACCTCCTGGTCAGACCCCACACTCCCACCCCATCCTGTACCCATTTTGTCATCATGAGTAGTTGGTTGGTGATCCTCAGATAGGTCTTTGTTGAGCAGGATGGGGCTTGAGTCAAAAAGTTTGAGAACTAATGGCCTAACCCTATATTATTTAATTATATTATCGGTAGTTCATACTGATAATATAATTAAATAACGGGCCCCTTCAAATTACTGGCCTGCTGCAAAGTGGGTATCTCCTTGTGTATATTTCAACCTCTTGAGAAATACAAGCACTTAATCTTAAAATGTTAGCTTCTCATAATAAATAAGTGTCTTTTCTGCTTGAGAAAAATCTTTACCTATTTCATATCATTTGTCAAACATGATATCTAAATTTGGAAAGTATGAATTGTTTAATAAATGTGATTTCAGTCAGCTTTTACATGTAAGCATAGACAACACTTCTGAAAGCTGACTGTGAATGAAAAACAATTAGGGCTGTAGTCTAATCTAATGCATGTTAAAACCATAAATAATTATTAATGTGTTTTCAGTGGGCAGTAGCTCCTTTTCATGAGGAGATCGAACAGTTCTTACTTAGACAAAACTTACACTGAAATGAAAGAGAGTTTTGCTTGAGTAAAGACAACAGGATTAGGCATTTGATGACATGCTTGGCCACAAGGGCAGTATTATTTTCAATGTATGTGAAAAGGAAATAAATGGCGGCATCACTCCCAAAAGATGTCCATGAAAAACAATAGCAAATAAGAAAGACTGTTTCTATGTGACCTTGTGGCAAAATATTGAATATTGTAAATAATGTGTATTCTCTTCTTTGCTTCAGATCATTGTTAGGGTATTTCATATTAGATGTACATACTTAGTGTATGCCTGCACTAGGAAATTATTTCAAAATAATAACTCCTAAAATAACAATTTGAAATAGTGTGTCCACACTACAAGGAAGCCTTAAAATTAGTCCTAGGCAAGCTCGCTTAATGTGGATGTACTACCTCAACTTAGAGCTCCAGGATGCACTGGGGAGTAATTACTTTGAATGACTCTGGGGTGTAGTTATTTTGAAATAGCAGCAGTGGAACATCCACATTACCATTATTTTGAAATAACTATTTGAAAATAAGTGTTATTCTTCATGAAAAGCAGGAGTTATTATTTCAAATAACCAGCCCCTGGTTTCTAATAACAGGATTGGTAGTGTAGATGCTCTGCTTGTTATTTTGAAATAAGGGAGCTATTTCAAAATAACTCTCTAGAGTAGACCAGGGCTTAAATTCCAACACCATATTTATGTTCATTTACTGAAGAATATTTTGTAAAGCACTAGGGGTCCCTGACTCTAAGCAGACTGGCCTCAATCTTGGAGTCCTTCTTCAGGCAACCCTGCCATTTGTTTTGCAGCAGTGTCTTATTGCAGTTACTCCTAATTTACACTGATGGAAGTAAAATTGAGATCAAACCCCTCAACGTTTTTCTTTCTTTCTTTCTTTCTTTCTTTCTTTCTTTCTTTCTTTCTTTCTTTCTTTCTTTCTTTCTTTCTTTCTTTCTTTCTTTCTTTCTTTCTTTTGTTATCCTCAACATGACTCCCACTTTGAGTTTGCTAGCTCCTGGAACTCAAGATTGAACCAGCAGGGTGTCTTACTCTATGGACCCAAACTCTGGTTGAGACCAATTGGGAGGCTTTTGCACGGATCAATATGGTCAAGCAGTTAGCTGGGCCACTGATGAGCCAGGGCTGCTCAGTGCAAGGGAAGACTCTGACTTAGAGGCCAAAGAGCTAGGTTTTGTTTTACTTTTGGCTGCTAGAGTTTGGAAGCTAAGTGGGAAGCAGAGATTCTTCACCACAAAGGGAGGCTGTGAATGGCTGTGAGATTTAGTGCTGGCGCCAGGCAGTTCCAGACCTGTAGAAACCAACATCTAGAGAAGCAGAGAGCTGATTCAGTGCTGGGACCCAAAAGCCATCTTATACCCCCAACAGAACTCCAGTCAAAGGATCCAAGAGAGGACCCTATCCCACCAAGTGGTAAAGAACACTTTTTTAAAGTCATCCAATGTCCACAGCACTGTGCCATTCATCTTCGGATTCATCCTCAAGGTGCCATCTGCCTGGGAGGGTGCCAGGAAAGTAGCTGGGGGCTGGGAAGAAGTGTGAGTAATGGGAGGTTGGAAACTTGTTCATTTCTTGATATTCTAGTGCTTATTATTTAACCCTTCCTCAGATATATTGTTCTGCTCTGAATAAAGTCCATGATTTGTTATACTGTTATCTTTTGGGTGTCTGAAATCTTTTCCAGGGTGATGTTTGTGTACTGTATTTTACACACCCTGTAAGCAGGAATAGCATTGTTCATTTGTCTCAACCACACCCTGGGTGAAGGCATAAGATATCACAAAAAAAGGTCCACGGACCCAACCCATATTAGGAAGAGCAAGCACCAGGGAAGAGGCATGAGCCAAGCCACAGAGAAGAGATTACATCAATAATAACATATTTTCAGTATGTCTGAGAGAGCAGACAGAATGGCAAATATCGGCGCAATTCCTTGTGTTTTCACCTAGGCACTAGAGGAAGATGCTAGAGCCCAAAGCACAGGCTTTGCCAAGAGTACTGGTGATAGAGATTTTGCCAATCGAGGCAGGGATTTTTAATCTAAAGCACAAGAGAAAATGCAATTGGGTATGATGTAGAGCAGTGGTCTTCAACCTTTTTAAGCATGAGATCATTTTTTGAATTTGAGTGCAATCCAGAATCTACCTCAAACCCAAACACCCTTGCTTGGCCTCCTTCCCACCCCTTCTCTGAGGCCCCGCCCCTGCTCACTCCATCCTCCCTCCCCCATCCTCGCTCACTTTTATCAGACTGGGGGCAGGAGTTTGGGTACAGGACTGGGGCTGGGGTTCAGAATGTGGGCTCCAGCTAGCTTACCACAGGTGGCTTCTGGGTAGTGGTACAGGGGACTAAGGCAGGCTCACCCCTACCCTGGCTCTGCACCACACCCAAAAACAGCCAGCAAACTCTCTTCATCTTTGCCCTCCTCTGCTCTGTGGAGATGGGGTATAGAGTGGGGGAGGGGCACCCTGACATCAGCTCACACCCCGTTCCTCTTCTTCCCAGGCCCTGTACAGCAAGCAGGAGGCTCCCAGGGGTGAGGAGCACCTCCAAGGCAGAGGACAGGAGCAGCACAGCCATGCTGAGAGGGGCAGATGAAGTGCCGTCACTTGAGACCTTCCCAGCCAAACCTCTCAGGATCACCCGTCCAAGATCGACCAATAGATCCTGATCTACTGGTTGGTGACCATTGATGTAGAGCTACATTTTTATAGTTATTTTGCCCCCACATCACTCCTATGGCTATAGTCACTTAGCTGAAAGCCTTCTTACGAGAGATTGAAGAGGATGCTGTCCACGTAATACTATCCAAACAAGCACAAACTACAAACAAATGCAGCTTCTTCAGCTTTTGGACCACTCTATGCATGTTGGGGCAGATTCTAATCTCATTTACACCACTGTTAATCCAGAGAAGCTCCACTCAAGTCAGTGCTGTTACTCTTGAGTTACAGCAGCACTCCTGAGAGCAGATCCTGGTCTTGATAAATATATCTATAATCATAATAATAATATTCATAAGATACGTTTAATCTGTTCTACTTTTACTTTTCAAAGATTAAAAAAAAAAAAAAAACTTGTTTCACCTGCTTGCCAGTTTGTTCTTTTTGTGCTGTGCTTCTCATGTGGTTACTTTCTCTTCGGCTAAATCTAGTATATAAACTTCCTTAGCCTAAACATGTTCAAGTAGGGAGATGACATAAACATGTTGATGGTTTCTCTTGGACATTCAGCCATATGCATCCTTTAATAGAGCCATAGCATGCCTGTTTTGTGGCAAAATTTGAAGGAGAGTCAGCATCTGAGAGAGAATACCCCTGTATTGGCTATAGAAGAAAGGCAGTCCCCAGTCCTGGAGAATCCCCAGGAATTCATGGGAGGCCAGTCTGTGTAGAGTTCTTATAGTGTCACACTGGCTTTGACTCCTGGCAGCACTCTGTCCTAACGAATCCATCATGACTTCATTAGGACTCCCCCTTACTATGAAGCATACGGAGGCGGCCACCTCGGGTGCCAGACTGTGGGGGAGGGGTGCCACTAGGACCCAGAGTGTAGAAAATTGTGTCTGCTGCTGGTGCATAGGTATTCTCTCTGCTCTAGATGCACACAGATGGTGGAGTGCCATGAAAGGAGTAGAACAGGAAGATGGCAGAATTGAGACCTTTTAAAGTTTCGGCCCAAGTGAGGGAGAATGGGGGTGTCATTTGAGCTCCCCGCCTCAGGTGCCAAAATGTTGTGGACCAGCCCTACTGCCAGGAGTGTGTGGAAAAGACCATCCAGACCCAGTCTGCATTGTTGTCTCTGGGAATCTCCAGGAGAGCAGAGTGGCGATTATGTTTCTTGGTCCCACCACTAGTCTCCATCAACTGCCCAGAGCAGACTACAGAGCTAAAGAATCCAGTGTAGAAAGGCTTGATTTGCAGAGAGAGAGCTTCCCACTAGTTCCCCTCCATGTATGGTTCTCAGGAATGATCCCACTAGAAAAGGATCAGTAGCTACTTGGAAATGCCAAGACATATGTAGAAGCACACACAGGCCAAAGAATCTATGGAAGAAGCAGGCCCATGTATGATGGATCTCTAGGCCTGTAGCTGCTCTCCTGGAGTACGTCTACTCAGCAATGTTATTTCGAAATACCTTCGTCCACGACTACGCAGCAGGTAGGTATTTTGAAATAATGTTGAAATATTGTCAAGCTGGAAGACTTCTTACTCCGACTCCTGTAACCCTCATTGTACGAGGAGTAAGGGAAGTCAGAGGAAGAGTGCACTATTTCTAAATAAGTGTTGTGTAGATGCTCCCAATTTCAATTTCAAAATAAGTTATGCAATTGAAGTTCTGTTTGCCCACCTTCCTGTTCCCTGGTGACACAGCTGCCACCTCACCAGGGTGCTTGCACTTCTGAGACCTCGCTGATGGGGTTCACAGAGCACATGGGTAAGACAGCATGTTAGGGAATTCAGTATTTATGTCAATCTTGTCCTAGGATTTTATCTTTCTTATGAAACTGTATATACAGCTTATGATCATGTACACCCCTGTCCTTACAGTGTTTATGTTTAGTGGTTGTAGATGTTTTGTAGATGTGGGTTTTGATGTCAAGGTTTGTCGGGCAGGGATAATCCTGCAAACAACATGTATAGACCCTTTCCCCCTGCCCAGATAGAAAACAGGTAGGGGACATTTTTTTTCTAAGTCTTTCACCGCAGTAACCCAACATGCTCCATTGTGATTAACTGTCTCCCTCCTCCTATCCCCCGGTATGTGCTAGCAATTTAGTTTCAGTTTTTCTGACAATTCTGAACAGTTACTCCATTTTTTCAGCTGGTTTTGTGATGCCAGCCATGCAGCTATTCACAGTATATTCCATCAAAGGAAACCTTTTTGTTCCTGCCCCCAGTGGAGAACAAGGTAGCCTAAATCTTTGTTTGTTTTTTACCTGGCAAGACTCCTCAAATGCTGACAGTGATTTGCACCAAATTAGATTTGTGGGCCTTGATGGTTCAAGACAATAATGATACCAGTTCTAAGAGTAAGAAATAAATGTACACTGACTAAACAAATCACTCTTCTCATTCTTGTGCACAGCCTTGAGCATTTCGAAATGTTTCCAGAAGAGTCACAATAGCTCATGTCAAGGTCTGAGCCCTGTAGAACCAGAAACATAATTAGTTCCAAAAGTAGATGGTCCCTTCAGTAGCTATAAAGAAGTGCTGCCATTATTCACCCACTTGGAATCTCTATCTGCCTCTCAGCTTCCCCTACAACAGCAGGCCAATGTGGTGGGGATGAAGGAGCTTTATGAATCCTTTTGCACCAAGCAGATTATGTAAATTCCCCTGCAAAATCCAACTTTCGTGTCATGAATTCAGCCATAGTCTAGATACAGTGTAAAGGTTTAAAAGGTCTATGCCTGCCCCTTCCATACTCCTAATGCAGGTGGTGTATTAAGGACAGCTTGGCGATGAAGATACGGTGAAAGAAGGCATTGCTTTGGCCATTTACCAGTATCATAATAGACCACAGAGAAGCAAGGCTGGGGCTTCTTTAGGTTGTACTGGGAAGTAAGCAGGTACCTGATCAAGGGCTAAATTAGGCACAAAGGCAGGAAAATGGCTATGGGAGAATCCACTCCCCTGTGGAGCCTCACAGCAAAAACACTGCAGCTTCTAGACTGTCAATCAGCAGATACACCATTGCTGCTATTTCTTTTGCTGCTACAATTTATAGTTTTATTGAGATATTGCCCAGATAAGAGATACACCTGGAAAATAGCATTATATGAGTATTGGAAACAGGTGATACCAGTAAGAAATCCCAAGGGCCGGCTGCTGATTTCTATGCCACGAGATGGACTGTGAGAAACCAAAATAAGCTGGAGCTAAAGAATTTGCAATGGCCATCTGTAGTAATTATAACAACAGCAGCAGCAGTCCTAGTGATGGTCCAGAAGTAGAGGGCCATATTCTCTGCTGGCATAAATTGGAAGCTCTCCAGTCTGCATCAATTTATACCAGCACAGAATCTGTCTCAGTGTCCTCGGAACAGCAACCCTGATCTGAACTCTCATGCACATTTGAGAAACTAAAGGAAGAAATGCTTGAAAGGAGGCAGAATTATAATTTGTTCCCACTCTCCTACAGGAAAACATCTTATCCTACAGTAGTGGTATTATTTCCAAGTTGGCACATAGCAAATCCTTCTTTTCAATGGGCCTTAGTCTTCCACCCTTACTCAGGTGGCATAATATCTTTCTCTGAAAATAGTTCCACAGAAATCACTGCTATTCTTCTGCAGCACCTTCTGCCCTTGAGAGGGCTCTCTACCTGGCTTCAGGCAGCACCAGAAAAGCTAGTGCCTCCATGCATTACACCTGCACTGATATTTGTAGTTATAAAGAATAGAGAAGGAAAGAGGGAAACTAGCCCTTTGATGGTTGGTGTTGTCTGCACTTTCCTCCCTTGCTCCCCTCCTCTGTTTCCCCGAGTAGCAAAAAGAGTGTGATCTAATGGATGCGCTGATGGTAATATCTGAGCATAAAGAGTGCCAAGACTGGTTGTAGGCTTATCACGGCGTACACATTTCTTTCAAATGAAGGCTCAAATTGTCACTGTTACCATACTATGGATTGTATCTTAATCTGAGTACAGACACGTTCATTTCTGAATAAGTCTCTATTTTTTTCTGTTTTCTTTGGGTAGTAGAACATGATATGTGAGAATGGTTTTGGCTTCTTCAAGCATTGAGCCTGTTGTGAAAAAGGAATATCAGTGCACGACTACTTCTCTGTCTCCACGATGTGAGTCATTCCTGCCCCCAAAATCCAACAGATATAATACCGAATACTGTATTCATCACACAATGCCTCTGCTAAGTCAGCTGCAGAACACACCATAAGGTGGTAGCTTTACTTAACACAAATGATGAGGGATGTACATAGAAGTCCATTCATTAAAGAAAAAGGGACAGATCCTCACCTGAAGTAAATTGGGTTAGCTCCATTGGAGCCAATAAAGCTGAGCCAATTCACACCAGCTTGGAGTCTGGCTTAAAGTTTTCTGAATGAGTAATAACCATGTATTTTTTCTTCACAATGCTTTCTTTTTACCACATTTTTTTCACTTCTGCTGTTTGGCACCAAGAATGCTACTAGGACAATGCTTTGATTTGAATTCAAGCACTCATTTGGGGGCAATTCATACTTCATACTCTAGCAACACTTAATAGGTCTAATGACAATTTTCTTCCATGTAGATACATAAAATTGTTCCCTGTAATCTATTTCCTTTTCCCACCCTGTTGCATTCTGCTGTTAGCTGGTGGCCAGCAGAACCTACACGCATTCCATGCTGACACACTGTTGTGCATGTCCTTGATTTGCCAATCCCTTAGTTTATAGCTAGCCAAAAATTGATTCCTCTGGCTCCCTTGTGATTGGTTTCAACATTTAGGGCCAGAGACTCACTTGTGTCAAGCGGCATAGCTGCATTGCCTTCAGGACACCAGTCTCCTATCTCCTTTCTTCCTCGATACTATTTTTTGAATTCTCCATTGTCCATTATTAAACTTTCCCATAGACATGGAAGTCTGGTAAGTATTATTTTAATTTTAAACAAAACCTCAGCTTGCTCTTTTTCTCTCTCTCTAGTTGGAATTTCCCAAAATCAACCAGGTTCAGTATTTTCATAAAAAGGCCTTGGATGGAGTAAGATGGGTTTAAGTTATCATTTAGTGATGTGAAGATTTAATTTCATGGAGGAATTAAGGCTGACATTTCCTTTTTATTTACACAACAACGATCCATGGATTATTAAGGTTACTATAAATTTGGACTTTGGTAGCTCAACAATGGAGTATTTCAGGATTATTGCAAAACTAGATTTTAACTCTTCTAATCCCATTATTGTTAATTACTTTATCAACACTGGCCCCCACAACAGAGTATGTAGCAACACCCTAGAACTGTAAAGTTCATTTATGTTTGATGAAGGAAGAAGTAGGCAGTTATTCCATTGGTGTCAGCAGTGAGTTTCATAGTTTGTAGAGAGACTGTAATTTTGCTTTTACCAAGAAAAAAATCGATCCATGGTATATATTGGTGGGGCAAAACAAAGTTGTTTTAATTCCCTCTTCCCTTGGGGCAACGGATTCAAAAATCCTACCACAAGTCTGTCAAGTTAAGATTCTGAAACTTATTATTAAATGTGGTGTTTACAATTCCCAACCTGTTTGCAGGCACCAACAATCTAACAGCACCCACTTGAGTGTATCAAGAGACACTTACTGGCATTAGTTTGCTGAAGTTCCAGCCTGGCTACATTATTGTTAACTGTATTGAGTAGAAGTTCTAATTAGCTATTTTAAGGATTTAAATGATCCTCCTATGACACTACAGACCTACCATCCTTAGTTATATGCTGTCAGAAATCTCTATAATATATTTAGTTTGGAAACACAAATTGTAAGACATTTATTTGTAAGCTGCCAAATAAAATAAAAATAGATTTCATAAAATTCACACCAGAAAATAAAGGGCTATGTCTTGCCTTTGAAGTAAAATTAACCACCTAACATTTTACTTAGCATTTGATTAGACAGAAAGAATAAACAAAACTTCTTGCAATGTATAATTGTAGCAATCAATTCAGGCTTTATATAATACATTTTTGTTTTACAATATAGCTTTGAAAAAATGGCATTTATTTGGAAAATACATAAAAGATTTTATATCAACAGCTATGCTCTAGACTATCAGCGGAGGAGCCCCAATTTACATCAGTGAGGGATTTGGCCCTGTATTTCTAAAGGTTATACATCAGCTTGCTTATGGGAATGTATTTAGTTAGGACCCACTTCACCAAAATGTTTCAACATGCACTAAACTTTAAGCATGCACATAAGTCTCATTTAAGTAAATTGGACTTAAGGATTTGCCTAAATTACGCATGTGTTTATGAGCTTTGGTGAGCAAGGTGAATTACTGATTCAGGGCCCCAAACCCCATCATACATGTATATTTTACTAGACACTAGATATTTTACTAGGTATTTTTATGTCACATTTTCAATGTTTTTTCTGTTTTTTTTCCTATAGTTTATGCAGAGCTGGTACCATGACATCAAAATTAGGCCATAGACTGACTTCAGTTTTTAAGCAGAATTCTCTGAAATCACACAACGTTGACATTTTTAATGGCAGTCTTAAAAAGATGCTTAGGATTTGCATAAATCTGAAATACCCTGTTACTCTGAGCTTGTTCCCGCCAACCAAAGGGGAAGTGCATTTACCGGGTAAAGTGAAGAAGTTTCTTGTTTTGGATCTACTCTATATACAATCAGGGGCTACCAAATTCCAGATGTGTCAGTGTGTTGCCTTTCAAAATAAAAAAATTACCTTAAAAAAAGAGGAAAAAAGTCATAGAGATTGCTGGAGCTGTATTCAAATTGGTGTAAAATAAGGAAAATGTGTTTAGTAGGCTAAGCTAATTCCCAATGGATGTTTGTTCACTTTTACAACACTACCATATGATTTGGCTGTATATAGCATACATGGCAGTCTTTGTTTATGTGAACTTGACAGAATGGACACAGCAGAGTTGTTTTAAAACAAGATTTCAGGGGTTGGTTTTTTGTTTTTGTTTTTTTGGCAGAACTGAGTGAAAAGATGGCATGGTGAAAACCTATACTATGCCTTATTCTTCCAGAGACCATTGTCAGTCTTCCATTCTTAAGAAAGTCAGTTCATCATATTCTTTTAAAGTAAGGGTGGAGGGAATCACAGGAATTGGTTTTGCTTTTTCCTTAATACCTCTTTTTCTTCCTTTAGCTACACTCATGTTGAAAAAAAGAAGCCATGTTGGAAAATAAACACAAAACTTCTGCACACACATTTGCAGCAGGACTGCAGAAATATGATGATAGTCCCTGAGTCACTGACCTGTAGCTTCAGGTTAGTTTAGAAACTAAAGCAGTGGGAAATATTCAGGATGAATCATGAGCAATATTGGCATTGTGTCCCTTCATCTGAAAATATATCCTTTATTTTAATGTGACAATGTAGTTTGCATATGACATATTACACGGGCTTAATTCTCAAGTTAGATATGCATCAGAACATATTCCTATCTGAAATACATACTAGTGAGCCTTTGTTACATAAAATCTATAATGACTTTTCCAAAATACACCACAATACACATCTCTATGTCTGAGATTAAAATCTAGTTTTTAAAAATGGGATCATAAAGTTAGGATTATAATTCAGATCATGTTTAGGTGCCTAAATGTGTTATTTGGTATATTTTATAACCTCCAAGCACTGTGCTACTCTCAAAAATCAGCCTACTTTTAGGTGCCTATATATATGAATTTAGGAGCTGAACTTCAAGCCTCATCTTATAAAAATCTTGACCTAAATTGCAAATATCAGATCAAATGCTGACACATTTTCTATTATGTGGAGATTCTTCCCTCTTCTCCTAGGGGTATGTTTAGACTACAAGCCTCTTTCAAAAGAGGCTTTTTCAAAAGAGCTCTTTCGAAAAAGCCTCTTTCAAAGGAGATCGTCTAGACAGCCACAAAAGTTTCAAAAAAGCGAGCTGCTTTTTCAAAAGAGAGCACCCAGGTAATCTGGATGCTCTCTTTCGAAAAAGCCCTGTTTGCATTCAAGAATGCCTTTTTTTTGAAAGAGCTCTTTCGAAAAAAGGCATTCTTCCTGGTAAAAGTAGGTTTACCAATATCAAAAAAACTACTGCATTCTTTTAATTTAAAAAGAATGCATCGGCAGTCTAGATGCAAGTGACGTTTTTTTGAAAAAAGGCCACTTCTTTTTCAAAAAAACTCCATAGTTTAGACACACCCTAGAGTCCTAAAAATACCTAACACATTCACTTGCCCTTCAACATTTCCTTAGCATGACCATGAACCTCCAGCTCAGAAGGACTGTACCTTTGAAGCACATTATTAACTGGCTATATAGGTTACTGTGAAGCAATGTACACTACTCAGAAGACAATATTATGGGAGAAAATGTAAGTGTATGAATATTTCAGGAGTACAGGAAAGGTGAGTGCAAAGAAACTCCAAGAAGGCAATGGACTGAAAGCAGCAGAACATAAACTAATAATTTAAAGCCAAATTATTCTCTTACATACACTGGATAAAATCAAGAATTAATCCATTTTTACTAATGGAACTAGTTTGGATTTACTCTGATGTGAGAGCAGATTTTGTCCCTAAAATAGTAAAGCACAAAAAAGCATTAAAGCCTTTCCTTTATGCACAGGATAACAAATGTGTGGAACTAACTAACAAAGGCAATAAAGAACATATTCCAAAAGGAATTGGACAGGCACTTTAGAGGAAAGAAATAAGGATACAAACAGCAGCTAAAGTAAATAGGTAAAAAGAAAGATGGACTCATACAAATTGTATACCCTAAATTACTACAATAATTCTCTCACATATCCCATGCCTTTATCTAAGCACAGTAGGTTTGATTTCTCACTTTTTTTTTATTACATATGATTATATTCTAAAGAGATTTGTCCAATTTCCACCCAATTTATAAAATAACATGGAGAATACTGATTCATCTTATTTACATAAGATGTATATTATCCATACTGGATTGGGTGGGAAAACTTCAGAGCATATTGACAAGTCCCACTAAAGTAAAAAAAGAAAAAGAATACAGCACAAAAGTGCCTTTTAGGTTGAACTGGTTTTTAGGATTATTTTTGAATGCCAAATTTATAACAAACTTTTCATAAATGAGTGACTATTCATTGCTATACCAGGGTGCATATTAAAGCTGCACTTGATTATAGTCTTTTCCATGCTAATGGCAGAGACTTGTGCAGCCAATAAAACACTAGATTTGACTTCAATACATCAGCAATATTTATCAAAAATAAAAAAAATGCTATTGATCAAAGTCTCCAGTGAAATAGACAATAGATTTTGGGGAACATCCGAGAGTTTATGTGCTCTTATTCTATGGCCCTTCTTGAACACATTTTTCTTTTGGCAAATGTAATGAATTTCTCACCTTCTGTTTAGGTTTTGGAGGTCACTTTTTAAGTACTAGATTGTTTTGCTGCAAACTTGTATTTATTTGGTTGGATTTCTCCTTCAGAATATCAGTATCCTAATAGGTAGCATATATTGATGTTCTTCACCATTGATCCATCTTTTGAGCACTATAGCTGATTTTCCTTCTCTTGGCATGTGAAGCTCTGTAGCGTGTTCCTTTTCCCCATTACGTGAATATTTGCTATGGTTCTAAGAAAAGAAGATATGGATGCAGGTACAGGTAGGTCTCCCTAACACAGCTATGTATCAACTCAATCATTTCCAGTATTCAATCTGCAGATACATGTTGTCTCATTATTGATTTATATTGTACAAATGATTTGTTTGGATGTAAGACTTGCCTGGTTTCCTTTTATGGTTAAAAGGAGGCATTCAGGCCAGTATTTGAAATTTGTGCACATGGATGTCTGTCAGGTCGCATGGGGATGCATATTTTGCACTCTAGTTTCTTGTTAAATAACATGCAGCAATTGCCGCTACATTTATGTGTCAAGGATCTATGGGCACAAAAAGCATGTATATTTTTAATAACAGATTATTAGTAGAAATAATAGTAGAAATCCAATGCTCCAATGGTTTCCCTCTAATTTTGCTATGTTTTTAAAAATCTTTAGCCGGATTCTAGCCTGGCATAAATGGCTTAGCTCCTTTGACTTCAGGAGAACTGTACCGATTTAAACTAATGGATGGTCTGGACACTTATTTAACAATAAAAATTCCGAAAGGATGGAATCTGGTTCTAACCTTTTGCCTCCTCCCTACTGTTGCTGTAGTACATTGATACTTGCAAGTTAAGTTCTATTTGGTCAGCTACAAGTTTGATTCTGAACCGTGTAATACAAAACCTTCTATCGATATTTTAGAAAGCCATTCCTTGCGCTTCTGAGCAGCAAACAGCCCATCGTTAAGAAGGCCAAGCCTTGTCAGCATGAGCTGTTGACTTCAATGAAACAAAATTCTGACCTAATCGCTAACTCTGGAATTAATCTCAAAAAGAGAAGTTTTAATAGGAAAAAAGCAGAGCTAGTATGCTAAGCCAATATGTGTTTTGCAATATATATGTGAAATATTCTAAATCTAATTAAATGTGATAATAGTTAAGGTCAAAAAAATCAAACTAAATGCTTTTATGTTTTTTGGGTTGGGAGGGGAGGGAAAGGGGGTTGCCTCCCTGAGTATTCCAGATCAATTTTTTTCTATTTCTGTTAAATGTCCATTGAATCAAGAAGACTATTAGCATGAGTAAAGAGATAGAAATGTAGCCGTGTTAGTCTGGGGTAGCTGAAGCAAAATGCAGGACAATGTAGCACTTTAAAGACTAACAAGATGGTTTATTAGATGATGAGCTTTCGTGGGCCAGAGAAGTGGGTCTGGCCCACGAAAGCTCATCATCTAATAAACCATCTTGTTAGTCTTTAAAGTGCTACATTGTCCGGCATTTTGCTTCAGCATGAGTAAAGTGAGCAGCATGAGTGGCTAAATGTTCAGCTAGACATAAAAATTAAATTCCTACTTCCAAGGAGATCTGTAAAAAATAAAGTTTTGCTTGTCCCCTTTGCCCACAGTCTTTATAATGCATAAAGGAGACCTGCGTGGTTTTTTGAGGGTTTTTTTTTTAACTTTGGTCAGCCTTAGAAATATCAGAGTTTGTATAGCCAGGTTTTATAGAGGAACTCTGTGAATAACTGAAAACCTAGGGTTTTACAACATCTTAAGAGACATAATGGGATTATGACATTGCAAGAGACAAGACACTGAAACACGAGCAGTTGAGAGGAGAAAGGATTTGTAGTCAGCCTGTGTAAAAACCCTTTGTTTTTCATTTGTTTTATTAATCCCTATTTAACTCAGATTTTGACATAAGCAGAACAAAAAGCTCTTGTTTTTAAAGATTCAAAAAATCTCTGTTTCTTCAATTGATGTCTGACAAAGCTTCCACTACATTTCCTTAGTATTCAACCGAGTCCTCTAGGAAAAACAGAAAATGTAATGCTCCTGATATTTCTAAAGTGAAATGCAAATTGATTAAAAAAAACATGCAAGTCTTTTATATACATCACAAGAGGTGGAAAATGCAGAAGCATAATTTTTCAATTTCAGGTCACCATTAACTACTATAGCAGAGAGAGAAAACTGTTACCTCAATAAAATGGAAGCTGCTGAACTGTATAATTACACATTTTAGGGAAAGGTGGTTCTACATCATGGTTGAAGAGGTCATGTGCTTAGAATAACCATCAGAATTACCTTTTAAAGTACAACTATTAAAAGTTTGTTTTCAAAGTGTATAAGGTATTAATGAATCTAGTCCTGTGGTTCTTATCTGTTGCCATTTTTCTTTTTTAAAAAATCATGTGATGAATAATGACAGTGATGCACTTTTAAAATACGAATTTTCCATCAACTAGTAACTTTTTGGTAAGATAATTTGACTCCTTACAAATACATTGCCATTTGATAATGTGATATGAGTCATATGACAACTACATTTTCTATGTAAATGTTCGTATAAGATGCAGCAAGATGCTTCTTTTTGGTTACAGACTGTACAATTAAATAATGTTCAGTTCTAATTCAGGATATTACTGTATCTCTCATTAAAAAAGACCAGTCCCACAATGATCATTTTGCCATTGATTTTCAGTTATTTAAAAGACTGGTTTGAAGTCCAGAGATTAATGTGGCATTTTCCTATTTTAGCAAGAGAACTGTTAATGTTAAAAACAAAGATTATGAAACAGCATTATTAACAATAAATGAAATTCATCTTGAGTATTCCAATATTTTCTTTTCATACCTAATGTTTAGTAATTTAAGAGGGGGTACACATTACATATGAATTAAAATAAACTAATACAGAACTATATTATTGTGACAATTGACCTTGAAATAGATAGAAGATTAAGGTGGACATGAGTTTCTACAGAGCATCTGAAATATATTTGCTTTGAAAAAGTTTCTTGGAAACTGTAAAAAGCCAGTAATGGCCCTACTTCTTTCTAATGGCACAAATATCAGAGAAATATGAGTCATTTCAATTTCATATCACAGATCTTGGAGATGGGAAAGACCTCCAAAATTCAATCTCCCTGACAATGTAGGATGATTGTTCCCTGCAGTACCTTTACTAGTAGTTTGGCCAATCTACTTTTAAATTTCCCAAGTCAAGGAGCTTCCCCTTGGAGGCTATTTCATAGCTTTCTATAGTCTCCCATTGGCTAAATTAGGAGTAGTATTGGGACCACTTAGAGGAAGTTTTTCTTGATATCTAGCTGGAATTTTACCTTTCTTAGTTTCATTTGATGTACCCGAGACATACCCTCACGCACCACCCTAAAAATTCTTTTTCCCTTCTAGAGTTGAAATCCTGGCTATGTATTGCTTCTATGTATATCTGTGACTGTCTTACTTTTTTCTCAATAAATCCTTGCACCCCTTAGATGATTTCTTCTGTTCATCTGCTGACAACTGGTCACTATCTTTCTGGAAATGTAATCCCCAGACTGAATGCAATAATCCAAGTAAGATCAGACACACAGCTGCTACATGATTTTCCTCTCTGTTCTATGACACACTATCTCTGCACATGCAGCCCCAAATGTCATTAGTGGATTTTGATGCCATTTCACTTTGCAAAGCAATGTCTAATTTGCTCTCCACTATCACCTCTAGGTCTCTTACAACTTTACACTTTTCCTGGATTCTCTCTCCCATTGAATACTTGTATTTCAGGCTATTTCTCCAGAGTTGGTAGGAGCTCTGTTTATTTCCCCAATCTGAATTATTTTGTTATCTTCCACCTATTACCCTAATTTCTCTAGGGTCTCTCTATTATTGTTTTATTTCATATCTATGAATGCTAGTTATATGATAAAATGCACAATAGACCAATGAGACATTTGAGTACTGAAAATATTTGGTTTCAAAAGCATAAATATTAAATGTGAGGTTCAGGGGAGATTCTATAATCAATGTTTCCATATTTAAATGTTTTGGTGGGTAAAGGTGAATCCTGTAGTATTTTGAGATGATTTTTATTGGTGTTATGGTTATGGGCTCAACAAAATTTTAACAGATAGTATACTTACTAGCTAACTGTAATAAATATTTTCTTTTGCTTCATAATAAAAAGTTACATTTTTTAAAAGTGATACAAAAGCCCATTGTATACTTGTAAATAAATGCTTAAAAATACATGAAATTCCAACTCCACGGCTATTCAATAATGTCAGATGGAAATTAAAAGGAAAAGGCTAGTTTGTTTAGCCCTCATTAAGCACAGTTAAAGGACCACAGGGATAGATGACAGATTATGTGTGTTTCTTTAAGAAAATGCTGTGAATTTTAGAAATCACATAGTCTGGCAAGAAGTGCAATTAATTGTTATAGAAATAAATTGATCATAAAATCTGAATTAGTGCCCGTTCCTACATTTTATGCAAATCCCTAATGCCCTTTGAAATCAGCGAAGCTCTTGGCTGCACCAGAAAGCAGAATTGCTCTGAAAAGGAAAAAAACAACAACCCTGCCTAACCGGATGCAAACTGGCTATTGCTCTGTGTCTCATGGTATGGCCCTTGTTGTTGACAAATTTGCATATGGAAGGAGGAGGCTATTGAACACAGATCATAGTCTAATCTTGCAATCCTTGCTGAGGTCACCAGGGAGTTTAGCCTATGTTGGGACTGCAAGAGTGAGCCTTTTTTTGTTGTTGTTGTTGTTAGTTTCTATCAGACTAATAGCTGCAAGATCCATTTTCATATATTTGCCCCTCCGTACATTCTATTTATATGTATTTGAGAGCTATTTGTTATGGGAAAGAGTATATGAAATTCAAATTAAAATACACAACAATTAATTTAGGGCCTGAACCTGCAAACACTTACTACCAGGAGTAGAGCTAGCTACTGTGAGTAGATCTATGCAGTGTGTTTCCTTGACTGTAATGGAAAATAGAAATGAATTATCCTTCTTTACTAAAGCAAATCTTCTCTTGGGATATATTGTGCTTTCATTTGCACCCTTGCAGTTCCAATAGAGTCAGACTTAAAAATTCAGACTTAAACATGAACATGTTTAAGTCAGACTTAAACAGTCAGACATTCCTACAAAGGGCTGGGTGTGTCAATCCCTATTGAAATCAGTGGTAACTCAGAACATCCAACATCTCTGAAGAACCACTCAGAACTTTGCAGAATCAGACTTTCACGTCAAGGCAACATTTGATTCTTTTTATGGATTTATTCCTAAAGATTGTGATGAATACAAAAGAAGGCCCTGGTCCTTCAAAGAATTACACACCTTTAGACTCACAGTAGACCTATTGAATATTCATATGCATATAGTTACTTATATGTGCAAGTTTTATAGGATTAAGGCTTTCAGTGATCAGGAGTCACATGTAAAACTATTGAAATAAACTCTCTAAGGCTATGTGTACACTGAGCATCAATTTCGAAACAAGCTATTCCAGAATAGTTATTTCAAAATAGCAGTCTATACTGCAGGGAAGCCTCAAAATTAGTCCAAGGTAGGCTTCCCTAATGTATACCTGCTAGCTTGATTTAATGCCCCAGGAGGCACCGGGGAAGAATAATTTAGAATGGCTCTGGTGAGGGGCTATTTTGAAATAGCAGCAGTGGAGCATCTACACAAGCCTTATATCAAAATAGCTATTTTGGAATAGGCATTATTCTTCATAGAATGAGGTTTACAGAATAAGACACCTGTTATTTTGAAATTATTGCAAAATAACAGAATGGTCGCGTAGATGCTCGCATAGTTATTTCAGATTAATGGCCATTATTCTGAAATAACTTTGCTGTGTAGACATACCCTAAATCTTGTTAAAAACGTTTGAAACTAGAACCCTATTCTGCCCACAGTGAAGTCAGTTGGTGTTCTGCCATTGACTTGAGTGGAAGATTTGGGCCCTAAATGATTTAGTTATGTGCACAAGCAACTATGTTCCTACATGAAGTCCTATTGAAGCCAAATGTGCATTCTAAAGGCCAGATTCTGTGAACATCTTATTTTTATTGATGTGTTACTTGGAAGTCAAGCCTAGCTGATTTTTCTGAGTTTGGATGTAAATGTGTATGTCAGAGCCTATGAGTTACTACTGAAACTTTGTTGTCTCTTTCAGAAGGCTGCTGGGAAATGTAAGCCTTTATGCTTTTGAACATTTAAACTACATTTTCCAAATAAATTTGGTGACCACATCTAATATTTCTCTGAATAGACATTATATTTTGATGGCTATCAAGCATATAACATAGCAATCCCCTAAAGATTTTAGAGGAAAAAAATCAACAATAATAATCAAAATGTTAATTTAGACAATGGCAAAAGAGAACAGGCATTAAAAATGCATCAGCTCCTATCATTAAGGCATTATTCAGCAGAAATTGTTAATGGTAGGAAACAGAAAGTAGCTCTAAGAAACAAAGTATGAAGAGATGTTTTCTAAGCTTCTCTTTCTGGATGAAAGTCCAGTCTTTACTGCACATGATACTCATCCAACTAAATCTCAACTAACATCTTAAATCAGAGGAAGGCTGAGAGTACAAACCTGGCGTTTCAACTGCTATTCTTGCAGCAATTATGAACAGAGGTGTGTTACAGGGCTAATGCTGACTATCATTTAGCAACTGATCTTAGCTTTCTGTGTGACTTTTTACAGTGCAATTTCACGTTATTTCTGCAGCGGCTGAACAGAGGAAACTCCAAGTAAAAAGATACGCTTTCAAGTGGTATTAGAGAACCAAGATGATTACAGTGCTATTATCAAAAGCAATGTTTAAAGAATAACAGATCTGCACATGTCTGTGTTAACAATGAGAGCTACACGTTCTAGTGAAAGGTAAGATTCCTTTGGCGGTTTGAAATAATTAAGCAGAACAGAACTAGTCTTTCAACTGCTATGTAAGAGAGAGAGAGAGAAATTTTCAACCAGCCCCACCTTGCAGGCACAAATTCATTACCTTTAAAATCTTGATTATCAATGTTTAAAATAATCAGAGTAATAACTGAGTATATGGAAGATTCCGGCCTAAAAAAAATCATATTTCCTCAGCACACTTTGCCTTAAAATGGCTTCTAATCTAATTCACTTCGGGATGAAACCTGAGCTCACGTTTACACATGGCTAGCATCAAAATAGCGGGATTATCGCTGCGTTTGAAGAGGGAAGGAAAAAAGTGAGGGGGGGTTATGCCCGGCTCTCCACAGTCCCCTTTTAAAAATGAAAAGAAAACCCTGCGGATGAGTGCGCCTGCGTGTGTCTATCGTCTCTGTGGCTACAGTATGTGGGGTGGGGCGAAGAGTGCGCGTTGGAAGGCGATGGGCATGAAGACCGTGTCTTTAATTGTCCCTCTGAGCACTGCGTTTTAAAGGCTAACCCAACTTCCACCCATAACTCTAGCTGTGCTGATCAGTTATGGCGGCTGGAACAAGTGAACCGAGTGCACCTGTTTTGTCCAAGCTACGTCCCAGCTTTGTTACCTAGCATCAGCCTCTCTGCCACTAGCATTCCAGGGGCGCACAATATCTCGTACTGCAGCCCCTTCCTGCGGTAAAGACCCGCTGCCCCCTTCTGCGTAGCCAGACTGGGATCGCTTGGCCCACATTTGATGTTACACCCAGATCAAACCGTCAACCCCAGCTCTGTGGCTGCGAGACACTCTGGAGAACTCCAGGGCCACAAGCCAGAAACCACAAACTCAGGGGCCGAGTGGCAGGCTGGAATTTTTGAGTGAATAAAGGAGGAAAATGTAGGTTCAGCAGCAATAGCGACGCGACTTATTTTGCTGTCACCTCAAGCACAAATGGTATTGGGAGGCGCGAACTTCACGATTTAGTAGGGGCGCTAGTAGCAAAGAAAGCGCCTCGTAGCAATAGTCACCCTTGGCACACCCGGCTGCAGTAAAGACAGCGCCTTGCTACACGGGAACACGCTACAGAACATTCCAGCTCAGCGCCAGCCCCTGTCTCCAGCGGAACAGCACCTATTACGGGGATACTCCGCGGCCGCAGAACTTGAGCAGTGCGGAATGGCAGCCTATGCGCAGAGGCTATTGTCTGCAGAAAAACAGTTACTCCACAACATACATGAACGCATTGTGATTTAAGATTTTGAGTTCCTCCTTTTCTTTCTATTCGATGTTGGCTGTTTCATATCTTTAAAAAAAAAACCATTAAACTGGAAAAGAGTCCGCGCTATGCTAGTGCTGCACCCTGTGGGGAACTTCCGTGTGAGCGTGGAGGAAGGCTGGAGATGTTGAGTCATTCTAGCTCAGTCCCAACTACAAGGTCCAGAACGCTGGGTGGTTCAGTAAAACTGGCTTTGCTGTGGTTTCCTGTACAATTCCGCCCAGGAATTTTCTGGGATTCCTCTAAGAATACCCTCTATGAGCCCTTCCTGAACGTTTTAGCCTGGCCATAGGATGAATAAACGGACTTTCCTCAACACAGATAGCAGAAGGAGCCAGATGGACGGAGCCCCTGTCTTTCCTGTTATATACAGTATAAGCCACAGCAAAGTTCTGCAGAGCCTACCCTGCTGTCGCCATAAAAAGCTCCTTCCAAAAGGGACCTGCCTCGGATGGACTGCCCCGAGCGTGAGCGACATCCCGCAAAGACAGCCGGAGAATGCGCTGAGAAAGGACTCGGAGCCTGCCCAGGGGGCTAGAGAGACCCTGGCAAGAACAGTGCCAGGCCCGACAGAAAGCTGGGATCAGCGAAGCGGGACAAAAGCTACTAAGATTGTGTCACTATCGCCATTTGAGCTTAACAACCATTCAGAACGTGAAAGCCAACCCCACCCACCCCACCCCAAAAGCGCCGGGAAGGCAAAGTTTTGCCTCTTGCGTCTGCGTGGTATCTTAGCGCTACACGCCCCCCAAGGGCTCTTCTGGCGGTGGGCGGTGGGCGGTGGACCAGCAAGCGGGCCCACCTGGGGAATACCAGCCGGCTGCAATGCTAAAAGGGGCCATCGGGCTAGGGTTTGATTCGGGGGCGGATTTGCTAGAAAAGTTCGCCCTGCGCGGATCAGGGAAGAGTTCTGAGTAAAACTTGGCACGTAGGTGCGGGTTAGGCGATACGTTTGCTCAATTAAGGGAAGAGCTGCCATGAGGGAAGGAGCAGAAATCAGAACATTCTCTCGGATCGGGAAGATTTAACTCGACAACCCCTCCCCGACCATCTCTCCTTTGCGTGTGTGCAAACGAAAGAAATGGGGCTCTTGGACAGTCGGGGGAGGGGGGGAAGAATTAATGGTGGCCGTCACCGCACGTCGCTTCCTGCTAAATCCGTCCCCATGTAGGCAAGGGATGGGGGCGGGTTGCTTCTTTGCCCAGCTACTGAGCTGCGCTTCCCTGAATCTGCAGAGGGGGGCTGGGGCGAGAAACGCCCCGGCGGAATGCGGGCTGTGCGGTCCCAGTCCTCGCAGCGCTGTGCCGGGCACCGCACCCGTGGAGTGCAGCAATGAGGGAAGCTGGGAGCGGAGCAGCTCTATTGTGGGGGTTCTCTTATACTAGGGGCCAGTCCCACGATGCAGTGATCCCCCCCCCCCGACCCCGACTGCCAGGATCAGGCGGAGACTAAAAGTTGCTGAGGCTTCCCTGGCAGTGCGGGCGGGCTGCGGGCTTGTCCCGGGCTCTGGCTGCCCCGGGAGCTGAATGTGCACAGGCCGGATAGTGCCTCGGCCGCCTGCTTAGCACGTGGCTAGTGCCCGTCCCATCCTGGGAATCCAGGGACCTAGGCATAACCGATCTTGGGCAAACAACTGCTCTGTGCCCGTCCCTACGCCGGGCCCCGCTCTCTTCCTCCGGGGGAACCAGGGCCAGAGGGTTCACAGGGCTGAGACACCCCTGCCCCCGCTGCGCACCCACGCCTGCCACTGAACGCGGGCCCATCCCCGGGGAAGGGACGCCTGCGGGAAGCCTGCCTGCCTGCGCACGACACGCGGGATCGGGCCCATCTGAGCGGGTCGAACCGACCTGCCCCCCGCCCTCTGCACCGGCCCGACAGCCGCGTGCGAGCCGCGCGGCAGCTCCCACCAGACCCCTTGGCAACTACGCGGCGCGCGCAACAGATAACAAAGCAGATCTCCCGGGGCCCCCTTCTCCCCCGGGGCTGGATCGCGGCAGGTTTTCTCTCCGCTCTGCCTCTCCCCGCGCCACCGCCCGGCGCTCTGCTAGGGCAAGGCCGCTCCGTCTTTCCCAGCATCAAGGGGGGGGGGGGGACACATCAGGACAAAGGTCAGAATCCCCCCTCCCCGGCTCGGCACTGCCCTGGACAGATCTGGCTTGGCTCTGCCGCCCCTCACACGCGATTTTGGGAGAGAGACGCCGTGGGGCGGGGGCCGCGGGGAGGAGATCTAATCTAGGATGCACACGACTAGACATCGCCAGTCTCTACCCTGCCATGCACCCTGGTGCGGCCTGAGCAACCCCTCGGATCTCCTAATCACAGACACAGAGAGAGACACAGCACCGTGCAGGAAAAGATCAAAAAGGGGCTACCTTGGCAACTATGGTAGATTAGGAGCCAGCTGCTGGGCTGGGGGCGGCCGCTGCCTGCCTGCCTGCCGCGGGTACTCTCCTCGACTACGCGTATTCTTAAGCAATAACAACGTAATCCGTATTATCCACCCAAGAATACCCGTCACCGAAGAGAGTCAGAAATCTGATGAGGCTGCTGCTGCTGCTGCTGCTGGAACTGCTGCACCGGGACAATAAATCCATAACTATATTTCCCCTACAGAGGGAGGAGAAGGAGAATCCACAGATTTGCTGAGTGATCCCGTCCCATTATCCAATGGCGGCTGTACTTCCAGTCCTGGAAAGGCAAAAGGGAAAAGCGAGCATTTAATATACACGCCTGCACCCCTCTGCTGGACTGCTGCCTTTCTGGAGCAGGCAGGGTCTGGTAGGCAAGATGAGGGGGAATAAAGAAAGACACAAAAGTGAGGCTGAATTTACCTGGGGGGCTCCTGATTTCTTCCTCTGTGCTCGCCTGGCATCCTATTCCCAGCTGCGTGCTCCATCCGTTCTCTCTGGCGCTTGGACTAGATGCCACTCACAGCAACAGATCCCTGTGAAAGAGATGCATAGTTAAGCAAACAAATATTACAAATCTGTTTGCTTAGGGGACTTTGGGGGGAACTCAGCCGCTGCCTGAGAGAATTTCATCTGGTCATCTGGACATTCATCTTACAGGTCCTGACTCACACTCCCCCACTGTATCATCCAATAAATAAATAAAAAAACGAACTAACTAACTAGCTAAAAGCATCGGAGCTCTCTAATATTAGGCACGTCTTCCTTGCAGGCCTTTCTGATGAGCTTGCATTTCAGGTGAACTATACTTCGCAGTATGAAATCATGAAACTTATTGTTACCCATGTTACATGAAAAGAATATCTGGCACTCATAGACTGGACACGCTGGTTCAGTTTGAATGGGGATAGGCATTAGTTTGTAGTAGCCTAATATGTGACAACACAATCGCTGGTCTACCATACACATTTCATGCATTACTGTGCAAGTGGCGAACACCTCCACACTGACACCTTATCACCTCTGCATTCCTGAAAACATGTTCAAAGAAGAATCGCAAAAAGTTATTCCCAAATTGTGCCTGAGATTCTGTCTACCAGAGACAGTAGTTCTGCTAACGTTCTCTTATCAACATGGTTCTTTACCGGAGCAGGGAGGGGGGGCTTTGTTTCATGATCCTGTTGCGGATACTGTGCTAATAAAGGTTTATTGTTCACCTTCTAAAGAGAAAGGATATTTGCAACGTCATTGCACAATATACTTCGCATTTCAATTAGGAAGTTCCCGATTTTGTTTCACCTCAGCTCTTAATATTAAGAACAGCGCCCGTGTAGAAAAGGAGGAGGGCTCCGAAACATGGCAATACAGTAAAATTCTGCAAATGGTGTGAATACTCTACACTTCTTCAATCATGAGTAATTATGCACCATACATGGCTCTTACTCGCCACTGTGTCCTGTAGAGGACTAGCTTGTTGAGCCGATTGCAACTGAGATTAATATTAAACGTTTCCAGTTATTCCAGATCCTACTTTAACATGATCTCTTGGCTCTCCTGACATACGCTCCGTACAAACACACGCAAGAGGCTAGCATTTTTGGAGTGTACTGTTACACAGACCGTTCCCTGAATGAATGAATGAATGCACGAATGATAAAATTGATCAGAACTGTGGTAGCTACATGAAAAGACCAATCACTTGCCTATATTCTAATCTCATTTAGGTGGACTTTCTACTATGCCTTGAACACAGGCAGCTTGCATTTTACATGGCAGGCAGAAAATAAATAATACGCAAATCATCATTTTTCCTGCGGTAACATTTAAAGCTACCTGACAGGTTGTTCTGGCATTCGAGCTAACATGAGTGATGCAGCGGGTTCCCTTCAACTTGAACAAAAGCCGCTTGAGAAAGTAAAACGCACCGGTTCGTGAAGCAAACATTTCAGAGAGTAAAAGCTAGTCTCACACTTTGAAATTCACATAAAGACACAGCTGCCCCCCTCGCCTCCACACATGCATCAAGGAGTAGCCTGACGTTCAAACTTTTCTCGCACAGAATTCCTGCGCAAGAAAAGCCCAGCGCAGTGGGAATAAGGCTAGAGCTTCCCCCTAAGAGATTGCCCTCTCTTTCTCGCTGAGGAATCTGCGTTAGCACCCATCCCCACAAGGAAAAAGCCTTCCTAAACTTGATCCTGCCCTTCTCCGGGTTGTCCCTCCCGAGCAGACACTGCCTTGCGCTACCCCCCGCTATCCAGCACCTACCAAAATGGTTGGACGCATGCAGCACCCGGAGCAAGTGGACAGCTCAGTCCTCCGAGGCTCCCGGCAGCACCAGCAAGGCAAGGGAAAGCTCTGAGCACTAAGCCAGGCTGCATGCAGCTCCTTCGCAGGGGCAGGCTGACTTACGAGAGCACCATTTCCTACGAGACCACTGCCTCTGGGTGCATATTCAATTCAAACCTCCTTAAACTGTCGGATCTCTCCCCACCCCACCCATGCCCCCTCCCCCCCGCGCGCGCACACACACACACACACACACACACAGACACACACACACACACACACACACACAGCTCTGCTCAACACACCAGGAATAAAAATCCCCTGCCATAGCGGGCGTTTTGCGGCTCCACTTACACCTTTGCCTCTGCGCTCCGCGGATGCCCTTAGCGAAGCTCGCCTCGCTATTAAGTACCTTTGTTCTGGATTCGTGAAAAAGCCATGTTCATTCGAATCTACCTCCCTGCTTCCCCGCCGTCATAGCGGGAGGTGTCGGAGCCCCCTCCCCGCCACACACACACCCCCGCAGATGCCCCTTGAAATATACCAGGAAGGCATCGCTTCATTGAGATTACCTGGGTGTCGGGGGCGGAATGGGGGGGATTTAACAATTAAGCAATGGGAGATCGAGCGAGAGAGCTGCCCGCTTTTGCCATTGAGAGCAAAAATTGGGGGGGGGGGAGGGTTGAGGATATCGATCAATAGGGAGACGCGATGTCTCTCCGGGAGGAATATTATTGTGAATTAGGGGGTCCGCAGGCAGCGGGGAGGGGGAAAGGAAAGGGTTCTCCGGTGAAAAAAATCCGTGCCTCCGCTAAAAAAAAAAATTCCGAGATCTCGCTCCTCTCCACATAACCAAGTAAGTGCCACAAATCCACCTCTACTGAGGCGCTTACCCTTTAAATCCAGGTTTCAAGCAGAACTCCAGCTGTGTGTAAAACCAGGGAGTCATCTGATGTGTGGCGGGGAAGAGGCTCGGGGCGGCAGAGCGCTGCTTTCCCTCCTGGTGCTGGAGTCCTGGGCTACCAAACCCTGGGCACTAAGCCCGCGCCTCTGGCTGCCCGTGCCCAGTTGCCTTCACACGTCGGCGGCGGCTGGTGCTTTCCGAGTCCCCGGCGATCGCCTTTCAGCTGATGTGGGCTTCCAGAAAAGGAGAGGAGGGGAAAAATCGCCTAATGAAATCAAATCGATCTGATCTACACCATCTGTCGCCTGCCACTGCACACAAACGTTAAAACAGGAAAACGGGAGACACTGACAGCTCAAGAAGGTTGGTTCATTTTTAGCAGAGCATAATTGGGTATGGACAGCATACAGTTACCAAAGCTGCTGTTAACCATCCAGGAGTGGATCCCAAACATGCTAATGGTGGATTCATTGAGGAAGACCTGACGTGCAAGCTTCATAGTCTCTTATTCATGACTTCCCAATGGGAAAGGACCAATACCGTGTGGGACTATGGTAACATACAGTCAAAAAGCTGCTAAGAAAATGGCTCTGTGTTCATAGCACCTCTTTCTGATAACAAACATATGTCGACCAGAGCCGTTTAGCAGAATGGGGGAAATGAAATTTTCTTGACCGGGGTAGCAATTCCCATCGCTTGCACTTAAAGAAAACAGCCTGTGAGTTTAAAAGGCTTTAGCACGTTTGTCTCGGGATTCTCATCTAGAAAAGCAGAACACCCCTGTTCATCTGGAGGATGAAAAAAATCTATCACTTCTTCTTACTGCGATCAAAGTACATCCGTAGCAAGGACCTAGAAATGCAGCGAGGCTAATTTCATCAGGACTGACGCAAGGTCGTTTTAATGCCAGGAACCCTTTTGACTTGTTCCTATGGGAAAGGCTTTTGGGCAAGACATTTCCGATCCTTGAAATTTGACATAATCTCAGTCAAATATGATTTTTCTGAGGGAGGGGGGAGAGGTGATGTGTGTGAATGTGTTCAGAGCTGCAAACACTCTTGCTGCCAAAACTCCAATTTGCTTGCAGTCTCTAGTCTTTCCCGACTATTTTTTTTCAATATAGACAGAGTAAGGTGAAGAGAACATACACTCCACCGTTTTTTCCTATTCTTGTCGCTAATAAATACATTACTAACGATAAAAAATTCCCGCTACCCAGAAAAATCAGAGTTTTAAAAATTATTTTAAACATAAAGGAAATACAGTTTTGGAGGCATTTCCCCGAGGAAGAATGTAGAGGGGGAAATAAAAAAGAATGCAAATAAGATGATTGCTGTCCACATGCTCAGTGCTGAAAGGAAAGCTTAGACAATGGCCACATGTGCCGTGGACTTATTAGCAGTAAATGCTGCACTTAGCGATTTTATTCTCATTGTATGGAGTCTACCCATCTTTCCTGTCGATCTCTAGATCACTAGGAAGACTCCTGTTCATTTCCGCCTTTCCCATACAATCAGCAGATAATAAACCAACATGAAAATAAATAACCATCCGAATGTTTGAATGTAGTAAATGTTCCAGTAAACAATTAGTGTTAGGGTAATTCTGAAGTGAACTGCGTGTCTCTTCTGGAAGTTTGTGTTAATCTCACTAGAATAAACCTAACAGTTATGAATTAGATTAGCCTTGAAAATGTAGCCTAAAGACAAATCAAACAATTTACCCGATCTTTTGTTTCAGTATACATTAATTAAGCACTACTGCCTAGCTACACAGCATTCTTGGGTCACAGCCACAGTTCCGAGCCTGAAATGCCTTTATTATCATTTGCGTCCAACTATTGCCCTCTGCAGGTCATGCTCCAAGTCCCAGGCAAAGCTATTGCAAATCCCAAGGAAAAGTGTGGCGATCACGTTATTTTAGACTTTGTCCCAATATTTAAGCAGTCAACTTTTTCTCATTACATTTGTTGTCCATTAGACTTTTATAGCTTGTGAATCAGGTAACCCTAGAAGTAGGTGCACTTTGTACTTATCTGGGTAGATTGTGTTAGACTAGAGATGTATTAATATATAGCATGCCTGTGTCTTAAATCTTACTCCCACCTTTCACTTCGGGCCAAGGAACCAGAAAAGGTCACGGTGCCTGTTTTGAACCTTGTTGTCTTAATATAGAGCAAGAAAGATCTCTTGGCAAATTCCCAGTGGTGCTGCCTTCTTTGGGTATATTGAGAAAATGTGGACGACACACACTGGGTGAGATTCTTCCTAGTGCCAAGGAACTCTTCTGACTTTCCGAGTGGAACTGGGAATGTCCTCCTCCCCCCATTACAACTAACCTTTGTTCGACTCCCTGCCAGAAAAGTCACTTGGCAAACCAGGGAAGTCACTCAATTATCCATTCTTACTTTAGAATGGACAGCTTAGAACTGCCTGCAGAGAACCACTAGAGCTCGCCTCCCCGGCACCCAAAGAACGTTCATTTCCCCCTTGATAAGAGATCATTCCATCTTTCTGTAGAGACATTTCTGTAATTTTTGGTTCTCTGTCAGGTATGATTTTCCAAGGGTTAGTTCGCTGTACTTCAGACACGTATTCCACAACAGAGCGCTCAATCAATAGCATGCAAAATGCCCGGAGAAAGGGGTAGGAAATGCTAAAGCCGTCTAATTATTAATTGAGAGGCTAAAGATAATTTAAGAGTATCTCTTCTGTATGAAGGTCCGTGGTAGGATAACAAGCCTGCCCCTGGCTGTCACATTTGAATAAATGGCTATCATAAAATTCTGTAATCACAAATGCAAACATTAAATGCTAGGTTTTTAAAAAATACCACCGCCCCCATAAACCGAGTGACAACATTCAGTGAGCAACGCACAATGATGTCACCACAACGCAGCAGGCCACTTGCTGGGAAGAGTCCAACTGTACCCCTCAATTCTAAAAACACATCACATTATCTTTTGTACTACGATCTTTGGAGAAGCACCGAGTTATATGTCACAAAAGCGCTGGGAAATTATGCCATGACTAGACTGACACATCAGTGGCCCATCCAGGGAGAGAATTTCCCCACGTTAGAGCGGTTTTAATGTTACGTTGTCTCTTGTTTCGGTGAAATCTTGATTTAGCCTATAGAGGAAGGAGGATGTCTCTTCTGGCTTCATATATTAACTTAAGTGTGAAAAGATGCTTTGCTCCTGGGCGGGCCGCACTTCCTCTGACTTTAATTAAATGCAAATATTATTCGTTCCATACAATCCGCGCGCTCTGATAGAAAGATTTGGCGAAGTTTATTGTTATGTCCGCACAGGCGAGCTTTCCACAGTCTCCTACCAGTTTAAGCCTAATGAATTCCAAAGGAAATGCTCGCACATGCTTTTTCCTCCGCATTTGGTATTTTTACAAGGAGAACATATCAGGGAATCAAATGCTGCCTTGTAAGGGACTTTCCATAGTCACCAAGTGCAAGAGCCCTGTGGCCAGCATGTCTGGGTTGCCTCCATGCCCATTTGGTAGCGTTTAACATTCCAAACGGATCATTTTGTTTAATGAACTTTCTGCCCGCCGGGGTGTCCCTCTCTGTGCGCGCGCGCGCTTTAATCACCCGCTTTTCGGGTTCGCAGAGTTACAGTTTCAAACGCAAGGGAAAGAAGCTGCTTTGTACAAATGCGCCATCTCCACAGATGTTTCAGACAAACCGGCGGAGAGACACTCATTACAGCGACATATGAAAGTCTTGGCTTGCGCTGAGTAGCTGAGAGAAGTTGTGTGGCACAATACCAGCTAATGATCTGAAAACGGGGAGCGCTTCTGGGGGGCGGGGTGGGGTACAGATTTAGTGCTTCTCGCGAAGAAGGCCGTTTCTTCCGAGATGCAAACGGTGCATGGCACATTAGCCATGGGCATCCCCTGGGGGGACCACCGAGCTCTGTGATCCCCCCGCTCCTCCAAGCACCCTTCAGATCCAGGACTGAGACACAGATCAGAGTGATGGAAGGAGCAGGGACTGGCTCATTGAGATGCAGCTCACGGAGCGGATAAAGGGCAATGCTTAAGACCTATCATATATTCCACTGGAACAGGCCGAGCAGGCAGCGCTACGGGGCCCCTGCATCTTTTAGTGGAGGGAAAGACACGCTTGGGATGGTCTGGGGGTGAAATCAAAGGCTGCTGGCAGCAGCACCACAGAGCAAGTCATGGCTCAGCGCTCCCTCTCTGTGTCCCACCTTTGTGTGCCTGCCTGGAGCTACAGAGGCGCGCCTATGCCTATGCGCACGCACCCTTCTGTTCCTTGCGCGCGCATCTCCGCGGGGCGCGCAGCGCTCCTCGCATGCGGAGGCACTCTGCCTTAGGAGCAGGCACCTGCCGCGACCAGGCTGTCGGCCTCCGGGCGGGGCAGGGATTCGTCACGCACTGGGAAGCCTGCCCTGCAGAGCCAAGTCCTGTGCTGGAGGCAATACCCCGGCTCATTGTCAATCGCTTTCGTTTGGCCTTTCTCCCTTCCCGCGCCCATCCCCAGCCCCGCCAAGCCAAAGCCTGACGCATTAGGCAGAGCGAAGGAGCCCCCTGCTGGCCAGACTGGAGGAAGCGCAGAGGCGAACCTTCCAGTGCCCAGCGGCTGGCAGGACACAAGGGGACCCCGCTTTCCCACCGAACAGAGCCGGGGCGGGTGCAGACTCGAAAACTGGCTTCCCCTTCTGCCTTGTGCCGAGCTGGGCTGGGCGAGTCTGCTCGGGAGGTGGACTCAATGGCCCTCAGTCACCAGCAGGACGCTCCGCTTTCTGGAAGCACTAATCATTGCCACGGGGAAAGTTCACCCGGCTGCCTGGGGCGCATTTCACATTCTCTGCCCTAGGCTGAGGGAGGTCGGATTCCGGATAGTGCTTGGATCTAATGGCCTCTCCCTCCCCATCCATCCCAGTTATCAGTGAGCTAGAGTCATTTGCCACGTGCCCAAGGTCTCCGACCTCTCGCTGTCCTGTCCCATGTGTGTCCAGGAGAAACACAAAGGGGCAGCAACCTAGTTCCGTGGGTTGGGGAGCAGAGTGTACAAAGAGGGCTGGATTTGAAAGCTGGTGTAACCCGGAGCCAGGCTTCTTGCTGCGAATAGCTCAGCAGCCCTGCTCCTCACTGCGCACTCAGACCTTGACGTGCGGTTCTGCATTCATGTGCGTTAATGTCTCTTGCTTGTGGTTGTTTACTGAACAAGACTGTCTCTGGGACGCGGGGCACAGAGAAACCAGCTAGAACGCGGATCCGCTCCGCCCGGTTCCAAGAGGAAGAGCCAAGCGCAGTGACCAGGTGGAGCTGAGTACCAGGACAGGAGTCTGTAAGCTCGAGCCTATACATTACGTCCCCCGTCTCTGGGGTGCTCACTGCTCCCAGCCACATTGCACTGCCTTGCGAGGCAGAAACAAACCAAGCAGAACGACTATAAAACAACGGCAACCAGCGAAACAATCGTTATCTTGAGAGCCACAGAAGACAAAGCTTCGCTGAAGGACAGTATCTCCTGCAGTGTGCGAGCGGCCTGTCTGCCGGAATCACGAAGCTCTGCCTGATGCCTTGTCTCCTCTTAAACTTCGATGACAAAGGACTTCGATGACCTCAACAGTGCAGGCACAGGGCCACAGTTTTCCTAAAACACCCTAACCCCTCTCTGACCTAGCCACGTTCATGTGGTTCAGCATTCACTTCTCTCAGGGCATGGCTCAGAAAGGATTCCACAATATCAACCCTAATTTCACAAGTTTAATCTTTACTTAGACCTTGCTGTGTGGTAGCTGTGAATGATAACCTGAAAAAAAAAGTCAAAACGGGAATCCTTGAGTGTTAAACCTAAACCAAAACCTATTAATACATCTATGAAACTCTATGAAAGGATTTGACTGTCTAATTATCCTTCCAATATCTTTACTCATATTGTTACATTCACAGGGATGTCTAAACTTGGTCTTGTATATGTGTAATTTATAAAACCTTAGTAAAAATATTCACTCGGAAAACTGGACTTTCAAGCAGACCCTGAATTGTGCTCCCTTTTCAGCTGGTTTGATTGAAGTATAAGGTCACCATCAAGTAAAGGGCCACAGTTTTCCTAATGTTGAGTCCTTTGCAATCAGGTTTGCAGTTTAGTAACTTCACAAAATATCGAGAAGGATATTGGGCTTAAGGCACTAGATTGGAGCCCAAGAAGCGATATAAGTGTGAATCCCTCCTCTGCCACAGATAGCCTATGTGACTTTGGATAAGTCAATATACTATCTCTGTTTCTTTCCCCAAATTCCAAGTATGGATAATAATACTCCTTTTTCTACCTTGCTTGTTCATAATATGTGCCCTCTGGCTGAAGAATATCTCCTATTACATATAGCTCTAACACTCAGAACAATGAAGTACCAAACTCCTTTGTGAGTTTTAGGAGCTAAAGTTAAGATATAAGAACTGCCATTCATATAAAACTCTCTTAAGCTTATGTCTGTCCTAAAAACCTTTAGTAAACACACTTGGAACTTCACCCACTATGGGGTGCTGAGGATTTGAAGTTCAAGCATGTTCTGAGGTAATTTTCACAGAAACTATGAAAAATCAGGACCAGGTGGGGTGTAATAGGTTCCTGTATAAGAAAAAGCCCCAAAGATTGGGAGTGTCCCTATACAATTAGGAGATCTGGTCACCCAATTAAGGATAATTTCATTTGTATCTTTGATTTTTCAGCTTTTGGTGGGTTGAAGCCAGCTTTTCTGCTGAGTTGGTATTTTGCATATACTTAGAAATCACTCTCACGTTGAGGCTTTCTTTGCCAAGTTTAATTCCAAGTGACATCCTTTTGACCAACTAATAAATTACTGAAACAAGACGAACAATGGCAATGCTGACAGAACCTTAGTTACAGCCAGCACAGGTAGGTGCTGTTATTCTAATGAATGCTATCATTGGCCTTTGCCATCCAAGTTTGTGGTCTGAGACTAAAAACAGAAATAGAGAACACAGAATGGAGGTGAGGCAACAATATTTATGGGAGTAATTACCACAGAGAAAAACTGTGAAAATATGATTACAGCAAATTGCAACTCTTTCAGATATATTTTCATTAGAAATAACTCAGCTGAGACTGAGCCTAAATGAACACTAGACTGGGTGTGTCATACATGGATTCTCAGAAGGCTGATATAAGCAGACCCTTTGAGCAGATCAGGCTTAAGCTCTAGCATATTAGATATTTGGGTGTTCAACATCCTACCCTTCCTTGGTGGCAGCATCCTGGAGTGACACTGAGACAATATAGAATTACCATGCAAAAGGGTGATGTGATATGACACAATAAAAATATCATAGCACAATGTTAATGCATTTGTTGTATTTTCCTGCCAATCCATTTGTCAAAATTACCCACTCCTGGGTTTTTGGTCTTTTTGGCCCTCATTCCCTTCCTGGCCTCTTGATGGCTTTGGTCCATTTCATCACTTTGCTTCACTTGTGCTGTGTCATCTTAGGGAATCAGCACATCTTCATAGAGCCATGTTTTGTCTGAGATCAGGAAGAAAGATGAGCTCTCTGATCAGATCATGGTGTCTAGTAGAAAAATATACTGCACCCTAAAGAACTGAATGTAGCTCCACTGCAAAATATTACAAGTTGAGTGTGAGTACCTTAAATTACATGAAAGAGAGGTGCTATTGGTACGAGAATTCATCCGGGAAAGCAACATGATGAAAATCCTCTCCCTTAAAACAAGGGTGAGTTGTTTCAAGGAGTCTAGGCAACATGAAACCACACTGTTAGTAAAGAGGAGCTTTGGGCAGACAATTGTGAATAAGTCTGAGAATTAAACCCGCAGCAGGCTCTCTGCCCCAGGGTGAATACTTACCCCTTACGAGTAAAGGGAGTTTTATGAAATAATTTTCAATACCAGCATCCATCATCTATTAGATGGGTGGCCAAACTGTGGCTCTAAAGACTCTTTTACAGGACTGCTCTGGAGTTCTCTATGCCTCTCCATTCTTCATCTACCAGACTCTGAGGTTTGAGCTTAGGACTTCTGCCTCACAGCTGGATGGCGTGGCTAGGGGCTTCTGCCTAGTGTGGAAAAGGGGTCTAGAGGTTTCAATCCCATGGGAGCACCTGCTGGGGCTCAGAGGCTTCATCCCTACTCTTGATGAAGCCCCAAGTGCCAGCAACCTCTTCTCATGGGACTGAAACTGTTAGCCCCAACACCCTGCCTCTGAGCAGAAGCCCTGAGCTCTGGCAGGTTCACCTGGCTCTCAAACTTCTGAACTTTATTGTATGCAGCTTGGAGGATCAGTAAATTTGACCACCCTAATCCATTATCTTACAAGTTTTATGCAGCTAATATTTTACAACTGACATTCATATGTCTATAGAACCTATAGCCAATATAGTTTGAAAACAAATGAATCACCAAATAAAGTAATGAATTATCATTTTTAAATGTGCCCTCCCTTTGGAGGGATTAGATTCATCCAAGAAATTCTACAGGCAGCTTGAGAGCTCTGTAGGTGTTGTTGCTGCTCTAAATCTGTCTGTGAGAAGAATTATAAATGGTATTTACCTTTTAATTAAACAAAGCATCTTGCAAATTAAACACATGCTCTTGCACATCAAAATTTAGTTAGCATCTCTTTTTATTGTGCATCCTATGGCACCCTTGCAATATATTGAGTCTACAGACTGTTAGTTCCCCCCATTCTGCATTTTATGCACTAAATATTTGATTTTTCTCACATCCAAGGAAATCATTCTGTAATTTACCTTTAATAATTAAGCAGATCTTCCGCTTATCATTCTTTTATCCTTAAAATGGGGAAGTATATCGGTTCTGGAATGGAAAAGCAGTTTTGGACATTATCTGGCATATGTCTTATCTTATGTAGGAAATTTGACAGTGAATGATAGAACACCTTAGAGGGATGTAAGAGCATGATAAAGGAAGCAAGGTTTCACATGAATGGAGAGTCTAATTACTAATAGCTACATATGTTTTTACATGCATCGTAGTAACTTGACATTTATAATTCACTGTGTTGCTGAGTCCCTATCATTTGCCTATTGTCGATATCTTTGCATTTGGAAATAGATGTCCTTTCTAATTATTATATGTATTTGAACTCTAGTATTCAGTTCCCTGCTCCATTACACGGTAGTCATACATTTTGTTGGGTTCATATGAATCCCCGCCTTTAGTGAGATGTATGAAATTCAAGCATATCAGTCCAAAATATGTTGTTTCCTCATCCTTAGCTGCTAATATACTTTTTTAAACTCCAGCCATAAATTCTATTTTCAAATACAGAGAAATAGATTAATTTGTGACAGAATGAAACTAAAACAATTAAGAAACTACTCCAGTGCAATATCAAACAGAAAGTAACTTTATCAATAACATTGTATACACACAGCACCTTTCACACAAAACTAAAACACCTGACAAACATTTTTGCTTCACAACCTCCTGATAAACCAGATAAGAAATTATTTATAACTATTTTACAGTTGGAATAACTGAGCATAGATAAAATAAGAGAGTTTCTCAGGTTACATTGTTAATCAGTCAGAAATTGATAACTGGACTGCAGGAATCCTGGGCCAGCTCTGAAGCCCATTGGAATCCACAAGACTTCCCGGTTTTGGATTAGCCCTCTCAATTCCAGTTTTTACCTCTAGCTACTTTATCACCGTTGCACATGAGCAACTGACACACTTGTGCACTATTGCCTGATATTCTATTTTGTTGTTTAATGTATTTGAAATTTAATATAGTTGAAATGAAACTCTTCAAGTAGAATATTGTCACAGGGTAAATGTCTTCTGCTTGGAAAAGATGCACCTTTAAACAATGGTCTCTTGATGTGAAATGAATGCTGAGATGTGAAGTTATTTACTGGAACTTTTGGAAATATTATGGCACCATTGTATCACTTATTTTGAAGTTGGAAACATTTAAATGGTTTTATTTCTATCAAATCACTGTATTCAGTAAATAAAGGCAAATCAATTGTTGCTGATTTAATTGAGTGATAGTTGTCCACTGCACCTTTATTAAAAAAGATTCCTTCAGAATTGCTTCAAAAGAGGATATTCCTGATTTCCAGCTGATCAGAAAGAAGTTAATTGATAAAGGTACCTGCAACCATTTTTAATGGTCTCTCTTTTTGATTGAGAACATAAAGTTACTTGGAGAAGAAACCATAAGCAATATGCTAAAATATTTTTTTACATTTAACTAGAAGATTTATCCATTATTTTTGGGTTTTGGAAAATAAAATGAAAATGTTCATGCTTCGTTTAAATCATTGCCCTGGGGTGGGGCTGGGAATGCGGGGTTCAGTAAACAGGCTGCCCGGGGGGAGAGAGGACTCTCCCACTTCTCTCTCATCACAGCAGCTTGGGGCCAGGTAAGAAACACCTCTCCCTGGCTACTACAGCTCCAGCAGGCACAGCTAGGGGAGGGGTGCATATCCCCTGACAGGGGCAAAACAGATTCATCTGCCCTTTGGACTCCCCTTCCAGTCTGAGGAATGGAGCAAACGGTGCACTTTTCCCTTACTCCATGATGAAGGGGGTCAGCAATATCCCATACACATTTTTTCGGGGGGAGGGGGAGATTTAGCTCCCTCCTCCTTAACAGGCTCTTGGGGAGTGAGAGGGTCATGGCTGATGCTGTCCCAGATGAGAAGGTACACCCCCCAGCCAGCCCCTTTCACTTGATTTGTGATTCTGTCTCTTTTTTGTTTGAGAAGAAATCCCATTTCAGGCACATCCCATTTTCCTGGCACAACCAAAGCCTTACCTCATGATGGCTATGTCTAGACTACTATGTCTGTCGATGGAGCCATGTAAAATAGTTTATTCGGCATAGTCAGAGAAGTGGGGATTTAAATAATTTAAATAATCCCTGCTTCATTAAAATAAAAATGGCCACCACGCTGTGCCAACGATCAGCTGATCCAGCACAGCGTGGCAGTCTAGACCCGGCACAGTCGACAAGGGAAGACTTTGTTGACCGCTCCGGTATGCCTCATGAAATCCCTGCTTCTTTGACTGTGCCAAATAAACTATTTTACATGACTCCATCGATGTAGCCATGTAGTCTAGACATAGCTGATAAGAGCAAGCAGTATGTCAAATTTGGTAGTCCTAGCTCTTACTGTTTAGGAGGAGTTCTTGAAAAAACAGACAAACATATAAATGGAGAGAGACAAATATATAGTAGACATCTATTTCTAAAATGACAAAGAAATATAAAATTGGGTGTCTACCTCACTGCTCTTGATAGTAGATACAAGCACGGAGAGTGTTGTGACAACCAACTCTGTTTTTATGTTCTAGAGGTGGATTCTGAAAGCCAGGATTGCTGTAGTGTGACTGGTAATGGAGCATTTTGCTTCCTCTTTATCTCATTTAGAAAGCCATATCTCATGTTGTCTTGTTTAAACGTTTCACAGTTTAACTGAATAGGATTTTCAATTGTGAAGAAAATCTGTATTAGCCAACAAATATTGATCATTACTTCTGCTGATGTGTAAAATGTATCTGGGCTGCAGAGGTGAATTTCTCTTCAGTTTTTTTTCTTTTTATAGTCTTACTATTGATCTTGAAGGTTCCACTTGGTTTACTCAAGAGTAATGCAAGAAATGAAGACATTTAACTCTTTCTCAGAACTGCCTAGTCAGTGCAACATTTTTGTGCCGCATGTTGGATTTAATTTTTTCATGGCTTCATAATTTATTCTAAAAATCTTTAGGGCAGCAGGTATTTAAAAAAAAAAGCTGTAAAAATCTGTTTTGAAAATATAAGTAATATACTATGTGAGTCTTTTTATGTATAGCCAAATGACTCAACTGCTACTCATTGAAAAACCAATGGGAACACATTTTGTGCTAATATATTTTATTTGTGTTCTTTAATCTATAAAAGCATAATCAGAAACCCTAAATTTCTATTAATCTCTTACTCAGGCAAAATTTCTGTTGATATCATTGGGAGTTTAGAGTGCATAAAACTAAAAAAGGATTTCAGAATTTGCCCCCTGGTGTGGGGCATCTCTGTAAACAGAATAACTAAGGGAATTTCCAAGACTTTTTCCATGAAGCCTGAATTTGTTAGATAAAATTCTTCCACAACTCAAGAAGAATAATATATTGCCATGGTTACACATAAAGGAAAACATGACACAATGTTAAGGAAATAACTAAAAGGATACAACTTTATTGTAAGTGTTCAGTTCAAAGAATGTGAACAGTCCATGCTGTTTTTCTATCAACTGACCAAGCTCTTGAAGCAAATTAAAATCAGGTGACCTCCAAGACATTCTGCTTTGTCCCACTTTGTTAAACCATTTATACGTAGTAACCTAGAACATGTGCCAAAGCCACTACCAAACCCCTTCCCCGTCTCCCTAACATCCTTCACTGGTGGTTTCCTCAAGCATTCTGGGGACTGGAATGAGCTTACCCAACCAATCAGATGAGGAGTCACAGGCCAATCACCAATTGCAGCCTATATCAGCCCCACAATTTACTTTCCTGAGAGGCCTACCTGCTTTCACACAGACAAACACAGAACACAATATGGGCACACAATGGTGACTTTTTGAAACTTGGGTGTCTAAAGATTGTTCCGTATAACGTGAATTTCATGCTCGTACTCATGAATATTTACAACACTGCAAGAGAGAGTTCACTACTATGTATCCATTCATCTCTACGTATGATTTATATCTTCTATTTTCTGATCCTGTTACTTCCAAATCAGATATGAGAATGTATATTTCAGGAATAGAAGATAAACATGAGACAAGCACACCTCATTAAACATTCTATATGCATGCAGAATTGGGAAGCCGGGGATTCCTAAGTGTCACACTCTCAGCAGGTTTACAAAAAAATAAAACACAGAATCATTTCAATGAATTCAGAAGCAGTGCAAACAAAATTATATAAATCTCAAGTGTTTCCTATTACCTGCCCTCCTTACTCAGCTTCAAGCAACTTGTTCTGACATTTACCAGAAGGTGTAGTAACTAGAAAATAAGCATGTGTGCATGTGCACACGGGCGCATATCAGGAATTTTGCTTGCCCAAGAACTGAGTTTAGGCATACTCTTTCCTCCTTAGAAAATATTTGCCAAATAGGTTTTGTGGGTCTAAGATAGGATTTTTACCTTGGATCAAGAGATCCCAGGTCCCTATTCTGAACAAGCTGTCACAGCTATTATAAAAAGTATGTACATTTACAAAAGAAGGATGACCTGTGGTTAAGGCACTAGCCCGTCCATTAAGGGCTTGTTCACACAGTTAGTTTGTGGCAAGTTGGAGTGTGACACTAACCCACACTAGACTGCTGTGGTCTAACTATGCATGTGCTGAGTGCATTACTAGTTTGTTAGAGCACTCTGAGCCAGTCCCATTCCCAAGAGGAGTAGATCAAAGAACTTTAATGAATGGTTAATGTGTGTCAGCAGGGGCCACATGGACAGTTAATCCACATCCCAGCTTTCTGCCAGCTAAATATTAATGTAGCCAAGCTCTTACATCATTTTAGTTCAGTTCCCTGCACTATTACCCATTCACTTGGCGATTTGGGGTCATTCACTTAATTTGTCTGTGCTTCAGTTTCACATTTGTAAAATGGTAATAATTATACTCCCTTTCTGCCATCCTTGGCTATCAGAATATACACTCTTTGGAGCAGAGACTAGAGTTTTGTACAGCATTTAGAACAAAGGGCCCCATTCTAAGCAATGCCGTAATTCAAGTAATAATAAAGGAGCTGTAACCCACTGAAAGCTGAAATGTTGGTCTTATTTCTAGCACTTTGTCCAAAGGGAAGGTGGACATTTCCAAGTTGAATTAAGGCTTCTAGAAAAGTGATTTGTTTAATTACTAGGGAAAGGAGCTCCTTTGTATTTTATCATTTGGCAGGCCTCCTCCAGTTCCTCTTCTTTTCTTCTTTCCCTCTCCAAATGGAAGGTGGAATGGAAGGTGGCAATCAGGAACCTCTTGATACGAACTGGGATAAGGCATAAAGGTGCATGAAGGTGACAAAGATTCCCTAGGGCTGGTAGCTTTATGGCCATAGCGTCATGCAAGATCTCTTCTGAAAGCCTGTGTCAAACTGATATTCATAATTATTTTAAACATTATGTCTAAATAATTTATCGGATAATGCAAGAATTGTGTGAGTATATGTGTGAATGTAAACATACAGTTGTATACTGAAAACTGTGTTCCTAAAGTATGTAAAACAGGTCATCAGAAGGCAATGAACAAGTTCTGCTCAGACAAGGGACAGGAGACACGTCTCTCCCTGGCAATGGAAGTCTATGTGCATATGGCATTGCCAGCTAATTGTGATTACCAAATCAAAAAGAAATCACAAAATCTACAGGGAGGAGCACACAGTCCAATTTATGATTAAGATCAAAGAATTAGTCTCATATATCAGGAGAATGCAAGGAGACTCCCAATATGCTGCCTAGGAAATAAGCTGACAGTGGGTTTGCTTCATGAACAAAAAAATCACAGCCAAGCCTGGTTGTAATAGACTGGAAGGATTTTTAGCGAGCTTTTGCTTTTATGACATGATAAGGGCCAATTCCTTATGTTTAGACTCGAGTGTGATTTTATTTTGAATGTGACTCTGTTTTCAATATTTCTGTTTGTTATGATTTGAATCTCTGTTCTCTATTCAATATTTTTATATTTGATTTCTCTAAATCTATGTAGCTTAAAAGTTTGTCTCTTTCCCCCAAAGGAAATGGGTCTAAGGAAAGACATTACCTCACCTACTGTGCCTCTCCAATAGCATGTGCGCATGCACACACACACACACGCACACAGAGCAAGCATGCTGGGATCTAAGGTATAACTTGCAGGCAGTCTTGTACTCTCTCCTTAGGAACAGTAGGTCTGTTAATTCTGTGAGCATCCAGTGGATCAGAGGCTGAACACTAACAGAGGATACTCAGATACACACCAATCTCTGAGTTCTGTTGCTCACCTGAAAACAGCCAGCAGAGCCTGTGTAGACTGAGAGGGAAATGCTTGTGCTGTCTGTGGTTGTGGATGTCAGGAGCTGACCCCTGGCAGACACAGCTTCTTCATGCTAACAGCAGGTGATAGTGAGGTTCCTCCAGTAAGCATCACAGGAGGTTCCCTTCTTACAGCAAGGATCAAGAGGGGAAAATTAAAAGGATATTGTACAACTTTCATTTTTTTGCTTCTGATAGGGTTATCTTAATGTCAGACTTCAGGACCTCATGGATGAACTTGTGTGCAGCTGAAGTAAGGATGCAGATGCCTTGTGAGAGCTTTCCCAATAATTTTCTTAAGAAAGGAGTGAAATTGAAAGCCAGGAGAAGACCTTGTAAAGGACTGTGGCAAGTAAGGTATTTTGCGACATCTCCCAGGCACCAGCCATATTAACTACTGAGGAAAACAAGCAGTAGTCCGAGGTGTTGTCTTACAGCAATACAATATATAATGACAGTTTAGATTTTGGAAAAGTGAAGCACTCAAGTCCCAATTAATAGACAATGTAGAGTTTGGAGAGAAGACAGCATGACAGGAAGCATCTGTACTCTGATAGCTTCAACAATGAACAAAAACATTAAAAGTATGAAGCACTAACACATTTACCCTTAACTCAATTACGGGTTTTTTTTAAAATAAAAGAAAAATGTACATGCCTTATTTAAATTATTATAAAAATAATATAATTTTGAAAAATACAAAATTATGTTTATTTCAGATTTCTTTAGAAAGGGATTGTTAATTTTTTCCATTTAATTGTTTTAGTACATTTTGTAAATGGACATTCCATCAAGTATATATTTTTTCTTCATCCCTATAAACTCTTATCCTCTCTTCAGCCAGAGTCAGGAATGCAGCAATCCGTGGCCTTTCCCCTTGCTCCCAGACTGCAATAAAGAGGAACATCCAGCAATGTCCCCATATGACTGGGGGGGGGGGAGGGAGAGAGGAGGACTTCAGCCCCCTACTCTCTGTAAGGGGCACCTGGGGAGTAAGAGGTTCAGGGCTGGGGCAGACAGCAAAGGCGCACTCCCAGGCTATGTCTAGACTACATAAATTAGACATATCGAAATTGCAAATGAAGCCAGGATTTGAATTTCCCATCATTCATTTGCATAATTGTGTCACGGTGTTCTTTCGAAAAATGCTATTTCAAAACTGAAACCGTAGTTTAGATGCAGTTCTTTCAAATAGAAAAGCCTTTTTCGAAAGATCCTGTAAACCTCATTCTTACCAAGATCATGTTATCTCATCAAACCATCCCCTTCATAAACCCATCTAGTTTAATCTTGAAACCAGATAGATCTTTTGCCCCCACTACTTCCCTTGGAAGGCGGTTCCAGAACCTCACTCCTCTAATGGTTAGAAACCTTCATCTAATCTCAAGTCTAAACTTCCTACTAGCCAGCTTATATCCATTTGTTCTTGAGTCCACATTGGTATTAAGCTTAAATAATTCCTCTCCCTCCCTGGTATTTATCCCTCTAATATATTTAAAAAGTGCAATCATGTCAAAAAGCCTTCTTTTGGTTAAGGTAAACAAGCCAAGCTCCCTGAGTCTCCTCTCATAAGACAGGTTTGCCATTCCTCTGATCATCCTAGTGGCCCTTCTTTGTACCTGTACCTATGTGTAGTCTAGACATAGCTTCTGCCAGCCCCTTTCATCTGTCTGGTGAGTCTGTCTCTTTTCTGTATGGTTTTATGAGAAGCAATCCCATTCCAGGCATATCCCATTTTCCTGGCACAACCAAGCCCTTACGTGGTTTTATGTTATGATAAGAAGAAATCGTATTCCAAATTCGGTGGTCCCAGCTCTTACTGTTTAGAAGGAGCTCTTCAACAAACAGACAGACAAACTATCTAAAATAGAGGTTCCTAATAGCAGCTGCCAGAGCTCAAGCCATGGCATCTCAGCTCCAGCAGCCATGGTGGCTCAGGTGGCGGCAGGAGGAGGCAGGGCAGGAGGTGCCTCCCTCCCTTCTTTTTCCTCCCCCTCTTTGTCCACACTTGGGGAGATGTGCTTGGGGAAGGAGGGAGCGTGAAACAGGAGGGAGCGAGTACACCACTAAAGGCTGCTCTCCCTGCCCAAGTGGCTGCTTTTGCTAGCGGTGGCACTGGGGCTGAGATGGCTGCAGGAGGAGGCAGAGCAGGAGGCCCCTCCCTCCCCGCTTGGTAATGATGGCTGGCCGGGGCTCCATGCTCCCCCCTTCTACCCATGAGATGCAAGATGCACTTGGGGAGGGAGGCGGCACGGCACCAATAGCCTTTCCCCCTGCCCATGCGGCAGTAATGGCCATGCTCCCTAGGGGGGAAGCTTCTCTCTGGGGAATGAGGAGGTGGGGTGGGGCCAAAGGGATATTGGGTGAAGGCTGGCGGGGTCAGATGTTAAAGGGTCAAAGTGTATGGAGTGTAGGGATGGGGGTCAAAGGGTGTTAGAAACTGAGGAGCAAGGGGCTGTGTTTGGGGCTAAGTGGACAGGCAACATTTTATTTGCATGTTTGCATATTCATTATTGCACAATGAATATGCAAATATGCAAATAAAATGTTACCAGTCTGCCAAAATTTGTGAATGGGTTTGCTGGTTCGTGGCATAAAGAAAGTTTGGAACCACTGGTCTAAAATATATAGTAAACTATCAATCAGTGGTGTGGAAACAATTGTTATAGTAGGGATGTTGACTGTCATTGAACAAAGCTTTAAGTACAGTATAAAATGGCAACCACTTCAAGCCATGAGGTGCTGCCACACCCCCACCAGCCCTAGTTCTGGTACCATCGCTATGAAGGCTTCTAAAGCAGACAGTGGTCAAATCTTGCTTTCCTTACTCTGGTAAATTCCCATCATCTGAATGAGAACTGAAAAATTTGGCTGTAGGCTAATAATTTGAAATAAAATTCCTCATTAGCTTTTACTCTTTGCAATCATACCAGAGGCATGTTGAATCTGTAGTTGGCTGTAGCAATAGTCAGAGTTTGCCAGTGTTGAAACATTCAATTTCTCTGTAACATGTAGACAAGGGTTGGGCAATAATTTTCACAGCGGGGCCACTTAATGAATGTTGATATGTGATCACAGGCCAGCTCCACCTCAAAAGGGGTGGGGACTAAGGTGGAAGTAGCAGGGCAGAGGAATAGCATCTCCCAGAGTTGTCTAGGCCAGAAGTGTTGAATTAAAAAGACAATAAAGGGCTTGTGGCTCCCAACTCCCGGCTCTTCCATTACCTTGCTGCCTGGCAGCCATCCAGGGTTGCTGTGGCTATTTAAAAGGCTAGCGGCTCTGTTCCCTGCCAGGGTAGCGCCATGACCAGGAGCCAGGAGCTATTTAAATAGGATTCTGGTGCCTGAACCACTGCCTGGAAATTCGGTGGCATGGGCAGCAGGATATAAATAGAAAGTGGCCAGATGCAGTCTGCGGGCCAAATCAAAGTGTTAGGCTGGCCACATCCAGTCCCCATGCCACATCTTGCCCAGCTCTGATGTAGACACAATCCCAAATTTCCTCCATTACTGTTGCAATCTGTTTACCTCTACAGCAGCCTTCCAGGTTCCATTGTTTTAAACAGGCTAGTGATACTGGCTCAGTATATAGCAAAACTCAAGCTGCCATGTCAAAAATAATTCTACTAAAAATACAGAAAGTAGAATTTAAAAATACAATCCTTCACTGTTGAAGATCTTTATCTAAATCACTTGGCCATATGAATAAAAGCTGATGATGCAGATTAAAATTAACAAACTGTGCAGCATAAGGATAAATCTCAGCAAGTGACCACAGAACTCAGTTATTTAAAGCTCCCTCTTAGTCAGTGTAAGATGACTTTAAGAAAAATAAACACAAAGTTCAGTTCTTTCCAGTGTTTCTTTGTATATAACTCAAATTATAGATTCTCCAGTTGAATCCTAAAGAACAAGTACACCTGGAAGGATGTAGGGAATCTGAAACCAAGTTTAAGCTGTAGTTTTGCCAGCAGTGAAAGTACAGGTTGAACCTCTCCAATCCAGAACTCTCTCGTCCAGAAACATCTGTCACCCAGAATAAATTTAGTTAGCCAGCTGTCTGCTTTTTTTGGGTGTGGCCAAGTTTCCAGTGGCACCATAAAGTTTGTTTACAGCCACTATTCCTAGTGCTCAGTGTTTTATGCTGTTATTTAGCTTTAATTTACCCCTAAATGTCCTCTAATACCCCTGTAAGCAGTGGAAGTGTTGATAATGCTGCTGTACAATATTAACCTCCTCTGGTCCAGAAAATTCTCTTGTTGGGAACCCCTCATGTCCTAAGAGTGCTAGACTAGGGAGGTTCAAGCTGTAATTTAAAATTTCTTATAGGTACTGTCCTATTGCAGCTCAGCCAGCTCTTGCCAGAGCAGAGCACAAGGGTGCACATGTGCTTTCACTTCTGAGTTTTGCACAGAAATTAGGGGTCTGATCCAGCATCCGTTAACATCTATGGGAAAGTTTCCATTGACATTAGTGAGAGTTGGATTTGGCCTAAATTGATGATACTGAAGAATCTGTTTTCACTTGTCATGAACACAATCAATGTGCTGGCTCTTCAGAAAAAAAAACAACAAAAAACCAAACAAAAAACAAACAAACCAATAACTAAAAGCTACCATTGTGCTGCATTTTCCTACAACATAAAAAAAGAAACACGTGCGCTCACATCACATGTCCTTCACTTTCTGCTTTCTCTTTTGTCTCCACTCAAATGTGCTTTCTATCTTGTTCAAAAACAAAAAAGGATACATCAGGTTTTAAAAAAATGCTCACAGGCAATGAAAGACAAAGCAGTATATTCTATGTTAAATCAACATTGTGATGAGGGATGAATACAACTCATTGTACTAGATTTTTTTTCTTGAAAATTATTAAAATTCATAGCTCAGAGGTATGAGTGCTTCTTTAAGAAAGGTACTTATGTTATCCTCAAAATAGTACCAGTACCATGTGATGTTTCAGTTGCCATGGTTACCACAAATTTGTTATTTAATAGCAAAGAAAATAGATGCACAAAACATGCTAATTATAACTGGTACAAATCTTTCTAAATGTTTTGTATGAATATGCATGTGTGTTTGATGCATAAGGAATTAGGAATGCCCTTTCTCAAATAATTCTGCAAGTTTTGGGAGTATTTTTGTACCTGACTGGCAAGTACAGTGTGTGGCTATTACAGCACAGAGAAAAAAGGATATTGAAAAATTGCAGTTGGGGTAATTTATATAAAATAGTGCAGTTTTCTATTCAAAGAGCTTGAGATTCCTGCAGACCAAGATGTTTTTAAATCTATTGAATCTTTGTAGTTTTAAAGGACTTTTGATGCATTTGGTTTGTTTCTTCTTTTCTCCTCTCCTTTCCTGTGTGGAAAAGGCTTCTTCTCAGGACTGGAATGTCTGACAAACAATTCTAAGAATGTTTTAAGTGAAGTTGCATATTACTAAATTGATATATTAATATGAATGGAATAACTGGCTTCCCTACAAAGTACTGTCCACCAATTATCATTGTTCCTACTGCTAAAGATAGAAACATGTACTGGTGCAGTGTGTTACTATGAACATAACATCAAGAGCTAGACTTTGGTTTTGTCACAGCACTCACAATGGCTATGTCTAGACTGCAAGCCTCTTTCGAAAGAGGCTCTTTCGAAAGATACTTTCGAAAGAGCCTCTTTCGAAAGAGAGCGTCTAGACTGCACGCGGAACTTTCGAAAGAGCAAGCCGCTTTTTTGAAAGAAAGCACCCAGTGAGTCTGGATGCTCTCTTTCAAAGAAGCCCTATTTACATTCAAGAACGCCTTCTTTCGAAAGAAACACTTTTGAAAGAAGGCGTTCTTCCTCGTGAAATGAGGTTTACCGCCGTCGAAAGAAAAGCCGCGTTCTTTCGATTTAATTTCGAAAGAACGCGGCTGCAGTCTAGACGCAAGTGAAGTTTTTTCGGAAAAAGGCTACTTTTCCCGAAAAACCCCCTGAGTCTGGACACAGCCAATGAGGGGCAAACAGTTGTGCAGCGAAGGAGGATGGTGCTGTTATGGGGGATGTCCAGAGTTATGTCTCTGTTCCGTGCCTACGCTCTACCCACTTACTTCCAGAGAGAAACATCTGGGGTACAGTCTCTATTCTTCCTCAAGTGTTGGAGCTGTAATACTTGACAGTCCTAATGTGGTCCGCACCAGGGGGGAGGGAGGACCCCTTACTTTCTTTAGTGCGCTTGCGTAGTGATGTTGGAAAGGGTCTCAATCAACCTCTATATTGCTCTCATGAAAGAGCAACTGATGCAAGGCAGATATTGGACAACTCCTGGCTGCTCGAATTGGTAGAGCAAGCCCTGACTGAGCAATTCTCATTTCATAATGCAGATGGGTCAGTGCTTCACGTCTCTAATATCTCAATGTTGGCTAGAATTGGACACTCATGGCTGCACACTTGGCTTCCCCATGAAGGAATGATGATCTACGAACCTCTGGGGCAATATTATCATAAGGTGGACTTTGCCACTTGTATTGCTGCTGCAAATGCCATCACTCTTGCTGAGAAATAGTGGGTGAGGCAATATTTCTTACTGGTCCAACTTCTGTTGGTGACAGAGACAAGCTTTTGAGCTTACCCAGAGCTCTCCTTCAGGTCAACAGGGCTTCCACAACATGACATGACTCCTGCTGTCATTTGAACTCAAGCCCTGTTTCTTTTAAAAGCATTTATTTCTTCTTTTATAATGATACACTGGCAGAGTTAAGGTCACATGCATCTGTTGTGCTCCCAAGTGATCACATTAAGCGATATGGATCATGCAGTCAGTCATTTATTTATAGCACATTTTTTCACTTTCACACCCAAAGCACATGGTAGTTGGCTGCTGTATTTCAGACATTGCTGTGTGTCAGGGATATTGACTGGAAAAAGTTCTATGTAGCCTGCTGTCACACAGCTATTGATATCAGCTGAAACAAGATAAGATGCGATAGCATCATAATTCTGTTTGATGCAAAGAAATCTTTGATCTTTTACCATCTTGAGGCTATTATAATGTATACTTAGATTGATAAATAATACCCTTTTACAAGTGTCATGGCAAGTGCAAGTTAAACCGGTGATGGCTGAACAACTAGCATCATAACTGGAAGAGTTTAACATTTTACTCTTGTCTGGAGAGAGGGTGGTGGGTTCCCAGCAATGGGTTGGGAACCAGCTGTGTGGGATGGAGGATTAACAGCAGCTCTCCATCAAGTAAAAACAATTAAGGAAGGAATAGTGATGTGGACTGCATGAGTTATTGCTGGATGGTCCCCAAATGAATTAATAAAATTACAGCCTAATTAAACTACATCCCTTGTCCTGAATGTCTAGGAAAATAGCTTAATTCATATATATGCCATATGCACCACTGTGCACTCTTTTATCTTTAATGGTAAATTAGAGTCAGTTGGTTTATTAGGTTCAATATTTTTAAAAAATAAGCTTTTTGAAAAAATGACAATATTGACCAAAGATCATCACCATACACATGTGCTTGGCCACTGCTTCATTCATATATTATTTAAATCAGATGTTAAAACATGTGAAATCAGAAAATGAGGTACAAAAAGTCAGGAGCCCAGCATTACAGTCAGTGAAGTTTCCTTTACCAATCACATGCTACTAAACACACCAGGATCAGCCTGCATCATCATAATACTTCCCTGCTTTGCACTGGCATTAAAAGCTTGAGCAGATTATTTGTACTAATTACTAATATCTCTTCCAGCTCAGGAGGCAGGGCTGTTGTGTTCCTTGTACAAAGTTTGATCACAGTTATGACTAACCTTTCTGAAAAAAAATTCCACACAAGAATAAAAATATCTTGATTTAAAGCAAAACAAAACATCACAGGGGCTGCTTTTCAATAATATAATGAAAGTAACTTACAGACCAAGGAGTAGAAGTTGAAATGTTGGAAGGGCAGCCTTCTCCTCCTGCTTCATATGCAGAGTTGAGCACTCACACACCAGACCTGTCCTTTCATTTTGCAATATTTCCTTGCCTCCAGTTGCCCTTCTATGCTCCTGCTCTCTCATGATCAATCTTTTTTGCTACATGTACTGCATCAAGGGGAATTATGATAATCTGGCTTTCTAGTCTTACGTACAGCTAATTTATCTTATTAGATACCACAAGTTTATCAGTGCCATCTTAGAACCATTGCTTGTTGGCATCCGTTTTTAATTTGACTGGAGAGGGTAATGTGCCAATTCCATACAAAGATTTTCTGCTGTAAGAATGGGGGGCAACTCGAAGGCCATGATTGTTTTCTATGTAAATGGCTGTTTTGGTTGGTGTTTACACGATCCTCCATAATTGATTTGTATGCCTAACTGCAACTGCCTCAAGCTGTTTTTAATTATTTTGTTCTCAATACAACACTGAGGATTATCCATACACAGCATCACAAACTGCTTTAGAAAGAGTCAGCCATAAACCATGTGAATGAAAGGATTTTAATAGGATATTTAAAGGGAATAAGTGACACTCCCAAATCAGAGACAGTGAGGCTACTCCCACAATTGGATCATAGCCCAAGTAGATATACTTGTGCTGGCTCTCATTGACCCAGTTATGCAGTCAGCCTAGCTTAAAGATGATCCCCTGTTGGCACTATGGAAGTTACCATGGGGCTTGTCAGAGTATAACCTAGGAGTTGTGATCAGAGTGTACAGTTATATTTTCAAACCAAACTAAATCTATTGTCTAGTTTTCAAAGCGGGCAGGCCTCGCCTCATCATCTGTTCTCAGCCCTGCTTCTACTTGCTTTATCAATTAAGGTAAGTCACTTAACCTCTCTGTGCATCAGTTGAACCTTTTGTAAAATGGGTATATTGCCTCTAGACAGGTGTCATCAAAACTGATGGACAATCACTGGTCAAGTGGCCATTGTTTTACAATGAAGGGGGTCAGGAAAAGATTGATCTGTGTTTTAGCAAATAACAACATGGACCCTCTTTCATCATAAGATTCCAACTCTCCATCCTCACAGCTGGAAGGAATTTTTTCTAGTAGTAACCCTCAAGAAAATGCTTTTCAAAGAGTAACTGGACTATAAAAGTGAGGGGGTCAAAAACACCATTTTCTCTTTTCCAGTCTCTCTGTCCTTCAGCTATGACAATAGAACCAGGCTTTGGTAGGTACCCTGAAATGAAAATGTTAATAATGTTGCATGGAACATGTGGTAAGGATTTTACCTTGAAGCAGTCTAATTTGGTAAGTAATAGCTATCAGCTAATATTTGAACTGTCCAGGAGAGAACATACATTTTGGAGAAAATGGAATTGCCCTACAAATAGTCACCAGTGTTGCTGGACACCAGAGGGTGGCTATTGTGTTACTAACTGGCCGCTGGCATCAGAGCTGTTAGACTAGGACTGTAAATCCATATCTGCTTTCTTTCCACATTTGTGCAGGTGGATGCAGAAGTTTAACCCTCAAAATTTGCAGATTGCTTAACATCTGTGGCTAGTCTCATCTGCCGACGTGAATGTGGATATCCACACATCATTTTTGCAGATATGGATGCAGATGCAAATTTAATATCCATGCAGGGCTCTAGCTATACATATACACTTATGTGATGACCAGCATGTTGTTTATGAACAGCCAAGTTTGAATTGACAACAGCAAAACACAGTGAGGCACCCACAATTGCAGGGCAGATAGTGACACCACATCTCACTTGTGTAAACTGCACCCCAGAATGTGATAGTGGTGTAGTCAAAACAGGATATATACACAACATAATATTTTAATGAGATTTACTGTTTAAGAACTGGTGTTGCAGCTTTAAGGGAGTCTTAAGTGGCTGGGAAGAGTCATAGAAAAGTTACCATTTGTTTTCTGTTTGCTTATTCCAGGTAAAGAAAATAGAAATAGCAAGGTATAACATGAGTGCCAGTGAAGCAACTATAAAGCTAGAGTTGGCCAGGCTGGAGAAAGAACAAAAAGACAATGAGCATGAATGCCAAAAGTGGCAAGCAAACCTTAAAACCAAGGTTGCAGGGCAGATGGTTGACACAACCCCTCACTGGTCTGAACTGCATCAGGGAATGTGATAATTCTACCATGGAAAAATGTATGAAACATTATGGAAAAATGTAACTGTTATTGGACTCCTAATATACACCATTCATTAACAGTCTGATTATGTACCAATTTTAATGTTTGCACTTTTTGATCATACAGCTGAGATGAATAACTTTTGAGACATATATTCTGATGGATGAAATCTATGGATTTTACTACAGAGAGCACAGAGAGAGAGAACGTATTTGATCTTTATCTAACACTGCATTCTTCCTGTGCCATCAGATGTTGCTGAGGGAATGAACAAAGTTTTGCGGCTCATGGGCCATCCTTTGCTCATCCTCCACATTGTTAAATCCCATACATTTTCCTATTATACCAGATAAAATAAATATGCTATCCATGCTAGCAACATTATGAGTGGAAGGCCCATAGACAGTACTGCTGTGTCTACACTGCACCCCTTTTCCGGAAAAGGGATGCATATGAGACAAGTCGGAATTGCAAATGAAGCAGGGGATTTAAATATCCCCTGCTTCATTTGTATAAACATGGCTGCCGCTTTTTTCCGGCTCGGGGTTTTGCCGGAGAAAAGCGCCAGTCTAGATGGGATCTTTCGGAAAATAAAGCCTTTTCCGAAAGGTCCCTTATTCCTGATTTTAAGAGGAATAAGGGACCTTTCGGAAAAGGCTTTATTTTCTGAAAGATCCCGTCTAGACTGGCGCTTTTCTCCGGCAAAGCCCCGAGCTGGAAAAAAGCGGCAGCCATGTTTATACAAATGAAGCGAGGGATATTTAAATCCCCCACTTCATTTGCAATTCCGACTTGTCTCATCTGCATCCCTTTTCCAGAAAAGGGGTGCAGTATAGACACAGCCTACTTGTTTACAGAAATGATTGTTAGTTTCCACATAGCTATATGTTTTCACGTTTTTTTAACAATTTAAATAATAATTTAAATAGCAATTCTGACACTATTTTTATATCCCTGAAAGTAGCACATTTTAAAATAACTATTAACAAGGAAATAAATGGTACTGTATAAAGGATCAGTTAAAGGGGAAGTAAAAGGGAAAATAACTGCAATTATAATTTGAACAAAAGCGTGTGGGCCTGATTCACCACGTCATTACTCCAATGGTGCGCTGGTAAAGCTCCATTGATTTCGCTGGAGCAGTGCAGTAGTGAATCAGGCCCCTTACTGCTGTTCTAGTTTTTCAGGTCAGAGATGTTTCTAGTTTTCCTAACTAATTACTGTAAGGCTGGTAATTGTGTAGACACACTGAAAAATATTTCCACTGTGTTTCTCACTGGCAGCTGGGATTTGGGGATATCTGATCTTCTCTTACTAGTGAGGCTGTTTTCTGGGAGAAGTGGTGCTTTTCACCTGCTGGTGGTCTGGCAGCCGCATTTTTGCTAATCTTCGCTTCTGGGCATCAGGGAACCTGACGATGATAATTCCCTTCCCTCCTTCTGGAGGCAGTTGTTTCACATTTTATGATAAATCCTTTTTTTTTTTTTTTTTTTTTTTAAACCAATGCTCTGAAACCTGTCAGATCAGTTTCCTCTGTAGAGTAAAGAAGGCAAATGCTTTAAAACAAAGCTAAACTCTACACACTATAGTACAGAATGCATATGATCAAGAAACACTAGCAATATTGGAGGTTGATATTTGCAGGACATTAAAGATTTGGGTCTCAGCCAAGTATTGTCTTCTCTTTTATATAGTCAGGCTAATACCAAGATGAAGAGCATCTTTACAATCATATTTCAATCAGTACTCTTACCACAATAATAAGCTGATATGAGGCTCATTCAAACAAAAGTAACTGAGGATCTTCATAGGACATGATTAAAAACACAGCATTAAACAGAATTTAAAATCTCACTGTTGCTATCCTATTACCAGAGTTTGATTCTAAGGGCTGGGAATCCGGTCTGTAAGTAGTTCACTCAGACAAAAGAGAGTCAACTAATATTTTCTGAAATGAAGAAAGCCGTGAGTGCATTTAAAGTATCCAGCTTGGATTTAAAATATTGCTCGCTTGTATAAAAAGCAAAACTTTGCACAATTGGAAAAAAGGTATTAGTTAAAAGCATACTGTCAAATAGCTTAGGCAAATATTGGAACTACATTATCCAAAACATTTAACAATGTCTTGAGCAATGTTCTCTGAATTTCCAATAAATATTATTCATATTTTTATTTCTAAATCTCTCAATCTCCCACTGATAATTTAAAATTAAAATTTTTATGTAGGACCTATAATGTTTTGTGCTTGCTGAAGCAGAATTTCCAAAGGGAGCATATGTAATTCACAAACCCGACTCTCACAGTTGTGTTGACATCTTTGAGAAGGCTGATGCACATATAATAAAGTAAATAAAATAGAGGTATGTTGGTTTATATTTCATAGTAAGCAAATGAAAGCTAAATGGAAAAGCACGAACTCAGCAGAACCTTAAGCGGGCATTAAAGAAAGTAGAAGAAAATAGAAATGTAGAACTATGAAAACTATATAAAAATATAATTTAAAAAGAACCAGTCATCAGTATCTCTTTAACATGAGGATAAGCATGCGAAAGAAAGGGAGCACTAACTCTAGACAGCCCAGTTTAAGTTTGTGTTAGAACAAGATGATGAGATTGAAAAAGATAATACCCTAAAATGATGACATAACATGAGCTAAATAGTAGATATATGTGTGGAATAAGGGTGCAATATGATAATAATGATTTATTTATACAACAGCACAGGGGCACATGACATGAAAATTAAATGACAGGCCCCTACCCCAAGGAGTTCACAATCTACATGAATACAATCTGACATACAAGAGTTAGGTAAAGAAAGGGGGGCAGGGAGGGGATGCTAAGATAATACCACATGGCAGAGAGTAAGCACTTTTGCCCTCTGCAGCCAGCATTCTGAGCATTAAAAATATAAAGCAACTTATGATTTAGATGTTTCAAAAAATGAGGGACTAGACAAACTTATTGGACCCAGACTCTAATCTAGGGGTGGGCAATAAGCGGCACATAGGCCAGATGTATTTAGCATGCTGCCAGCATCTTATTTACCTGCGCATCTGTAGGTATGGCCCTTCACAGCCCCTGTTGGCTGTGGATTGCTGTTCCCGGCCAATGGGAGCTGCAGGAATGCTGCAAACTAGGGCACTGCTTCCTGTAGCTCCCATTGGCTGAGAATGGCAATCCACTGTCAATGAGAACTGCTAGTGGCTGTACCTGTGGATGCAAGGGTAAATAAAATGCTGGCAACCCGCCAGAAGATAACTCTGGTAAACTACCTCTGGCTTATTTCCCACCCCTGTTCTAGTCACTGCTTATGGCCTCTGAATAAGTTTTGCTACCCAACAAATGTCACAACCCTGCTAATCTGAGCAGTGAACATTTCTGCAGTTCCAATTTTGGTTCCTCCAGAAGAACACCATAGTAGAATGGTTCAGATTATTATAAAAAAATCAGTAACAATAATTATTGCTTAATTACATATACACTATGATAATTTTATAAGCTTTGCTGAAATTACCATTTAATTAGCAGTTGTCTCACTAAACGAAGAGATTCCAAAGTTATAAATACCATTTTATGTGTTAATAATTGCTATCTGCATGGTGGTAGTACCTTGGAACCCCATTCGGACATTGATCAGGATACCATTGTGCTAGGCACTGTACAAACATAGAATTGTCTCTGCCCCAACAAGCTTACAATCTAAGGGTGTCTAGACTACTGAGTTTTGTCGACAGAAGTGGACTTTTGTCGACAAAACTATACCAACGTCTACACTACCACTGAGTTCTGTCGACATAAAGTTGACAGAACTCATCAGTTTTGTCGACGCTGGTAAACCTCATTTTACAAGGCATAACACCTTCTGTCGACAGAAGGTGTTATTGCCTGTAGGGTTGCGTCTAGACGACAGGGTTTTGTCGACAAAGCAACTTGCTTTGTCGACAGAACTGAATGTGTCTAGACGCTCTATGTCGACAGAAGTTTTGTCGACAGATACTGTCGACAAAACTTCTGTCGACAAAACCCTGTAGTCTACCTTAGTACCCTTATTATAAGACAAGAGACAAGTCAGATGGTTTCAGACACAGGCTTGTGGAACACAGCAACAATGCCTGACTATTGAGAACAATAAATGCACTTTAATTTTGACTTTTTTCCTTCATCAACACATCCAGCAAGATGTCTCTCTTTTCCATTTGAAAGTCAACATCTTATTTTTCCAAATGCACATAGAATTCTCTCCTTATCTGAGAGCTTCTTTAAAATTGCAACCTGACTATTCAGAGGGGTAGCCGAGTTAGTCTGTAACTGGAAAAACTTAAAAAACAATGAATAGTCTAGTAGCACCTTAAAGACTAACAAAACATTCAGATGGTATCATGAGCTTTTGTGGGCAAAACCTACTTCTTCAGATGTTTGGAGTATTAAAAGTCCAGATCCAAGAATAAATAAGATAAAGGGTGGGGAGGGGGGAGGAAAAAAGGAGAAAAAAGATAGCAAATAGCTTGTTCAAGTTACAAGAGGCTGATAGGAACAATTAGCACCTCCGTTGGCTGGTTGCTTGGTTAAGTCATTAGGATGTGGAAGGTAGCACACCTATCATTTCGAAATAATGGGCTTCTTATTCCAAAATCACGAGGAATAATGCCAAAATAGGGAGTGTGTAGACAGCACAGCTGTGGTTATTTCAAAATAACTGGCCTCCAGGGATTCTCACAGTTGCCCTGGTTGCCACTCTGTCCACACTCATTGGAACTCTATCGTTTCCCTTCCCCTGAAGCCCTTTGAGGTGCAGCCACAGGGGAAACAATTTCTGGCATAACAAGAGCTCTGCTACCACCGTGCCACACAGGAGTGCTCTACTCTGCCTTCCCTGCTGCCATGGCAGACCCCAGGACTCCCTCTGATTCTTCTCTCCCCCCTCACAGCTGTCAGCACAACTTCAGCCAGCTCCCAAGCCTCCCTCCAGGGTGGAAGAGGAGGGCCCCATCCTAGTCTGATGCAGCAATCCTGGATCTCATTGAGATCTGGGGAAAGGAGGCAAACCTCCCAGGATCTTCACACCAAGTGCAGGAATACTGACATCTATAGCTGGATAGCCGAGAGCCTGGGCCAGAAGGAACAAACGCACACTCAGGAGTAGGTGCGCATGAAATTCAAGGAGCTGAGGCAGGCATACACCAATTCCAGGTTGTGGAGCTCCCACTCAGGGGTGGCACCCCAGACCTACCCCTATTATGAACAGCTCCACCGCATCCTGGAAGGGGGGATCAGTCCCTCCCCCGTCCTTCCTGTGGACTCTGGGCTGGAGACACCTGTGGTCAGCCTCTGAGAGAGCAGGCCTGTAGGTGAGGAGGATGAGTAGATGGAAGAGGGTGAGGAGGAGAAGGCCAGCACCAAAACCATGCCATCCCGCCAAGAGGTCAACCTGTCCCTAGAGCCAGTAACCTCCTCCCAGGATGTCACCCAGGGCTCAGATGAAGCCGGAGAAGGCCCATCAGGTGAGTTCCATTATATTCCCTAGATACATGTGGCAGGAGGTGGCAGGCAGCGAGGGGCTGCCTGCTTCTCACTCAGCTTTCTTGGCCTAGGGATTACATAGCAGCCTGTGCACATGGAGCACCAGTCCAGAACACACAGCTGCAATGAGGCTGCCACACAGGCCTGCCTTACTCCTGACCCCATGGTAGGACACTTTCCTACCACAAGCCACCACTGAGGAGGATAGGGTCAGGGACACACATAACAGTGCTGTACACGGCTCATGCCCACACTCTCAAGGCAGCATCCACTCCCATTCAAGCGTGGCAAGGTGGAGGAGAACACTGACCCCCTGCCAAGGGAGCCTTCCAGGAAGGGGAAGAAGAGGGGATCCCAGTAGCACCCTCCCTGCTACTCACACACATCTCCCCCCTAAAACTCTCCCCCTTCTCCTCCAGCAGGCAGGGATAGAAGTCCTCTCCCTGTGGGATGTCGCCACTGCCAGACCCAGTGTGTGTGTGGCACAGAGGGAAGCTGAGACTTCCCTCTCTCTCCTCCCCTGCAGGTTCCCAGCTTGGCTGGCACCTTCCCATGCCAGCTTTCCCCTGGGGTTTGGGGGTAACAGGGCTCCCCCAGGACTTTTGTGCCCCTGCAGGAAGGTGCCCGCTGACTAGGCCACAAATGTCCTTGCTCAAAGCACATCACCATCGTCTGAACTGAGAACTTTCAGTGTCAGCTCACACCTTAGCACTAGGCTTTGGGCACAGTGTTCCCTGGGATGCCTGCCCTTCTCTCTGTTCTTCACAGCTGGACCAGCTGTGAGTGAGGCACTAGCCATACCTCCCGTGCCAGCCTCCCAACCCCACAAGACCTGCAGCTCCTGGAGACCCCAGGGAAGACACTGAGCAGGAGCACATTGCCTGCCTTATGCACCCTGCAGCGGTCTCTGGAGCAGCAGGTCCAGAGGCTGGACACTGAACCACATGGCAGGAGTTGTCATAGCAGGCCCAGAGCATGTGCACAGCCACATCACCGCTGTCAACTGCATGGTGGCCACCATTGAGCCGTCCAGCAGCCACACACTCCACTCCTGATGATGATCCTGCTCCTGCTCCCCACCCCTGCTCCCACCCCTCTGGCTTCTCCCCCTAGCTCTCCTCCCTGTGGCCACTGAGGGCCCTGCACACAAGATGGTGAGATCACCCGAGGCAGGCACCAGTCCCAGCCTCATCCCTGAGCCTCTCCTCCACCTCACTCCTTCCTCCTCCTGTGTTCTTTCCACGGTGCCTCCCAGTTATATTTACCCCAAATTAAAAAAACAGTTTATTGATTCAAAACATAAAGTCTGATGTATTGTATCAGCAGGCCAAGGGCAGGAGAGGAAGGGGAGGACGGGGGGAAAGGAGGGCTGGGAAGGAAAGGCACAGACGGGCTATGCAGAGTGCACACAGGGAGGGCAGGGGAAGGAGGGGTGTGGGAGGCCCAGGGGTGAGTCTCACAGCTAGTCCTGGCTGAAACTCTCCCTCAGGGCTCCCAGATGCACACAGCCCCCTGATGGGCCTGCCAGATAGCAGTCATGCATGGCTGCTGAAAGGCCCTTGTAAGCTGCTTGGCCTCTGCCCCTGACTCTGGCAGGAACATCTCCCTCTTGTTCTTACATATATTGTTCAGGACACAGCACACCTCCACCACTTGGGGGACGTTCCACTCGCAGAGGTACAGCCAGATGAGGAGACAGCGTAACCTCCACAACCCTGCTGAGTCTTCCATTGAAATGTTCCTTGCTGTGGTCCAGGTGTCCACTATAGGGCTTCATAAGCCAAAGGAACAGAGGGTAGGCTGCGTCACCCACGATGCACATGGGCATGTCCACTTCCCCAACCCTGATGCGGTGGTCGGGGGAAAAAAGTGTCGGTGAGCAACTTCTGGAAGACACTGGTGTTCCTGAAGATGCAGGTGTTATGTGCCTTCCCTGACCCATCAACGCTGATGTCTGTTGATGTCAGTGGTTCACAATGGCCTGCAGGACCAATGAGAAGTACTCCTTCCAGCTGATATAATCCAGTGCCTGGTGGTTGGGGGTCCAGTTGGGGAAGCCTAGATGGCAAAGCTGGTGATGATGGGGTCAATGTCAACCCTTCTCAGACAAACAGAGACTCACAGGGTTGCCAGAGTCCTCAGAAATTCCCCAAGCCCAACCCAACTTGCCCCATCCCGAGCAGGGCTTTGGGAAGCTGGGACTGGACAACCTCCCAGGGAGGGAGAATCCTCCACCTCTCCTTCCCTAGGGAGCCCCATTCCATCCATTCACCACCTTCCCAGGACAATAGCAAGAGAGTCAGACCTGCATGAGCACGGCCCCAACGGTTGATCTGCCCACGCTGAACTGGTTCCTGACAGAGCGGTAGCTGTCCGGTGTGGTGAGCTTCCAAATGGAGATGGCAACCCACTTCTAGAGGGGAATGTGGGTTTCTGGTGACCGGAAGGCAGCGGTGAGCCACTCACAGAGATCCAGGAAGGGGTCCTTCTGGGTACAAAAGTTCTGGAGCCACTGCTGGTCACCCACTGCTCCATGGTGATCCAGTTCCACCATTCATAACTAGTGTCCTGGTGCCAGAAGTGGTGGTGCTCTGTGTGCAGGGGATGGTGAGAAGGACTGTGCTGCATGAGCAGCATGTGGAGAGAGGTGAGTGCCACAAGGACAGCCTGCAGTAACTGCACCAGAAGATGTGGGAGCAGGTCTAAGAGCTGGCAAGTGCTTTGTAGCAAGTCCAGCTCCATGGCTGGAGTGCTGTGTTGTCCTCAAGGGCAACTAGAGTAAACAGGGAGAAAAGTTTGCTGTTTCTTGAGGAGGTAGGCAAAGGAGAAGAGCCTGAGACATGGCTGTAGAGAGGAGCCCCTTTAAGCACAAGCCTCAGCTATCCTCAGTCAGCAACTCCAGGAAGTTACTGCTGTCCTGATGCCCTGCCTGGAGTGCTGTGATTCAGACTCTAATCAGTGCGGACGCACACTAGAGATCTGTGCTATTTTGATGGGCATTTGTAGTGCAGACACACTATTTTGAAATAGCTATTTTGGGAGTTGTTATTCCGAAATAGCTTATTTTGAAATACACGCGTCATGTAGACACACCCTTAGGATATGTCTATACTATGGGATAAGGTCGAATTAAGATAAACAACTTCAGCTACATTAGTTGCATAGCTGAATTCAAAGTACCTTAACTCAACTTTTGGCGCTGTCAACATTGCAGGAAGTCAAAAGGACAACACTCTCCCTTCAACTTCCCTTACTCCTCGTGGAAGCAGGACTACTATCATTGAGTGGAATCACCCTGTCAGTCTGAGTTAGCTGTCTTCACTAGACCCTCTAATTTGAACCCTGGAAGATCAATAGCGGCAGCTTCGATCTTCTCTGTGGTGTAGATATGCCAATCTAACTGTCTTTGCCAAGGTTGGTGAAGAAAAAGTCCGGGTCAAATATCTGTGCGCCTTGAAGAAATCTTCCATGGCAATTTTATTTTTCCCTTCTGGCAATTTTTAAAAAGTTCTCTTGCTGCTTGCAAGTCCTCCTGCAAAAATTCACCGCACTTCTAAGGATTTTCTATAAAATAAAATAAAATAAAATAAAATAAAATAAAATAAAATAAAATAAAATAACTAAATGTTTTGTTCCAAGTGGATATCTTTGAATTATCTCCTTGAAAGTTTGAGTGTAGGATTTACTACTGTCAGGTTACATATGTCATTATCTCCTTTATGTCTCAAAAAGGATATAGAGGTTTTGTTGTCATTATCATAATCAATTCTGCCAGAGATATTATTGGATTTACTTGAATTTCTGAACAGCATCATTTCTTATTGTTGCTTTAAATCTTCTTGGATATTGTGCAGCCTACATAGTATCTTTCATGATTTTCTCATCTATTTCCTTAATCTGAACAAATGAGATTACTAAACTATGGTAAAACTATCCATGAACTTTTCTTGAACTAAATAAAGTACAGTGTAAATTATTTAGCATATTCTAATGATTACAAGGTCTATGCAGGTGCAAATTTGAAAAACTGCCAGATGAAGGCATATTCACATTTAGTTAGCATAATTTTGTATATAAAGCAGATTAAACATATATCAAACTAAAGGCATGAAATCAAGTCATAGTCAAATGGCATTGTGAATGAACCTGGACAAAACTCATGCTACCAAAAAATTCAGTTGTATATATGGTTCAGCTATCCCAGGCCTTTATAACACGGCTCAGTTGATACACAGGTATGTTTAAATCATGAACACATTTTACAGACTCCAGTGTAGTATGGACAGTAAAAAAAGAATAAGAAGCTTAATGGTGTGAGGTACTTCCTACAAACTATAGTCTGTCTCTTTCTTTCTCTCACTCTTTGTGATATAACTGTACTTCTTTTTCCTCTCTCACCTAACTTCTCTCTTGCTAACAAGGGGCTCTCTCTCCCTGCTGGAAAATATGATTAACTCTCATGTCAGACCTGCTCAAATGCAGGGTGATCATCTTACCCTCCAATGTCTATATCTTGAAAGGAGTATAAACCCTAATACCAGTGCACAGATGTAATTGTTCACGGTGATACCACTAGTATTAAAACAATGCACTTCCAAAACACTTCTATTAAGCTGTAATTCCTCTTAATAATTATGTTGTGTGCTGGCGACATAAACCACATATTCCAGTTCACTCTTGTGATTTATGTCCCTGGAATTCCTTGATGGAATTATCACTTTGGATACAGTGGGGACTTCCTTGTTCATGATATATAATATCATGTAATGTGTGTCATTAATAAAATGACAAAATAAAACTTGAATTACCATGCTCGAATGTGGTTTACTGGACCATCAATACATTTCTTGGGCTATTGGAGTCATTCAGCCTTTGAAGTCATGGCTCACAACACACCCAATGTATTATTAATGTTGCAGTAAAGCACACCCTGTTGTGTCTTAATGCTATAGCAGAAGATGCCTGAAAACGTAAACAGCTATGTAAGGAATACTGTGATTGGTGAGTCTTTCAGAGGTAAATGAAGGGACAGTACATTGTATCTGTGGATCAGCCAGTTTGGGGGATCCATCCGCAACATTTTTCTTTTTTAACTCTGTAGATATATTTTTAAACATCTATATGTTTATTATTCATAAAGCACCCTTGTTCTGCAGGGTGTTTTACATGAAAATAAACAAACCATTCCTGCCCCAAAGAGCTTACAGATAATGTTGACGAGTGCCGGAAGTCACGGTGGTGCTTTACAGCAGTATTCCCTGTAAACGGGGCACCTGTGAGGCCACTCAGGAGAGATTCAAATGCTGCCCAACTGATTAGCTGAGCACCCACAGCCAGGATTTTTTTTTTACTTGTGCTAAACATGCTCCCCTCTTGATGCACAAAAAAATGTATTTGGCACATGGATGGAAAAGACATGGGGGAACATTGCTTTTCAGTCCCATAGAGGACACTATTCCCAGAGACAAGGAGTCCTGTGGCACCTTATAGACTAACAGATGTATTGGAGCATAAACTTTCATGGGCAAAGACCCACTTCATCAGATGCATCTGACAAAGTGGGTCTTTGGAGCATAAGCTTTCGTGGGCAAAGACCCACTTTGTCAGATGCATCTGACGAAGTGGGTCTTTGCCCATGAAAGTTTATACTCCAATACACAGAATCATAGAATCATAGAATCATAGAATAATAGGACTGGAAGGGACCTCGAGAGGTCATCGAGTTCAGCCCCCTGCCCTCAAGGCAGGACCAAGCTCCGTCTACACCATCCCTGACAGATGTCTATCTAACCTGTTCTTAAATATCTCCAGAGAGGGAGATTCCACCACCTCCCTTGGCAATTTATTCCAATATTTGACCACCCTGACTGTTAGGAATTTTTTCCTAATGTCCAATCTAAACCTCCCCTGCTGAACTTTAAGACCATTACTCCTTGTCCTGTCCTCAGAAACCAAGAGGAACAAATTTTCTCCTTCCTCCTTGTGACACCCTTTTAGATATTTGAAAACCGCTATCATGTCCCCCCTTAATCTTCTTTTTTCCAAACTAAACAAGCCGAGTTCATGAAGCCTGGCTTCATAGGTCATGTTCTCTAAACCTTTAATCATTCTTGTCGCTCTTCTCTGTACCCTTTCCAATTTCTCCACATCTTTCTTGAAATGTGGCGCCCAGAACTGGACACAGTACTCCAGCTGAGGCCTAACTAGTGCAGAGTAGAGCGGCAGAATGACTTCAAGAGTTTTGCTTACAACACACCTGTTGATACAACCTAAAATCATATTTGCTTTTTTTGCAACAGCATCACACTGTTGACTCATATTCAACTTGTGGTCCACTATGACCCCTAGATCCCTTTCCGCCATGCTCCTTCCTAGACAGTCGCTTCCCATCTTGTATGTATGGAACTGATTGTTCCTTCCTAAGTAGAGCACTTTGCATTTCTCTTTATTAAACCTCATCCTGTTTACCTCTGACCATTTCTCTAACTTGCTAAGGTCATTTTGAATTATGTCCCTATCCTCCAAAGAAGTTGCAACCCCACCCAGTTTGGTATCATCTGCAAACTTAATAAGCGTACTCTCTATCCCAATATCTACATCATTGATGAAGATATTGAACAGTACGGGTCCCAAAACAGACCCTTGAGGAACTCCACTTGCTATCCCTTTCCAGCAGGATTTAGAACCGTTAACAACAACTCTCTGACTACGGTTATCCAGCCAATTATGCACCCACCTTATTGTGGCCCTATCTAAGTTATATTTGCCTAGTTTATCAATAAGAATATCATGCGAGACCGTATCAAATGCCTTACTAAAGTCTAGGTATGTGACATCCACCGCTTCTCCCTTATCCACAAGGCTCATTATCCTATCAAAGAAAGCTATCAGATTAGTTTGGCATGACTTGTTCTTCACAAACCCATGCTGGCTATTCCCTATCACTTTATTACCTTCCAATGTTTGCATACGATTTCCTTAATTACCTGCTCCATTATCTTCCCTGGGACAGACGTTAAACTGACCGGTCTGTAGTTTCCTGAGTTGTTCTTATTCCCCTTTTTATAGATGGGCACAATATTTGCCCCTTTCCAGTCTTCTGGAATCTCCCCTGTCTGCCATGATTTTTCAAAAATCATAGCTAAAGGCTCAGATACCTCCTCTATCAGCTCCTTGAGTATCCTGGGATGCATTTCATCAGGACCTGGTGACTTGCTGACATCTAACTTTCCTAAGTGATTTTTAACTTGTTCTTTGTGTATCCTATCTTCTAAACTTACCCTCTCTCTGCTTGTATTCACTACATTAGGCACACCTCCAGACTTCTCGGTGAAGACCGAAACAAAGAAGTCATTGAGCATCTCTGCCATTTCCAAGTTTCCTGTTACTGCTTCTCCCTCCTCACTAAGCAGTGGGCCTACCCTGTCCTTGGTCTTCCTCTTGCTTTTAATGTATTTATAAAAAGGTCTTCTTGTTTCCCTTTATGCCTGTAGCTAGTTTGATCTCATTTTGTGCCTTTGCCTTTCTAATCTTGCCCCTGCATTCCCGTGTTGCTTGCCTATATTCATCCTTTGTTATTTGTCCTAGTTTCCATTTTTTATATGACTCCTTTTTTATTTGAGATCATGCAAGATCTCCTTGTTAAGCCAAGCTGGTCTTTTGCCATATTTTCTGTCTTTCCTACACAGAGGAATTGTTTGCTTTTGGGCCCTTAACAACGTCCCTTTGAAATACTCCCAACTCTCCTCAGTTGTTTTTCCCTTCAGTCTTGCTTCCCATGGGACCTTACCTAAAAGTTCTCTGAGCTTATCAAAATCTGCCTTCCTGAAATCCATTACCTCAATTGTGCTGGTCTCCCTTCTACCTTTCCTTAAGATCATGAACTCTATTATTTCATGATCACTGTCCCCTATACTGTCTTCCACTTTCAAGTTCTCAACTAGTTCCTCCCTATTTGTTAAAACCAAATCCAGAACAGCTTCTCCTCTGGTAGCTTTTTCAACCATCTGAAACAGAAATTTGTCTCCAATGCAGTCCAGAAACTTATTGGATAGCCTGTTCCCCGCTGTGTTAGTTTCCCAACATATGTCTGGATAGTTGAAGTCCCCCATCTCACCAAATCTTGGGCTTTAGATAGCTTTGTTAATTGTTTAAAAAAGGCCTCATCCACCTCTTCCACCTGGCTAGGTGGCCTGTAGTAGACTCCTAGCATGATATCACCCTCGTTTTTTACCCCTTTTAGCTTAACCCAGAGACTCTCTACACAGCTATCTCCTACGTTCATCTCCACTTCAGTCCAAGTGTGTACATTTTTAATATACTAGGCAACCCCTCCTCCCTTTTTTCCCTGTCTGTCCTTCCTGAGCAAGCCATACCCTTCCATACCAACATTCCAATCATGCGTCCCATCCCACCAGGTTTCTGTAATACCAATGATATCATAGTTGTATTTATTGGTTAGCAATTCCAGTTCTTCCTGCTTATTACCCATACTTCTCGCATTTGTATATAGGCATCTAAGATACTGATTTGATCTTGCCTCCCTGTTGTGCCCTGACCCTCCTTTCTCCTTGCCATTATAGACCGTAGTCCCCCCCATTTCCAACCCATCTCCCAGTCCCGCACATTCAGCATTTACCTGTGGGCTTTGCTCACCTGTCCCCGTTGAACCTAGTTTAAAGCCCTCTTCACAAGGTTAGCCAGCTGGTGTCCAAACAAGGCCTTCCCACTCCTGGAAAGGTGAACTCCATCTCCGCCAAGCAGTCCTTCCTGGAAGAGCACCCCGTGATCAAGGAAGCCGAATCCCTCCTGGCGACACCATCTTCGCAGCCAGGCATTCACCTCCAGGATGCACCTCTCTCTGCCCGGGCCCCTACCTTTGACAGGAAGGATCGAAGAGAATACCACCTGCGCTCCAAACTCCTTCACCCGTACTCCCAAAGCCCTGTAGTCACACTTGATCCGCTCAGTGTCACACCTGGCAGTATCATTTGTGCCCACGTGGATGAGTAGCATGGGGTAGTAGTCAGAGGGCCGGATAATCCTCGACAATGCCTCCGTAACATCTCGGATACGGGCCCCTGGCAGACAGCATACCTCTCAAGATGAACTGTCAGGGCGACAGATGGGCGCCTCCGTTCCCCTCAGAAGGGAGTCTCCAACCACCACTACCCTACGTTTCTTCCTCGCAGTGGTGGCAGGAGACTGCTCAACCTTGGTGGTGCAAGGCCTGGTCTCCTCCACTGTGGGGGGTGACTCCTTGACTCCTGCAGAAAGTAAAGTGTAACGGTTATGTAACCAACATCTGTTAGTCTATAAGATGCCACAGGACTCCTTGTTGCTTTTGATGATCCAGACTAACATGGCTACCCCTCTGATACTTATTCCCAGAGACAATCTAAAGTCCATATCCTGTAGAATTGCATCCTCAACTGAGATTTGGTGTGGTTAAGTACAATGACTTAATATTTTTTTGGTCTGTTTGTGCCATGGATAAGAAGAGAAATGGGAGGAAGAGAGGGGATGCTTGTGAGAGTCATGGATTAATGGGCTATGATGAATGGGAATATTAGCAGATTGAAGGCAGAGGCAGGGCCATCCTGACCCATATGCAGAATACGTAGCTGCATAGAGCAGCTAAAATTTGGGGCATCACTGGGTCTTAATGTCCACCCATCCACATCTTTCTATCCCAGTTCCATGGCTTCACTTCCTCAGGAGAGGATCTAGTTAATTTGAAAATGAAAACATCTGCCAGACCTATTAGCAGAACACTTAACCTGTGAAAGAACATTTCAATTGGTAATGAAGCTATTTAACAGGCTTTTGCCAACCCCAGGTATCAGGGCTCACCGAGCCATGGCGAGCTCTGCTCGCCAGTTGCTTTGTCCGGAGATCTGCACATGTGTAGATCGTTCTGTGCATGCGCAGATCGCCTGAACCCGGCTCTTCCGGGTTGTAATCTACTCGCCACGGGTGAGTAGATTATATAGTTTTTCGAGCCCTCCCGGGTATATACTTCCAGTTTCTGAATTTACTGCATTAGTCTACAGGACCTTAGTTTAAAATTTGCTTTAAAAATATTTCATTGGAGTGTTGCTGAAGATTATAAAAACCACATTTCCAAAAAAATCATCCTTCCCCCTGGTTGCCATTGGGCATAAGTGCACCAGTTTACTAATACTGCATAGGGCCCCATACATCCTAAGGATGACCCTTGGCAGAGGTAATCAATATGATAAGCAGCGTGAGTAAGTAATTATATGTTCTAAAGGAGAGGACTAAAATCTTGCATCTGATGTGGTAGAGAAAGGGGAGCCAGTTGAGGGACATATTATAATGACAAGCAAGGCAGAGGGGTTTGGCAGCCATTTTCTGAACTGATTTGAGAGGGACAAAGTTGAGGTGGTTGAAGCCAGAGAAAAAGAGGTTACAGTTGCCGAGACATTAAATATTAACAGTCTAGCTAAGAGCTTTGACTATCCAGAGAAAAGCCTGGAGACGTTACGAAGGAAGAGACAATCAAGATTTAAACCGTTGAAGGAATAAAGTGTATAGCACATGAATAGCCTTGGTCCTCCTCTTCAAAGTCCTCACTGAATCAGGATCAAGCAACTGTACCTCACTGGATCAACTCTCTGCTTTAGTAACAAGGATGTTGCATTGGGAATGCTCAAAGACCCTCTGCTATTGAGAATCCTGCTGCTAGAGAACAAGCTGATTTCAGGTCTTTCCACCTTTACAGTGTGATGACTGCCATCAGGGAATTGGAGACCCCCTGAGCTAAATGCACCTCTGCACAGCTTGGGCAAAAAAGCCAGGCTCTGCAGCTGTAGCCTGTAATGGATTAAGCAGCTGTGGATCAGGCATAGAGAGCAGGAGAGAAGATTAGTAGCACACACTGACCAGTGGGTAGCAAAAGCACAATGTAAAGGCTTGATTCTTAGAACAGGACTTTCAAAACAAACGTAAGAATAAGAATGCCCATAATGGGTCAGAGCAGTGGTTCATCTAGTCCAATACCCTGTCCTCAGATAGCGGTAATTGCCAGATACTTCAGAGGGAGTGAACAGAACAGGAATTTTATTGCATGCTCCATCCCCTATTGGCCAGTGTCACTTCTGGCAGTCAGGGTTTTAGAGACAGTGAGGCTGTGTCTACACTGGCAAGTTATTCTGGAAAATCATCCGCTTTTCCGGAAAAACTTGCCAGCTGTCTACACTGGCCGCTTGAATTTCCGGAAAAGCACCGACAATCTAATGTAAAATCATCAGTGCTTTTCCGGAAAAACTATGCTGCTCCCATTCGGGCAAAAGTCTTTTTCCGGAAAACTGTTCCGGAAAAGGGCCAGTGTAGACAGCACAGTAGTGTTTTCCGCAAAAAAGCCCCGATTGCAAAAATGATGATCGGAGCTTTTTTGCGGAAAAGCGCGTCTAGATTGGCCACGGACGCTTTTCCGCAAAAAGTGCTTTTCTGGAAAAGCGTCCTGCCAATCTAGACGCGCTTTTCCGAAAATGCTTTTAACGGAAAATTTTTCAGTTAAAAGCATTTCTGGAAAATTATGCCAGTGTAGACGTAGCCTGAGGGCATGAGGCAGCATCCTGATCTTCTTGGTTAGTGTCCATGGATGGACTCTAGAGGCAGCTCCATGAGTGTATCCAGTTCTTTTTTGAACTTTTGGCCTTCACAATATCCCCTGGCAATGAATTCTACATGTTGACTAAGCACTGTGTGAAAAAGTACTTCCTTATCTTTGTTTTTAACCTTCTGCCTGTTAATTTCATTGAGTGATCCTTAGTTCTTGTGTCATATGAAGAGGTAAATAACACTTATTCACTTTCTCCAAACTATTCATGATATAGACCTCTATCTTCTCCCCCTCCCTCAGTCATCTCTTTTTCAAGATAAACAATCTCAGTCTTTTTAATTGCTATTCATATAAAAGCTGTTCCATACCCTTACTAGTTTTTGGTGCTCTTTTCTGTACCTTTGTCATTTTTAATATATCTTATCCGAGAAGGGATGACCAGAACTGTACAAAGTATTTAAGATAGGGATATACAAAGGATTTACCTCTTTCCACACTGAAAACTGATAATTTATTCCTACCTTTTGTGTCCTATCCTTTTATCAGTTTCTGATTCATAAGAGGACCTTCTATCTTATCCCATGAGTGCCTACTTTGCTTAGTAGGGACCTTGTCAAAAACTTTCTGAAAATCCAAGTACACTATTTCTACTCGATTACCCTGATCCACAGATTTCTTCACCCCCCTCCAAGACTTATAATAGATTAGTGAGGCATGATTTCCTTCTACAAAAGCCATTTTGATTGTTTGCTAACGTTCATGTCTCTGATAACTCATGCTGAACAACACAATGTTGTGTTCATCTATGTGTCTGATAATTCTGTTCTTTGCTACAATTTCATTCAGTTTGCCTAGTACTGAATTTAAACTAACTGGCCAATGATTGTCAGGATTGTCTATGGAGATTTTTTTTTAAAAATCAGCTTTACTTTAGTTATCCTTCAATTATCTGGTACAGAGGTTTCCAAAGGAAGCTGCCAAAACTTTTCCCTTCATAATAACACCTAAGAATGATCTGTAACATAACAAAGGTGAGTCAGGGAATGTTGTCCTAGCTGAATATTAGTATCTCCATATCACACGTGGGTTCCACAATGATGAGTATATTAGAAATTCACAGTCAGATTGTCCCTATTCATTGTTCTAGGCATATTTGTTCCTTGGTGGAACAGACTGGAGTATGGTGTTAAGAGCCAAGAGTCAATAACGTTTATATTGCTAATTTATAGCAGTTTTCTAGAGAAATGCAGCCAAAGTTTTCACTATGAAAAGTGTCATTCAATAGAGCTTGATTCTGGAACCCTCACTTTTTATGATTATCACTTTTCTCATGGACCAGATGGTGATACCCTTTCTTATATTGAGGAGTACTCCTTACTCCTCGATAGTTCCATTGATTTCAAGTGGTACTAATTGAGGACTGAAAAATTGCTCAGTGGAAAGAAAGGTATCAGAGTCTGGCCCTGTGTGAGAAGACAAACTGATTTAGGAATCATCAGCCTGAGAAGTGCACTGAAAGGACAGCAAGTTGTTGCTCTATTCCTGGAACCATCTGGGAAGCAGACCAGGACTTAGGAAGTCAGAATCTCCCTCTCAGCATGCCTATAGCTCTGGAGGAGGTTTATACCCTGTCACAAAAATGTGCTTCATCTACAACTACACTGCTGGGTGCATTGGTGAGGCGTGGGAAGTCAGAACTCTGCCCACTGTGTACTACCTCCCCCTCCTAGCACAGCTGGATGGGAAGGCATGAGGATGCTACAGAACCTGTTTTCCTCACACACAGGGTGCATTGGCATAAGTGGGCACCTCACATCCCCTCTATGCCACTGGGACCACAATCTGGTCTTTTAATTGCTATTTATGAATAGACCTTTAGCAGATGAAATTCTTTGCTCTTTGCTGTGTAATTATGTATCATTATATCCTTTTCCCTCTGAAAATCAGAACTTTCTATTTTTTCAGTACAACTTAGAAGGATCTTGTCTTTCATTTAACTTCTTTACCCATATATAGGGTGAGATTTTCAGAGCCATCTAGGAAATCTTTGACATACAGTATTACTAATAATAGATAGCAGCTTGTAACTTTTAAGTTACTAGGGCACATTGCAAAGTTCACTAGAATGACAGGTGATCGATATGTTAATCAATTAGTATCAAATATACAGCAAATGATGCACAATATCATTGATGAAAAATATGATATTTAGGCATAATGTAGATTGATGCCAGAAAATGCTCTCCACTGTGTGAAATAATCAAGTAAAATACTTGATGGATGTATTATATAGTCTATTTACATAAGTTGGATTCAATACACTTAAAAGATATTTGCATCAGAGACATATCTATAGTCTACCAATGGGAAAAAACACATGATTTTACCAATATGCTTATACATTAATAATATTACTTGGCAATCTGATGTTTCAAGACCCAGGGTGAATTACTTATTAAAAACCCATATACTGCTATCTGTCTTTATCTTTCTTTCTGTGTGAGCCATAATGGCTCTGATTGTTTTCAAAATTACATTTGGACAGGATATGACTGTTACATGAAACCTCTCAAACCAATATCATTTCCCTCACTCATAAAATACATTATACTGGTGGGTGCATTGAGCCAAAACATTAATGAAAGCTTAACCTGGCCTTTGTGCTTCTGGACTAGCAGTTACAGAAAACGTACATTTTAGAAATTGCTTAAAAAGTGAAATTGACATGATTACAAATATATTAAGTTCATTTATTTTCTTGGAGATTCTCTCGGCATTCCCATTTTTAATGGTAAGTAATGTACGGGATGCTTAGTTACTGTGTAGGATAAAGGAAATGTTCTCATTTTAGCATTGTTTGTAAACCCAGAACAGTGATAAATTAGCTGTGTGAAGTCAAATTAAGCAAGGTCTGTTTTAAATTTTGCATGCAGGATACATGCTAAAAGATAAAATATATGTGCTTGTTTTGAATCTGGCAAAAGGAGAACAGATAGTAAATGTTGGTCTTAGTTACGGTAGCCTCCCAGGGCTCCTCTATAGACTGCCGTGGTGGCCAGAATGTATGCTGAATTGTATGCTATTGCTCAGCTCCTCCTCACCTCACCACCTCCCATCACTATCTTGGCCTGCCTCCTATGCCAGGAGTTATAAGAGAACCATGGAAGGGAGCCTTAGGACTGTCTTTGGCAGTAAATGCACCACAGGAATGTCTCCCTTGCCAGAGTCAGAAGTTACAACTAGGGATGTTAAATTGTGGGTAATCAGTTAATTGAGTAGTCAATGGATTTTCCATCGACTACTCGATTAGTCAATAAGAGGGGAAACTGCAGAGGTACAGCGGGGTTACTCGCAGCTCCTCTGCCCTCTAGCAATGGTGCTGGGGGGAACTCATCAGCTGGGGAATAGCTCATCAGCTCTTGCTCCCCCCCCTTGCTGCCTTTCTCTGATAGAGGCAGCAAGGGGGGAGGGTAGCAACTAGTCGAGTAACTACTCGACTACCTGATAAGTAGATGCTTATCGGGTAGTCAACTAGTCACTTACATCCCTACTTCTCCAATCTCTATGCCAGACCAGATTATTTTTTCAACCAGGGATGAAGTACCTACAGCAGCAGAAAGGATCTGAACCTCTGTCCATACAAAATTATAGCACTGTCCTACACTTCTGCAGCTGTTCTGAAAAAAGAGAAATAGAAGACAGGTTCTTCATTTGAAGGCAAAATCCAAAATTGATGCCAACTTAATGTGATCAGAAGTACAATGGAAGAAAGGACTTCTGGAATGTTCCTCCCCTTTCATGGCAGCCTGGATGGGATGGAGATTCCCTGCTTGCTGCATAGGACACTTTTGAAATGCAGTTGAGATTTGTTTCTGCAACTTACATTAACAGCAGTAGCTAACCCTGAATAGGTTGCCTTCAATGTCCACTGTACTTGGGACCTCTGGATTTTAAAACATCCATCTCTGCTACGTGGGTTAAAGAACCAGTTTCCTTTGCTCAATGGCAGTAGCTGAATCATAAAGAAGCCCTATCTGGAGCACCCACATGAGGCAGACATGTGCACCTGTATGTTTCTTTCCTTCAGTAGTAGTTCAAATGGTCTTTCTCAAAACAAAATGGCCCTCAGAGAGCCCTGTGCATATAAGTGGATCTTAACAAACAAGAACCAATACCGAATCCCACAACCATGGTCCAAGCAGCACATGAGATGGAACCCTGTCATCCCTCACTGAGCCTCACCTCTCTGGTATGACTCTGGCATCAGTCGCCACAGCTTATTTCCAGTCAACAGCCCTTTCTGGTCCTTTGCTGTTTCTCATGACAGGAGGAGAGCTGAAGTCAAACATCTACCTCCTCCTTTAGCCTTCTGGCCATGGCGGTCGGGCTGAGGAAGGTCAGTAGGCTAGTCCCTTCACTGGCTTCCTAGCTCAGCCCCTCTCAACTCTGGCTCAGGAGGGACCACCAGCTTCTGAGCTCCCTATCCTTTTCAGCCTCCCAGAACTGGCTCTCTAGCTCAGGACAACAAGCAAAGAATCCCCTCAATCAGCCCTGCAGCCTGCTGCTTCCAAAGAGCTTTCCACTCCCTCAGGCCTGGCCTTACCATGGGGTGAACTGAGGTGGCCGCCTCAGGTGCCAGACTATGGGGGGGAGGGGAGCACCACTAGGACCCAGAGAATTGAAACCTTTCAACGTTTTGGCCCAAGCTAGGTTTGTGGGAGTCATTTGAGCTCCCTGCTTCAGGTGCCAAAATGTTGTGGGCCTGCCCTGCACTCCCTATAGACTCTCTCTCTACTCACCTGCTCCTTTTCTCCTCCAGTCTATACCCACAAGCCTCTCTACACCAGATCTCCCTCCTTTCATAGTCTTCCTCATCCTCATGTCTTAGTTGGCCAAGCTGAAAGTGCTTGTTTTGGCAAGGGGAGCTTGAAGCTGTTTGATATGCAGGTGCTAGCCACTCTGTGACAGTGGTCTGTCTGCTAGAGAAGGAACACCACTGTGCTAACATCCGTTAAACAAAGGGTTACAACTTTATAGACTCTTACTAAAAATTAAGGCAGAGCTGTGGAGGTTGGGAAGATGGAGAACCAGAAACTGGATCAGCATGGGTTCATGTTCAACACTACAAAGGTAGATCACTATGTCCATCTCTGAAGTGGCTGGGGTCTTATTTCATCAACTTTACTGTTGAGCTTCTCCTCTCTTGTAGAGTTCTTACTTGTTATGTTAGGGTGAGATTGATTGTTCACTCTTTTGGTTGGGCCCAGGGCTGTGCTGCTTTTGTGAGCTGCCCAGCATGTTTTTGGATGCATAATAAATAAACAAACAACAACAACATGATGGTATCATATTTCTTCAAAGATCCTCCTCTGTTATTACCTCTAGCAATGGGAGATGTCCAGGCTGTGAAGAGAAAAGATACTAGATGTAATACAGCAAATATTTTCTTTGTTCAATAGGAACCAACCCAAAATGTGTAGTACAATGCTGCAAAATAATTTAATGCTGTCAGGCAGCTTGGAATGGAAACTGGCAGTTGTCCTTCCAGATAGTTATTGCTATATGTACAGGCCAGAAGTGGTGAGCAACGAAATATTTTTTTATATATATATGAACTCTTTCCAATTTCATTCAGCAGGATACTGGCAGACCACTTTTGTGTGTTAATTATTTCTGCCCTGATCACCTGGCAACACATCGTACTGGGGCAATGGTGTCACACTTCACCGTTTGTTAATGCTTCCAGCTGAACACAGAAAGAAATTGGAATAAAGAAGGTTTACTTGGAGAAGAAACTCATGAAAACAGGGATAGAGGGAGAAAGTGGTAATAGGGGCTCAAGAGGTTTGGAACTCAATAGTTGCTTTCATTACACTGTATACTTAGGAAGTCTTCAGAACACAGAATGGTACAGTACATTACTCACTGGAAAACATTTATTGGGCTTGATTCCAAACTAAATTGCATAGGTGTAAATCTGGAGTATTTTAAATGAGGTCAGAAGTTAAAGGAGAATACTGGATACTTGAAAGATGGCTTCTACACTGCTAGCAAGCACAAAGGGAAAAGATTTAGGCATCTAAATGCTGCATTGCCATCTTAAATCAGAATTGATTGGCTAAACCCTAACATTTTGCACCAGCAGCATATTACGGCCAAAATGTGGGACCAATTAAATATGAATGCAAAACTATGGCTAGAAGTCAAAGGGCATTTTGAGCCCATTGATAAAAAATATACTCTATAAAGTAATATGATTAAGCCTCTAGTAAAGGGTGAAGACTGAAAAAAAAATGTGAAAGGCATTAGAATCTGCCCCAAGAGCTGGATTTAGGGAATTTGTTTGTAGGGTTTATCACGGACTGTTTCTTTGACGTGAGATGCTAGCTTGAAAATTGTCAGTTTGATTATACTAGCTATCATCTATCCTATCAACTGTATTATAAAAATGTTCTGCCATGAAGAAGCATCTATAGGAGCAGAAGCTTGTTTCCATTTGGGTAGCAATCATTAAGCACAGGGTATGAATTTAGCTGCAGCCTGTGGGAGATGCTGGCATGGCAACATATGTACCCTGAAGCTGGAAACTGAGGTTTATTGGAAACTGAGGTATAAGGTCTGTGGGAACTCAGCTAAAGTTAATGTAGCTTTGTCCATTTATGCCAGCAATGAATTTGACTCTGGATCTTAAATCAAATTAACAGGAACCTGTTGGCCAGATCTTGCAAAGAGTTGAGCATCGATTCGGTTATGCTAAATCAACCCAATGTTCCAGTGACAAACAGAAATGACTTTACATGGGCGTTGAACATGACAGGCACCTTTTTGGGTCTGCTAAAAAAAAGACTAGGTCCTGTCTAAACCAAATATAAACATCAATGGGCTAACATCATAATCCTGTTTTGAAGTAGGGGTAACTAGTAAATCAGAAAACGGAGGGAGAAAGATCAATAAGAACATGAAAAATTATACACCTGTCTCAGTCTGATGGCACTAGAACTCCTTATTCTGATAATATGTTACATATAATGGTCAAGAACTGCCAATTAATGAATAATGACTACAAATAAGGGTCAAATTTTATTTTCAGATACATCTCATTGGGGTTATAAAGGCAGAAATGATCCTTAAAAAGACATTGTCACCTATAACAATGATCATTCGGTATTTCATAAAAGTGTACAGATGAACCTAAAATTTCTCACTTCTTTAAAATCTAAAGAAAGCAAGTTATTTTTGCTCTTTGAATTAACTGTACAGACTTTTCCCCACACAACTACATGGCTGATGACATTGTAGTGAAAATACTCCAAAAGTTAATGGGGAATGTTAAAAAAAATTACTTGACAATCCACAGAAAGCACATCACAGTGTTTTTTTCCTCACTCTAGACATTTTCCTTACCAAATAATTCCTCTGCCTACTTGGAAACAATATTTTCCAAGTTGGTGTCTCTAACAGAACCAGAAGCTTTCTTCCTCCATTCCCTTCTATCATCATGTAATTATCCATATACAATCACTAATCTTGAATTCATGTGAAGCTGATAGTAAGTACTAGAGGTCAATAAATTATTTGAAAGTTTTGACATTAATAGAGTGCAGAAATAGAAAGCTGGGGGGAGGGATGCATGTGAAGTAAGCCATGAAGTTACTAGGTTGAATGGAATACAATTTACCCATAGAGGTGGTACTGAATTGTTTTCATTGTGTAGGCCATGTCATACTACAAATTATCTCATGGGCCACCTGTTCCCCATTTGCAGTCTTGGGGGTACGTCTAAACTACATGGCTCCATCAACAGAGCCATGTAGATTAGTGTATTCGAAAAAGGGAAATGAAGTGGCGATTTAAATAATTGCTGCTTCGTTTACATCAAAATGGCTGCCGCACTGTGCCGATCAGCTGTTTGGCAGCACAGCACGGTAGTCTGGATACTCCGCGGTCGACAAGGGAAGCTTTTTCAACCGTCCCTGTCAGCCGATGGTCAGGGCAGTGCGTGTGTGTGTGTTATACACCCGAGTCTTCAACTGCTAGAACTCAAGGTTCCTGTCACAGCGGGCAGCCTTAGGGGAGGCCGACAGGTGCCCCGAGAAGTTTTAGGTCCGTGTCTTTGACAGCTAGGACTGGGGTCCTTCGCGGCAGGCAGCCAACAGGCTGACAGACGCCCCAGAGTTTGCAGGGAGAGCTTATTACACCCGTGTCTTTAGCTGCTAGGACCAAGGTCCCTCCACAGCGGGCAGCCTATGGAAGGCCCCTGGAGGCGACACGATCCAAATGTCCAGCTCTGCCTGCGTCTCCTCCCTATAACTGGCTGGAGTTCTTTTAAATTGTGCTTGGTTCTGTTACAGCAACTGAAGGAGTCAGGTTAAAGCTTAAACAGTTATAGGTTTATTAAAGAGACTTCTAAAGCATATGGTTACAGTGGCTATTGTTCTATTTCTTAGCTGCTAGCAAATATAGATCTTAAAAATGGTTACAAAGAAAATAAAGATAGAAAATAGAAATAATGGTACCAAGTGACAGCTTAATCTTTAAAGAGCTCTAAGTCTATGTGTGCACTTAAGACAAAGGACACATCCAGGTACAATTTTTACCCCCTTCTGTGCCTCTCGACTCCAGCGTATCAGGCCAAGGCCGGTCCCTCAATTCCTAGGAAAGACGAATACGAGGTGGGCGTCCCAGTGGAACCTCGGGAGGCTAATCACCTAACCCGACCAGCAGATAGATGGTAGATTGATGCGCAGAGTGAGTGTGCTGCTGGACCCATCTTTATACCCATAGGGGCCCGTATCCTCTTTCTTATCTAAGATGCCAAATTGTGTTGGTCCGTCTTTGTGATGCCATTTCTTACAAGGGAGTTTCAACTTAATTTACACTTGTAAGAGAGATAACTAAATTGTGAGTAGTGGACATTCTTTACTGGGTGGGAGATTCCTCCCCCCCCCCCCGGATGAGTGTGTGTTCGTATCAATATAGGTGCCAGCCAAGGCAGTTCTCGCAGACTCAAGGTCAACAATTGGCGTATCTCTGTTTACAGCCATCCAGGGTCACTGTGAGCTAGCATATCCAGCCTCCTGTCAAGCCTTAAAAGACTATGCTGATTTTACTGCTCTGTGTGTGCCCTGTACGCTCCAGGCAAGCAAGATGGATGTTACATGTGGGGGTTCCTGTCTGGCTACAGCCCTGGTAAACCTCATTCCACAAGGCATAATGGGGCAATCGACAAGGGCTTCCCTTGTCGACTGCGGAGTGTCTAGACTACCGTGCTGTGCTGCCAAACAGCTGATTGGCACAGTGCAGCAGCCATTTTGATGTAAATGAAGTGGTGATTATTTAAATCGCCGCTTCGTTTCCCTATGTCTAGAAAGCTCATCTACATGGCTCTGTTGACGGAGCCATGTAGTCTAGACATACCCTTGCAGTCCACTTGCTGTCCTGGGTGCAAGCATAGTCATTGTTTTCATAAAATAATACGTTATGAGACTAGTGAAAATACTTTCAGCCATCTTCTAGTATGAGCAGCTGAAACAAGGACAGTTAGCACTACACAACTTTTCACAGAGCTCTAGTAGGGGCTCCATGGACCACCATTTGAGAACCATTGATTCTTCTTATGAAAGACAGAGATACTTTTATGCAGTGGGGGAACAACCAAAATATACCAGTACGTCCAGGTAAACCTTGCATGGAAAAAAGGGTTTTCAAGGAGTTGCCTCATGGGATGGGGGTCCAGAAATTTGGGTTCAATTAATGTCTCTGCTGAAACCATTCTGTATGAATAAGCCACTTTATTTCCCAGCATGTGGATGCATTTGTGCAGTGGTGACCCAGCTCTAAGGGAGGAGAACCATTCTATTGCCTGGAGTGAAAATTCCTGACCTCCTTGTCACTAGTGCAATTCCTGGTGCACAGACATGCATGCAGACTGTATTTTGGCCCTAGGCTTCACCCCATTGTGGGAATTAGTTATTGGTTTGAAACTGTTATCATGGGGAAGAGTAAAGCCTTAGTGAGAAGCCCCTGTAATTAAGCAAATTAGGATTAGTTAATAGAATTCAGACTCACTATATAAAACATGTCTCTTGTACCTCCCTCTCTGGATCTGACATCTGTGCTGTTCTCATTTCTGTTAGAGAGGTTTCATTATATTGATTTATTTCACATGACACATGATCTGGTTTCACATTTAGTTGTGCAGATAATCGACATTCATGTCAACATTTTCAAAGATGCCTTGGAATTCATTCCCCAGATTTTCCACATAGAACCATTTCCCACACGCACAACCCCTTCCCTCTTTGTATAATGAGGTAACACCCAACCCATGTTATACACAATCTAACTACGATTTAGGCCAGTAGTGGGCAACGTGCGGCCCATGGGCTGTATGTGGCCCACTGTGGTTCCACCTGTGGCCCGTGTAGCCTTTGTCTACCCCCTCCCCCACTTTTCATACACTGGACACTGGAGCCCTGCACTTCCTGCTCCTTCCCCTCCCTCCCAGTACTTTTAGGGCACCATGAATCTGCTGATTTGCAGTGTTGAAGCTCTGGGAGGGTGGGAGAGGAGCAGGGATAGAATGTGAATCAGCAGATTCATGGTGCTCCGAAACTGCTGGGAGAGAGGGGGAAGAGTAGGAATTGTGGGTCCAGTGCCTCAGTGCGCAAGAGACATGAGGGCAGGGGGCAGAAAGGGGGTGCACTGGTTGCAGGTGGAACATCAGTCACTCACGTGGACCACTCGCTAGTCTTGGTTGCTCATTGCTGATGTAGAAAGAAAGAATTACTGCATTGAAAAAATTTAGTTAGATGGCAACATATCTCCATAAATAATTTATGCTGTCCAACATCATTTTTGTGCACATTAAGTACCTGCTTTTGAGAAGAAATGAGCAACCACAACTTTGCTGAAGTCAATGCTGATGCCCAGGTACAATATTTGCATGCAGTTGTAGAGGCCATAAGGAGACAGGGGACTGAAAACTATTCCTCATCTTGCTGACAAAGCTTGGTGATATGCGTTACTTAAGAAAAAAGTTCGTATTCTAAAACAAAATTTCTATAATCATGGAATTAAATCCAAGATGAAATTAATCTGTCCATTCAGACATATATGAAGCATGTTTAATGCCTAAGTACCTAGGTACTTAAACAGTTTTCTCACCACAGCACCTGAACATTCAACTTTTCCTTATGTTCATTAATACAAATATACAGGTATACTGTACATACAAGTATTAGGCATAGGCAGACGAGATGACAGAATCGAATTCAAGCTGATGGGGGCTTGGCTCTGTACTTCTAGAAGGGGTAAGCACTGCCTGGACAATGCCCTCTCCAGCATCTTCCAGAGCACACCAACTGAGCTCCACAACACGCCATGTGGGGCTCCGGCAGTGATTTAAAGGGCCCACGGTTTTGGCCACAGCTGCTGTTATAGTAGTGATGGCAGTGGCAAAGAGCCCCAAGCCCCTTTGAATAGCCAGGCCCTGGGGCACTTGCCCCCTCTAGCCTCCCTTCCCCTGCTCGCAACCCTCCCTCCCTCCCCATTGGCAGGCCTGGGCACAGGGAAATTAAATTCCTTGGTCAAAGTCACATATGAAATCTGCAGCAGAGATAAGAATTGGACTCAGATCAACCAAGTCCAAGTCCAATACATTAGCTTTCAGATGAACCCTCCTCCATCTTTCAGGATCCGAAGACTTGAAAATCCTAATATTTATATATTGATGCAGAGCTATTTTGTGAAAATTTTATTACTCAGTGAACTCTCTTCTTTCTCTTGCCTGGAAAAGAAAGAAAGATCAGCCCCACCCCAATACATAAATCCCCTCTGAGGGCTGTTTAAGAACACAACTCACATTCATCTCTGTTTTTTTGCTATACAGAGCTGGCTTTAGGTGATCTGATGCTTACCAGACAAACAATATGTTTACAATAGGACTATGAAGCAGAGACTCCTGAGATTTTGTGGCTCTTCTGTGCTTGGAAAAATCTGGAATTTCTATGAATTTGTTTGGGCATTGTTCACTTTTATTGTTGGTATTATTATTATTGCATTGATTGGGTGCTGAGTGTGGTACAGAGCACAAAGGAGACAGTCCCTGCTTTGTGAGTCTTATACTCTACTAATAAAAGGGAAAACAATATAGGAGACAGAAAACACTGGTGATCAGGAAGTGGAAACATCACATAAGCGTGGGCGCTGGTGTAACCATGACAGCCTTACTCAAAAAAGGAGAGATGTGGCAGTCACACTTGGACACTTGTATTATTTTTAGTCATAAGTTTTCCTACTACAATCCAGAAGGAGCTATTGGACAGACAACCAAAGATGCAAGTCTGATCAGTGAGGTAGAGATAAATCTGTTAAATCTTATAGGCTCTACTGAAATCAATAGCTCTGACCAAGTTATCCCTGCTGAGGACCAGGCCTGATAACAGCAGTTTGAAATTAATATTTCTACACATGTATTTTGTACCAGCTGTTTATTTACTGCTAGGTGTTTCTGTGCATAATTGGACACATACATGGCCAAATCCCAAATAAGAGATACTCAGAATATTCTTTAATCCAACATATGAGCCAAAACTTGATGACTTTGAGTCACTGATAATATTCTCATTTGCTTCAATGGCACCAGGATTTGGTCCTGTGTACACAGTACAGAGAGAATTAAACATAAAATTCTAATCTTAAAGACAAATTGTAGAACAGTCAGTTTTGTACAAACAATTGAAGGACTTTATGGAATCACAAAGAGCGAGTAAAATAGTCTTTACCTAATGCAACAGAATAAAAAAAATACACAAATGAACTGTCTTTAAAATGAGTGAATGCAGCTGCACAATGAGAAATCTGTTGTGTTTAGACATACAGTAGGTAGTCTGAGAGTTCTATTTTGATTTCCCATCCCCACCCCAGATAGTCTTTTCATCAGATTGCTCAGGCAAAATGCATAGAACCCTTAAACAGCTATGTGCAGTTTTGAGCAATCATTAAATATCTGTAGCAGTTATTACAAAGGAGCTGTATAAAGAAAAATTAGGAAATTGTACTGCTGATCTTGACTTCATCCTCGCACCTCACTGAACATATTTTAACTACTGTTCATCTTTATTGTATACAAACCAAACACTGCAAACAACAATCATCCTCCAACTGTCATCTATTATTACTAATGGCAGGGTAAAGTCACATGTCAAAAAGACTTTCATTTTAATGTTCCTATTATCTGTACTTCCCCTTAAAATAGTATGTACTACAAATGATTACTACTGTCAGTGACATACTTTTCTAATAGAATTCCAGTTTGATTCTCTAGCATTTATAATTGGCATGTGTCTTTTGTTTGCTCCCGCAGGTCACATAGCTCTGGTTGCTGAGAATTTGTCCCAAAGCCTATCCAAAATACATGAATGCATCATACAGAGCTGGGAGAACTAAGTGTCAATAAAGAGTCTATTTGACAAAGTTAGCCCTTTTCCCATTTTCAGATTATCCTGGAGCAGGCTTTCACATATTACAAATGTGCTTGTTCTCAGAAATTATTCAGTGAGTGTTTTATGCAAACCTATTCCAGCATATAGATTGCTTACAAATTATTCACAACTACTACTCAGAACACTCACTATTTCTAATTTGCTGTTGGCTAGAGCTGGTTAGAAAAAATGTGTCGTTCTTCCCTCTCCCCCCCCCCACCATGAAAAACATTGACTTTTATGGGGAACATTGAAAACTGAAATATTTTGCTTTCAGAAAGCCACCAGACTTCATCTTCCTGCATGCACCACAATCTCCCTTCTAATAATGGATTCTTATCCTGCCTCCTATAACACTATTAATTTCTTTGGGAGACCTGGGTCCACTTTTTCCTAAGCCTTTGTGATTTCTTTTCTTCCTTACCTATTGCTGTGCTAACTGGCTTTTAGGTTCCTTCTGAGAAAGCTCAACAACATGTCAGCTTCCTCCATGCAAGCCCCAATCCTACCCCACTTGCCTTGTGCACTCTTATGTCTCTCTCAGAAATTCAGATTTTTCCACAGATCTGTCATATTTAATGTTTTCATATATAATGAAATGCCAGACAGATACGAAAATAATACAGCCTTAATTACAGCATTTGAATCTTAAGCAGAAGAATAGTTTGTGATCCCTCAAGTGGATTCTGTGTTCTATTGAAAAAACTACCCCTTCTCAACAGAGCAACAAAAGCATATTTATAGCTAAGCCTTGTATGTTTGCCCTCTTAGTAAATATGATTATTTGCAACCCAATTCTACCCACGTGATTCCCCATATTATTAATGTGATGTAGAAAAAAAAAGACACAGATTGACTAGTCACAGTAGTAAAATTAAGCACATGCATAAGTGGTTGCAGGATTGGGCATTAGGACTTCCTTTAGCATAGATAAAACTAATATATGCTCTTCTGTGATGAGAGAAAACAGAAAATTCATTTTTCTGCTCAGACATTGGGAAAAGTATCCAAGAATATTTAATGTGTGAAAATAGGACTTCAGTGCTGCTGTTAAAAATAATGAAATCTAGAGTGCTAAGTACTTTGTGTGTTGTACAAGTTAGAACAGCCTGAGGCATTTTAATTGGTTCATCCAATTTTTCCTTTTTAAAGTTTTTAGTGGTACAAAAAAACAACAACATCTGTAGCTGTGAAGCGGGGGGGAGGGAAGGAAGGGGATGGATAGTGCTCTAACTATATTTGGTTGGGCTGAGTCCCTAGACTACAATGATCTATCTGAAAAAGGTATGCAAAATGTGCTCAGCAATTTGCGTACCTTTTTCTGATAATTTTTCGGAAGAGGCTTTTCTGAAATTTGGTCCATCTACACTGAGCCAAATTTTGGAAAAGCCTCCTCTTTCAGGAGAGCCCTTCTTCCTTGGGGGAGAAGGAAGACAGGGCTTCTGAAAGAGCACGTCTGCTCTTCTGCAAAAAAAAAAGCGGAAGAGCAGACGTGTTCCCTGGACGCGGCGGAGTTTTTCTGGGATACCTCTGGGATCCCGGAAAAACCCTGTAGTCTAGATATTTCCTTACTATGGCACAGTACACCTACTTGGATTCAGAATGAGAGATATGACCATGTGTGTGTTCTGCTCTACTTGTGTACATGGAGACCGTGAATCCGCAACTTGAGCTGCTAGGGTAGTTGAGCTCTGCTGAAATCAAAGCGTGTCTGTGCAAGTGCAAAGCATTGCCGACATTGATCCAAGTTCAGGATCAGACTTGTTTTCCAACAACAGGGTGGTTACCTAAAGTTGTGAGACCTGAGTAGGAGCCTGGCAACTTGTGACTAGGAATATTTTTTTTAAAGATGACTGTTTCACACTTATGTAAACAGACCTGGATGGGGAGAAATCCAAGTCTCACCCACTTTCTCCCCATCTATAGATCTGTACAGGATTGACACCTATGGGATATATTATAAAAATAAAATCACCCCTTTTCTGGATTTTCTGAAGGTTATATATCCAGAAAGATCAGGAAGCACATGAGATGTGAGTTGATAGTGACAGTAGATTGTGAGTAGATGGGTGCATGGAAGAGAGTTGGTAATCCTGTGCAGTTGGACTTCAATTGCTTTACTCCTACTGCTTAAGCCTTTACTGCACTGGACCTTCCTTGTTTTAATATTAAATAATGAAGATTAATTGACATGAATATCAGCATCTATGCAAATCATTTTCCAAAATGCTTTTTCTATCATATTTCAGGTCTGGGATGGAAACACACACAATATCCACAATTTCCTGCTTTAGACGTGCATTTTTAACATTTTTATTTTGCCCTTCCCTTGGGTCAGGTCAAAATGCTAGGCTGCAAAATTTAGGTTCCTCAATCCCTTTAATGGAGCAGATGCCAGGCTCTTTTCTCTGGGCAAACGATGTACAGTGTTCTATTGAGTTGCTTGTTACCTTCCTGGCTGAGCATCTCACTTCTTCACCCATAAGTACATTGAACTTGTCAAAAAAGGAGTGAGATTAAATAGCTACAGTGAGTAAAATTTGAGAGGTAAACATAATGCACTATTGAACAGACACACAGAAGTGACAGCAACATGAGCACACTCTTTGGGGTACTCTTGTAGGGTTTACACATTTGCTTTCCATGTGTAATTATCTGCCCAGACCAGGAGGGATCAGGCTGTACCCGGAGAGAAGGGTGTTTTGGGGCTTAAGGCAATGGACTGGGAGTAAGGAGACCGGGTTCAATTCTAGGCATCATCATGGGCTTTCTGTTTGACCTTGGGCAAATCCCTTAATCACTGTAGGTCTGAGCGCCACATCTGTAAAATGGGGGTAATAATATTTTATCTTTCCTATCTCTGGTGTGTCCTGTCTGCTTGTAAGCACAATGGGGTAGGATCTGCCCCTTACTATCTGCTATCAGGGAGCAGTCCCTGTGCTTAGGACCGATGGTAGACACAATTACAGTCCATGTACTGTTCTTTTTGGGCAGGAGAATGGTACAGAAGCCTTCTCTCTTCACCACCCCCTTCTCCTGCCATGCTATGTATCTATATGGATACAGAAAACAACCTGCCCTTTTCTCAGGGAGCTTCTATGCATAATTTTTATTTTGAATCACTCAGGAAATGCAGAGATGTTGCATGAAAAAAGCAGTATTATGTTCCTTTTTCATGTGCTTAGTCAATTTTTAATGAACCGTCCCATAAATATTTTGCTTGCTCTTAGATTTCCAGAAAATATTATTTTAGATTTGCATAATCTTCACTATTTGTGATCTACTGCACTGAACTGCCACTGGTTGTGCTTGATTTAGTACACAGATTAAAGTGAAATAGCTGGGGGGAGACACAAGAGTATACTTTGTATTAGAATCAACAAATACAGCATTGAAAACTGAGCAAGGACTACTGGCAACTCCATACTATAACTGGCTTAGGACTTTCTGTGCTGAGTTCTTCAGCATTCTGGCAGTGGGGAAAAATTAAATTAAATTAAATAATTAGATAATTAAAGGTTTAAAAATATGATTTAACTGAGGCTGTTCTCAGCATTTCTCTTAGCTACGGGGAAGGAAGTATAAATTATTGAGGCATCATCACCATATGATTGTGCAGTGGTCAAAAGAGAATGTGATTGGAAAACTTGCCCAGTATTAATTTTATATTTCAGCAATAGAGATAAGAACCAGATGTAAAGGGCAGCACTCACCTCTCATGAGCGCTCTCTTTTGGCTAAGTGCACATGGCTGCACTCTCTCTTTGTCTGAAGCCAAAAGCTTCTTCAGCAACTCAGCCCTCCTGAGTCACACTCCGTGTGAATCATGACCCCCTTCTGGGCTACACATCTAACAGGGGCCCATCTCGGTGCCCTCTGCTAGTCCCTTCCTGGACGCAGCATCCTCACCCTTGCCTCAAGGCTTTATCTCAGGGTCCAATAGTCTCTTCACTCAGAGCTCTCTGGGATGCCGCCACTCTCTGTCTGCATTCTCAAGGTCTGCACTCCTGGAGATCTCCAGAGGCAATGAGCTGACACTGGTCCGTCAGCTCCTTTTATAGCACCTTCCTGGCCCCTACTGGCCACTTCTGCAGCCATTCTAGCCTGCTTGGATGACTCTATGGTCCTTCTTCGGGGCAGGATGAGGCAGAACCATAAGGCCTCCAGAGGGGGGCCTCCGGGTCTGATCCACTCCATCAAAGTGATTCCATTTGAGCAAATCCTCCTTGTTTCACAATTAGAAGTCAGCAAAATGTTTGCAGAGCAATTGAAAACTCACTAAAGTCACCCCCACTTATGTTCACGTTTCTTGCAAAATGTTTCAATTTATGGACATCCTGGCAAACCTGGGCATGACAATTTTTTCTACTGACTTTCTGAAATTTCAGTGACTCTTTCCATGGTGCATTTTGTTTCAGGCTAGATTGGTAGGGGATTTGCTGAGCATACCCCAGGAGGTCTGCAGATTAAACAGAAGCCAATTTTTATCTCTCTCTCTGATGGAAGGGCTGTAGTTAGGCTGCTCTCTCTGCTATAAAATAACCATGGGGCCTGTGCTGCCATCCTGATTTCCATTAACAGTCTAAGACCTGTGGAAGAGCTCTGTGTGGCTCGAAAGCTTGTCTCGCTCACCAACAGAAATTGGTCCAATTAAAGATATTACCTCACCCACCCTGAATCTCTAAGGGCTGTGTTGTCAATTTGCAGTCTAGCCTGTAGAGAAAGGGTAGTGTATTTTTGTGCTGCTTCTGGTGCTGCAAAGAGGGAGATTATGATTCTGAGCTGCTCTTGGGAGGAAGTAAAATGCATTGTGCCTATACATGTCAAGGAGTGTCTGCTGTGATGTGTGGCATAACTATTCCACCGGATGTGCTAGGAGAGAGGAGTCTAGGTTCCAGCCATTCTCTATCCCCTGCTGACCCTACTCACCCACTGGTCTGAATGGGAAACACAGATGCTCTGAAAGGCCTACTTTCCCCTCAGAAAACAGGAAGCAGGGGTGCAGTGACAGAAGGTGTTACCCTTACTCCCTCGCTGTCCCTCGTGACAATGCTCGGGTAGGCAGAGATCTGGACTTAGACAAATTTCACATTTCTTCTTCCCCTCACAGAGTGCCATGCCCTAAACTGAGTAGCCATCCGATGAAATTTTGTGTTGTGACTGTGCTATTAATACAGGCCTCGTATCCCTGGCCTCCTCTGTGCACCCATGCAGATCAACCCACTTTTCCTCACCTGGAGAGATGTTAACAACCCCCAGGGGATTGCTTTGCTGGTCCAGTGGTCCAGAAGTGGGGAGGGAGGAGACAGCAGGCCAGGGGAAGATGGATTATCCTGGCCATGGAGGCCAGGCCCAGATCCTGCAACTGATCCACAAGGAAGAATCCATCAGCTGCAGTTGCAGGGATCTGTCCCTGCATGCTTGGTTGCAGAACATAGCTGGTATTCCTTTTCTGCTGCCCCCTTCACAGCTGGAATTCTTGTTTTGGGGGCATCTCGGCCCCTACCTGAAAGAGCCATGCTAGCACGGAAATGAGAAGGCGAGAGAGCCCAAGGGCCCAGAGCTAACAAGGAGGATCTTACTGAGAGATTTTTGAGGCTTCCATTTCTTCTGTTTAGTTCAGGAGGCAGAGAAATTATTTAATCTTTTTGTTTCTAAAGACTGATTGCAGCCTTCTTAGCACAACATTGCCAACCATTAACAGGTCACTCTGGTCTATGCATTGGCTGACAGACCATGCCATATCAGAATTAACTGCTTTCCTCTGCCAGCAGATAAGATTCTTTGTAAGACTTGCATACAGTTCTATGGAGCATGAGAAAGATGAGAAAGTCCCTGCAAGTGGGGCATTCCTCGTTAAAGGAAGAGCATCGGGAACAGATGGAGTTCTATGCTCCTTCAGGAAAAAGGCATTTCTTCACAAAAGGACTATTAAAAAGGAGCCATAGCCAGGCCCAATAATTCAAGTCTAAGTGTGCAAAATAACTACCTTAGCAGCCATAGTAGGCTTACTACGATCACATGGACCTATTGTCAGCTCTGTAGGACTAGATCTGTATATGTCCACTTGGGCAGCCAGAAGGTCATTAATACTATAGCAAAAACCAGTAGGGTTTCATATAAGTATATACAGGTTCCAGAAATCACATACTGCATGCTATCTCTTGCACAGGATGAAATCTATAGATGTGTGGATGGCTCAATCTATCCCCAAACAGTCCCAAAATTTCTCTCTCTCTCTCACACACACACACACACACACACACACACACACACACACACACACACACACACACGTTTGAAATGATCTGGAATGGAATTTTTTGGAAAGTCAAAGTTTGGAACTCTATTGTTCCCTTTCTATTTCAGTTCAAAATTAATTTTTCCAAGATTTTGACTATTCTGAACGTTCCCAAAACAGAAGCAGCAAGCTGCTTCACACCAACATATACTTGGCCTGTATCCCATCTATCCATATGCAGCAGATGTAGAATTTATCTATTGGCACAAGAAAAATTCTGCTTCTGGCTTCTGTCTAAGTCTTTTTTATCACCCATGTACAGGAATAAATGTGTGTATTGATGAACTGAAAAGCTCCAATAACCCTTAACTATAACCCATAAATGAAGGTTTTCCTCAATATGCCTTGATCAACAATTCCTTTAATTCCTGCATCTCAGAACCTGTCTGTGAATTAACTGTTTAAACAAAACTTTAATGATTCTTTCCAAATCGAAGAAATTGTGAAAGAGTGAATCATTTTACACTTATTTTTAACTATTTTATAGCATAGATCCGTATCTATATGGATTTTTCTATTGGGTCAAAGATTAATAAATTAGAATACATTTTCCTGAAGGCATGCCGAATTTTTACTTTTAAATCTTGGCCATACTATCATAATGCTACAGACATTCTGGGATAGCCTGGAGAGCAGATGGGAGCAGGCAGTAACAATTGTTTCTACAGTACATTTTCTGTTGAAAATGATTGGTAAACAAGATTGTGTTTTAATCAGTGAAACAAAAGATCATTAATGCACTAGTTAGAATGCAATATTCTTGACGGAAAAGGCACTGTGTCTAATGGCGAGGATATTGTTGGATATCTGTACACATTCTTCACTTTGTTCACTGTATATTACTCACAGGCAATACTAGGCATCAGTTTCTTCCTCTGTAAAATGGGGATACTTCCACTTATGTAAGACACTTTGAGATTATCACATGCAAGCACTATTTTGCATAAGGTTCTATTATTATTCCACTTGAGTTTTTCACACACTTTTTTTGGGTACAGCTAAACTACATGGCTCTGTCGATGGAGCCATGTAGATTAGTGTACTCGAAAAAGGGAAATGAAGTGGCAATTTAAATAATTACTTCTTCATTTACATCAAAATGGCCACCGTGCTGTGCTGATCAGCTGTTTGGCGGCACAGCGCGGTAGTCTGGATGCTCCGTGGTCGACAACGGAAGCCTTTGTTGACAACCCCGGTAAACCTCATTCCACAAGGCATAACGGGGTGAACAACAAAGGCTTCTGTTGTCAACCATGGAGCGTCCAGACTACCGCAGTGTGCCACCAAACAGCTGATTGGCACAGCGCAGCGGCTGTTTTGATGTAAATGAAGTGGCGATTATTTAAATCTCCGCTTCATTTCCCTATGTCTAGAAAGCTCATCTACATGGCTCCGTCGACGGAGCCATGTAGTCTAGACATACCGTTTGAGTGGTATTAAAACAATCAAATTCCTAGACATATGGAGCAGAGCAAGTTCTGCATACTATGAAAAATATGATTGTAGAAGACTGATAATGGTATTTAGATTTTTTGTTTCCAATCCAGTAAAGTCTGGCAATTAAATTAATATAATCTGGTGGCTCTTGTGAAATGAATAGGCTGAGCCGTTCCATTTTTTAGGTGTCCTTATCACAAAAAGCCATCATTGCAATTGACATCCTTGCTGACAGTCTCAACAAAACCAAAGATTGGATGAGCATGTATGCTGAACTAGTCTGTTTCCAGAGCTCAGATACAACACCTTTATTGGCGGTGCTGTTTTATCTATTGGCACACAAATGAGCAAAGAGCTGAACTTTGAACACAGACTTGGGAGCAGAGACAGAAAATCTTATACTTTAAATTCTCCTCAGTGAGCTTGTTATGCAGCATTGATTTTCATTTCACTGCTTTTTCATGGCAGCTGAAGAGTATGAGTCTCAAAATCTTGGTGTTTTGCTCCATAAAACTGGTGAGATTTCTGTCTTTTATTCAACTGAAATTCTAAATCTCAACTATTATGCTGTAGTTACAGATGTGTTTGAGATGTAGTCTAATGAATCAAGCATGGAAGTAGGTCCTAAGCTGCTAGAATGATATAAAAACAACACAGCACCCAGTTAAAATGGGTTAACTGATAGGTCTCAAAATGTAAATACAAAATCATCATTAACTGACCATGTTTCCAGTGGTATCCTGCAGGAATCAGTTCTTGGCCAAACGTGATTTAATATATTTATCAATGACCTGGAACAAAACATAACATTTCTATTGAAAATTTTGCAGACACAAAGAATGGGGAAATGTGCTATATATTTGAGAGAGTTTGTCTCTGTGTGTGTGTCTGTTTGTTGAAGAACTCGTCCTCAATGGTTGGACCACCATCAAATTCGGTATATAACTTTCTTTTATTAAAACTTAAAGCAAGTAAGGGTTTGGTTGTACCAGGAAAATGGGATTTGCCCAGAATGGGATTGCTTCTCATAAAATCATACAGAAAAGAGACAGAATCACCAGGCAGGTGAAAGGAGCTTTCTGTGGGCATGCCCCCTTCTTGGGGACTGCCCCAGCCTCCCACCCCATCCCTCAGGCATTCTTTAGGCAGGGCGGGAAGGGCTGAAGCTTCCCTTCCCCCAATTCATATGGGAACATTGATGGCTATTTTCATTTGTCAGGGAGTGAGGAGAAAGTGCTCAGTTTGCTGCACTCCTCACTCCGGCTGGGTACTAAGGGGGCAGATGAACCTGGACCTGGCCCAGCCAGAGGACATGCACCCCTTCCCCAGTTGTACCTGCTGCAGCTGCCATGGAGAGGCACTTCTTATTTACCCCAAGCTGCTGCAGTGAAAGAGGTAGTCCTCTCTCCCTGGGGCAGCCTACATACTGAATCCCTCATCCCTAGTCCCACCTCAGAGCAATGATTTAAATGAAGAGAAATAAAAATTAACTGAGTGAAAGATCCAAGCAACATCAGGTAAATCTTCCAGTGATAAGTAATGAAAAGGATGGCTTACTGATGCAAAGTGATCTAGATTGCTTAATAAGCTGGGTTCAAGCAAACAATATGTGTTTTAATACAGCTATATGTGAAGTTATACATATAGAAACAAAGAATATAGGCCAAACTTATAGAACAGGAGACTATTCTGGAAAATATTTGAGTGTCATGGTGAATATTCAGCTGAATATGAGTTCCCAGTTCAATGGCTGGAAAACAAACCTTATAGCGATAGGAGCTGAATCTGCTTAATATAGCCAAAAATTGGTTAAGATGACATAATTACAACCTAGAAGCATGTACCAAAACGTGATAGTAGCAGGCTCTTGGATGTAGAAGACAAAGATATAACAACAACCACTATTTTGAAGTTGAAACCAGACACATTTTTTAAACTGAGAGTAATTAAACATTGAAACTGTTTACCAAGAGTTGGGGTGTTTTGTCCATATCTAGCAAATTTTAAATCAAGACTGCTTGTTTTTCTAAAATATCTGCTCTAGTTCAAATAGGGAAGTCTGATGGGCTGTGGTATACAATAGGTCAGTGATACCGGGAAACTTCCTGTTCGGTAATTGACTTGCTGGGTACAGTCTTGCTACCACTGAACTCAATGGCAAAAATTCTATTGACTTCCATGGGGCTAGTACTTAGCCTATATTAGGAAAATCAATTAACAACTCTGCCCCAACTTCTACATCTGCAAAACTGGAGTGATAATACTTAACTTCTTTACAAGTGAGTTTGTGAAGACTGATTCATATTTAGGCTCATTACAAATAGTGCTACATGAAAGCTAAATATTCATAATCAAGAAAAATCAAATGTTTTATTAACTCCAGAAGATTGCTATGCATTCAAAGGCTGTAATTTTCAGTGTGCTTGTATCTGTTTCCATATTATGTGAACTTGAGGTGAATATGTAGTTGAACCAAAATAATATCCACCTATTACATTGTCATAAGAAAGCCAATTGATATTTTAATTATTGTATATATCACGTAGAGAACACAGTGATTTGTTTTTGTAGTGAAAATAAGTATAGTAAAGGTTAATGGACTTCTAGTAATACAGGCATGAACTCTTCAATTTAAATACAGGCTAGGTGGATGTGGTACAATAAGGGCAGCTACATTGAGTGCTTCTTCATATAATTGTTCTGATGCACTTTCACCTAGATCCATCTTTGTTCAAAGGCCAAAGAACACACAATGTATAGAGTGGCACTATTTATGCAGTAATAATTTAGTACAAATGGGGGAAATTAAATTTGTAATCCCTTTTGGTCAATGAGCATGTTAGGACTATTGGTGCATCCTAATCAAGAACTAATTGCTTTTAGCAACTCTTTTATGGAACATACATTATGACTGCAAATGCCTTGAACTTGTGTGAAGAACCCAGACATAAAAATAGCAATAGTTATTGGTAGCATATGATACATGATACTAGAAAGTCTGTTACTGCAACAGCAAAGTACAGGCATCGGCATTAGCCCTCCATTTGTAAATAGACCTAACAAATAATTCACAATAAATAATTTATTTGATTAGTTTACTCTCTCTCTCTCTCTCTCTGCTCAGTGAATATCCATAAGTATATCATGTTCTTCTTGAATGTATTTATTATTCAAATATATTCAGCAAATTTCTTTTAATATTTTTACTAGAATTAATCAATAATATTTTAAATCAAGGCATGTTGTTTTAGCTGTGATTGGCTGGATAAGGCTTGTGGAAGTGATTTTGAGTTTTTGATTGGTTGGAAACCCCACCTTTTGGGATAAAACATACACATGCAAATCTAAAATTCAGTTTTCACAAATGTTCAGATATGCATTTTTGCAGCTAACTTGCTGCCAAAAAAATTGTCAGTGAAAATCAGATACCCGTGTTTATAAAAAGCTTAAATTAAAATATGTGATTTAATATTTGCAGTTTACCCAGCTCTTTTTAAAAACATAGATTTTTCTTTAAGGAACCAACAATGCTTTCCACCAAAGCTAGAAAGTTGCATGTTTGAGGGACTGGTGCCAGTCTCCAGATAAAGCATTTGTTTGCTAGTGCCCCATTGTCCAAAAAATGCATGGATGTCCAGATAGATATGTCCTCCATATATGTAATAGAGGCATCCCAAAGAAGAATTTAGATGTCAGCAAAAATAGGCATTGTTACATGCATTAATTCCCCGTGAATGAATTCCTGAATTAATTCATCATTCCTATTTTGTTGATTGAAAAAAGAGGACCTGAAAGCAATTCAATGAATGTGGAGGAACTGATATTAGAACAGCAGAATTGACATAATTATGAAAAGTTTGGATAAAGTGAAGAAAATCTCCTTTTAAGGATTTGGATTTATTTGCAACTTACGTTGGTTCATATGAACAAGCTCAAAATCAGAGTCTGCAGTCTCAAAATATAATGTGCCACATATGTAGCAGAGGCCTAAATAGCATGAGATGAAACAAACCCTTTGCAATTATTCAATATGTTAGCCTTGTTTTAAATAGATCTCTTTTTGGACCAAGAGTCACTCCAACTGTCACTCACAGGAACACTCCAATAGTTCCCATAAGTATCTTCATATGCTGGGGCTCCTTTGATAGCAAAGCTCAAAAACTTCCATTTGCAAACACATCTAAGCAGTGAAACATACAGTTACCCAGTCTGTGACTACAGACACACTTCTGTGTGCAAATATAAGTTCTTGTGGGAGAAATATGTACCTGTGTATTGGATATTTTTGTGTGTCCCTATAGCAATGCCCCCTGTGAAAATAAAACCCTAATATTCATGTGTTTAGCTTTCTATATGTTCAGACATTTTAAGGACAATCTTGTCTTCAGTAATACCCCCTGCGATCCAGCAATTTGTGATTCTTGGGTAGGAATGAGGCAGAATTTGTCCCTAGCTAGGTCTGGCAGAAATGTAGCTATGGAAGCCATAGCCAAGTAATCATTAGTATATTTGTAGAAATGAAGAGCAGAATCTGGTGTGATTGCATCAGCCCAGGTTTCACACAGATCTCTACCAGCAGGCCATAGTCTGAAAAGTTAAGCACATAAATCTTCAAAGCAGAAGGATTTAGCACCACTGGGAGCCTCTGGGTAAAATACTGTGTTAAAAGGTTAAGTGGAATTAGCTAGTTTGCTCTTCAGAGTAGGAGCCATCTACAACCCCTCTCAAGGCAGGTACTATCCTTTATTATGTGTTTATATGGTGCCTATCACAATGGGGCTGAGGTATTGGGTGGGTCCTTGAGTCACTATTTGAATATAAATATGTATTACCTGTACTGTGAAGCACCTGGCATACCTTTTGCTCACTGAAAAAATAATAGTAAGAACAAAACTAATACATTGACTTTGAGGAATGTTACTAAAGACAAGCAAGGAGGGCTACCAGCTAAAGTCTTTTAGAGCAGTGTGGCCATAATAACATTCCTAAAATGATGAAATTTAATAGAACGTAAACTAACACATTTTACTACATTTAGCATAGAATTATTTCAGGCTTAATTTACACACAATATCAAGGATTTCTGCTGTGAATCAGTGGGCTAGAACAGGCTCTTAAAATCACTGGTGAAATGTTCTTGCATATTTTAAATAAGGTGGAAAATACTTTAAAAATCCAAATATGACTTCAGGTATTCCCTGATTTGCTAGTATAGACATGCAATATGTTATTTCGGAATAACATCCACTATTTCGAAATAATGCTGCTGTGTAGACATACTTTCAGATAGACTAGAATCAGCTTGGCTCTTTACCTAAAACTCAAACCAACCCTAAGGTGAGTTCTTGGGAAGTTTCACTTCTTTCACATCATTTTTTATTTTCCTGTGCCTATGCTCTTCCCTGGTTCAGACTGCAGTCAGAAGTGGATGCTTCAATGTACTTTTTCTATAAAGCTCTCCTGGAAGCAGATATCCATGATAGGGACGAGGGAATACTGAAATCTCACAAGAAAGCCTGGCTCTGATGATGTTGCCAGCTCAGTAGGGCTCACTGAAGGAGTTCTAAGAGACTGTATACGCTTCAGGTAAACATGCCAGGTCTTGTGCTCTCAGTTGAGCTAGACTGGACCTCTGAGCATTTTGAGCTTTTCCCATCATTAGTGCATCTTTAGGCCAGACTTGTGCAGGGATGTATTTGTTCCTACTTCCCATGAATTTCTGTAGAGTCCCATGTCTGGATTCGAAGACAGAATTTAGTCCTTATGGATGAGTACCCCTGAGTTCAGTGTGACTTGGGGTGTATGACACAGCGTGACTCACCACCATAGTGCCTCCTGCTGGTCATTCAGGAATTAGCTCATTTCAGTCCTGGAGCACGCCCTTTTGGCGGGCGTCTCACATGCTGTTCTCTATTAATGGCTCTTATCTTGTGTTAGGACCCACTTCCCTTTCTGACTGTGGCATCCTCCCCTCTGAGTACTGCCCCGCTGCAGTGACCCCTACATTCTGGGGTCCTCCACACTTGGGGAAACCCCAACCCCCTTGCCTCAGTGACCCACTGCCAGTCTTCATCTATCTCCTGCCACAGGGGCAAACTGCAGTCTGAAATGACCACTCATCATGGAAAGGGGATGTGGACCTGCTGCCTTTGCCTATGCTGGCTGCCTCCCTGTAGCCCTAGTGCCCTCAGACCTTGCTTCAGGCCCTGCAGCCTAGATGCTTGCCTGGCAAGAGCTCCCCAGCTCAGCCTGCCTTTCCCTAGCCCTGCTCAAAGTCAGGAAGCCTCCAGCTTGTGTATAGTTGCTAAGCAGTGCTTTTCCTTCCATTCAAATAAATCATAGGTTTTTTAAAACACAGGTTAAACAAAGAGAAGCAAGCAAAATATTATTTTTACTAAGGTTACAACCAAAATAGAAGCCAGTTTATTTTCCCCAAATTCTTTTGAAATACAAAATAGACATTGGGCCACATTCTGATTTTGGTTATTCCCATGCAAATCTTGAGCTGTTCCACTAATTTTATATCTGTGTGAGCAAGGTCAGAACTTGGTGCATCATCTGCAGTCTTCACACAAGCAAAACTCCTGTTTGTTCAAAAGACAATTGCAGGCACTTAGCACTGGAAACTCTGAAAACCAGGCCACTAATTAAGGAGGCTATATGTACCTTTGGTGCCTAATTTTAGGAAGACAAGTTTGAACACTATATGAACTGAAGGATTCAGTGCAGCTAGTTGTTGAGCACTTGCTATGAAGAGGCAGTTTTGAACGCTTAACCTGTTTAACAGAAGTTGTGCCTGGCAGCAGGAGAGCTCTTATATTAGTGTTATAAGGACATGAAGAACTCATAGGAAAAGGGCTAGAGCTCATACAAAGGAGTTATCAGACATTGATTTCAATCAGAGTAGAGGTCATGCAACAGCTAGCAGGGCTGGACTTTAACCCTGTGCTTTTAAGCACTAATAAAAGTTTAAAAAGTGCTGTCTCTCTCCTCTCTGATTTTCCTCGGTATGTGTGACAACTTAGCAGATCATTTATGGGTTTTAGATACAGACTTGGGAGTGTTTTTGTATTTATTTGAAGTGCGAGGTATAATCTGAATGTTGGGTTCTCTCAGGGAGAGACATTCACTTAACATGTATAAAGACCAGGTATAGCTGGGTTTTGTGGGATGGATCTAAGGCACAGGGATGTCAGAACAACCCTCCTCAACTGTCAGGGGTGTGAGGTTTCCACACTATTCTCACTCCTCCCCACCTTTGTGACAATTACTTCAGCCTATAGCCTGGAATAGCAGCCACATTCCCTCTGAGGCCACTTATGTGCAATTCTTGCTGCCCTTCCCACCCCTCTTGGGTGTGGCCTTTGTTGCTAGTCACTGCAAGACCAGTATGGGGAAGTCAGCAGGTCCGATTAGTACAGAGGACCTTAGCTTAACCCTTTGAGCAGGGCTGTAGGTCTCCTTCCGACACAATCTGAATAATTCTGCCTTAATAGATTAGACACGGAGAAGACATTTATTTTGACCATGTTTAATATTCTTTATGGTCTTACACTCTTTTGTATTTCTTGTATTGTTTTTTGTTTCTTTTCTTATGCCATGTCACAGGTGGCTGGGTTTTTGGAGTTGGTGTATTAAATATGGTAAAGCCTTCATAGATAGGAAATAATTTTGCTGGAAAAAGAAAGCATTGCAAATTGATTGCTATGAAATAAATTAGAACATACAAATAAATCTATTCATTGTTGGTGTCCAATGACTATGCAAATACACTCTTTGAAAACATGGCCCTATCTCAAGAGTGGCCCACTTATTGCTATGTTCTTATTAGACAGCCTAAAAACTATTTAGTATTATTGAGGCGTGCAATAAATGTTATCTTCTTAACCACACCATACTGAAAATTTTTAAAAGCATGCCCAATTAGGTAGACAATTGACAGTTTTAGGAATGCAACACTGGCTCATCTTATTGAAAATTTAGCCTCTAAAATCTAACAACTGTTATGCTTTCAAAATCTGCTTCCAATTAAGTAACTCTGTAACACCAACCATTAACCAAGACCACCCTGGTTTGTCTTTTCTGAGACAAAAACAGCAATGAAATATCCCTGTTGAATATACATCTACCCTGTGTATTTTACAAAGTGTACTTGTTCAGTTGTCACATTGTTTTGGAAAGGAAAAATCACTTCATATTGTTACTGACATGCTAGTCTACTGTGGCATTTAATATTAGGCTCTATATAACTCACCAGGATGTCAGAACAATCTCTAGTAATCAAAATAAATGGAGAGCCTGAATAATGCATTTGTTAAATCTAAGTAACATGCAGTGGACATCTTAAAAGAGTTTTCCAAGAGAATGTGAGTCAGGTGCAGTATTGATTGAGAAGAGAAAGACAGGTGGTTTTGATTCTGGTATTATAGCAACAAAGAAGGCTTTGATAATGCAACAATAATCTTTTGCTAATTTGCTGCAGTGCAATACAACTAGAATCAATACTGAATTGCACTACTTTCTTGGAAAGAGGGATAATGTGAGGACAACACAGTTCTGATACAAAGAATAAGCCATGTTCTACTTCAGATATTGTACTATCAATACTGATGTAATGAGATATACATACATACTGAGGCAGTATGCAGGAATCCACATATTTTAGAATAAGAGTCATAGCTCTGAATTCCTATTTATTGGGAAGGGCAAGCAAATAAAACAGCATCATGCAGACAACAGTAAGCAACAAGAAACCTTTAAAGTGGAGAAATCTGTCTACAGGATTATGAGGGATTTCACAGATAAAATAAAAAGTAAATAGGCATTCAATTAATATTTGTATTTGAATGAAAATGACAAGCACGTAAGAGAGGCTAAATTCATAATCAGTAGAATACCTTTCTGAAAAAAATGGATATTTCACAATTTTTGTTAGATATTTATTGAAAAAAAATGGTCTTCATCAAACATTCCTAATCAGAATGATAAAATAATGATAATCTTCATAATAAATAATAATAAATAATAATAATGCTTTATAACTTATTGGATGAAACACAAATCTAAGAAGGACAACATGTGAAGCTGCATTGGTTCTAGTACATAAAATGTCAGAGTTTTTCTAAGCAGTTCGGGAATTTTCTTTTTTGTGGCTATGTACTGTTGAACATCCCTTTACAGAATGCAGTAAACAGTCTATAAACTGAACATCAGAAAAGTTACTGACAAAAAAATTGGGGAATTAATTTAGCTCAAGTACAATGATGAATCACACTGCATAGCCAAATTAATGCTCATTATGTCAATTAAACCTGTGCCTGAATAGCCTTAACTTTTAAGGAAGCTCACATTGAGATCCAAGTTTTATAACTGTCTTTTGTCTCTGTAATGGAGCTGAGGAAAGGCTTGAGCCTGTATAGCTGGAGAAAAACTTCACAGAAAGCCCACATCAAGGGGAAAAATTCCTCTCTCTAAGTTGAGATATATTCCAACAGACTTCTTGTGAAATAAAGACACAGATTAACCCTAAACTTCCAACTGTCTTTGAACATTCCATATATATATATGCTTAAATATTTAAATACTAACAAATCCAACATGCTATCTCTGCCTCCACTATTTAGACAGCAAACCTCTCTCCCAAACCTACCTGAAGCCCAGCCTTTTTATAAATTCCTGAGCCCAATTAGGCTAAGTTCCTGCAGCCTCATTACATCAATTCAGAGAGGCACTTTCAGCTAGGATGTTACCCATAATCCCATACCAATGTCTAATTCAACAAGGCCTCTGAATAAGGCACTAGTAGGTGATATTGCGCAAGTCATTTCACTACTCTATGCCTCAGTTTCCATACTTTCAAATTGAAGAGAATGATAGAAACCTTTTCTCTATAGCCCTTGGAGATTTACTGATGAAAAGGGCTATATCATAGCTAGGTATTAATATTATTATTGTTCAAGGTTCATTGTGAAAGTGTGTGCCTGGCTTCTGTGCAAATCTTTCATACAGCAGTAGTCATAAACAGACAAATAAAGAGTCCCGGTGTCCCATAAAACTAAATGGGTCCCATTTAGATAAGGGGGGTATTTCAGCTATACAATAGGAAGACTGGGGTAAATGAATTAGTAAACTCTTCATAATCTGATTCTGTATCTTTAGTGGAAGTATTCTTGAGCTAAAGCAGATTAGCATGCACACCTCTAACCCTGAAAGTATCCAACGCTGACTTTTTTACATACATATGCACATAAGTGTCCTGGAGAGAAAAATCAAACAAATAGTAAGCACACAAAGGACCCCAATATTAGTTGGAATGTCACTATTACTGCAATGCTTTAAGGAAGATCATTGTAACAAATCAAGTTCCTGAGCGTGACTTTCCCTTTCATGCAGAGAATGGACTGATTCGTTCCCCAAACAATGGAAAATTTCTTGTGGGCTCTGGAACAGATTGCTCTGTTTGCTCCATTACTCACAGATCAGCTTGCCACGTTCAGCAACAAAGGCAGGGGCTAAACTCATCTTATCTGTTGTCCACAACTTATGGAAAGATAATCTAGCTCATAGGAAATGAGATGCTTGAAGCATTTGCTGGTGAAAGTATTTCTCTGTCAGCATGGATTCAGCTTCAAATATGTCTCATACTGATCTGTGGACTAGTGTTTTTATGCTATGTTGAGCCGTCAAGGAATAACGGTAAAGAAGTTACTGGATTTCTTTTGCAACCAGAAAAATATTCTTAAGCTACACTGTCTTACTGTAAGGTGTGTCAAGTTAAATATCTTTATTTGGGCATGTCCACCAATTTACTTGGGCATGAGCCGGTCTCATCTATTACAGATGACACCACTTATCCAGTAGCAAAACTGAACTGTAGGTCTTGAGAGGGAAATATCATAAGAATGCCTTGTGCAGGTGGCATTACTGAACATTGTTGTGAAACTGATTCTTCATAAGCCTTTTGGTCATCATACTCTTATTGCTAGTGGACCATTAGCTCCAATTTAAAACCGAATACAACTTTTTAATATTTAATTTGTTAATAAAAGCTGGCATCTCATGCAGGAATTCTCTCTCTCTCTCTCTCTCTCTCTCTCTCTCTCTCTTTCTCTCTCTCTCTGACCATTGTGAAAAACTTTACAATTCCAAAGAAAAATGCCTAAAAGGTCAAAAAGGAGTTATCTGAAACTGAAAGCTGAGTATTCACAGAAAGTGGGACACCTGTGGATTATAGTGCCCCATGCATGAATGCTTCCTGTATCATGGGGCTCTTACTTTTCAAAAACATATCTCTTACTGTTAAAGAATGAATGTTAATCTCAAACAGCTACGGGTTTTACTAGTCAATTTCTTTACTAGTCAATAACATCTACAAAATGGAGATTTCAGATTCCAAATAAAGTCATTTGGCTACATGACTTCAGCCATGCCTACACTATGTGGAAGATCAGTGCTGCTTAAGTCGATCTTCCAGGGTTCATTTTAGTAGGTCTAGTGAAGACCCACTAAATCAAACTCAGAGGGGGCCCTGGTCAGCACTGGTAATCCCACTCCTCACAAAGAGTAAGGGGAGCAAATAGGAGAGTTTGCTCCCATTGAACTCCCACTCTGTGAATGGTGATTTAAGATATGTTGACTCCAGCTATGTAATTAACATAGCTGGAGTTCCGTATTTTAGGCTGACCTTCCCCTCGAGTGTAGACAGGCTTTCCAATGTGCATAAGTGGAAATGTCCCAATATTTTCACTTACCCACATTGCCTTGACTGATTACAGGAGAATTGGACTTGCTCTATTGTCCTACTCAAACATTCAGGCTACGTCTACACTGGCAAGATTTTGCGCAAATACTTTTAACGCAAAAGCTTTTGCGTTAAAGTATTTGCGCAAGAGAGCGTCTACCCTGGCATGTGCTTTTGCGCAAGAGATGTGCTTTTGCGCAAAAGCATCTGTGCCAGTGTAGACGCTCTCTTGTGCAAGAAAGCTCCGATGGCCATTTTAGCCATCAGGCTTTATTGCGCAAGAAATTCATGTTGCCTGTCTACACTGGTCTCTTGCTCAAGAACACTTGCACAAGAGGGCTTATTCCTGAGAAGGAGCATCATAGTTCTTGCACAAGAAGCACTGATTTCACACATTAGAACGTCAGTGTTCTTGAGCAAGAACTCCCCGCCAGTGTAGACAGGCAGCATGTTTTTGCACAAAACCATGCCAATGTAGACACAGCCTCAGGCTATGTCTACACTGCAGGCTTTTTGCACAAGAACTGTTTTGCGCAAGAGTTCTTGTCCAAAAGGTCTTGAGCAAGAGTGCGTCCACATTGCCATGTGCTTTTGCAAGAAAGCTCTGATGGCCATTTTAGCCATAGGGGTTTTTTGCGAAGAAACTCCTGTTGCCCGTCTACCCTGCCTTCTTGCGCAAGAACTCTTGCGCAAGATGGCTTATTTCTCATGGGGAGAGGAATAACTCTTGCGCAAGAAGCCCTCTCTTCCAACTTTACTGTACATTTACTTGCGCAAGAATGGGAGTGCAGTGTAGATGCTCCGCAAGTTTTTTGTGCAAGAAGGGCCATTCTTGCACAAGAAGCCTTCAGTGTAGACGTAGCCTTACAGTGAGAATTGGTGAGTAAAGAAAATTACACAAAGGTATTGCCAGGAATCATTCTTCAAAGAATTTGGAAAACGTGCATAAAAAAGCAGAGTATTGACTGTGTCAGAAAACTGAATCTCTGCAAGTTACACTCTGAATCACTTACTCGTATTAAATACTGCATTACTTGTGAGCAATACTACTGTAATAAGTGCTGCTACTCACAGAGTAAGATACTTGTCACTGGGAATAAGAGCATCAGCATCTGCCTCTGTATTAATTATTTTTTATGCTTGATTTCAATAACAGGGACATATTGTCTGTGTACAGTAATAAAAGAGGAGTGGGTGTTGTGGTGCACATGTGTGTGGAGGGAGCAGCTGAGTGGGTGTTTGTATTGGTTTGCATTTTTTTGAAAAAAATTGAAATATAATTGCTTTTAAAAAATTCAGATGCATTTTGTTTTGCTCTCCTGTAAGTAAAAATGACTCAAAAGATTTGTAACATGGGATTTGAAATGGATGACACATGAAAACTGGAAAATCAGCTTTCATAATGGAATGAATGAGAGAACCTTAACTTAGTGGAGTCGTGACCTGTTCCTTATTAATGTAGTATGACATGCATAAAAATGTGCAATGAACACTAACAAAAAAATAGAAAAGAGAAGCTCTCAGTACCTGGGAGCCATTTTATCAATTGGAAATAATGGCGACCAGAGGTAAAACTTCCACTTCAACTTGTAAACTCTCTTAAACTGCTCTATGGTAATTTTCTACTAATCCAGGAATCATTGTGTGTCAGCACTGTGTGGTATTTCAGGCCTTCCATTATAATAAATTAAGCATGAATTATACTGCATGGTTGTACAATTTAATGTATTTTTGTAGTACTTAATGTAATGTGGTACCAACAGGACCTGAAGCTTTACTTTCTTTGTCACTTTTTCATGGGGTTTATGTTATTTGGCCATAATCTGCTTTGTCAGATAAGTAGCACTATTGCTTAGTATTCAGACTGAGGCTTGGCCTTCTATAGAAATGTTTGCAGTAGCAGACACTTTGCTATACCACAAAACGTACTTAGCTCAGCAGCTGCAGCATTATGTGTATGGTGCCTATTGGAGTTATGCCCAACTAACCACTTAGGGTTTTGGGATTGGTACTATTAGGAAGTTGATGAATGGCAGGTAGATTGCAGTGCAGGTACCTCATCGAGGACCTGGGATAGGAGAACGCTGCAAGGCCCTGAGTTTCAAATTCAATTAGAGTGTGACCAACAGCTCTTGCTTTTTTGTCTATTCTTTATATGTGAAGTTCACTGCAATGCAGAGGGTCCACACATCATCCAATGAGTGCTCATGAAAGTCAATCGTAATATTTTCTTTGGTTTTGTTGTGTGCTGAATCAGGTCAATACGGTGGCCCCATAGGCATTAGGCACCCAAATCTCACAGAAATCTTTTGAAAATCCTAGCCCTTACACTAAAATTCCAATGCCAAGTGACTGTGTTTAAAAACATCACCTTTGATCCTTGCGTATAGAGTATTCAAAGGGCCATCTGCTGACTAGATGTTGGTAGTTTTCACTCCTGTAGGACATACCATTGCTAAAGGAAAGGGAGCTAGATTCCATCCCACCTTTTGTATCTTCCGCAGAATTATTTACCAAACTCGGCTCCGTTACACTTGTCACTTGTGCAAGCCCATTGAAAGCAACAAGGCTGAATTAGTTTGGGGTGAGTGCAATGAACATTAAGGAGCTAGGAGTAGTCTCCTGTTCTGAGCACAAGTAAGTCTCAAGCCCCGTGCAAATAGGAGTGTGGGTGAAGAGGCATGGGCTCAAATGGAATCCTTTTGTAGCTACACGCTTGGACCTTACTTCTGTTACAAGGGTGCAGTAAGATAGCTATCGTGCCACAGCTCTCATTAATGCCCAGTCAGAGTTTCCTCTATTACCCATCAAGCTTGTCACTTTTTACCTCATGCTTTTCTGCAAACAATATTTATGGGCTTAAATCATAGGTCTGGACCTGATATCAGAGTGATAACATGTCTCCACAGTGGGCCTAATCCAAACACTCCCTGGAAGTTGAGGTTCACGTCTGGACTTTGAACCCCACACCAATGAGAATTCACATTCAAGTCTTTGGCCATTAGAAAGATAGGAAGCATTAATTCTAATTTAGGCTTGATCCTGCAAGGATTTACAAGTGTGCTTAATCTTAAACATGTAAGTGAGGTTTTACAGTCTTTGGGTACGTCTACACTAGTCCCCTAGATTGATCTAGGGAGACTAATGAGGAGGACCCAAATTGCAAATCAAGCCCGGGATTTAAATATCCTGCACTTGATTTGCATGTTCCCGGCTGGTTGCCATTTTAGAAATTGACTAGCCCGAAGTAACTGCCCGTGTCTACGCGCTGCAGGGAAACGGGATTCCAGAATAAAGCCACTAAATCAAATTGGGTGGTATTCCTCGTGGAATGAGGTTTACCACCTAATTGGATTTAGGGGCTTTATTCCGGAATCCCGTTTCACTGCCACGCGTAGACGTGGGCAGTTACTTCGGGCTAGTCAATTTCTAAAATGGCGACCGGCTGGGAACATGCAAATCAAGTGCAGGATATTTAAATTCCGGGCTTGATTTGCAATTCTGGTCACCCTCATTAGCCTCCCTAGATCGATCTAGGGGGCTAGTGTAGATGTTCCCCTAGGTCTGGATCTGTGTTCAGGCATAACTCTAACAAATTTTAAAAAATAGAATATTGCAGTGAAATCAAATTCAGTATAAAATAAAAGATAAATCGGAGCACAATGTAGAATTGAAATCACCATGTAAAGTCTCAATATCTCTGGAATGTTCTTATGAAAGAACATCAGCACTATTTCATTAAAAGTGGAGCCCAAGAAAAGCTGTGTGACTTTGCTGGTATTAACTCATGCTTTGCTTTCCTAATCTTTTTGTTTTCATTGTTGTCAAATAACAGAGAGACAGTGAATTCTAGCCTAAAAGCCAGTTTCCTCTGTGAAAGCAAGTGTTATCCCTAAGGTCAAGGATTGTCTGAATCAATAGCACACCAATCTCACTAGTCCCATTTAAATGGTGAGTCAGTTCACATAATCCAACAGTGTGTCAACCGAAGAAGAATGGTTTATATAACACTTTGCTATCCTCTACTTTTTAGAACTTATTAGCTGTAAATTATTTGTTATCAGTCCATCATTGCATCTATAAATCTTCATGTACTAGCTATTTTATGTTATCAAGTATTTTTGATACACACATTTATTTTCAAGCACTATTTAGAAAATATTAACCAGAATTGCTACATCTAAAGGAATTGTAAGCCACATATTCAATTTCCAGTTAACAATTGTATTCTAAGGTGGTAAAAGCTGACCCCCCAAAAATCTGCAACAAACCTTCTGCATAACACAAAAGCAGATAGCATTTAAAAATATCATATACTTTGGTAAATATATACCAAAGTTATACAGGAATATGATTACTATATAGTTACATATATTCAAGTGCCACAATAGGCAAAAGCCCATTCTGTGTTGTAATGGCACACAAGAGCTGTTTCTGCAACACAAATAGCAAGGCAAACTCACCTCATAGTACTCAAGAGAGCACCACAAGTTCAGTACATCTTACATTCTGCCTTTACTTCCACAAGTTGAAGGGAATGTTATCTGCAAATTAGGGCACTTCCAGAAGCCCAGCCAACAAGAGGCTATGCTTTTCTGGGCAGTGTGCACTGACTGTAGGCATGGACAAATATTCTAGTCAGAGGAGCAGCATCCAGCATCACATTGCAACTAGTGGCCAACACTAAGTCCTAACAGCAGGATGGCTTTCACATCAGATTTGTATTTGCTACCCACAGCTGTCCTTTTTATGCACATGAATCAGGATAGGAGAGTATTTTGCCCAACAGCAGGTATGCTACAAGCAGATGTTCTAAATCCCATCAGTTAAATAGCACTTTACAACTAATAATGAGGATGAGCGGAATTTTAACAAAATAATTTTAATGATATTCCATGTACCATATATTGATGCTGCATGATTGCCATGAGCTAATTTGTATTCAAGTTCATTTCTCTATTCCTTTATTAATTTGTTATTAGACTTAATAAATAAACCAGTGGAACTTGGTGTGTACAAAATGCCTCAGTATATCAAGTTATCTAGACTCTTCCAGAAAAAGAAAGGTAAAGTAAAAATAAGCAGAAAATGAAAACAAAACAAATCAAAATAAATAATCTTCTGGCACATGTAGATCATTCCTAAAAGAAGTATAAAAGGCACGAAACAACGTTTATTTTTATTTTTCATATCCACTTTAAGTATTGCACAAAAATGATGGTTTCAAAGTTTCATTTATTTACATGTTGTTTATCTAAAAGTGTAACCCTTCTGCTGGGTAGGCCCGGCAACAACCAAGGCCAGGTTCAATATCTAGGGGTTCATCTCACACAGAACCGGTTCAAGCCCCCACCCAGTAACCTGTGAAATTCACACACCCCCGGGTGCCTGTGAGAGGCAATGCTTTCCCATTCACAAGCACAGAGTCTGAGTGTAGGAAAGAAACATTTAATGAAACAGAGTGAGAAGTCATATGGCATTAACTTGGGAAAATACCACAAATTGAGTTCATAGCCCAAACATGAGCTAAGCCTCCCCTCCCCCCCAAAGCCAAGAATCACTCGAAGTCCCAAAGTCCTATAGCAGAAAAGTTTCTGTCCCTGGTCAGTGCTGCCCAGAGTCCAAAAGTTCACCTGCAGGGTTTTACCTCCCAACCTGGGTGGAAATGGGAGCAGGGAGATAGATAGGGTCACCTTACGTGATCCGTGGCCAATGGCTACACCTCTCCACAGGGTTCTGCTGCAGTCTTTAATGCGAGCCACTCTGCCACGCTCCACCAACTGTCTCATTCCACTCCACTGGATGCTCCACTGGTTGCCTGCCGCTGCTCCTACTGGCCACGCGGCGCCACTGGTCACCTGCCGCTGCTCCTACCACCTGCGCCATGCTGCCACCTGCCAGTTGTTCCCACCAGCCACTCCTCTGGCTGCTGCCACTCCTACTGGCCACCCGCCGCTTCGCTGGCTGCAATGGGTCTGGCTCCCAGCCAAACCAGCGATTTCAGCTCTTAGGGTATGTCTGCACTACAAAGTTAATTCGAACTAACAGCCGTTAGTTTGAATTAACTTTCATAGACGCTACACATACAAACCGCTAGTTCGAACTTAATTCAAACTAGTGGAGCGCTTAATTCGAACTAGGTAAACCTCATTCTACGAGGACTAATGCCTAGTTCAAATGAAATAGTTCGAATTAAGGGCTGTGTAGCCACTTAATTCGAACTAGTGGGAGGCTAGCCCTCCCCAGCTTTCCCTGGTGGCCACTCTGGGCCAAAGCAGGGAAACTTTTCTGCCCCCCTTCCGGCCCCAGAGCCTTTAAAGGGGCACAGTCTGGCTACAGTGCTTGTGCCAGGTACAAGCCTGCCAGCACCTAGCCTGCACCTGGCATGGCATGAGCCAGCCACCCGCTGCCACCCATCCCTCCGCCTCTTCCTGGGACTGCATGAGGCAGGCTCCCGCCTGGTCTAGTTCAGAGATCGTGGACCTCATCGAGGTTTGGGGAGAAGGCCTCAAACTTCCATGACCGCCACACTAGACACAGGAAAGTGGCCGTCTAGGGCAGGATAGCTGCCAGCCTGGCCACCAAAGGCCACATGTGAACCCAGGAACAGATTTTCATGAAAATCAAGGTGGTTCAGTGAGGCCCCTGACCCAGAGCCCTGAGCTTAGAACATAAGAACATAAGAATGGCCTTACTGGATCAGACGAAAGGTCCATCTAGCCCAGTAGCCTGTCTGCTGACAGCGGCCAACACCAACTACCCCGGAGGGGATGGACCAAAGACAATGACCAAGCCACTTGTCTCATGCCATCCATCTCCAGCCTTCCACAAACAGAGGCCAGGGACACCATTCCTACTCCCTGGCTAATAGCACTCCATGGACACAACTCTTTAAACTCTGTTATAGTTCTAGCCTTCACAGCCTCCTGTGACAAGGAGTTCCACAGGTTGACTATTTGCTTTGTGAATAAGAAGAACTTTCTGTTATTAGTTTGAAGCCTGCTACCCATTCATTTCATTTGGTGTCCTCTAGTTCTTATATTATGGGAACTAATGAAGAACTTTTCTTTATGCACCCTCTCCACACCACCCATGATTTTATATTCCTCTATCATATCCCCCCTCAGTCTCCGCTTTTCTAAGCTGAGAAGTCCCAGTCTCTTTAGCCTCTCTTCATATGGGACCTGTTCCAAACCCCTAATCATTTTAGTTGCCCTTTTCTGAACCCGATCCAAGACCAAAACATCTTTTTTAAGGTGATGAGACTGCGTCTGTACACTGTACAGAAGATATGGTGTATCATAATTTTATACTTCCCCTCCTCCTTCTTCCCCTGGCTTCCCCCTACCAGCTCCCTCTTCTCAGGTTTCCCCCTCCCCTCTCCCACCCTCTCTCTTCCCCTCTCCCACCTCATTTCCCCAGTCTCCCCAGAGGTTAATCCCCCCTCCTCACCCCCAGTTTTGTTAAATAAAGAGAGTTTCTATATTTGAACACACGTGTCCTTTATTTTTTACATCAGGAAGGGGGGCTAGGGAGGAGTAAATGGAAGGAGGTGAGGGAGGAATGGGGCACAAGCCCCCGATGGGGAAGACTGCGGTGGCTCTGCGGGCTTCTCAGGGTGGAAGCTCTCCTGCAGGGCCTCCTGGATCCTGACAGCCCCCCGATTGCCCCTTCCCCCCAGGATGGCAGCCTGCAGCAAGTGCAGCCAGGCTGATGGCCGAGTGCTGTGATGTGCCGAGTGTGGACACTCAGGGCACTCCAAGACAGGACTGCTTTACTGTCCCTCATCGAGGTAGACAAGCAGGCAGGGAACCCTGAGAAATGTCTGTCCGGGGTGGGGGTTGGGTCCCTTTAAGCACAGCCCTCGGCTAGCCTGCGGCAGCAGCTCCACACTCTAAGTCCTAACCTGATGCCCTGCCGGCACTGCTTCCGGCCAGCCTTAACTTCGGTTCAGGGTCCACTCAATGTGGACATGCTATTTTGAATTAGCAAAATGCTAATTTGAATTAGTTTTTGGCTGTGTCTACATTGGCATCCCTTTCCAGAAAAGGGATGCTAATGAGACACTTTGGAATTGCAAATCCGTGGGGGATTTAAATATCCCCCACAGCATTTGCATTTACATGGCTGCCGCTTTTTTCCAACTCGGGGTTTTTGCCGGAGAAAAGCGCCAGTGTAGACATGATTCTCCGGAAATAAGCCCTTTTCACGGATGCTTTTACGCAATAGCAAATCTTTTGCACAAAGGCACATGCCAGTATAGACGCTCTCTTGCGCAAATACTTTTAATGGAAAAATGTTTCCGTTAAAGGTATTTGCACAAAATCATGCCAGTCTAGATGCAGCCTTGGAGTGGGCACACCCACGCCCAGGGCAGCTCTCTCCTTTTAGCTGGCTGATAATAAGCAGCAGTTCAGCCCATGCTTACAAAAGCAAATGTGAAATTTCAGAACTGTTAACTGTGGTTTGTAACCTATCCTTTAAATCAGCTTCTGTACCTAATGACTGGAAGATAGCTAATGTGACACTAATATTTAAAAAGGGCTCTAGAGGTGATCCTGGCAATTAGAGACTGGTAAGTCTAATGTCAATACCGGGCAAATTTGTTGAAACTATAGTAAATAATAAAATTGTTAGACACATAGATGAACATAATTTGTTGGGGGAAAAGCCAACACGGTTTCTGTAAAAGGGAAATCATGCATTACTAATCTGCTAGAAGCTTCAGGGGGTATCTGAGTTAATCTGTACAGGATAAACTTAAAAAACAACAAATGGAACAACAAATGGTCTGGTAGCATTTTATAGACTAACAAAACATGTAGATGGTATCATGAGCTTTCTTGGGCACAGCATCTGAAGAAGAAGGCTGTGCCCACGAAAGCTCATGATACCATCTACTTGTTTTGTTAGTCTATAAAGGGCTACCAGACCATTTGTTGGTTTTTAAATTTAATCTGCTACAGTTCTTTGAGGGGTCAACAAACACGTGGACAAGGGAGATCCAGGAATATGGTATATTTACATTTCCGGAAAGCCTTTTACAAGGTCCTGACTTCTGCTAGCTCCAGAAGCCACCTGCGCTGTGGTTCTGCATTTTAAATCTACTCTGAATGGATATTGCTTCAGCTAGAGTATTGTGTCCAGTTCTGAGTATCATACTTCAGGAAACACGTGGACAGAGTGCATAAAGTCCAGAAGAGATCAACAAAAAAGATTGAAGGTCTAGAAAACATGGCATTGTAGAAGCATGCATGTCCTTGTGTCCCCTTGTACATAATTGCACCTTAAAATTGGTCATACAATTATATGTATACATAAAATCATTAGTGGAAATACAGATGTACAGACCATTTAAAAATCTGAAAGCCTTTGACATTAATTGCATAGGAGTGCAGTAGGTAAAGGTAGAATTCAGCACTGATCAATGGACAGGAATAGTAAGAGGTTTTAAGTCAGGATAGGTTTAATAGATTTTTAGCTGGGTCTCTGAAGGGGGTTTTGCATTAAAAGCTTTTAGAGGAAAGCCACCTGTTGCTGCTTTGTGCCTTCTGTCTGGGTCTTCTAATGAAAGCTGCTGGAAAGGAGTTTTAATGTAGCTTTACCTTATTAGTGTTTGAATAGTGAAACTCAGAAGGTGGCCTGGCTGCTTTATGATAAAATTTCATTAAAAATCAGATATGCAAATAACATATAGACTGAATTCCAGCCTGCTGAAAATGTAAACAAAGATATAAAAACAACTTTGGGTGTAGCTTCAGAACACCTTTCAAACATTAACAAGTTAATCTTCACAACACCCAAGCGAGATAAGTAAGCAAACAGGTATTAATGCTCCTATTTTAGAAGCAAGACTCTGAAACAAGAAGGTTTACTGCCTTCTCCCGGGTGCGAGAGGTACGACTAGAATTGAAGAGTTCTTGGTGCCAAGTCTTGGGCTCATTGGGCTAGACCGTCCATTTATCTACTTGATTACCTAATTTCTCTGTCCAATGAAAATCAGAGCTTATATTAAGATGTCACAACACTCTTAACAGTTTGCTCACAGGTGACACCTGAGACGCCTTCCCCAAAGCAGCCAGTCACAGTAACATCTCAGAATGCAAGGGTGAACTGGAGTTTCCAATGCATCCTTGCTTCCCCACCAGCGTCAGAAGGACCTACCCATGTTACCTGGACACCAACCCCAGAAGACTTCCCTTTTCCACTTGACACTGGGGGCTGCAGACAGTATGAGCTTTTGTAGCCACCGGATGCATCATGGTTCACACAGCTCTCAAACTTACCTTTTGAATTTCATTTGCTATATTGCCATTGGGTGACGAACTATCTTCTTCTGACCCCTTTCCTATTGATGCGATAGTTCACCTGCCCAACCTCACATCTTCTGCTTGTAGGAGAGTGAAATAGACAGGGAGGAGGAGGAATTATTAAACAGGAGGAATTCAGAATAAACACTGTTGCTGAATTAGGCATATTGGACTTGCCCAGTAATGTGGAATGGTGGGGCAGTGCCTACACTGCTGTATTGCAGCGGTTAGTCAGTGGGACAGTTCCTTTAAGAGGCAGGCACTCAGTAGATAGTCCTGTTTCCTGCTCCAGGCTCCTTGGTCAGCTGGCAGTTGATAATAGTAAGCAAAGCAATAGAAGGCCTGGTCCATTAGGTTTATTTTTCAGATCTCATTTAGTTAGAAAAATATATTTGTAACATATTCAGATTAGTTTCTATTCCTAAGACTATTTTAGGACTATTTATGTTTTGTGAAATAACTTTTTTGAAGAAGTGCTGATTTCTTTGGAACCTAGAACATTTAGGCTATGTCTAGACTAGCATGATTTTCCGCAAATGCTTTTAATGGAAAAGCTTTTCCGTTAAAAGCATTTGCGGAAAAGAGTGTCTAGATTGGAACAGACACTTTTCTGCAAAAGCACCTTTTGCGGAAAAGCATCCGTGCCAATCTAGATGTGGTTTTGCGCAAGAAAGCCCTGATCGCCATTTCTGTCATCTCTGCTGTCCACACTGGCCCTCTTGTGCAAAAGCATTTGTGCAAGAGGGCTTTTTCCCAAATGGGAGAGTCATTGTATTTGCGCAAGAACACTGACAATCTTACATTAGATTGTCAGTGTTCTTGCGCAAATTCAAAGCGGCCAGTGTGGACAGATGGCAAGTTTTTCCACAAAAGTGGATGCTTTTGCGGAAAAACTTGCCAGTGTAGATGCAGCCTTAATGTTTTCATATTCTGTAAAAGCAAAGAAAGGTGAGAAGGACTGGAAGAATTAAGATGTTTTGGGCATAACATACTTCTGTTCCAGTCTACAAATGTTCCATGGGAACACTTTAGCCAGTCTTTCTCTGATTTTACAGCTAACAGATGCGCTAAAATTGGGAATTTAATTTAAATAGAAAAAAGAGTCATTATAAGATTATTTAATCTTGGACTTTACTAAAAAACTATTACTAGATTTTTGTCAGTTGCAGATTTGCCCCAGTGTAAGAATGAAAATGACATTAAAAAGCCCTTTAATCTATTGAGAAATCAACATGTGATCCACTGTTTAATAAAAATCTTTCCACTTGATCAAAATAAGGACCATTATTGGGGGGTAGCCTGGTGAAGAGCATAAAATCTTCGTGGTTTGCAGACTGCATGATGGTTTTGATGGATGATTAGCTCACACAAACCACATATCACTTGATTCCCATGCCATCCTGAGGAACAGGAGTCTAAAAACCAGATGTTTACTATTCATATATCTTGAGGTGTTGTCTATTGTTCAATTAGACAAAAACTGGGATAAGTACATTTTCACGTGAGATCTTCATACCATATAAGGAACAAAAGGTCAAAGGTAGCAAGCAAAAGCTATTTGCCATTCAGCCCTAATTTACCTTATACATTATTAAATAATCCCCTATGCATTTCCATCTTTGATAGTCTTGTGGTATGAAGTGTAAGTCAATGGATAAGATCATTGCAATAAGCAGAAATGGTATTTAATGCACTGGACACTTTCAATAGCAAAGTAGTTCTAATTAGTGTTGGTAACTGATGTGACAGCAATTTACAGAGCACCAGAATAGTTCCTCATTTGTCAAGTGGGTCTGAAGCTTATGGCAGCTTTCTGATCCTCTCCCTTGCCGCAGGACCTGAAAGCACCTTCAAAAAGCTTTCTCTCATTGATCTTTAGTCAGATTCTGACTGAAAGGCAGATGGCTTTGCCAGAAAGAAGATAGATAGATGCTGCACCCGCATGAAAATGTCACTTGCTTAATGAAAAAGGTATTTGTTCATAACCTCTGTACGCACCCATGTGCACACATACACAAAAGCGTAACAATCACCAACCGAAAGAGGTTATACAAAAGGGTACATTATTAAGCAAGTGACCCCTGTATATGTACATGTGTGTTCACTGTGGACTACATGTCAAATCATCAAATGATGTGTCATATAGATGTGCGTGTATTTCTACATAGATACATGCATGCATGCACATATGTAACACACGTTACACACAATCTGATAATAAGCCATGGAAACTGAAAGTTGGATTAATTTCTCCTTTCCAGACTTTTCATTGAATATTAGACATACTAATCACTAGATAAAGAAAACTACAGTTTCTGAAATGTCATAATTTACTTTCCTGATCTCTGAATTTTCTTTTAATATATTGATAGTTCACGTACCCAGCATTCTCAGAGGGCTGTCTGAGTAAATGAAAGCATGTCAGATAAAGAGCAAGTATCAGAAGAATATACAGTGTCAAGAAAGTTCATAGCCATTTTCATTGGGTTACACATGTTTTAGAGTCATCGTTAAATAATTAAATATTGTGGTCAGTTATGGGCTAAACTATGACAATTTACAGTGCACCTCAGCTCGAGCACAAGGGCATTAAAAGCATTTCTGAGAAAGGGGCAATTTATTTCTCTTGCAAACTTTAATGTCATTTGTAACTCCTCTGCCAAGTTTGTTGTTCTTCCCTTCTTTCATATTCTGACCGTGAGAGAATAGCAGCTCCACAGATGGGTGTATCAGTTCTGGGTATCTGAGCCTGCACTGCAGTAGTGCAACTGGAATTTCTGAGATGTGCATTAGGTGACTCTTGAAAATCTCCAGAGTGCAACGTACCAGGCAATCCATTATCATGTAATATGTTCCATTTTCGCTGGTACAGATGAACATGAAAGGAAAATGGGAATGAGGCCCAGGTCAAGAAATGCAACCAAAGAAATGGTCTCATACAAGGAACATAGGCTGAATTCTTCATTCTAGGAAAATAGATCTTGGCCTGGTCCCTGCACAACAGAGGGCAAGTTAAATGCTGCCCTTAGGCCAGCTGCCAAAGCCCACGAGGGCTGTTCTGGTATCCAGGGATCAGCAGCTCAGAGGGGCAAATAGGACACATCCTCTTTTTCCTGCTTATGCCCCCCATCCTCCTGTGTGTGGCCTGTTAGAGTTTCACAGAAACGACTACAGTGGCCCTAAGAGATTTGCTGGGAGAATCCTCCACTGGCCATTTAGGACAAGTTTTGGTCTGCTTTGCATCACGGAGTTAGTACAGTCAAGAGTGTATATTCCATAGCCCACCAATTGTACTTCTGATAAAATTGAAAAATATCATTGTTTGGCCTTTAAAGAGGGTCAAAATAAAGAAATTAAAGAAATCAAGAACTGTACAACCACCAATCATGTAAAAATAATGATAAAGTGTTGATTAAAGAGAGAAAACAAGAAAATCCTGTAACATTTTGCATCCAAAATAAAACACAAAATGGCAGCTAGCTTGTAGCAGGCAAGCACCACCTCTACATTTAAAGAGGCACAGTACACTAAATAGCAGTATTTCCTCTCAGTGAGATGGATATATATAGTACCTCACCAGTCATTTAGACTTCACAGATGTGATCCTGTTCTTGCTTCCAATCTGTACACAACAAGAACAATTCCACTGCATTAGATGAAATTACACTGGTAGGGTATGTCTACACTACCCCGCTAGTTCGAACTAGCGGGGTAATGTATGCATACCGCACTTGCTAATGAAGCCCGGGATTTGAATTTCCCGGGCTTCATTAGCATAAGCGGGGAGCCGCCATTTTTAAATCCCCGCTGCTTCGAACCCCGTGCAGCGCGGCTACACGGGGCTCGAACTAGGTAGTTCGGACTAGGTTCCTATTCCGAACTACCGTTACTCCTCGTGAAACGAGGTGTACCGGTAGTTCGGAATAGGCACCCTAGTCCGAACTACCTAGTTCGAGCCCCGTGTAGCCGCGCTGCACGGGGTTCGAAGCAGCGGGGATTTAAAAATGGCGGCTCCCCGCTTATGCTAATGAAGCCCGGGAAATTCAAATCCCGGGCTTCATTAGCAAGTGCGGTATGCATACATTACCCTCCTAGTTCGAACTAGGAGGGTAGTGTAGACATACCCTTATAAAACTTGTGTGAATTCTGGATGAGGTTCTATGATACTAACAAACATCTAACAAAGAAGATGGTGATGATCTTTGCAAAGGTGAGTGTAGGGAGAAGACTCAGCAATTTACATATGATGTGAATATTCAGCAGTTCATAGGATTAGGGACATTATGTATAATTTCCAGCACTCTGGACTCCTGTAGGTATAAGCTTATTTGGTACAGGTTCAGATTTTGAAGCCGCAACCAAGGATAAACACGCCCTCTTGTCCTCCCTCCTCCTCACAAACACACAGTGTGCAATTAGGAGGACATAATTTGGAAGACTTTTAAGCACTTTTCTGAGCACAGAGACTGACATTACAATGGCATAGTTCATTTTCAGATCTAGTTACATCTGGGTAAATGCAGACTAACTACATGGAAGCCAATGGATGTGCACCAATGGAATCTGTTACTCTGTGCAAAAAAGTAGTGGAATGAGAAAACAATTGGTTAAACTCCTATTTAATTCATGTCCTTCCTCCTATGTCAGTGGTTGTCAAACTTTTTGGCCCACAGCCCACCTCACTCAGTGCAGACCTTTCTGCGGACAGCCATAATGACAAAATGGGTACCGGAGAGGATGCGGGTGCAGTGTCTGGCCAGGAGGTAGAGTGCAGTAGTAGGCTGAGGGTGGGGGTCTAGGTGGGAGGGAGGTTGCAGGAGCAAGGGGGGGTTTGGGAGGGAGGGTGCAGGAGTGGGGTGTTTCAGCAGGAGGCTCGTGTGTGAGAACAGATTTGCAGGATCTGGGTATGAGAGGGATGGGGGGGGGGGGTGCTTACCATGATTCTGGACAATAGGAGCAGTGGGGAAAATCTCCAGACAAGCAGTTTCCTGCACTGCCATTCCCACAGATGAGTAGAGGGGGAGCAGAAGTGTGAGGAGCCGCTTCCTCCCACCAGAAGCTGGATCCAGCCCTCTAAGCTCAGCCAATGCTGGCACTCCAACCATACAAGGGGGAGGGTGTGAGGTTAGCGCATCAGCGCAGGCTCCTCACTAGAGGGGGTTGAGTCCGGGGCCCACGGCCTACCTGCAAGACGGTCACAGACTGCCCCTGGACCACACTTTGAGAGCTACTAGTATAGGTACACAGATATGGACACACGGGGGTATGAAAGGCAATATAGACTTAATTATTAATTCATTTTACTTTGTGTAGGAATCATAGGCCTGATTTTAGTTACCATGATGGAATTATAAAAGGACTCTAAAGTAGGTACAACTAATTTATGTCTACCTTGAAGCCCATTTACATTGGTGTAAGAGATAAAGAGATCTGAATATAAATGAGAAGCAGGCCTCCCCCCATATCCATGAAGGTGAGAATTCCCTCTGTATAATGTGAAAGTTTTTGTAAATATTAAATAGGATTTAAAATAATACAATAATTTCAGTTCAATAGGCTAGGTTAATACTGACAAGTTTCCACCATCTTTTCAAAAGAATAGAGATAATAAAAACATGTGAAGAGGATTTTAATCAGTACAATATAGATCACAGGGTATATGGAAGAGATTGGGTCAGAATGTGAGTCAGAAATAATGTAGAGTAAGCACTAATAGGATAAGCAAGTATGAGCTTCTTATCTGATTAGTGCTTACATGTCAAATTAGTAAAGTGTTTTAGGCTCTTGCAGTGTGGAATTAAAGTGTTCATGCTGTGTGACCGCCCCAGCTGAATATCTCACGTGACTTCAAGTCAGGGTCCTTCCTTTTCATCTATTAACTTCCTGGATTCAGGAACACCTTGGTTTGGACACAGATATCTTTAGGGTTTATTTTTTCCTAGCAACCTTAGAGTTCACGTGATCTATGCTTAATTCACTGTGGGGAGTGGGGGAGGAGAGGTTAAAAATTAGAAAATCAAGTTTATTTTACTTACTCATATACTGTCACCCATTTCTGGGTGAACTCTTACCCTGCTCAAAGTCTGACTGGCTAAGTTTGACAGGAGGAAGGGGTGTCCCATGATGGTGGTGATGAAAGGAATAGGGGAAGCAGAGCCTTGTAATGGCAAATCCTCCAACCCAATGCCCACTCCTCCAAAACCTGCCAATGTCACACCTCTACATTCCAAGAGGGCCAAACCATGCACCTGTTACTCACAATGATGAGAAACTCTGCAGGAATTCAGACACCATGGTGATGGACATGGTATACGAAGATGAACAGAATCACACAAGTGACTACCAACGTAAATACGGTCTGTAATCAGATTCTGAGCAGAGAAGCAGAGGAAATGCATGTGAAATTCAGGTCCACCACACACAAGACACTCTTGCAAGGGCTCCAGAAAGTCTGCACACTACTACTTTTGCTCTCTCTTGTGCTCTCAGTGTTTTCAGATGAAGGGCCAAGATTTTGTCAATGAAATGCATCATTTTAAGTAGTGTCCATACTGGGTACCCAAGTACAATGCATAATATTTGGACTTCCATATGGTTTACAATTCTTAGAATTTACACTTTTCTTGGAATTTACACCTGGAATTTACATTTTTCTTGGAATTTACACTTTTCTTTCTTAAATTTGATTCTGAATATTGTATGGACCTATTTAGTTTTAAGCATTTACCAAATAACTTCCATGCATAATTCAGAAATGCTATTTTCTTCTGATGTTACAGGCTTTCAGAAGTAGAAGGTACCATGGAAAAAGAAGTTATGCATCGTTTAATGGACTTCACTGTTCTTGCATTTCATTTTTTAAGAATCATTGCAGAATATTAAATAGGACAAAAGAATCAATCCTACTGAGTCAGCTAAAAAAGTGCACTATTATTTTAACATTGTTTAGGATCCCCTTTTAAAGATAAAACCAAAGGTAATGGGGGTGAAATGAGATTTCTCCTTCTGTCTCTTTTATCCATATTATATTTCAATTGTGTTTCCCATGCCTTTTTCATTTCCCTCCTCTATTTACTTTTTATATTTCTTTCCTCTGTCTGCTGCCTTCTTACTCTCATTCCTGCTCTACCTCTCAATTATTACTCCTTTACCTTGTCCTTTTGTCATTTGATCCTCTTATTGACTTTTGCTCTCCGATCCTTTTTATGTGTCTTCCCTATGAACCTCTCTATCCTTTTATCAACCAATGCCCCATACATTCACACTATTTCCCCCTAAACAATAGCTCTCTAGTTTCTTTGTTGGTATAAAGCTGTTATGAATATTAATGGCCTCTGCAAGGGCTATTATTTGTGGTAAAGATGCTGATCTTTGATCTGTGGCTTTTACTTGCATATGCTAGTGTGTCTGCAGTTAGGTTTTGGGTCTCTTTTATCTTTTTTCCACAAGAGTCCTTTCCTCATTTCCATCTTTGTCTTTTTTTTTTTATGGTGTTGAAAACTGTGGAGGACGTTCTTTTTCTTTACTGGGTAATCGTTCTCTTACTGGCACAGTATATGGTGATTTTTAGCCTGATTCTGTACATTCCCTCAAGGCAGCAAGCCATTCAGGTGGTAGTGTGTAATTTGTTTTGTACTGTGGAATTCCTGCCATGCCTATATGTATTTAGACCACAGGCAAACCAATAAAGTTGTCATAGAAACAAAGCATTTCATGAATAAATCAATTCATAACAAACTTGTAAACTTCAAACAACCCACTGTGCTTTAAGAATACATCCATTACATATACAAACTAATCATATTTGTAATGAACAATGTACACAGATTATAGTTGCCCATTTTTTTTGTCCTGTTGGGCATCTTATAAATATTCTTTAATGTGTTCTTGAACAGTATGTGTCTCTGCAAAGTGTAAGGAAGGAATCAGAAGCTGATATGATAATGCAGCAGCAGGAATTTTTTTGTTTCTTTTTTTGATGTGCAAGTTGGAGGATTTGGGATTCCAAACACTAAATACTGACTGCTTGTTCTGCAAACCAGTATGGACCAGAAGAATTGGTGTGGTAAAATTTTGATCATGTTCATCATGGGAGGACTTTATCCATTGTTCATGTAACCAGGAAAAATACAGAGTTGATAGAAGCAGGGTAATAAAAGTGTGCAAAAATATAGAGGAGATAGCAGGCACCACGTAGAGATGGAGAAAATCTGTCTTAATTTACTTTAATACAATATCACTGAAGTAAATGCAACCTCCTTCGTGTAGCTGGTGACAGAATCTAGCATTATCTGAGCCTGATATTTCATTGTTTTCCACTTTATGCATTCTCTTACATCAGTGCAAAATGCTACCAGATCAGAATGGCAATGTTTTACATTTAATTTTGCAGAGGTGTAAATGAACACACAAGGTTCAGGGCAGTGAAAGAATACAGTCCTGTGATTTCTGAATTGTGTCCGTCCTCAGAGAAATTCCTAAAATTGTTTAATAGGTACAGTTTAAAGGTTTTTTTATTTGAATTTGTTTGACCAGTAAATTATAAATGTATAGAGTATAACTACAACTCATTGAAATTAGTAGAAAGACTGTCATTGACTTCAATGGGCTTTGGATCAGATCCATAAAGAGATATTGCTCTAGAATCAATAGTGTCTTAGGGTCCAGTTGTTTCACCCTTATTTCCAATGAACATTTTAGTAAATGTATACTCGGATTGTTGGGACTATATGCAGGTTCAGCACACTCTTACCAGTCTATGGTCTGTCCAGAATTCTGCCCCACATGTGGCTCTAGTATTTTTAACATCATGGATGTCTCATTGGCAAGTGATAACATCACCATTGCTTAGACCATGACAATTTATATTTATCATTTTGTTGAAAGAGGTGCTAGTGCTGAGCAGACTGTGTTCTGTACATTTACCCAAGAAAAGGAGTCCATTACAATTCATGTATCAGAGGGGTAGCCGTGTTAGTCTGAATCTGCAAAAGCGACGAGGAGTCCTGTGGCACCTTATAGACTAGCTGAAGCGTAGGAGCATAAGCTTTCGTGGGCAAAGACCCACTTCATCAGATGCATGTGACGAAGTGGGTCTTTGCCCACGAAAGCTTATGCTCCTATGCTTCAGTTAGTCTATAGGGTGCCATAGGACTCCTCGTCGCTATTACAATTCATCTTTCTCACTGCCAGTTGTTCTATCATACCCCTCCCGCCATTGCTGCTGTCTCATTGTAGAGATATGGCGGTAGGCAGGGAGTAAAGTGGATGAACTACTCCCAGTGGGTCATGATGTGTTCTTCCAACAGAGGTTCTACCTCTCCCTAGTCTCCCATATGCGTCAAGTATCCCAAACTTAATTGAACACCCTTCCACATAGCAAAGCTCAAGCATACCAACTAACAGGTGCAGTTTCCGCAGTCACTTGATGACAAGTTTTTTTTCATGCCCACCAATCACTAGAAACTCATAATGGTAATACAGCATATTTTTGCTGAGATTGCATGTTATGACATTATATACTAGGTACACGGTATATCCAGCAGTTTTGTTCAACTGAACTTTTGTTAAAGGCTGCACTCCTTTCACACATAATATTAAAGAGTACAGCAGAGCAAAAATGAAAACCAAGCTGACCCCAGAAATACATTTTAAAACTACACATTTTAAAACTCTCTTTTATTTTATTTCAAGAAATCATGCAGGTGCTGTTCAATGAAGAGATCCTTTCATAGCTACTGCTGATTGTATGGGTCATAATGAGACTTTTTCTACATATGATGTCATATATTGGAATATTTTTCAATTGACCAGAAAATTCCAAGAGGGATTCACAGAGGGGGGAAAAAGATATCAAAACAATTAGTTGATGTATTTTTCTATATCCCTCCACAACTTCTATACTCAAGTAGGCAATACAGAAATCAATGTACATTTTTGTATGTTTGCACTGTTATAGCCATTTTGGTCCCAGGATGTGAGAGAGATAATGGACTACTGTTGGTAGAAAAGACAAGCTTTCACGCTGCACAGAGCTCTTCTTCGGGTCTACATTTCTGTATTGCAGTTTAAATTATTTTGAAATGGGTGCCATGTACAGTATAAAGTAAGAAAGCTACATCTGCGAAGGTTGATTAAATATATACGTAGTATTAGCAAAACTCTGAAACATAAACCACCTGCTCTTGTATTTACAAGTATTTATTTTATCTATGTGCATTACAGGTAAATTGTTTCCATATAATAATGCATTTTAATAATAAGTTTTGTGACACTGTGCCCCCATATTTATTATGGAAGTGTGTTTTGAATATGAATACGCATAACTTGAATATGCTTTATGCAAAATGGGGCTTGTAATCTCCTGAATGTGTATATTCTATTTGTGTACATATATCTTCTTGTATGTGAAGTTAGAAATATAAAGTGTCAATACATTTATTAATCTAGGTCTTCCAGTGAAAGCCATTAGTGGTACTTAAGGAACTTAATGGCCCTAACCCGTTAAGCCTAAACCGTGGTTGTTCCTACCAAGACATGTTATCATGTTACCTGATGCTGGAATCCACCTTGAATTTGGTATTTTTCCACAGGGGTGGAAGGATTGGGACAAAGGGATCTAGTGCTGGGAAAATTGTATTTAAAGAATGAGAAGCAAATGATGATTATCTTGAGCAGGCTTCACAGACCTGGTCTCTACACCCGAAAGGATACATGACAGTACCTGGAAACAACAACAACAACAACAACAAACAACAACAAAATTCTAAGAACAGAGGTGGAGATGAGCTTCTAGAGCCAGGACTTGGCCTGAAGAATTTTACTTGAAATAAGAACTTGGCAAAAAAATTAGGATTTCTCTCTGTGCATTAGGTTTAGGTTGTATGTTTTCATTTAAGCTTGATAACTAACTTTGATCTGTCTGTTATCACTTGAAATCACTTAAATCCTACTTAATAAATCACTTTTGTTTATTATCAAACCCAGAATAAATACTTGTTTCCCAGGGTGGGGGGGGGGGGGTGCAACAGTTGTGTATTTCTCTCTTTCATTGATAAAGGGGATGAAGTCTATGAGCCTTCTCTGTGTAAATTTTTTATAAAGAGTAAGTTGGATTTTATTTGGGGTTTTGGTCCCATTGGGGCTGTGCTGTCAAGTCCCTATAACTGAGCCTTCCCAGAGCTGAGATGTTTTTAGTGTCTCGTTTACTCTGGGAGGCTGTTATCCACCTCTTTGTCTTTGCTGGAGGAGACCAGAGCTTCAGGTTTATCAGGATAGGGTGATGAGGTGCCACAGACTTCTGGCAGGAAGGCTCAGTGGCATGACCAGCTCATCAGATGACAGTCTCAAGGGGATATCTGTGACCTAACCCATTACTAGTTTCATGTATCAAATCAAATCAAAATCCTTTAAATTTCTGCTTTGTAATATTCTTCTCAAACAATCCTGTCTCCTGTCTCCACTGATTATTTTATGACTCCTCTTGCTTCTTGTCAATACAGATGAAAGGCAACACATACTGCTGGGAACAAACACAATTTTCCACGAGAAGCATTTTGTTTTCCTTAATAATTAACAATTGCTGCTGACTAACCTTCCTGTATAAAATGTGCCCCTTCTTGAAAAGAAGCGGACGCAGGTTAGAACATCTCACTTGGGATATCAAAATAAGAAGTGTGATTAAAGCATTAAAGATTTAGAGGTTGACATTAAGGGATGAAAGGTGGAATTACAGTAAATATAAAACTGTTCAACATTAAATGGAATGTGTTGCATTTGAAACAGTCTTTCAAAGTGCTAACATTTCAGCATTAATTATTAATAGAATCTGACAGCTCATTTTTAATTTGAGTCTAATGACAAGGTTCCTTAAGAGATAAATACAACACAGAAGCTCCCTGGGTGTCTGCATCTTTTTAAGGCCATTTACATTTCTGAGGCCTTACCCTGGGATGACATTATAAAAATAATACCTATTTTAAGAATGTAACAAATTTATTGTGAAAACCAGTCTACCAATTTATGGGAAAGAATTTGTCATTTTTTATTATGTTTCTTCTTAGAATTCTGTTCAGAGGGACTCCTTCTTTGCCTGTTTTGCCTTTTATTTAATACGGGTGTACATGGTATTCTTTTATCCCAATCTGCATATGAAAGCAGACAGAGACCAGATTTGGTGGAACTCTGCTGGGTAGTCCTGGAGGGAAGCAAGTCCCCCCAAAGAGTTATAATGGAGATAAGCTTCAATGGACTTTTCCAACAAGAACCGGAGGAGCTGAATGTGAAGATGAACTGTTTTCTGAAGAATAATCTATTGCTCACCCTGTGAACATCCCAAGTATCTTATTGGGAGTTCATGTCCCCTGAAGCAGCAGGCTTTCCTACAGAGCTCTCTCTACAGTTGCTAGTGCCTAACTCAAATCCCTTGAAGTTAAGGGGGATAGTTCTGTGGGCTATGTTGGGCTTTAAATGAATAATGGACAGGTGTAGAGATTTTACCAGTAGTACAATAGCTACTGTTGGAGCCTTCTTGTCCGACGGATTGTGAATGGAATCAGGGTATTTCTTCCTCAGTCACCATGCTTCTACAGATATCCTTCTCTATAGAACCTATTGAGCTGTGACCCTGGGAGGCTCAGCCTCTGTCCAGTCTATATTTTCAAAATCCATCTCATCTAAAGGATCATTTTTCAGAATCTTTATTCTCTTCCTGTGCTTTTATCCATAGGAAAGGGATGATCTAACTTCAAAGTGACTTAATAATGAACTTTGAGATTAGAAATTTTCCTCTTGCACAGTATATCTTTCCGTTACTCACTTTCCTTAGCCTCTCTCCCCTGTACTCCAGACATTCCCATACATCACTTCTTAACCTACCTCCTCCCATTTGTTTGGATGGCTACAGGCTAAGTAAATTGTCTCTCATGAACCCTCACAGCAACTAGATTATATTAATATTGTTATTATTACATTAATGTTTTATTACTATTAATGTTATATCAATATGAGAATTATTAATGGAGCTCAACCCTCTATCTGGCCAGTTAAACTCAAAAAGTCTGAGGAGATTTCAAGTACCCTAACAAGAATTTTATAGTGCAATTACAAATATTTCCATTAACATTACCTTCTTTAGACTACATTGACTTTTCTGATTGACTGATTGATATTGATTGACTGATTGCCCCCATTACCCAATGGAGGAGGTGATTCAACAACAACTAATGGCAGAGGTATTTTACACAGAATGCAAACTTTATGGGACTGATTCTCCTCTCACTTACACCAGTTACTTCGGTGTGGTTACTCATGACTGATACTGAAGTAAGTGGGAACAGAATCAGAGCCTATTCCTAAATGATATAGATAGAAAAAGGAGATAGAAATTCTCTGGTGATTGGCAATGAGGGAACCTGAAAGGAAGGGAAATTATTGTCTGTTAGAGGAAAAACATTCAGAAGTTTGGATGTTTATATTTCAAACCTTTTAGGTTTGGAAGAGTGAAGTACAAATCTCAGGAGAAGAGATATTCTCATGACTTTTCCACACTTTGGGGTCAGGAGTCAGCTGAAGCTGTGCAGATACTAATAAAAAGGGGAGAAAAGCAATTTAAGTGATCATTTTTAAATTACAAAAATGTTCAGTATAGGTTTCCTTGTAGTTTGGGGCCCTTCATTATAGAGGTGCTAGCGCATCTCTTATATTTATGGAGAAACTAGATCGTCTCTTATAAATAAATCCACAGAAATGGGGGAGGGAAACAAAGATGCTGGAAAATGATCCTCAAGTGAGATAGATTTTGAGAGTATTAATTGGGCTGGGAATCAGCCTCCCAGGTCAACAAGCTTTATCCCTGGAAAATATTACATGATTTTACTTAATAACTTACTGAGGTGAACATTTATAATTTTGGTCTGACTGTTTCATTTACTTAATTTTGTGATTCTGTACCACAAGAATTTCTCTGCTAGAAATGTCATGTAGAGAACATTAAAGATAGAATGAGGCTTTGAGGAAGTGAGTTAATTAAAATATTGCACTTTTTGTGTAGTTAGGACTTAGCATTCCCTTCAAGTCTTTTTCTAAAGATGAGCTTTTCTAATGTAACTTATTTTAAATCTGTATGGGTGAGCTCACCTTTCTCCAAAATTGTGAGGGGACATGAGATTGTACCTATGCTTGCAAGGATATCTATATTTATGGTTCATTAATAATAATAATAATAAAAATCATTAATAATATATTTTACTAAGAAAATATTTCTATTTCTTTGTTGAAATATGTTATAGGGGATATTGCTATTTATGACTTTACTTAAAACCAGTACTCTGACAAATTGAACACTGGGACTGTGAAATACTTTGCAAAATTAAATTGCTGAATTCACTTAAATGAACACTTAAGGGTGTTTTATTCTTCTAGTATAATCAGGATTGTTTGGCCCTCAGTAATTACTAGAGGTTTATGAAATACAAAACTATTGAAAAAATCAAAATGTTTATATTCCTTTTTTAACACAAAATTAGGCCCATTTTTTTTAACTTCCCAGCAAATTATATAATATTCCCTGTAGCTTATTAAACTGCCATCACATGAATGACTGCTCTATCTGCTACTTGGTTTGGGGAAGCTGTCATTGTCTTACTTTTTTGACCCATGAATTTATACCTTGATCCCACCACTCGTTATATGAAAAGATCCAGCTGCACTGGGGGAGGGGGAAAAGCATGTTCTAATCCTAGAGAAGACACTTCAGCTTGTAGTTGTCACATGAGTCAGCAACTTGAGATAAAGTTGAGATACGGAAGAATATTTCAAAAATTTGCACCCTAATAACATACAATTTTGAATGATTAAATTCGTGTAAACAGTTTTGGAATGTTGCTTAGAATACTTAAAGTAAGAGAGGCAAGACTTGCTTAAGAGTTCAGCAAGCTCCATGGAGCAGGAACGTGTTACTAGAGCCCACGTTAAAGCCCTGGAGCACCCTCCTAAGGGCTTTTGAATCAGTGATACATATACTAAAAAGCTGCTTGAGTTTGGACCAGAAAATATTGCACATTTACTTTTCTCCCTTGTTCCTGCACTGGCACCATGCTTGAAAATACCATCTGTAACTTTTTGCATAGCAAAAAGAAATAGCAAGCTTTCATTCCCTGGAATATCTGTCTCAGAAGCTGTAACAATCCTCAAGGTGGAAACCTGAGCAAGTTCCCTGCTTTTCTACTTTGCAGAATGCAAGAAGCCCAGTCAATCTTTAGTCTGTACTAACATGTTTCTTTCTATCGGAGGGTTCAGTAAATAGCAGGAGCACATAAGCCCATGGGAAGCAATGCTTTATTTTCATGTTGATGTATTTATTAATAATACATTGAGGAGAAGAAATACAGACAATACAAAGCAGAAGAATTGTGTCTAGATTTTTTTTTCTTGGAAACTGCAAACTCCATTCACTAATGCATGTACAATTCAAGCCAAGTTCAATAGTGTCATGCCATCAATAGAGATACTCCAAGGATGAAGCCAGCTTATTATCTGCTTCCTTGGTACATACATATTAAACGTATAGAGCCAGATCCATAGCCTGCATAAATTGAAGCGGTTCTCTGATTTACTTAAGCTGAAAATTCAGCCCCTATAGCTTTGATATACACAGTATTACTTTCAACTATACGGTACGTGACATGGGCAGGATTAATGGACCCATTGAGCACTTAAGGTCCTCTATGCTTTAGGAGGAGAACATTGCCCCAATAATCTGAGTTATTGTTAGTCATATATATGAAGGCACATTCCTGAAATGGTGCTTTTAAAAAAAGATTTGGGATGGATTGTCATTTAAACCCTTTGAAGAAGATGCATGTTCCAGGATGTATCAAGGGGAGATTCAGACATAAAGGGTGGCACCAAAGACTGTACCTACCAGAAAGAAGGATAGAAATTAGATGTCTGGGGCAGTTGGAAATCAATTAAGCAATGGGACAAGAAATAGGGAGAAACTAAAGAAGATATGGAGAAGGAAGTAAGACACAGAGAAAGAGCTCAAATATGGCACGGAGTATGTGAGCTCGGGTAACGAGGAAAAGAGTAGAGTTATCCTCAGTGATGAAAAAGGGAGGGAGTGGCAAGAGTCTGGGATGAAATATGGGAAGCTCAGTTTCCATCATGAAGAGCTACTAAGTGTAGTGTGACATCAAGGCAGAGATGTCAGGGAGGCAGCCAAAGACGTGAAACTGAAGAAGTGGACTGAGGTAAGGAATACATAGTAGACTTGGGAGTCATCAATAGAGCAATGATACTGGAATGTTAACCTGAAACTCAGAGTAAATAGGCCAACTACAATTCTAATTTCAGCAACAGGATCTTTTCACCCCTCAGGATCTATCACTGGGATAGAAGTTGGTGTTCCTCCCACTTCCCTTCTGTGATGTACTGGACAAGAAAGAGAGAGAGATTTTTCCAAAACAAATAACAGACTTGTTTTAGGGATGTAACAATGGGAAAAAGGAAAAATCATGAACTATGACAACTCCATTGGGGTTTAACCGAGGTAAGTATAAAACTCAGGCCTCAACTAACCCAAACCCAACAGCTAAACAAAAGAGAACAAAAGAATATCCAAAGATACATTACTATCTCTAGGTTTTCTTAACCAGCATGAAGGAGGTTAAGATGTAGTTTTCTTCACAGGTGATCCACAGGCTCACAGGATCTGGAAACTGAACTAGTGGGATACCAGGTTTCGATCACCCAAAAGTGAGAGTCCTCAGGATCCTGGAAACTTGTCCCAGAGGTAAGATGTTGGAACTCAGGAGCACCACAATATTTAAGGTAAAGGGATTAGATGTCAAGAGGGGATCAGGGAAAGAGTTTCAAACAGAAAAGGTGGCAACATAGACAATATCAAGTAGAAGGAAGGATAGAAATTACATGTCTGGCCATATCTTTCAATGTCTTTACAACTGCAGGTGATCCTGATCCAATTGCCTATTCCAATGGTCTTGATATGAAGATCTGACATCATGCAATAAGACTGCATCTTATCTGTCTCTGTAAAGACTGTCCACAAGCAGTGGGTGTTCAGACTATTTTAAAGATGGACAGGTCAACATTCTGACGTACATAAATCTACAGGAGTTAGTTGGAACTGATTCAAATATCCATTGTCTTCTTTCCTGCCATGAAAAGAAATTTTCCCAATATGGAGTCTTACCCTTTGCCTCAGACACCATGATGGTCACTTGAACTCCATTTGGGAAAATGGGGTAACATGTTTAACATGTATTAATAATAGTAAATGTAATGACAAACAGCTAAAAGTGAAAAGAACATTTGTGATCTATTGAGCACATCTTACTGGAGGGTAAGCACAGTTTCACTACATGTTATGCATCAGATACTCAGCTGGGATAACTCAGGGCATAGCTACACAGCAGGGCTAAAGCTGAAATAAGCTACGCAACTTGAGCTACGTCAATTGCGTAGCTTAAGTAGAAATAGTTTATTTCAGCTTTTGGCGCTGTCTACACAGCAGGAAGTGCAAGTAAGAGCACTCTTCCTCTGACTTCCATTACTCCTCATAAAATTAGAGTTACAGGAGTCAGAGTAAGACGTCCTCCAGATTGACATTATTTTGACATTATGTTGAAATAACTGCTTATAGCATAGACTATAGTTTCAGTTATTCCGAAATAACACTGCTGTGTAGACGTACTCTCAGAGTAGCTCCACTGGAATCAGTGCGGATCTTGCCCCACTTTCTAATCTAACTCACTTCCAGTGGCATTTCACAAATGTGGATATGTTCCTTTTGTCACGTCCCAATGTTCTGCTACCTCCAGCCTAAAATATTAAATCTTTTGCCCTGGTGCACTGTGTCCAGTGTTTGAGGAGCAAACATACAGAAGCATAAGTTGTGGGAATTTGTAGGCTTGAATGACAAGGAAAAGATTAGAGTTATCTTCAATGAGAGAAGGGAGGGAGAGTCAAGAGACAAGGAGCTCAGTAAGTTGCATGGTGGTGGCTGCAAGGGAAGGGGTAGGCAGAAGAGAGAACTAAAAGAGCTTAGTTTGTTATGGTTGTACAGTTATTTAGTGTGTAATATAAGCAAAGCTTGCCATGTAACTTCATTGTGAAACTCCCTGATTTACAGTGCAATACAGCTGATCTTATCACCATGTAACTGTTATCTCAGAACATCTTGGCACAAGCTTAGAATGGGGTTTCACAGACCATTACTGATGACTGACAGGTTCATTGCAAATGAGCCAGAGACGAGATAGTTCACTATACACGACTGTCATGCTCTGCATGTGATATTCAAATATGTTGAGGGCTGAACAAATACTTCATATAGACAAAGAATTGCAACACAAGCACAGATATTATAGATAATCCCAATGGGCTAGATTACTATACAGTCTTCTTGTGATTTATATCTTGTTTGTAGGAATGACACACATATTTTCTATGGTCTACTTTAATTAGACTATTTGAAGGAAAACTAAATTTTTTCTCTTTCAGACTGAACTAGAAGAAAGTGGAATCCTCCATCTTTGAATATAATTATGAGATATTACATTTATTTAAATAATCTATTATCTTACATAAAATATTATTATACAGTCACAAATTTGTAATTTTGAAGGCTGTTGTATGAAAACATACAAATGTAAAATGTAAACCAGATGTTTGATGAACATGTAGTCTCATAAAACCATATACACATAGTCTCATATACCGAAATATATCTAAATAGTATTTGGTTAACTCTGCATTTCATTTCCTTCCCAAGGCTTTAACTATGTTGGGCTAACTGTATTATACATGAAACTTTGATAGCTGTGATGAAATGCTGATCCTTATAAAACCCAGACTCTTAAAGGACTCTGTCAATAAAATTTAAATTATGTGAAGTTTTTGGTTAGCACAGCAGCTGATGGCACCTGAACCCACTAGAAAGGGTGAAGCATGAGTGATGTGTCAGAGGGTTCAGATGAGCCTCATGCTAGTGCCCAGTTTATTTTAAACACCACAGGAATCAAGGTAACACATCCCCCTTTGATAGAAAATGCCAAAAATGGGATGGACAAAAATGTCATTGGGAAGATAAGGACTATTTGCATGATATTAGAGAAGCAAAGTGAATACAAGACAGAGCATCAGGCAGCTAGATGGTTCAACACAAGCTCACCATTTCAGAATACAAAATACAGCAAAAGTGTGCATGCTTAAACATCCTATAGAAAAAAACCCTGCTTCTTTTCAATGTGAAAATGTATTATTGATTTTTCCCTTTGTAAACAGAAGCAAAGGGCTTGTTCTTTGTGAAAAAATCAGTTCTCTGCTGGCTCTGCCTGCTCTTTAATGCAGATGGAACATTTTACAATTTAAGAGTAACCCCCATTTGGAATTGGCCAGCTCTTTACACTCTGGATTGAGCTTCTCGGGGCTCCTAGCCTAGAGACATCAACAATAATGACTCCCACTGCCCTTGAACTCTATTTCTCAGCATATTTAGTGTGCGTGGTGGGAACAGAATGGACTGGAAACTCTTGCTCAGGCCAATAGAGAGTCTTTGAATGGATGGATATGGTGACGTAGTTTGCTGGGCAATGATGAGGAAGGGCTGCTCACCCCCTCCTTGGATGGGAACAGCCTGATTCATGTCTTGTCTGCACTTACAGAGGTGTATAGAGTATAGTATAACGTGTGCAGCTACATGCCACAGTGAAAGCAGGCCGTATCCATGCTTTGTCTCTGTGGAGTGCAGCTACACACTGCAGTAAACGCTCTTGCAGGGGGAAGTTGCTGGTGCCTTTTTCTGTTGCCTCCTGTCTGCCAAAGCCTTTCTGTTGGGTAGGGAAAGGTTCTAGCACTGGGGAGGCAGCAGGAAATTACACTGCTAAAATAGTAACGTGGATGTGGGAGGCTAGCATGCAGTGTTGGTACTCTACGCAACCCTGCAAATGGTAGATGTACCTTCAGAGACAAAGAGATTTGCAGTTTTCATTTCAGGTTTGTGCATGGGAACCTTGAGAGAACTCTTCTGAGGGAGAAGGAGTCTCTGATTAATTCCCACTCTCCACAATGGAAGTCTTTGAATTGCTGTGGCAAAGCTGTGCAGATTGGCAGTTCCAGCTGTGTGGAGATAACTGCCCAGAATGACAGAGATCTGTCCTGGCGCTGAGTACATAGAGCCAGCTGAGACTTCCATGGGAATCCAGACTAGAAAGTCAGAAGGGGATCCTGCCACATCAAGGGAGAAGAGGGCTTTGTGTTGCTAGAATGACTCAGAGCAACCTTAATAGAAACCAGGATCTGTCCCACAGAATACAACTTAAACATCCCTAAAACTAGCTGTGAACCAAAACTCTGAATTTAAATCCTCCTGAATGCTGTGAGATTTTATATTGCAAACAACAATTGGGATTTTGCAGCTCATCCAGCAGAGATAGTAGTAAAACAGACATAAGTAAAATCCCAGAGATGAGCATCTCTGAATCTGGAGAAGAGTAAGTGTAATTAAATCTACAACTGAAAATGGCAGCCTGTGCCCATCTTTAATAACGACTGGGTTCAGTTTAGAGCAAAGATCATCTCAGGCTTTTGCCATCATTTGTTAAAGACTTTCTGAAGATGTTTAAGTGGGTAAGAACCTATAACTAAAATGCCAGCAGTGATCAAGAGACTGAGAGGCAGTGCCATAAACACCTCATGGAGGATAAGGCTGACTGACAAGGAGTACAGCATGCTCTTAGAAAGGGAGCCATTCTAAAAAGAAAGGACCCATTGCACTGAAGAAAGTAGAAAAAAAGCATGCCTGTTAAAAACAGAATAGGAAGGTGTTTCTCTGGGCAGAGGTTGAGTGCCAACACTGTACAACACGCTAGAGAAGAGCTTCTCCGTCAGTCTCCTTTTAAAATATTTGTTTTACAGAAATAGAATGTTCTTGTTTCCATTGTAGACAGGCTTGCTGTGTTGACAGCTGAGAAACCTTGCTTTATAGCAGGAGAATAGCAGTTAATCAACACAGCAACCAAGCATCAATATACAGGGTCCTCTTTTTTCCGGGAGGGCAGATCAGTAAACTTATTTGATTTGCCTTCTTCCCATAAATAAATATAAGAAGGATTCAAATGACCTGTAATTTTCATCATTAAATATGTTTACCACAATATAAAATGAAAGCCCTGATTCAACAAGGCAGTTAAGTACATGTTTATCTTGACGAATATGTTAAAGTTCCATTGGTTTCAATGAGACTTAACCACATGAGTGAGTCTCAGATAAGTCTGGAAATATGTTGGTAGAAGGTACCTGAACAAAATGAGCAACTTTCTATTATGACAGTACAATTAACTGCTGTTGTGCCACTGGAATGGGGTGTGACATTCAAAATGTATATGGTCTTATAGCTGTATTTTGTTTGATTTATAGTCAATACAGTTCCCTGAGAGTAATTCAGGGAAAAGAGGAATATGCATATCTAAAAAGGTAAGAAACACTCATAGGGGAGAAAAAGAAACAGCTGGCAAGACTTAGAGACAAAAGACGATGTTCTCTTTAAGCACTTTTTCCTTGTATTATTTATGCTGTAGACATTTTCTGCTGTCTAATTGCCCCATTTCAAACTAATGTCAGTTAATCAATGACTTCTGAATAGCATGGAGGTGAACCCTGGATACAGAACAAATGCATAAATTTGGCCTGTCTTCTAGCAGGCTTCACTTTCATTGCTACTGTTTTTGCATTTGCTCTCTGGAGTTGATTTCTTTTTGAGTCATTTCTCCCACACATCCACACTCCCCACCAATCACAGCATTTTATGTTTTGAAATCACGATTTTACCTCTCTAAGCTGTATATTTTGAAATATCTTGCTACTGCTTTTGCTGTAAATGTTTAATACCCTTCTATTTCTATTTTGCAGGGCTGCCTCTCCAGCCTACCCAGGTGGTGAGATCCCAGATGTATCATGAAATGAATGTTGTGACTTTTTCCGTCTTATTAGAGCCTTGTTTTCCGGCCTTCTATTCCCTTACACAAAATATATAGGCCAGCAACTTTACAGTACTATTTTAACGGGAGTCTTGGCACCCCAAAAGTGTGGAAGGACCTCTAATTTTCTGAATTTGTTTGAAATAAGTTTTGTAAAGCAAAAGAGAAAAATACAATTACAAGCAATGTCGAATAACCCTACTGGTAACGGCCTGATGCAGTAGCTGCTCCAGACAAGAACTTTATGGAATGAGGCCCAATGTTTTTCAATTTCCTTTCAATGCTATATTCAGGCAGAGAGCACCCCACTTTGCACTGGACATGGGCACAATATAAATTTCACAGGTAGGTAGACATATAAACATTCCTCTGTTTCAATATCCTGCCACAATGGCCACTTCTGAATGAGAATATGTCAGGCATGCTGATTAACCTTTTATGTGTGTTTTTAAATAAATCAGGACTTCTTGGAAGAATCATGTTTCAGAAAACCTGCTAGAGCTGTGGTCTAAAGCCAGATTTTCAAAGGTACATAGGGGTTGCTGTGCTCAGCATCACAATGCCTAAATACAATTTACAAAAGGAATGTAGGCACTTGGGATGGAGAAAGGAGAAGCCTTTGAAAGCTGAGAGATAATAGGCTATGTTTTCCTGCCCATGTCTCTTCCAAGTGGTCATGAATACTGACATGCTATACTACTATTACTAAGAGTACTGATATTTTTTAAATGACGTTCATTTCCGACATAAGAAATTCCATTTAGCCACATAAAGTGACAACATTTCTTGAAAGCAGAACTTTAATAAGGAGGGGTGCTCTATGTTAAACAATTTTGGCCTGATCCAACTCCTTTGAATTCAGTAGATGATCCCCCATAATACTCAGGCAACATCTAGACTGTAAGCCTCTTTTGAAAAAGAGCATCTAGACTACAACCAGTACTTTCGAAAAAGCGAGCTGCTTTTTCGAAAGACAGCACCCAGGTAGTCTGGATGCTCTCTTTCGAAAAAGCAGTTTGCATTACTTAGTGCCTTTTTTCGAAAGAGCACTTTTGAAAAAAGGTGTTATTCCTCATAAAACGAGGTTTCCCGCGGTCAAAAAAACTGCCATGTTCTTTCGATTTCCTTTTGAAAGAATGCGGCAGCAGTTTAGACGCAGGGGAAGTTTTTCAAAAAAAGGCCACATTTTTCGAAAAAAACCCCTCTGTAGTCTAGTTATATCCTTAGGGGGATTGGGTGGATGAAGTAATAGATCATTGTGCTGTGTTACTCGCCATCCCCATGGATGCTGTCTGCAAGTTTCTTGTAGTTTGTATTGTTTAGTTAATTTCTTTAGAGTTATACAGTAATAAACAGGGAGCGGCGGGAATATCTCAGGCCCATGACAACTCTGACACAAGTTACAGAACGGAAATGAAATAGAACAGCTATTCACTCCCCAAGGAGAAGGTTTTCAGAAGTGCCTAACTGACAAAGGAACCCAAGTTCCATTTACACCACGGATGTTTTCAGGAGCCTGGTGAAGTGCTTAGGGACCCTTATGGGACCCAATGTTCTACCACCCATCCTCCAGTAATGGGAATCTGATTAGTCCTATTAATTCCAAATAACATAATTAAACTTGTAGCTGCTGTGCTCCAGAGTCTCAAGTTAGGGCCAAGTCATAGCTAATCCTTCTGTGGGTGCATGGTGGTGAAGGAACAGAGAGAGTATGAGGAGCCTTCTCCTCTTTTTAAATGAATTACAGAAGGAACAGTCACAAGTCAAGTTCCAGCACTTTGGAGACTGCAAATATTACTCCCATTATGTGCTCTGTAGAAGACAGGGAGATTCAGAGAGGAGGAGTGTCCACTGTCTGTTTCCCTGCCCTATCATCCTCAGTCCAGGCTGGGATCACAGTTGAGAGCAGTGCTTGCTGGCTACCCAACTGCTTAGGAGTACTCCCTGAAGCAGTGGAGCTCTGAACCATCCTTTACTTGTATCCATGGCTAACTGTCCTGTTTCTATGGCTGTCTTTTATTTAGGACTCTCAAAGGAGACAAGGGTTTCATGAGCTTCATGTTTTGCTTTTTAAAATCCCAGATCCTTTATTGCTTTGGGTTCTGTGCACAGTGTTTATGGACATGACCATAAACACTTTAACCAATTTAACAAATAGATTGAGAATTGCCACGTCACATCCTGGGCGTCAGAGGAGAGCAGGAATTCAATAGCAATGCAGCAATGACCCACTGGTTTCTCTTGAACATTACAATTCCAGTTCCAAAGATTTCACACTAAATGTGGAGAGTTAAGGTAGGTTTGCAAAGGCTGACTCTGGTGCAACCATTACTCTAGTACATTCAAAACTGTCTTCTGTTATCACTACACCAGCATAATTTGATCTAAGATAGGGGGGTTAGAGATGTGGAAGGAGGGAGCAGTCAGGAGAAGTTATCCAGGGTTAAAAACCAAACAAAACCTGTTACTACTAATATTTTTCCTGTAAAGGCATGATTGTTGCACTTTTTCAGTTAAACAACCCATGCCTCATTGTTAAATATTAAAGAATGGCCCTTCTTGTACCATGTGATGAAATAATGACCCTTATTTTATTATTTTGGCAAAACAAGAGTTTTGAGATATAACATGCATTGATCTCTAAGCAGAAATCCCCAATAAAATCAATAGGGAAACCCTTTTTTTTAAAAAAAATCAAAGGTATAATATGGAACTTGAGCACTTATTCAGAATTAGTTGGCACAATTCAGAATTTTATTGTAGGAATTTACAAAAATTACATTATTGTACATAGCATACTATTTTCCTGCATTTCCATTTGAAACATTCAATATGTTTTTGTAGTTGGTAATAATTGCATTGCAATTGTTAAAAGCATTGTATTTCAATTTGCTTTACTCAGTTTATATTGCATTGTTAGGTGTAATTGTTCCAAGCTGGATAGCCACCGTGTAAAATTATCCATGAAAAGCCAGACCATGATCTCATTGAATCAAAGTGAACTTTGCCTTTTACTTCAAAGTGAGCAGAATGAGGCTGCAAAAGGGATTTTTCCCCATTGCCAGAACACAGAACTAGACTGATAGCAACCTCACACATCAGGAATATATATGAAGTACTTTATCTTTAGTTTTGAGAAAACCCTGTGCTAGAAATGTGTGTTTTAGGTGGGATAAGGTGGCCACTGTATAAAATTAGAAAGCATGCCAAGACAGCATATAAAACAAACAGTCAATCAAAAATGTAGTGGTTTTAGAAGCCATTGAATTAGTTGATAATACCTGTGTTTGAATGGAATAGCCTTTAATATATCTACTTTTAGAAAAGTTCAGACAGCTGGTAATCCAAAGGTTTCTTATTGCATTTCTCACGGAATCTGAGAAAAAAATCTATTGTGCTGCTTAAATGACCAATTGGAGGTCTGTGGAGCATTTCTGTTTTATAGACAACTCAATAGCAATGGGAAAGAAAAAAACCAATGTCAATCACTGAGGAAATTAACACATTTTAAAGCTTACCAGGGCAAAAATGATTAATTCTACAGTTCATCAGCACTGAAGAAAAAGGAATGAACCACAAGAGACATCATTAAGTTTGTAACTAAAGTGGATTAGAGCTTCAGGTGGGGTGTGGTTGCTTTGACATGTGTTTTTGGTGAATGTTTCTCTCATGGCAGGAGTGGAAAATCGGTTACAGGAGGGATCACAACTCTGCAATGCTTTGACTGAACCCTAGGATTTGGCCTTGCTGAGCTCTACCCCAGAATCAGCAAAGTGTAAAAGTGAACATCAAGGCACTTTTGAAAGCACACAAACACACCCTTGACTTGCATAGAAAAAGAATGACATATTAGAAGTGCACTAAGAGCAAATTCAATAGTTACATTACATCGCAAGGATAAAATCCCTATCCCATTGAAATCAATGGGATTTTGTCATTGACTTCCAAAGGCTGGGATTTCATCCTAAGTGTTTATTCAGTAAGTAACTATAAAGGTGAAAGGCATAATAGTATTTAATTAGTGGAATGTATGTACAGGTTGAAGCTCTGTAGTCCAGCACTCTCAAGACCTGAATGGTGCCGAACCAGAGACTTTTCTGAATCATGGGAGGTCAATATTGTCAAGCAGTATTACCAACACTTCCACTACTTACTAGGCTCTTAGAAAAAACAACAAATGGTCTGGTAGCACTTTATAGACTAACAAAACATGTAGATGGTATCAGGAGCTTTCGTGGGCACAGCCCACTTCTCAGCCCTCAAAAGCTCAAGGTACCATCTACATGTTTTGTTAGTCTATAAAGTGCTACCAAAACATCTGTTTTTTTTTTTCTGTACAGACTAACTCGGCTACCCCCTGAGGCTCTTAGAAAACATTTATGGGAAAATTAGAATGAAATAACAACACAGAACACTGAGAGCCAGGACTGGTGGCTGTAAACATACTTTATGGCTACATGGAAAACCTTGCCACACGCATGATAAGAGAACATCTGGCTAACTAAAATCATTCCAGATCATGGATGTTGCTGGACCAAAGTGTGCTGGACTACAGAGGTTCAACCTGTACCTGCAAGTTAGATGAAAGAACAATAATCTTTTTGCAGAGCATAGGAGCTATCTGCTTTTGTGAGCAGAATAGTTTAAGGGTATGTTGTTTCCAGAGCAATCTGAAAACTACCTTGATATAAGAAACGTTTGGAAATCTGATTGTATTTTGTTCCATCTCTCTGTGGAGTTTGCTCCACATAGTAGCACAGTCATCTGTCAGATATGGAGAAAGCCATTTCCTGATAGAATTTTCATATACTGGACACAGAGCTCTTGGCTGTCCTCTCACACTGCTGTTAAACTGGAATAACTCCACTGAAGTTAATGAAGTTACAGCCTCTAAAATTGGTAGAAACCAGAGGAAAAGGAGGCCTTGGGAATTATTTCATATATTTCCCTAGCAGCTGTGCACACTTGTATTCTCTCTACTTTCCTTTGTAAGTTTCTGGATAGTTCTTTATAATTTGCTTTGGAGGGATCTCCATTTCAAGAGTCTCAGTATGTTTCCCCTGAGCCAAATTCAATTTATCAGCCTTTGTAAAAGCATTGGCGTGGCTGGTTAGATCAGGTCTCGTTGCTTGAACTGGCTGATCAGCACGTACATGCTGACTTGGTCAGAGTGTATCTTGCGGATTGGCTCCTCAAATAGTTTTAGAACAAGAATTGCATTTTAAGACTTCACTGGGATAGAGTCACAGAGGGTACGTCTAGACCTCCAGTATCCTGGAAAAGCTTTGCCCCATCCAAGGAACATGTCCGCTTTCCCGAAAAAAATGTTGGAAAAGAGGATGCGTTTTGTCAACATCCCCGTAAACCTTGTTTTACAAGGAAGAAGGGATGTTCCAAAAGAGGCTTTTTTTCCAAAATATGGCCCCATTTAGACAGGCCAAATTTCAGAAAAGCTTCTTTCAAAACTAAATTGGAAAAAGATATGTTTCTTTTTCTGATTTATCTTTGTAAAGTAGACATAGCCTTAGTGAGTGAGAGCATGTTTATTTTCTATCGTGCCAGTGGGCTTCCATCTGAACATATCTTGTAGTTGCAGAATGGTGTAATTCAACTTTGTGTTAGGGATGTTAGCGAGTAGTCTACTGGTCTATCAACTACTCGCTCTCCCCCCCCCCCCCTTGCTGCCTCTCTGAAAGGCAGCAAGGGGAGGGGGAACAGGAGCCAGTTCTTGGGGGAGCTGGCTTAAAAGCAAGTTCCCCCAAGCACCATCTCCATGGTGCCGCCTGCTCCCGCCCTGCCCCCTCTATTGGAGTTAGCAGGGGGTGGGAGATAGGGGAGGATGCTGTGACGCAGCCTCTGCCTGCGGTGGGCTGAGGCTTGCCGCGGGCAGAGGCTCCTCTGTCAATAGACCCTGTCTGCAGAAGTTCCAGCAGGGAGCTGAGCTCCCTCACAGACAGGGGCTGCTGCCACCAAGCAGCCCCTGTTGCAGCGGCCCTTATCAATTAATTGCTCTGATCGCTCTGCACAGCAATCCTTATCGACTCATTGTATAGTCAATACAAATTATATTGACTACACAATTAGTCAGATAACTGCAACTTAACATTCCTACTTTGTATGTTATGTAACTTGAAGACAACTGCAGAAGAGATTTTGAAATACTTTCCTCTCACTTCTGCCTTGTTATCATCATATTTCCATTGATTATTGATGTTATAATGCACTCTCGCTATGGAAATGAAAGGGATATACAAAGTATACCAAACTTTTAAGTATAACAGTCCTTACAATCTTTCATTATATCAGTTCTGTTTTCCTGGGCCACCTTATGGATGGGTTCTTTGGCATTCTGCCATTTTCAGCAAGCTTAGAAAAGCTTCCAAACTTACAGTTCCTTTGTTATCACATTATTATTGTTGTTATTATTAATAACAATGAAATCTGTTTAGCACTGACAGAGTTATTGCTGCCATTAATAGAATTAGAGATAATTCTTTTCTGGTAGGAGATTAGAACCTTTAAAAAACAGCATTTAAAAGAAAAATTGCTCTGTGTGTTTGTAGTCCAAAAACTAATTGCTGATCAGCTGCTCTTCTGATGAACTTCTTGGCTATCCAGTATGCTGTTAGCCCTCAAAAGTATTGTGTGATGTTGCACTGTGTCCTCAAATCTGCAATAAATGAACTGCATTTTGTAAATTTATCAGAATTTTTTTTTTTTGCTCTTGACTTTTTTTGTTTGTACCTGGGATAACAAATCTTTAATAGCTTCAGAGGTGCACTGTGCCCACGAAAGCTCATGATACCATCTTCATGTTTTGTTTGTCTGTAAAGAGCTACCAGACCATTTGTTTTTTTTTTAAATCTTTAATAGTTTTACAACTGGAATAAAACACAAATCATCACATCAGGTCACCTAATGGAGTGTAACCTCTCTTTGCCTTTGGAGAACTATTTTCTAAAGCTTCTTCTGAAATAGCCATTCCTCTCAAGTGCTCTGAGAGAAGGTTGCCTGTGGTTTGCATGCCTATTGTAAACATGTGTTGTTCCAAGGCCTTTTGCATAGTCTCTGCCTAAATCTTAAAATGTCCAGTTTCTACAAGCCATCAAGGCGGTCGTGGATCTTGGCACATCAGACAGGGACATGAAATCTGATCATAACATCCTAAATATCTCTGTCTCAGTTTTTTAGGGCTTCTGAACACTGTTACTATTATTGGATTTGTGTACATATTGAATCCAAATTTGATATTCGTTCCATATCTAGAAAGAATTCAGACCTCCTTGTTTGTGACTTAGTGCTATAACCAGCTATAATGTGTTACAGTAACTCCAAGTGACAAGAAAACTGCATCAGATCCTCCAGGCAAAGCATTGACCATGCCTTTATTATTATGAGGCAGTATTACTGTAATGTCTACTATCTGGGCTTGAGGCACTACAGCTGGTTCAGAATGTGGCCGCCTGTCTCTTAAATGGAAAAAAGAGATGAGATTACATAACAGAAGTGTGTCATGGCTCCTTCCCCACTCTGGCATGATAAATGCAGAAGTGGGGGCCAGCAAGTGTACCCCAAAGCCTTATCTACCAGGCTTTGGTATAAAACTTCCCCCAAGATCTTAAAAACCTAGATCTTGGGAATAAAACTTCCGCTGTCACCACCCAAATGTTGCTAAAGAAACCAGGGGAAAGATCATTTGGGAAATCTTCCCCCTAAAATAAAAATCAGGGCACACCAGTAACCAATGCCAGGTTAATAAAAAGAAAAGAAAGAACTTTTATTATTACAACAATATTCCTGTTGCAAACATAATGACTAGATAGGGAGGTAACAAAATATACTCATAGAGAAACTCCATGGGCCTAGAACTTAGTTACAAAGAGAAGCCAAAACATCTTTTAAGCAGTGCCAGATCTCAGATCCCATATCCAAGCCTTAAAACAATAAAACCTAACGAAACTACCTAAACTTTACCCTACTTACAGAAAATGAGGAATGGTGTCTTGGAGAGAGAGAGACATGCTTGTCCCTCTCTGTAGCTGCAGAGAACTCTCTCCTAGAGACAAAAGGACAAAGGAAAAACCCAAATTCCTTTGTCCCAGGTTGAAACTCCCTCCTACATTCCTACTGGTCACTCCACCTAGCTAGGTGTAGTTAACCCCTTAATCCCCAGGCTGCTGGCTAACCCTCATAATCATGACAAGTAGTGCTCCTTTCATAATAGGATGTCATTATAGGATGGCCTGGTTCTGAATTCCAAAGCCTCTAGTGAAGTAAATAAATGCTATTTAGAAGACCACTTTCTTCTGAGCACTGAGTAGCATGCTGGAATCAACAGGTGTATTGCAGGTCTAGAACAAAACCTGCCAAAGTTGCACATAAGGCATTTCTGGAGTCCCCACTTATAGAAATTTGAGACACAGGAGAAAGGGATGTCACGTTTGCCTCACAGGTAACACAGCACAAGCCTCATCTGGTTATACCAGCCTTTTTTCAGTGATATGGCACTCTGACTTGCCAGTGGCCAAAGTGGAGAAAATCACATGATCTTTCCAAACCTGATAAAGCTTAAAATACTCATCTATGGGTCCTAGATAATCAGTGTTTGAAGCAATGTAATTAAGCAAATGAAATTAGATGAGAATGTATTAGTCAGAGCAAGAGCAAGAGAGATGTGACATTCGTGTCTGTCCATCCTCTGAGAAGCTGGGCACGGAGTCTTTCCTTATGCATATTCCCTTCATAATACATTTGCCACAAGGATTCTTCCTACTCCCATCTGGCATATAGATATTGTTTCCAAATTTGTCATTCTTTATGTTCCAAAACCTACTTTACTTCAGATGCTTTCACGATGAAACAGCAAAAGCCTGCCATAGCTTGATCTATGGAGCAGAAATCACATCTGTGCCATGCTGTTTTCTAATCAGAGCACTGCATACCTGCAGCGCCTGTTCTTCTGGCCTTCTGACTAGGTGTACCTGAGTGACTTATGATGTTCCCATTCGAGCTCTTGTAGCACAACTGTACTATTAGAATTCCTGGTACAGTCATGCATTTTACCTTTGCCTAATGTCATGAATTTTTTTAAGGCTAGGAAGCTTAGCATCATCTAGTCGGATCGCCTGCAAAATGCAGGTCAGTAGAACACTCCTATATGGAGCTCAAGAACTTGTTGAACTAAACACATCTTTGAGAAAGGCTTGTAATCTTAATCAGTTTTCTTTGTAAACTTTGTGTTTGCAGCATCTACATTATGGCCTGCTACTAAGGCTAATGGGATGAGTCACCCTTTATGGACAACCCACATAAGTGGGAGACAGAGCTAGGGATTTCCATAAGCTAGTCCTTGTGCAGTTTCCCTAAAATCATTCAACTGGGAGGGTGGAGTTTGGTCTAGGGGGCTAGAACAGGGAAGAATCAGGAAATCCACATCTCAGGAGTCCTAGGAATCCTTGGGAGCGGAACCTTGTTTGATAAAAACAGTCAAAGGGAGGAGCTTCCTCTTTCCTCTCCTTCATCTATGCCCTGGGAGCATGGTTCTGTCACAGGAACTATGGTACATTTGGCTGAGTCCAATGCAGCTTCACTGCAGTAGCTCTAGATGGCATTATACTGTAATTAATGTTGCTTGAGGCCACACCAGTTCCCAAATGGCCTTGTCCAGTCCTTGTGACGTGCCCCAGGTATGCCCCAGGCTGCTTTGGGATGCCAGAGAAAGGGATGGGGGTGCCTAACTCCTCCATTCTGAGTGCCTAAGGGAGTTCCATGACTAATATGAATTTCCTCTGCTCATAATAAACTGAAGGGATAATCTGGGGATTTGCTTTTAATATTTTAAAAAAGTTTTCTGTGGTTTTGAGCCATCCACTGAAGAAAGCATGTTCAGTGTTTAGGGTGTAATCTTACTTAGTCTCTGTAACACTTGTGCTGGAATATAAATAACTGCCTCCTTTGAAGACACCAAACATTACTGAATGAACAACAATACTTTCATTGACTTTGTGTCTATTGGTCTCCTGATAAATTTTGGCTCTGTGTTTGACTACAAAGGCATCAGCAGTTGGGACCAAGAAATTCTGGAAATCACTGCAGAAAATGCCTCTGAAACCTAATATCTCATAGTATCTAATTGCTGACAATAGTAAGAACTTAATTAACAGAACCTGCTTTTATATAGGGTGTGACTCAGTAATAAGAGGTGTTCAGTGCTTGCTGTCTCTTATCCCTGGAGCCCAGCTTTGCAATATTGTTGGTATCCGTGTGTAACAGATAGTGTTGTGCACTGAACTGGAAGATAATAAATAGATCGGAGATGATGATTTACAGAAAGGTGCTTGGAACTCCTTGAACCACTAGGGAAAGAAAACGGTTCTGGTACAAGGCTGTGCTGTCAACCTCGCAATAGTTTTTCCTTTCTCCTGAGGGCAATTTCTCCAAGATGTAACTTGCTTCCTGTCGTATTTTCTGGAAATTCACAAATCGGATGAACTGTGGTTCATTACTAAAATGGCTGATCCACAGATTCTTAGCTGTCAGAGAGGGTTATTTTTTATTATTTTGTTCTAAAAGGATTTCTCTTAAGTGATGAAATAACTCACACTAATGCAGATGGCAAACACAGGACTTTTATGATTATTTCCAGTTGTTTTAAAGTATTGCTTATTTAAAATGCATTAGTTTCGTAATGTGAAGAGGTTATATTTCTCCAAACAGTGTGGACGAATTGAGACCTAACATATTTATAACTTAGCATTAATGCATATTCAAGTTTACAATGTGTGTGATTTCTGATCACATAGAAGTTAAGTTATACAATTATGGTGATTTATGTTAGTAAAGATTGAAGCTTCATATCTTATGAGGTGTCTTGGGGTGTGGCATTCTCATCAGTCCTAGACTAGACTTTTTCAGCATTGGGATAATTAAAGCGATCACTTTAAAAAAAGCATGAAATAATATTAGGGGACTGTACCCCCTGCTCACTATGCTTGCCAACCCCCCTCTCATGGGGGGAAGCACCCCCGGTCACTGGGGAGGGATGGGCTGCAGCTCCCTCTACCCCCAGCTACACCAGCCTGAGCCCCCGCATGTCCCCCCATCCTTGGCCATGTCAACCTCAGCCTATTCCCTCCCCCGCCTTACCAGGTCAAGCTGGTGCCAGCTATGGCCATGGAAGACCAGGCCATGACACGCCAGACCAAACCCAGCCCTGCCTCCAGTGACAGGGGAAGGCCGGGCTGTGGTGCGCCAGGCTAGATCTAGCTCTGCCCCGGTGTCTACGGAAGGTCGGGCCAAGGCGCACCAACCCAGCTCTCCACATGGTCACCGGAGAAAGATGGACTGGCAGTGGATGGAGCTTGTCTCCAAGGATGGGATCTGGGGTGGAACGGGTGGGGCTGGGGGCAGGGCTTTACGCATCCATGCCTACCCTCCAGCCTGTGGATGCTGTGACATGATGATGTCACTTTGTTGTCCCACAGGAAAAAAAACTTTATAAATAGAGAGAGAGAGATAATTAACAATGGAAGCAGAATTGCTATTTGCAGTGTTATAATGCAGTATAATATTGAACCACATATAAATTATATTATGGTTTCTAAACCTCACACACAGAAATCCACTTGTCTTAAAGTCTTTAGTAAGTATGTGCTTGATCTTCACATGAAGAGTATTTGCCCACTAGTTATATAATATAGATACTATAATAGTCTTTCAAATATGAAATAAACTATTAAAATTACTCTGCCTCTCCAGTTTATTCCAAAATTTCAATATAAAAAAGAGACAAATAGAAAGAAAAATATCTTGTTATTTTAAGGGGTAAGTTTCTAAGACCTCACTAGTGTTATTAATTGTGCATTTGTTGTGATTTAACAACATATGGCAGACCTAGACAGGCATATTAGGGGGCTAGTGCACTTGAACTGTATTAATCAAACAATATAAAAAAAAGTTTAATTAACTGCATATTTTTTAAAAGCCACATTTCATTACTGTTTGTTTGGTAGATGGAGGCATGCACTGGAAACACTAATTCTAATTATTGCTTCAAGTGGGAGTTTTTGGCCCAAGGTCAAGGAATGATAGAAGAATGTGTGAATCTGCACTACACAGCAGCAGTAAGACTAATCATTCGAATAAAGCCAGTTGTTTTTTTTCTTGGACTGTCTGTGTGCTGTTCAATGTTCTGGATGAATCTAACACAATCAGTCTGTTCTCTGGTGTATAGCCACTTCCTGCTGACTCAGGGCAACCTGCTTCTTCTGCCATTTATTAAAATGAAACATTCATATTAAAATTCAGTTTTTCAGAGAAAAGACCAAATAGACATTAGTAATGACATTATTAAATCTATTTTGTTTAAAATGAGCTGCCACACTTACATGTTGCACAGCAGCACAAACAAATCTATCTCATTTACTTTGAGGCCGTTTTAAAGAGTTGGATTTTTTCCCCCTTGTATCTGGCGGTGTTGCAGACAGTGATTTCATGTGTGTCTCAGGAAGCAGACAGCTTTTATGGCCACTAAATATCTAGATCTAGATCTATATAGATATATATCTACTACTCTACATAGCAAATAATTTGTAATTAATGGCTTTTCATTAACATGCAAATATAAGCCAGTCTCTCCTAAGCTTGCATCTGCTAATAAGCTATTAATTTTTAAAAGTAAAGAATAATAACTATTTTGTCTGCGTAACATTTACGTAGATTTTGCTGTGTTTTATTGGATTGCATAGGGTATGTGTACATGGAACTAAGAAACTATTGAAATGATTGAGTAATTTATTTTTATAAAATAAATATTTGCTGAACACTAGGTCACTTTGCTCAATATTTTGTGATTCTGTAGTGAAAGGCCTATTATAATTAGACTAGCCAATTAGCCCGTCATAAGACGGGATTTTCAGGTCTCTCCTCCATGTCGGTCTTCTCTCCTGAGCTTCCAGTCTCTAGCTCCGTCTCTCTCTCTCTCCTTCTCCTATTGCCTCCCCCTCTCTCTCTCAGCTCTGCTCCGCCTCCTGCCTCTCTCTCTGTCTCTCTCTTTGTCTTCTCCTCCTCCTCCTGCCTCTCACTTGGGGGACCGCGGAGCCCAAACGGCCATTTGGGCTCCGCACTCCCCGTGCTGCATGGAGAGCACGGACCCCAAATGTTCGCTTGCGCCACTTGCTCCCACGTGGCAGCCTGGCTGAGCGGCTCAGAAGTCAGCTGAGTGCCACGGCGGGAGGCGAAGAGGGGTGGGGCGGTGACGTTCACGGCAAGGGGGCGGGGCCTGGAGCCACTGTCACACCGCATGTCACTGCCCCGCCCCCTTTTGCCTCCCGCCGTGGCTCTCAGCTGACTTCTGCACCGCTCAGCTGGGTCACCGCGAGGAAGCAAGCGGGGCAAGCGGCTGTTTGGGCTCCCCCCTGGCGGCCCAGCTGAGCGGCGCAGAAGACAGCCGAGCTCCATGGAAGGAGGTGAAGGGGGGAGAGGTGGTGACGTACAAAGCCAGGCCCCGCCCCCTGGCCATATACTTCACCGCCCCGCCTCTCTTTCCCTCCTCCATGGTGCTTGGCTGACTTCTGCTCTACTCAGTCGGGCCACCGCAGGGGAGCAAGCGGCGCAAGCAGCTGTTTCGGCCCTGCACTCCCCATGCAGCACGGGCTGCCCAGAGGGAACAGCCAGCATTTCAGCGTTACAGACCCACAGACACTGGGCTACTATATATATATATGATGCCACTGAACAGCTTCCAGTTTAGGGAATGCTTGGGTCCAGATTTAGACTCTATGGATAACTCCTAAGCTTTATTATAACAGAATGACCCAAACTCCAAATTTAAACCCTAATGGATTTTTAAAAAAAAATCAGATTTAGATATGAACTTTGCTGATTAGACCCATCTCTGAACTTCATGGATATCACAAGAAGTTTAATTAAGTTTGCTGCATGCTGCTTAATATAGTATTTCAAAGCCAGTTAGGCATGTAAGACATTTTTAAAATCCCACTAGTTGTTCATCTTCCTTAGACACCTAAATACTTTTTGAAAATTACCCCAAAGTGATTTACACACTGCTAGCCTGAGTAAGGGTGGAACAATCTGAGATTAAAGATTTCTGTTCTTTGCAGACACTATTAATTTTGTGTTTTTCTCAGCACATAATATAGATAATGGAACCTGCCTTCAAAGACTTGTCAAATAGTGCCCTCAAAACCCACTGTATGCCAGTGGTCTAGTGGTGTATGGCTCTTTAACTCAGGCTGAATTCCACATTTCTGAAGGTAAGTCATGTGCAAGTATGTACATACATTCGTTGTGCCTAATTTACCTATGTAATTATCAGATATGCATATACAAGCAACAGATTTACATAGTGTACTTAGATTTTTTTTCTTTTTTTATAAGACTAGCTAAGATTTTATTTCTAACCCAGTATTGTCTGATTTTAGGATCTGATATAGTACACTTACAATATTTTAACTGAAGCTTTACAATGGACAGTTTAGAAAAATCAGAACCTGGTATTTCCATCTATTGTCAGAGCAACTTTTGTAACAACATTGACAGTCAGATAGCAGTAGGCTTTGTGGGCTTATATTAAAAGTATTAACTGTTCACATTTTTACTGGGATTTCTCACTCTTCCCTTTGTTATATTCCCTTTCCACTTGCCTCCTCACTTCCCATTCTGCTTGTGTTCTTCTCCCATTCTCATCTTAGTTGCAGGAATAGGGACACCCACAGGAAAAGGCACAATCTCCCCATTATCTAGCCATACCAAAAGGAAAGGAGACATTGACATGAGTTTAAGGAGGCTGCAATTTTACTATTAGTTGACTGGGCCTACCCAGCTGATAACAGTGTACAGTACAGGTTTATATTACATTTACCCTGGGGAGGGTTCCAGGTCCCTCTCTTTTCCATCACTGTCCCTCCAGCAAATATATTGTTGGGATCTTATTGTGGGCTGTAAGAATGGGGAGTTGGCTCCCTGCCATACAAATCATAGGAGTCCACAATGAGCTCCTATTTGTTCCTTTAACTTAGGATGGCTGACAGCCTCACTGGGCCCCTGGACTGTGAAGTCTGCCCCCCCTGCATGTGGGGGGCAGACTCCATACTCCCAGAAGGAGCAGGGCCTTGGACAGAATGCACAGGCCCAGAGGAAGCCAGCCCTCAGGGCCTCCTGGACAGGTGCTTTCCAGCAGGTCCACCACAGGCAGAAGTGCTATGGTGTTCACAAGGGCAACGAGAGCAGGCAGTAGAATGGGTTTGCTGTCCCTCAAGGAGGAAGGCAAAAGAGAGGAGCCTGAGACATAGCAATTCAGAGGCATCCCTTTAAGCACGAGTTTAGCAGCTACAGGAAACAACTACTTTCCTGATACCCTGATATGCCTGAAGTGCTTCTGGGGGGCTTTAAATGTGATTGAAGCTCCAGTTCATGTGGATGCTTTATTTCGAAATAGCTCAGAGCTATTCAATTGGCATTTGCTGTGTAAATGGAGTTTTTCTTCCAAAATAGCTTATTCCAAAATAATCGTGCAGTGTAGATGTACCGTGAGTGAGCTCATGGCTCCTCACCAAACACTGCACTGACGCATGTCTGTCCAAAGAAAGTGAACTCCTGGAAAACGTTCAAGGATCAGTCCCAAATCCCTGCTTGCCCTGCGTATTAGTGCCAGCCATTTAAGCATTCCTAAATAGTTTTCCTCACGATGAATCACATTTATAGGAGAGGGAAGCTGATGGCATTACAGCATATAGCATTGGAATTAGTTGATGCCATAACATTTCCCTTTTTACATGGCGACCGAGTACCACTTCATCACCAAAGCCCAGCTGCAAACCTTTGGGCAATTTGGGCATGTGCCTATGTGTCCAAAAGACAATATTGTGTCCACAGATCCATGCTACCATTTGCATGACCAGTTGACCAACATCTGCAATGAGATTATAACAAATTAATGTTGGCTTGCTGCCTGAGGTCCTACATTTGGTATGCGTCTGAATACCAACACCCAATTGCCTGGATTGCCTCTGCTCCCATACCCAGCTCTGCTGCTGCTGTTGCCACCCCAATTCTGATTGAGTGGGAACCAAACTCATGGCCTGACATCCCCCAACCTCATAAGCCCCTGTATCAACATAGTAACAACTTGGCATGCTGTGAGGGGACTCCCGTGTCTGTGCATAAAAGGAGGGGCTCTTCTCTTTACCTGTATTATCCAGTAGACCTTATAAACCTGAACTGGATGCACCCCAGTCTCACCATCCTGCCAAAGGATAACAAATGTATCCCTGCCAACTTGATCCAACTTGATCATCACAGCTATACTGTCACTGGGTGCTCATGCCTTGGTATATCCTGCAGCTTCCTCTTCCTGCCAGTTTCATTATCTTCCCTTTGCATAAGCCTCATCACTTACCCATTCTGTTTGTATTCACCCCTTCTCATCTTTATGCCTTTCTCTGTGAGGCTTCCTATGCTTGGAACTATCTCCCCATTCCTGCCGGCCAATCGTTCACCCTTCCCCTACTTCAGTCTCACTTCTTCACTGAACCTTTTGCATGATGATTCACCAGGACAATTATTTACATTTTATATTTATCAAAAAGCATGCAAATAGAAACAAACAATGGGCATGACATGCTCTTCAGGAAAACAATGGTGTTAAGTAAATAATAAATCATTATAATCAACTAATCAGTGGAAAGAATCTCCTGCAAATAGTAGCTTTGGCGATTTTTCTCCCAATAATTCGTGGACACTCCTGTAGAGTCAAGGCTCTTCTCATCAGTGCTTTGGAGAAGTAGCAGTTTTTTCACAAAACTCAATTGTAAAGTATGTAGAAACTGAGTCTATGACTGTAGCAGAAATGGACATGAAGCAGAAGTACAGTTATCATCACTAGCTACATAATGATATGTACTATGAATTTCAACTTTGAATCTTACCCTTTAAAGAGAATTTTGAAGAGATGGAGTCAGCCTTTACATTTAAGATGATCATCACTTGAATTTATTGCACAATGATCTCATGCATTCTCCCAAGTCAGGAATGCTGACAGTTAAAGAAAGAACACAGAAAAGATTGTTTGTATAAAGATCTGATTATAAATACAAAACCAAAATATTTATCAACTTCAATAGCCATATGATTATCAGTGATAAACAAGTTCTTATTGTCCCCAAACTTCTGAGTGTGACTTTATGAACATGAGCCAAGTCGCATATACAACTGGCAGGCATTCAGACAAAGGTGGTATGAGCCACATAGACTAGAATAAGCCAAGTTATTCTTAAAGGCTACATTTTGTAATTTCATTCTGGTAAATGGTTTTCATTTTAATATAGAAGGAATACTTGCATGAATTCAGAAAATGGGTAGAATTATGTTGATCAAAACCATCAGGTGTGTTGAAGCAATGGTTTCCACAGGTGCTATAAAAGAAGATGGGCCATTCAGCTCACGAGCTCTGCTAGACATGGTGTTTCATGTTGAGACAAATATTTTTCCTTAATAACAAAGAAAATATGAAACAAGTGTTTGAGATAATATGGGAATGAGCAGCTATTTTAAGTATGCGCTTATAGTAAATGACAATATGGATGTTTGTAAATTCAAGAAAAGATTTTACATATAGAATCCTTACTGAAATTTTGATTATTAAGGAATGAGACAAGTACGTTAAAACGTTGTTTCATAGTGAGATACCCCTGAGCATCTGCCTTTCGGTCTTCATATTTTATCTTTTCTGTTTATTTCAGGCTGACGTGTTGTTGGTATTGTTGTTGTTGTGAAAGACCTAGCTGGCCCAGCTTGTACATAGCTTGCATTGCCTTCTCACAGCCTTCTTGCCTTTTTGCTCTGTGCTCTCTCCTCCCTATCTTTTCGATTTCTCTTTGCCCCAGTTTTCGAGAGTATTATCCTCATTTAGTGCTGCACAAATTATTTGCAGCAGATATTTTATACTAATTTAGCCCCATTCCTTTCTGAAATTTTGATATTATTTAAAATTTGTCAATGAACAGTTTATATTAACATAGTGATTGGTCACCAAGGTCACATGGTGTTGTTTATGCTCCCTGAATAAATGTCTCCCAAACTCACAAAGAGTTTTCAAGATGGCTGCTAAAGATTCTGAGATTATTACATGAGTATTTGTAATGTCAAAACTTTTTCTCTACATGAAAATCTTTCCAGAAAAAACTCTGGTTCTATATATTTTTTTTGCAGTAAGTAAGAAAAGAAATCATAGATATTAATGAAATGAATTCATGTTTTTTATTGTAAAATATTCATAAATATTTTTGTAAATTTTATTCAACTGTTAAATCTCCTTCTGAGGCGTCATTCTTGGTCATCTCAAAATGCTAATGATGTCCCTAGTTATTGATGCCACTTGCTCTGTTTTTTCCAGATGTCTGTGCTAAATCCCATCAATTACTGTTAGCTTAGCATTTGATGTTTCTTATGTAATTATTGCTTCAACTAAGAGCACAGCCATCATCAAAAGTACGAAGGGGCTAAACAAATAAAAACAGAATTTTTCTAATGGTTCTATTCTATCAGGCCTACAATGCTTCTGTGGGTCCAATGTGTCCATGAAAATATTCTGTCAACAATTAAGAGTTAAAGCAGTATATACTTTTTACAATGGACTTATAACTCAGTTCATTGTTTAGACAACAATGCACGCATCTAAATTTATTCTCATATGAAAGGATACTTAATAGGCAAATGACTCAATCCATGGTTACCTAGTATATGCCCCTCTTTTCCCATCCATAATAACCTGTGCAAAGCAGAATGGCAGTGCAAGCCTAGCATTCATAGACACCAATGGCTGTTTTTAATTATATTTTGCTACACACATATTTATGTGTCTGGTTTCTCCAGCAAACAGTAATGTACCTTAGCATGTGCTGAGCAATAGATGGTACATGTACACTTTATGAACCAAACTGTCTATCATTCAGGATTTTCCAAAGGTATAGAAATGGCAGATCTGAGCATGTATACAGTTTCTGTTCAACATATCCAATGGGTTCTGTAGTTTGTCTTTCACATAAGGAGGTTTGAAACCTGAAATCTGAGGAACTTGGGGGGATTTCCCTGGACATTCTATTGTCTTCATTGGCCTCCCAGCTCTCAGTTGCAGTGAGAGATAGTCTGACATGTATTTCCTGCTTGCCAGTTCTCCCAACCCATGAGTCTCCCATCAGAAGAAACTGAAAATGTGGCAGTGAACCAGCATATGCTATCAATCACTATGATGCTGATGCACATAGAGCTAAATTATATCACGATGCCCATTCAGTGTCATGGAGATCAATTGTTCCTCCCTATCTGCAGGATCTGCTGTCTCCAGAAAGGCTTCCTGGGGGTGAGAGGATATGAGTTCGATTTCTGGAATATGTTTCCACCCTTTTAATTTGAACTTTTATGCTCCTCTCTGTAATACTGGAGTTAGTGGATACTGACCTCTGTCATGATACAATGGTACCCAGGCATACTTCAGGGACCTGGGGTCACAAAATAAGCTCATACTTTTACTCACACTCTTGTATGTCACTACATCATTTCATTCTTCAAAATGGAGGGGAATATTTGGTCCCACATATTTGTAATCTGTTTCAGAAATGAGAGCTGTTCTGAGTCTAAAAAACTCTACATGGAAGCTGCATCTATATAAATTTAGAGAGCTATACAGTGTGTCCATCAGGAGGTAGGAGAATCAAAAAATAACTTTAAGCTAGACACATTGACTCATAGATTTGTAAGTCTATATATTCGTTTTTGGGGAAGAGGCGGCCTGACATTATAAATAAACAAAACCAAACCATGATGAAAGTGTGACTTTTTCACAACAAAAAGCTTTTTGGTATGAAATCATGCCTGAGAGTTTGCAAGAGATTTCTTTAATTAGATGAATGTAACAAGTTGATTAGACTTTATAAGCTTTGAACAAAGTCTGATCCACCTATACTGAAAAGTCAGACTCAGAATGTAAATTATTCACAGTTGATTAAACCAAGACAAGCGTTTCTCAAACATTTCTCAAAGCTTGAGAAAAAGGAACATATTGAATTCTATTTTACTGTGAGGCTCAAAATGGCAACTAACAATCTTAAGTGGCATAGAAAACCCAGTATGAACCACATTTATGAGAACATTGCATGTGAATCAAATTATGTTAGCTTTGGTTTGAAGAACATAAAAATAATTGCCAATAAGTATTTCTGATAGGACCAATTTTCTGAAACAAGAAATTTTAATTACTACTAGTGTCAACAGTATGTGTGGGTGAAATTTAACATGTTTAGAGAAGCTCCCTCAACTGTAGCTGATGAAGTATTTAATAAGTATTTTTACTTTAAGAGAAAGTCCAACTTTCTTTACTTCTGACATTTTCACTAGTGGAACTTGGTATGAAGTAATGATGTGATAGTATATTAAAAGAAAAAGATGCATGGATTTTTTTATTATTTATACTACAGCCTCATTAGTCCACTCTGACAGTACAAAAGGGACTTAATATGGACCCAAATGTGAAGGGCTGTAATTAGATTTATATTCACTTTAAGATCCCTTTACTCTGCCAGGGTGCTACGAAGGGCCTTTAAGGTAAAGGTGAATGTGTGTGTGCACGCACGCATGTGTGACAGAGCAAACAAAAGAGAGACAGATGCTGATGAATGTCTTATTTCTATAGATGGTATAGCCAGGCTGTTTTTAGACCACTTAATTAAACCACATCTCTATTTCTGCTCATTTTGCTCCCGCTTGAATTATGATAACCAATCAGAAAGGACAAATCTGGAACTCTGCCCCCTCAAAATCCTTAGTATGCCAACAGTTCTAAAACAAACAACAGCAACAGATAAATCACTAAATGCCCCTAACAAAGAAGGGTGTTTGGAGATGTCCATGTACACAAGTAAGATTGTAATATATATGTCAAGCAATCCTTAAAGTCACACAACTTTATTGATTTGTCTGATTATTTTCGTAAGCACCAATCCATGCCTTCGGAGAATTTATGCAATTTTAAAATTTAAAACATTAAATCAATATTCAAAATCCCTATAATACACTGTAAACCCCAATATGTACAAATATACTCTGTTGTGTCTTAAAGACAAAAGATGTTGTGCACTGTACAGGTATGAAATATGTAGCAAAAGATTCTGTTCATTATAAGTTTTAGGGCCTTCTTCACTCAGGGCTAGAATAAGCCTTTACACAACAGGACTTCTCAAGTATCAATTTGGCACTTAGTAATAATAAATGTTTTAACTCAGCCCAACCTCTTAGTATACAATATCTTAAAAATGTCAAACCATACAAAGATTTTACCAATATCTGTAAACATTTGTATTTCTGGGAACACGATGAGAAGAGAATATATTTATACTTATGCATTTTCCTGAGCTGTTATAAATTAACAACTAGTGAGATTTCACTTCCACACTCAAAGACCTCTGGGTGTGTACAGCAACATTAATGTTCTTGAAATAGAAAAAGTGAATTGCAGTTATAAAAATAAATCTCTAAAAAGAGAAGAAAAAAGAGATAGATGAACTAATCTTATCTTCTTCATAATCTTATTAGCATTTCTCAGTGAGTAGTTCAAGTATCAGACTATACCCTTATGAATCTGTCTCATAAATATGTCAAGTGCAAAGTACAGTTATTTTAATAGTCTGTGTTGGTTGGCCATCATGGATTTAATTAAGAGACAGCTAGTATATGAAATATGACACAAAACCACCAGACTAAATGGAGAAATGTTTTACTGCAGATTTAAATCAGGATTACAGAATTAATGGTGATCTTGCCTCAGAAATCCTACTTAAATTTAATTAATACAAACTAGTGCAAACCCGTTCATATATGAACAAAAGTAGAGATGTAAAAGAATTAATGCTGTAAACTACATTATGTTCTTTATAAAGATATCTACATTAATTCTAACTATATTTTATTGTTCATAAACATATCTTGGCTTGTGTTAGTTTTCACTTACCATTTTTAATTTATATATAACATTTGAAATGTGAGCTCAATAAAAAGCTTTAAAACTGCCTGGCTGTGTCTACACTGGCTACTTATTCCGGAAAATCAGCTGCTTTTCTGGAATAACTTGTCAGCTGTCTACACTGGCCCCTTGAATTTCCGGAAAAGCACTGACGATCTACTGTAAAAATCATCAGTGCTTTTCCGGAAAAACTATGCTGCTCCCATTCGGGCAAAAGTTCTTTTCCAGAAAACTGTTCCAGAAAAGGGCCAGTGTAGACAGCACAGTAGTGTTTTCCGCAAAAAAGCCCCGATCGCGAAAATGACGATCGGGGTGTTTTTGCGGAAAAGCGCGTCTAGATTGGCCACGGATGCTTTTCCGGAAAAAGTGCTTCTCCGGAAAAGCATCCTGCCAATGTAGACGCGCTTTTTCTGGAAATACTTATAACGGAAAACTGTTCCGGTTTAAGCATTTCCAGAAAAGGGTGCCAGTGTAGACGTAGCCCCTTTGTTTTGTTGTGTTCCCAGTATGCCACATTTGCTAAACTTTCCTCTGCTGGACCAGTTACAAAATAATTGAGTATTTTTTATCCTAAATTAATAATTAAGTAATTTTAATATAAAATTAAATGCATTCCTTTTTGTCTAATTCTCCTCCTGCTACACCTTTCCCTCTTTATCTCATGCTATTATTTGGAAAGGAAAAGCACTGACAAAGTTAGATCCATAGTTATTATTCAGGCAAAGCTCTCATCGACTTTAATGTCTATGCTTCTTGGGAGCTTTGTCTGAGCAAGGACTGTTGGTTTCAGTCTGTGATGAGATTTATAATTTTCAGAAATGATAAAAATGCACAATTTTTTGAATTTACCCAATAATGTATAGATTAAATAATCCTGAAATTGCTTGGGACTACTCCATCAGCGTAAGCTAGTGCCCATTGGTCAATGGGATGACTCCCATTGACCTCAGTGGTGTTGAAGTTAGCACCAACATTCTTTTTGTTTTTTTACCACTGACATCCACAGGAGCAGGAGCAGATTTCCAGTGTGTATAATTAACCAGGTGCATCAATATGTGCAGGGCTGATGCCTAAATCTATAGTAGAATCTGGCTTCTAAATGATTTTCATGTCTGAGTCCTTACAATAACTAAGGCCTATTGGGGCAGATTAATAATATGTATGTCAACCTTCTCAATTTGAGTGGCTTCCAATAATTTAGATTGGATAAACCCTTAATGGGGTTTGTTGCTCTACAAGCCAGTTAAACAAAGTTTCAATATATTTTATTAACCTTTTATTAACAAGAGGATGAAAAGCAGTGGCAGCAGAATCTTAGCAGCCAGAAAACCATTTTAAAATGAACTTTGTCTTCATGATCTGAAAACCCAGAACCATGGACTCTAGTTATTCTCCAAATATAGTAATTTGGGCTGCCAGACAGGAAATAAAAATTGCAAATTGATACAAAAATAAAAGTGATGTGGAGAAATAAATTCATAACTACTTTTTTATGTTGATGGTAAAAAAGACATCAAAGGGTTACAGTTCAGCCTGTAAGGCAAAAAGAAAGGATGAAAGGATAGAGCCTATAGTTTCAAAATATTTTCCCTTTAATGAACATAGTTGAAAATATCCATAAATCTCTTCCAAAATAGAGATGCTTAAAGAGCAGTCAAGGCCTTTGTACATGTTATGTTTCTAGTAAATCCAGAAGTGTAATCAAGGGCAAACATGGGTAAATGTAGTTTACCATGTCTCATATGGAGAATTTGGAGTTTAATTTACCCACTTCTTTTTTTACCACTACACCACTGACTAAATCTATTATCTGTCATGCTTGCATAAATCGTGAAAAAGTCCATCGTGTCTTGACTGTCTTTCAGCATTCACTTTTGCAATAAAGGAAGGGGAAAAATACCCAGAAATGCAGATGATGCACTGAAATAACCAGACTTCTGATGACTAACAAGAACAAACATAGCCATATTTAGCTAAATTTATACAATTTTGTTTAATGTTGCATGAGATAATCTTAACAAAATGAATTATAGATTTGTTTCTATGTATATTATGTATAAATTTAGGTCATCATGACCAAGTCACAAATAATATATGATATAATATAAGACATGGTCACATGGTCACGAAAAAGTATTTATAAGGGTACCTAACTCATCAAATACTCTTGCCAGTGGTGCTACATGAATGATCATCACCAGGATTTAGAATACCTTCGTCACATTCTTATAACAGTAAAAATTATAGTGCAGAAGCACAACATCAAACCTCATCTTTCACCTTCTTTCTTAATTAAAAGTAATATATTATAAAAACAAAGAAAATACTATGAAAACAATAATACAGTGTAGAAGGATCCTGAAATGGGCTGCTTTATGATTCTCCTGGGACTGTGGCTGAGGGCAGAGAAGAGAGTTGCAGTACAAAAATGTATTATCCCTTTCTGTGGTATAATGGATGCCGGGAAGCACAGTGAACTACAAGATCTGCAAAACCTTTAAAGAGGTACAGCTTTCTTCTCTCCCTCAATTCTCCTGCTAGCACACTGCTGTGCAAAATAGTGGGCCATGGCCTTCCCTTCCTCCTCTGGGCCATGAGGACTAGGAGTAGTACTAGTTGCCATATACCCTTTCCTACTCTCCAGCACCTACAGACAGATAATGGCTACTCTGTGAGCATTTTCCAAATGGCAAGTGCCTTTCACTTTCTCCCCCTCATAACACACCTTCAGAGACCCAGATATAATTTGTCTGTGTGTTTTTCTCTAAAACAAAGCTGTCAACAGAAGGGGCTCAGCATGTTGCAGGAGGTGCTCAGGACTTTGCTAGCTCAGGTCCAAGAGAGGAACACTGAGCATTGATCTTTCTCAACAAATATTCTCCAATACAAAAGCTTTCTTTCAGGGATAATTAGCACCATTTTGTGCAGGACTGTAATAGGAACTTAGTCTAAACACTGAAACATAGCTCATTTTATCTTATTTTGATTGTACAATATGTATTAGATGAGGGCCTGAAGATCTGTCCCTGTAAGTACATGAAAATAAAATTAATCAAGTTTCACACAGATAAGAAATAGTTACATCTCAGTACCACAACTAAGGAAGTGGGAAGGCCTGAGGCTCTTCAGCCCATACTGTTGTGGAAATCAAAGTTGAAGATAAATAGATGGAAACGGACACCCACATGCATATCCATTTTGGAGAATGAGCATTTATTTGATTTACAGCACACCACATCCCTTGCTTGCTAGCATATCCTCCTATATGAAGTTCACTAATGCTATTATGAAATGGTCTTGCAAAGAACTTTTATCACATAATTTTACTTTGACTAGGATGTCATCCATGCCTCAGTATCAGAAGCAAGCTGTTATTATTAACATTTATCATTCATTTTTATAGTGAATACAGAAACAGGTGGGATTTTAAAGTTCCAAGACTCTAGACAGACCTATACTCTTAGTAAAGGGATACTTAAAGCTTTCTACTGAACCCAGCCCACACCTCATGCAACTTGCATTAATAATACTGTTGACTAGAGGTAACTTCGCTGAATGTCCGTACCTGAAATTTCTCCTGACCAGTATAAATGAAGTTGTTCCACACATACCCTAATATAATTGCGAGCAAAATGTATTCTAATGATCAGCGTCTACATAACAAAGAATGTTCAGATCTTTAGAAATAATTCAAATATTTTAGCCAGTTTTTCAAAAAGCTATTCAGGAACTCTCCCAGCAGTGACAATGGCACATTCCATTCTTATGCCATTACACCAGGGCTATGTCTAGACTGCAGGCTTCTTTCGAAAGAGGCTCTTTCGAAAGCATCTTTCGAAAGAGCCTCTTTCGAAAGAGAGCGTCTAGACTGCACGGAGAAATTTCAAAAAAGCGGCTTGCTTTTTCGAAAGAAAGCATCCAGTGAGTCTGGATGCTCTCTTTCAAAGACGCCCTATTTACATTGAAGAACGCCTTCTTTCGAAAGAGGAACTTTCGAAAGAAGGCGTTCTTCCTCGTAAATTGAGGTTTACCGCCATCGAAAGAAAAGCCGCGTTCTTTCGAATTAATTTCAAAAGAACGCGGCTTGAGTCTGGACGCAGGGGAAGTTTTTTTCGGGAAAAGGCTACTTTTCCCGAAAAAACCCTGAGTCTGGACACAGCCCAAGTGGTACTGAGACTGATAAAGCAGCAGGACTGGCTGGCTGCTGCTTCCAACAGAGTGCATCTACATTGAATCCATAGGTTGAAATAAGATACACAATTTGAGCGAGTCTTATTTTGATCTAATTTCGAAATAAATCACTATTCCGTAACTTCCCTTAACACTCATGGGATGAGGGTTACAGGGGCACTGGAATAGCAAGGCCATTATTTTGAAATAACAAGCTGGTTCAAAAGACGCAGGATAGCTATTTCGGGATACCTCTGTCTACAGTCTAGACTGTGCATCTACATGGCATCCTTAGCTCAAAATAAGCGATACAATTTGAGCTACACAAATTGCGTAGCTTATTTAGAATTAATTTTGAAATAGCTTATTTCGAAATTTAGTGCTGTCTACACAGCACCAAAATAGAGGACTATTACAAACATCCCTTAATCCTCATACAATGAGGTTTACAGGACATCAGAATAGCATGCCCGTTATTTCAAAAGTTATTTTGAAATAATGGGCACACTGTGAAGACGTAGAAAATGCTATTTCAGGATACTGAAAGTAACCTGAAAAAGTGCCACTGTCTAGACATACCCACAGAGAACTCAGACAGACATGTACACAGTTCATAACACTCATCCAGCCATGTATTCGATAACAAAGTCAGAATTGTTACATACAGTTTTCACTTTAGAAACTAAGTGTGTTTTGCCTAGTAATCATGAAATGGCCTAAATTAAAACCCTCTAAGCTCTGAGATGAAGATGAATTAGAGACTAAAGCCAGATCTATATGTGAATTCATTACTTGTCACAGTTTCTACAATGAATCTAACATCTAACTCCCTCTGCTCCTCACCAAATTTGGGATGATCGGAAGGCGTGGTCTGAATTTGGCATCTTGTACATATTTCTATTGTTATAATCACCAAACTAATTTTACTATTTCCCCCTCTGGAAATACAATGTGTGTAACTCAGTACTCTGGATGGCTATTTTATCACCAGCACAAAGTTTAGTGGACCATGTGGAAAAGCCAGTTTCATTTCATGCTAAATTTGGGACTCTCACAAAGTGGCAGATATCAGCTAGAAGATTGAAACGCTCATGCACTCTTCCTTTGGGAAAGTGTATGTGCTTCATTGCTAATGAACACTCCCTAGCAGTTACCTGAGAGCAGCATTTTCTGATGAGTGTATCAGCCCTTTGGGCTGTCAATTCGGATGCCATAATGTAGGGTAGTTGTCAGCCGACGGTCAGGGCAGTGTGTGTGTGTATGCTTCTGAGAAAAGGTTTAACGTCCGTGTCTTTACTGCTAGGACTGGGGTCCCGTCGCAGAGGGTGGCCAGCAGGCCAACAGACGCCCTGTTATATAGAAAGAGCTTATTACACCTTAGATTTTAACTGCTAGAACACAGGGGTTCCTTCGCAGCGGGCAGCCTGGGAAAGGCTGGAAAGGTGCCCCAACGGATCTTGTCACCTGGGAGTGACACAGATCCAAACGCCCAAGCTCTCCCTATGTCTGTCCCTTTATGACCGGCTGAAGTTCTTTTAAATTGTGCTTGGTTCTGTTACAGCAACTGAAGGAGTCAGGTTAAAGCTTAAACAGTTACAGGTTTATTAAAAGACTTATAAAAGCATATGGTTACAATGGCTATTGCTCTATTTCTTAAATGCTAACAAATACAGATTTTAAAAATGGTTACAAAGAAAATAAAGATAGAAAATAGAAATAATGGTACTAAGTGACAGCTTAATCTTTAAAGAGCTCTAAGTCTATGTATATATATACTTAAACAAAGGACCACATCCAGGTACAATTTTTACCCCTTTCTGTGCCTCTCGACTCCAGCGTGTCAGGCCAGGGCCGGTCTCTCAATTCCTAGGAAAGACGAATACGAGGTGGGCGTCCCCTTGGAACCTCGGGAGATCAAACACCTAACCCGACCAGCAGATAGATGGTAGATTGACACTCAGAGAAAATGCGCTGCTGGACCTATCTTTATACCCCTGGGGGCCCGTATTCTCTTTCTTATCTAAGATGCCGAATTGTACTGGTCCGTTTTGTGGCGCCAGTTCTTACAAGCAAGTTTCAAGTTAATTTACACTTGCAAGAGAGATAACTAAATTGTGAGCACTAGACATTTTTTACTGGGCGAGAGATTCCTCCCCCCCTTGGATGGATGTGTGTTCGTATCAATATGGGTTTGAGTCAAGGGCACTCCTTGGCAGCCTCTTGGTCAGCAATTGGCGTATCTCTGTTTACAGCCATTCACGGTCACACAGCCTGGGCCTTCTGCTCTGTGTGCCCTGTATGCTCCAGGCAAGCAAAAATGGATGTTACAAGGGGGGGGGGGTGTTTCTGTCTGGCTACAGTAGTGATGACATGTATACACTGAAGAGGGACACAGAAAACCGGAATGGCAGTTCTGAATGAAACAGACAAAGAAGAGAAGACCCTGCAAGGCAAGGCGAGAGCTCAAATGGCACATTCTCCAGGACAAACCAGCCCAGACTGGCCCTTTACCATGCAGGAATTCTCATATGCCATGGGGTGGGGAACCTATGGCCCAGGGGCCAGATGTGGCCCATGGCTTTCCTGAATCCAGCCCCCGAGGCTCAAGGCTCCCCCCCCACCCTCAGCACTGAGAAGTCCATGCTGGTGCTTCAACCACCACTCCCTCCATTGTTCCCCCCATGGAGTTGGAGCACTCAAAATCTACAACCCTGGGCCCCCTAGGCTCTGGTGTTCAAGGAGAATGTGAAGAGTGTCTTTCTCCTCAGTTGGTGGCTGCATTAGTGAGGGTTGTTGGGTTTTTTTATTTGGTTGGTTTGTTGGTTTGGTTTTGTGGGGGGAGGGTTGTTTCTCACTTGTGTATGGCCTCGGACTGAATTTTCTGTTGGTCAGCAGCCCCAGACCAAAAAAGGTTCCCTACCCCTTCCTGTGCCAATATAATCTCTTTGTATTGCCCCCTTTGAAGCAAAAACATGCTATTTTTAGTAATGTAAACAAATGCATTTTTATTATATTTCAGTAATTATTATTGTTGTTGTTGTATACTGAAATGATATGTTCTTACTGTTAAATTTTGTCTTTTTTCTTTCCTTATACTAGCTTTGGGCCTAATCCTGCAATACATACACTTATGAAGAGCCCCTCTGATTTCAGTGAAACTACTCCAGAGAGTATATGTTACCCAATCAGGTCTGATTTGTATATCTTCTTGTTTCAATTTGACACACAGTAATAAAGCTTTAATTGGAAAAGGAAAACAGAATAATTGCTTTCAAGGGCAAAAGGAAGCAATGACTGTAAGGCACCACTGGATAAAGCACTTTATATCAGATTTTCATCTGCTGCCATTTTGCTGAACAAAAGGATAGCTCTTGAAACATTAACACTATGTATAAACAATGTGTTTATATATATAGTTGTGGCCATAACAATCAATCTTTTTAGCAATAAGGATAGCATTTTAACTAGAGCTAGTCAAAACATCTGGTTGCCAAGTCATGCAATATTTGCAGTAAAAAAAGAAAAAATTTGGCCTTATTTGAAAAATGGAAAAAGTGATTTCTAAGTGTTTTTATTGTGTTCAGTTTTATTCTTTTTTTTGTTTCCTTTTATTACCAGGTCATCATTTCCCATTTTTTAGTAATTTTGCCATAATGTTACAAAAGATTCACTTTTTTCCAACAGCTGCTAGACTTCACTGATAAGAAAACACACACACAAAACCACAAATGAAAATAATTGTGGTTTTTCAAAGATTAAAATCAGAATTTGTTATTTTCACTTAACACTTCAATTGACCTAGTTCTATATTTTCTTATTGGTTTTTCATGCTCCAGCAATAACAAAAATATGAACATCTTTGTACGATGCAAATATTGATATACACTGCTTTTATTTCTATTTTATCTTGATGGCAAACACAATGACACAGATTTTTCATACTCCATTCTCAGAATTTGCACAAGCAATCCATGTAAGTTATTGTTGAATGGCAATGAGATATCCAGCCACTCACATTTTACACAATTACCATGATTATACATTTAATCATGGTAATTGTGCTTACAGATTATTCATGTCCAATTCCAAAACTCAGGCCCCATGTTATTGAAATAAGTAAGAGCTTTGTCATTGACTTCAACAGATGCAGGATCAACTCCCCAAAATCTTCAGGACCATTTTTCAAATATCCAGACACAAATGCATGGCAAAGATCCTACATTTCAAGCATTTTGTGAAACTATGAAAATGAACTGAAGAAATAGCTCCTAGGAATACTTGGTAATATTGCCACTAATTAATAGGCTCTCCCTTTTAGGAAAGGTTTATGTGAAAATGGTCTGTATGGGTCTGATTCAAAGTCCATTAAGATCAATTGAAAGATTGAGCTTTTGATCCAGCCTTGTCTCCTTTGTGCTCAACATTTACTGGAGGTGTACAGACCATGTGTATATTTATTTCAGTCATAGTCAAATCCATAGCTTTGGACTATCATAGCTTTCAAGCATAAAAACAGACCTTTTATCATATGTGCTCTTTCTATGATATGGTAAGTATGATATCTTTAAAGGCCATGCAGTATTTCATGTCTAGTCTTTGTCCATGTTCTAACAATGTGCATTGAATGTCTTACTATTGTCTCTTTTTCAGATTAGTTTACAGCCTTGTGGTTCCAGCTGTTTTATTCTGAAACTCTAAAACCCTATCACTAGGGAGTTCTGTGTAATTGCCCATAATATGCACCACATTATCCATTTCAGGAACTGCGCTGAAAGACAGCAGCAATAAGGGGTATTCTAAAGGCAGTCTGGTTTACACTAATGGACCTAACAGGAAGGAAATGCAATTTGAAAGAAGCTGATGCATATGTTCTATTGTTGAATATAATGTTTGATTTAATTATTAACTGTCAGTGATGGAAAGGCAGATCCCACTCAGTTCTGTTTAGAATTTGGTGCACTGTTACCAGTAAAAATAGACAAATCTTATCCTTAGAATTCAGGAGTTCTTTATAGAATATTAACTGTGTTTATAAAATATTTTCAGTTGAATAACCTCTAGGGCATGTTTCTTTCCATTGAGTCTTGAAAGGTGTTTCTTCCTTTACCAAATCCAAACAAAACAAATAGAAACTGTTTTTGCTCTCTCTTTCACTGGTATAAATCAGGAAAAAATGCCATAAAGTCACTGAACTGCCATTTTAAATTGTAAAAAGTAAGATCTCATTTAAGTTCATATTCTTAATAAAATATTAGGGTCTGTTCCTTCAAATCATACACATAGCTTGGCACTCTGTCTACATATAATCAGGAAAGTATACAACATGCAGAAATGAAGTTTTAGTGAAGGAGCTAAAATGTACAGGCATTCTTTTGTTTTTCTCTCTCTCTTTTACTGAGAATAGATGATTTGGCAGCCAATTTCAGTCCAATTCTATAATTGGTGTTTTGTGATTTCTTGTAAATTGCTGCATTGTGTTTCAAAGGTCCATAATTCTGTGTGTGGGTGTCAACAAAATGTAAGAAATGAATTCATTATGAAGAACTCTTACCTGAAATTCCATTATTCTTTCCTCACCATGGTGATTTCTATCAAACTCACTAGTACAACATAATTTGGAAAGAAATAGGTATTGATACTAAACTACTGCATTTCAAAGGAATTTAAAGGGTAAAAACCATAGCTTTCTTGAATCATTCAGATAGAAAACAGTGGTTTAACACCACTAGTAAACAGAATAATTGAGCTGTGTAATTTTAGTTGTGTATTTTGTATCTGTCTGGTGAAATTATTATCTTTGACACTAGCCTAGGCAGATGTAGGACTGGAGTTGAAATTAAACCATAGTAATGATATTTGGAGTTCATCCAAAACATTCTTCATTGTTTATGAAAATGGCTTCAACATCATTATTTGATCCATAATTTCTCATCTTTCATTACTCATATGTTTCTGCATATAACACACACAGCATCAGCTCAGTGGGATGCATTTTCCTTTACGATTTCAAAAGGGTATGGTTATTTTTGTCATGTGGATAATAGAAAGCAATGAAGCTTCCTGGAAATACACCACCACAACTCAAATACCTAATTGATTTAGACAGATTAAGGAAAAATAGAGGGTCTATATACAGTGCATTTCCATTCTTGGTGTTACAGTCAGAAATGTCTCGTACAGCAGTTTTCAATCAAACTGCAGGCATTAGTTAGTGCAGTATGATCCATCTTAGATCTCAGAATAAACTGGAGATATTTTATTGTAAAGTGTTCTCACTTTTAAGAAATAAAGATTTTTTTCTCTAGAAAATATTTGGGTTTTATTTTTAAAGTACTAATGGGCAAACCTCAAATATTTAGGAGATTTTATTTTAGAGAAGCATTGAAAAATCCAGATGCATCTCACAATATATCCAGACTCTTTAATCTGTATGTCTCACAAGATCAGGTTGCTATTATATTTGCTAGGCCAGGAATATCTCTGGAACAGTTGTTTTGTTATATTTCTGGACTCATGCCATAAGCCTTGCCAGAAATCAAGAAAAGCAAAAATGTGCATTTTTTTTAGGTTAACTGAACTTCCAAACATGTTTATGTTTGAGTTCAGCTTGGTGCTAGTATTTAGCCATAGATTCAGAGATTTTGCTTATTTTAGTTTAACATTTATCTTACTCATAATTAAAGTTCATTGAACCACTTTGCAAACTTAAGACATGTAACATATTGAAGAAGCAATAGCTTGAGCAGAAACAAAACTCTCAATTTTGAAAACTGAAAACTCAAACTATGCATGTTCCCTGTGCAGTACACAGCAAAATAGCCGGAAAATATAGGTCACACTGTGAATTACGTCAGACACCCACACATATGTAGGTAACGACCCAAATCACACATTATAAAACATGTAATTGGGACGCAACCTTACTCTGTGCGATAAGTGTCTGCTGGGGGTGGGGCAAAGAGGGAAAAAACAAAGGAAATGTCTCCTTCCTGTTCATGTAGGATCTCTAGGAAGCATGCAAGGGAGAACAAAGATGAGGATCCAGACATCCTGGGTAGCTGCCTCACTGCAGCCTCAAAGAAAGAGGGTTTCCTAACTTGATGTTCATAGCTAAGCTCCAAACTGTCCAGCGTGTACACAGCACCTTAGAGCATTTGCAAGTCAGAGTGCACACTTTTCACACTAGTCCTGGCAGTACATTCTCCTACCCCAACACAACAGTACTTCTATCATAAAACCACTCTATATTTTCTCTACACATCTCTGATAAGATTTCACCCTTAGCATGTATGAAATGTACTAAAAATAGAGAAATGTGTTTATAAGGCCTTACAAATCAGTGAAATAGGGCTGAAAGGATATCAGTGGATACTTGCATAGCCTTAGTATCATAAAGAGAAAAAAATTGGCTCATGCAGGTGTTTCTTCATTTCTAATATGATTCCTCTAGGCAGCAAACCAGGTGTGTTTGCTGCATGCTAATCAGGAAAAGGAACGTATGAAATATGCATCTGCACAGCAGCATCTGTGCAGAGATTGTCCAGACCAATTCTTGAGTGCATTTTCCCTATGTGGGCATCTTTTACACTTCTTAGTGCCAAGAGGCTTATTTTGCAAAGGTAGAAAGACCCATATCTCCTAACCATCCGGGATCGCTCTTAATGAACAGCATCTTGAATACATGAGTTGAATGACAAGCTGGCTGAGTCTGAGATGATGTGGCCCAAGTTTATGTCTTTCCTGTAAAAGGCAAAAAGCTCCTTACCAAACTCCCAGCCAAATTTTGCATGAGCTGGGGAAAGGGAGAATATGTAACCCATTCTCTTGTGTTTATATCTTCTGTATTTCTTACTCACTCTCACACCTGCTCTTCCTCTAGTTACATAGCTAGTTACTGACAATCACTGGCAATATGTATGGCATGCTGTTTACAATGGCTGAGGTACAAGCTCACAGATGGATCCCTATAAAAGATATAGAGAGAATAGTCTGGAGAATTAGCCTATAACATAATTAGAAATATGTATGGGACATTTTAAGATGAGAAGATATGCAATATTTTAGATGCATTAATTTTGCATTCCAATGTCATGCTGAATAACTGTGTGTTAAGTGCCTAAATATAGGTTTGTGCCTATGTCTGAAAAAATTGGCTCCCCTTCCTTTAACTACATAGCACAAGACCTAATGTAAAGCTAGACTGTTAACTTAAACTCTGTCAGAGATGATGAGTTAAGAATACCCTCACACCCTGCATGGGTTAGCTAGATCCTGTCCCAGGCAAGCAAGATTAAGTGTATACTGCTTACTCCTCCACAGAAGGGGCATGAGGGCAGGGAATGGGCATTGCACAAGCATTTCTCTACCCCGAAACATGCTGGTCCCGTGTGGGGGTGGGTGTCCTACTTGCTTCTGGTATAGGCCTGCAACATATTACTAATATAGAAAGGGAGAAGCAGGGTGGGAACTGTGGCTCAGAGTGACGTAGTTGCAGAATAATGCCCCACCAGGGGAGATGACAGTTTCTATGAGCACCTGGGAAAGAAGTTGGGGGATTAGCTCCATGCCCCAGAGGGGGCAGGGCTTCAGACAGAAGGAATGGGGCCATGGGCAGCTAGCCCTCAGTGCTCCCTCAATTGTGGTGCTGTTCCCACCACACACAACTCTCAGAGCTGCGCAGTGCAGCACTTCAGCGGCAATTTAAAGCACCTAGGTCTCTGGCCGCCACCGCTGCTGCAGCAGTACCAACAATGGACATGAACCCTGGGCTTCTTCAAACCATTGGGCCCCAGGACTACTGTACCCTTTGCTCCCCCTCTCCCTGTTGGCAGGCTTGTGCCCTTGAAGTCCACTCTTGAGGCAGAGCAGTTCACTCAGCACTCCTTGTTCAGGGCTGTGCTTTAAGGCACAGTGTAACACAAAAAGTGCGCATGGTAGAGCTCATTAACGTGCATTGGAAGAATACAGTAACCTACTCATGTAATTTATAGGAGGCAGAAAGGGTATTCTGAGCTATTCATGTATAAAAAGAATCAGAGAAACAGGCACTTAAAAGGCACTGCAATGCATCAGCATCCTCTGATAGAATAAGAAACAGGGGAACTCTAGCCATCTCCAGCTCACAGCCAGCCTCACACAATGGGCACTTTAAATAACTCACCGCTATGATCCTCCCCTGGATAGCAACAAAATCTGACAGGCATAGACAACAAAAAGGGAACTACACACCCAACAGTGTCCCTTTGATAAGATCTTTTCCAACCTGTTCTGAAGGGAGAGGGGTTTACCTCCAGACCACAGAAGAGATTCGGAAAATTGTCTCCCATACCATCTGCTCTCCTTCTCCTTCTCGATGTCCACGGGAGAGCTAGTAGCCTATCATCTTCCTACAAGCATCTCCCTTGCTATGAAGGAAGAAACAGATCATGTACTGCCCTCCTTCCCAGAGCCTGGTCTGGCTGGCTCAGATTCATAGAATCATAGAGCTGGAAGAGATCTCAGAAGGTCATCAAATCCCACCCCCTGCCCAAGGCAGGACCAATCCCAACTAAATCAACCCAGCCAGGGCTTTGTCAAGCCAAGACTTAGAAATCCCTAGGGATGGAGATTCCACCACCTCCCTAGATAACCCATTTCAGTGCTTCACCACCCTCCTGGTGAAATAGTTTTTCCTAATATCCAACCTAGACCTCTCCCACCACAACTTGAGACCATTGCTCCTTGTTCTGCCATCTGTCGCTACTGAGAACAGCCTTTCTCCATCCTCTTTGGAACCTCCTTTCAGGAAGTTGAAGGCTGCTATCAAATCCCCCCTCACTCTTTGCTTCTGCAGACTAAACAAATCCAAATCCTTCTGTCTCTCCTCATAAGTCATGCGCTCCATCCCCTCCATTCCCCTAAGCCCTCCGCTGGACCCTCTCCAATGCGTCCACATCCTCTCTATAGTGGGGGGCCCAGAACTGGACACAATATTCTAGATGTGGCATCACCAGAGCTGAATAAGGGGGAATTATCACGTCTCTGGATCTGCTGGCAATGCTCCTCCTAATGCACCCCAATATGCCAGCCTTCTTGGCTACAAAGGCATACTTTTGACTCATATCCAACTTCTCATCCACAGTAATCCTCAGGTACTTTTCTGCAGAACTGCTACTTAGCCATTTGGTCCCTAGCCTGTAACAATGCTTGAGATTCTTCCATCCCAAGTGCAGGACTCTACACTTGTCTTTGTTGAACCTCATCAGATTTATTTTGGCCCAATCCTCTAATCTGTCTAGGTCACTCTGGACCCTATCCCTGCCCTCCAGTTTATCTACCTCTCCCCCTAGCTTAGTGTCATCTGCAAACTTGCTGAGGGTATAATCCATCTCCTCATCCAGGTCATTAATAAAGATGTTGAACAAAACAGGTTCAAGAACAGATCCTTGGACACTCTTCTAAAAACCTACCGCCAACCTGACATCGAACCGTTGATCACTACCTGTTGGGGCCGACAGTCTAGCCAGCTTTCTATCCATCTAACAGTCCATTTATCCAATCCATATTCCCTTAACTTTGCTGGCAAGAATATTGTGGGAGACCATAACAAAAGCTTTGCTAAAGTCAAGATATATCAAATCCAATACCTTTCCCATATCTACAGAGCTAGTTACCTCATCATAGAAGCTAATCAGATTGGTCAGGCACAACTTGCCCTTCGTGAATCCATATTGACTATTCCTGGTCACTTTCCCCTCTTCCAAGTCCTTCAAAATGGATTCCTTGAGGATCCCCTCCATGATTTTTCCAGGGAGTGAGGTAAGGCTGACAGGTCTGTTGTTCCCTGGATTGTCCTTCTTCCCTTTTTAAAAGATGGGCACTACATTTGACTTTTTCCAATCTTCTGGGATCTCTCCTGATCTCCATGAGTTTTCAAAGATAATGGCCAAAGGCTCCGCAATGACACTTGCCAACTCCCTCAGTAGCCTTGGATGCATTAAATCTGGGCCCATCGATTTGTGTATGTTTAACTTTTCTAAATAGTTTCTAACTTGTTCTTTCCCCACCAAGGGCTGTCCACTTCCTTCCCATACTGCATTGCCTAATGCATTAGTCTGGGAGCTGACCTTGTCTATGAAGACAGAGGCAAAGAAAGCATTGAGTACTTCAGCTTTTCCTACATCATCTGTCACTAGGTTACCTCCCTCATCCAGTAAAGGCCCCACACCCTCTCTGATCACTTCTTATTGCTAACATGCCTGTAGAACCCTTTCTTGTTATCCTTCACATACCTTGCCAGCTGCAATTCCAATTGCGCTTTCGCCTTCCTGATAACTCCCCTGCATTCTAGAGCAATATATTTATACTCCTCCCTAGTCATCTGTCCAAGTTACCACTTCTTGTAAGATTCCTTTTCGTGTTTAAGCTCACCAAGGATGTCCCTGGTAAGCCAATCTGGTCGCCTAACATATTTTCTTTTCTTGCTGCGCATCGGGATGGTTTCTTCCTGTGCCTTTAATAAGGCTTCTTTAAAATACTGCCAGCTCTCCTGGACTCCTTTCCCCTTCATGTAAACATCTCAGGGGATCCTGCCCATCAGTTCTCTGAGGGAGTCAAAGTCTGCTCTTCTCAAGTCCAAGGTGTGTATTTTGCTACTTTCCTTTCTTCCTTTGATGAGGATCCTGAAATCTACCATCTCATGATCAAGAGGGAGAGATTGAGAGGGAGAGAGAGAAGCCCATCCTACACTACTAGACCTTTGTCCCAGGCTCCAGATAGAACAGTGACCTACATAAGAACAGACATACTGGATCAGACCAAAGATCAATCTAGCGCAGGATCCAGTCTTCTGACAGTTGACAATTCCAGATGCCCAGAGGGAGTGAACAGAACAGGGAATCATTAGATGATCCATCCCCATCATCCATTCCCAGTTTCTGACAAACAGAAGCTTGGAACACCATTCCTATCTATCCAGGCTAATAGCCATTGATGGACCTATCCTCCATGAATTTATCTAGCTCTTTTTGAACACTGTTAAAGTCCTGGACTTCACAACATCCTCTGGCAAGGAGTTCCACACGGTTGACTATGCATTGCTTGAAGAAATACTTCCTTTTGTTTGTTTTAAATCTGCTATCTATTAAGGACCTGATTTTGTTTGTTTTAAGTTAGACACCAATTGTTAGCCAGGAATTACTTCCAGTATCTGCTTTTGCCATTCCCTGTGTTTCTGTAAGAAGTTGAACTCCTGGAATTTGTTAAATTGCCCCCCTGAAGCTTTCTGCTCTGCCTTAAAGAGCTGTGTATTTGGTTACAGACATACAGTAGATTTTACAGTCTATCATGGGAGAAGAGGGAAGGTCCTCCCATGGACTGATAATGTATTAAAATCCAGGAAATAAAGGGTAAAAATAAATAGCCAGCTTTCAGAGTACAGAGAGGTAACTAGTGGTGTCCCTCAGTGGTTCATACTGGAATGAATCCTATCTGACATATTAATAAATGATCTGGAGAAAGAGGTAACCAGTGAGGAGGCAAAATTTGCAGATGACACAAAACTGCTCAAGCTAGTTAAGTCCAAAGCAGACTGTAAAGCACTTCAAAAGGATCCCACAAAACTAGGTGATTTGGCAACAAAATGGCAGATGAATTTTAATGTGATAAATGTAAAGTAATGCACTTTGGAAAACATAATCCCAATTATACGTATAAAATGATGGGGACTAAATTAGCTGTTACCACTCAGATCATTCTTTGAAAACATCCACTAAATTTGCAGTAGCAATCAAAAAAGCAAACAGAATGTTAGGAATCATTAAGAAAGGGATAGAGAATAAGACAGAGAATATCTTATTGATTCTATATAAATCCTTGGTACTCTCACATCTTGAATACTGCTTGCAGAGGTGGTGGCCTTATCTCAAAAATATATCTCTGCATTGGAAAAAATCAGAAAAGGGCAACAAAAATTATTGGGAATATGGAATGGCTGTCACATGAGGACAGAGTAATAAGACTGGGACTTTTCATCTTCAAAAAGAGATGACTAAGGGGGGATATGGTAGACGTTTATAATCATAACTGGTGTGGGGAAAGCGAATAATGATGAGTTATTTACTCCTTCCTATAACACCAGAACTAGGGGGTCACAAAATTAAATTAATAGTCAGCAGGCTTAAAACAAACAAAAGGAAGTATTTCTTCATACAACACACAATCAAACTATGAAACTCCTCGCTAGAGGATGTTGTGAAGACCAGGACTCTAAGAAGGTTTAAAAAACACCTAGCTAAATTCATGGAGACTAGGTCCATCAGTGGCTATTAGCCAGAATGGGCAGGGATAGTGTCCTTAGCTCTGTTTGTCAGAAGCTGGGAATGCATGATGGGATGCGATCACTTGATGATTACCTGTTCTGTTCATTCTCTCTGAGGTGCCTGGCATTAGTCACTTTCAGAAGACAGGATCCTGGGTTACATTGACCTTTGGTCTGACCCAGTATGGCCATTCTTATATACTATAGAAATTTCATCTGTTTCTATATTGTCCTCCAAATCAATGTGGGTTTATATATATATATATATATATATATATATATATATAATTTAGAAAGTAGATGGAACAATAAAACCTGTCTGTAAGATGTTTATAACTATTACACCTGATATCATGCTTATGAACAGATCATCTATAACAGCAAAGATTAACCTTTATATTGATAGTGATTTTGTTGCCGAAAATGTTAATGTTTAATAATCTTTTGCAGAGAAGACTTCTGTACAAAACTAAAGGCAACTTCAGTCAGATTAATTTGCTAACTTGACTTTAAAAAAAATCTTTTTGTATTCTTCACTCATAAATTTGCATGCTTTCTTCTTGAGGTAGGCTGTGCTTGTATTCTTTTCATTTTCTGGACCCTTTTTGAATTGTTTCAACTGTCACTTTTTGACAGTTTCTAGCCACAGGTCCTAATGCTAACGGAGTAATCCATATAAATGTACTGTATACTGAATTTTCCCCCAATCATATGGGAGCTGTAGCCTTGTACTTTTTTCCTTAGTCTGAGATCAAAGTCCTAGCCTTTATGGTATAGATGAGACAGTTTCAGACTTAAGCACAACTACCTCTGAGTCAGGGGAGTATAGCCTGTGTAAAAGCTGTAAGGTCAGCCCGAGTAAAGGAACATCAGGTACTGTTAGGGTGCTAAAACTGTGACCAAATATGCTACATTTCATTTCAGAAGGAATCACTTTGCTATGGTTGGAGGAATGAAGAGCAGCAAACATAACCTTAGATTTTATTTTTATGATCTTAAAGAAAAACCTAACAAAGATACCAATTTTATTACACCATTTAAATTATGTCTTTCTGTGCTTAAAACTCTGACATGTGACTATGGTAACATTTACAAGAGATATAAAATGCTCATAAAATGGATAATCTGTTAAGAGGATTTTCTCTGCTCATTCAGTAAGTGCTAACAGCATAGTCTTATTTGTGTTTTACAAATGGAAAATGTTGATTCTTTATCAGCTTGGCCCACACAGATACCAAAGAGATTTGCTAAGGCCGTGACAATCATCTGGCTGATTTAAAGGCTCAGGTCCACATTCCCCCTGGTTTGGTGCATGAAACTCTCATTGAAGGCAATGGGAATTCTGTGATGCAGGACTGTGACCCTAACCTGAAAAGAAAACCAGGGCTTTGAATCATACTGTAAGGGATGTCTCACAGAAAGTGAAATGAAATAATTGTTTATCAATTATTTTGTGGGCTTCATTGAGATGATTCAGGTTTTTTAGAACACAGGAACACTGACATATGGGATCAGACCCAAATCCAGTATTCTGTCTCCCAGATACGTCAGAGAAAGATGGATGAACCTCACAACAGGAAGATGTGGGATAATCTGTCTCCCCCAAGAGTCTAATCTTGCTCTCCAGAGATTACCTTAATTCATGAAGCGTGAGGTTTAAGATCTGCTCTAAAACTTTGCTGCTGTTAATTATGGCAATTTGGGATATTCTTGAAGTTCATAGAAATGTGCCATCCCTTTTTAAGACTTGTTGAACTTTGATGGCTTTACACCAGTGGATTGAAATGGAAAGCAGAGCACATTTTTATCTCCTCGTTCAGTTAAAACTTGCTAACTCTAGCCTTCTGCTCGGCTCTCCCCTCAAACAGACCTGTTTGAGTGCCATATACATAGGTCCAATTTAATGGTAGTAGATAGACTCCAGTTAGCCTACTTAGGGAGTCTTCTGATGTCATTACAAGGGGGAATGATTTTTCCCACTGCTGTCTCTCAGCAAGACGGCTGCAGATTTCCTTAAAGTAATAGATGTCTGAAAATAGAAGAGTATTGATTGAGGCTATCTTGCCTATGACAGAAAACAAATTGACCCAGCAGGTATTATACAAGGTTAGTTTGTAGCAAAACATGTCTTTGTTTCTGGGTACCAGCAGGTGCAGCTATTCTTGACTTTCATCTGAGCCTAATGTACGGGAATAAAAGTTTTGCAAGACACAAACTGTCATGACCCAGGGGCCTCAAACCGGGGTCCATAGGAGTAAGTATTCTTCAACCCTCCACTTGTCAACCTGCTGACAATTGCTGACTTATGACCCCTTAAGCCCAGCGCAAGTTGGGACTCCATCCCAATGTCCTATTGGCAAAGTCCGAGCAGCCTGCTACTTAAGCCAGGAGCAGGAAGCTTTCTGAATAGTTAGGGTCCACCTTGCTCTGGCTGGAGTACCTTATGCCTCCCGCACCTGCATCTTGACTGCCCGGCATTGCAACCTAAGTTGGCTTCTGACCTCTGAACCTCTGGTATCCTGACCTGGCTTGGTTCTTGATTCCTGAAAGTGGACTCTGGCTCCAACCACTAGGTCTAGCTGCCTACAACCTGGACTTAACCTAAGAGCACATTTGCTGGAGTTTTTGATCCCCAAATGCATTTTGGGGAAGGCATCCATAAAACCAATATAAATTGATTCCACAGCCAAACTTAGCATCTACTATGAATACAAGTGTAGCTGGCACTTGACAAATCCTGAACTGTTTGGCTCAGGAGTTTTACTGAATGCAGAAGCCCCATCTGGGATTTTTTATGGGTTTAATTTGCAGGCCTAGTTAACCAATTCTTATTTATGTTGATGAGCAATTATTTGCATGTTGGTAAGCACTCAGGATCTCTTTCATAGCCTTGTGAAGGCAATGAAAAGAGTGGACCTTATCAGAGGTGCTGGAAGAATTTGTATAGTACGTGTGCTGAGAGTCATTGAACCCGACTGTAAACCCTGTATAGAATGGAAATCACTACAAGTCAGGGAGTGTGGCAGTATACTCAGCACCTATGAATCTTATGGCTTTTAAACTCTAGTGATACCATCTCTGTAGCTTTCCATGCAATCAGACTAATTGTTCAATCCTTACTCACTTGGGGGCCAGTTCTGCCACTCAAATTCATGTAGAGTAATACCTTATGCTATGTCTATGCAGCAGTGTTATTTTGGAATAACTGATGTTATTCGGAAATAACAAAGTCCGTGCCAACACTATAAGAAGTTATTTTGACATAATGTCAAAGTAATGATGAGCTGGAGGACTTCTTACTTTGACTCCTCATTGTACCAGGAGTAAAGGAAGTAAGAGGAAGAGTGCTCTTTCTCAGGCTTCCTGCTGTGTAGACAGCTCCAAAAAGCTGAAATAAGATATTTTGACTTAAGCTACGCAATTGACATAGCTCAAGTTGTGTAGCTTATTTCAGCGTTAGCCCTGCTGTGTAGACGTACTCTTATTCTGTATGTACTCCCACTGAAATGAACAGAGCTACTTGTGGAACAAAATAATACATGTTGGGCATAAGAATGGAGCCCCAAGTAAATGAAGTTTGCACAACTGGGTTCACAGTATTGAAGGAGACAGAGGTTCTGTGTCTGACAGAGCTTGAAGCAATTAAAATAAAATTAAGACTCACAGAAAAAAGCACTTTAATAGCCCTATACAGTTCTTGCTATGAGTTGTGTTTACTGAGCAAGTGACCTTTATAAGATTATTGTTTATGATCTTGCAGTATGTGCCAGAATAGGAGAAAAGAATATTCCAATTTATTTCAAAGGTTACATATCAAAACTGAATATGCAGTACAACAGCATTATCATATTGTCTAGTTTTAACATAGGAGATCAGAGCCCTAGAATTATATGCCTTCAAGGCACTTTTTTTTATTCCTATAGTATAGAGACTAGAGGTGAGTGAATAATTTGTAGCAAATAACACATTCAATACATTTCACCATTTTTCCTTTATTGTAAAGTGTTCAAAAAGAGAATGGAAAATTCTTAAGTCTTTTTGGTTATTTTAATTATTCACCAAATTCTTCAGTGAAATAATTTTTGGTTTGCAGACTGCTTGAAAAAAGCTGAGAATATTCAAAGTTTGCATGTTCTGATGGTTAATTGCACTCCCATCACTATGAGATGAAAATGCTCAGCAACTCTGAAAACTGGACTACCTCAATTATATATTAAAATGGATTTAATCGCTTAATTTAAAGAAACACAATTTTAATACTTTGACCTTGTGTTTTGAGATGATTAAAAACATAAATATTTTTCTAATATTTTCCACACAATTATTGTGCTTGCCAGAGGTAGTTGCATGACCATGCCGGGAGGAAAGGTTGGTCTAGGAGACACACTATGTTAAAATGTGTTCCACAGCATAAAGACTTTTGGAAACCCCTGGTGTAGAAAGTTACAATTCAAAATCTGTTGCTTAGTTACAGGAGTCTTGTGGAATTGTTTCTGCTCTCAGATTGGATGACAACTGTTCAGCATTAACAGACCCATACTGAAAACTGTAGGACACCACACATGTGCAGCAATGTGTCCATATGGACTAGTGTACACTATCAGTACTTTGACATTCACTAACAACATATATCTCAATGCTCAAACTTAAAATTTGCTTCTTACAAATATTCATGCTACTAATTCTCAAGTGTTTGGATGTTCACAGAAAATGAGGACTAAAGGTTATGAACATGACCAAATTGGAATTTATCTCTGAATTAATATGAATATTCATAGACAAATTTTGCACTATTCCCTCTGCTGCAGACACATTCTCTTCTGATTTACACTGGTGTAAGTGAGCAATAAATCTACTAAAATGAGTAGTTACACTGGTCTAAAAATTGTGTAAGTGAGAGGAAGTCCATTATTTCTTATCTTCAAAAAATGGAATAACTCTAACATTCCCTATTTATTATTAAAACAAAAGAATAATTTGCTCTCTTTTGGGAAAACAGAGGGCACGCTGTTTTTTGCTGCTAGCTAAAGCTAGTGATGCACCGTGATACTGAGCGTTCTTGTACATAATACTACTATTCCTTTTAAATAAAAAAAACCAGTTGTTTCACTAAAAAAACATTGTTTTTTTTAGTTTATTTGGATTTATTACAAAAAAAACTTTTGAGCTGCTAGTGGAAAAGGTCCATTGCAGAAGAAAGCAGGAACTGGTCCCAAACAATGGGGAAGTTGACTATTAGTAAGACAGTCTTCTGAGAAAAAGTAACAAGAGAAAAAGTATGGAAAAATTGGAGAACACAGCTTCTTCACGTTATGATTTAGCCAAGTACTTAAACAGTTCTCAACTTTAAGCACATGAGTAGTCCCACTAATTTTAATAAAATTACAGTACTCATATGCTTAAAGTTAGTCACTAAGTACCTTGCAGGATTTTCAGTTACAACACAGTGAATCACATTTATTTGAATCCTTTTAACCTGAAAATCCCTTTTATCCACATCTAGATTATGTCTCCTTTTCTCAATTTGAATTAGTTGCCCAATCATTTCCCATTTTATCTGAATGCTCTTGGATAAATCATGAATCATTTTCAATAAATGAGGTTGGACTGTATTTACTAGGGATCATTAAAAAAAAACAAAAAAAAAAAACCTAGCCCAAGTCTGCCTTTTACTTAGACACGGGGGCTACGTCTACACTGGCCCCTTTTCCGGAAGGGGCATGTAAATTTCATGAGTCGTAGTAGGGAAATGCGCGGGGGATTTAAATATCCCCCGCGGCATTTAAATAAAAATGTCCGCCGCTTTTTTCCGGCTTTTAAAAAAGCCGGAAAAGAGCGTCTACACTGGCCCCGATCCTCCGGAAAAAGCGCCCTTTTCTGGAGGCTCTTATTCCTACTTCGAAGGAATTTTTATTTAAATGCCGCGGGGGATATTTAAATCCCCCGCGCATTTCCCTACTACGACTCATGAAATTTACATGCCCCTTCCGGAAAAGGGGCCAGTGTAGACGTAGCCTTAGACTACATCCTTCTGTCGGCAGAGGGATGTAAATGAAGCACTTTGAAAGTGCAAATGAAGCGGGGACTTAAATATCCTGCACTTCATTTGTATAATCACGTAATGGCACTCTTTCGAAAAAGCGCTATTTCTAAATTGAAAGTGCAATCTAGACTTGGTTCTTTCAAAAATGGGGTACTTTTTGTAAAGATCCTGTAAACCTCATTTTTTGAGGTTTCCAGGATTTTTCGAAAAAGTCTTTTATTTTCTATTTGAGGGTATATCTTCACTAGTAACATCAGTATAGATGCTTACTGAGCAATGAAAGAATCCATTTCACTACTGTAATAAATCCAGAAGGTAGCTAGTTGGAAAAATTCTTCTGTTGATATAGCAGTGCCTATATAGGGGCTTAAGTTGGCCTATGTCTAACAGAGGTGTGAATTTTTCAAGCCCCTCAGTCAACTTCACTTTGTAGAGCAGGCCCACCCACAAACTCCTAAATTTCATCAACATTTTACTATATGTCCCAATTTACTAGCTGGCCAGAACAATGTACAAAATCATGTTGTGAGTTATAGCAGAGCCAACAAACTAGTTTAGGTTAGAGTCATTGATGGCTAGCTGACAGTTTCAAGAAAAGCCAATGGTTGCCAAACAGTCTGCCTATTGTTTTTTTGAAGTCTGACCCAAACCATTTCTCACCTAGCTTCTTAGCTAATCCCTGGACTATTAAGTAGTATTCACTCCTAATGGCATTTCTTATTTGTCCCTTAATTATACATCAATGAAGTCCAACAGTTATAGATGGATTTAATCTCAGCTACTCTACTTATTTATATAGTGCCAGTCATCTCACTGCACAAGCGTCCTGTTTTGACTTATATTGGTGACAGCCAAAAAGCTATGTAAAACGTATCATGAAGAAAAGAAAGGCTTTATTTTGCTTTTTAGTAAAGCCTTTTTTCAGGTTATCCTTATATCTAAAGTAAGTAATCTTTCCTAGCTTGTTTTCTTTAGTACCCAGCTTCAGGTTATGTTTTATACAAGGCAAAATGAAGGTTTGGCTTTGAAGTCCCAGAAAACTCATTGGCCAGGTGCATCAGCAATTCAGAGAAGTGCACATGAATGAATACAGCAGAGAACTGGTACAGATCAGAGGAATCTACACAAGCTGCTATATCAATTCAGCTTCATTTATTAAAAGGAATTGCCAAGACACTCTGTACTGGACTCTCCATTATCACTTACAGAACAGCAGGTCAAACTATACAAGAAATCTCTGCTCTTGTCTTTTGTGGATGCAGAAGTCTTAATCAGAGGTTGAACACAAATCCCTTTTCAGATCAGAGAATCTGATCCCATCTGGCCTGACTGTCGTGTATGTCTCATTTGTCCTTATTTCTCATATCAAATTCACCATTGTTGCAATAACCTCTAATGACATAAAACTCAGAAAATACTATTGTAATCTGATATATGTATTCTGAAAATTTCCATTTAGGGTTGGAGCATTTTCTGACATGAAGCACACTCCTCAACTAGCTGATTAGCTAAAGCAGTGTGACACATCTTTCAATTTGTGCAGCAAATTTCTGAAATATTCTTTCACTTCTGTATGAGTTATTTCTGTTATTTCCATTCCGATTATCTCAACTTCTTCATTCTATCCTGATCTGCTCTCTTAAATATGATTTTCTGAAAGTTATATCAGATGACAGCATACCTAAAGAAGCTGTTACAATAACAAATACTCCACATAACTAATTTGCCTCTATAGGTTAATTTGTATTTTAATGACTGAGGCGATAGAGAATTCCTTATATCAATGAACTAACATTCAATAGTAGACCTTTCTGAATTTTTCCCAAAATTTTGAATTCTCAAAACAACTTCAACCCGCGCTGCTCAATAATGAGATATTTTTGCAGAATATATCTACTCTCATAATTAAGATTGTGATTTTACCTTGCTATAATATCTTCAAGAAGAGGAATTTCTATATATTTTTCATGTGATCAGTAGAGAAAAACATTGCACAATTGTGAGATAATTTATAGAAGCCACATTTGAGATACTGAGTAGCAGTAAATCATGTTTTGAAAATTGTTTTGACAGGGTTTTGCCATGTACTGTTTCAAAAATGGCAAGTTCTAGGAACTTTAATCTGTATTTGAAACATCATGGCAAGATTTTAGTACACAGGACCAATTTTCAGGTGGGAAAAGTATATCCAGGAAGTTTAAGTATGAATGGTTTGACTTTCCCTGCAGCAATGAATCAATGAAAATACAAGAATGAAATTGGAGGGTGCAGAATTAAAGCTTTAATAACTGAATATCTTCCATATTCAATCTGTCACAAAATGTGAAACTAATGCAAATAGGCAAACATAATCCTTTAATTGGCTTATGGATACAAAATTCTCTATGCTCAACCACAAATGCATATGATGAACTGAATTCAGGAATAAATGAAATGCCTGTGGAAGGCAAGGTGAGTTGTGTCCATTTAAGCCAGTGCTGAACTGAATCTGCTATCTGTACATTTTAGTTTTTCCACTAGAATCTCTGAGTTATGGGAAATATATGTAAAAATAATATAATTCAGTTGTTTCTCAATTTTAGCTTTCAGCACAGGTGCATTAATCAGGGATTGCTGACCTAATGTGCTATTTGAAAGACTGCAATGTCATGGGAGAGCTATAGTCTTGTACAGATGCTGTTGCTGGCCCTTTAAATAGATTACTGCAGTTTTTGATGCTAAGAATGTGCAGATCTAAGATCAGAATCACTAGGATATGGGTGAGAAAGGGAGAGATTAGGCAAGAGATATTACTGACAAACCTACCACAGTAAAAAACAATAGCAGTAAAACCAAAGTGACAACACAATCATTTATGTGATTCCAATTTGAAAGAACATCAGTTTAAAATTTGTAATCTTATCAATTCGTTGTAAGAACCCCCCCAAAAAAAAATGAAAACTGTGAGAGCTGACATAAATATAGCTTTTGTCATATTCTACACTGGTAGCATCACTCCACCCAATTAAAATAAAATCCAGTTTATCAGATGGAACCAGTTAGATATGTTAAGATTACTTTACTTTAAAAGAAAGATATTGCCAATATCTAATTATATACATACATGTTCCCAAGGTAAATTATTGTTAAAGCCATTATCCTGAACATGCTCTTATACAACACTGTCATCTAGTGGACATTAGTGAAACTGTTTGCTGAACAGGAAGATGGAGGCTGGGTAAAAATGCAGTTTTAAAAGAAAAGAAAAGAAAAGAAAAGAAAAGAAAAGAAAAGAAAAGAAATTTATTGAATTTCATAGAATGAAGCAATTTAAATTAATAATTTCTAATGTTATACATCATTATAGCACCAACTCTTTTGTCATGGTTGCAGAAAAATAAAATACTTATAATGACACGTAACAAAAAGTCATGTATAACTATTACTTAGCCCTCAATCCTTGAACCCTTCTCTTCCCATTTGTATGCATAAGAAACTGGCCACAATCTGACTATATGTAAGTTAGTTTTGAAGTCTCCATGAATGTAAGAAAGGCAATCAAATTAACAGGTTAGTAGGTTTCTTTGTCATAGTTATAGAAAACATTGGCCTTTGCTGTGATATCAAAGGATTTCATTAGTTTATATTCACATGTATTCCAAAGAGCTGTAGTCACCTCCAATATGAGAAAATTCACCATAGGCTAAAATAAAATACGTCTCAACTTTACTTACATTTTTCAACACTTAGATGACTGCCGTTGGTAAGTATTTTCTTTGTATTATTTTTATAGTGCCTGAAAGTTTTCTAGGTGCTTTATAGAGCACAGAAAAGGAATGCTCATAGAAATGTACTTTCATAAGAGCTTCTGAAGCAGTCAGTTTCTCTATTTAAAAAATTAACTCCTTTCCTATAAGACCGATGGCCAATATGGTCTTCGTTTAGATTCTAGAGAACAAGATATATCAATATTTATTTTAAAAGTAAGAACTTTGTTTTCTAGCGCCAATGGAAACTTCTGGCTGGTGACATTAGTGGTATGTAACCTGAATACATTTGAGATCAAGACATAGCCATAATATTGGTAAACATCATCATACTGTGATGCCTGTTCAACAACATATGTGGCCTTGGCACAAAGTAATAATAAAAGGAAAGGGTCAGATATTTTTGAAAGCAGCCAACAGCGAACAGCCTTGAGATGCTGATTCCAAAACTTGGTCAATCACAGGACCGGCAATATTTGCACCCATGAGATTCAAATTCAGTTTGTATTACCTTTTGACAAAATGATCGCCTAGGCTTGGCCCTAACACCTTTTGTTAACCCTTAGCCCTCATCATCTTCTTGACATGGACATATGAGTATCATGATAGTTGGTGCTTTAGAAAGACCTGATATCAATTGGATTAAATTTGATAGATCTTTTCAAACACTTTCCACGGGTATTTCACAAAACACAATCACATGTTTTCCAACATCTAATTAAAAGCACCATCTAGTATGACCCTTACTCTAAAATATATCAAGGAAAAATGAAAATTCTTGTGGACACCATTAGAAGCACGTAAATTGGACTCTATGTTTCTATTAGTCCCTATCATTTTCTGCTGGAGGAATAGTAGCCTCAGGAAACCAATAGCTCTGAAACCCAGCCCCTCATTTATTATTGTTTATCTAGTATCCAACAGCTTCCCGGGCACTTTAAAGAATAAAAACACAAGGCCTATGCCCAGAAGAGTATATAATGGAATTCTGGGTATGAGGTAACACGTAAGGCTAACAAGCAATAGTATGAGTTCATGTTAAAGAAGAAGAAAGATTACAGTTATATTATTATATGATTGTTCAAATTTAAGATGTGCAAATCTTGTTAAGATTTGCTTTTTAATGTTATGCACTAAATTTTTGTTGGTCACATGGAAATCATCATATTCCTCATCCAATCACAGGAAGCAGAAACAGCACAGAAGAGAGCAGTTGGGCAGCATAAAGAAGATCATGAATAATAAATATTCTAAGCATTAGCCACAGCGGATAGTTCAGTAGGAAATTGTAGTGAATTATGCCAGCAAATTGAGGCCTGTCTTCCTGGGTTGTATATGGCCCATATTTATTGACCTTCAGAGCACATTGTAAAGCTTATCTCCCAAGCTTTTAGGAAGGAAAAGCATAAATTGAGGGCTGAGATTTATGCATCAAGGACTGATCTCTGATTAAAGAGAGGCTTTTTTCACCCCTTTCTTGAATTTGTGAAGGTGGCAGTATTTTAACACGCTTTGGAGAATGCCGCATTCTCAGAAAGGGCCTCACTAAGTCAGCAACTTTCTTCAGTGGCCATAAAGAAACAATGTAGGTTTATTTATACAGAAACCATGTAGCCCTACAAAAGTTAGTCCTGTGTAGAAATGACCCACAACCCCTACGTGAAAGAATGCACACAGTGACCTTCACAAACCAGCAGTACACTAGCTATCTGGCTTTGATCTTCCCTCAAAAGGGAAGTACTTGTGCTCAGCGTACGCTCCTCGGTTAATTGCTCATGTGAAAACAGGACTTTGCTTACATCCCCTAATTGGTAATCCAGCTTCTATTCCAGATTCCACTGTATTGCTCTGTGAGTTTAGGCTGGGTTGATGCTATTTCCCCTCTCCCAGTTTTATGCAGGCTGCTACATCTATTCTGCTCTTTTTGGTTCTATCTGTTTGGTTGTAGTTTTGTTACACCTAGATCCCTGGATAGGTGCTGTATATAAATCTGAGCAACTATACTAAGAATGAACTGTTCACAATTTCAAATAATGAAAAGAAAAAACTAATAGAAATTGTAGGCTGTCCATGGACAGTTTGTGAACAGAGAAAGGGAAAGTTATGAAGTACCGTTTTACAATATTAATCATTTGTTTGCACTAATCATGTTGCTGGTAAACTGAACTGAAAGGGTGACAATGAACTATCCCCCTGCAGTCTCAAACCTCCAACATATCTCCTTCTTCCCAAACCGTTTAGCAGGGGCTTCTAATGGCACGTCGTGAGCACTCACTAGTAAGCGCTCGACCCCTACTGTTCTCTTTAAAGATGTATAATAGGCTTTCACCGTGGTAACAATGCCTGAACCTAGTGCCAACCTTTTGGTGTCTCCATGAATGTCCTGGAATTGAGTGTCTTCAGGTAAAATGAAGGCTTTTATGAATAACTACGCTATGCAAACATCCTTCCACAAAGTCTACCACTAAAATGCAATGGGTTCAAGGTTTGCTGTAAATATTTCACAAGGTTTCTTATGTGCGTACCACCCAGTACTGCACACCAGATGTACTCAAATGTTTATCAACCTGTAATTATCTTCTAACAACTGGCCTGGCTAATAAAGATTTTCTTTTAAATCAAGTTTGACAGGCCCATAGTTGACCATAAGAGGCAACATTTTACTGGATAGGGCACCAGCCTAGAAGTACAAAAACCTGATTTCCATTCCAAATTCTTGTAATGGGTTGTTCTTTGATTTTGTGCAAATCATAATGTTGATCTGTGCCTTGTTTCCCCCTCTTTAAAATGTGAATAATGCATCCCTACCACTGTAAAGCATCAAAAGGTCCTTGGATGAAAAGTAAGTGCATGACTGTGCTGGCTGTAGTTGTTAATTTTGAGGAGGACTGTTATTTCTCTTTTTTCATTATGCATATGTTTGATTTTTTAGCTGATGACCAATATGCCTGTCCTTAATTTTCAAACACTAAAATTCTTAATTATTTACCCCATTTGATTCACAATACTACACAAACCTTAGCTCTACTCTTTCCATTTTTCTGTGTTGGACACATGAATGTGATTTTATATAGTGTTTATTGTATATTAAAGATTTAACAGAGAATATATCAGATCTCTGACTTTTTAGACTGTGATGTGTTGGTAAAATAGAAAGATAATTAACTAAAAATGACATGATTGTTTCGCTTAGTGCTATGAAATATGTTGATTGTATAGTCTATTATATAGTATACTCAAATAAATATAATGCTTACAAATTTGTATTTTAACTATCATGTATTGCACCTCAGCTATGTAGTTTTATTGAAGTAAGTAATATTGATGTCTGTGTTAGCATGAGATTGCAGCATATTGGAAATGAATCCCTTTAATAGGAAATGGGATTTTATCATCTGAGCTGTGGGTTATTTTGACTATAGCTATTTTAAAAAATGAGATAAACACTCCAGAATATAACAAGCTGAAAAATAAAAATGTGCACGAAGGCAACAAAGAACAGGAACACATAGGAACCTGCTCATACATGCAGCATTTAATAAAAATCAGATTTAATGTAAAGTGTGACTTGCTTCTTCCTCTTGTGGATTGTATATTTCTTCAGAACCATCACTTCACAATGTAATGTCAGAATGAAACACAAAAGGAAAATTTTCCAACAATTGGAATTGCCATGGTAACACCCTAGATTTCAGATAAAATTTAGTCTTGTATAGATAGTCACAATAACACTTGTTTTTCAGCTGGGTGCAGTACTGCATGTGAAAAGCACTTTGGTCTATCCAGTTAAATATAGAAGGCATAATTCAGATTATTTCACACAAACATCTAGCATTTCAATAACTCCACAAAAGTATTTAACCTTTAAAAACACAGTATTTTCCAGACTGCTATGAATCATTTAGAGGAACTAGGTATGGGTATCAATATTAATGTAGTTGTTTGTGTCACTAATAGGGCCAAAGTGAATACTATTCTACAGAGCCTCTCTCAGTAGCTTATACATTTCTCAAGCAAATTCCTTTGGACTGAGTTGTCCATACTTTGTTTTATATTGTGGGAAGCTAGAATGAAATTAATTGATACATATAAGTTACAGGAGAATGGAAAAGTATACTTCACCTTTTGATTTTGGTCAGGATTTTTTCTTTCAAATAACTTAAAAGAATTGTTGAAACCAATACATTCAAACCTTGACTACTTCATGGATTTCACTGAGAATTATAAATCCAGCCAAGTATTATGAAAATAAATTAGGTTACTTTGAAGTATGAATTTTTCATATATGTAGAACTGTTAAATTATAAGAATATCTAGGGCCTGATCTTGTAGTTCTTACTATGACAAAATCTCTGTGAAATGGTGGAATGATCTAACATAAACAAAATGCAATTAAGTGCCTTTTCTGAATTTGTGATTATTTTAACTTTATACTTGACTGTCAGTCAGGGAGTGGAAACATGATTCAAGCAAAGCAGTTTGCATTTCAAAATTCATATACTTGCAGTGAACTGCTCTCAAACTAGCTACAGATCAAGTTACAAAGAAAAGTCAGCAAATAATTTTGAGATAATCTTGATCACTTCTGAATCAGTTCAACAACAATTACACAATTATGAATTTCTTTTCCAGGTCTGTGTGTAGTATAGAAAAGGCTGAATGATTGTTCTAGGAAAACCCATAAACTGGGGATGTCTTGATTTTTGAGTGTTTTTGAGTGTTAGGGAAATTGCAATGAAATCTACCAACAAGACAAATCTGAATGAAGGTACTTGATCTGCATGAGGATGTTTCCCATTTTCAAGGAGAAGAAAGAGAAATATAATGGAAATACTTAGTCAATGGAGTGAGAAGAATCAAGCATCAGACTGTTTGTCTGCCAGTATGTAAAGGGTCAGCTATCAAAAAAACATGGGGAGAATAATTCTTATAGGAAGTCCATTGTATATTAGGGAGTTTCACTGGTATTGACCCAGTATTAAAGAAAGGCACTTATTGGGAAGGGCCTGATTTCCCACATTTGTGAGAGCATAGAATCTGCCTGAAAGAAACCCAGGATCCTGGTGGTTAAATAGCTATACCTTTTTGTTGAAATTAGGTGCAAAACTCCCATTGACTTCAACCTAAATTTCTAAAATAAAAAAATGAAATTCAATTTTGAAATCAAACATCTCCTGTGTTTAAAGGTACCATAAGTGTCTGACAATCTACACACAACCCTAAAAAAAAGGATCTCTGGAATCCCCACCCCATAAAAAAATCAAATTCTGCTTATTATGTGTCCTCAATCCATGTTGAAGTTAATTTGCTTAAGGACTGAGCACTTGTGGAAGCTGTTCAGCACATTATGAATCAGGCCCTGAGTAGCCAGGATATGTTATATTAGGATATGCTACTTACATTTGGTTAATTCCATCAGTGTTAATGCAGTGAGGCATACTGGAATAGAGAAGTGGAATTTCTGCCTAGATTTCTGTACTGCCATTGCTTTAGCTCTTTCCCTTATCATATTGATTTTAATTATATAATGAAATTCTTTTGGCTTTATTAGAAAAGAGTCCATTTTGTGAAAGACTTTCCTTTTATTATTTAATTACTGTTTAATTAATGATTTTTTAATAAAAGATTAATGGAGACTTAGAGTATAGTATTTTGCCCCTCTCTACCCCCAACCCCAATAATATTTTATAAAGGGGGGGGAAAAGATGTCCTTGAAGACCCAGATTGGTTTGGAGCATGCTTTCCTTGCTGTGCAGATCTCATGGTAAACATATGTCTCCTCCGCCAGGAATATCCATCCTATATGATATGAGACAACATATTGTGTTGAATTGTGGAAGCTTAGTGCTGAGAGATAGTGGCCCCAAATAAATACATTGGGGATGTGGGGGAAAGTGAAGGGGATACATACAAGGGATAGGCCATACCACTATGTCTCTTTTTTGTCCTTTTCTTTGCTGCACTGGGATTTTTCTCTATTGAAGTTGCATGCCCTTGAAGGGAAAAGCAATTTAGGATTCTATGTATTCAGGAGCCATTTCTGCATGGTGCAGTTGTGATTTTATTATGCAGTGTTGTGTTCTAATAGTCATTTGAAATTATTCTTTAAATATTTCCTTGCACATTACAATGATTCTTTTACCAATAACTAAAGATGTGGTCTCCATGAAGCATCATTTACTTCAGGGGAGCACAGCTGCAACAGAGTAAAATGCCTGGGGCAGCAACAGCCATAGGGAAGCAGAGGGAACCATCATCTCCTGTCTATTTGAAGAGAGGAAAAATCATTCTTTTAAAGTGTGTACTTGCAAACACCTCACATAGCTGCAGCCCCAGTTAAAACTGGGTCTGGGTCCCTCTTGTTGTATTTCTAAATCATCTAGGGCTTTTTCCTATTCTGTGTTATTTTTTATTTGTTTATTTATTTATGTTCCAAAGTATTTGTTTCAACAGCAAAATAAGTCATGTGACAGGCTCCATTTTTAGAATTATTAGCTATTTGATGATGTCTCCTTAGGTAGCTGAGTGAAAAAGCGACAAGAAAAGAGACAGAACATATCTGAGTATAAAGAACCTCTGTGGGTGTTGATGAAAGAATGTGGAAAAACAGCAAGAACTGTGGATAATGGAAGATTGCTAGTGCAGGTAGTGGGCTTATCTATATGACAAATTGATGAAGAGTGACTAGGAAAACAATGTTGATTTAACGCTGGCAATTTGAAACATAGGCTGCACAGCTGTTTCAGACAGAAATACCAAGATAAATTCAGAAGCAACCTCTGCTCTGACAGATTAATAAAATACCAGGAATTCTTTGAGCTTTTTAGAGGAAGAGGTCACTAAAGAGCCCTAAAAATATGAGATGCTCTACATAAAAATACAGGAAAAGCTCACAACTGCCTGTTATCAAGTAAACTCTTTTAAAAGATAGCGTGGCTTTTTTTACAGACAAGACAAAGTAAGTATTAGACAAAACAGTAAAGAATCAAATAACTCCTCTTGACACAAAACAAAAAGCATCAGAAAATCTGCCAATGGTAGAAATTTCCATTACCTTCAAAATGGCCAAATTTTTAAAAATGAGCTAATAAGAAAAATACAAGTTGGTCAAATGCTAAAATTTAGAATTAATAAACGCATTAGAGTTTACAGGGATGGTAGCCAGTCACATGGAAAATGCACACTTTTCACAGAGCAGAAATTAATTAGGCAGGTAGGAAAAGCTTGAAAGCAGCCAGACTGAATGGGTGCCACCATGTTGGTCATTGATTTGAATCCCCCTCTAATGTATGACTGAATAAGGAGATCCACATTCTCCAGAATAAAGAAGTCTATAGATCAGGGATGGCCAAACCACAGCTCATGAGCCACAAGAGGCTCTTTTACAGTTAAAATGTGGCTCTCAGGGACCCAGATAGCCCCCCATTCTCCACCTACCAGATTGAGGGAAAGGTGAGAGCTATGGATCTCTGCCTTGCAGAGGAGTTGGAGCTGCTGCCCAGTCGGGAGTTGGTCTCAGGGCTTCAGCCCCTTGCAGCATACCTGTCAGGGCATGGGGCTTTAGTAGGAGCAGAACTGAAGCCTCAAGTGTCGGCAGGCACCTCCCGTGGGCATAAGCGCAGACTTCCCCTCTAATCTGGGGGTCCTTACCCCCTTTGTTCCCTTCACCCCCAGCCCCACTCTCATTCCACCCCTTCTATCAAGACTCTGCCCCACCGATTTCCCATCTCCTCCCCCAAGCATACCACGTCTCCATTCCTACCTCTCTTCCCATATGCCACAGACACACTAGTTTGCAGTGGGTGGGAGGTGCTGGGAGGGAGTTGAGGAGTTGGTCAGCAGGGCTACTGGCAGGTGAAAAGACCTGGGTGAGTAAAAGGGAGATTTAAGCACCTACTAATTTTTACCTATGGGTGCTCCAGCCCTGCAGCACTCACAGAGTTGGTGCCTATGCACAGGGCACAGAAGCCTCAAGACCCAGCAGGTGTGCCCCAGTTTTCAAACATCTGAAGATTGTCATATGCTTCTTGGAGGGTCGGTAAGTTTGCCCACCTCTGCCAAAGATCCTAACACTGTTTCTTATATATCTGCCAGCTGTGTATTTGCAGTCTCTGTAGTCACTGGTAATAAAACAATGATTCTACCATTCCATTAATGATATTTTTGCACAATTCAAATCAGAAAAACCCTGCATTTTGGCTGGGTTTCAGAGAATGAGTCCGTTTACTGATATTGCTTCAACTCCAGAGAGTCCAGTATTCTCTGCGTAGCCTCAATGAATCAGGGCCTTTTCATTGTCTGCTCCAAACCCCAGTGGAAAATAATGTGGATTAATTTGTAGACGAGTGTTGCAGGAGTTAGCTCTTTGCTGAAAGTCCCTCCCTGCACACTCCCTAACTGGAAAAATGATAGACTGATAGACAAGATAATAGTAGAATTGATTGCATGGATTTGATCCTCCTACCATCCACCTCAAAAAGGGAAATACTCTTATTCAATGTAAAAGCCCAGTCATTAATTATTCATACCAATGCAGGTCTTGCTTACTTTTCCAGGGGTTACAGCAATGTCAAGTGAAAACATGTCAGGCTGCCAAGAGATGCCAATGATGTGGAATAATTCTTCTGGAGATGATACATTTAGCCCCTCATTTGATAATGCTGATGAAACTACTCCTTAGAGGAGTACATTTGAAATTCTTACGTTTCTTTACAGATTGTCATACAAACTTTATGCTTAACTTCTGGAAAACTGAAAAATTAAACCAAAATCAGTATTTTATTTTTAATTTTATTACAGTATAACTAGGGGGCTGTAACCCCTGCTCACTATGCTCACCAACCCCCTCTCTTGGGGGCAGAGGTCAGCAACCTTTTCAAACCAAAGAGCCAAACTACATCAACATTCAGAACAACTGGTCAACAAAGAGCCGTGTAAGAATCATTGAATCACAGAATACTTAGGACTAGAAGGGACCTCAAGAGGTCATCGAGTCCAGTCCCCTGCCCTCATGGTACTGTCTAGATCATCCCTGATAGATATTTTTCTAATCTGCTCTTAAATATCTCCAGAGATGGAGATTCCACAACTTCCCTAGGCAATTTATTCCAGTGTTTAACCACCCAGACAGTTAGGGACTTTTTCCTAATGTCCAACCTAAACTTCCCTTGCTGCAGTTTGAGCCCATTGCTTCTTGTTCTATCTTCAGAGGCCAGGAAGAACAATTTTTCTCCCTCTGTGTGACATCCTTTTAGATACCTAAAAAATCTTATCATATCCCCTCCCAATCATCTCTTTTCCAAACTAAACAAGCCCAATTCTTTCAGTCTTCCTTCATAGTTCCTTCATTCTCATGTTCTCTAGACCTTTAATCATTCTTGTTGCTCTTCTCTGGACCTTCTCCAATTTCTGCACATCTTTCTTGAAATGTGGTGCCCAGAACTGGACGCAATACTCCAACTGAGGCCTAATCAGCACAGATTAGAGAGGAAGAATGACTTCTTGTGTCTTGCTCACAACACATCTGATAATGCATCCTAGAATCATGTTTGCTTTTTTTGCAACAGCGTCACACTGTTGACTCATATTTAGCTTGTGGTCCACTATAAACCCTAGATCCCTCTCTGCCATACACCTTCCTAGACAGTTGCTTCCCATCTGTACATGAGAAACTGATTGTTCCTTCCTAAGTGGAGCACTTTGCATTTGTCCTTATTAAACTTCATCCTGTTTACTTCAGATCATTTCTCCAATCTGTCCAGATCATTTTGAATTATGACCTTGTCCTCCAAAGCAGTTACATCCCCTCCCAGCTTGGTATCATCTGCACACTTAATATGCGTACTCTCTATGCCAATATCTAAATTGTTGATGAAGATATTGAAAAGAGCAGGTCCCAAAACAGACCTCTGTAGAACCCCACTTGTTATAGCTTTCCAGCAGGATTGTGAACCATTAATAACTACTCTCTGAGAATGGTTATCTAGCCAGTTATGCACCCACCATATAGTAGCCCTATCTAAGTTGTATTTGCCTAGTTCATTGATAAAAATATCATGTGAAACCATATCAAATGCCTTACTAAAGTCTAGGTATACCACGTCCACCACTTCTCCCTTATCCACAAGACTCATTATCCTAACAAAGAAAGCTATCAGATTAGTTTGACATGATTTGTTCTTTACAAATCCATGCTGGCTGTTCCCTATCACCTTATTATCTTCCAAGTGTTTGCAGATGATTTCCTTAATTACTTGTTCCTTTGTCTTTCCTGGCACAGAAGTTAACCTGTAATATCCTGGGTTGTTCTTATTTCCTTTTTTATAGATGGGCACTATATTTGCTCTTATCCAGTCTTCTGGAATCTCTCCTGTCTTCCATGATTTTCCACAGATGATAGCTAAAGTCTCAGATACCTCCTCTGTCAACTCCTTGAGTATTCTAGGATTCATTTCATCAGGCCCTGGTGAGTTGCAGACATCTAATTTTTCTAAGTGATTCTTTTTTTTATTTTATCTTCTAAACCTACCCCCTTCCCACTAGCATTCACTATGCTAGGCATTCCTTTATCAGACTTCTCGGTGAAGACTGAAACAAAGAAGTCATAAAGCATATTTGTCATTTCCAAGTTTCCTGTTACTGTTACTCTCTCCTCACTGAGCAATGGGCCTACCCTGTCCTCGATCTTCCTCTGGCTTCTAATGTATTTATAAAAAGTCTTCTTGTTTCTTTTTATGGCTGTAGCTAGTTTGAGCTCATTTTGTGCCTTTGCCTTTCTAATCTTGCTCCTGCATTCCTGTATTGTTTTCCTATATTCATCCTTTGTAATTTGTCCTAGTTTCCACTTTTTATATAACTCCTTTTTCATTTTCAGATCATGCAAGAATGCCCATTTGCATGACTGAAAATATACAGATTAATATTATGGATAATTGACATAATGATTAATCTCTCTATATAAAAAAGTTTTCCTGCTGGAGGACAGAATGACATCATCAGCGTCAGCAGAGTGTGATGGGGAAGCAGCATGACCCCACCCACACTTCAGCTCCAGAATGCCTGTTCTAGGCATTCTGGGGGTGGAGTGTTGCTGCTCCCAGCACCTGCCCTCCATGGTGCTCCAGGGGCTGTGCTGGTGGCGGCCTCTCCCTCCGCTTTTCCCAGTGCTCTGCGGAAAGGAGCAGGCTGGAGGTGCGGGGTCTCTTCAGGGCAGGGAGTTCATGAGGTACTGGTGGTGCAGGGTCTGGGCCTGAGGAGATGGGGGGCACTTGTTTTTGCCCCACATGCCACTGCCAGGCACCACTGGAGCAGTGGGAAAATCTTCCAGGAAGTGTGTACACGTGCTGCTCTTCCCTCAGCTAGGGGAGGGGAAAGGGAAATGGCAGTGCGCAGAATTGGCAAGCCAGATCTGGTAGGGAGGCTTGGGGCTCCCTCCCGTCTCCGCCTCAGGATGCTGATGCTTTAACCTTGCAGGGGGAGTTGGTGTAAGGCTTGAGTGCCAGCATGGACTCCCTGCTGTGGGGGAGAAGGAGGGACTGAGCTGGAACTGGTGAGTGAGGGGGATGGGTGGAGGGGCAGGAGCGAGGAAGTCGCGAGCAGGGCAAGCTAGGAACTCATCGTGTCCTGCCTCTGTGGCCCAGGCTGCCCATGGGCTTCCTTCTGCTTTGGCTCTGCCTACCTGCACACCAAGCCTGTTGACACTTATGTGATTACATCACTCTGTCACCCTGCAGGAAAAAAACATATATTTATAGAAATACTATCTAAACTTGTCACTAATTGCAAAGATTAGCAGATTGTTCTAGAGCCCATTTATGAGCACTGTATCAACATTATAAAGACTGCTGATGTAAAACTGCTTAATGCACCAAAAAGGCAAACTGTGCATATGATAAAAGGTTGGTACTGCCCCAAACTTGTGTTCACTCCCTCATGTATACCGGAGTCTATGATGCTGCAAAGTAGTATCACCAATATACAGATAGCATGTAGCTGTATTTCTCTTGCACCATAGACCCTGCAGTTTCAGTCTTTTCTCTGGTGCAGTGCTTGCATTCTCAACTCTAGGGACACATAAGGCTGGCTGATGGGTAAAAGTAGTTCATATAAGTGTAGACCTTCTACCAGGTGCCATTAGGAGCAGTAAAGGGACAATGCTGTGTAAGAGTTTCTTCTAAATAAACAGAATGATTGGCTCAAGCTCCATCCATATGCTCATACACTTAAATTTTAGGAACTTAATATTTAACACCTCAAAAACATATTTAATAGTGTTTCCTCCTCACTTTCAAATATTCAGTTGTCTTTAGGTACATGAAACCATATACACCTCTTAACTGGAAAAAACTGTAATAATCATATATTTATGTAAAATAAAATTAGCTAACTCAGACTGTGAGAGGAGTCTGGCCAATCCCATAGTCCCAGTAAGTAATTGCTCAGCTTGCTGAGGTCCAGAGAAATTTAATTTACAAAACAATATGCACTCATGAATCCCATTAGACTCAGGCTATGTCTACACTGCACAGTTATTTCAGAATAAGCTATTCTGAAATAGTTATTCCAAAATAGTTTATTTCAAAATAGCACATCTACACAGCAGGGAAGCCTCAAAATTAGTCTGAGGCAAGCTTCAGACTACCTCGATGTAGGCATGCTATTACGATTTAGAGCTGCAGGAGAAATAACTTAGAATGGCCCTGGTGAGGGGCTATTTTGAAATAGCAGAAGTGGAGCGTTAACACAGGCCTTATTACGAAATAGCTATTTCGGAATAGGCATTATTCTTTGTAGAATGAGGTTTACAGAAGTCAGAATAAGCCATCTATTATTTCAAAATTATTTTGAAATAACAGAATTGCTGTGTAGACGCTCGCATAGTTATTTCAGCATAATAGTCATTATTCTGAAATAACTTTGCTGTGTAGACATACCCTCAGTGATGTCAAGTAAATGTCAAGATACTGTTCTCTCCAGCTCTGAAGCTATTTGTTTCAGTCCCACAAATTAGCTCTACTGCTGCCCGGTCCTGTCCAACTAAGTCAGTTCTATTTAGAACTGTCTGAGAGTCTGTAGGCAGGAAATGAAATGAAATGAAAACTCCTTGATCGTTTTCCAGTCTTTCAAACACTGCCCTACCCACTCAGACAGCGTCCATTCACTCCTCTTGTTGAATGTGAACTACTTAGGTAATCAAAATCCACTATCTGTCTGCTCGAGTGTCCCACGTACCTCAGGCTATGCCTTTCGCAGCTTCATCCTCTTATATAAATACATTTACATGCAGGAAATCATCATTCCCAAAACATAAGGCAAACAGGCTCCAACCAATAGTTACAGAAGATGGCACAGAAATGCACTGGGACAAAATTATAATCATGTAAGTTAAGCCTGGAGGTTATGTCTACACTGAGCAATTAAAAACCCATGGCTAGTCCACGTCAGCTGACTCAGGCTCACATTGCTCAGGGTAAGGAGCCCTTTAACTTCAGTGTAGATGTTCAAGGTTGGGCTGAAGACTGAGCTCTGGAATCTTCCCCACTCACAAAGACCCGGAACCCAGACCCCAGCCCATGTAGCTACACACAATCTGTGACTAGCACATGTCAGTGACTCAGGCTCTCAGTGCTCTGGCTATGGGCTGTTTTAATTGTATGTAGATACTTGGGCTGGAATCTGATCTCTGGGACCCTGTAAGTGAGGAAGGTCCCAGGGCTCAAGCTTCATCCTAATCCTGAACATCTACACTGCAGTTAAAGGGCTCCTTATCTGAGCACTGAGAGCCTAAATCAGCTAACATGGGCCAGCCACTAATTTTTAACAGCAGTTCAGACAGACCCAGAGAGTTTATTTTTTCCTCTTTCTCCTACAGAGAGAGCATAGAGCTTTCTACCTCTGGGGCTTACCTCAGGAATATAAGAACTGTCATACTGGGACAGCCAGAGTTCTATCTAGTCTAGTATCCCTCCTTCTTAGTTTACTTGGAGGCAGTGGACCAGATTAAGAATCTCACTGTCATTTTCAGGACAAGCTCCCACATGCTGAATATGGTATAAACGTCTCTTTCCAAGTTGTACACTTTGCTCCTCCCTGCTGGCAACGTTGGAAACTTTATGACGACAAAGTTTGGTTACTATAACTCTGTCTTCACGGCACTCTCAGCTCCTCATTTTCAGTTTGTTCAGGATGCAACTACACATTTTCTTACTCACTGATTTGATCAGCTGTGTGTATAATGTGCCCACATTCCAAACTTTACCTTGGTTGCCTATAAATTAGCAGAGATATAGGCTGGCACAGTTGGTTTTAAGTGTGCTGGCCCAGCCTATATTTCAGTATATGCTTTTTGTACTGTAAAAATAGTAAAGGAAGTTTTTTTCTATTAGCTACAAAGCCTGTATCTTTTTCAGTATGCTAAATAATAGCATTTTTTCTCATGAAGGGTTTTGGTTCATGGCTGACATGTTTGCTTTCCTTGTCTAATGTTTCACATTCAACCCCGTAAATAGAACATTATTTGGTTGATGTGAGGGTTTAAGGGACAGCCAATGCAGTGGTACACTCCTGTGAAAACCATAGGCCCAGTTCATTCCTGCTCTGTGGGGCTGTATCTAGACTACACCTCTCTGTCGACAGAGAGATGTCAATTAGGCATGTCGAAATTGCTAATGAAGCGAGGATTTAAATATGAGGTGTGCAAGATTTTTCAAAAAAGGGTTTATTTTTCAAAAGATCCGTGTCTAGACTGCCGTTTCTTTCAAAAAAGCTCTGTTTCAAAACAAAGCGGTGGCCATGTTTATGTTAATAAAGCATGGGATATTTAAATCCCTGCTTCATTAGCAATTTTGATGTGCTTAATCTACATCTCTCTGTCGACAGAGACATGTAGTTTAGACGTACCCTGGCTTATTTATACTGGTTCTGCTGGAGCAGAGGAGCCATGAGTCCAGTGTTGGAAAATTCCCCTAATATAGAGAGAGTCTCCATGTGGAGTATAGTTGGTTATAACTACCCTACTAACCCAATTATGCAAGGAGCACATTTGGAGAAAAGGATACAGTACTGCAGCAACTATTCCACTCCAAAGTACTTATATGATTCTTATGCTCCAATCTGGTATGTATTTATCCTCTTATGGTACCTGTAAAGTAGAGTATAGTTCCCTAATGAGAAACTGAGGCAGGGTGAGTTTAGGGTGATCAGAATCTTGATTTTATAGGCTTATTCAGAATTTTTTCTTATATAAAGGCCTATTATCTCCCACCCCAATTTTTAACAATTTCTGTCTGGTCACTTTATGGGATTTGCTCACAATTACACCAGATGTTCATGGTAAATGGAATTGAATTTGGTCTCCCAGAGCTGAGATATCACTCTAATCACTGGGCAATCCTTGCTGGCTGCTTGGCAGGCTTCTTGGGACACAGACAACTGGTCTCAAACTAGGGCAGGTCTGAGGCTGTTCTAACACGTACCACAGGCTGAAGTGGCTCCAAGTTGATAGACTGAAAATAGGGAAGGGTACAAAGGTGGCATTGTAGTTAACCTTTGCCCCATCTCCTTGGGCCCTGCATCCAGCATATTGCATTTGAAAAGGAATATGTTGCACAAGCTGCTCTCTTTTCACTGTTGTGTTTAACAATGGCTGCTTTACTCAGGTATCATCTACAGAACATGGATCTAACATTCTAACCTATTTGTCCAGTTTAATGTAAAACTTTTAAAAAAGTGAATGGATTCAGCATAGATCATTAATTCAACTTAAAGAGGATTCCTGATAAACTTAAAATCAACTACTGTAGCATAAAGGACCACAGGCTGAAGAAATGCCACAAAGTAGATAGTCATTTACTGTCTTATATAATACAACATGGACTAAATGTACTGATAGGTTTCAGAAGATCAATAAAGCAGAAAAGTGTGTAGCTCTTTTTTGCAGATAAAGAAGACAGAATTATAGAGTTGAAATGAAAGTAACTGTCCTCTCTGTTTCCCAAACCATTTTACAGTGTGTAACTCTATACATGATAGTGTCAATATTGGTTTTTTGGACCATTCAGGTTCCCTTGGATCCCTTTTCACATTCACAATGATGTGACATCCCTGTAGCCACCAAAGCAATTGCTTACTAGAAAAAGTAATAAAAGGAAAGGAAGTATTTATGTATTTTATCTGTCTATAAGGCAATAAGTGCTTTGTTCTTTTGGGGAAAATGTTTTCACACTACTCACTTTTGCTTTTCATTTCATTCTCCTTCCCAGCTGGAAACAAGGAGAGCCAGTACTATGGGACTGAACTTCTCATTAGGAGTCAGTTCTCCAGCAATCACATTGTCTGAAAGGCCTCTTAGATACTTCTCTGCTGTACCATCCCTTAGGGTACGTCTAGACTGCAAAACTATTTAGAGATACCTCAGTATCCCAAAATCGCTACCCTGCGTCCAAGGAATGCGCCTACTATTTCGAAATAATTTTTGAAATAACAGACATGCTGTTTCTGCATCCCTGTAAATCCTGTTCCAGGAGGCATATGGGAGGTCTCGAAATAGTGTTTTAATTTGAAATTTAGCACCGTGTAGATGTGTCAAATTTCAAAATAGCCTATTTCAAATTAGCTTATTTCAATTTTAGAGTTCAGTCTAGACGTACCCTCAGAGACATGAATGACAACCTCCAAAAAGTAGAGCTTACAAAAATCCCATAGGATGGGGATTCAAGCTGGGCATCACTACATGAACTTCCAGTCAGCGGGAATTCTGTGGTTTTCCAATTTCTGCTTATCCCTGGCAGCAGAACTGCCGGAACTTGTTCTGCGGTTAGATGTGAGTGCTTTTGTCTTTAAAATAAATTAGACTCACCTCTTGTAATACACCCTTTCCAATCAGTAAGGTTCTAGATACAAAATTTATATCTATAGCTATATATGCATCCACAAACATGAGTCGTGGATATCCGCAACCACAGCTGCAGGTGTGGATACCCGTGGTTATAAAGCAGATATCTGCAGACTTGCAGGGCTCTACCAATCGGACCTAGAGCTCTTGCAGCTGAAGACCCATAGGTGTGTCCCAACCCTGCACTATGGCCTGGGTTCTAGCTTAGTATTAAACCTTTAAATATAATACCTTTTGGCAACTTTTCTTTTCCAATATTTGATAATACTTGTTCCTAATTTCAGACTGAAACATTGCCCGCTTTAAAAAGCTAAAGCACTGAAGGGCAATATGAAGAGTAACAATTGTTTTATGCAAGACTTTTTGTGGGAATTTTGCCTGCAGACTGTAGGATACAATGTTTTGAGATACAATGTTGTTTATTTCTGGACATATTGATTACTTCCTGGACGTGTGATGTAGTTGGAATATTGTCTGTCTTCTACTGTTTCTTAATCAGGTTTTGAGAATGGACTTAAAATCACCAAACTCGTGCCCATGAAAGCTCATGATTCCATCTATATATGTTTTGTTAGTCTTTAAGGAGCGGTAAAACTATTTGTTGTTTTTTAAGTTTTTCCATTTACAGACTAACTCAGCTACCCCCTCTGAAGCTTTTGATCACTTTTTAATCTACTCATATATTTTGTAAGCCTGATGACTTCTCCCTGTATTGACAATCTCAGGAGAATTCTATTAAAATGTCAGCTGGTTTACTAGTGTACTGTTCTCTTGCATTTCAGACATAAAATAGAAAAAAAATGCCATAAGACCATACTATATCATGCTATTACATTGCTACACAGCAAACAGAATCAAATACAAATTATTTGTATCCACATAATCCATATAACTATGGTCACTGGAATGTAATGAGTCAATATAAATAGAGTAGAACTCTGGTCCAGAAAAATTGCATTCAGCGTGGCCCACAGGAAATAGAGAATAACTTGGTGCTGCATTAGATACATCTACATTGCATTTGTTCAAAAAACAAAAAAAACCAAAAAAAAACTGCAAAGCACCACCTACCAGAATGCACTCCATTGCCAGTGGAGAGGAGAAAAGTGCAGTCAGGAGCAGCTGACATTTGTTGTATTATGAAGCTGTTTTGCTGAGTTCAGTATAAATTAACAGGATAAAAGCTGAAAAACTAGCTGCCCACCAACATTTTCTGTTTTACATACATGGACCCATGGTCAGGAGAATTGTAGGCAATGGAAGTTTCATGATACTTTTGCCCCCAAGTAAGGACTATAAGATCAAACCTAAAGCTAATAAGCTTCCTATTAGCATATCAACATGGCAGATTTTCTTTAAATTATATTGGTTATATTTTGAACAGTTTTAGCAAATCTCACAATAAAACAGCAGCATTCGAACAGATTTTAGAATTTTTATTTAAACGCAGTTAATTTACTAAAGAAACACATTTCTACAAAATGCAGACAATGTGAAATCCAGAAATATTTTTAGACATAACTATATTTTCAAAAACCTTAAATGTTTTCGTTTCTATCACATGACTTTATGATTTGCTAAAGTGGTATATTATAGAAGTTTGTAATGGTCTTATATAAATCACTACATGATACACATTTCTAATCTTCTTATAAGACCATGGGTCTGTCTGTTCTTCTGTTTGTTCAAGAAATCCAAAATGATAAAAGCAACAACCATCAATTTTGGTATGCAGGGTCCTCTTATCATAACTTAAAGCAGGGGAATGGTTTGGTTGTGCCAGGACAATGAGATGTGCCTGGAATTCAATTGTTTCTCATAAAGTGGAATGGGAGGGGTCTCCTAGCAGGCACAGTTATATTGTAGAATGACTACAGCGGGGCAGTAAGGGGCCAGGAATGGAGACCATGACATCTATAACCCCATTGGGCCAGCAGGGTGCAGAGGTGGTGAAAGGGACAGATATCTACTATGTATTTCAGAGTTCATCTGTTTGTGTGTCTGTCTGTCTGTCTGTTCCCCCAGCTGCAGTACATGCACTGCTCCTCCTGCTGCAGCTGTTGCGGCCATGGACAGGTGCTTCTTAGCTGGCCCCAACCTGCTGTGGTGAGAGACGGCTGAGGTTGTCCTCTCTTTGTGGAGCAGCCTGCATATTGAACCTCTAATCTCTAGTACTACCCCAGAACAATAATTTAAATGAAGAAAAACAAAAAGTATTTGAGGCAAGGACCCAAGCAACACTGGGTAAATTTTCTAGTGTTTTATATAGTAATTAAAGCACTACATACTGAAACATCGCAGACACCACTGATTTGTCTTTACCGTTAGTGTTACCCATGGTGTAGCATGTATTTTATAATATTTTAAGCAGCTCCTTTTGGTTGCTTCTGAACCTCAGGACTTTTAACTTCATATGAGCATTGTCCCATAGCTTCCAGTGTTTCCAAGATGCACAACTTGTCGAGATGCACTGGATACTGTGTCTCATCATAAACTTACATATGACATTCCCTAGAAGATGTGAAAATGAAAGTGATTTGTCAACTTGGCTTCACCAACATCCATGAAGTATATTCCCAATATACATCTCAAGAAATTGTACTTTTCCTGTCAGACTATGTGGATCTTGTTCTAACTTTGGGATACTGTTGTTTTATTTAAACTGTGTATTGATTAAAGCTCAACTGCTGGCTCACTCCCTTCAACTGCAATTTTCATTTTGGCAGTTTCATTTATATTACACTGAAATTCCATTCATCAGTTGAAGAGTTCAAATTCCAGTCTCTAGTTCACAACGTATTATCTAGAATTGCCTTTAAAAATCATTTTATAGAACAAAAGGTTATTTTTTTAGTAAGTGTGACCCCCTAGTTACTTTCATTTACAAATAATACTGTTTATATTTGGGTGAGAAGAGGAAACTTTACAGAGGCAGAGGCTAAAAATTAGAGATTTCAGGGCAGTCTTGTGAGATAGATAAAGCATTTGATACCAACATTTGCACTAATATTTTTCAGTTATAAGTAATGCTTAAGGCATTAATACCTCAAGAATTGTGGCACCCCAATTTTATGTTGACTGTTAAAGTACAAAGCTGGGAATCTGAGTGCAATAAACGTTATTTCATGGATTCTAAAGAGCTAATCAAATGCCCCAAAAGGGGTATGTGGTGGTTCTGTCTGAAAAACCGTTTTTTGTTTGGTTTGGTTTTTAAATCATAGCATCTGGGGTTTTAATCCGAGAGCCATTATTGTGGCTCTCAGATTGGCTTACGAAGTTTAGCGACTGACACCTACACATCTTTGGTGAAATCTGCTAGGATCATTGAATATGAGTGTGGACACTAATATAGAAAACAGTTAAATCTTTGTAAGAAAATTTTGTAAAGGCAGCTTGCCAATGACCCTTAAACAACTAGAGGTAACCCTCTGTTCTAATGATCACTCAGTGCAAATTAACACTCAATGCCTAACCCACCATAATAAAGTAGTGTTGGAATAGCTAGCTACATGTTGATTTCATGGGCATCTTTGAGTCCTACCAGTCTGTTTTTAATCATAAACATGTAGATGGAAGTTGCTTAGCAGGAAATAGTCTTTTTGCACTGATAATTATGCAAGCTGTACGAGCAGACTACTGGATGGGGGCACCTGTCAGCAGGTTTGTTACTTCCTGATTGAGATGGTAATGGGTAACTAAAGCCTTGTAGGGTTTCTCTGTGTTCCATTTTATCCACCATCCTGTTCACTATGATTACATTGTATACATTGGTTGCAATGTCCCAATACACAGATGATACTCACATTAAATCTTATTTTTGTTGAATTTGGATAGTCCACTAGCTGTGTTTTTTCAGTGGTTGACACTGTATCAAGTGGAATAAAGTGGCCATGGTAAAATAAAAGTGATACAGCCAAGTAGTGAAAAATGTCTAGGATTCTAAGTTTGTCTTTTATTGGAGTGGGAATGTATGTACTACATTTGTCATTTCAGTCTTTATTCTCAAGGTCATTCTGGACCCATTTCTGAATTATCAGGTTGCAGCTGTAGCACACGGTACCTTTTTAAATGTATTTCTAGCATAAGCTGTGATTATTTCCATCTACTGCAGATCTTACCATAATGATCCAGACCTCCATAACTTCAAACCCACTCTACTGCAATACTGAAATTACAGATGAATGAATAATATCAAATCATGTCTGTGAATAGTTCATGAGAAACTAGGTTTCAGTCCAGCCTATTCATCCTTCTTCGTTTGCTGCTTGTGAGTGGTGTAGTATGACTAACATTTTATGTGTACAAATGTTCCCATTTTATGTGTACATAGCATATTTTGGGTTGATAAGCAATATAGGTTGAACCTCTCTAGTCTTATACCCTCAGGACCTGGTCAGTGCTGAATGAGAGAATTTGCTGAACCACAAGAGGTCAATATTATCTAGCAGCATTATTGACACTTCCACTACTTACTGGGTAATTAGAAGACATTTAGGAGAAAGTAATAGCTAAATAACAGCACAGAACACTGAGGCCTGGTCTAGTCTGGAGCAGAAAGTTGACCAAGATATGCAACTCTACCTATATTATTTGTATAGTTGGAGTTGATGTATTTTAAAAAGCTGTCCAAACAGAGGGAGGTCAATGGGAGCAAACAGCTTCCTACACTCCTGTCAGCTTCCCATACTCCTCATGAGGAGCAGGAGTACTGGCAGATATGTGCCTTGAGAGCCAGGACCGGTCATTGCAAACAAACTTTATAGGCCCACAGGAAACTTAGCCATACCCATGATTAGTGGAATCCAGCTAACTAAAATCATACCAGACCACAGATGTTGCCGAACCAGACAGTGGTAGAGAGGGTCAACCTGAGTTATTTTAACCAAGAGAAATTTATTCTGAGTAAATGAATCATAGATTCATAGATCTGGAAGGAACCTCAAGAGGTCATCAAGTCCAGTCCCCTACCCTCATGGCTGGACTAAGTATTGTCTAGGCCATCCCTATAGATGTATATCTAACCTGCTCTTAAAAATCTCCTGTGATGAAGATTCCACAATCTCCCTAGGCAATTTATTCCAGTGTTTAACCACCCTGACAGTTAGGGACTTTTTCCTAATGTCCAGACTAAACCTCCCTTTCTGCAGTTTAAGCTCATTGCTTCTTGTTCTATCCTCAGAGGCCAGGAAGAACAATTTTTCTCCCTCCTCCATGTGACACCCTTTTAGATACCTAAAAACCGCTATCGTGTCATCTCTCAATCATCTCTTTTCCAAACTAAACAAGCCCAGTTCTTTCAGTCTTCCTTCATAGGTCATGTTCGCTAGACCTTTAATCATTCTTGTTGCTCTTCTCTGGACCTTCTCCAATTTCTCCACATCTTTCTTGAAATGTGGTGTCCAGAACTGGACGCAATACTCCAACCGAGGCCTAACCAGCGCAGAGTAGAGCAGAAGAATGACTTCTTGTGTCTTGTTCATAACACACCTGATAATGAATCCTAGAATCATATTTACTTTTTTTGCAACAGCGTCACACTGTTGACTCATATTTAGCTTGTGGTCCACTATAACCCCTAAATCCCTTTCTGCCGTACACCTTCCTAGACAGTCGCTTCCCATTCTGTATGTGTGAAACTGATTGTTCCTTCGTAAGTGGAGCACTTTGCATTTGTCCTTATTAAACTTCATCCTGTTTACTTCAGACCATTTCTCCAATTTGTCTAGTTCATTTTGAATTATGACCTTGGCCTCCAAAGCAGTTGCATCCCCTCCCAGCTTGGTATCATCTGCACACTTAATAAGCGTACTCTATGCCGATATCTAAGTAGTTGATGAAGATATTGAACAGAACTGGTCCCAAAACAGACCTCTGTGGAACCCCACTTGTTATAGCTTTCCAGCAGGATTGTGAACCATTAATAACTACTCTCTGAGAATGGTTATCCAGCCAGTTATGCACCCACATTATAGTAGCCCCATTTGGGTTGTATTTTCCTAGTTTATTGATAAGGTCATGCGAGTCAGTGTCAAATGCCTTACTAAAGTCTAGGTATATCACTTACACCACTTCTCTCTTATCCACAAGATTTGTTAGCCTGTCAAAGAAAGCTATCAGACTGGTTTGACATGATTTGTTCTTAAAAATCCATGCTGGCTGTTACCTATCACCTTATTATTTTCCAGATGTTTGCAGTTGAATTCCTTTATTATTTTCCCTATTATCTTCCCTGGCACAGAAGTTAAGCTGACTAGTCTCTAGTTTCCTGGGTTGTTCTTATTTCCCTTTTTATAGATGGGCACTATATTTTCCCTTTTCCAGTCTTCTGGAATCTCTCCTAACTTCCATGATTTTTCAGATATCATAGTTAAAGGCTTAGATACCTCTTCTATCAGCTTCTTCAGTCTTATCTGAGAAATTCACTTTATGGCTACAATAAGGATTCGTCATCCAGTCAAGGAAAAGAAATAATACAAGATGGCAGTTCAACGAGTTTATATAAGGATTTTTGAACACCCAGTAAACAACTGATATATAGGCCTAACCAGTAGCTCAAATAGTTTCATTAAAGCTTTATGCTGATTAACATCTAATAACCCAATTTGCAAAAAACCTTACAAAGAGAAAAACAACTAAATTCTAATATAAAAGATGGTGGTGTTTTTGTTTTGATCAGCTTATGTTGGTTGGGAAAGATGCTTAAACTAAACTGAAAAAAAAGCCACTCTTTTACTGGGATAAAAGAGTGTCCACATAGGAGTTTTATACTGGTATAATTACACCTTTTAAAATGGCAAAACTTTCTTGTACAAAGAAGCCCTAAATGCCTTGTGTAAAGTCACACAGGGAGTATGTGTAGATAAGATAGGGATTAAATGCAGAGTCCCTCTCCAGTGACTTAATCACAAAACCATCTTTTCTCCTCTATATGTGTATTGCATGTCTCCTTTTGAAAAATTTCTGGAGGTGTAAGTGAGTAGGATATAGTAGCCTTGCTTTTGAGTGAGGGGTGAAACACCGTAAGCATGTAACACCTGTTCTTCAATCTCACACTCTGCCTACATTTTCATTTCACAGTTCAGTTCAAGGTAGTGGTTATGCTCTGAAAAGCACTAAGTGGTCTGGAAACCAGTTATCTCAGAAGCTACCTATTTTCTTATTGTAGGAACAGCGGTTTGCTCTCGCTGTCAGTACCTTTTGTCAAATTCTCCTTAGCTGATGGCAGGGCATTCTTGGTGGAGGGCCTACACTTCGAGGAACTTGTTTTCTTCAGTGTCTCCATGGAACTAAAGGCCCAATACAAGTTTTTAGTTTGGTTGGAGGTCTTTGTTATGAATTGACTGTGGCTTTGCTGGAACTAAAGTAAAACATCTTGTATTTTGCTGTTCCATAATTTCATTACAGATACTAGGCACTGAGGTGCTTGGTGATTAATATCAATAAACATGTCTAAATAAATATTCATTTTTTGTGTGTCTTCCTTTTCATGCTGTAACAAACTGTATTAGCTAGAACAAGATGTGTTAAATGGAGCAACAGTAGTCAAAGCACTTTTAGTTTACTAAGTGGTTGAGCTACATCAGTGTTTCTTAAACTGTGTTCCATGGCATACTGGTGTGCCACAAGGCAGTCGGAGATGTGCCACAGAGAACAGAATTCAAAATGGCCTTCCTTAAAGGAGCAGGTGACTTTTGTTGTTAAGCTTTACCCCGACCCTTTTCCCCTGGACATTTTTTTTTCTTTGTTTCTTTGTTTTCTCCTCAACAAAAAATCCTTGGTGTTCCTCACAAAATAAAAATAGTGTCTGGTGTTTAAGAAACACTGAGCTATATAATGTACAGATTAAAAAAATTACACTTATTACAGTTGTATTGCAAGAACATAGTGCATAATCTTGTGAATCGGGTATTTTAACTTACTCAAATATTAGATTGTAGACTGCTATCATGGCCATATCTATATTCCTCTACAGCAGTTTATAACAAACAGTGGTGTATCTAATATTTTAAAAAACTAGAAAGGAACTCTTTCATGTGCTTTTGTAAACATATTGCAGCCTGATTAAAGTAAATAGAAAAAAAATTAAAACACATTAAGAATTAATATAGTTATCTGATATCATTGTACCTTCTGGACTGGAGGATAACATATTTCATGACTGATACTAAATATAGTATTCATCAAAAATTAGGGGAATTGCAATTATGTGGAAACAAGAAACTGTTCTTTAAGCAGCAGAGCAGATGTTGGATTTAAATGGATGGACTCCATTTGACAAAAGTGTAAACCATTACAAAAATCAATATTTTCAGTTCTAGTGAATTTAGAAACTGTTTTTAGATCTTGTTAAAATTATAAAATCCAATAATATTTTACCTGGAATACTTTTATGTCTAAAATTTGGCAGCATCACATAACTTAAAAGGATGGTAAGCTTCAAGATATTGATTCAACAAAGGCTTTAAACATCTACAGTGTCATAAAAATGATCTGCAGCTATAAAACAGATAACATGATTATGCTACAATGCATTATAATTTCCCTCAGGCGGTAAGAAAAATGCAGGCTGTCCGCTAATGTTTTTTTCCTGTATAAATTGAAAAATGAAAAATAAAATATGAAAAACAAACAAACAAACCTTGAAGTCCCCATTGTTTGACAGGCTAGCTATTTTATAATGTCCCAGTTAAAGAAACTTCTGATCCTTCAGTTTCAATAATAATAGTAAAGAATTGAATAGTTGTCCTTATACTCAATCATAATTGGTCATTCAAAATCTGAGTTTCCTGATAACTTGCTAGAGAGCTTCAACTTTACTATTCCGGTTTTAGTTTGAGGACTGAACCCAAATAACTAGATTTGTTTTGAAACCTCAGATGGAATTAGCCATAAGAAATGTAATATAAAGGTCAGGTCTTAATCTACTGCAATAGCTTAATGACTTCTGTCTGAACTCTATAGATTCCTGATAGTAATTCCACTTCTGAATGTATGTCAGATCTTGGGAAATTTTCTCATTTGAAAGGTACTGCATGTCAGCAGATTTACTAATATGCTTATTATTTGAACTTCAGCAGTGAAAGAAAGTGAAACAATTTGATCCTCCAATAGCCCTGTATTACTGGTTAGAAAGCAGATAAAATAAAACAAGATTTAACCCGGCACATATACCTGAACAATCAGTGAAACCTGACAAGCCAACATTAAGTATTCCGAGTGGTATTGTGGCCTAGGGATCACATGCAGCCTGCACATGAGAAAGAAGGAATAGTTTGGTTCTGCTTGGAGGTTTGTAAATTTAATTTGTTCAAAAACTCTGGAAGGGATTACTAGCTGGCAGGAACTCCATTTCAGCTGGGAGGAAAAATGCAAGTAGGAGTGATATTGGCATTATTGCTGTACAAAATAGTTTTGCTGGTTTAAGTGAACAAAAAAGGGCTAGGCTGGTTCAGTAATCACATATCCATTCTACTCTGTGGTCAGCGATAGGAGGACCTGAATACATTTGACATTCCACATTCTCATTACACTATTAAGAAACCTAGATAGATTACAAAATATTAACATTGATTTTAAAAATACTGTGAAGTACCTTTTCTCCATGCATTAAATATTTCTAAGAACACAGAGAAATAACACTATTCATGACATGACCGATTTATTGTCCTTTTGTTGGATGAACAACTTTAGGGTCTTCTGTTAATGATATTATTTTGCTATTCCCCTCTACATAGCCAACTCTTATTGCATCTTAAGATAATATCTCTTTTTCAATATCACTAGGCCAACGGGCTGGCGATTCCCTCCTCTGCAAAGGAAGACATTTTTTCAGTTTTCAAGCAATTGAGGAGGAATGTCTAAGGTATTTATTAATCGCCTGAGGTAGGATGCATACTTAATAGGAGAAAAACAAGGCTCCAGATTGATAAAGAAAAACTATACAGACACTACAGAGCTACAGATTTAGAAACTTTAATATAGAATTGTTAATGTTATTAATTATGGCTTACTATTTATATAAGGTTGGCACTTGCAGCAGCATATCTAAAATCACTTTGGTGATACAAAGTAAAAATCATTTAACTTGGAAAATGCTACAATACAAAATTTGCATTAAACAAAGTACAGTACATATTGACACCATTGATTCAGAACTTTAGTTTAAAATACAAGTAATTCTCACATTCTGAATTCTTCCTGGCAGCTGTGATATCATCTTGCTGACAATGTTTTCAAAAGGTGATTCCATGATGTTCACAGCAGGAATTTGTGGACTTAAATTAAACATGAAGACCCAGGTACTTGTGGAGTCTACTGAGAATTGATCTGTGCGAACTCGCTGAATAGTTTGGACTGATGAAGAGTGAAGACCAACAGTTAATGTGTTTTTTGAATAACAATACAAGAGAAACTCATAAATCCTCTCTGTTGAATGCATTGCTCTGTTTATGCTATCTGCAGTATAGCTACATAACACAAACATTCAGCCAAACAAAGTCAGAAGTCTATCACCCTGCCACAGAAGGATGGCACATGTGAAGCATACTCCTCCTCCCCTCCCCCCCCCCCGGCATCTGTTGAAGCTCATTCCCACAAACCCTGGCTGAGCCTACAAGGCTTGGGACAAAGCCAGGGAACTGCTGCTCAGTGTAACAGACTCCCATCCGAATCTAGAAAAAATGCCAGTGGTAACATCTGTGAAGTTGATTCTATTCTCAGGCCTGTACACAAGAATTTCTGTTGGGGGAGGGAGTGTGCTTTTTTTGTAATTGTGGACCACAAGGGTGTGAATGCACCCCCCCATAGTCCTCCAAGTAAGCGGGGAAATCAGCCCCAGCCTTCCACCCGGCTGGTCAGAGCATGGGCAAGGGAGGCTTGGGCAGCACACTGCTTCTGCCTTCCCCTGGCTAGCCACAGCATGCTTATTGGGAGACAATCGGGGAATGCTTTCACACCCTTCTTACACCCCCTGCATACTGGCCTAACTCTAAATTCATTTTTACTTCTTATTTTGTAATACAGTTTCTGAGGAATCACAGTAGGCAAGAAGCCAACAACAGTTGCGTGGCTTCTGGATTTTTGTCAGTGATTAAAACTATGAGAAAAATTCAGACAACAGGAAGAGTACAATGTCCTCAAGTGAAGTATAATGAATACCTTTCCCTCACAGAATGTACTTCAAAGATAGATGCAATCTAATAAGAAAAAAATCTAATTAAAATATGTTGTGAAATTTCTGTCCGACAGAAATAAAGAACCATAGAGACCAGTAAAACTGAAAAATTGGAATGATACATGATAGCTTTAGTATTTGAAACTACTGTATATCAGTTTTATACTCTCATTGACTGACTGCCCCTAGTTTATTAGGATTCTCAACTGTTGGTGTGTTGAGCCCAGAATTCTTTATTTGTATTGTTTTTTTTAATATTGTCTCAGCATGAGCTCTGAATATAAACAAATTAGCAATTTAGAAATGAAACAGTATATAGGTATTTTCTCTGTACAGAACACATACAGGCAATTGGTACAGAGTAATGTATTATATACATCATAGAAAAGAAAACTGAAGAAAGAAAACTTAGCTACTAGACATATTAAAGAGAAATTACCAAATACAGTAAACGTCCGATAATCCGGCACCTTTAGGACCCAGGGGGTGCCGGATTATCAGATATGCCGGACTATCAGATATGCCGGACTATCAGAAAGGGGGGCTATGAGGGGTCTGGGATGGGGTGGGGGGATGCCACCCCACACCCCTCATAGGCCCCCCTTCTGATAGTTCGGCTCTGCCCCAGGCGTCCCCGATTCAGCCGCTGCTGGTCAGTTTCAGCAGCAGCTGAATCGGGGATGCCTGGGACAGAGCAGCCGGGGTGCTGCCGGGTTGGTCCTGTAGCGCTGCTCCTCGGCAGCACAATGGCTGCTCTGCTCCAGACGTCCCCAAGAGCAGCTGGGGTGCCGCCGGATTGGTCCCGCAGTCCCGAGGGGCAGTGCTACGGGACCAACCCGGCAGCACCCCAGCTGCTCTGCCCCCAGCTTCCCCGATTCAGCTGCTGGTCAGTTTCAGCAGCGGCTGAATCTGGGAAGCCAAGCGCAGAGCAGCTCCAATTGTCCAGCTGCTCAGGGCACTTCCGGGTTCCTCATGGTGTCGGACCATCAGGAGTGCCGGAGCACTGGATGCCGGACTAATGGAGTTTTACTGCAATAGACTAACTCCAACTTTTCTTATCATTGATGCAGGAAGGACAAAGTTGAGATGAATAGGAATCTTTAATCAGTAGCTGGGTTGGAGAATGTTGGATAATATAAGGGAAGGAGAGAAAGAACTCTTGGGGTCTGGGTAGGACTCAGGAGCAGAAAGCTAAGGACCACAGGATGGGTAGCAGACTGAATGGTGAGCACTGGGATAGAAAGGTCTATGCTCTCCTTCTGAACCTGGAACAGTATCCAGGAGAACTGAGACTCTACATTTCTCAGCAAACAGTTGTAGAATTCCCTGAAAAAAAATTGTGTCATCCACTTCTAGTGCTTGGTCCTTAGAGGACAACCACTTACTAGTACCAGTTATTTCTCTAGCTCAGAGTTTTTCAAAGTGGTCCGAGGACCCACTCTGAGAAAGCTGCTACCAGGAGGATACAGTTTGTTTACTTACCAGCCCTGCCAGCTATAGAGCCTCACAGCTCCCATTGACTATGTGTACATCTACACCGCCCGCTTATTTTGAAATAAGCTATTCTCTACACTGCAGGGAAGCCTCAAAATTAGTCCAAGGCAGGCTTCCCTAATGTAGACATGCTATCTTGACTTAGAGCCCCAGTAGGCACTGGGGAGGAATAACTTAGAATGGCATTGGTGAAGGGCTATTTTGAAATAACTGCAGTGGAGCGTCTACACATGCTTTATTTTGAAATAACTATTTCGGAAATAGGTGTTATTCCTCGCAGAATGAGGTTTACAGATTTCAGACTAAGACATCTGTTATTTTGAAATCATTTCGAAATAACAGAATAGTTGTATAGATTCTCACTTTGTAATTTTGAAATAACGCTAGTTATCTCAAAATAATGGTGCAGTGTAGAGACACCCACAGTTCACCGTTTGCAGCCATGGGAGCCATGGAAAGCAGGGGCCTACCTCACATTGCTGTCTGCGGCTTCCCTTGGCCGCAAACTGGGAGGCTCCATGATGCTCCATGACTGTGGAGCCAGTTAGTAAACAAACCAGAGCGACCCAGTAGGAGCTTTCTTAGGGTGGGTCCACGGGCCCTTCAAATTGCCAGGGTTCCCAGCTTCCACCAGTGTGGCCCCAGGGTTCGCAGATGCCAATTATGAAGGACTGGTTGGGGGAAGTCTGCTCCCAGCCCCACCTCTTAGGCCTGAAACTCTGCACTTCCAAGGGCCCAGAGATGCCACCCTCTCCTCCCCACACTCCCTATATTAAGGATACCAGGCCCAGTGCAGGGAGGGCACATGGGTAAGTCTCACACATATACTTTCACCCTTGGATGCACAACTTGAGATATGTAAAGCCTCATTTTTCAGAATGCCTAGCCTTCTCACAGCACTTCAAAACACAGCTCTAACACACTCCACTTTTCAATTGTAGTTGTTAGTGCCCAGGACTCCTGCAAATCTGCCCAACAGTCTGACACTGGCATCCCGAAAATGAGTCACATGCAATTAGTATTTGGGTTAAGTGCTTTTACTAGCAACATCTAAGAATCTTTTAGCAAAGAAAGAGATAATACAGGCAGTCCCCGAGTTACGTGGATCCGACTTATGTCGGATCCGTGGTTACAAACGGGGCCCGTCTCCCTGGTCTCCAGCAGACCAGGGAGAGGAAGCAAAGCGGCGGAGCACGTGGGCAGTGGACAGCCCAGACGCGTCTGGGCTGTCCGCTGCCCACGTGTTCCGTGGCTTTGCTCCCCATCCCCCTGGTCTGCAGACCAAGGAGAGGGGAAGCAAAGCAGAGCAAAGCCGCGGAGCGCGAGGGCAGCAGGACAGCCACGGCACGTCTGGGCTGTCCCGCTGCCCCCGTGCTCCGCGGCTTTGCTCTGGATGCCTGTGGTACAGCAGCTGGGGCGCTGCCGGTTGGTCCCGTAGCGCCGCTCTGGGCACTACTGGACCAACCTAGCAGCACCCCAGCTGCTCTGCCCCAGGCGTCCTGATTCAGCCACTGCTGGTCAGTTTCAGCAGCGGCTGAATCAGGACGCCTGAGGCAGAACAGCTTGGGTGCTGCTGGGTTGGTCCAGTAGCGCCGAGGAGCGGTGACGCTACTGGACCAACCCAGCAGCACCCCAGCTGCTCTGCCCCAGGCGTCCCCAAGTCAGCCGCTGCTGAAACTGACCAGTGGCTGACTACAGGAAGCTCCTGCCCCGGGCTTCCTGGAATCAGCCGCTGATCAGTTTCAGCAGCAGCTGACTTGGGGACGCCTGGGGTTCTTAAGTTGAATCTGTATGTAAGTCAGAACTGGCGTCCAGATTCAGCCGTTGTTGAAACTGATCATCTTGTACGTAACCCAGGAACTGCCTGTAATCTAATTCTACATCAACTTCCTCAACCTTGAGACTATCCTTTCTTTTCCTGTGCCTTATTAATTTCAGACCTTCCAACTCATGTAACAAATGAGGCAAGGGTCTTATAGGCAATGGCCTCCTTCTCAGTACAACCCTAATTCTGTCCCAAAGCACCATCCCATATGTGCATTGAATGAGATAGGGGACCTGTGTAAAAACAGTAAGCAATTAAAGACTGTATTATAATGCATGCACAAGAGATGCCTGAATTAAGGTTGCATGCATAACCCCAATACTGGCATTTTTTTAATTTTTAGTTTTCGAGTGCTAGCCTTTATAACATTCATGTTCTTTTAGCATCCTTTATTGTGCATAATACATTGCTGTTCTGGAAGGTTGTGATGGCTGCTGTCAAGTTAGACTTTGATCCTACTAAAGTCAGTGACAATGCCAAGTACTGTTTCTGGCTCGTAGGGAAGAGCAATTAAGCCCCTTTACATAGTGGAGACAACTTCAAACAGTAGAGGGATTGCCCAAGGCACATGGCAAGTCACAGCTAAACCATGTGGGTTGAGGATATTTTTTAAAATTACAAACACAGGGACAAGAATATTGGTTTTCCAACCTGTTTGTGTTAGTGGCAGAAAGCCAGAGAAACAGATGTGAGTATGACACTGAGATGAAAAATAAATAGGCTTCCTAGACACAGAGCTTCCTGAGAGCACAGTTGAGGATTGAAGAGCAAAGAAGATGCCTGCTGGTGTTTGTTTCTGCTGGTGATTTGGGAAACATGATTTTGTACTCACATTTTTTTGTAAATAAACAAAATTACACCAAATCCTTCAACTTGTTGCATCAGTTTTTCCTCCTAAGGGAAACAGTCCTAGCAAGACCCCCAAGATATTAGCTAACTGCTTGGACCAAAAGTGCAAAAGCAGCTATATTTATCAATAAACCACAGAATAAACACAGCGTTTTCAGCTTGCTTGCTCATTCAGTAAACTTTGCACAAGAGCTCACGAGAGAAACGGCTGGCTCCAGTGAAGGAGGTGCAATTCTGCGTGCTTGCCTGCCAGGATTTTTTAGGGAAACAAGGAGACAGCATCTTTTATTCATTGACCCAACTTCTGGTGGTGAGAGAGACAAGCTTTCAAGTTTACGCAAAGCTCTTCTTCGGCAGACTTTGCAGCAACTTGAGTGCAGCATTTCCCCCTGCCCTCCGCTAGCTCCGTGCCTCCTGCAATTGCAGAGATGCGGCAGGCTAGAGCCCCCTAAGAGCGCAGACACCCGATCAATGACCCAGCCCGCTACTAAATCTCCCGGGGAGTCCTGCCGCCTGACCCTGCAGGCTCCCGGGCTGCAGCCCAGCTAGGGCCCCGCTCGGCAGCAGAGCGCTGCGCTCCGCCCCCAGCAGCCTCCGCTATTCCCGCCCCGCCGGCGGCCGCTTCCACTCCTGCGCACTGGGCGGGCGGGGGAGGCTCCGGCAGCCAATTGCAGGGCCGGCCGGGCAGCCACGGAGGGATGGAGGCTCAGAGCAGGGTACCGGGGCCGCTGCTCTCCGGCTCCCCCCCTAGCGGCGCTGCCGCGCGGGCCCCGCCGCCCCCCGCCTGCCCGCAGGAGCTGGACTTGGACGACGACGAGGAGGACCTGGAGGTGTTCAGCAAGGTACGGCCCGGGCCCGGCCAGCCCCGAGCCCCCCGCGCGCCGCGGCCGGGCCCTGCGGGGCTGGAGCCGGTGAGCGGGCAGCGCCCGTCCCGCGCCCTCCTTCCCCTGCTGCACTTGGCCCCGGGTGCTGCGCGGCTGCGGGGCCGCCGTGGTTTGCCCGCGGGGCGGCAGGGGTGGGACGCTGCGGTCCCACATCCCGTCCCGGGGCTCGGGAGCTGCTGCCGGCTCGGCTCATCGCCCCCTGCACGTCTGGGACAGCGGCCCGCAGCGGGCAGGGGAGGCCTTCAGCACGGGAGCGGGGGGGGGGCAAGGAGAGCGCCTTGCGCTTGTCTGCAGGCTCGCTCGGCCGTGCCCAGTGGGAGCAGCAACCCAGTGACCTCTCTACCCCGCAGGTTGTTAATGGATCGATAATGGCAATACAGTTTGGCACAGAAATAGCCAAACTCTCCATCTTCAAGGCGTTGCACAAACGCCAACCCGAGACTTCACCGTCTGCTTAATTTTAAAGAACAGAAAATAGGGATTGCAACTGAAAAATAGAAAAGGGAAAGAGACGGGTCAAGTGCATGTGGTCATTTCAAAACAATGAGAAAGATGCTCTGCTCCTCTCCCCACCTCCCTCAGGAGTTTGCATGCCTTGGTTCTCTGGCAGGCATAGAGAAGCTTGTTTTTTTCCCCAACAGGGATTCACTGTCCATTAAACACAGTAATTTTTGTCAACGAAAATGTTGCCAACTCTTAAATTTCTATTCTGTACCAGTAATGGGGTGGACAGCTGCAGGCTCAAAGTATCCTTAGTTGGAACACTTTTTATAACAGGGGAGCTACTAACTCTTCTGATTCTCAGCAATTTTTCCTTGGTAAACAATGATTGGCATTTTTTGTTGTTACTAAGCAACTGAGTAAGATTGTTTAGTAAATTTGTTTGTGAGTGCAAACATCTATCTATTATTGTAGTGACATAGGGCCCCAGTCTTGTGATGTCTGCACAGGTCAATGTGTGTTCCCATGCTCAGTCTTTAAGTGAGGGTAGAGACCTGTCTGTGAAGTAGGGATGTTAAATATCCGTTAACTGAATAGTCGAGTAACCTCAAATTCTTATGGGTTAATCGACTCATCTATAATTCCTGGGGGTGGGGCTGGCTGCCAGTGCACTCCGGCCTCACTCCTGCGGAGCACCCTGTCACTCTGTGCTGGAGTTTGAAAACCAGCTCCCCTAATGTAAAGATCATAATGAATGATAACTAGAGCTTTGATGATGCAATAAGTACAGCCCTTGAACATTACAAAGTTTTATGTCATGTTTTCTACTAATACACAAATATAGTACATAGATATTTAAGCCACAGGCATAGTTTATATACAGTGTATATTGTACACAATTTTCAAATTTGAATTTACTCTCAAATTGAGAGTGTATGGCAAACAGAGAATAGGCCTCATTTATATTTACGTGTAATTTTGACAGAGGAGATAAAATGATTGGAGTCTGAAATAGCCAATTTAATGGGATTTTATATCCCTAACTGGTTAAACATATTGTTCAACCAGATAACTGATTAAAGGGGAGCGAGTAGGAGGGGGCCTCTCCAGCCTTGCTGAAATGCCCCACCACCACCACCACCACCGCACTGGGGCTGCTTCAGCATTCCAGTAGGAGCAGCCCCTGCCTGTGGGGTGCTTGGGACCACTGTGCACAGAGGCAGCTCTGGATAGCATAGGCTAATTTGTACAAACACAATATAATTAGCTACATGCATGAAAGTAATCTTTGAACTATCATGAATTAACAGTGTACATTGTTACAAAAAATCTTCCTGGGATGTATTAGTAAAAGACTACATCTACATTGGCAAGATTTTGCGCAAATACTCTTTAACGCAAGAGTTTTTGCGTTAGAGTATTTGCGCAAGAGAGCGTCTACACTGGCACGTGTCCTTGCGCAAGAGATGTGCTTTTGCATAAAAGCATCTGTGCCAGTATAGACGCTCTCTTGTGCAAGAAAGCTCTAATGGCCATTTTAACCACTTGCACAAGAGGGCTTATTCCTGAGTGGGAGTGTCCTAGTTCTTGTGCAAGAAGCACTGATTTCATTAATTAGAACGTCAGTGTTCTTGCGCAAGAACTCGTGACCAGTGTAGACAAGCAGCAAGTTTTTGCGCAAAAGTGCTTGCTTTTGCGCAAAATCTTGCCAATGTAGACACAGCCAAAATGTAAGCAGGACACAAGAAGTAATTGCTCTACTCTACTCTGTACTGATTAGGCTTCCACTGGAAAGTTGTGTCCAGTTCTGCCTCCACATTTTGGAGAAGATATGGATAAATTAGAGAAGGTCCAGAGAAAAGAAAAAAAATATATAAATTAAAATTCTAGAATACAGGACCTATGAGAGAAGATAGAAAGAACTGGTGTTGTTTAGTCTGAAAGAGAGGACTGAAATAGCTTTCATGTACCTAAAAGATTATTACAGGGAGGAGGGAGAAAAATTATCCACATTAATCTCTGATGATACGACAAGAAGCAGTGTGTTTAAATTTCATCAAGGAAGAATTAGTTTGGACATTTGGAAAAATTTCCTGTCAGGGTGGAAATCTTTATTCCTAGAATAAATGCTAAGGAAGGTTCTGAAATCTTCATCATTGAGATCTTTAAGAGCAGGTTAGATAAATACCTCTGTCACTATTCATACCTCAGCATATGCTTATTGGGTAGTTGAGTAGTGACTGGAATAGTTGCTTCCCCTACCCTTGCTGCCTCTCTCAGCAAGGGGATGGAGGGGAGGAGCAGGAGTTGGTGCTGGGGGAAACCAGCACTATCTCTGCAGGGGAGCAGAGGCGATAGAGGCACAGGTGAGGAAATGGCACAAGCGGGGACTGCCTCAGTCCTGGCTCACACCAGATCCCGACTGCTAGTCTCTGCCTTTGAAATGTAGCAAGAGCCCCACACAACTTACTGCATTTCAAAGGCAGAGACACAGCCAGGATAACGAGCGCCCCACCTCCGCCTTATTGACTAATTAAGTAATTGATGGAAATTCCATCAAAATACTTCATTAGCTGATTAATTGAAATGTAACATCCCTAATTCAGGGGACTGGACTTGACAACTTCTGAAGGTTCCTTCCAGTTTTATGTTTCTGTCAATCTTTTGATTATTTGTTTTCTTAACACTAGCATATGAGTGATAACTACTCTGAAGTTTCTTAATTAAACCCAATAGATTGTGAACTCTCTGCTATGAAACAGAGGAATGTCTAAAATTACATTTGTAGGAGCAGCAAATGTTTTGTCCTGAAGAGGAGATCTGTGTTGTCTGAAAACTTGTCTCACCGACAGAAATTGGTCCAATAAAAGATGCTCACAAACCTTGTCATAATTAGGTGCAAACTCATTTGGTATTGATGTCACATGTACTTCTGTAGCATTTAGGCTATAATTCAACATTTGAGTACAAATTTCCAATATTCCTGTAAACCCAGTCGCACCGTACTGTTTAGTTCTGTAGTGAGCCCAATAATCGTTATCCTACAGCATATCTTTTAGAAAGGAATCCAATCCTTATTTGAGGCTATGAAGTGCTTTGTGTAAAAGACTGAAAAAAACAAAGTTATTTGACTTGTATTTGTGCAATCTTGTCTCTTTGGCTTTACTGGTCTGCCCAAGTCAGACTCAGGCTCCTGTTGTTCAGGCTCTGAGGCTGAAAAATTGTTGTGTAGAGGTTTATGCTCAGACTACAATCTGAACTCTAAGACCCTGTGAGGGTGAAGGACCACAAAGTTCAAACTCCAGCCCAACCCTGAATGTCATAATTTTTAGATCTGCTATTTAGCCTGATTCCTGCAAGCCTAAGGAAGCTGGCCCAGGCCAACTGCAGCTGTGCTGTAGGGCCTTTATACCCTATGCTAGTAGTGGGCAACAAAATGGTGGCAGTTCACCCCAGTCAACCAGATCCAGCCCTGGGGCCAGTATTTGCCCATCCCTGCTTTTGCCTACTAATCCATTACAATTAGTTCTCTTATAATGCAGGGATATGGTACCTCACGTAAAAAAACATGATATAAACATAATTGCAGTAAACATTTAAGGATACCTAAAAAAAACATTATAATTGTTAAGAATCCACATGGCAGACATGCATTCCGTAATTATATCAAAGAGAAACCGTAACAGCTGTTAAAAGGTATGCAAATTGCTAACTTGTTTCTATAAATGAAACATACGTCACACTATGTTTGAAAGACCTATCCTGTTTTGAACATTTGCACTTACTACTTTTATTTATAGGTGAACAAGACAGTTTACTTTAAGATGCAGATTTGGGATCTGATTTTCTAGGATATTGAAAGTCTCCTGTAAGGTTTTTAAATACCCTCAACTTCTTCTGTAGCCAGTGGCTGTTCTATACCCTTTATTCTTTGCAGAACCAGGCCCTGTACTTGATTCCTAAATTAAATTGCTTTCTTGTTTTCAGCCTCTTAGAAAATACTTTATTAATTGGCTGGTCTGAATTGTACCTTGTAAGTTACATATTTACTATTCAAGAGCAACTATAAGGCAAATAAATTTTGGTTTAGATATAGCTTTTGGAAAACTTATTATTCCAAAACCTAGAACATGTTTCTATTAAAATAATAAAAATACCTAGATGTAAAGTAGCTGTGATGTTTTCCTTTTACATCTAGTCTTTTTTAGAGTTTGTATCCAAAACAATGCTGCATTGCGCTAGTACGTCAGTAAGTATCTAAAAGTGGACTGGATTTCATTTCATTCAGGTTAGGCAATCAAAATAGGCTAAATAGTTGAATGGTGATAAATAATATTTTTAAAATTGTGAACTTTAATCTAAAGGTATTACTCAGGATATAAACACAAGATTTTTATTTTGTAAAAAACAAAACAAACAACAGATGGATGTTTAGCATGACAGTGTCCATGTCACAAGGAGCCTCTTACAACTCACTGCTCAGGGTATTTTGCTGTCTCAGACACTCACCTGGTTGTTACCCATTCACCACTTGTGCATGTTGGTTTTTAACTTGCAAAATATCACAGCATAATGCAGATTTCCTGCAAGATGAGGTCCTCCTCATCCCAGACTTTCTTTCTGACCTTCTCTTTGTTTCCACTTATATTTTTTCAATTACATCATTAGCCCTGTAATTTCCATTCAGGTGCTCATAATTCCCAACATAAAGTGTTTACTTGCTCACAGCTGAGCTTGAGGTTTTTTTCATGCTGGAGATAATCACTGACCAGGATGCTACTAAACATGCCATATATCAATCAATCAGGTTTAATATGAAAACCTTGAACAGTATCTGGAAAGAGAATATCAAAGGCCAGCACCCAGAACTATCAGCCTGATTGGGCATTGTGTATTATTCAAGGTATAGGACAAGTTCTTTTTTATGTTGATATCTATTATAATAGTTAAATGAGAGGGCACCTTTAAGGTTTGACCTAAAAGTCAAGGTGTTGTCTTCAGTTTTCAGTCATCCTCTGCTTTCTTGAATTGTGTGGTATGCTGCCAGAGCTGCCAAGACTTTGGTTGTTGACCAACTCAAATTCTTGACCATGTTTTCTTCTCCTCAAAACTTCACTAAGCCTGGCCACATCTACCCCGTTGGATAAATCCTCCCTCAGTCAGCCACAGTATCTGTGAAAGATTGGAAAATTTATTCTATTTCCATGGGTAGTGGTCTGATTTATCAAATAGTCTGAAACTTACATTAAGAAAGGAAATACTGTTATGTATTAAAACTTACACTACACTTCACCAGTTGTTGGAACAGTCATCCGTTAACTGAACCCATCTGAGTTAATGGCAGATCCTTAGCTGCTGTAAACAGCAATAACTTTTCTTAAGTCAGTTGAGCTTCTGTGACAATTTAAACCTGGGCTACGTCTACACTGGCCCCTTATCCGGAAGGGGCATGTAAATTTCACCAGTCGTCGTAGGGAAATCCGCGGGGAATTTAAATATCCCCCGCGGCATTTAAATAAAAATGTCCGCCGCTTTTTTCCGGCTTTTAAAAAAGCCGGAAAAGAGCATCTACACTGGCCCCGATCCTCCGGAAAAAGTGCCCTTTTCCGGAGGGTCTTATTCCTTTGAAGTAGGAATAAGACCCTCCGGAAAAGGGCACTTTTTCCGGAGGATCGGGGCCAGTGTAGACGCTCTTTTCCGGCTTTTTTAAAAGCCGGAAAAAAGCGGCGGACATTTTTATTTAAATGCCGCGGGGGATATTTAAATTCCCCGCGGATTTCCCTACGACGACTGGTGAAATATACATGCCCCTTCCGGAAAAGGGGCCAGTGTAGACGTAGCCCTGCAGAAGATCTACTCCAATGTATATGGTCAAGATTTTTCTGTAGGAGTTTGATAATCTTCAGATAATCGTCACATAAATACAATGTGGAACTAACAACGAGAAGTCCTGTGGCACCTTATAGACTAACACGGCTACCCCTCTGATTCTTGTCAATGTGGAACTAAGTAACCTTGTCTATTTGAGGTGATATTGTGTGAGGTAAATATTGGAAATGCAAAGATATTAAGAAGCTGCAGTCTTACTTGGAATTCAGAAAAAATCAGCCTTTGCAAAACTTATATATGTGACAACTATCAAGTTAAATGTCTCCAATAAGAATCATCGGTGACTCTTTAGTGTTGGTAAAAATTATTTACAAAAAATATAGTTTAGCAAATGTAATCCTCTCAGTTTGCAATCCATGGAAATAAGAGACATTTCTGTGTAGTTAACTAGGGATAGACATTATATTTGTCAATAAGCAGGAATTTGGCTATGATTTTAATCAGTTTTATGAATGCATAGAACTTCTCTTTACTGACATTTAGTTCTTTCTAAACATAAATTGCTTGTTGTTTGGTGACTTTTTAAAGGGACTGACTTGAAATAGCCTTTAGTATTCATCTCCCTTTGCTTCCTTCCCTCCTGCAGAAAGCTGTGAACAAATGAAATCTTGATGGAATGTCACACCGAGAGAACCATGTCTGTTACCTACAAACATTTATATTATTGAAGAAATACAAATAATCAATGTGCTACTTTAACAATCTGAATAGTGAGATAAGCCTTGAGAAAATATGGCAAAGAAATGACAGTGCCTTTGGTTTTTGGAGAGGAACAGTATCTTTAAGTTAGATATAGGTTAACTTTACAAATGATAAAAATAACAAGCCTTAACTCATAAGCTAACCCAAATAATTAGTGAAACTAACAAGTCATGCTATGATCAACATTTTGCATTGCATTTATGCTTCAGTATATATTATTGTTTTCTCAAAAGCCAATGACTTTGTTGCCTGCAATTTGAGCATTTTAATCTTGATAATAGTTATTAGTGATATTGACCTCTTATTCTCTTTGTACATTTTTATGGACAGAGGTAGAACAGAAGGGGGAGAAAGTATTATCTAATCTGAAAGGACACTGTTAGAATCAGACATAATTATTATTAATGATGTATTGGACAGTTAAAGGGACACAATCAAGTTGAAAATTGAAATTCTCTCTGATTTTTTTTAATATTATATATCTAACAACAATTTTCTCTTTAGCCATTTAGGTCCCACTGATGTACTAGCACAAATAGATGTACTAGCACAAACCCTGTTCAGTGGCACATATGTGTCTTCACTGTAGGATCAGTGCCTTAATCATTATTCTTCTGTTTGTAGAGACCCAGAGAAGAAGAAAATATTAAAAAGAGGAAGTATTATAAAGTTACAAATTGGCAACATTCTATTTTTGAAGGTGACTAAGCTTCAAACTAGCATATAAAGTAAATTCATTTTCTGTTTATGTAACTTATTTCTCCAGCTCTTCCTTGAGTATATGGGGTGGATCAGATGCATTGTGGTGTGGTAACACTAATTCACTTAGTGCATAGGTTTTTCAAGCTCCATCTTATTCCTATACAAAGAAGAGTATTTCATTTTTAATTATATCTTCATAAGTTTTTTTACTTGACATGAAATAGCATTTTAATACAATACTACAATGGATTATTTCCTCTTGCACTTTATTTTTGTGTATTTTGTGCACAAGGACTGATTTTCCTCCCCTTTCAGGATCAGCAACTTCTTCCCTGACCCCTGAGTGCCAGAACCACCAGACCCTTATCCATGTGTCATGAAAAAAACAAATGTCCTGTGCTTTTCCCCAAAAATTATAGCTTCATTAATTGTCCTTGAAACTATTTTTACCTTTCCATGTCAGTCCCATCATGTCTCCCCTTTTCCCCCTCCCCAACTAACCAGTCGTGGTGTAACTATATTTCTCTCCATAATATCTTCCTCAATGTGTTTCCCATATGCTCTATACCAGAGATGGGTAGTAAAAAAAGTGGCAGCCAGGGTTAGTCCTCGATGAGCCACCACCACTATGTTTACCTGCCTCTCCACAGGTATCTGGCGATTGCAGCTCTGATTGTTCATGGCCAGTGGGTGTGTTGGGAAGTGGCATGAACCCGGACACTGCTTCCCGTTGCTCCCATTAGCCACAAATGGTGATTTGTGGCCATTAAGCAGAGGTGTAGTGAGGGTGTTATGCACCCAGGGGCAAAAGCAAAATGTGTGTGCTTGCAGCCACCGCTGCGCGGCAGAGCCCCAAACCTGGTACATGGCTGAGCCCAACCCTGGGAGGGAATGGGAGCTTGTACTGCATCTTAGCCCGCCCCCTCTAGTTTGGGGCCGGGCCCCCTCCTGTACTAACTCGCCGGCGGAGATGGAGGAGAGGCGGGGAGGAGGCTCCAGCCGGTGGTGGTGGGTGGAGGAGGAGCAGGCGAGCCAAAGAATGACAGGGGAAGCGGAGGGGGACTTAATTGGCACCACCCTAGCATGGTGCCCGGGGGCAACTGCCCTCCCCTCCCCTGCTATGCCCCTGCCATCAAGAGCTTTGATTTGCCCAGTACCTATGGAGATGCAGGTAAACATAATAGTGGGGGCCTGCTAGGGACTAGGATTTAGCCCATGGGTCAGTATTTGCCCACCCCTGCTCTACAGGCAGTCCCCGACTTACGTGGATCCGACTTACGTCGGATCCCTAGATACGAACGGGGGTGAGGCAACTGCCGCACATGCGCAGCAGCATCCCCGGGGCTCGCTCACGTGGATCCTGGGATCCATCTCCTCCTCCTGCCGGCTCTGACTGGTCTCCGCCTGCAGCAGCAGCTGGCCTAGGGAATGGGGTCCCGCAGAGCTGCTGGGTGGAGGAAACGCGCCTCCCCAAGTCCGCTGCCAGCCACGGTCTCGCAGCCTCGCAGCCTGCTCCCCGGTCGCCGGCCAGCCTCAGCCCGTCTTCCCCCTCCACCCCCCTTCTTCCCCCTCCACCGCTCTATACATGCCGGGGCTCGCTCACACGTGGAGCCTAGGTGCAGCAGCAGCAACTGGCCGTAGGGAATGGGGTCCTGCAAAGCGGAGGAAACGCGCCTCCCCAAGTCCGCTGCCAGCCGCGGTCTCGCAGCCTGCCCCCCGGTCGCTGGCCAGCCTCAGCCCGTCTTCCCCCTCCACCCCCCTTCTTCCCCCTCCACCCCTCCTCTATACATCCCAGAGGCTCACTCACCTGGATCCTAGGATCCACCTCCTCCTCCTCTGGCTGGCACCTCCGGCTCTGGCTTCTGCCTGCAGCAGCAACTGGCCACTGGGAAAGGTGTCCCGCAGAGCTGCCAGCGGAGGAAAAGTGCCTCCCCATGCCTGCTGCGGCCTCGCAGCCTGCATGCCCTCCTTCCCCCAGCAACAAGGTGCCCTCCTCCCCCAACTAACAAGCTGCCTCTCTCCCCCCAGCAACCTGGCTGCCCCCGGCAACAGGCTGCCAAATCAGCTGACAAAAGCAGCCTCTCCGCCCCCTATTATTCCCACCTTTCCCCTCCTCCCCCTATACATGCTGGGCTCCCTGGGCAAACAAAGACTCCACCAAAACAAACAAAGTGCTGGCCTCATTGTGTTAGCAAAAAAAGGACCCTCCTCCTAGAACCCTGGGTGGTGTGTGGAAATAAAGCTATTAGCTCAAAGCATGGTGCAGAGCTGTTTGGTATTTGATGAGTTACTCCTTTAGTCCTGAGTTTGTCACAGGGACAGAAATAGATGTGAAATCTTCTGAACAGGGGAACAGACAGCAAAACAAACACTAGAGGGGAGTTAACCTTTCCCTATGCTATCCAAAACTAAAAAAAATGTTTGGCTAGAGTTTCCCCTACAATATGTACCAGTTCCGACTTACATACAAATTCAACTTAAGAACAAACCTACAGTCCCTATCTTGTACGTAACCCGGGGACTGCCTGTATATACATTCATTACCTGGCTACTGAAAATTTCCTAATCAATTTGATATGGATAAAAATAGGAATTTGAGTAGCCTGTCACTGACACTCCTTTTTGATTGAATAGTCAGTCAGATCATTGTGGATTGTTTCTTTCTTATTGCTCTAGCCCACGGATGGAGAACCTAAGGCCCAGGGGCCAGATGCAGCCCCTAGCTTGCCTGGATCTGGCTCCCGAGGCTCAGGACTTACTTCTGTCCCTTCCCACCCCCAGCATTGGGGAACCCGTGTTAGCACTCCAGTCCCCACTGCCCCCTGCCTGACTGATTTTTCTGTGGATCAGCAGCCTCCAACCCAAAAAGTTTCTTGCCCCTGCTCTAGTCCCAAGTACTTAATCTTTAGAGATCTCTAATGGCAGCTTCTTTTTCCAACGCATATGCAGACACGTAGCATGAGGCAGATTGCAAGCTCCAGATGTTTGGCTCTGGTTGCAGCTCCTGTTGTAAACGCATCTGCTGTGTTTTCAACATGTTGTAATATTTGGGTGTTTGCACTACACGACTTTAGAGGCTTTAGAGAGTCAAGTGAAATAAAAAGCATCAGGAGGATGAGGGAAGATATATTTGCCTACCAAAATTAATGATGCCTCTAACATTAAAACTACCCTACAATAATAAATCTAAGGTGCTGTTTGTTTCATAATCATGGATAACTTCGTCTTCTCTTCACCTTTGCTGTTTTGCTGTGAGTCAGGGGTCTTAACGTGTAATATTCCTTTTAGGTTCAACAGCAGTATTGCTGCATACTTGAGTAGTTTGCCTGTGTTCTTTTATAAGTAGCCTTAGTGAAGACAACGTAACTTGCCAACCAAAACATAGCTAGCTGGTCTAATTTTAGGTCCGCAAACTGAATATCCCTCTAAATGACATGGTTATTCAAATCCTTTCTGCGCTGATGTGCTCTTCTCCCCTCCTCAGAAAGTTTGAGTTGTGCCAGCACATGGCCATTTTGTGCTAGTGTCCTAATCTAGCATATTTTGAAGTGGTTTTCATTCTGCATGTAAGTTACCATACTTAGCCAAATGGAGTAATGCAACTATGAAAGCACAACTCCTGTTTCTTCCCTGACGCTTGCAACCAATGTTGATTAGGTGCCAAAGTAAATGGAATGCTTTTTTTAAGGCAGTATCCTCTTTAGTAAGGATATTCATTTGCGGTTATCTGGCTAATCATGTAGTCAATACAATTTGTATCAACTACATGATTAGTTTATGAGGACCACTGTGCAGATCCACAGCAGGGATAACTCCAGGAGCCGGCTCGAGCTACCCCAATTACTAATCAACTAAAGCGATGAGAAGTCCTGTGGCACCTTATAGACTAACAGATTTATTGGAGCATAAGCTTTCGTGGGCAAAGACCCACTTCGTCAGATGCATGTAATGGAAATTCCAGGGGCAGGTATAAATATACAGGCATAAGAAAAGAGTTCCAATCAAGAGTAAGGCTGGAGATAACGAGGTCAATTCAGTCAGGGAGGATGAGGCCCACTTCTAGCCACTGATGTGGAGGTGTGAACACCAAGGCTATGTCTAGACTGCAAGCCTCTTTCGAAAGAGGCTCTTTCGAAAGATACTTTCGAAAGAGCGTCTTTCGAAAGAGAGCGTCTAGACTGCACGTTGAACTTTCGAAAAAGCGGCTTGCTTTTTCGAAAGAAAGCATCCAGTGAGTCTGGATGCTCTCTTTCGAAGAAGCCCTATTTACATTGAAGAACGCCTTCTTTCGAAAGAGGAACTTTCGAAAGAAGGCGTTCTTCCTCGTGAAATGAGGTTTACCGCCATCGAAAGAAAAGCCGCGTTCTTTCGATTTAATTTCGAAAGAACGCGGCTTGAGTCTGGACGCAGGGGAAGTTTTTTCGGAAAAAGGCTACTTTTCCCAAAAAAACCCCTGAGTCTGGACACAGCCCAAGAGAGGAGAAACTGCTTTTGTATTTGGCTAGCCATTCAGAGTCTTTGTTTAATCCTAAAATGATGATGACAAATTTGCAGATGAACTGCAGCTCAGCAGTTTCTCTTGGAGTCTGTTCTTGAAGGTTTTTTGTTGCAGGATGGCAACCTTTAAATCTGCTACTGTGTGTCCAGGGAGATTGAAGTGTTCTCCTACAGGTTTTTGAATACAGGCAGTCCCTGGGTTACGTACAAGATAGGGACTGTAGGTTTGTTCTTAAGTTGAATTATTATGTAAGTCGGAACTGGTACATATTGTAGGGGAAACTCTAGCCAAACATTTCTCCAGAGCTCAGTTTTATTCTCCCACACCTCACTTCCCTCAGTCCTTTATTCTCAAGCTGAGGTGTCTGCTGAGAAAAACCGCTCTGCGTCTCCCTGGTCTGCTGGGGGGGGGGCCGCTAGCTTCGCATCTCCCTGGTCTGCTGGGGGGAAGCAGCTAGTGTGGGGTTGCCTCACCCCATTTGTAAGTAGGGATCCGATGTAAGTTGGATCCATGTAACCCGGGGACTACCTGTATTACCATTCCTGATATCTGATTTGTGTCAGTTTATTCTTTTACGTAGGGACTGTCCAGCCTTACTCTTGATTAGAAATCTTTTCTTATGCATGTATATTTATACCTGCACCTGAAATTTCCACTACATGCATCTGGTGAAGTGGATCTTTGCACACAAAAGCTTATGCACCAATAAATCTGTTAGTCTATAAAGTGCCACAGAACTCTTCGTTGCTTTTGCAGATGCAGACTATTGTGGCTACCCCTCTGATACTAATCAACTACTCGCTAACATCCCTACTCTTTAGTGCAGTAAAAGTATCTGGGGAACGAAATGGTAAAGCCAGTAAAATCCATTCTCCTAGACACACAGTTAAACTAATATACTGTAATTAATTGCTCTTGAAGGCCTTAAGGTAATTGCTCTTGAAGGCCTTAATATTTCTGTAATCTTCTATCTTACTATTGTTTGCTTATTTAATAAAAAACTGCTTCTAAAAGGAGTGAGGAATCTTGGCACATTAGCCTTGGAAGTAATTCTTGGAATAATACAGGGAATGCTAGTAGAGTGGCGGACCATTTATGATTTTATTCTTGCAACTTTAGCAATTTCTCCTCAACAGTCCTCTTTGAGGAAGGTAGTTCTTACTTACTTACTTATAGTCCCATGATGACAATTCCCTTTCAAACATGCTGCGTAACTAATCATTCCCTAGCTCTACTGTCTGAACAAACAACTGGGATTTCATATACTGTTTTGAGACTGGCTATGCCTACAGGGAAAAAAAACCTGTAAAACATTTAGCATGTAAAAGAGAAATAGCTGTTCAGTTTTGAACAGTAGATTGTTTTTTCTATATAATTTTAAACAGCAAAAGCAAAGGGATATATTTATTTGTGTTGTGATGGTGTCGGCTGGCCCAATCAGTAGAGCTCTGAGTGAGTACAAAACTTAGATTTGCATCTAATCTGCGATCCACAAACATAGTCCATAGATATCTGCATCTGTAGATGTAGATATTTGCAATATAAAATAGATAACCAAAGATTTGCAAGGCTTTAACAATCAGATTCAGGGCCCTATTTTGCTAATAAGGGGTTGCAGACTTGACTGACTCCTTCTAGTGTACTATCACCAGTCTGTTTTAATTGGACCCAACCTTTGGATCCCATGTGCTTCTAATCCAGCTAGCCCTGGGCAGAGTCTAACTCTGGAGCCTCTAAGGCTGATTGTACGGTCACTGTTATCCTTTCTTGGGGCGTGGGACTCCATAGTCCAACTGCCCTGAACCTTGAAAACACTGCTAACATTTGCGATCCCTAACCCAGTCTCTTATGCATGCTCCCTTAGCATCTAGCCGTGGGTGCTCTGGCTTACAGTTTAACCCTGTGATGGGCAACCTAGATTAATGAGTGGCCCTCCTTTGCCTCAGTGGCCCACAAGATTGCCAGTGGTGGGCAACCTGCGCCCCACTTGTTCCTTCTGTAGCTCGCACACCCTGGCTGTGTCTAGACTGGCAATTTTTTCCGCAAAATCATCTGCTTTTGCGGAAAAACTTGCCAGCTGTCTACACTGGCCGCTTGAATTTCTGGAAAAGCACTGACTATCTCATGTAAAATCATCAGTGCTTTTCTGGAAAAACTATGTTGCTCCTGTTCGGGCAAAAGTCTTTTTCCGAAAGATTTTTGCGCAAAAGGGCCAGTGTAGACAGCATAGTACTGTTTTCCGCAAAAAAGCCCCGATCGTGAAAAAGGCGATCGGGGCTTTTTTGCGGAAAACCGCATCTAGATTGGCCACGGACGCTTTTCTGCAAAAAGTGCTTTTGCAGAAAAGCATCCTGCCAATCTAGACGCGCTTTTCCGAAAATGCTTTTAACGGAAAACTTTTCCGTTAAAAGCATTTTCGGAAAATCATGCCAGTGTAGACGTAGCCCCTCTGTTTGGCCCTTTCCCTCATGCACCTCTTGGGCACTGGAGCCCCACACTTCCTATTCCCCCTCTCCCTCCCAGCACTTTAGGAGCACCATGAATCTGCTGATTTAGGCCCTGTCCCTGCCTCTCCCTCCTAGTGCTTGAACAACCATGAATAGCTGACTTGCAGTATTCAAGTTTGGAAAGGAGTGGGGTCGGAGCACTAATCAGTGGATTAATAGTGCTCCAAAATTGCTGGGATGGGGAGAAATAGAAAGTGTGGGACTCCAGTGCCCCAGTGTGCAAGAGGTGTATGGGTAGGGGAGAGGGAGCAGACAAGGCCTACAAGTGGGCCACAGGTTGCCCATCACTGGGTTAAACTGTAAGACAGAGCACTCACAGCTAAGGGAACATGCATAAGAGACTGGGAAACAAAAACCTAGGGAGGCCTAGGCCACCCATGATGTCATAGGTGCATCTTTTTTGCCTTCTTCAGGCCTTCTGCTACCAGGGGATGGTCTGTCTGGGGAGAGAGGGAGCTGAGAGCAGATTCTGATCTTAAATGAAGTTTCTGCCCCCTCTGTCAGGTGAACTGATCACAGCAGAACTCCAGTCAGGTGATTAGCAAGTCCTAGACAGTCTATAATTCAAACTGGGAAAATCCAGTTTTACTTGGAAGACTACCACAATTGATGACTGTTGTGTTAACTGTTCAGGGAAGAGTCCGGTTTTAAAATAAACTGCCATTAGTGTGTCTTTGACTCCAGGATGCTACAGTTATATCAAAATGTATTCTTGAAAGTCCCAGTTTGATACAGATATGCATCAATCTATTTTGTGGAGTAAAATATGGTGCCAGCCCTGAAGATAGTCATGTGAGTTTTCCTAGGGAGGGAAAAATACTGATCCTCTGAGTTGGACTAAGCTGATAGCTGTCAAGAAGTAGTTTTTGATTCATGCTGAACTGTGACAGAAGAATGGGAATAAAGCTGCCACCTGCCTAAAGCTGGGGAAGAAAGAATCTAGCTTTGTAGCGAGACCTTTGTAGGACTTTTTGAATTTATTCATCTGGCTCTGATACTACATGTGGAAAATCAAAACCTGGCAAGCTCAAGGTGCTGCCGCAGATAAATCTATCAGTTGTGACTTTGCCATTGTGTGAAACTTCCCATTGATGGTGATGGAGAAAACAACTTCACTGCGCAGTAAGTGGCCATTGTCTGGCTTTTAGCTGATTTTTAAACTGGCTCCCCTTGCGGACCAGCTCCCGCCTAGCACCCCGTGCTAATGCTTCTGATACGGAGGCAGCAGCGCGAAGTGGCAGGAGGCTTCTCAGGACTGAAGCTGGAGAATACTGGCTGCTGGCCCTGCCCCATGGGGACTATAGAATAGTCGACTAACCTTTAAGAATTCATGCAGTTACTTGATTATTCAGTTAACTGATATTTAACATCCCTAAAAGAACCACATAAATCTTAATGGTTTGCATAAGATAACTGAATGCGTGTTAGGTTTGTTGCATCAATTTTGTCTGATCTTTTAACATAAGCATGGTCTTATGAGGCTTGTATTTTGATGGAAGGGATATTTAGTAGGTGTGCTCCTTTGCCTGAATCACTATTAAACTGTATTGTGTTGGAGGTCATTTTGTGACTGGAATTGCTGTCTCTTAGATTAGCCTTAAAACGAAAGGCCCAACTGACAACTTGTGACCACGGAATAACCTATGGAACTTTTTTTTCCCCCTTTGGCCGGGGTAAGAAAGAGTCCCTAATTTTCTGCCTTAAATCTGAGTAATAAAACATTGTAACTTGAGAAATTCTTTTATTAGCATAATGTCCTTCCATCTTTGTCCTCACTTGTTATATACTATAACATTTCTACATGCTGACTTTTAATAGCTTTTATTATCATTCCACAGATGAGTTTTTGTTCCCGTTATAGAGCTATATATAATTGTAATTCATAAATTTTAGTACCACCACATTACTGCTTATCCTTCCAATCTCAAGGATTCGCCAATTAAAAACTGTACTGATGGGTTTTTAATAATAAACATAATAATAAATTACAAGGGGAAATCATCATTTCATAAAACATCTGAAAGGAAAAGAGTTAGCTATCTTGGTTAGGTTGCAATAGAGAATTTAGATTTTAAGTCCTGGTAATTGGCCTTTAACAATTTTAATAAAGTTGGTAAGTGTCACAGTATAGTGAGTGCTTGGTTTAACTATTTTGAGCATTTGTAGGTGACTTCTGTTTTCAGCCATCCCTAGTGTTTTGCTTTTCTCTTATTGGTTTCATTCTTATTTTTTAACTATTCCATTTAATTGAACACTGAAAAGGATAGTAGGATGACAAGGAAGTTTGTGGTATATTTTTAACAATTTTATCTGCTATTTCTGTTACCTTCCTAATTGTTGACTTTAGAGCTATTGTTTTGATGTTTGAAATCGGCCCCTTTATCTGTTAGAGATTCTTCAAATGTCTTATTTGTCTATAGGATACATCACTGACAGAGGCAAATTCATTCAGTCCTTTGATACCAACGTCCCCTTCCTCTATGATAAATCAGTACAAATTTGAAGATGAGCCAGAATTAAGAGATCTCTTCATTACAGTGGATGATCCTGAAAGTCACATTACTGCCATTGAGACTTTCATTACCTATAGAGTTGTTACTAAGGTAAGTATTTTAGTAGCCTTGATATATTAAGTGTAAAATAAAACATTACAAGTGTTAATATTTTAAAGGATTTAAAAGAACAACCTAACATTTCAAAATTGTATTCTGATTTTGCCTGATCAAGTGTTTCAAATTTGTTGTTAGTCTAAAAACACTTTTAAGCTTACTTATGAGTGCGGTGGAGATCATTAAAGGAACAGCGGAAGTTATTTTAATGATAGCAAAAGCAGTCTTGTGTCTGAAATTGGCATTTGCTATTGGGTTCCTTGACAAGAACATGAAACAATAGGAAGGCTGCTGCTGCATTTGCAAAAGGCTAAACTGCCATAAGTATTTGCGGTATATGAGTATTTCATAGAAGTGGTCATAATCCTTGGCTGTCAATATGTGGTACCTTACTCACCACATACCTTTTCAATTCTGCTTTTCTGTAATTGCATCGTTTGCTAGCACCAAAAAACCCCTCCCATTTACAGTTAATAATAGTTTGGTTGCAACTACAGCAGTTTCTTAAATGAAAAGGTAATATTAGGAAAGGATTTCATGTGTTTTCAGCTGTCTTTGAATTCATTTTGTCATACGGGGAAGGAAGGAAGCCAGTATTGTCAGACTAGCTAGTTCCCTGCAAGTACTGCACAGTCTATACTTTGAGAACATCTGTAATCATTTTATTTTATTTTCATTTGTTTTTGCTGGGGATTCACTTACAACAAATTTTCAAATGAAAAAAATTCCCTTTGTTTTTACAGGAAAGATAGGCTTTTTGTAGAGAGAGAGAGGAGAGTAGGGGAGGAGTGTTTTCTGTCTTCTCTCTTATCTGTTATTAATTTGAAGTATGATTAATTTGAAGTCCAAATTCAAAATGATGTAACAGCTCTGTTGTGAACCCTAAGCATTCAAAATCTGAGTCAGGTCTGAATCAGAGGTTTGCTCAAAAATTACAAGATTAAATAAAATTGGGTGGGGAGGTTATTTTTATTTACCTTCTAGTTTCTCAGCCTTTTGAATTCACTTGAATTATGTTCTAAGCTTTTCTTAGCCACCAAAATGACTAGGAACTTTTAAAAATGAAAACTGATATAGTCACTTGTAATTACTTGACTCCAGGAGCTAGTTTGTTTTTGTCTCTCCTCTCCCCCTCCATTAGAAACCCAAACAAACAAAAACCACGCCAATATAATGAGATTTGATAGAGTCATTAGAATTGGCAACACTGTAATAGACATGCAGTTTTGCTAAAGTTTAAATGTTTCTCTACAGGTTCTATTAGTTGGGGACAAAACTGGTAGTGAAAGCCATTAAATCCTGACATATGTAGTTTCAGTGATGCCCAATCTAATTACACAGGAGGGCCACATAAATCTAAGCACAACATTTTGTGGCTCAAATAGATTCTACATATTTTAGACTGATTTATATTTTTAGCTCAGCTTGTTTTGTATGTATTAGGTTGTTTCTATGTACAATGTTTTTTACACACTTGTATAAACTAAAATGATGTAAACATGAAGATAAACCATTAATGAATCATCCATTAGTTTGTTGTGTTGAATCAGGCTGTGGGCTTTGTGAAATACTCTAGTGGGCTATGTATGGACTGTAGCTTGGGCTACATTCAAATGCCAGGATTTTCATGGCTGAAACATGGCTAGGTGACTTATAGCAGCCAATCCAAGGGACATGCATTATTTATTTTCAGTTTATTCAAATGCCACAAAATGGGCATTCCTTAAACTTGGATTTGTCATCACTTTAAAATGACCAACCTAAATTTCAGGCTACATTCATCTGAAGGAAAAAGGAAAATCTCCTATTAAGGTAATGATTCAAACCCTACAGTGCTTTGGAAAAAATTGTAGTAGATCAGTTCTTTCTATTCACAGTTTAGCTTTTGTTTCTTGGGGGGGGGAGTGGGTTCCACATAGAAGTTCACATTGTTCCATCTCTTACTAGATTAGATCATTTTATTAAAAAATTGTAATTGATAAGTGCAGAATAATTAACATTAACTTTTTCCCCTCACAACTCTCATTTTTATTCCAAACTGGTCAAAAATTAAATATTTGTAGTACTCTTAGAGTATATGTCTACATAGCAGATGGGAGGTATGATAGTCATGCACTAGGGATGTAAAAGTATAACTGTTTAAACTTTTAACTGATAAGCCTGGGCTTATCAGTTACCGTTAACGATTATACACAGGCTCCTTTTTCACTCCTGTGGAGCTGGCTGCCATCCCTTGGGTGCATGTAATTGCTGAGATTTTCAGTGGTTAGCTGAGATTTTCAGTGGTTACACAATCACCTGCTTTTTAACATTCCTATCATGCTAATGCTGCTTATGCAAGTGTGCTAAAATTTGCAGAGTAGCAGGGGTGGCACAAATGGAGGCTCAGACTAATTCCCAAAGTATGTATTCAGGGAACTTTGATGGTTATGTAGTTTGACCCAGCTCCTGTACTGTTTTTGGCATGCTAGCTCAAGTAGAGGGAATGTGTATCTGTTTGCAGGAGCTGGGAATCTCACCTCCCAGCTGCAGTATGGACATACATTTCGATTTTCCATCTTAATTTTGTGGTTATTATTTTCAGACATCTCGTGGTGAGTTTGACTCCAGTGAATATGAAGTTCGAAGAAGATATCAAGATTTCCTTTGGTTGAAGAGCAGACTTGAAGAAGCACATCCAACACTGATTATTCCTGTAAGTTTGCTATAATTTGTGTCACTTTTTTGATTGTTCGTAAATGTTTCCATTTATCTGTCATGAGCTCAGAGAAGTCTCTTTCAGAGTTCTGCGGGCTAAAAACATTGAAACACGAATGTAGTTTGATTAATCTTTTGTGTGTGTGTGCAGAGTTCAGAGAAAAATAAGCGCATTTCTGTTTTCTTTAACCAACTCTCTCTTCCTTTCCTTTTTTTCTTGATTTTGTCTATTCTGATGTGTTATCTATTGGTAGAAGCAGGTTTACTGAGTTTACTGTGTTAATTTTATAATTTGTTTTTTACATAGTGAACTGTAGAAGAATATATTTAACATCTCATGAGTACTAGAACTATTTTAAGACATATAATATACAACAGTACACAATGTTTTAGTTATTTATTTCTTTTTTCTTTCAGCCATTGCCTGAAAAATTCATAATGAAAGGAATGGTGGAACGATTTAATGATGAATTCATTGAGACTCGAAGGAAAGCATTGCATAAATTTTTAAACCGAATTGCTGAGCATCCAACTTTGACTTTTAATGAAGACTTCAAAATATTTCTCACCGCACAAGCCTGGGTAAACCAAAATCTTGTGACTTTATTATAAGAAATTATGAACTGCCTTACTAGGGATCTGCTAATATCTTCTTACCAATCATAGCTAGCTATAGAAGTATCATAGGATAGTGAAAAGAATCCTACAGTAGGCAGCTATTGAATAACTTTCCCATAGGAAAAATTTATTTCTAATACCTATTGGTTAGAGTTTGTGTTCTGCTCTGGAGGATGAGTTCATATCCTTTCCAAAACTTTTACTTCTCTATTTTTTTTTAACTCTTCTAATTCATGTAAATATTCTGGATTATATCATGTGTGTGATTGGTAGATTTTTTTTTTACATGTCTCCCCCTTATTCTTTAAAATGAGTGCTAATCTGCTCGACAATGCAGTCAATAAACCATCATTTAATTTTCTTCACAACTACAGTAGGATGTGTCCGCAGGATAAGAAAAGTTTGGAAAGTTTTCTCCTCCAGAGTATTGTTCTGAACATCACTGAAAGTTTCACTAGCAGTTTATAGAAATGGAGGGAGAGTAAAAAAAGGAAAAAGAGAGCAGCTGCTTTTCTTAGTAAGAACATAATTTTCCCCACCAGATGACTCCTCTCTGTGCATCGGGGTGGGCAAGAGGCAGTAAGCTGGCTATATTTGGCCCACCAAGCCACCGGATCTGGCCCAAGGCTTCCTCACCAGCACCATTACTACCCAGCAGCTGCAGCCGCTTTAAACAGCAGATTGCTAATTGCTATGTAGTCTGGGGGGGGGCTGAGGAGAAAGCTTTGTGTGCTGTCCCTGCCCTCTAGCAAAATCCCCCAGTTTCCAGCCAATAGGAACTGAGAAAATTTGCTGAAGACAGGGGCAGCGAATGAAGCCTCCTCACTCCCTCCCCCCACCCCCCTCACTCTGGAGCAGAGATATGTGGAACAGCTGGCTGGGAGTTGCCTAGGTAAGCGCCACCCAGTAAGAGGCTGCCTGTGGCATCCCACTCTTCTCTCCCTCCAACTACCTGCTCTAGATCACCACCCAAACCCTCTGTATCCCCTCTCCCCACCTCCTCCAGGTTGCAACTCTTTCCTTCTTCCCTCCTGAACCCTTCCCCCTGGCCAGAATCCTTTCCTGCACACATACCCCTCCCTGGCCCATGTTACCACCCAAACCTTTACACCCCTTCCCCCCAGGTCACAACTCCCTCACAGACCCTGCACCCCCTCCTAAACCCTTCCCACAGGCCAGAATCCTCTCCTGCTCCTATAACCCTTCCTGAACCCTTCATCTCAAGCATTTGCACCAGATCATAACCCCCTCCTTTGACCAAACTGCCCCTCCTTTGACCAAACTGCTTCTCAGACCCCACACTCCCTTCTGCACCCCAATCCTCTCTCCCAAGCTCCATTCTGCACCCTGCCTGCTGTCCCATGCCCCCTCCACAGACATGGGGCCCTTGACCACTTACCAAAATTTTGGAGTGTCCTCCCATTAAAAATTATTGCCCTGCTGTATATGCTGTCCTATGTTATCTTGCCCAAAAGTCAGCACGCTGTCTGATTCTTCTTAAAGGCTGAAAAGGGAGGAGATGTATACTGCCTTAGTCCTTCCCTCTCCAGTCCCTTACATGCTCCCTATTTCAGTAGAGCATGGATAACCTGTGACACAAAATGGTTGTATTTGATCATACAGCCTTCAATCACAATCTAAAAAGGGAAATCAGTAAGCAGGGGCAGGGGAAGAGTGTCTCAGTAAAAGGATTTGTTTGCTACATATTTAATCACTTTACAATAAGATCTATACAGCAAGTCAAAACCTAAAGTAGCTTGTTTTATGAATATCTGTGTGGTTTTATTGCTTTAATTTGTTTTTGTTGAATTGCAAATCATGGATAGAAAACATTAAAATATTCACAAAGGCATGTTCTACTTGCAGGAACTTTCATCTCACAAGAAGCAGGGCCCTGGTTTATTTAGCAGAGTGGGACAGACTATGAGAGCTGTAGCATCCTCAGTAAGAGGAGGAGGAGTTAAAAGTCGTCCTGATATGTTTACAGATATACATGACTATATGGAAATATTTAATGAGAAAATACACTTGTTAGACAAAATATCCCAAAGAATTTACAAAGAAGAAAGGGGTAAGTAGAAATAATGAACACATGCTTCTGGTTTTATTGACTATAGAATGTAATATACTGAACAAGAAAATTACTTTGAAAAGTTAGTTCCCTTTGATTGTTCTAAACAAAACAATGCTTTCTAGCAAGAGAAACAGAGAACAGGAAACTTTGTTTTGATTTTACTTTGCTTCCTTCAATGACTAATCTTTAACCTATAGATAAATCCGTGTGTAGCTATGTGCACATGGACATCGGTGAGCCTGCCTCATTGGTTTGCAGGTTTAGGATGATTGCAGCAGTAGCTTTTTCTCAAGGGAGGTGAAGGAAAATAACTTACTGATAACCTCACCTTTCTCTTGTTCACTACTGAATCATACCTGGAACTTCCTCAGATGGAATCAACATAAAGAATGTATTAATAGGGAGGGTAGTTAACTATACAGACAAGAAACTGAAAATGCTGACAAGCAACTGAAAACTAAGAAAACCTAGAAGTTTGTTTGTATTTCACCATATTAACTGGAAGACCAGTATGAATGTTTTTTGTTGTGTAAAGATGATTACTACTTAAAGTGAAATATAAACATTTATTTCCAAGTGGCACAATGACAATCAAATTCTGAATTCCAGTTATTTGTATATATTAAAATGCCTACAAATTCTTTAACGAGAATTCCTTTAATGTATGAAGGGTTGAGTTTTTTTTGTATCTATGAATCTAGTATTCTATACCTATTGGACAGAAGTTCTTTGTACTTAATTTGAACCTTAGTCCATGGGTATAGCCAAATACTGGAGTGTATATAGAATCAATAAAAAAAAAATGTATTGAGATAATCCTCAGGGATACCCACCTGAACATCAAAGGATAGTGCTATAATGAACAGTATGGTATGATCACTGAAGGGTGCTTACAATTCAAATATGTTCTGTGATTGATAAGGAATATTTGTTCTTGCAGACTTTTTCCATGATTTAAGAAATAATGACCCATTGAAAGACATTTGTAACTCATTAGGAATTGCTCATTGTCAGATATGTTTTTAGTAGAATGATTGGGTTAGAAATTGCTTTATCTTATCAGTCTTATAACCTGATACATCCTAAAAATCAATAAGTAATTAGGCAAATAATATCAAAAACAGAACTCATAATGGGATAAATTGTGGGAAAGTAGCTTTTCCTTTTCGCTCCCACCCTGCCACTCAAGGTATTTTGTTTGTCCTAAACCGGTATATAAATGGTGAGTTTTGGAAAATTAGTTGAAAGTGAGCAAGCTCCCAACTCGGCATCAGTTAGAAAGTTTGGTTAAAATATATTTTTCTTTCTGTATTCTGTAAAGTGCTGCAGTAAGTACCAATTGTCTGTCTTAACTAAAACTTCAACCGAGTTGGCTATTTGACATGCCTTGTTAAATCTGAACATGTAATACAGTCACGTCCATTCCTTCACTTGATTGAGTCCTTCAGTTGATTCGGTTGATTCTGCATGTTCATTCTGTGTCACATGAAAGAGAATTTTAAAAAAAATATTACCTTTCTTGTTGGTCATAACATCTGTCAGAAGGGTTTGTTTGAACTTCACACTCTTGTTAGAATTTTCCTTGATTTTCAAGAAAAAAGTTTGTTCTGCATGGAACAGCAGCTTGCATACTTACTTGAAACTTTAAAATTATATACTTTTTTACCTTGATTTTGATCTTACACTAACCCCATGTTTTAAATATCCCATTGGCCAATACTTCAGGATTTTCTCTTGCAAATAAAAATACTTTGAAATGCTTCTCTGTGTTCTATAATAATTAAGGCTTTGTTTCCTTTAGTTTACTCTGTCTTTCCAGCTCTCTGCATGTCCTGTCTAGATTGGATGTTCCTTGCATAAAGGAAATACATATTGATCAAAGGGATTTTTTTGATTTTAGCAATTCATTCCATGAGGAGTAGTTGGCATAGAAGTTCCTGGGTAGATTTTTAAAACACCAGCACCAAAATTCTTGTGGTAAAGCCTCAAAGTTTTATGCACTCACATGCTGCCAGATATTGCTTGTGTTTAGTCTTTCCCAACATTAACCTGCAGAACACTTATGTGTAGAGCTGATTCTGTCTCAGCAGTCAACCTTTTGTCACTTGTCAAGCAGTGATGATTCCTTCCAGCTGTAGCCCAATGTAGGGGTTTTCATTAAGTTTCTGGAGGCTTTTTTTGACCAATTAAACTCAAAACAAGCATCCCTCTCTACCCACAGCGGCTTCATGTCTCTTTCTATATGCTGTTCCTTTGGTATTAAGTCAGCTGTCACCAAGTTTGCAGAAAAAATGGAGGGATTGTGAAAAATCTCATAGCAAGTGACAGAATCAAATAAGAAAGTGATATTCGAGCAGTGTGGACTTGATCCAATGTCACCTAGCCACTTCAGTTTACCTTGGCCTATAACACATGAACATTACTAATGTGAATACACAGTATAGGGCCAGATTTTGCCTCATTCATCTTTAGTACCTTTATTGAAATTAGTGAAGGTTCTATAAAGATGACAGCATCTGGACCTTACTTTTTCTGAGACAGTACTATAACATCTGCTTTTTGAGGATCACTTGGAAAGATTTGAAACTAGCCTCAGTTTCTATGTTTTTCATCTATCATTAATTTGAGTATTTACATGCACTCATTTTCTTCTTCTGAAGGGTATTATTGTGAATTGAAGGAATATGGTCCAATCCATACTCTTTGGTGTGCATCAGAAGAAGGTCTAGTAGATTCACTAAAGGGTGTTGCTAGCTGCATTGACAAGTGCTACAAAGCTACTGAGAAACGGATGGCAGGACTTTCAGAAAATTTGCTTCCTATTCTACACGAATATGTTCTCTATAATGAAGTATTAACGGTAAGACCATCATATACCAGTGTATGTAATGACCTTTCGAGAGGGAATATGTTTTGTATATGAGGAATTTTGCAGTCACTTCATTAACTCTGAGGGCTACAGTATGTCTTTCTACTGCTAATTGAGGACATAAGCTTTTTTCACTCTGCAGTTCATTTGTTATTAAAAAATAAAAGCAAGAATAATTTCTCCTTGCACAGAATCTTTCCCACCTCCCCCATCTCTTGTATTAGCTAGGTAAAATGTGCCCAGCCTCGAAGAGAAGATTATTTTCACTTTAGTGACTCCTCTTCAGTTTCTTCCTGATATTATAAAACATTAACTGGAACATTAAGGCTTTGAGGGGAGGGGTGAGTTAAGATTCCTTTTCCTGGAAATTGTTGCATATTAGAAAAGACTGACATGCTAGTGGAAAGACTAGTTGTCTTGACCATGGAAGGATTCAAGAAACTACAACTCATGATGAATCAGAAGAGCTACCTTTTCTCTGTTAAAATAATGACTCATCAGTAATGGAGCCTGACACACAAAATAAGGCAACGGTTTTCCCTCCCTGGAGATGTTTCTAAACCTCATGATCCTGACTGCCCTCTTCCAGAATAGTACTGAACTTCTTAAATAGATATGCATGTGCCACTTAGACATGCAGATGTCATGCCAGGGCCTGGTTCCATGCATTCTGTTCCATTCAAGACTTTGTAACAGTTTCTCTTATGGATTTTTCCATTCGTGGAAACCAGCTACGAAAACCTTTACTGTCTTGTTGAATAAGAACACACAAGGAAGTGATTGATTGATTGAGCAAAGATCAGAGTATTTTCATCTACATTCTAGTACAGTAGACTTCCAATAATCCGGCACCTTTGGGACCTACATGGTACTGGATTATCAGATATGCCGGAGTATCGAGAGGTACTCTGGCAGGGGCTGTGACGGGTCAGCTGGGACCCGCACTGCATCCGGGGGGTGGGCGGGGAACGGTGCTGCGAGAGGCAAACCCTCCACCGTTTTGCAGGGAGGCAGGGGAAGCCCCAAGCCGCTGCCGAGAGTTTCCGGGAGGAGAGCAGGCTCCCCACTCCCCAGACTGCAGTAGTTATCGCTGAGCAGGGAGGTGAGGGGCGGCGCTGCAGGACAAACCTGCCAAAACCCCAGCTGCTCTGCTCCACAGCTTCCCCAAGTGCGCCGCTCGTCTGTTTCAGCAGCGGCAGTGGCGGACTTGGGGAAGTGGTGGAGCAGAGCAGCTGGGCTGCTGCCAAGCACTGAGCAGGGGGGTGAGGGGCGGTGCTGCAGGACCAATGCAGCAGCACCCCAGTTGCTCTGCTCTGCCGCTTTCCCAAGTCTGCCACTCGTCAGCTTCAGCAGCAGCAGTGGCGAACTTGGGGAAGTGGTGGAGCAGAGCAGCTGGGGTGCTGCTGGGTTGGTCCTGCAGCGCCTCCCCTCACCCCCCTGCTCAGCAATAACTACTGCAGTCTCGGGGGTGGGGAGCCCGCTCCCCTCCCGGAAACTTTCGGCAGCTGCGCGGGGCTTCCCCTGCCTTCCTGCAAAACTGGGGAGGGTTCGTTCCTTGCAATGCTGTTCCCCACCCACCTCCCGGCCGGATGCAGTGTGGGTCCCAGCAGACCCGTCACAGGGGTATAATCCCCTTCCCCTCCCCTCCCTTTCCCAGCTGCGAGCGCCCCTAGGGCTCACAGCAGCTCCAATTGTCCAGCTGGCTGGAGCATTTCCGGGTTCCAGTTGGTGCCAGACTATTGGGAGTGCCGGATCATTGGATGCCGGACAATTGAAGTTTTACTGTATTATGGTCTGTCTTCTTAGCAGTACTGTCCCTGCAGAAATACTGATTGCGTGCTCTTGTCCTCATTGGAGTCACCAACATTGTCATAGTAGCATTTGGGAATTGTCAGGGTGCTCTAAATTCAGCTCCCTTCTGGGAGAATTCTCTCCTGAGGCTGCTTTTCATCCCACCCTGCATCTAACTAAGCAGATCTTTGTAGCAGATTTTTGTAGGAGAATGATCGATTCATGATGGAGTGTTCCACGGGATGGTTGATTGGACAGTTTGACCAACAATCACTCTGCATCCATTTCAAACCACCAGCTAGGACAGGGGAGGGCAATAAGCAGCCTGTTTGCTGGATGTAGTTCGCCAGAGTTAGCCCCTGGCAGGCTGCCAGATACTTTATTTATCTGCATGTCTGCAGATACGACCATTCAGTCCCCATTGGCCACAGAGTCAGGCCATGGACTGCTTATTGTCCACTCCTAGGACAAGCATCATAGCCTGTATAGAGGTCCCAGAGCCTTAATATTCAATGGAGTTCAGTCTTCTGGGCCACAGCTGCTTTCATTGCATTGTCCACCTCTTTCCTGATAGAATTAAAAAAGGCAGAGCAAGATTATGACCTCCTAAGTTAATTACTTCAGCATAGCATCCTCTGTACTGGGTACCCACATTATAATGAATAGTAACCATATTAGGATCATGCTATATATCCTGTGCTTCTTGAGTCCTTTAGATTTCATTTCCGTCCTTTGATTGTCCCAAGAAGCAGCTCCTACTCTGTGTGGAGGTTGGAGAGATTGCAGCTGAGGCAAATGATACCCCTTGTTCCTCTTTATTTTTCAGTATGAAAGACAGTTCCCCATACCTGCCCCAGACTTTCTCTTCAGTCGTATTTGTTACTTCCATTGGACTCTCTGCATTTTGGCCTGTCCCTCTTCCAGTTTTCTCTGCCCATCTCATCAGCTGGGGTGTGTGCACTTGTAAAAGGGGATTCTGTGGACAAACTTCAGAGTGACAATGTGGCCTTTCATGCACATCTCTGAAATTAATATTGGTTGGTTGTCTCTACATTACCTCTCATACCTATTGGGTTACCGAGTTCTTGGTGCAACCCTTATAGTGCATCTGAAGAAGTGGGTTGTGCCCACAAAAGCTTGTACAATAAAACTCTGATGGTCCGGCACTCCTGATGGTCTGGCACCATCAGGAACTCGGAAGTGCTCCGGGCAGCCGGACCATTGGAGCTGCTCTGCCCACAGCTTCCCCGATTCAGCCACTGCTAAAACTGATCAGTGGCTGAATCGGGGAAGCTGGGGGCAGAGCAGCTGGAGTGTTGCCGGGTAGGTCCTGTAGCGCTGTCCCTTGGGGCTGCGGGACCAACCCGGCAGCACCCCAGCTGTCCCCGATTCAGCCGCTGCTGAAATTGACCAGCGGCTGACTCCAGGAAGCCCGAGGCAGAGCTGCTCTGCCCCAGCTTCCTGGAATCAGCTTCTCATCAGTTTCATCAGTAGCTGACTTGGGTACACCTGGGACAGAGCAGCTGGGGTGCTGCTGGGTTGGTCCCCGCAGCGCCGAGGTGCGGTGCTGCGGGGACCAACCCGGCAGCGCCCCAGCTGCTCTGTCCCAGGCGTCTGGATTCAGCTGCTTTTGAAACTGACCAGTGGCTGACTCCAGGAAGTCCGGGGCAGAGCTGATCTGTCTCGGGCTTCCTGGAGTCAGCCGCTGGTCAGTATCAGAAGCGGCTGACTTGGGGACACCTGGAGCAGAGCAGCTGGGGTGCTGCCAGGTTGGTCCAGCATCCCCCCACCCCACCCCAGACCCCTTATAGCCCCCCCCCTTCCGATAGTCCGGCATATCTGATAATCCGGCACCCCCTGGGTCCTAAAGGTGCCGGATTATCGGAAGTTTACTGTATAACCATCTACATGTTTTGTTAGTCTCTAAGGTGCTGCTAGACTATTCGTTGTTTTTAAAGTTTTTTCAGTAACATAACTCAGCTACCCCTGTAAAGCTTTTGAATGCAACATTAGACAGGCTTGAGCCTTTCATCCATTAGCTCCTTCTTCCCCAATTCCATGCCAGTCTCTCTCCTGGATATTTTTTTCTAATGTTTGCTTGTGCCCTGCACCTTGATTAGGATATTCCTAATCAGGCTAAGAATGAACTGATGGAGGACACTTTGGAAAACTTGTTTTTTGAGGCATGGTGGTATTAGAACTTCCCAAGATGTCCCATAAGCGTGTATGCCTAGGCAGGGATAATAATTTTTTAGCTTTGGAAGTGTAGCATGGGAAAGCAGATGCAGTTGGATCCTAAGGAGGAGATTCCATAGCCCAAAATCTTCACATCTGGATTTGATTCCTTCTGCTTGATTGATAGAAAGCAACGTCAAACCTGGGAAAAGTTGGCCTGTACTGCGATTGTGAATTAAAGAGTAGAAGCTGTTGGGACACGGTAACAAAGGATTGTCAAACAAAGTTTTTAAATTTTATATTCACATTCATGTTTCTTCTGAGTCACCTTAAAAATGTGTGAGTTTCACAACACTTCTGCGCAGGGCCAGCTTTAGGTCAATTCGGCCGATTCCGCGGAACGGGGCCCCGCACCTGAGGGGGCCCCGCTCCCGGGGGCATGACGCATGCACAGGTCCCCTCCGGGTGTGCGACGCATGCACAGGGCCCACCCCCAGAATCGGGCCCCGTGCTTGTTAAAGCCAGCCCTGCTTCTGTGTGGGAAGTTTAATTTCAGTTTTATGGGTGGGGATGCTGAGGGACAAACCTTTACACTGACTTCTGTGATGTCACAAAGCAAAGAGCTCTAGTCAAAATATAACTAATTATTGGTGCTATAGTCTGACAACATTCCCTCTCTTTTTATACAGGCCGGACCTCCCTGGTTCGGAACCCTTGGGACAAGGAGGGAGTTTTCTGGACCAGGGGAAGTTGGTGTCTCTGCTGGCAGACACCAGGCTATGCAGGGGTCTGTCAGCTGATAGCTGGGCTCTGCAGCCAGCCCCTGTCCGCCAGGGTTCCTGGGGCTCTCTGGTCTAGGAACATCTATCGATGTTGTTGGGCCAGAGAGGTTCAACCTGTATTAGTTTTTGCCATTCTTCTAAGAATCAAATTTATTGAATTAGCCTTAACTTTAAATGTGACTGGGCTTGTTAACATTGATAGATTTAATTGATCTTGATTCTTTATATTTTCAAATAAAGAATTTTATTGGTAATCTTCCTCTGCCACTAAACCGTGGCACATTCATAATACCATAACAGCCTCACATTTCCTGTAGGAGCTGGAGTATCATTTGGATGAGTCCTAACTCTTGTGCTATTACTTTTGTTCAAATAAAGTATTTTCAGTATTGGGACTTCTCTAAATTGTGTTTCTCGTAAAGGATTCAAAATAGTATTACTGTTCCATAGACTGACTCACTTTGTAGCAACATAGTCTGACATATTCTTAGAGCATTGGAATTGAGTTGGGTAGGATTTCTAACAATTCTTTCAGTGAAAATTGGAGTAATAAAAACATAACTTTAAAGAATCCATTCAAGTTTTAAGTAAAATAGACACATCAGACCAATATCTTTAAATCCTAGAATTCTATTAAAGCCATAATCTATACATTTTCTGAAGGGTTAAGTACTCTTGATTTCAAGATGTCTTTGTAAACAGATTGTATTGAATTGCAGTCTATTTTGTCCAAATGTTTTATAGGGTGTTTTGAAAAGAAGAGACCAAATTCAAGCAGAGCTTGATTCCAAAGTTGATGCTTTATCTAATAAAAAGGCAGAAAAAGATCTGGTAAGTATGTACATCATTATGAATGTTATTTTGACTGAAAATTACAAGTTCTGTCAAATGCAAGCCCCGAAAAGCCATGTTTTGGGGCTGCACAGTTCCCTCACCTATTCTAAAAAAGTTTACTCATGCACTGCACAGGAAATAAGAATTGATACAATGGTATATTAACAGCTGCTGAAATGCCCTAGAAGAGGTAGTTGGGATGATCAAATCTGTTCCTTGTTTATGTATTTTTTTAAAAAGTGTATTTGTTTTTGTTTGTGCCCTTCTGGTGGAACTAATTGGACTCTTGTCACTAGAACTGGTGGAGCATCTCCACTCTCATAGACTCCTAAGCCGTTTTTAGAGTTTCTCCCTAATAAGGAGCCAGCTTGACAATTGGCAATATACCTGTAAGTTAAATACTTTGTAAGATTGCCATTTATTTCCTTGGACTTAGACATTTTAATGTCCATCTGTTTACCTTATGATCCTGGCCAAGCTACCCTTTGTGTTACACTGGTTTGTGCTTACCACTTTTAAAGGATGACTTTAAACTGTACGTTTGGTCTTGTTTATTTGATAGATTTTAATTTTGTTTTAGACAATACTCATGAGCCTTTCAAAAGCACTTGGCATCAACCTAAGTGCTCCTATTGAAATCACTGGTAAGAGTCCTGTTGACTTCAGTGGGAGCCGAGTTAGATCAATACTGAGTACTTTTGAAAAGTCCATCCTGTGGCTTTAATGGGAAAATGTCTTAAATAGTTTCTGACAAAATGACTGTAATATCTCCTCCTTTGACAGTGGAATGATCAGCTCTCTTACGTTTGCAGGTGGTAATAAATTTGAGGGCACAATTGACATTACTTGGAAATCTTAAGAGCTTGATTTGGGGAGTCAGTCAAATACCTATCATCTAAATAACAGCTTGTGCAAAATTGTGGGTGCAAAACATTAAATAAATGCAAGGTCATTTTACAAATTTCAAGCAAGAACAATCCTATTATATTAAAATGAAGTGATGCAATTTTATGCTGAGAGAGAGAATTGTGACTGAGCACTTAATTATTTTCAATTCATAAATCATTTGCCAGAAATCTATTTAATTTTAGGGCAAAAGGTACAAGTTAATCTGGAAGTCTTAAGCCTGTCTCGTATTCTGCATAAAAAAAACAATACTGACTCACCACCCTGGCACCTGTAGGCGGCAGTCCTGGGAATTAGCTCGCCTGCCTTGCTGGGTGCCTCCCTCTAGCTGGGTTCTCCCCATGTTCTTGTTGTCCACAGCGTCCTCTTCAGGACACTGCCCTCCAGCAGTGCCCACTCCAGTCTCTCTGCATCCCCTTCTGGGGAGGGGCGGGGGGAAGGGAAGTTATTTCCTCTGCATGTACTCCAGGGTCCTCCCTGGATCTCCTTTGCCTCAGGGACCCACTGCCAGCCTTCTCTAACCCCGCCTCAGTCTGTAATGGCCACTCATCACTGGCAAAGGGGTGTGTGGACCTGCTTCCCCAGCAGTCAGTTCCCTGCTACCTTCTGTCTAGAGCTACAGTCAGTTTTCTCTCTCCTCCAGGAGTTCTTCATTATATAGCCCCCAGCTGGGCTCTAATTAGCGAGACCTGCCTCAGCTGGGGCTTTACTCTCAGCTCTTGCTCAGGGCTGGGGTTTGCCCTTAAAGGGCCAGTGCAGGGCAAATGCCCTGTCACACTATGCTAATACTTGTATCCAAAACACTCACGGCTTCTTGTGTGAGAAATATGCAAATGAAGCTGTGTGGAATCTCGCCGAGCCTCATTTGCATACCTAATGAGCTGCCATTTTTGCAGAAGAGGCTCTTGCACCAGAAAGAGCTGTCTACACTGCCCCTTCTTGCACAAGAAAAACCTCTTGCTCAATCCCGCTACACCGATTATTTTCAGGAATAATGGCATTGCACAAGAAGGGGCAGTGTAGACAGCTCCTTCTGGCGCAAGAGCCTCTCCTGCAAAAATGGTGGCTCATTAGGTATGCAAATGAGGCTCGGCGAGATTCCATGCTTAGCCTCATTTGCATATTTTTCACGCAAGAAGCCATGAGTGTAGACATAGCCTCAAAGGACATGAACAAAGAGGGCATTTCTCCTGTGAGTATCAAAACTGTGTGGTTGAATTGCTCCTCCTGCAGTGTAGTGACAGTGGATATCGCACAATTATCAAACAAAGGGAAGAGCAAAGTGTTCAAACTCTACCTACTGTTTGCCAGTTCAACAGGCTTGCTCTTTAATATCAATAACAATCTTAGTTCCAGCAGTAAACCTCAAGTTTTATATTTTTAATATAATGACTGGCCCACTTTGAGATCATGCTTCTTTTGCTGCGATATCTCAGAATATGTAAGCAGCTGCACGACAGGGAAGACAAGATAGCTGACTCAAATTTAGCTTATTTCTTCACTGCGGACATTCTACCCATCTGTCTCCATTGGTTTTCTCATTATGGCACTTTTTTTTTTTTTTTTTAGGGAGCTTGGTTTGTTTTTATTAGTTGTTTTTCTAGTTGACTCTGCAGCTTTAGAGACTTACCTTAGGTAATGTGCAGCCAAGAAGATGGGGGCGTAAGTGTTGCTCACTGACTGACAGCTCTGCAGTGTTTTCTGTTATATAATTCAACTTTTCAGAATTGCCAGACCCCTTTTCCAAACAGGGAATTATCAGGCTAGCTGAACTATTTTCATGTCCAAATGATCAACCAGTGATCCTGATAGAAATTACAATTGTATATGGGATATGAATGTCGCTAATCGATATTAGCACATACTAGGTAGAAAAGGCTGAAGATCCCCTAGGGTCTTGTGATTCTAGGTAGAAAATGCTGGTTAACAAGTGGGGGCTGGAGCAGTTCCCTGCCTGCCACGGGCCGAGGGCTGCTCCAAAACTTGCAGGGCTCACCGGGGGGCAGTGGCAATCCCCAAAATATGAGCGCTAGGTATATTCCAAATAGATGTGATATGCTATATAGACTGTTCTTGCACATTTCTAATAACTTTTTATCTATTGGTTAGAGTTAAAAGTTTATGCATCTATGGTGCAGATAAATAAATACTCTCGTCTACATAGTTAAAATCTTGTGACACATATCAAAGCTATGTCAACAGCTAAGATCTTTTTTCTTTTATACTACAATGCAGAAATGTACTTCTGCCCTGCTGCTAATATGCCCTTTCACCTTGCGTCTACACTCAAGTTAGTTTTTTTTTAAATACCTATTAAAATATAAAACAGGACTATGTAGCACTTTAAAGACTAACAAGATGGTTTATTAGATGATGAGCTTTCATGGGCCAGACCCACTTCCTCAGATCAAATAGTGGAAGAAAATTGTCACAACCATATATACCAAAGGATACAATTAAAAAAACGAACACATATGAAAAGGACAAATCAAATTTCAGAACAGAAGGGAGATGGGGAGGAGGAGGTAAATGTCTGAGAGCTAATGATATTAGAGGTGATAATTGGGGAAGCTATCTTTGTAATGGGTAAGATAATTAAAGTCTTTATTCAAACTTAGGTGTAAAGTGTCAAATTTAAGCATGAATGACAGTTCAGAGGATTCTCTTTCAAGTGTAGTCTTAAAAGGCCTTTGAAGCAGGATGCAGGTAATCAAGTCGTTGAGACAATGTCCTTTCTGGTTGAAATGGCAAGAAACTGTTTTTTCTTTATGATCCTGTCTAATATCTGTTTTGTGGGCATTGATCCTTTGGCGAAGTGTCTGCGACATTTGTCCAATGTACATAGCAGATAGACACTTTCAGCTACATTTCTATCACTATTAAAATATATAAAACAGTTGTTGTGAAATAAGGCTACTACACACAATATGACTGACACAAATCCCAAAAAGCATGGAAATGAAAAGTTTATCTTCTATGGCAATGCTCCAGATGTGCCCCTTGGGTCTTGTGCTTCTAGGAAGCTCTGGTATGCCTCAGAGGCTCGCTGGGACCCTCTACACTGCCTCTTACTTTTTCTTGAGGTCAGGGTCACAGTTGACTGAGCTGTGGCAAAATCAAAGGATTGGGGTGGAACCCTTACATAAGCTTGGTCTCCCTTTACAGGAGCAGGTGTGGGAAGTGTTGGAAACCGGGCCCGCCCACTACTTCAGGTTCTGGCCCAGGGACCGTAGGTAGCAGCAACTGACAGGATTTTTCCTTTAGCCCCAAATACAACACTCCTTCATTTTCCAGTCCTCTAGTCTTTTCCCTGTGCCACTTTCCCAAACACTCCCCTAGCACCTTCTCCCTGGTACTTAAGCAAATCTTTCCTGCTTCAGCATAATACTCTTTCCTTCTCCAGTCCTCAGCTCTTCAGCAATGCTCTTCCTCCTCTCAGCCCTTCACTTTTCTCCTTTCCCCTCCCTTTCCTGAGGGGAAACCTTTTACAGTAGCCCAGGGGTGTCCAAACTTTTTTCAAAGAGGGCCAGATTTGATGAAGTGAACATGCGTGAGGGCCGACCATTTTGCCTGACATTCTTTGAACCATTAAAATTAAATGCAAATTAACTATGTTATGCAAAGTTTATTGCAAACGGCATACTTTTCATTTTGTCACATGGATGACAAATCTAAACAAGTGTTAAATCACTCTGCCTTTCATATCTGAAGGCCAGATGAAAAAAAATCCAGGAAGCTGAAATATATGTCAGGAACATTGTAAAGTACATTACATATTATCAACTTTTAAGTTAAAAAAATATGCACAGGAACATAACACCAACTATACATGTTGTGTCCAAATATATTTATAACTGATTTAGACCAACTGACATTAACTGAGATTTTACAATGTATTCATCTCAATTGAAAAAAAAACTTGCCTACACTAATGTGAAGGGTGAAACTGAGATCTGGACTGCAGCACATAGGCTAGGTCTGGTTCAAAGGCAGTGGTTTTGATGCGCAAAATGTCACGCAGGTGAGAGTCACTTAGTCTTGTCCTCACGCGGTTCTTGTTAAAGTTCATAGCAGAAAATGTCTTCTCACACATATATGTTGAGCCAAACAAGCTCAGCATTTTCTTAGCCAATGTTCGAATCTCTTGAAACCGGCTCTTATCCAGTTGGCGGTAAAAGTTCACAAGAGAGAGCTGTTGGTGACGACTGCGTAACTCGCTGTCACAATGCAGCTCAATGAGCTCGAGCTGCAGCTGATCTGGAGCATCATCGGGGTCAACAGAGAATGGAGAGGAGAAAAGGCTGATCTCCTTTTCAATAGCTGCAAAATCCTGAAAGCGCCGTTTAAACTCCCCAGCCAGAGATGCGATGTCTGCTGCATACCTGCTCGTTTGCGCACTGATATTGTCCTGTGGAAAACTGTTCATTATTTCCTGCAACGCTGAAAAATGTATGGTATTGGGCTGTGTTTGTGACAACTGCCTTATGAAAAGTTGCAGCTTTGTCCCAAAGGCTTTGAGGTGTGAATAAAGCTGGTTCACCGCTGTATCTTTCCCCTGAAGACTCGTGTTCAGTACATTCAGATGCTTTGTTATGTCAACTAGAAACCCCAAATCAGCCAGCCAGATAGGATCAGATAGTTCTCGCATTGGTTGTCCCTTTGTTTCCAAGAATTCTCCGATTTCCTTTCTGAGAGAGTAGAAACGCTGCAGTGCAGACCCCCGACTGAGCCATCTTACATCGTTGTAATATAAAACATCTTCGTATTCAGCCTGGATGTCCAGTAGAAACTGTTTAAACTGGCGGTGGCACAGGGCTTTAGAGCGAATAAAATTAATAGTCTTTAGCACCGGTTTCATAACATGATCATATTTGAGATGTTTAGCACAGAGAACTTGTTGATGAATGATACAATGGAGTTTAATAGCTTTGCCTCCTTCTTCGATCACCTTGTTACAGATTAGGGTTGATAATCCACTTCGTTCACCAACCATGGCAGGTGCCCCATCAGTAATAATCCCAGTAACTTTGTTCCAAGGCAGTTTCATGTCATCTATGGCAGAACTAACAGAAACAAATAAATCTTTTCCTCTTGTTTGGTCTGTAAGGCTCTGGAGGTCAAGTAGCTCTTCAGTCACATTCATTTCATCGTCCACCCCTCTCATAAAAATCAGCAACTGAGCTGTGTCAGATAGGTCCGTGCTTTCATCACAGGCTATTGAAAAGAAGTCAAAATCCACTCCTTTGGATGTCAACTGTCTCTTAATAGCTGATGAAATCTCTTCAATTCTCCGTGCTACAGTGTTACGAGCCAGGCAAATGTTGGCAAACTCTTGCTTCTTCTCGGGACAGATATTCTCAACCATTTTCATAACGCATTCTTTGATAAAGTCACCCTCAGCAAAAGATTTGCAATTTTTAGCAATTAACGTTGCCACCTCATAGCTCGCCCTTGTGGCATTTTCATTTGACTCACGGGCTTTTATGAAAAATTTCTGTTGTGACATTAAAACAGCTTCAAGTTGCTTCAACTTTTCACTGAAGTCGTGCCCTGTAAGCTTGTTGTATGTGCTATGTCTCGACTGGTAGTGTCTCTTGACTTTAAATTCCTTATAAACAGCCACAGTCTCTTGGCATATCAGACAAACACAGTGATTCTGTATTTCAGTGAAGAAATATTCCACTTTCCACCTGTCCTGGAAGCGGCGGCCCTCACTGTCAACTTTCCTTCTCTTATTTACAGTCGCCATTTTTTTAAATTGACCAGAAGGGGAAGGGATCATGTGAGCGCAGTGCCAGAGGTTTAATACACTGCCCAAGTAATACACTGCACTAATACACTGCCCAACAAGAATTCTCTTGCCTTTGTGGCTGTTTGTGGCGAAGTGTCTAATGATGACCTCCGGCGTGTTCGCAGCTCCACGTGCCTGAGCCCGCCAGAAAGCTGACAGTGCACAGGGCCAATCACAGATACTGAGACTGAGCAGCTGCGGAGTCCGTCCCTGATCTCAGCAGCTGTGGAGTCCGTCCCTGCACTCTCAGCCCCAAGGTAGAGGGCCTGCAGGGTCAGAGGCGGGCGGAGAGCGCAGGGCACGCTGGCCTCACGGCGGCCCGGGGGCAGGGCGAACCCGCAGCCAAGCGGGAGAGCGGGGCTGTGGACGTGCCCTACATGGCAGACTTTAGGACCGCAGCGGCCGCCATGGACGGCGGCGGCGCGGCCGGAAGCAGCAACAGTTCAGAGGAGCGCCGGGGAGCCAGGAGAGGGGGAGGAAGCGGGGGCTGTCCCCGCACTCTCAGCCCCAAAGAGGAGTGCAGGGGCAGGGTCTGGGACCGCGGCGGCGGCCCGAAGCGGCGCGCTGCGCGCGCCAGTTAAAAAAAGCACCGGGGAGCCGGGAGAAGCGGGGGGCCGTATTAAATCCGACCGCGGGCCGGACTTTGGACATGCCTGCAGTAGCCCATCCAGCCTTAGTTGATTGCAGGTGTCTGATTAGCATTCTGCTTCAGGAAAGCTCTTAGTTAGCCTCAGGTGCCTGCCTTCTTTGATTAGGTGGCAGCAGACTTTAGCAGTTTATTCAGGAAGCAGAACACCATTCCCCCAGCTCCCAGATTGTCTGCTTTCCATCCAACCATTGTATCCAGCTACCCTAGGACTTTCACACTTCACAGTCCATCAACCTTCTTCTTCTCCTCCCAGAGGTACCCCACCTTAGCATTATCACAGCTACTGTAAACCACTTCACAACCTTAATTCAGTTCTGGAGAGAGAGAAAATGCCAGCCTTTCTTTACCTTCATTACTTCATCACAAAAGTACACCAGGGCTGTGTCTACATTGGCACCCTTTTCCGTAAAAGGGATGCTAATGAGACACTTCGGAATTGCAAATGCCGTGGGGGATTTAAATATCCCCCATGGCATTTGCATGAACATGGCTGCCGCTTTTTTCCGGCTCGGGGTTTTGCCAGAGAAAAGCGCCAGTCTAGACGGGATCTTGCGGAAAATAAACCCTTTTCCGGAAGATCCCTTATTCCTACTTTCAAGTAGGAATAAGGGATCTTCCGGAAAAGGGTTTATTTTCCGCAAGATTCTATGTAGACTGGCGCTTTTCTCCGGCAAAACCCCGAGCCGGAAAAAAGCAGCAGCCATGTTCATGCAAATGCCGTGGGGGATATTTAAATCCCCCGTGGCATTTGCAATTCCGAAGTGTCTCATTAGCATCCCTTTTACGGAAAAGGGTGCCAATGTAGACACAGCCCAGATGTTTACAACTAATGGTGTTTGAAAGTCAGTAATCTTGTAAGGAGTTGTGTACATGAAGAGCAAGATGAAGGAGGCAGAGTTAAGGATGTGTTATATGAGCTGCAGTGTATAGTGGTTGCAGTAGCATTAAAGTATGTGCATGTGCTGGAGGAATAGAAGATAAATAATGTTTGGTATCAAGTATCAGAGGGGTAGCCGTGTTAGTCTGAATCTGCAAAAGCGGCGAGGAGTCCTGTGGCACCTTATAGACTAACTGAAGTGTTGGAGCATAAGCTTTCGTGGGCTTGATTGTGTCAAACTTGAAGATGAACTGTAGCTCAGCAGTTTGTCTTTGAAGTCACAGCCAACCAGCCAACCTGAAGCATATTCTCACCAGCAACTACACACCGCACCATAATAACTCTAACTCAGGAACGAATCCATGCAACAAACCTCGGTGCCAACTCTGTCCACATATATACACCAGCAACACCATCACAGGACCTAACCAGATCAGCCATACTGTCACTGGTTCATTCTCTTGCACATCTACTAACGTAATATATGCCATCATGTGCCAACAATGCCCCACTACTATATACATCGGCCAAACTGGACAGTCCCTACGTAAAAGAATCAATGAACACAAATCAGATATTAGGAATGGCAACATACAAAAACCTGTAGGGGAACACTTCAGTCTCCCTGGACACACAATTGCAGATCTAAAGGTAGCCATCCTGCAGCAAAAAAACTTCAGGACCAAACTTCAAAGAGAAACTGGTGAGCTACAGTTCATCTTCAAGTTTGACACAATCAGCTCAGGATTAAACAAAGACTGTGAATGGTTCGCTAACTACAAAAGCAGCTTCTCCTCTCTTGGAATTCACACCTCCAGATCAGCTACTAGAAGTGGGCCTCATCCTCCCTGATTGGATCCACCTCGTTATCTCCAGCCTGATTCTGGCCTGCATATTTATACCTGCCTCTGGAAATTTCCACTACATGCATCTGACGAAGTGGGTCTTTGCCCACGAAAGCTTATGCTCCAACACTTCAGTTAGTCTATAAGGTGCCACAGGACTCCTCGACGCGATGTTTGGTAGTTTAACTTCTTTTAGATTTGTGTTGAGATGGGAAGGTGTCTAGCAATACTAACTCCTTCACGGCAAATTGTTGGGCTTTTGGAATTTTGGGGGGAGCTGGTACCGGATCATCCATTCCCCATGTGATACACTGCAGAAGAGTTGAGCTTCTGGACAGAGGCTTTGTTGGAGGGCTAGTATCTACCCTATGTGGTGCCCTCAGAAGGGCATGAGTCAATGTGGAAATGTGAAATCACTTGAAAGCTAGGAAATGCCAGTTTTATAGCTGTCAGAGTAACTTAAATTCTGCCCCAGGGTATGAATGTATTATGATAGTGTTCACTTGTATTATTTTTCTTACGGGACCCCTGCCTCAATCAGTGCAGGATGGACCTGCATGGACGTGCAAAGGAGCAAAATTAAGGTTGCGCTAGAAACTGTAATACTGGCGTCTATAATCTTTTTGAGTGTTTGATTTTTTGCAACCTAAATAATGTTTTCATGTAGTTTCTTTGCATGAAATATTGTACTATAAACAGTACATAAAAATACTAAAAAGTAACAGGATTTGTGTCTACACAGCAAAAATTTGTCACACATGACTTTCTGTTAGAAGTCTCATAACCTTCTTCATGCAAGGATGAGCTAAGAGAAGTCTCATGTTCAAACTGTTCTGACATTTGAAATGTGTATCTTTTTATTCCCCATTTGATTTCTTCACAGTGAACTAAACACAATGAAATATTATCTGGTGTCATTTGATACTCGTATCACATTTTCGAATGATGTACATATGTTTTATTATGTAATTTGTAACTGAACTCTAGTCTCTTCAGAGGCTTTTGAGACAGTACATACATTTGGTTTGCATGAAGAAAGAATTATTTTTCTAATATCTTTTCTGTCTTCTCACTTTGCTGCCAGTGTGTCTATTCATCTATCTTTGACCTGCTCTGTATTTCCTTTCTCTTATCTTCCCAACTTTGTTTACATAGCAAGTTTATATATCATTAAAAATTTAGAGGAATGCTAACAAAAAAGTCTACAATGACTAGACTGTTACATGATCCTTTGTAGATCTGAATGTACTAGGGAAGTTAAAATGGATAATCAGTTAAACGCTAATGATTAACTGGTTAATATATGGCTTGTCATCCAGTCCGCTGCAACTGTAGGGTCCACCCATGGCCATGAGGTCCTGCCGCTGGTCCTGTCATGGATGCAGGGTCCTGCAGGCCTTTCCATGGCCAGGGCTGCTTCAGCCCAGTGCAGCTAACCACAGCTGAGTTTGCAAAAGGGAAGAGTGAGTGAAGAACTATATTCCAAAGTGAAAAATGAAGGATAACTATTTTTTTTCAACCCTGTTGTAGGAGCTTAGGTAATTTAGCTGTCTTGCAAATAAATTCCCTTATGTACTTCTTTTAAAAAAAAGTTTAATTAAAATTGTATTTCAGAACAAATGCATCCATTTTCAACCACATGAATGCCAAGTGTTATGTTGACAATGTTAATGCTTATTCAAAGGATCACAAGCCAGTTGCTACCTTGCTCTAACAGTCAGGAGGAACAGATATTTAAAATGTGATGGACAGCTATGCAAAATCCTAAAATAGAATATTAAAATACTCAGTGAATAACTAAATCTCGTTAGAAACTGGTTTCTCACTTAGTGTCACAAATATCAAAAGTGTTATGTTTAAATGCTTGTTGTATTTTCTGTGTAAGAACAACTCCCTGTTTATCAATGATATCAATGATAAACTCCCTGTTTATCCATGCATAAATTCATGCCTTCGTGGCTAACCAGACATGCAGTTTTTTCTTTCAAGATTATATTTTTCTTAAGACCTGATTGTGTTCTAATACACTCAAATGGTATTTGTAGCCCCACAAACCCAGTTTTATTAAATTTATGAGCATTAGAGTTATTAATAAATTAAAATGAAAGATTTTCCTTATCAAAAAATTGATTATACTGGGGTAATTTTTTTGTAATTAAAATGTTGCATCATAGCAGTAATCATTTCCTAGTCTGCTTAAAATAAATCTTTCAAGATTATCCTGTTTACAGCCTATTCTTTTTCTTGGTTTCTTTTTCCTAATTTTAATTCAGATAAATGCCTCAAGAGCAGTGTGGTAATCAGTGTTTAGGCCTCAGATTCTTCCTTTGAATCCTCTTATTTCTCACATTTCGGAAAACCCTGTTGCTGAGATCATTATTTCTACTTTGCAATTTCTATTTTGCAATTTCAGACAGATGTCTGTCAGGTCTAATCTGATTTTGAGGTTATCTGAGTGGCAATTGTATTTTCAAGAACTTAGTTAGAACTTAGAACCTTTTTCTCGTGTAAAGGTAGTCATAGCTACAAAAAATGGTGCACTATTGCTTTGTTGACCCTGCAGCCAAACTAAAATAATAGCTGGAACATACTATAAGCAGAGGTGTTAATACAACATTATTGTTGATTTTCCATGCAGAAATAAATCAGTATTATGAATCTTGAAACAGTCACAACGAGGTTCTTTTTAAAACTTACATTACAACCTGTGCTATTTAATTTAGGTTATATACAATGGAATTTCAGAGTAGGAACTGACCAATCCAGCACACTCCTCAGTTGAAACCAGAAGCACACAGTCAGGCGGCAGGAAAAAAAATGCAAGTACATGTTGAACTTCTGTGGACTGGCACCTTCGAGACCTCATTGTTCCTGGATGAGGGATTTTGCTGGACATGGCAAGGTTATTTCTGGCCCCCCTGTTGCTGGCCCCCTCTCTGTCCTCCTGCCCCACTGGCTCCCATGGATATCCGAGCTGGGTCATGCACCAGATTTCCTGCCCCTCACAGCCTAGCTGAGCCATGCGCCATGTTTCCTGGCTCCCCTTCCTCCCCCCAGCAGCACAGCAGCTTCCCAGCTCACAGCACGCCTGGCTCCTGCACCTCTCCCTCCCTGCATCGTGCTGGCCTCCTGCTCCCCCACCTCCACCATCCACAGTGGGCCAGACTCCCAGTCCCCCACCCCCTGCAGTGTGCCGTGACTCTCTGATCCTAGAACATCCATGGTCCACCAAGCCAGTGTGTCCCAGTTTATAGAGGTGCAACCTATAGAGTTCTGTGTTAAATGTAAATGATATTTAAAAAGCTGCATTTTTTTCTTCTGCATAGTAAAGTTTCAAAGCTATATTAAGTGAATTTTCAGCTGTAAACTTTTTAAAAACCAACTATAAAGTTTTGTTCAGAGTTATGGACATTTCAGCGCTACAACCACCGTTCCCGAGGTGTTCGTAACTCTAAGGTTCTACTGTAATATTCATGCAACTTCTCTAAATAATGACTACTGAGCGAATCACTACTTCGTATTTTTTATTAAGTCCATATATATGTTCTGTGCCCAACTATTCTGTAATAAAGAAGTATAGTATTAAAACTAATAAGATGTGGGCTAACCTTCAGTAACCTTCAACCAGTTTTGCTTCTAATCACATCCCTTTTCTCCCATCCTTTTCTATTTAAAGTGAATCTTTTTGTGTTAGAGATCGAAGTTTATTTATCCATTGAAAACTGATCACATTTCAGAGTGTACATAAATGTTGGGGTTTTTTCAGTTTCCTTTCACAGAAAAAGGGCTTGATTTTTGTTCTCAGTGAAGTTAACTGTAATATTCCCATTGACTTCAGTAGTGAAATATGGGTATATCTACATTGCAATAAAACATCAGCTTTGGCCTGTTTTAACTGACTCAGGCTTATGGGCATTGGGCTGTAACATTATGGGGTGGGCATTTGTACTTGGGCTGGACTCTTTTAAACAAAACAAACATTAACCATTCACTGTGTCTTAGGAAGTGTATTTCAATGAAATCTAAGGTAATGACAAGTTTGAAGTTTTAAAATTAAACTGATTTAGCATACTTGAGGCATAACACTTTTTTGAACTGTTCTTTTTGTAAAATATATATGGAACATTTTTCATACTGAGATGACTTCTACCCTTTTTAAAAAGATGTTGAAGATTTTAACAACAGTAAAGGGGGAGTTGTGGTTAAAAAGGGCAGAAAACAAGCTAGTGACTGAGAAGGCAGTTTACTTCGATTTTCAAAATATTCCTCGAGCTTGGCTCTAATTTCTATGGTTTTTTAATATTTATTTTTAAGTAGATCATATGTAGTTTTCGATTATCTCAAATCAGATGTCAGATTCAACTTGTTACTGCAAGAACATAAGAACGGCCATACTGGGTCAGACCAAAGGTCCATCTAGCCCAGTATCCTGTCTACCGACAGTGGCCAGCACCAGCTGCCCCAGAGAGGGTGGACCGAAGACAATGATCAAGCGATTTGTCTCCTGCCATCCCTCTCCAGCCTCTGACAAACAGAGGCCAAGGACACCATTTTATCCCCTGGCTAAAAGCCTTTTATGGACCTAACCTCCATGAATTTATCCAGCTTCTCTTTAAACTCTATTATAGTCCTAACTTTCACAGCCTCCTCTGGCAAGGAGTTCCACAGGTTGACTACGCTGTGTGAAGAAGAACTTTCTTTTATTAGTTTTAAACCTGCTACCCATGAATTTCATTTGGTGTCCTCTAGTTCTTCTGTTATGGGAACTAATAAATAACTAATAAATAACTAATAAATAGACTTTTCTTTATCAGCCCTCTCCACACCACTCATGATTTTATAGACCTCTATCATATCCCCCCTCAGTCGCCTCTTTTCTAAACTGAAAAGTCCCAGTCGCTTTAACCTCTCCTCATATGGGACCCGTTCCAAACCCCTAATCATTTTAGTTGCCCTTTTCTGAACCCTTTCCAAGGCCAAAATATCTTTTTTGAGGTGAGGAGACCACATCTGTACACAGTATTCAAGATGTGGGCGTACCATAGTTTTATACAGGGATAGTAAGATATTCTGAGTCTTATTTTCAATCCCTTTCCTAATAATTCCTAGCATCCTATTTGCCTTTTTGACCTCCGCTGCACTCTGTGTGGAAGTTTTCAGATAACTGTCCACGATAACTCCAAGATCTCTTTCCTGAATTATCGTAGCCAAATTAGCCCCATCATACTGTACGTATAGTTGGGGTTATCTTTCCCGATGTGCATTACTTTACACTTATCCACATTAAATTTCATTTGCCATTTTGTTGCCCAATCACTCAGTTTGGTAAGATCTTCTTGGAGTCCCTCACAGTCTGCTTCTGTCTTGACTTGCAAGTTAATGGTCAAAAATTCTGCTGAGAATGAGTGGCGTGATTTCTAATCCACTTTGAAAAGCATGTCTGCCATAGGTGTCGAAGCACATACTGGCATTAGTGCTTATAAAAGGCTGATGCAAAATCTTTATATGGGTTGCTAAATTGTTCTTTGTAACTGAATGGTTTAAGAAATAGAAGGTTATATTGGATACAAAATACTTTGAGGTTACTGCTGAGGTGCTTTTATTTCATTCAAATAGGTTTGAGTCACAAAGTGAACTTTATGACATTAAAGATTTTTTGTATGAGTAACAAGTTCATTGTATTTAACCTTATGTCTTTGCATACCATATAATCTTTGTGGGATTTGAAATATAGATGAAGAAAACCAAAAGCGTAGAATATTGCTGCCCTTGCTGTGTTTTCATATAAGAAAGAACTAAATGTGGCTTAAGTGTGGGATTTCATGCAAGGTTTATTTCTGTTAGGGATAACTATTAAAAATCTGAAAAATAAATCGGAAATGCCAAAATTGAAGTTATAAATTTTATTGGAACAAATAAAATTGTTCCAATAAAACTGGCTCTTGTTGCCAGTTTTCTGTGGTTTGCAGCCTGCTTGTGGACTGATGCCAACTAGACACGGCCTCAAATCTAAAGAGGCTTGACTGAGTCAAATCAGATGACTCCATCTAGTGATATTGCAAAGACAGCTGAGAAAGTGCATCAGATGTTTTTGTCAGTTCCACTGAAATAATCTTAACTTCTTAATTTGTTATAGAATGGTATGCTAATTGATTTTATTGTGTTTATGTAAATATCCTTGAAGTACTGCAAATATTATATTTGTTATATTTTTAATTAGTGTGTAAATGTTCTGCATTCCTAAGGCCCAATTTTTATGCATTTATATTTCATTTAGTAAATAGAATAAAAATCTCTTAATCTATCTAAACATGTTAAATCTTTAGTCTTTAATCTCTAATCTTTGCTAAACATATTAAACTTCCTTAAATGATACATTTGAAAGCTCAGAATGCATGTAAACCTTAAGGTACTTAATTAAAAGACAATTATTGTGGTGGGCATTTCCGTTCACTCTGTGTTCTTAAGCTTACAATCCAGAGTTACAATAGAATATTTTGCTACTAGGCCTCACAGAGTTTATATGGTCAACTTTTTATATCTTTCAACAGTAGCTATTTGGATTTTATTATCAGTTTCTTTTCTTTAATGTATGACATTCAGATTCTTGCTCTCTTTTATTTATTGATTGATTAGTTATGTAGTATCTTCCTGATCGTTTGTAAGGGCTTATCTAGACTATGCTAAAGTGTCAAAAGAGGATATGCAAATTCAGCGGGAATTTGCATATATTCTTCCGATCCCACTTTCGAAAACAGAGCAGAAAAAATGAGGTTTATGTGGCTTTTCAAAAAAGGAGGGGTTGCCAAAAAACCGCATCTACACTACTTTCACTTTCAAAAGCTCTGCTTTCGAAAGTGAGATCAGAAGAAAAATTTGCATATCCTCTTTCGACACTTTAGTGTAGCCCTAATTGTTTTAGACCAGGTTTGTCTTGATTCCCTTCTTTTTGCTTCAGCATCTGATAGAGCACCTTCAAAATATATTTTAAACCAGAAACAAATTTATTTATGAATGAATGAATTGTTGGGAATAAGTTCTGGGCACTCTGGATGCGGTGAAAACAAGTCAGAGGATTTATTACACACAGCACTGGTGGAGTGTCAACCAGGGGGTAAGCTGGAGCACACTGGTTAGGCAAAACATTACAATACTCTATATAGGGGAGGCCTGTGGTCGGAAAGGAAGCAATTCAATAGGTTCTAGCATCAAGATGAAATAAGCACGTAAGGCAATAAACTACGAAGGTTACACAGCATCTCCGCCCATTGCCAATTAAACATCTTATCAATAATACAAGCTAAGTAAGCCAACATAAACAAACAGACAATTCAATGGCAACTTTTGTCTGTATAAGTTATGATGCATCTACGGGAGGATGATGCCGCCTCGAGCTGGCGTGATCCTTGGGTCCTGGTCCCATTGTCTAGGATTAAAGGAAAAAAATAAGAACATATCAGACTCACTAACATTAACAAGGTTGCTTTGGTACCAAACAGTCTTATCTGGTGAGGCCCCTTGGAATGTGGTTGCCAGGGTGACCAGGATCATGTGCTGTGGTGTTCAGTTCACAGGACTGTCGCAAATTTTAGGATTGAGTAGGGGTTCTTAGCTAAATACCATGGACTGCCTAAGTTTACCCTACATGAATCATAGTCCAGTCTCTTGCTATGCTTTTGTCAATTGAATTATTCCTTCTTCACAAGGTAGATTTTAATGTCACGTTACCAAACACGATATGGTATATTGAAATCAAAGTTTCAAAAGGTAGAAAAAAGCTATTTCTCTAGTAGAGTTCCTTATATGTCAGTTCATAACTAATGAATGGTGGGTTGTGGAGAACACAGCAGCTGATCACCTATTCCAGTTTTTGTTACTTAGTAGAGAACTCTGCACGCTTATTTTTGAGGTGTGAAATAGGGAAGGGAAGAATCAGAGATCCTTTAGACCTCTTCAAATTTTTGCTGTATTTTGAAATATTTTAAACATTCTAAAAGTATTTTAAAAGTATTATTTTTCTGTTTTTCCACTATAGATTCAGGTTTCACAATAAGATCTTTTGAAGCTTCATTCTAAACATAGTTTTACAAAAAATTGTCTTCAGCCCAATAGCTGTGACAAAGGCACGAACATGCCTCCACCATATTCAAGGTCACTGAGGTAATTAATTAGGACCATTTAAATGCTAATGTCAACAACACACAATATTGGGGGTGGCGTCCTTTTTTTTTCTTAAAGAAATTAAGGAAAATAGTAAGTAAAAACATGACAGCAACATTAATGACACAGTTCAAATTAAGTGGGTTGTACCCACGAAAGCTCATGATACCATCTCCATGGTTTGTTAGTCTTTAAGGTGCTACTAGTCTATTTGTAATTTTTTTAAGTCTTTCACCCATTTTCACCCATGACTTGTGAAAGCTAAGGTTTTTACAATGTTACCTAAATTGCATGACATGTGTGACTTAGTTTGTTGCCATGTAGTTACATATATGAACTTCAATATAATGAATCATATGCTTTCAAAATAAAGAGAAGAAAATTGTTTCATATGTGCAGTGTGCCTGTGCCTGCTGTAGGAACTTTTGTACTAAGCATTTGGGTTTGTTTAGCTTTTTGTAATTGTGCAGTCTTTGCATTTGCTTTAAAGTCAAATTAATGTTAGTGTTTTTAATTTGATCAATTATGAGTGGCGTTTCAGTTTATACTCCCACATCTTTCTAAAATAGGCTGGACCTCTATAATCTAGACTTACCTCATCTGGCAACATCTGTGGTCCAGGATCCATGGGTGGTCCAGGGATGACACACTTGTGGGGAAAAGCTGGGGTGTCCATGCTCATCAACTTCTCCTCTGTCCTCCCAAAGCTTCCAGAGGACTGCAAATAGCTCATTTGTGATGCTCAATCTAGGGAGCAAGGCGGAAGTGTGGGGATAGATGGGAAGAGACAGGTTGGCTGTGAAACCTGGTGGCAGCACAGCCAGGGGCCAGGAGGTCGGACGGCCCAAGAGTTGCAAGGCTCCACTATCGGTCATGGGGCTGCACTGCAGCCAGAGACTGTGAGGGCTCCAAAGCCACCCTGCCTCTTATCCCAAATACCCTCTCCCCTCATCTCCACTCCATCAATGCTGGCCCCTCTCGCATTGTTGGAGCAGAGCCCTGCAGCTAGCAGCAGCAGAGGGGCTGGCATTGACCTCCCTCATCTGGCAAATACTCTAGTTTGAGACCAGTCAGATCTCAGTGATGCCAGTGCAGGGAGGTTCAACTTGTATTGCAGTATGGCAGATGCTATACTCTCCTCTTTCACCGCCTGCCTACTCCCAGAAATCTCTTGTAGCAGTCAGTGGGTGCGGGGGGAAAGTGACATAGCTATTCATCATGACTGTTATTTAAACCCTGATTTTTTTGGATGATTTATGGGTGTGTTTAAGCAATTTGCTGAGTCTCATTGATTTTTCATGAGAGTAGGTACGTGTGTAAGTGTTTTCAGGTCAGGTAGGTCCTTGAGTACATGAGTAGCTCTGTTAGGTTTCCTCCATCAGCGCACAAATATTTGTAGGCTTGGGGTCTTAAATGCATATTTAGAGAACTCCTGAAATGCCTGTTCTTTTCCATTTTTTTTGAGTGAACGTAATTTTTACATGTTTTAATTCAACTTTCCAGAAAACCATTTTTAGTCTTTTATAATTAAATGTAGTTGTGGTGAGTCACTTGTTTTTGTGTTCCATAATTCTTTAGTTCTTTAATTTGTTGTATAATCTCTTTATTTGCTTCAGTTTATTATTGTGGTTTTGATTCAGTTACACATAATTTAAAGGGCTTGACTAATTCAAACTGAACTCTAAAAATTTTAACCTTTCATTCTTTAATGTTTGATTTTCTAGTAAAATTCTTTTGTTCTAAAGTATTTCAGTTAGTTACGTTGAAATGAAAAGTCATTTGTTTGTTCAAAATTCATGCATATATTTTAAGGGAAGTGCTGCTTTTTTTGTTTTGTTTTGTTTTAAAGTAGCTGTAAAGCATAAGAATCACTACTGGAATTTATTTTAAAAAGGTAATTTAGTAATTGCGGAAAAGTGCTAATCACAGAGTGATCACAGCATTCAGCCCTCCCCAACATATACTTAACAGCAGTTTAGTTTGGACCAGAATTGTCTTAGTTTTTGGCTTCTTTCCCAGATACCTGTAAATAACAAATGGACCTGGGAAACTTTTTGTTTGTGCTCTTCTCCCCTCGGGCCACTAGTAGACACGATTTCAGATGGTTCTGAACAACTGGAAGTTTGCCTTTCTAGCCTGCAGGTATCTCTGCAAGGTTCCACTGGCAAATAGGTAGTTACCAGCTACAACAGATCAAGTTCCATCCTTCACTAAGAGGTGGAACTGAGGCACTAGATGTGGCAGTAGGTATAGAAAAATAAGAAACCTGGGGGGGTTGGGAGTGGAAACAACATTGAGCAGAGGGAACAAGGAACCCTACAGGAACAACATTATATGTATATGTCTCATAAAGCTTTCTTTGGCATCCTATTCTCAGTTGCACAACATGTGCCTTTGTTGGTGTTTTCATCATGTGATTGAAAAAAAAGCATTGATGCATATTGCATTGCAATAAAATGTAAAACTCATTGGGCGTTGTGTTCTGGTAGGAGAACAGAGCTTTAGGAGCATTCTGAAAAATGTTAAGATTTTAGGCTCTGGAATCTTAAAGGCATGCATTATTTTAAAAAAAATCTCTAATTCACAAGATAGGGAGTGTAACCCCAATGAGGTCTTGGAGTCCTACAGAATCCCAGATTATTTATAGAATTTACAGATGTTGCAGGAGTTTCCAACTGCCAGTCCATGGACCTGTGCCGGGCTGCAAACCACTGGCTGTCGGGCCACAGCAGCTCTGGGAGCCGGGGCTACACCACCAAGCGCCTCCCTTCCCTCTGCAGCTATTGGGAGAGGTGTGTCCTGCCAACCAGTACCGGGCAGAGGCAGGGTCTCCTCCTGGACATGGAAGAATGGTTCACTGCATGGTGGGAGGGCTGCACATTCAACTGCTACCCGGGCAGCAGCGTTCAGCTGGCAGCTGGGAGGCAGCGCAGGGCCAGTGAAGGGGGCAGGGCAGGCACTAGAGGCTCCAGGGGTGGGTCTAGTTCTGGGGGTGAGAGGCTCTGGGGGCAAAGCTAATACTGGGAGGGTTTGGGAGCGGGGCTAGTACGGGGGAGTTCTAAGGGGTGGGGGTCTCTAAGGCAGGGGGCTGACACTGGGAGGCACTGGAGCATCTGGGGTGGGGAGCTAGCACTGGGGGATTCTGGAAGCTAGGCTAGTAGTGGGGGGACTATGGAGGCAGGGTTGGCACTGGGAGGATCTAGGGATGGGGCTAATATTGGGGACTGGGGGCTGGCACTGGAAGATAGCTTTTTGGTTCTACTGTGCATGTCGGGATTTGAACTGGTAACGCAGAAGTGATGTTTCATAACTCCGTGACATTCCTTTTATTATCTTTGTGCTGTATATTTTACTTCAATACCAGGGAGGAAGGGTTCAATTTTAGGATACAACATAAACCATTTTCTCTTATTCATGTGCTACCCTTCAAGTCAAATAGAAGTTAATGCAACTCGCAAATGAAATAAACGAATTTTGTTGAGAGACCCTCAGTCAGAAGAAAGCTGTATTATGTGTTTATAATTGGGTTAGCTGAGTGTGCATAATGTATTCTTCAGTGTGTTGCGGGGTTTACTGTGGGAACTTTGTAGTTCAAACAGTTTGTTGGAAGTAACCAATGCTTTGTACAGTAAAGTAATTTTCTCCCTGACCATAGTCAAGGAATATGCGTTTTTAGTGGATAATGCAATGTCTGTTCATTTGCTGTGATCGCTCTGTAAGAGACTTAAACTATCAAACTCTTTGCTTCAGTAACACTGGCATATCAAAATGTGTGTAGCTAAGTTTTACTGTGGGGATAAATTATAAGAGCAAGAGAGCATCCTGTAGATTAGTAGCATAGTATGTGCATGTTACCATTTAGAGACCAGGCCTTTATTACCTGATTTCTGCTGTCGTGGCTAGCTTGTTTGTGTTTCCTGGAGTTGTCTACTGAATTAATGGTGGTTCTTGGTTTGTTTTCTGTTGTAAAAAAACCTTCTGAGGTTAGTTATTCCAAATGATAGAATGGAACATACTGCATTAAGGTCTCAATTCTGGCCTTGACACACACTTGCAGCTCTTACTCTTCCAAGGACTTCACTGGATGATGTGTGTGCTGCATATCTAGAGTAAAAATATAGCTCTAAAAGTATGTCCTCACTGAAAGAAGAAGAAAAAAAGGTGTGTGTTCTCAACCTGGTGCTTAGCGGGTTTGGGATAAAATAGCAGTGAAGATATGGCAACTCTGCTTTTAACTTGAGTTAGCAGCTCAACAGAGTTGGCGAGTGCAGTTTCCCCCCATGCCTAGTGTCTGTAGGGATGTAGTATATGGGCGCCTTGGCTGAAACTTTTTAGCAGTGGATTTGTCTCTCCTGCACCTTGTGCTGCAGGAAAATAGTATCTCAGGCCCCTTGGCCACAGAAGAAACATCATGTAGTGTGTGATTGCAGCCCCATTCATTCACTGCATGGTGTCATCTGCCATCCCTGGTCCATGGCCATTCCATAATGGAGTGGCCTCACAGCACCCTATTTACCCCTTACCACCCTTGATTGTAAAGACTAAAGATTTACTGGTTCAAACCCTCAACCCCAGTGCAGCTTCAGTGGAACCAGGATGTATCGGAACAATGTATTACAAACATCCTTTCTCTTGTGGCATTTAGTTGGTCCTTCCACAAACAAAATCCCAGCTGAGGTCAGTGGGACAGTGAGTTTGGACCAGTCTCTCCTATCAAGCCTAGCACTGGCGGTGAAGCCACAACTCACAAAGCCTGCTTTGTGGCTTTATGTTCTGAGATCATTACATACAGTTTCTGCTGTCATTAAACAATCGCTGTCAGATATCTCCTCCTTTAATTATGAAAATTCAGATGGATTAAAATAGAAAAATGCTTAAAATTCATAATTTCAGACAACCAAGAAAACTAAAAAAGGTAAAATGAAAACCCCTTTAAAAAAAACAGGTATCTGTTGAAATTAGAAACAAATAAAAAAAATTGAATGTATTCTGCCCAGCCTACTTATGAAATAGAAAATAGGGGTTCTCGTAACCCAACCCCTAATTTAACATGCTTGTTATTTTGGAAAAAAAAAGGGGGGGGGGGGTTGGCCTCTTCCCTACATTTTAATTCCTAAGTGCTGTAGTGTTTTTGAAAGACACAATTAGGTCATACCTGATATGGCCAAAAGGGTAATTTTGTGTCCTTTAGCTTTACCACATATTGAAGTTTTGGAAGTGAGGCTAATAACTGACTATGGTCTTGCATTTCTCATAAATGAAACCTGGATGTTCAGTGCTATCGAATTAAAATGTATGTGTTTACTGTTGGCTAGGTATTAAGTGAGTCATGAATCAAGATGATCCTGGGGAGGAGGATACAATCTCTAGCATGGGAGACTGGAGCTAATTAAGTATGTTTATCTCAAGTATAAGTTTTGGGAAGAGGAAAGGATAGGCTTAAAGGTGATATGCAAGGAGAAATGGCTCATAAGGCTTAGTGACATCAATATCCTCTCCAAAGATGTTCCTTCCAGGAATTTAGCTGCTAGGACAATAACAGGACTGTCCAGAGTGGTGATATGGTTCTACTGCAATAGCTTGCCCCACTGTGTCCCTACTCTTTTTAGTTGAGATGGAGGTCAGAAAGGTTTGGATTATACTTTTATACACATATCAAGATTTATGTGCTACAGTTTGGTTTTGAGAGGCTCCTGTCCATCAGGAAGAAGGATCTGTTTTGATACTCCAGTCAAAACCAGGTAGGTTCCAGATGTCCAAGAAATATCGATACAGTAGCTCTAACTATCCTCTTTATGGCTTTATCTCACAGGTCATCTTCGTTTTATGGATTATTTGGGATGGTTGAAGCAAGAGGTAAAATCATGAGAGCATTGATGGTAGCAATCTCCTACAATGCCCAACCCTTTGCATCATAAAGAACTGGTGAAATATAATGCGGAATAAATATGGGAAGCAAAGATAAATTTCCACATAGTCTTGTATAATGGAAATTTTAAGGGTCGTGGCACTGCTTGATCAGTTTCTCCAGTTGGTTACAGAGGCAGTATTATAAAGCAAGTCCTAGAATGGCAGATATGACAGTTGATCTGCTAGGCTATGTCTAGACTGGCATGATTTTCCAGAAATTCTTTTAACGGAAAAGTTTTCCGTTAAAAGCATTTTCGGAACAGAGCGTCTAGATTGGCACGGACGCTTTTCCACAAAAGCACTTCTTGCGGAAAAGCGTCCGTGCCAATCTAGACGCGCTTTTCCGCAAAAAAGCCCTGATCGCCATTTTCGCAATTGGGGCTTTTTTGCGGAAAACAAATCTGGGCTGTCTACACTGGTCCTTTTGCGCAAAAGTTTTGCACAAAAGGACTTTTGCCCGAACGGGAGCAGCATAGTATTTCTGCAAGAAAACTGACAATCTTACATGAGATCGTCAGTGCTTTTGCGGAAATTCAAGCGGCCAGTGTAGACAGCTGGCAAGTTTTTCCAGAAAAGTGGCTGATTTTCCGGAAAAACTGGCTAGTCTAGACACAGCCCTAGAGTTTGACAGTGTCAATGAGGCCTGTACACTAGACCAGGCAGGTCTGCTTAAGGTACGCCATCCAGCTATGCAAAATGCATAGCTAGATATATTTTAAACTAAACTGTCGTGGCATCTATGCTGTGGGAGGCCAATGGGAGCAAATACTCACGTTGGCTTCCCTTACTCCTGACAGATTGAGGAGTACCGGATGCTGGCGGGAAGCTGCCCTCAGCGTTTGATTTGGAGGTCTACGCTAGACCCGCTAAATCGAATACTAGAAGATCAACCTCCAGAGAGTCAATCTATAGTGTAGATACATCCTGACTGAAGTTCTAAAGAAGTTTGCTGTGCTGCAAGCATCCTTTATATTGGAACATAGTCCTTCAGAACTTGTTTTAGACTAATTGTGCACACTGAAAGCTCTCCTTCCTCCTGATATGGTCTGCATTTTGATTCATACACATTCTTTTCAGGTTACATTATAGTTTAACCTAATTATCTAAAAGCTTCAATGGTTATTGAAAACTTTAAAAATTGGAGGTTCATTTTAACTTGAGATTTTGCCCTTTGAGCTTCCTAGCTTCCTGTGAATTATGCAACTTTACACCAATAGAGCTTTTGACCTGAGAAGAGAGTGTTTGAGACTTAGGTTGCATGATAAATGGAGTGTGGATCCTTGTGAAGTGAACTGTAGGAGGTGGAGTTTTCCCCTATACTGGCTGCAACTACCAGCTACATTATTGGCAATATTTCTCCCTGCCTTTCCCAGGGCACAGCTGGGTTTCAGTCTCACAGAATTGCAGCTAAGCCCCTGTAGAGCTACTCTTCATCTTGCTCCTGCTAAACACAGAACTTTGGTTCATTGGGGTCTACTGGGGTAACTTGTATATTTGTTTTCCTTCAGTACGTTGTAGTTATTGTGTTCAGTTTTCTCATTCTTGGTCCTTCACTCATTGAAGGAACAGTGGAAAAAAATTTCAATCAAGATAAGAACTTGCACCTAATCTCAAACAAAAACAACCCAACAGCAACAAAAATTCCTCACTTCAGAAAAGAGTATATTACCAAAGGTCGTTGTGCAATCCCACAACAATAATTTGCTCCATGACTAGAAGATTTATCTGTTTCCATATTTGCTGCCAGACAGATTTATCATACTTGATTCAGAAATTGCAATAGGTCTGAAGGTAAGAGCAGTCACTGGAAGGACTAGAAGGCTCATTAGATAGAAGACCTTACCTCATTAAATATCTCATATTTCACCAGACCTAACACTCAGTTTTGGCATCTATAGTAATTAGAAGAAACTAGCTGCTCACCAGCCTGAAGGCTGCTGATCCACGCTCCCTGTGAAGGCTTCTGCAGAAATGAAAATTTAGCCTGCAGCAAAGATCCTTTCTTCCACACTGATTAGTTCTTGTAAGGTGGAATACAGGAATCTGGAAAGTTCCTGCATAAAAGTTTCATTACCTTCCCTCTGGATTCTCTTTCAGAGAAGGTACAGATCACAGCTGTGTGTAGTCGTTAAAGACCCCAATGCAATTTTCTCAGGTGGCCTGGCCAAATTCCAGTTTGGATAATTGCATTCTGTATCCAAAAAGTCCCCCATGTGTCATGGTGATAGTAGTGTGTGAGATTTTGTTTTTGTTTTTTGGCAGAGGGAAATCCATTTCTGTTCTTAAGTGCAAATAACATGGTTCCAAAGAGTAACTTTACAATTGACAAGATTATTTATGTTAACAGTTTAATTCTTGTCTGGATTTTGTGTCAGACTAGTAGTTTAGAAATTGTATTGAGCTGCTTGGTTTGTATACAATCTAAGATTAACAAGGAAGTACTGGACTTTCTTAATTGAGTTTAATATTACTCAATATTAATATTCAATATTAATATGCTATTGAATCCTATACTTACTGTAGTATGACAACCAGATTTCAAGCACATTTTAAATAGCTATTTCTAAATAACTTTAACTTTTCTTTCTTTTTTTTTTTTTTTTTTTTTTTTTTTTTAAAGCTTACAGAAGAGATTGGAAATCTTGAAGATAAAGTGGAATGTGCCAATAATGCTCTGAAAGCTGACTGGGATAGATGGAAACAAAACATGCAACATGATATGAAAACAGCATTTCTTAATATGGCCGAAAATAATATCCACTATTATGAACAGGTAAAACAAACATTTTTGTTTTCTTTTTCTTGCTTTTTATTTATTTTGATTCATCTTAGTAGTCAGTGCATTGTTTTTAAAAATAATTCTGTGTTCTTATTGAACTTAAGTTCAAATTCAGTATTTTTTTGTTGAATTGGTCAGTAATAGTAATACTTGAGCCCAAGCATGCTGATCTTGAGTTCTTCATCAACAGAGGGCAGTCTTGTTTTACTAAGCACAAAAATTTGAACATATATTTTTTCTGTTCAGAGTAAACTGTAATGTTTCATTGGGTTGCATGAGAATGGTTCCCAGAAAACTCTCACTCATATACATGATTTTGTATAAAAAGAAAAGAAATCTTTTAAAATTAACTCCCAGTACTTCATGAACTAGAAGAGATTTCTTTTATACTTCAAATTGCAAACAAGCAACAGAAACAACAAAAATAGTGATAAAATTTGGGGGGGAGGGAATTACAGGGAAAATATTATACACTTCAAAAATAAGTCTAGTAAAGGAATATCATTTATATAATGGTATACAACAAATAGATACATTGGGATTTTACATCACTGAAGTCTCTCTTAATCTGGAAAGAAATCAAAAGGTGTCATCCCAAGATTTATCAGCAAATGTATGTTTTCTAATAGTCTTTGCAATAACCCCCTTTGACAAGTATATACTCTCTGATTAAGGAGAGTAGGTATACATATTTATAAAGAGAACTAGAAAATATTTGGCAAGGTTTTTGGAGTATTCTCTGTCACTTTTTCATGATCAAAAATCATATTAGTCTCAGTGTATATTTTGTGGAATCCTGGTAGGCTAGATATTTAAAGTCCACTTTTTTCATCTTTTGTTGTTGTTGTTGTTATTGTTGTTGTTGTTGTTTTTGATTTAAAACCTTTTCTTTAAATTGAAAATTTTCTGTAGCCCAATAAACTATTTGATAATTTGGAAAGAAATCATTTGATTCCTTTATTGGTTCAATTTTGACACTTTGCAATCTCCTTTTTTTTTTTTGAACTTATTGTAGCTTTCCCTTAATGGACAACTGTGTCCTGATTTTACAAATCATTGCAATAGAATGTAATTGACAAGACAGAGCTCCTGATAATCAAGCCCACTTAATTAACATATTGTCCATTGGAGGCATGGTCATTGACAATCTGCTGTTATGTATTAAAATCAAAGTATTTGCTGAAATAAAACTGTAAAGTTTTTTGGTATCCTCTTTTTCAATCACCTTATAACCTCTGACTTTATAGTTAACATTTGTACATATTCTTGATGTAAAGGAATAATTTGGTCAACTAGTGATAAGTTAAGACACATATATTGTCCCTAAATTCTGTTTCATGAAAAGAAATGGTCTTATTTTAGTTAGGATTTAAATTTAAATATAACCCCCCCCAAACGATTAAACAGATTATGAACTTTAGATGGTGTAAAAGAAAATTGCATCAGTAACTATGAACAGGCTTTCACAAAAAGTTGCCAGCTGACCCGATTGGTGCATTTTTTTAACATGAACTGGATATTTAAATTGTTGTAAACAAAGTAATTTCAATTATAAATAATTGTGTAGGATTGCGTTGTTAAGAATCTTCTGTTACAGCTCTCTAAGTTTTATGATCATAGAAGGAAATTCCATAGAATGTATAAATTACTCTAATTAAAATATTTTACATTTTTGATATGATTTGTAGAAAATGTACTGCACATTAAGTTAGTCAGGAAGTCCTAGGGATGTACAGATGAGATTTTGGAACTTCTGTTTTAGACTGGCACTTACCTTGAAGTAGCTGCGGTATCTGTCAGTGTCCTGTCTACATAGTACACTTGTAGTCTGCTCTTAAAAATAGTGAGCAAATAAACACAGTGATGTTGCAGTGGCTGATCAGGAATGAGATCAAATAATCTTTTGACTATAACACTATAAGTAGTAGGAGCTGCCTATGGTCTCAATCACAATAGAAATTCTACTTCATTCTTTTTTGAATTCCATTTCAGTTCATTGAGACTTTGGTGACTCTTAGTTGTACTCACAATCCACTAATTGCATGTCTTAATTTTTTGTCCCTCAAAAAAAGGCAGTAAAAAAAAATAAGTCTTAATTTGTAGCTTGTTATTTTTCATATACAGTATTACTATTTGGGGAGCCATTGTGTGCCTAATTCAAAGGTTATCTTTATTTTAATGTTGATTTACTTGATTTAGCAGAAAGCCAATTATTCCTTTATATGGGCAGAATAAGAAACAACTTTTTCTCCTTGATGCATAAGTTAGCTCATTCTATTGCTTAGCTTTTAAGTTCTTGAACAAAAAAATCTGTCTCAGTGGAGTTTCTAATTGCTCCAGCTAATTCATTAAGAAAATTGTACATACTAACTTTTTAGTAAATATACTGCATGTGAATGATGCCCTGTTGACAGCACACAAATCTGATATATATAGATATAAAAAAAATATAAAAGGAGTGAAATTTTGCCATGTTTCCCAGCAGCATACCTTAATCCTTTTCTAGTAGAACCACAGAGTTGTTTAAATGATAGTTTAGCATCCATGTCCATTCAGTCTTTTGCAGTTTTGCCGACACTGCCACCAAAAGGTACATCTACACTTCAGCGCTATTTCGGAATACCTCTGGTATCCTGAAATAGCTATTCTGCATCTTTTGAACAAGCCCATTATTTCAAAGTATTTTTTGAAATAACGAGTGTAGTCCTCTATCCCTGGAAACCTTGTTCCACAAGGATTAAGGGACATTTTGGAATAGTGGTTTGTTTTTTGTAATTTATGAAATAAGCTATTTCAAAATTCACTCAAAATAAGTTACACAATATGTGTAGATCAAATTGCATTGCTTATTTCAAGCTAAAGGTGGAGTGTAGACGTACCCAAAGAACGCCAGTAATGATAATGTTTTGTGTCATCAGTACCTGCCCACTAAAAGCAACTGCTCAGTGGTTGCTGCCATTCAGAAATCAATAAATATCAAATACAGAAGTTATTAAACACATCATTTATTGTAAAGCTTGTATCTTCCCTTATTAATATGCCAGAATTTGATCTCACTGACAATGTAAACCACTCACTGACATACGCTACCTGATGGTAAAAGTTTCATTTCCACCAACGTGAGTTGGAACTCAGCTGGTGACCATGCATTCTATACTTAAATCATTGAATCCAGTGAGGGATGTAAAATCCTGTTTAATCTGTTAACTTGGATACTATGGACAGAGATCTGCTCCAGCCCATCTGGGCTTGCCACGCAGTTGGGCTGCTCAGGCCAGGACTCGCCTACCATGGTCAGGGAGCTGCTTGGGTCGGGCCTGCCGCACAGCACCATTGAGGGCTGGAGTACCCTCTTCCCCTAGCGCAGTGGGCCCAGGTGGGCTGGAGCAGCCTGGCTGGGCTGTCAGTTAATCGGTTACCAGCAAAGAACTGCTGATTACTCTTATTACTCTTCCACCATCAAAATAGCCTTGGTAACTCATTCCTTCTGGAAAAGCCTAAGTAAAATGGATGCACTCTGGAGTGTTAGACACTCCCTTAAGTAGAGGTAGAATTCCTTTCATAATGTACAATGACAAGTGATATTTCATTAATTTGGGCACTGAAAAAAATATTTTTTCTTCTGCATGAATGAGCCTTCGTTTTAAAAGGTAGCTTCTAATTTTACGTTTTTCCATTTGTCAAAACACTCCAATCTTGTTTAGCCTTAGCAGATTAGTCAGAAGCAAATCTAGCTTTATTTTTGATAAGATAGTCAGATCTTTACCAGTCTGGGCTTTGCTTGCTCTTCACAGCAAATTTAACTAAAGTTCTTGTGCTAATTTTTTGTTTCTTGATTCAAATTTAAGGAAAAGTTTTGATCCACAAATGTCTAGGTGCTGTTTAGTCTCAAACATGCAAAAATCCACATATATAACAAAGCAATTTCTGTCCTCCAACTCCAAAACTTTATTCAACAGGAGTCCCTAGGAAAAGTTTTACAAAATGAATTCGATTTGTAATGTACCCTGAATGTCTGTCTTCATATCGATACATTTGGCTAGTCAGACCATTGTATAGCTATGTTAGCTGTATATGTATATTCTTCACTTCCTACCAAAGGAGCTCACTTTATAAGCTTAAAAAAAGCTTTGTGTGTGATTTAAAAAAATTTCAAACTTGATTAAATCAAAATGTGACTTCCTCTAGGAGACGGGATTCTCCAAGAGGGCAGTTTTGATGACAGATTTTACCTTCCAACTGCCAATCATTTTAACTGTAGGAATTAAAAGTAAAGCTCTTTTATTTATAAGTGGCTTTTTCCTACCTCTTTGTCTCCCACACTCTTTTTTATGCTATGGAACTGTACATGCTTAATCATCTTAAAAAAAAACCCTTAGCCTACAAAATTACCCTTCCCCCCAAAAAATGATTGTGTAAGAATGGCATTAGCCACTGAAAATAAGGGATATAGGAATAGAAACAATTATTCATTTTTAAAAAAACTTCATACTGCTCCTGCTATTATTATTATTCACTCTGATTTTATATTTTCTTGTGAATTAGACATGCACATTTGTTTTAGGTTTAGATAAAGTAACATTATTTTTATATAGTTAGCTTTTTGCTGTGATCTATAGTAGTTTTATGAATAATTGGATTTGAAATGGCAAGCCCTATACATGCAACTTAAAAATGTTGGGAGGAAAGTTCTCTGCCTTCCTTGTTGAAGCCTGCTGATGATCCTTTAATTAGAATGTCCTTTTTCTCTCTACCTGAAGAACAAAATAAAATAAGTCTAGAAGAATGGTTAAAAAACACATTTTTAAAGTAATGTGATTTTTATGTAGCTAATGTTTCGCAATATAAAAAAGCATAATTTTAAGGCACATAGACCTAGTTTTGTGTTAATTATAAAGTCAGTTATAGCACCGCAATGCAGCCTGACAACAAAATGAGCCACAGTAGTTCCTATATTTTGCAAGAAAAATCATTGTGTAAATGAGAATAAATTAAAAAATTAATAACACACAACTAAAGATGCTTTACATCTTTGCTTGAAAAAACTTCAGTGGACTGCTTCTGTCAAGATGTGCAAATGTAGTGTGAATTAGTTTAAAACCTTAGTTTTTGTCTCAGTTTGCAGTGATAATACCATGTCACTCCGATCTTCCAACCAGCGCTGCTATTCATATTTATACTAAAAGATTTACCCAGCATTCCTCAGGTCCTTAACTCAAATAAGTTTTGTTTTTCTTCATTTAAATCATTGTTCTAGAGTGGGGCTGGGGATGCGGGGTTCAGTATGCAGACTGCCCTGGAGAGAGAGAGGACAACCCCAGCCCCCTCTCACTGTGGCAGCTTGGGGCCGAGCGAGAAGTGCCTGTCCATGGCTGTTGCAGCGGGAAAGGGAAAGGGATACATGTCCCTAGCTGGCAGACAGATAGGCACAAAATAGCTGTTCCTTTCTCCATCTCTGGCCCCTTGCTATCTCCCCCTCCCCCATCATTCTGCAGTATAATTCCCTCCTGCCAGACCCACTTCCTTTCCATTTTATGAGAACCAATCTAATTCCATGCACATCCTATTATCCTGGCACAGCCAAACTCTGACCTTGCTTTAAATTATGATGAGAGGAATCTACGTATCAGATGTGGTGGTCTTAGCTCTTACTGTTCAGGAAGAGTTCTTGAACAAACACTCACAGATGGATGGACAAACAGATGCACATTTCTAAAATATATAGTCAGATTTCACACATAGTTGTAATAACTGAAATCTTTAATCACGTGGATAAAATCTAAATATTCAAAGAGCACTGATTTAGTATAAAAAAATAATAAAAAACACTTTGGCAAACAGCATACAGCACATATCCTGACTTTGCACCCTTCTCAGTCCCCAGAAAAAGTCTGCATTAGCCTTCCAATGTTCCACTGACATAAGTCAGTCTTGGCACAGGTGAACCAAAGTGGGGAAACGAATCCCAGAACCTAGCATCATCATTAGAAAGTATTCTTCAAGTAGCGACCCCTGGTTTCTTTATACCAAGAGGAAGCCTCCTGCTCAAGCATCTCTAATATTCTCAGCTGCTGTGGTATTATATCAGAGAGAGACAGAGAGAACCTGTAACAACTCCCTTTATTAGGGAATTTATACAGATTCAAAACCATCCTTCCACCCTGAAATCAACTATCAGCCACAACAGATCACCATGTCCTTTTATTATTGTTTTTGATGCTGCTTTCCTCATATTCAATACTCTTTCACTATCTCAAAAGTAACCTTTCCCCAGTCTAGTCATTCAGTGCAGAAATGCAGCTCTTCACATGAATCCAATCTAATAGTTTCAGGGAATTATCAAGAAAGAATCAGAGGAACTCTACACACAGGGATTCTCTAGTCTAGTGCAAGGGATGATATAAATCACCTTATAAATACAAACCATGAGTCACTGGCATATTCTCCAGCAATCAAGGATCTGTACAGGATAAGGCTTCTGAAAATTTAGTTTTGTTGATCTAGGCATTTCAGTACTAACCCTTTAAGTCTTACAATGTCTTTTGACCCCAGGTTTCCTTCAATTTTTAATTTTTTTTTATCAGTCGATGGTTCCAGTCCCTTGTATTATCATTCATCCATCCCATTGCACTTTGTCCTTCTGTCAACATTACATGTGACCTGTTCACCATTCCATCTACTTGTTTTAATCAAGGAATATAAAGACTTGGTCTCTTTAAAAGAAAAAAAAGCCTTGAAAGTCATGAGATTTCATGACTGACTTGTGATAGTATTTCCTATAAATGCCAGATAAGACAAAAGCTATAAGTTCAACCTTTTTACTTCTGCTGAGAAATGGTGAATGCTATTTTTTTGCAGGCATAGTAAACTACTGTGGCTTCAATAGCTTATGCCAAACGTTTTTCACACAAGGAGTAGTGCCATTTTTTTCAGGGCTATTGGAATTAATACTAAGTTTAAATAAATTGAGCATTATGTTCAGTATTTAATAAGATATATGATTTTGCCTATAAATGTTAAGAACATTTACTTACTATCAGTTTTGCATATTCTTCTTGAAGTGATAGTGTGTAAAGGAAGTAGTAATTAAGATGTGTTACTCTTCTATGTTAAATGATATTTTGGTAACAAAACTAAATTTCATGAAAAAGTGCACCATTTCATGTTTTCATGTGCAGCATGAAAGGTGATACCACAACATATTGGAAGTACTGAATGTTTCCATATTCATAATGACTAATTCTAGGTGGCAGAAATGCAGAAAGTTTGAAAACTTTGAGTGGTGACTGGCACACATAGTGAACATTGATCATAGTTTTTCCAAGAAACACCTTACTAACAGTCATCTGCAGTTTAAAATGGTTTGCCAAGCAACTTTGTGTTCTGAGATACCAACATTCATGCAAATCAACTTGAGCCAAAAAAAAAGAGTTTTTGGATAGTATGATACTAATATGTACAATATTTGTTCCTAAAAGGAAAAACTGTTTGCAAAATTAAAAATAGATTTTGCAGGAGAGGTATAGGTTTGTCCTAGAAAAGCTACATTTTTCCCTTCTCCCTGGAATTCTATTCCTTAGTACACACAAATTTGTGACTTCTATGAGTGTTTAGAAACAAATGAATTGGATTTAATTTAACAGAAAAAAGATATTAGCTCTCCACATATGAATCCCTAGAGATTGCTAAGGAACTATAACTGACAGTTTGATGTTGCATTCATTTTAATTTCATGCAGACTATTTGGAAGACATCTTTGCTGTAAGTAAAGGGAAAGATTAAAGAAGAGCATAATTGATGGAAAACTCCTTACCACATCATATCTTTTGCTAATATGTAGACTTACATTGCTTGCAGTGTATGCATGTCACTTTCTACAGGTTATATTTATTCATAGCTCAGAATGATGGCTAACAGTATATTATTGATCTGTCTAGGAAATTATATTTCTCATTGTAGTGTGTGTGGGTGTGTGTGTGTGTGTGTGTAGATATATAAAATATTTTCTTATTTTCTCTTTAGCTACCCATTTTACCAAACTCCCATATTCCCTATTCATAAATATCTGCTTTCTTTAAGTGCCTTGCTACCTGGGAATCCTTCCTGACATCTCAAACAATAGATCTTCACTTGGAAGAAGGTTCTGAAGATAAGCCTTGAATATATTTCTGATTGATATTCCTCTTCTGTGCAGTTTCTGCCAACCAAAGAAGTGCTCTTCATATGTTATCAGATACATATATGAAATAAAACTGTAATAATCAGTGACATCTGGAAAACCAGCCTATTGAAAACTCAGGTATTCTAGTGTCCTGACCTACATTTTTTGGATCATGGTATATATTGCTATATATTGCTCAGTAATGATTTTACACACTTTATGCAAGTATTTGCATATAATTGTTTTCTTAAATATTGTGTAATTTGGATACAAATATTTTAAATATCTAAAAATGCACAATTTTAATAAAATTTTTACTACAAAATTTGTTTTAATTTTCTTTACTAGTCATTAACAATTAATTTGTTCATGCTTTGTTGCATTTTATGTTTAAGATAAATTCACCACATTTTGTAAAACTACATAATGATTTTCAAGTAATTGATCATTAATTTTTTTCATATGATCTTATGCTAGGGTAGAATTTTATGGATGTTTTGAACCAAGCTGATGGTACATCAAAAACGACTTCATTTAGAAATACTACTTTTTTTTGGGAGGGGGGGAGAGGAGATAATTTCTGGTAGTCTCAGAAAACTGCTGACTGACTTTGGAGGTCAAAGTGTCAGTTTAGTTATTAGGAGCCATTTCAACATGCATTGGGAATTTTGGAACTTGGTTTATACAGAACTTAGTACATACCAACTGGATATGGACTTCTTAAAGTGTATATAGGAGCTCTCTTGACACTAAAATATGAGTAGATTTTGCCGTAACAAGAGAGAGATGAATAAAGTGTCGAACAAATATTATATTTATTATTGTAAGATCTTAGAGCAACAAAATAATACTTGATGCAATGCAGTTGCATTCCACAATGCTTTATGTGGCACAGAAGAGCAATTCACATCAATGTGTGGTGTGTGAAAAGTTAAACAAATGCTCTATATTATTAATCCTACATTTAAAGTATTCAGATCCACTTGATGTTTACTAAGGAGTAAAAGTCAGCTGTATTCTGCACAAACTTCAGTTACTGGATTGGCTCAAGGTATGCCTCATGTGGAGCAGCCCACGTTAGGTTTGGTATTGCTAAACAATAGCCTAAGCTGTTGATTGAAGTGCTTTATAAACAATTATGAAAACCAACAGTGATTTTGATTTTAGGCATCTTTTCAGAAAATCATGTGCAGTGGCTGACCTTTCACATAATAGTGGAATTCTTAAAAAGTAAACGGCATTAGTGCCCTGTGTTAGTCAGAACACAGCTCAAGAAATACATTTTTAACACAGCCTTGCCTGGTAGAACATCGATGAAAGATTCAAGAGAATGAGCATGTAACCAAAAACATTAAATAGAATGTGAGTAATTTAAGCTTGAAAGAGAAGAAGGATGCAATGTGATATCTGTGATTAACAGAAATGGTTGAAATACTTGCAAACCTTGTATGTATTTTCAACAAGGGATTCTACAAGTGCTGTAGAACATTCAGGAAGCTTCTTTATTGGGCATCAAATAGCCACAAACTTATATGAAGGATGAACATCACTACATTTGAAACTTGAAGATCTGTGTCTATTTGTGTCTCTAACCTCCATAATAAAGAGTGGACATTGGCAACAGTTCATCAAAACAGATATCAGACACACTTAGTACTTTAACAAATTTTGGTTTTGGTGTATTTTCATAATTTGTTTTTCACTTCATTATTAATATTTAACAATGCTGTGAATTATGATAGGAAAAACAGGAGTCATCAGTTACATGATGCTTCTTCATACCAGTAGATTGCCGCCTCCTATGGTTGGTTTGTTTATTTTTTTCAGTTGAATAATTTATAGCAGATCTGGTTTTTATGATTTACAAATAGCATTATTGTAAAGGAGAAAGAATATCAGTTCATCATTAAAATATCACTACTGTTGTTGTATGATATAACATACTAATTTGAATACAATTTGGAATCCTTGACTTTTCGGACAACTTATTGGGTATTTGGCCTTATTTCTGGACACTTAGCTTTCTTTTGTGTTGTCTTAATTTTTCTTAGTCTATAGTGTACAATATGTTTCAACTACTCTGTTAACACCCTGTCTTAGTCTTATATTTTCAGATTTTGCCAGCATCCTATATTTTGGGGTATTCTGCACTCCTTGCCACAGAATTGTACTGAAGAATCTAAGTTTTTACTTTAAACAAAAAAATGTTTCTATATTATAATAATGAACATAACCTTGACCATCTGAATAGAATATAGAGAGACAAGGTGAAGGAGGTAACCGCTTCTAATTGGACCAACTTCTGTTGATAAGTCTGTCTGTCGCTTACCAACAGAAATTGGTCCAATAAAAGATATTAGCTCTCCCATTTTGTCTCATTAATAATCTTGGAACAATACAGCTACAGTAACGCTGCATGGATAGATGCAATGTTGTATTATTCAGTCTGAGGGCAACCTTCTATGATAGCTCTGAATGGTTTTAAGTACTCATCTCCATGCATTTTCAACTCTGAAACTTAAATGAGAATTTTAACTATTTTATTGCTGATTTTAAAATAAATAACTAGCTAATGTGTTTATAGCACAATCCTAAATTATCTCCTACATCTTCCTGACATAAAATCCCTTACCTCACAATCTTGAGCTTCCCCGGACATTTAACTTCAATGCCAGTGACATTTCTGACAACTATGTTAAACTTCCTCCTATTTCTTAATTTTTCATTGTTGTGTTTCCTGAAATTGATTTTGGTATGGCTTAAGACCAATTGTTCCTATTAATGTTGCTAAGATCATTCTGACTTTTGTGAGCTGGCACATGAAAGAGAGTGTACTATGTAAAATGTGAGCCATCTATCCAGTAGTGTGCCAGCTATATTTTTAGGATTGGCTCTTCTCATCATAGAAGTTTCTTTCATCACAGCAATGACATTTGCTAAGAATGAATAAGTAGTCTTTCACAGGGTGTTAGCACTTGCGTGCCAACTTAGCCATTCACTAATAAAAAGTGCCCATTAAGCCACTGTGAATATTTGCACAAATGCTTTTAAAAACACAAGTTCATATGACAGCAAAAGCCTTCTACTTTCCAAAGGTCACCATGAAAATCTTAACGATCTTCAGTTCCCTCAGGTAGCATCCTGACTGAATCGAAGAGCTTTATAGGATGGGAAGTCAACAGCCTTAGACTGCGTTTGACCAACAGGTGAATAACCAAAGCCAATGGTCCTTTGTAAACAATTCCCTGCCTCCATTCCTTCATGGTTCATATCCAGGGCCTATAAACAAATAGCATAGTCTCTTTTTCTGAGCTGTTCTGAAAGTATATGGAAGCAAGCTGGAGAGAACAAAGGTATGATGACAGTGCTTTTATATCGCCAGAAGATATAGATTTATCACACGTCACCAGAAACTGAAAGAGAGATGCCCATAAACTTTCAGGGAGCCAATTTAGGGAAGTATTTCTTCACACAATGCACAGTCAACCTATTACCTTGTTGCAAAAGGATATTGTGAAGGTATATGAGGGTTAAAAAAATGGCTGTTAGCCAAGTTGGTCAGGGAGAGAACTCCATTCTCCAAGTGTTCCTAAATCTCCAGTTGTCAGATGCTGAGGCTGGACAACAGGACGGATCACTCAAAATTGCCTTGTTCTGTTTATTCCTCTGAAGCATATGGTCAGAGGACAGGATACTGGATTAGATGGACCATTAATTTGTCCCAAGATAGCCATTCTTATTTTATTTCCCCATCTATTCACCAGTCAGGAGGTACCAAAATTTTAGAGAACCTAGAAAACTGTAACTGTATTGTGTTTCAAAAGCAGGTGATATTATATGTATAACTAAGGAAATGCACAATTGAAAAAACATCTTGTTTAAAAAAAATGAATGGAAATTACTTTATCCAAAAAACTTTTTCATTAAAAATATTTATATTTTGTGTGCAGGCAAAAAGATCTGATCCTTTTTCAAAAATTTTGATCTCATCCATAGCATATTAAACCCCCATATTAAATCTTTTACCAGACTATCCCTTCCAGTAGATTGCTTAAGAATTAAGTTATGCTCTGTTTGAATTAATATTTAACCAAGAGTGTCAAGTAAACTAACAAGTGTCAGATTCCAGGCTTAGAAAGTTGAATCTATTGCTTGCATTCAACAGAAACAGTCTTGTAATTCTGATTATGTAATATATCACTGTTCAAACAGCAAACCATTTTAGTCAGATATAATTGTTTTTTAGGTAATATAAATAAGCTTGTTGAATCAGAAAACATGGTGGTTTCAGTATGTCTAAGCGAAGTATATGTTTGAGTCTTAAGGTGAATTTTAATATTAGAAAAGCAACGCATGTATTATTTTTCTAATTGGAAAGAAGTGTTTTGATTAATTCTCGATTTTTTTTTTAAGGCTCTGGAAGCATGTTTATTTAAATTGTAAATTACGATTTTTTCAGTAGTGAGAAAAACAATCTATATCTGAGCAGAAGCTCCATATGCACAGAGCAACCAGTATGTTACTCTTTCAAGGAAAAAATGTATATTCAGTTAATGTTTAACATTATTTGGGGGCTGGGCCAGAAAGTTGAGATCCAACCAAATCCTGACAAGTGCAGAACATCTGATTTTGCACAAAATTCCACAAAAGTTGCATATGGCCCTTAAAAGAAACCAAAGATATTTGTTAAACAGTCCCAAATTTTTTCAGCTTTGAAAACAAATATGCTCTTGACTGTCTCAGATGCAATTTTTTCATTTCCTGTACTTCTAACTGAAGCCGCCATTGCAATAGAAATTATAAGTCTGCAAACTTGAATGTCTGAATTTTAAAGTGTTAAAAACAATTAAAGACCACATTTATAAACAAGGATTTAAACAGAAAATCCACTTTGTGTCATGCTTGCTTTCTTAGTAAGAAAAATTATACCCCCAGACTGTTGGATTGGGTCTCAGCTTCTCTGGAAGTAGCCTTGAAAAACATTGGTCTGTTAGAAAAACAAAAGAGAACAAATTTTAAATCAACATCATAAATAACTGAATGCTTCATCTGATCTGAACAGGGACTATATCTCTTTATCATGGTCTTTTTTCTCTGAAAGTCCCAATAAAAATGACAAGGGCAGACATTTATAGGAATGCAAAGTAAACGTAAATTGGAACCAGCTTCTTTAGAAGGCTATTCACTAGCGATGTGAATGACTAGTCAACTATCCGATAAACAAATGCTTATCAGATAGTCGACACACTAGTCAATTAGTCACTTCCCCTGCCCCTTGCTGCCTCTATCAGAAAGAGGCCAGTAGTTCTCAGCTCGTTTCAGTCCACGGACCACCAGGCCAATCAAAAAAATTTTCTGGACCACCTCCTTTTAGAGACATGATAAAAAAGAGCAGTCAACAAACATTTTGGTTTGAAATTTATTTCTTACTAATAGATTTTTGGATTCTCTTCTCACTGACAAGCTTTTCACTGTTTGGAGTGGTACTTGATAATGCACAACGAATATCGCTTTCCACTGCAATCCGATTCCTCTGTTTGGACTTGACATGCAACAAACACGAAAATCCAGTCTCACACACATAAGTTGATGTAAATGTCAAAAGAAATCTGAGTGCATGTGCTGACAGATTTGGGTAACTCCCTGTCACGCTGGCCCAAAATTTCTCTATGGTAGAGTGCAGGTACATGTCTTGAGCCGCAAAATCATTTTTCAGATCTAACTATTCCTCTTGCAGATCCTCTGGAACACTATTAACATCTGTTGTAAATGGATTTCTGATTAAAGATAATCATCCATTCTTTGTCCTGTCTACCTCCGGAAAGTATTGTTGGAATTCGTCTCGTAGCTTCCGTAAATGATCGAGAATTTGCATCCGAATGGTTTCCTTTTCCCCGAGCGAGGCATCCACATATGGAAATTGAACCAAATTATTGCCTTCGACTCTTACGATCCAGAGTTCCAATTTGTCAAGAAAAGCCTTGATGATGCTTTGGTGAGAGAACAGATTTTCACCTTTCCCTGGCAGCTGAAGATTCAGTTTGTTCAAGATTCCAAAAATATCGACAAGATACGTAAGTTCTAAATTTGACTGCGTCAGTACATTTCAGAATTCCTCTTTCCCTTGAGCCTGGAGAAATAAATCCAACTCCTCTCTCAATTGAAAAACTCTGAGTATGTTTCTTCTGACAACCACTGTACAGAAGTGTAGAACAGCAACACACCAGAGTTGGAACCTATGTCCAGGCAAAATCTTTTGAACAGCCTGGTGTTCAGAGCCTATGATTTGATGTGAATGACCACTTTCACCAACCCTTTGAAAATGGCATTCAGTTGATCAGACAATGTTTTTGACCCCAAAGCTTCCCTATGAATGAAACAATGAACTCGTTACCATTGGAGTACGCTGTTTCACCAGCGTTTGGAAGCTCGATCTTGAGCCCAGTATAGCGGGTGAACCATCAGAGGCGACACCCTCAAGATTTACCTAATCCGGACCATGTACTTCAAAGAAATTGTTAACAATTTCCGTCACATCCTGAGCCTTTGTGGTGGTATCAAGAGTCTCATAAAAAAGAAACTCATCTTTGAAGTCTCTTCAACCATGTATCATGCGAACACCAATAGCTGAGAGCACAATGTGACGTCGGTCAATTCATCCAATTGTATGGCAAACAATGGAGACCTCTTTATTTCATCCACAACTTGTTAACTGATGTTCTGTGATATCTCATTTATCCGTCTCGATACTGTGTTGCTTCCTCGCCAAGAACAAGCCGCACCATCTCTTTTGCATGGGAGAGCACAAGTTGCTCTACATTGGCATGAGGCTTCTTGGCCTGTGCAACTTTGTATGCAACAATGTAGGAAGTGCGCACTGCATTGCTTTCTTATTGTAGAATTCACTTGTTGAGACAAGGCGCTGCCGTTTCTGACCTGATAACCGCCACTCAAAATAATCTTCATCCTTTTGCAACAAGTTGGGGTGACACTTTTCGAGATGGAGTTTCAGCTTAGCTGGCTTCATGGAGTCATTCCCCAAGACTTTGAAACAAATAACACATTGTGGCAAATCCACGTCGTCTTTTTCTTGACAAGTGAAGCCAAATTTGATGTAGTCCTCTGAATACTTGCGCTTGACATTTCTTCCTGTTGCCATTATAAACAAACTACACCACACCTGTAAAACAGCACATGTAGCACAGGACGAATGACACAGCAACCACTCAACTTGACAGCGGCAGCTACACTGATGCTCCGAGCCTCAGACGGAAGTTACTGGCAACACAACACAGTTGTATCCTAGGTGACGCTATGGATGACGCGCCACGTGCTTGAGAACATGCTGTAAAACAGCCCAACAGCGGTGCCTGCTCACACCGTGTGACTTTGGACAATGTTCCTGTGGACCACTGAAAAAGTCACCATGCACCACCAGTTGAGAACCACAGCCTGCTAAGTGTAGGCTATTGCTACACTTCAAAGGCAGTGCCCTTATGGACTAATCAAATAGTCAATGCAAAATTAATTAATTAGACAATCAAAATTTTACATTCCGAGTGTTCACTGCTTCTGAAAATCAGGCCCTCAGCAAGTATTAGGTACATAAAATTAGAAACTGCTTTTGATTAATTTGGCCCTAAATCTTCAGTCCAGGTTCTCTTTTTGCAAAATGAAACCGTTCTAATCTTAGAGGTGAGCCAATGGCTAATTAAATTATTGAAGATGAAAAGTTTATATAAAACTTCACAGAATCATGGAATACTAGGACTGGAGGGGACCTCGAGAGGTCATCGAGTCCAGTCTCCTGCCCTCATGGCAGGATGAAATACTGTCTAGACCATCCCTGATAGACATTTATCTAACGTACTCTTAAATGTCTCCAGAGATGGGGATTCCACAACCTCCCTGGGCAATTTATTCCAGTGTCTGACTACCCTGACAGTTAGGAACTTTTTCCTAATGTCCAACCTAAACCTCCCTTGCTGCAGTTTAAGCCCATTGCTTCTTGTTCTATCCCCAGAGGCCAAGATGAACAACTTTTCTCCCTCCTCCTTATGACACTCTTTTAGATATCTGAAAACTGCTATCATGTCCCCCCTCAATCTTCTCTTTTCTAAACTAAACAAATCCAATTCCTTCAGCCTTCCCTCATAGGTCATGTTCTCTAGACCTTTAATCATTCTCGTTGCTCTTCTCTGGACCCTCTCCAATTTCTCCACATCTTTCTTGAAATGCGGTGCCCAGAACTGGACACAATACTCCAATTGAGGCCTAACCAGCACAGAGTAGAGCGGAAGAATGACTTCTCGTGTCTTGCTCACAACACACCTGTTAATGCATCCCAGAATCATGTTTGCTTTCTTTGCAACAGCATCACACTGCTGACTCCATATTCAACTTCTGGTCCACTATAACCCCTAGATCCCTTTCTGCCATACTCCTTCACAGAATGTCGCTTCCCATTCTGTATATATGAAATGGATTGTTCCTTCCTAAGTGGAGCACTTTGCATTTGTCTTTATTAAACTTCATCCTATTTACCTCAGACCATTTCTCCAATTTGTCCAGGTCGTTTTGAATTATGACCCTATCCTCCAGATTAGTCGCAACCTCTCCCAGCTTGGTATCATCTGTAAACTTAATAAGCATACTTTCTATACCAATATCTAAACTGTTGATGAAGATATTGAACAGAGCCGGTTCCCAAACAGACCTCTGTGGAACCTCACTTGTTATGCCTTTCCAGCAGGATTGTGAACCATTAATAACTACTCTCTGAGTACGGTTATCCAGCCAGTTATGCACCCACCTTATAGTAGCCCCATCTAAGTTGTATTTACCTAGATTATTGATAAGAATATCATGCGAGAGTGTATCAAACTCCTTACTAAAGTCTAGGTATATCACATCCACCGCTTCTCCCTTATCCGCAAGACTCGTTATCCTATTAAAGAAAGCTGTCAGATTGGTTTGACACGATTTGTTCTTTGACACGATTTGTTCTTTACAAATCCATGCTGGCTGTTCCCTATCACCTTGCCACTTTCCAAGTGTTTACAGACCATTTCCTTAATTACTTGCTCCATTATCTTCCCTGGTACAGAAGTTAAACTAAATGGTCTGTAGTTTCCTGGGTTGTTCTTATTTCCCTTTTTATAGATGGGCACTATATTTGCCCTTTTTCAGTCCTCTGAAATTTCTCCTGTCTCCCATGATTTTCCAAAGATGATAGCTAGAGGCTAAGATACCTCCTCTATCAGCTCCTTGAGTATTCTAGGATGCATTTCATTAGATGACTTGCAGGCATCTAACTTTTCTAGGTGATTTTTAACTTGTTCTTTTTTTATTTTACCTTCTAAAACTACCCTCTTCCTACTAGCATGCACTATGTTAGATGTTCCTTCAGACTTCTCGGTGAGGACTGAAACAAAGAAGTCATTGAGTATCTCTGCCATATCCAAGTTTCCTGTTACTGTTTCTCCCTCCTCACTGACCAGTGGGCCTACCCTCTCCTTGGTCTTCCTCTTGCTTCTAATGTATTTATAAAAAGTTTTCTTGTTTCCCTTTATTCTGGTAGCTAGTTTGAGCTCATTCTGTGCCTTTGCCTCTCTAATCTTGCCCCTGCATTCTTGTGCTGTTTGCCTATATTCATCCTTTGTAATTTGTCCTACTTTCCATTTTTTATAGGACTCCTTTTTTATTTTTAGATCATGCAATATCTCTTGGTTAAGCCAAGGCGGTCTTTTGCCATATTTTCTATCTTTCCGACACATCGGAATAGCTTGCTTTTGGGCCCTTAATGTCCCTTTGAAAAACTGCCAACTCTCCTCAGTTGTTTTTCCTCTCAGTTTCGATTCCCATGGGACCTTACCTATCAGCTCTCTGAGCTTACCAAAATCCGCCTTCCTGAAATCCATTGTCTCTATTTGCTGTTCTCCCTTCTACCCTTTGTGACGCCTCCTGTGCGCCCCTCCCACCAGTAAGTAAATAAGTCCTGGCTTTTCTTTTCGGTTGCACCCTTCTTCGGTTTCCGACTCCCTGGTGTGAAGGGAGGAGAAGGGGGGCCCGGGCCCACCCCCACTCACGGGCCCCAGCCCAGAGCCCTAAGGGCGCAGATTGAATGAGACCCGGCCCGGCTGACGGGGTTCGAAACCGTAATGCGTCAGCCCACCAGCCAATCCAGGCTCTTCCCTGGGCTGCTTCCTTCCCCACCCATGTCGGCGTTACCCGGTGCCCTATGCCCCGGGCGGCTTACCTACCATCCGTCTGTGCGCCAGATTGGGGGGGGGGTTCAGTCAAGGGAGCGACGTGTCCTGGTCCGCAAGCCGCCTTCCCTGCCGCTTGTCCTTGCGGAGGAGGCTTCCTCCCTTCCCCTCCTCCCAAGTGCTAGAGCCATTTTTAAAAGTCGCGCTGGGGCCGTGACCCCGGCTGCCCCCGGAAGCCCTGCCCCTCGCGTCCGCCTGGTGCCGCGTTGCCGTAGCAATGCGCCGGACGCCTCAGCTGCTCCTGGCCAGTGCTGGTCGCCACGTCACGTGACGGCACCCACTGCGTGGCGGCCGAACAGCCCAGACAATGCTGGATGGTCCCAGGCTGCCCGCTGCATAGCGCGTCCTGGGGCCACTCCCCCATGCTGTGCGGGAGTGTCCCATCACACCTTCCTTAGAATTGTGAACTCTATGATTTCATGATCACTTTCACCCAAGCTGCCTTCCACTTTCAGATTCTCAACTAGTTCCTCCCTATTTGTTAGACTCAAATATAGAACAGCTTTCCCCCGGTAGCTTTTTCAATCTTCTGAAATAAAAAGTAGTCTCCAATGCAGTCCAAGAACTTATTGGATAGTCTATGCCCCGCTGTGTTATTTTCCCAACATATATCTGGATAGTTGAAGTCCTCCATTACCACCAAATCTTGGGCTTTGGATGATTTTGTTAGTTGTTTAACTTGCTGCATTTCACCACCTACTTCTCTCTACGTTTTGTATGCTGATCATAGAATTCAGTCCCCTGCACTCATGGCAAGAAGTGTTCTCCAGAACATTCCTGACAGGTGTTTGTCTAACCTGCTGTGAAAAATCTCTGATTGTCACATTTTTTGCATGGGTTATAAAATTCTTATATACATAAAAAAAGGAAAACTCTGTATTTGAAATATATATTCTGTTTGAGAGCATAAGGAAATCTTGTGGGGTTTTTTTTCCATTGATTTTTTTTTTTTTTTTAGTTGAGGGAATCTAAGATTAAAAAGGGGTTAATGTGTAAAGTTACAGCAAACTGGGTCTGAAAGGATATAGTTAATTGGCAATAGCTCTTAACAGAATGTGGGTTAGGTTTAGTGACAACCCAGGGGGAGAGAACTCAACTTTATAAGCCAAATTAATAGTGGCAGCTTGACCTACTAAAGTAAGCTGTTCAGTGTGTATTGATAACTCCCAGGATGTTGTCTTGAGCTGCAGTTGTTTTGTTACCAACTCAGAGTGGAAAAATTAAAAAAAAATAGAAAAGAAATACGGTGGGGCATATTCAGAAAGACTTATCTTTCCCAGATTAACATTGATACTTACAGTATATTTTGGTTTATGTTCTGTCTATTTCATTGTAGAGGTGTTTTTTTTTTTTTTTTTTTTTTTGGCTGCTTCTGTTTTCTTCTGTTCTTTCCTGATGTTTTAAATTCACAGCATCCATCTTTGTCCACTGTTTCGGCTGAGAATGAGATCAATACATTGCTTGGTTGGTTTGCATTCTTAACGATTGTCATAGGGCATCAAACACTTTAACTGGCACCTCAGTCCAAGGATTTATCTAGACGACCACTTTCCTACCTCCAGTGCACAGGGACTTTTTCCAAACCCCATATATTGTAAATAAACATGTTTAATATAATAATAGCCTGCAGTGTATGAAAAGTGGTGAACATAATCCTGGGATTTAATTGGAATGTCCAGCCATCTTCCTGAATCTCTGCACTGTGACAGTGCACACATCTTTGTATGGGCTGAGGGGATGTCTGTGGCTTGATGCAGAGATGGTATATTACCACAGGAAAATATAACACACATGTATGAAATATAGCAGCATATATGGCTGTTTGAAATAGATCACAGAGATGCATATACCAAGATGAGCGAAGAGGAATCGATAAAATGGCCTAGAGGAGAGGCACTGTCTAATACAGCTGATGTTTATGATATTCTGAATTTCCACTAGTTGTATCATTCCTAATTTCTGCAACTTCTCCATATTCTACAACTAAAATTATTTCAGACCTGACCCTTAAAGTTCTCTGAAACCACATCATCCAGAATATATCGACTCTCAGATCAGTACCCATTCACATGGTGACCTCTGAGGATTTTTTTCTGGTACATAATATATCATTTAAGAGTGGATTTTTTTAGACAACTTTAAGGGTTAATTTTCAACTTAAAACTTGTAGCTGTATTTATAATATTTAAACAGTAATTGACTTTTTACAAGTATTTTATATAAATATTTCCCAATAATAATACTGAGTATCAATCCTCCAATCCTCAAGTACCAGATTCTTGACTCTGGTACTATAGTATTTAGGGATTATACACACAGGTGACTCTTTGCAAGGTTGGATCTCATATTAAGGCACAATTTGGGAAGAGAGAAATGCTGTGCAAGAGCGAAGGAGAATTAAGGTTACAACAATTTCACACAGTAGCTTTGGTTAGTAATACTTGATCTCAGAGGTTTCAGTTCAGCAAAGCACTCAGTATCTACTTATATCCCACTGAAGTCTTGTGCTTAATGTTAGGCATGTACTTAAAATGACAAAGATTCTGATTTTCAAGATACAGAAGGCTGAGGTTCAAAGTGTAATGTGTTCCCATTTAAAAATAAAGAATAGAACCAAACTGAATTTTTTAAGGTTCATGCCACTAGGGCAATTACAGATCATTAAAGTTAGTGGTAGACTCCAAATGATAAAATAAGGGATAACTTAACTATTTTAAGTAAATAGGCATTATAATTCCCATCCAGGCATTAACCACACACTATATTGATACTTAGATTCTAAGATGAAATGATGCAGCTATAGTGATAAGTCCTTCTGGGTGCATCTACACTATACCTGTAGGTCAAAATAAGGTATGCAGTTTGAGCTATGCAAACTGCATAGCTTATCTCAATCTAATTTCAAAAGGAAGTGCTATTCCAACAAGTCCCTTAACCCTCGTGGAATGAGGGTTACAGGGATGCTGGAATAGCATGCATGTTAATTTGAAAATATATTTTGAATAACAGGCACGTTTAAAGATGCAGAATAGCTATTTTGGGATACTTCCAGGATCCTGAAATAGCGCTGCTATCTAGATGTAGCCTAAATGAGGAGAATGGTACAATCCTCTCTCTACTGGTAATAGGTACCCCTAATGTAAAATGAGTATGCTACTCTTTTTCATAATCATCTATCCTAACACCCTGTAGTGAGACCAGCTGGCCTCCCAAGGACCCAGCAGCGGAGGAATCCTGGTAGGCAGAGCCAAGCCTTCTCGCCCCTCCCACCTGAAGTTAGTGGGAGGTACAGGAAATATGAAAGTTGGGCCTGGAAGTTCAGATGGGCCACAGCTGCTGGAGAAGCCAGATGCCTCCTGTGGACTCCCAAGTTGGAAGACTGCTGTAGAGGTCAAGGGAACTGAGAAGTGGCTAGGGCCATTTACAAAAGTCACCAAGGAACTGCAAACTCTGAGAGAGAGAAAGAGAGAGAGCAAGAAAGAAGCCTGTTTTAACAGCCTACTACTCCCAAGGCATTTAGGAAGCTGTTAAAAATCAGCTGTTTCTTTAAAAAAATAAAATTCTCAGAGGCTTTGTCTACACTGCAGCGTTTTTGCACAAGAAGTGTTTTGCAGAAGAGATCTTCCGCAAAAACTTCTTGCGCAAAAGTGCATCCACACCTCAAAAGCGCATTGCAAAAGTGATGTACTTTTGTGTAAGACAGCGTTCACACTGCAAGGACACTCTTGCACAAGAAAGTTCTGATTGCCATTCATAGAATGTCCATCAGAGCACTTGTGCTTTTTCTGATAAGCTCTTTCAATAAGTATTACTAACCTGTTGAACGTCCACACATGCCTTTTTGTGCAAGAACTCTTGCGCAAAAAGGAGTTATTGCTCATAGAAAGAGGTATACCTACACCTCAAAAAGCCCTCTGTTCTGCTGTTTATTGTAAAATTTCTTGTGCAAAAATGCACTTGAGGTGTGGACAAAAAGGGCTGGTTTTGCGCAAAAACCCTGTAGTGTAGATATAGCCAGACCTAGAAAACACATTAAAAATTGTAATCTAAGGCATCTCTGAACAGAAAAGAGGCTCCAAAGAAACCAATTCTGATAAACTGAGTAGAAACAATTCTATTTGATTACCTCAAAATGAGCCCTATGATTCTAACTGAAGACACAAATACACTTTACATCTTTAATACACCGCTTTTCCATTATTGAACTGTACTTACTGTGCAGACAATCATTTGAGGCTTCCCAGCACAGTGATATAGTGAGGAACTGCAGCTCTTAGTGAAGGGTTCACAGACTGGGGGCTAGAGTGTTGAACTTAATGTCAGAATCAATTCATAACAGGAAAAAAATTGGGGTGCATAGGACCATATACACAAACACTAAAATTACACAGTAAACTACAAGATATTTATGATACTGTAGCAGTAGTGTGATAAGAAATCAAGGATTCTCCTGCAAAGCATATGTTTATACTGTCAGAAGGCCCTGAGGGGCTGATTCTACACTAGCGAACAAGAACTTCATAGCATCCAGGAGCCCAAGGACTTCATTGACAGATGTACATGGAAACATCTGGAACAGATGCTACTGGCTGACAACCAATGACTATAATGTCACCAGAAAATGAAGGAGAACAAGCTGTGTTATGGGGGGGGGGGGATGCCTGGTTGCCAGTCACCTCTCACAGTACAGTGCTCCGACCCCCATCCACTATGGTCAAGAACAAATGTGATGTATTGGCAATAGGAAGTAAGGCGCGTGCCTCAGTGGTTGTGGTATAAGATCCGCCTGCCTCAAGCCTGGGATGCTCATAGACATTGCACCCAAGAAGAGGAGATGTAAGGAGCTCATGGTCAGGGACTCTCTTCTGGGGTAAATGAAAGTCTTACCTGTCATGGTCCATAATGCCTCCAGCCTACATCTGAGACATTACAGAAAAAGTTGCTAAGGCTAATCGGTTCCCTTGACCACCTCCCTCTGCCATTTTTTTATATCAGTGATTCTTAACCAGGCCTACAGGGTACACTGTGTTCTACAGGGCTGCACATACAAAAATTCTGTTTCCTCAAGCCAGGGGCTGGGGCTACTGAGCAGTGGTGTTCACTCAGCACTGAACTACAGGCTGGAGCCATAGAATTTTGCAAGTGCTAATTCCCTGTGATAACTTACACCCTGAGAAACAGCGAGGCAGACTGGCCTCTTATGGACACAGACTGGAGGAACCCTGCTGCTGGCGCACTATGCTCCCCTTAGCTAATTAACATTAAATACTCCATTTGCCATAGCTATATCTACTAGCATCATTAACAAGAGCAAATAAACTAAAATACCTGGTAATAGCCTCTCAAAGCTCTCCCTCTTCTACCAGGAGGGACTCATGAGGACATGGTCTGCCTGGCTACAGTGGAGAGATCCATGCTAGAGCTTCCCTGACCCTGAATTTCTCCTGTCTGTTGCTCTTCTCCAAGAGGAAGGAAGCCTCTTGTAGGTCCGCTGTGGAATCCTAATCATATGTCCTGTGAACATAGTTCTGAGTTTAAAGGTTTGTAACAGGTACATGTGAACCCATGCGTGCTCCTTGAATGACAGATATTTAGAAGATGCACACGTGGTGAATTTGGATGAGGGTTCTAGACATAAGTGAGGATGCTATGTTGTTTATTGTTTTTTAATTGTAAGTACATACGAACATTTAATAATACAAAATAACATTCAGAGAAAATGTATTTTTTAAAGTGGAAAACTATTTGTTTTAAGATTTAACTTGTTAGCTTAGCTACTAACCCTTTTATTATCAGTGTTCTTGTTTCTAATTTATATGAATTGCTTCATGAATTTGTATCACAGCAGTTGCATTTGAGTCTACGATGTAAGGGTTGCTATGGGAATTCTTCTCGCCATTACTCAGAAAGCAATGTTTTGCAAGTTGGCAATGATGATCAAAATGATTGCTGCATATGTTCATTTGCCCTTCATAACGTTTATCTAGCAGGCTGACCTTTTTGGAAAACAAGGACACTGGAATCAGAAGAAATGTGTTGTCCTTATTTTAATGTCAAGCTTTTGTAATATGTATTTGTGTTTGATTTAGCAGTTCTGTTTATTTATAACGTGTGTCTTGCAAGATTGTGCTTATTTTCCTTGGAAATCTCTCTGCAGGAAAGTAGATCAAACTAATATAAATAGTTAGCTCTGCATAATTGTATTGTTTCAGGAACCACTAGTGTTGGATAGAAAGAAACACCACTAAGAGAAGTAAAACAAATTCCTGTGCTAGCTTGTTTTAGTGAAAACTTTTACCGAGTGTGTTTCATTAACATTATCTCTATGTACAAATTCTACCTGAACTTCAGGCAACAATGAGTATTTAACATTTACATTCTGGCTGCCTCTGGGACTGACACCTTCCTATTGTGCAGTTCAGAGTGTGCAAAACATGTATTTCTATCTATTTCCAGTTTTAAGAGGACAAGAGTTCTCAAACTTCATTGCACTGCAAACCTCCACCCCTTCTAACAATAAAGTTCCTACATGACTTCTGGGGAGAGGTGGGGTGTCAGACCCTGAGCTCAGCCAGCAGGGTGGAGGGAATGAGGCTCAGGGAGAGGAAGGTAGCTGCAGCCTAAGCCCCTTTGCCCCAGGTAGGGATGGACCTTGGGTTTCAGTTTTAGCCCTAGTTCCCACAGGACTAATGCTGCCCCGGCAACACCATAACATGGGGTCCTACAGTTTGCAAACCACTGTAATAGGGAGAGAAGTTTTCAGAGAAGGGCGTTGTAGACCTTATTTTACCCTGTAGCATTTCCAGAGCTTATATGTAAGTCATGCTGCCAAGCTCATCTTTTCTCTCAAGCTGTATGGTGTTACGAGAGTGTTCTAAGATAAGCTTGTTTGGGAGGATAATGTATTTTGGATGCTGGTATTAATGTGTGTACTGTGTCATTTACTTGGTTCTCAGATGGGTGGCCAGCACTTCAGAAGGGTGCAGTTTTAAATAAATTATAATATAGTTTTCAGTGTGCAGGTAGATGTGGGGAAAAGAATGTGCACATTCTCGTGTTGTGTATGAATAAATATGATGTGGGATAGCATAAAACTGTGGTGTCTAACACGCTAGCTACATGTGGCTATTTGGTTAGTTCAGTATGGCTAATTGGCTTTAACAATGTGGCTATTTGGCCAGTTGTGTGTGTGTAGTTCGCTATAGCAGTAGCCCTATGGTGGCTACTGCTTCAACACTGATTGGGCACCAGCTATGAATGGCAAAATCATGAATGGGTTTTGCAGGTCACCACAAATGAGCATAAAGCTTTTAAAATCACACTATAATGTATTCTGAATTTAGCACATATGGTACATAAGCAATTTCGAAGAATTTTCAAAAATGTTTGAAAATAGGATTTGGATCTCTCCATCTATAAGTATCCCTTATCTATCTTAACACCAACTTTGAGAACTAAGGAGAGGGAATATGATAACTAAACAACAGAAAAAATACTAATATTTACAGAGGTCTAGAAACAAATGTTGTGTAACCCACTGGAAACTAGTGATTTTTCCCCTTCTTATTGATCCCATTTCTACCGGCATGTGTCTTAACAACAACTAGTTCTGATTGACACCGCCTATCAATATTTTCTCATTGTTTCTTTATATTTCTTCCTCAGCTGTCTGTATCCATCAATTGTCTTTTGTCTAGTACTTAGATTGCAAGGTCTTTGGGATAGGAAGTATCTTTGTGTTCATATTTGTGCTGCACCTTGCACAATGAGTTCTGCTCCATGACTAGGACTCATCAGTCATACAGAAATATATTATTTATATATTTCTGTATGACTGATGAGTCCTAGTCATGGAGATAATAAATAGTTGAGATGGTCAAGCTGAAGCCTACAATTGGCCCAAGAGTCAATTATATCTCTCTCTGGTCATTTCTTTTTGGGGAAATTCCATATTTGTTGTGAGGGGAAAAGGAAACATTTATGGCTCACATTTATCTTCAAAAATCTGGAATGTTTTATACAATGAGAGGCTCACAATGGAGGGGGTCAACATGTCAACAGTTGACTTGGTCTAACATTTCAAACCCCTTGCTCGTTTCAAAAAACATTTAAAAATTCTATCAGCAATCAACTAAAGGTCAAAAGTGTTGAAAAATCTTTTAAATCTGGAATCTTTATATTCATTTTGACATTCATTCATTTTGGGATAGATGAGAATCCCAAAGTGGAATTTTCAATTTTCCATCAAAACCCATGAAAAGGCAAATATAAAATATGTATTTTTTTTTTTGATCTGGCTCTAAAAGTCCTTTGACTTCCTTGTCTTTGTATCATATCTCTCAACAAGCAGTGTTTTAAACAGGTTATGCTTTTTAATTAATTTGTATATGGAAAAATGTTCATTAAAGGAGTCAATACAATTTCTGAGGTTAATTTCTTAAAGTTTGGGTAGGTGATTTCTATGCAGCATTTTCCATTGTTTTATCTTAAGCATCTCAGCTGGTTTCCATCAGTAGCAACATGTATTAAATGGGGAAGCAATGACGTTTTAATTATAGGGTAGTTCAACAGCTACAAATGCATGTTCTGCTGTTAGATGTTCTCCAGCAGGATGTAATCAATTCATCCTCTTTTTGAATGATGTTTCAGATCGTGATCTTGTAAACAGATCTTTAAATATCTATTTTATAAAGAAAGCTAAATTCCTATAATTAGGAGGGTTTTTTTAATTAACCCTAAAAAGGAAAAGAGGGAGGTGAAGGTTCAGCAGCTTTGAATATGAACCTTTGGTGAAAGAAGAGAATGCTAATAATTTGATCTTTTTAAGAAGAATACAGTCATTAAACATCAGCAACAACTAAATGCAATGTGTCAGAAATGAATTGAAAATGGTTTTCTTTAATACTGGATCTCCCTGTAATTAGCGTGGATAGTGAGCACTGGCACTTATTATTTTGGAATTCAGTGGGGAAACAGGAAAACAAAGCTCATGAAGTTCATATTCAACATTTGCAGAATTCCCTTTGTACAGCATGCTTCTTAAAAGTGGTGAACATCTAGTCCATGGCCAGAGTACTCCTGCTCAGTCCACACAATGTTATGCTTCTGTTGTTATGCTGGTATGCAGTATGAACATGGCCACAAATGTCTGATGTTTGTCATCTCTTCAAATAAACTTCATCATTAGCTTTTGCTTCGCACTGGCCTTGGCTGAACATTTGACTTCATAGCAGCAGGCCACACTACAGGAGGTATAGGCTCCAGTCCTAACTTGTTCCACAGACAAAACTGGGGATTCAGTTTATTCTTTTTTGAGGTCTTCTGTTGTTTTCAACAGTTGTATATTATGCAATTATGCCAGAGAATCTATTGTTGAGGTTGGGAAAAATTCTGCTAGTAAGTCCAGTTTTAGCTGCCCTTCTTCACTCGCTAGTTTTGTGCTAGCTTTCCTGTTGAAAGTTGTTCCAAATTCCTGCACCTTGCCTTTAAGTGGAGACCATATACACTTTTGGGGAAGTTGGAATTCTTCCACAGACCTATTCCCTCACCTTTATCACAAAATTACAAGGTTAGTGACAGGAACAGTTAATGTGAGCATGAGAAAAAATAAATCCAAGATGCTTAATGGGACTAACTCTATTGGAAATTCAATCTGTCCCAGATTCCCTTCCCAGAGTCTTTCCCTATGGACAGATATAGATTCTTATGTGCAATGAACGGCAGCAACACAATGGTCTTGCTCACAGGCTCCTTCCTAGGTTTATTTCCTAGCATTTCTTTTGTGGTAGCCCTGCAGCAGTGGTAGATGTCCCATATTTGCAGCCCAATCTGTGCAGATCTTCTTGGCACTCGTCTTGGTATTTGAAATGGCAGCTCCGCTGCTTGAAATTTCTCAAGTTTACTCTTAGATTAAAAGAGAAAGAAATGGCTAGTTTGATGGAAATTGGAGAAGCCATTCTGACTTATAAGATTTTAAAATACAGACTTCTTTCTCTCTGGCTACATCTACACTACGAGTTTTCTTGGCAAAAAATATGCAAATAAGGGACTTATTTGCATGAGTCATGATCTCATTTGCATATTTTCTTCCCATCCATTTTTGCACTGGGGTTTAGAGTCAGATCTTTTGTTGATGCTTCCTCGCATTACGTTTGCAACACAAAGCAGCTTTAAAAGCCAGCTTAACTGAGCATATCTCTGGTGCTGAGAAATATCCACATACTGGATAATCAGAATAATTAGTCTATGCCAGACCCTGGGCCTGGTGTAGGGGCCTGTCTAGTGGGAAGTGTGGACACCCTTGATTACCTGTTGTAGACCAGTCCCTTGGAGACCATCAAACCAGGATGTAATTTAGAGCAGTCCTGAGTCTGCTCTGAGTTACATCAGGGAATAAACAGCCTTCCATAGGCCCATCCAGCAGCCAGATACCACCACCTCCTCCATGCAGCGTATAGCAGTGGCACTGAGCAGATCTTTCCTGGATGGCTGATGATCTAATTCAGTATTTCTTGATGGCTCCTGCACTACCTGGGTGCCCTTTTCTATATCAGGAGAATCCTCCTTCCATGTATCGATTTTGGAAAGACAGGATAGTTGAGACTCTCTATCACCTGTTCACAACCTCTTGGGGCATGGGGAGAAAGGTCACACCCCTTTGGATGAGAACTCATGCACAATTCCTCTGTGAGAGAGTGTATTGAAATATGGCTATTGTTACTCAGGAACTCAGTAACGATTAAATTTTAAGACTAGGAACTGGTTGAAATTTGTTCCTGACACCAGAAGAGCAGGTCCCCCAACACTGTATCTGTCACCAGTGGATAATTGCCCAATTAAAACACAACTGAGGTGTAAATTTTAAAAAATCTATTCAAAGAATTTGAAACAGTACACAGCCTATAACCATACAACAAACTCTATTACACTAATTATAAATCCAACCCACACCCTCAAAATGAAAGAAAAGAAGATAGGAAAGTTCCCCTAACAAACAGGTAAGTTAAAAATACTTTACAGTCTCTGGCCATGATGTTAAACAGCAGGTAAGGAGAGGAGATGACCTAGGACCTACTACTCAGTAGCCTCAAGCAGCTATAGGAGAGGAACTTTAGGTAGCTGATCCCACGACAGTAGATGTTTCTCAGCAGATGTTCCTTGGATTTTAAGGTGGGAGAGGGTTGATGGCACTGTCCAGAACAGAATCTAGTCTTCACCACGAGTCTGCAGTTGGAGTGGCTCCTCAGGTGTTGGGGGAAGTCAGTGAACCCCAACATAATGTATCCCCAATACCACACCTAGCTCTTCAACATAAGTGATATGGAGAAAACAGCCTTGGTGGTTCAGAGGCTCCGCAGCACCACTGTAGCACCGCTGTCTCTGGTCTGATATCCTCAATCTTGAACCCTTGGGCTTTGCCACAGCATGTGAGGGAACCAGCAGCAGTACTGATGTCAATCTTGACGAGCCACTGGACAGGCAGGGACCGGACACTGGCCACTGTGAGTGGGTGGTACTTTTATGTCTTTTGTGGTGGGAGAATGGATGATTGACAGCAACAAATGTTGTGCACATTGTGAGGTAAAATGTGACTCTGGCATGAAAAACCAGTTCTAACCAATTCTTGTTTACTTCTCCAGCAGTCCCAAAGACAAAATTGAATTTATAATTCCAAGATGGAGTGTCTTGTGATTTTAAAATGGAGTCCAACTTGCACATGAGATCAGTTCTTCATAAATCGATCAATTGCTGCCAACACTGTGGTTTGGTGGAAACTGGTGTAGTTTATTATATTTTTAAAAAAATCACACTTCTGAGGATCCTAAGAAGGTCTCTGCACATGTTCTTAGCTCTCTGACAGATCTTTAAAGAAAATATCAATTTCACAAGAGTTCACACACATTTTGAGAAATACCTTTTTAAAAAAATCCTGATACTTCTATTTTTTGTTTGATCAACACACTGAGCTTGGGTCAGAATATAAATTAAGTGATCTTGTGTGGGTTTGGAGAAGTATCTGCATGAGAATGCAGGGTTATATGTTCAAGCCTTTAAGTTCAAACTTTTAAGAGCTCAATGTACTCTGTAAAAATTACAAGCATTTTTATGCTTAATAAAAGCTAACTAATAACACTTATCTTTTTGGCATTCCTTTCCCCCCTTCCCCTTTCATTTTATTACTAAAAATATTGGGGAAAAGACAGAGAAACTGGGGGCAACAACAAAAAAATTAAGTTGAAATTGACCAAATTTCTCGTTTTGTAATTGCGCTGAAAAACAATACACAAAGAATGAATAATATTTTTTCAACATTTTCAGTTTTATTATCTTGGTTTGTAAACCTTCAGCCAGCTACAATCCCCATCATAGAATGTGAACCATTGTCTATAGTCTGTTTATCAGTGAGGACTGCAAAAATATATGAGTGCATTGACATATGGGCAACAGAGTTACCATGGAGTTGAGTGTAGATTTCAAATTGTAAAGTCAATTGATAGTTTTAAAGAAAGTCTGCATACCTTATTGCTCAACAAAACAGCAGTCTTCAACCTTTTATAGATAACAATGTTGGTTTATTGCAAAGGTGCTTAGATTGATCATTCAAATAATCTTAACATGCCAGCAGCTAATACTCTTAAAGTTATTAATGAACACTTCTACACACAACAAAATATTACTGACTGGAAGTGATCTTCATTTTTTTAAAACAACCTGTGATGTCCTTGTAGCATATCAGGCTGTCATTGCTCATGAGAAGTAATTTTTTCTAGATTCCCTATAAAATTAAAACCTCCACATTTTTATTATACTGTTTCATGTCATTTTAATCTCTAACCTAGTGAGGGAGATTCTATACTTTAGATAACATGGGCCATTTGTAAGTGGGTAAAGAAAGGTTTCAGTTTTGGAGAGCACAGAGCTAAAGAGAAGCTTTAGAAGTCTATCCCATATAGTACAGTATAGCGCAGGGCTATTCAACTTTGGAAGGGAGGCCACAATGATACTCATAGCACATGCCGAAGGCTGCAATTTAAGTGTGGTTGCAAATATATGTGCAAATAGTTCTTTCGCGCTGATGGCATGAATACAAAGCACCACCCACAATGACGTGGCGCTCCCAGCACCTCCACCCTGGGGGCTAGAAACACCAACATCCTGTACTTGTCTGGTCAAGCCAGCCTGTTACGGGGTCCACAGGCTCACCCCGCCCCGGGCAGCCCCGCTGCCCCGGTTGCTGTCCCAGACGCTCCCGGTCTTCATAAAACGGCGCCTGGTCAACCCTCCCTTCGGTCGCCCAGACGATCCCTCGAGCGAGGAGGTGAGGGGGGTCCAGGCCCTCCCTCTCTCCAGACCCCAGCCCAGAGCCCTAAGGCGGGGGAGACACTCCTCTCTCCCCCAACCTGGCTGATGGGGCATGGAGCCTCAGCACATCAGCCCGCGGGCTCCAGTACACCCGCCCTGGGCTGCTTCCTCACACCCTCGCTCGTCCGCTCACCAGTCGGCTTGTCCCGCTGCCTCCTCGTGCCTCTCAGTCCCTTCCTCCGACGTCCTCCTCTTCGCCTCCCCTTCTTCTTCTGACTCTGCTGGTTTTATACCTGGGGAGGGGGATGCCCCCTCCCCTCCAGAACACCTGCACCGGCGTTCGCCCGTGGCTCCACCTTCTCCTCCCCAGCTGTCTCTACTCACCCCCGGCGTCCTCCTTGCCGGTGGCAGCAGTGGGGAATAGGGCTGACGGGGCCGCCCGCCCTGAGGCGTTCCTCCCCCGTTGCCCCTGCCGACCCCGGCGCGGGGGGTCCTTCTCCCGTGGTGCTCGGGACCGTGTTCGTGAAGCCGCCTGCCGGGCGGCGCGTCCTGGTTGCCCCGCCGACCGCATCCTCAGCGGCGGCAGGAAAAGCCGCGGCGCTTCTTTCTGCCCCGCTGGGGGGGGCACCCTCGGTGTGGGGTTGCCTCACCCCGTCACCCCCCACGTTGCTCGGGGCCGCGCCGGCTAAGCTGCCTGCCGAGCGGCGCATCCCGGCTACCCCGCCAACCGTGTCCTCGGCAGCGGCGAGAAAAGCCGCGCTGCTTCTACCTGCCTCGCTGGGGGGGGGGGGCACCTTTAGTGCGGGGTTGCCTCACCCCGTCACACAGCCCATCTGCTTGCATCTTTCAGTGCTCACCCTGCCTGAGAGAAGCATCACTATGTTCAAAAGATCCCATCCATATTGAGCCCCGTGTAAACCCAAACTGCACCGTGAGCCACAAGCAAATGGGCTGCGGGCCACATGTTGAGTAGCCCTGGTTTAGAGACTGGAGAGGAGTAGTAGAGATTTTACCTACCTTAATGATTTCCCATGATCTTGTCATCTTTTGTTAGTACTAACCATTTTGTTTTTATTAGGAATTATTGCAGTAGTAGTCACATTTTAAAATAATATTTGTGTTCACCTATTCCAATTTGGAGATTCCATTCCTTCTTTCCCCTTTTTGACACAATGTAATATTTCTGACATCAGCACTAGAGCAGGGTGAATAATTCATACTGAGGATTAAATTACATCTTCTTCTACTCATGTATGGTTCATAATGATTTTCCTGAAATATTTATTATTTGAAATGAATTTCTGAATGATTTCTGAAATAGTCTATGCATTGTTTGCAACTAAAATTAAAAATCCAAGCAGTGTTGATTTGACATTTTTCATCTAATATGTGTCTGTTTCCTGATTGGATGTAGGTAACTCTTATAATCAAGTTTCCTATGCAAAAAGAATGACCATTTAGAAATTTTCTTCCTACAGATATTTTGCAAGAATCACTTAAAATGCACAGTCTTGGAGAACATTCCAGCAAGTAAGATCATGTCAAAAGTGACCACATGAAATGTAACAGGCAAAGCAAGGTTGTTTAATAACTAGAAAGAATAAACAAAAATCATATCATCATAAAACTGGAAGGAACCTCAAGAGGTCAAGTTCAGTCTCCTGCACCCACAGCAGAACTGAGCATCATCTAGAAAAATTGCTGTGTTTATCCTATTTATGTATAAATATATAGGATTGACTGACCAAAAGTCTGATGTTTTTATCACTTGCCTCTTTTCCCACTTTACCATTCAACGGCAGGTTAGCATACATTATTAGTTATCCTACTAACCGGAGGCCAAACTTAAAATAAAATGCTGTTTTTCTGGCATAACTAAGCAATCATCAAACTGGCAGTAAGAGATTAGAATGTATTACGAACAAGTACTACCCTATTCAGTGTTTGTAATATATAATATAATGCTTGAAGCCATGATTTTTTATTTATAAGGCTAAATGTTCCTTCCTCTTTGTAGGTGCATGTCAAGAAAACTGTGAGCACAAATCATAGTAGCAATATGTGTAACTGAGTTGCCCTGATCTTATTAACAATACATGAGATCATAGTAGCTACGCATCTTAATAGCAACATGTCTAACTGCAGTCAGATACACAGGCATGTAACAACGCGCATGACTTGCAAGTTCTATCTTTTAGATTTGTTTTTTTATAGACCCTACCATAGTGGAGTCCTGGTCTAAGCCAGAGGGTCCTGTGTTCTAGAGGCTGAATGTCTCTAGTCCAGCATGATGTTAGTTAGCTGGATGTCCACTTATCATGGGAGAAGCTAAGTTTCCTGTGGTCCCATAAAGTTTGTTTACAGGCACCAGTCCTAGCTCTCAGTGTTCTGTGCTGTTATTTAGCCCTAGTTTACCCATAAATGTCTTCTAATAGCCCAGTAAGCAGTGGAAGTGTTGGTAATGCTGCTAGACAAATGGTTTAGCAAATGTTCTGGTTAGGCACCAGTCAGTCCCAAGGATGCTGGACAGTTCAACCTATACTGCAGTAAAAACAACAAGATTTGTCTCTTCAGTGAATTGTACTTGCACAAAAGAAATTCAGGTTCATTGTACAAGAGGCAGACTGTGTTCATAAATGCAGCACTGAAATTTTGATCTGTTTAAAAAAATCTGCTTGCAAAACGCTGTGTGACGTAGACTTAGTTCTTAGTTAGATATTTCTCATGTACATCAGATGGTGGCTTTTAATTTCATAGCTTATTTTAAACTCAATCATATAATGCTTAGTGTTCCCAATTTAGCTCTTATTGAATGTTAAGTGGCATGATTGCTGTTGAAACCCATGACAGAGTGGAAAAGGGGGTTGGGGAGCCAATTTTCTAAGTGAAATTACGGTCTTGGCAGCAGCCTGCAGTGCTTCTAGTAGGGCCAACTTTTCACCTTCTCTTTATGTTACAGATGGTAAACTGAAGAGTGTTAGCCTTTAGATTTAGTTTTCCTTAATACAAGATGAAAGTTAAATACACTGCAGTTGTAATGGGAAGGCATCTGAATACTGGCCACCATTCCAATCCACGGGAAAGTATTTTTGCAGCTGTTTCAGAGATCTTTCAGGCATTCTATGATAGAGCAGAGCAGTGAGGAGGAGGGACAAAATATTAACAAAGCCATTGTATTTTGAAGAGGACACTGTCACTATGTTAAATACTGGAAGCAGATAAGTTAGAGAGAGAAAAAGTCCCTATTTCTTGTATTTTCTAATGAATTTATGTAAAATTAAATACAAGAAGAAACTATGAGCTAGAACAGTGTTTCTCAAAGTGGGATGCAGGCCTGCTTTGGGAAAGTCACTGGTGGACCTGCACCACTTTGTTTACCTAAAGAGTCTGTAGCCACAAAGCCTTGCGGCTCTCTTTGGCTCCAGTTTGCTATTTCCAGCCAAGGGGAGTTGTGGGAAGTGGCATGGCCTGGGCTGCTGCTTCTCATGGCTCCCCTTGGCTGGAAATGGTGAACCAGAGTCAATTGGAGCTGCAAGGCTCTGTGGCTACAGATCCTTTAGGTAAACAAAGCGGTGGGTCCACTAACAGGTTTCCCAAATGGGTCTGCGGCCCACTTTGAGAAACACTGAGCTAGAAGATAGCAAATAAACATTAATTAAGAGCTGTCATCTTTTGTTGTAACATTTTAGTTTTACTGTTAAATGTTGGGATAGATTCCGAAATCTGTTCTACTCAGGTTGGGAAGGCTTCTGAGAACTTCTCTACTTAGGAGCCCTTCAAGATCTTATCCACTCAGTTTTCAAGAATTTTTCTCACAGCCAAACATGTTTCAGAAGTTTCTTTATTGGCATACAATCAAAGTCCACTTGAATTGATCAGGGTCAAGATTTATAAGGTTGGTACAGAGCACATCACCCATCCAAAGATACCCAGAAAGCCCCAACCTTCATATACATTTAGGGTGTGTCTCAACTACGGTTTTTTTTTTTAAAGTGGCCTTTTTTCGAAAAAACTTCCCCTGCGTCTAGACTGCTGATGCATTCTTTCGAAAGTAAATTGAAAGAACACCGCAGTTTTTTCGACTGTGGAAAACCTCATTTTACAAGGAATAATGCCTTTTTTCGAAAATGCTCTTTTGTAAAAAGGCTTTACGTAATGCAAACAGGGCTTTTCAAAAAAGAGCATCCAGACTGCCTGGGTGCTCTCTTTCAAAAAAGCGGCTTGGTTTTTTGAAAGTAGTGGGTGCAGTCTAGACGCTCTTTTTCAAAAGAGGCTTTTTCAAAAGAGGCTTGTAGTCTAGACATAGCCTCACATGTCACATTATGACACATTTTATTATACAATGTATCACATTTGGGGATTGGCTTGATAATTTGCAGTAACCAGTCCCTATTCAGCATTCTTTGTCCACATGCCGTCCTTGTTTGACTTCATCTTTATGCTCCTGACTTTTCTTGTCTGTTCTCATCTTGTTCTTAGTCAATGGTTCCTTGGGTGTGCTCTTATCTTAGCTAGCTCAGATATTTTGTCCTTTAGCTTCCTGACCCATTTACTTATCTTAGCATCTACATTCTGTTTTTTGTCTGCTGGCCTAGTTCTCTCCTAATCCTGTCTTCCAAGAAATGAGACCACTCTCCCATGTTTAATGACATGTCAACCCAGGCCTACATCAGCAAATTATACTGTCACCAAACCCATTGTTGACACATATATGTCCATAATTACCTATTATTTTTGCAGTTTGACCCAAGGAAACAATATCAGATGTATATTAAATGCAGTTATCAGAATCTGATTCCCCTTCAGTACTGATGACAATGGGAATGATCATAATAATTCACTTAACAAATATAGATGATAAAACGAAATGTCACATTTTATTACATACTTCTGTTCCATCTGTCTGAGCGATTTTAAATGCCAGGTTTAAAAAAGAGAGTGCCAGCAGGCCATGGCTTTCAGTAGATGCTGCACATAGCTCCACTGGCTTTTCACATTTGCTTTGCATTAAAAAGATAATTCAGTAGCACTATAAACTCCTGGAAGGGGAGGGGCAGGTGGGTTTTCAGTATGACTCCAATCCATTCTCCATCTGTGATCCTTTTCCTGGTAAGGACAGTGTCAGTTGCTGCCTGTTATCTGAGCCAGCATGACAGAAGACGTGGTGCTTTCTCTTGGTATAGCCTCTTAATAGGCCATTACAGGAAGCTGCTTCCTTGTCTTGAGGCGGTTGAAGGCCATCCTGACTTTCCCTTGTCATGATTGTTACTATCTCAGTGATAAGCACCTATATGTTAGTTTGGGCCTTTTTACTGACTGTAGTAGTTCCTTTGCTCGTTAGAAAACAATGATGCTTCTGCATGGGAACAACTCCAGAGAATCATTGGAGGATTTTATTTAGTGTTCCTACCCTGTAAGAGAGGGGTCTATTATGTATCCTTTTGGGACCACTGATATTAGTTTGGAAAAGTTGTGTTCTCTTCACAGTCCCAAATGAGTAGTCTGGAGTATTAGTCCTTTCTACCAGACTGCTGCAGTTACCTACCTCCAGATACCCTTGGGATTCTAACTTAGCCTCACCTTTGGCTGTTGCTTAACCCTTCTCCTCCAGCCACCCATATACATGTTCACCTTTCTGCTGACAGAAATCACCAACAGCTATCTGCCTCCTTTTCTTGAACAGGAGGAAGGAGCCGTACTTGGGGATGGTTAAACTTTTATCACGTAGATGCTGAACCCTCCTCTAACACAGAAGCATGGAAAGACTTTAGAATACAGCTGGAAGGGAAGTCATGAAACCCTGCATCTCTGTGCTGAGGTAGGACCAAGTAAACTTGGGCCATCCCTAACTGACTGTTGTCTGTCCAACCCATTTTTAAAAATGTCCAGTGATGGAGAATCCACAATGTCCTTTGGAAGCCTGTTCAAGAGCTTAGCTCCTTTTAGATATCAGGGAAAGTTTTCTAATGATAAACTATATTCCCTTATTGACATACTCCTTGTCTTATCTTCAGTGAACAGGGAGAACATTTGATCCCTATTTTCTTTATAACCATTCTTCACACAGTGCAAGACTATTACTAGATTCTTCTCAGTCGTCTTTTCTCAAGACTACACATGGGCAATAGTTATATATCAGGTTTTATAAAGCTTTTATCATTTTTGTTGATCTCTTTTAAAAGCATAAGAAAATAAGAACTGCCATACTGGGTCAGATTAATGATTCATCTAGCCCAGTATGCCATCTTCAACATTGGCGAGTACCTGAGCTTCTGGGATAGTCAAGAGAACAGGGCAGTTCTGGAGAGATCAACCTCTATCTTCACCTCCAAGCTTCTGGCAGTCAGAGGTTTAGGATTGCAGCTCACATTGCTTTACCTCCCTGCCCATCATGGAAACAAGCATTGGTGGATTTATCCTCCATTATCTTATCTAGTTCTTTAATGAAACGCATCTACATTTTGGCTGTAACACCCCACATAGAAGTGAAAATAAGTGGGAGCACCTTGGTGTGCAGCTCCAGCAAGAGCTGGTTGATCTGCGGCAAAAGCCAGCAGGGAGCTATTTAAAGAGCTGGCAGAGACTGGGGTTGCAATAGGACAGGACTGTAAGAAATGTTAAGTTACTTTCACCACTGATCCCACAGCAATGTGTTTTGCAGATCAATAGTGTGTTAAAATATTTCCTCTTTTGGGGATTTAACTTGATACTATTAACTTTATTGGGTAACCCCTGCTCTTGTACTGTACCAAAGGATAAATAACACTTTTCTATACATTTTTTCAATATATTCATGATTTTATAGGCTCATTCATATCCTTCTGTAGCTGTGTCTCTTTTCTAAACAGAACATCCTCATCTTTTTTCCCATTTATCCCTTTTTCCAGATTATTAATGAATATGTTGAACTGCAAATGCCCCAGTAACAATCCTGGGCAGATCCCTTTGTTTACATCTCTCCATTGTGAAAACTGGCCACTTATTCCTAGCCAGCCATGACAGGACATTTCTTATTATCCCATGACTATTTAGTGCTCTAAAGAGCATTTGGTGAGGGACTTGGTCATGGCTGCCTGAAAATCCACATACACTCTATTGATTGGATCACCTTCATCTACATGCTTATTGACACCCTCAGTGAATTCTTAGAGATTGGTGAGGCATGACTTCTTTTTACAAAGGCTGTTCCCCAACAAATCATGTTCATTTCTGCACCTGATAATTCTGTTCATCACTATCATTTACACCAATTTGCCTACTACTGAAGATAGGCTCACTGGCTGTAATTCCTAGGACCATCTCTATAGCTCCTTTTAAAAATTGGTGTTCCATTATTACCTTCCAGTCATCTTGTATAGAGCCTGATTTAAGCAATATAGGTTACATTCTATAGCTAATAGTTCTGAAATTTCATAGCTGAGCTCCTTCAGAACTCAAATACCATCTGATCCTGATAACTCATTACTGTTTAATTTATTATTGACTCTGAACTCTCTTTAGTTTGTCCACTTCTTTCCTACTGTGGTTGCCAGAGCTAGACAAAGTCATCCAGCTGAGGCCTCCCTGAGGGTATGTCTACACAGCAGTGCTAAAGTTGAATTAAGCTACACAACTTCAGCTATGTCAATTGCGTAGCTTACATCAAAATAGCTTACCTCGGCTTTAGGTGCTGTCTACATAGCAGGAAGTCGAAGGAAGCACACTCTTTCTTCGACTTCTGTAATCCTCATTTCATGAGGAGTAAGAGAAGTCAGAGTAAGAAGTATTCCAGATGGACATTATTTCAAAATAAAGGCTTGTAGTGTAGATGCACTCTTTGGGTATGTCTACACTACCCCGCTAGTTCGAACTAGCGGGGTAATGTATGCATACCGCACTTGCTAATGAAGCCCGGGATTTGAATTTCCCGGGCTTCATTAGCATAAGCGGGGAGCCGCCATTTTTAAATCCCCGCTGCTTCGAACCCCGTGTAGCGCGGCTACACGGGGCTCGAACTAGGTAGTTCGGACTAGGGTCCTATTCCGAACTACCGTTACTCCTCGTGAAACGAGGAGTACCGGTAGTTCGGAATAGGCACCCTAGTCCGAACTACCTAGTTCGAGCCCCGTGTAGCCGCGCTACACGGGGTTCGAAGCAGCGGGGATTTAAAAATGGCGGCTCCCCGCTTATGCTAATGAAGCCCGGGAAATTCAAATCCCGGGCTTCATTAGCAAGTGCGGTATGCATACATTACCCCGCTAGTTCGAACTAGGAGGGTAGTGTAGACATACCCCATGTTATTTCAGAATAAAGTCAGTTATTCTGAAATAAAGCTGCTCGGTAGATATACCATAAGTGCCCAATAGAGCTTCCGTGTCTTATGCTTCTGTTAAAATATGCCAGAATGATCTTAACCTTTTTTGCAACTGTATCACATTGTTGACTCATTTTCATTTATGAACCTCAAGAACTTAGCCAGTTATTTCCCTTTATTTCTAGTTGGGTATTTGTCTTTTCCTTCCCAAGTTTAATGTTTTGCACTTGTCTTTATTGAATTTTACCTGGTTAATTTCAGTCCCATTTTCCAATTAGTCACAGTTGTTTTGAATTCTAATTCTGTCCTCCAAAGTGTGTGTAGCTCCCCTTCTCTCTCCCCCCCACCCCCATCCCAAGTTTGGTCTTATCTACACACTGTCCATAACATTATCCAAGTCATTAATGAAAACATTGAATACTACCAGACCCAGAACTGCTTAATATGTCTTTCCAGTTTCACAGTGAACCATTGATAATTATTCTTATGGTAAGGTCTTTCAACCAACTGTGCACCTAACTTTCTGTAATTTAATCTAGAACACCGTCCTATAGTTTGCTTATGAGAATGCTGTATGGCACTGTTCAAAAGTCTCACCGAAATCAAGAGATAGCATCTCTACTAGTCTCCTCCTGTCCCCTAGGCTAGTAAGCCTGTCAGAGGGAAATTAGGTTGGAATGATTTTTTCTGGACAAATTTAAACTATCTATACCATATAGCACTTAGAAGCAAATAAGGTTAACAAATTGTTTAATAGCATTTTGATGTTGAAAGTTCCGCTGAGTCTTCAAGCTTCTTTGGTCTGCTTAGAAAAACTGTGGGAAAAGGAGCAGAGAAAGGGCCTGGAGGAAACTGTCCAATGAGGAAAAAAACAGAGGGGTGGGGAGAATGGAGCAAAAAGGACAGAATGAAAAATGTAGAGACTGTGACTATTACATGCTTGTTTTGTATTTCATGTGTTGGGCACCCATCTGTGCCAGCTGGGAGGTGTTCTTCTATTACTAATGCATCACACAGACTTCCCCGTATCTAAAAAAAAAGCATGTTCCTGAAATACAATTTTACTGGCTGTAGAAGGGGAAAAAATGTGTTTAGAAATGCCAAGAAAAAAGATGACACAAAGTAGGTGATGTAATATATTTTATTGAGGTAAAGGAGACAAGATTTCAAGCTATACAGATCTTCTTCTTTCCTGAAAAAGAGCTCAATCTACGAATAGCTTAAGAACATACGAATGACCACTCTGGGTCAGACCAATTTTTGTCTAGGCTAGTGTCCTGTCTTCCAACAGTGGCTGCTGGCAGATACTTCAGAGGGAATGGACAGAAGAGGGCAATTATTGAGTGATCCTGTCATCTAGTTCCACCTTCTGGTAGCCACTGGATTACGGATACTCAGAGGATGGGGGAGGATTTTCATTCCTGAAAATCTTGGCTACTCCAGTTATACTTTTTGCCTTTACAGCAACCACATACAAGGAGTTTCACAAGTTGACTGTGCTGTGTGACATATGCTCCATACCCTTAATCTCTTTGGTTTCCCGTCTCAGTTTCTAATACATGTTTTAAAATGTGTTCAGTTCTATTCACCCAATTATTCGAACTGTGGGTTTACCATGGATTTATATAGTGGCATTATGATATTTTCTGTCTTAGAATGTAAAGAGCCATTAGAAAAGGATGTTAGTCTTTTTGAATGACAGTGTACTTGGAGCAGATGTTTTCAGAAAACTATCGCTAGTGACTTCAAGAACTCTTTCTTTGGTGATAATTAATTTAGATCCCATGATTTTATATGTTTTGTTGGCATAACGTTTCCCCAATGTACGTTACTTTGCACTTATTGATGTTGAATTTCATCTGCCATTTTGTTGCCCCATCATCCAGTCTAGTGATTAGTATAAGAACCAAGCCTCTGGAGTCACAGAGAAACATCATGTAAGCTGTTCATGTAAGCTGTTTGCTATCAGGCAAAAGGCCTAGATTGTGCAAAGAAAAATCGATAAATATGATATCAGAGTGGGCATCTTTGTTTGAAGACCACAGATTTAAGGTAAAAACAAAGAAAATGGAAGGTATGCAAGTGGGAAAGGTGGAAGAAGAGTTATTGATTGAAGTTTCAGGCAGAGATCTGGAGAAACTAAAAAAGAAGAAACCAGCATGCCTGGTCTACGGTGAAAAAGGTGGTAGGAGTACTGTGAGACTAGCAATTAAGTAATGATCTGAAAAGAAAGGTGTATGCTGTGTGTGTTATTCCCCCACAGTATATAATTTTCCACTACTTGGATCTTCTTTTCATCCAGCTGCATAAGAACCATCATTTCCAAACCATAGAGCAGTCAGGGACAGACAGGCTGGCAAAGGGCATGCAGAGTGTGCATGGAGGAAAATAGGAGAAAATGTACTTGGGACTGATTGACAGATAGTCTGGCGAGCACACAGTTGAGATGGCAGGACATGTGATAAGCATGGGGGGAAAACAACCAGCAAAGAAAGTGTGGGAAAAGGAGGGCAGCAAGAGAGCAGATGGAAGATCAAGGAGATGAGGAGCAAATACTGTTGGGGAAAGTTTGAAGAGGAAAAAAAATTAGAATTCCAATATGTACAAATCCCTATCATGGACCAGAAGATCCGTGGGCACCTCCCAGCCCATGTAAATGGGAGATGGAGACCATAAGCAACAGAAATGAGCAAAGACAAACATTCCAATAGTTAGGAAATCCCCCTATTAAAAAAGTCATGCTTTTACCATCTCCATGAACTAGAAAGTGAGCAGCTGAACCTCACAGAGCTAATCCTGCAGCCCTTTCATGATTAGTCCCAATATGCAGCAATTATACACCTACTCCTATTGAGCCCAATGGAACTTGGCACATGAGCAAAACAAGGCCCAAAATGCTTACTTGAACTACTACTGTAAATAATAGTGGTCATAAGACAAAAACTACAAAGTTAGGTTAGTTTCTGGCAGAATTTCATCAGTTAAACTAATCCAGAAAATATGTCAGGGTCAGGTATAGAACAGGTTAATTCTAAGGGCTTGTAGCCGGTCAGAGTAAGTCTCAGGTCCGACACTGGGTTCCCAAAGTACAAAGGACGCCACACAGGTATCTGTCAAACACAAGTAGTTTATTTCTTGACAGCTAACAGCTGTGCCCCATAAACGGAAGAACAATATAACAAAGAAGCGGCATATCTTACATCCCTTCCTGCAAGCCTGGGACTCCGGGTAGGCTGCGGACGAAGTGGGAAGTTGTCTCAGCTTCCGAGGCACCAGTACCCAAAGCCCATCGGTGAAGTCTGACTTGCTAGGCTCTGAGGCAACCTTAAATACAGTTTTCCTGCCCTGTTTGGCAGTTTGGAAATTTCCAGGGCTTACTCATTAGTGCTGATGTAGAACTTAGTTGTTCGTTATTGATCTGGTTCTGATCTGGATCTTCTTGTCCTTTGGCCCTGTTTACGTGATCAGTACATTAGGGTAAACAGAATTGTTTATGCATTCTTGCCCTTTACCCTTATCTCATACTTGTTCTTGCTATACTGGCAACAATGCTTATCTTAAGTGGTGTATGTTCCCAAAAACTTGCTTCTGGCTCATCAGATATAGGGAAAAGGGAAGGGGGCGGGGGGAAGAATGCAGGCCTCACCACCCCTAAACTATCACGTACAAAGTTCTTCTGCAATTTACCTCTACAGGGCTTGTGAACATGGTTTGATTGTGATATAAAAGAAGCTAAACATAATATACCTGTTCAGAACTAATGTTTTATTGAGAGTACCGAGTATGAAATTTAACCCTTTTATAGTAGTTCTTGATGGGATTTATGGACTTAATTGTAAGAATACTGACAATATATCCTTTCTTGAAAAATTAGCTTGCATTTCTATCCCATTCCAGAGTTCTTGACTGTAAGATTTATCATTATATAGCAAACCCCTCAAAAGGACTTTTGTTATGCATTTCTGAATGCTGTCAGCTCTACATAGCCCTTATACATTATGGGCTCGTCTACACTGACCCCTTTTCCGAAAGGGGCATGTTAATTGCACAGGTCGTAATAGGGAAATCCGCGGGGATTTAAATATCCTCTGCGGCATTTAAATAAAAATGTCCGCCGCTTTTTTCCGGCTTTTAGAAAAGCCGGAAAAGAGCGTCTACACTGGCCCCTATCCTCCGGAAAAAAAGCCCTTTTCCGGAGGATCTTATTTTGAAGGAATAAGATCCTCCGGAAAAGGGCTTTTTTTCCGGAGGATCGGGGCCAGTGTAGACGCTCTTTTCTGGCTTTTCTAAAAGCCGGAAAAAAGCGGCGGACATTTTTATTTAAATGCCGCAGGGGATATTTAAATCCCCCGCGGATTTCCCTATAACGACCTGTGAAATTAACATGCCCCTTTCGGAAAAGGGGCCAGTTTAGACGTAGCCTATGGGTTCAAGAATATACAGAATACAGAATCCATGAGCCAGATTACAATCTCACAGCCACTGACTTCTGTCAAGTTACACTTTATTTACCTTAATGAAAATGAAACCAGACACTGACCACTTGTTCTGGAAATAAAACAGGAAACAGGAGGTTAATTGCATTTTAGAACTGAACTGCTAGTACTTAGAGATGGAAACTTCTTCTTATAGCCAGGGGCAGGGTAAAAAACTAGTTGTAGCCTAGAGCTTCTACTATACAGATTAAAATAACAGAAATACTGCCTCTCCCTCAACTGTGCTCTTGATTCAGGAGGGATTTAGATCAGACTGATTGTTCTGTTAAGATCCCAATCTGGTGAGAAGTCACTCTCGTAATTTGCATCCTTATAAAAGAATTAATGGAGCTTTAGCTTTGAAGTTCAATTATCCATGTGCATGTTTAAAACAGAGTATCTTAAACGTATTCTTCTGTTTGTACAGCTGCTAAGGACTCTTGATGGTTGTAGATTTACTAAGGACACTCAGCCAATAAGAATATAGTATTATGGTGCAGGCCAGAGAAGGTCTTACATGTGGGCAGGCTTTGAAGCACAAGATTTGATTATCTGAAGAATGTTTATGGCTCCCACCTTCATTTGTGAAGTATGAAGATAAATACAGTAACTCTCTTGAGAATGTATATATTATGGCAGTGCTGTCTGCAGCTCCATAATTAAGCTTGAGCTGAGCTTTGAACTTAAAGCAGGGATTCACCTTTGTTATTTATGAAGAATATATTGTATCCTCCCTGACTTTACAGCACTTGATCATTTTTTAATACAGAATAGATTTTTGGGGGGAGGGGAGTAATTTACAAGTAAAGAGTTAGCACTAAAATTTAGTTTTAAAGTAGGTCTTTGAAAAAATATAGCACACCGATATTTTGGTCTTGAAAGATATTAACAGAATAATACAGATTCTTGAAACTTTCCATTACAATTCAAACACATTGAAATCTCATGCGTAGGCTGTGTTTCAGGAAATTAGGTTATAATTAAACTAAAATAATTAATTATTGTGATGATTAACAGCTAATTTATTCTTACTTGAATAAGAATAAGTAACTTCAGGTAACTCAAACCAATGTTCACCCACCCTCTACAGCTAATTTGAATGCTACCATTTTATTGGCTGTAATGAGTCAGTGGTATGAAGGAGACTAGACACCATGTCCAGAACTGGATACAGGAATTATTCCTGGATCCATTTCTGTTCAGTATCTTCCTCAATGATTTAAATAATGTCATAGAGAGTACACATCTAAAGTTTGCATATAATACTAAGCTGGGAAAGGTTAAAAGTTGTTTGGAGGATAGAATTAAAGTCTTAAGTAAATAAGGACAAATGCAAAGTATTCCAGTTTAGATAGAAAAATCAAGTGCACACACACACAATGGGAAATTATTGGCTAGGAAGAAATACTGCAAAAATAGATCTGGGGGTCATAGTGGATCACAAGCTAAATATGAGTCAGGGGTGTAACATTGCTGCAGAAAAAAGCAAATATTCTGGGATGTTTTAGCAGAGGTGTTGCAAGCAAGATATTAGAAGTAATTCTTCTGCCTTACTCTGTACTGATAAAGCCTAAATTGGAGTACTGTATCCAATTCTGGGTGTGACATTTCAGGGAAGATACAGATAATTTGGAGAAAGTCCAGAGGAGAGCAACAAAAATGATAAAAATGTTCTTTCGAGTACATAAAAGTTTGTTACAAGGAAGAGGGAGACAATTGTTCTCCTTAACCTCTGAGGATAGGATAAGATGTAATGGGCTTAAGGGCAGCCAGAGAGGTTTTAGGCTGGACATTAGATAAAACTTCCTAATTGTCAGGATAGTGAAGCACTGTAATAAACTGCCTAGGGAGGTTTTGAAATCTTCATAATTGGAGATTTTTAAGAGTAGGTTAGACAAACATCTGTCTAGCTAATACTTGGTCCTGCTTTGACTGCAGGGGCTTGGACTAGAAGACCCTTTGAGGTCCCTTCCAGTCCAACACTTATGAGTTTGTCTGCAAAGAGTTCCCTTGTTACCTTGCTTGTCCCCAGCTTTTTTAAGGATTGGTGGTTGCATGCTAGCATGGACATTGAAAGACTCCATCACTGCCTGAGTTTCACAGGTGGCAAGGGCAGCTGAGAAAGAAGCACCAGAAATACTTAAAGTAAAAAATTAATTAAATAAATATAAATCAGTGTTCAGGAACTGGTCTCCTTTTCCCTGCCTCTCATCTTTTACTTAGCACCAGTCTTTCGAGCACCATGTTTATCATTCATAGTCCTCAAGGACATTTCTGCTTTCCACTCCCTCTTCATAAGCCTCCACTCTGCCCACTCATTTCCCCCCGAACACCATATAGCTGTACCTCTTAGAGCAAATGGAAATAGGTGCAGGGCAGGATTAAGACCTTTAGAGGCCCTAAGCACTGAAAAGATTATGGTGCTCCCCCCATATGTAATTCAAAATAAAATAAATACTATACCATAAAATCTCATTTTGGGGGATTCTCCTGCTTTGCTGGCACCCTAAGCACATACTTAGTCTGCCTATTGGGTAAGCCAGCCCTTGGTAGGCATAATCATCTCCAGAGAAAGGCGTGGGGTGAGTGGTGGGGTGTAGGAGACAGGTTAGATGTGCGTGGGCCTTGGGGAGAAAAGAGGCTGTATTTGAGGAAGAGACTATGTCAGAGAGACCAACAGTGTGCTATAGGGAGTGGTATTGGTGCACTGAGGAGAACTAAGAACCCTAGTCCCAATGATTCTGTGCTTTCAGGGCATCCTCTGCTGTGATGTCTTACAACAATATAGCTCAGGCAGCATGCTAATAGGAGCCTGATATCTTGTCACAGAGGAACTCCTCAGCCACACACCTATTCAGCCCAACCATGTGTGTGAACCTGACATTCACGAGAGCAATTATATTTCTCATATACCCTCATTTTAGCTGTAGCTGATAAGTGGTGGTCCCAGAAATCCATTTGCTATGGAAAAAACACAGAATTTGCTTTTTTGAAAAAGACCAAAACATATATTAACTGCTAGCTAAACTTGAGTGAAAGTACCAGTGGCACATAACCAGTGCATATAACCTCCCTCCTTATAGTAAATTTTTGAATGTATTTTAAATTTACATTGCTAAAATGTATGCTAATAAACTACTTCCGCAGATTACACAACAGTGCAGAGGGATTCATCTTTTAATTTCTCTCAAATTTCACTTCAGCCTCCAGATGTAATTAAAGTTATGAAAAGCTGAAGAAAACTTTTAAAATCACCCTGAGAGATCATGTCACTGAATTTGGCAAAGACAAATTTCACTTTGATGATAATATGCTGTTCTGTAAGACATGCAGCAAAACTATGGATTGTGTTTGAAGGCAGACAATTGTAGAACATATGGAAAGGACTAAATATAAATTGAATGAAAGCAAATGAAAACAAGAGGCTGAAACAGCAGGGACATCAACAACAGTAAAGAAACAATGCACTATGACTGGATGATTCCAGCATTTCTGTGCATTAAAAAAACCTTAATTTTAGTGAATAACTAGGCATAGAAATATTTCATACCTGTAAGAAATACAAATTGCAAGTCTATTAATTTTATTTTATATTTATGATTGATGGCAGCGGTAAGCTTTGAACTTGCTTAAAAACATCATGAGAAAACTAAAGTTCATCATTTTATTTTAGACATGGAAAAACGTGGATTTTAAGGTTTTTTTTCTAGAGTATTTTGGGGGCTTTTTAATCATGTAAAACTAGGATCTCTGCTGATTAGACAGTAAAACCATTGAACAATACATTAAAAGACCAGAGTCTTTCAATACAGCATAAGATATACATTAAAAGTAGTGCAGATTGTTACATGTGAAATCTATTAAATAAGTAGCCATAGGTGTGCCATGGCTTATGTTATATATTCAGGGTATTTGAATTTTAAAAGAAATTTAAACCTTACATAATTTGCATAATCCTTCATAGAAAACTGCCACTGGACCATATTTTGGTTCCTAGTCATTATTACACTAAATAGCAGGGATCATAGCAAAAGAGCTAGGCATAAAACATAATATTTATCTATGTTTGGAGTGGATATTTTGATTTGACATTTATAGTTATTGCTACTGATTAATCAAAGTTTCAGATCAATATCTAAGGCTCAGCAGTTCTAATTTGCAGGCAGCCTAACTCTTAATAATAGCAACATTGTAACAGCAATGATTCTATAGCCTATGGCATTTGTTACATGAGTGCACTTGGTAAAACGTAAGAAAAACTGACAGAGAAAACCTTACCAAAATAGAAATACTGGAGCTCTAATTATATTAATGCAAACTAACAGTCTTTGAAAACATGGCATTGTTTATCTAGCAAAGACTGCTGAAAAATGGTATGCAGGCAATGAGGATTTTGGAGATGCAGTGGGTAATTAAGGAGATCTGTTGTATGATAACGAAGTATGCTTTTTACAGTTTCAGGCAGTGAAAAATCTTTCTGAAGGGAAAATGCTTTCTAATGCTTTCCACTATACATTTTGTAATTAATTTGGTGTAAAATATTATCACATTTTGTTATGGCAAACTACTCTAAATTAGTGGCCAATCAGATCTCTCTAATTCATATTCAATTTATTCAGATTTTCAGAATTTCCCAAATAAACTCAAAAGACTGTAATCTCTTTCTGAAGATATTACACTTTTACTGGGATTAAAAGTACTTCACTAAGTACAATTAAACCAAGTTTTTGGTAAATCAGATTGAATAAACTGTATTAAACTTTTCTGTTTCACTCAGTGAATGATTTATTGGAAAAGCAGTACATCAACAGATGATCATAGCACCAGAATAGACTCTTGTTCCCTAAAACACTCTGGGTATGTCTACACTACCCTCCTAGTTCGAACTAGGAGGGTAATGTAGGCATACCGCATTTGCAAATGAAGCCCGGGATTTGAATTTCCCGGGCTTCATTTGCATAAGCGGGGAGCTGCCATTTTTAAAACCCTGCTGGTTCGAACCCCGTGCAGCGCGGCTACACGGGGCACGAACTAGGTAGTTCGAACTAGGCTTCCTAGTTCGAACTACCGTTACTCCTCATTTCACGAGGAGTAACGGTAGTTCGAACTAGGAAGCCTAGTTCGAACTACCTAGTTTGTGCCCCGTGTAGCCGCGCTGCACTGGGTTCGAACCAGCGGGATTTTAAAAATGGCGGCTCCCCGCTTATGCAAATGAAGCCCGGGAAATTCAAATCCCGGGCTTCATTTGCAAATGCGGTATGCCTATATTACCCCGCTAGTTCGAACTAGCGGGGTAGTGTAGACATACCCTCATTTACTTCAATGGAAGTGAGAGTATTATACAAAAGGAGTTGTACCATTGCAAACAAAATCAACATTGCCTGAACGTCTAAAAACTTGCAATCTAAAATTAGTGAGGTTTTGTTTTTTATATCTTAGTCTTGATCCATTCTTTTTTAAAACTATTAAAGCCATTCTTATTAATATACGGTTGCAATAAATAATATATTGTTACTTAAATGAAAAAATCCTGCTAATGCAGGATGTGCGTTAAAACTGATATTCAATAATGGTAATTAATCAGGTTTCATCTGAAAATAAGTGTATTCTGATCAGCTTCAATGAGATCTGTGAAAACTTGTTTTCCTACTAGAAGGCTAATAAGACAGATTTTAGTTGGCATAATCTCCCCTTTAGAACGTTGGTTTTAAAGAAAAAAAGTTACACTTTTGACATGTGAGGCCTGAAAGAGGTATTTCCAAGTATTTCTATAAAAGTAAGAATACAATTGTTGTATACTAATGTAATGCTAATTTCCAGGGATAGCAAGCAGAAGAAATAGAGATAAAGATAAATTAAAAATTTATCACCTGCATTGCATACATCTCAATAAACCTTCAATCTACTCTCAACCACAATTGCTCCCAAATAACTGATAGAAAAAGATGGCTTTGCAGTATATCCATAGAGTCAACAGAACAAGCTGGGTACCAGATTTCATAATCATTAGGAATGAGGACTTCTAGCAATTGCAATGGTGGCAGTAGAGCAAAAATAATTGGATGAATACTACATAAATATTTGTAGGCATTAGCTTGAATTTTTTAAAAAAATGCCATTTGACTTTGTTCCTTAAACCTTTTTGTTTGCAAAAATGTCAGTTTTTATTGGTATGAATATTTGTAGAAAGTGAATTTCAAAGTCACATGTACAAGTACTCATAGAAACTGAATGTGAAACATTCTTTGTGCCTGCATGTTTGCTGAAGTGTTTGTGTACATATCCAGTTGTAAAGCAGAAAGTATATCATGTCATTTGTCTGACCAGCACAGTTCTAGCTGTGAATATTGAATATTCACATTTCGCAATTAATTCAAAGTAGCAAAACATTTACCTTAGAAAAAAATTGCTAAACTGGATCAGGACACTGGTCACTATTTCTCCTATGAAAACCATCAGTGCCATATTCTTCACAAAAAGGTATATAGTAGACAATGATGCAATAATTTTCCCATAGGAGAAATCTTTCTTGTCCTCTTGGATAATGGATGGACTATGCCTTGAAGTGTCTTTATAAAGTGGTATCTAAAATAATTGTGGCTGTTCTCATACGTGAATCTAATCCTTTTTTTAATCCTACTAATTGCTTAGTCCCAATGATACTTTATGGCAATTGGTGCCACAGGTTAATTAGAAAAGTAATTTCTTTAAAATTTACCTTCTAAAACAGTTCCCTTTTTCTTGTATCATAGGGTGTGTCTGGACTACAGAGATTTGTTGACAAAAGTGGACTTTTGTCACAAAACTATACCTGCGTCTACACTACCGCTGAGTTCTGTCGACATAACGTCAACAGAACTCAGCAGTTTTGTCGACGCTGGTAAACCTCATTTTACAAGGCATAACGCCTTCTGTCGACAGAGTTCTGTCGACAGAAGGTGTTATTGCATGTAAACTGTCCTTGCGTCTACACTGCCATGTCGACAAAGCAGCTTGCTTTGTCGACAGAACTGAATGTAGTGTAGACGCTCTTTGTCGACAGTATCTGTCGACAAAACTTCTGTCGACAAAACCCCGTAGTCTAGACATACCCATAAATATGTAGGCATGGATTGTCTACATTTTCAAATGCAATGTACTATTTTCTCTACTTGCATCAAGTCCTCCCTTTGTCTCCTCTCTAAACTACACCAGCTCCATATTTTCAGTTTTTTCTCATAAGGAAATTTCCCCAGGCCTCTATTTGCCAAAAAATTAATTAGATAATAAATACATTCAAATAAATCCATAAATAAGGCTGAATTCACTGGACAAATTATTCATTTCAAATTGTACACTCAAATCTATAATGTTATAATTCATTTTATGTTGATGCATTACTTTATTTAACCTTTTCAATATAAAATGTTTATTGGTACTATTATTAAGCAGAATTGCTGTAGGGATTTCTGTATTAGTGCAGCCCCACTGTTTATTTTCCACTGTCATTTTTCCCTTTCTTTATAAAGGTGTGTTTGATTTTCAAAAATAAATATTCCTTTTCCCTTTACTCAAAGCAAAATGCAAACATCTTAACGAAAGTGATATTTTCATATCTCATTTGGTGAGCAAGTCACATTAATTGAAAAGCAAGGCAATTTCACAGTCATGAAACAGACCATAGATTTGTTAAATGTCTTCCTTTTACACTGAGGCTGACGAAGAACACTGAAAGATGAGCCAAGTGAGAGAATACCTTTTACTGGACCAACTTCTGTTGAGAAAGCAGAGTTTCAAGCAAGAAGAGCTCAGTGTAAGAAGCTTGTCTGTCTCATCAACAAAAATTGGTTCAATAAGAGTTGTTATCTCACCTGCTTGTGTTTCTAATATCCTGGGATAAACATGGCTAAAACATAGGCTGTGTCTACACTGGCAAGTTTTTCCAGAAAATCAGCCGCTTTTCCGGAAAAACTTGCCAGCTGTCTACACTGTCCGCTTGAATTTCCGGAAAAGCACTGACGATCTAATGTAAAATCATCAGTGCTTTACCGGAAAAACTATGCTGCTCCCGTTCGGGCAAAAGTCTTTTTCCAGAAAACTGTTCCGGAAAAGGGCCAGTGTAGACAGCACAGTAGTGTTTTCCGCAAAAGAGCCCCGATCGCGAAAATGACGATCGGGGCTTTTTTGCTGAAAAGCGTGTCTAGATTGGCCATGGACGCTTTTCCGGAAAAAGTGCTTTTCCGGAAAAGCGTCCTGCCAATCTAGACGCGCTTTTCCGAAAATGCTTTTAATGGAAAACTTTTCCGTTAAAAGCATTTCTGGAAAATCATGCCAGTGTAGACGTAGCCATACTGTATAAGCATCCTATGGGGCTTCCCCACAAGGCCAGGGTTTGACTGAATGCCATATTTGGAGATAGGAAGGAATTTTCTATGGGATCAGATTGGTAGAGACCTTGGTGTGGTTTTGCCTCCCTCTGGAGCATGGGGCATGCGTCACTTGCATGAGTCACTTGCATGTCCCCCAATAAGGTAAATGATGGGTTCTCTGTGACTTGATGTCCACAAACCATGATTTGAGGACTTTAGTAGTCTATTACAAAACTTAAAACCAATAGACAAAGTCTGTTACAGGAATGTGTGAGTGAGGTTCTGTGGCCTGCAATGTGCAGGAGGTCGGAGTAGATTAACAGTTTTCAGCCCATTGCCAGTGGACTGAATGTAGACCAATTAGCTCACAGCGGCAGCATAGCTGTGTGCTATTGGCTGCCTGACTCTGAGGGGTTGGCCATACAATCACCGGGGTCCAAAGCTGTCACCCAGACTCAGGAGGAGAGATTCAGGGCAGACATGCAGCTAGGAATCAGGGGCCTGTGACTTCTGGTCAGCCCTGTGGGATGGGAAGTCCAGGATGGCTGCTTTCCCACCCAGGTGACACATTGTGGACCACATATGCAGCCCACAATGATAAATAAGTTGAGACCCACTGAATTAGATTATCCTACTGGTCCCCTTCTGTCTTTAAAGTCTGTGAGTTTAAGAGCTAAAAACATGACTCTAACAAAGTACTGTGCTTCTACATTTCCATGCAGGCAAAGTTCCAAAGTCACTCTGTATGATGCTGAGTTAGAGACTAAAATGTCTGACATGTGACTGCTCATCTCTCAGAAATCAGGAACACAGATGATGTGCTTCTCATGAGGAAAAATCTGGTTAAACAGATCACACAATCTGTCCAACGGAAATGTTGCTATTGTAAAATACACAGCTGTGCCAAGTCCCCCAATATGTTCTATACTTCAAAGTACAATTTTGGTGATAAAAGCCAAAGAAAGAAAAGGTACTTACCCTGGTATATGGTAAGGGAAAAGGACCTACTTGTGAATTTAGAGGTTAAAAAAAACACACCCAAATTTTTCAGTACCATCAAAAAGCTGAAACCTCCTCTTCATGACAGAATTCATCACTGTACTTTAGATCTTTCCATCAGAAAGTCTAATGAGCTCCGTGGAAACCACAAAGCTGCCAAGAAAATATTTCATCCAAAGGCACCAATGACAAGACTCTTCCAAGTTCAGAGAAGTTGCCAGTTGGCTGTCATTCTCAGCACTATCTGCAACTCTTCCTTGAAGTTCCAGGAAAGCATCTAAAGGGTGAAAATTTGAGTCATAGCTCAGAATTGCTTCCAAATAGAGGACAAAAATAGCTATCAGTTGTCAAAATGGCCTTCCTGGAACACTGGACAAAGGCTGCTGCAATACCTTTGAGCAAAGCAAATGCACCACAGCCACAACTATAAATAGTTCTGAACAAAAATTTCATCTAATTGTTTTCTCAGTGAAACATTAAAATAAATACCAAGAAATCTGCTGCAAAGAGTTGTGACGCTCATGCGAGAAGATAAAATGAGGATATTTCCCCCCTCCCCCATTTATCTTGCTCTCACATGAAGTCCCTGATTCAGAGAGGGGAGAGTGAATTTTATTTTCTAACTTCTCTAAAATGATGAATTCTTCATTTGGCACCAGTTTGGTACAAGAGGGAATTTGACATTGAATCAGTAAAAACAAAAAGTTCCACATGCTCTAATTGGCTCACCATCCATCCTGCTGTTTCAAGGAGTTAGTTGTGTGGAACAAAACTATATAATTTAATGGAGTATTATCATCTATAAACCACTAGGCAGGCCCAGAGGTGTCCTGAATACCTCTAAAGGGAAAAGCATTGGCAGTAAAGAGCATAATAAACATCATTCTTTGCTTATTTACTGCTTAGAAGTATTTGAAATCTGCTTTTTTATTTGCAAGTGATATCTTAGCTGATAAACACACAACGCACCATTAGAAATGCTTCAGATCATAGATTATCTTATTAAGAGATCTGAACTACTAGTACACTTCGGAATGTTGCCCCAAATTATTTATAGTGTTGGTACTGTCAGAACACATATTTCCAGAGCAATAAGTATATGCTACTAGGTTCAGCATTAAACTTTTGTACAATGGGCATTCTGTACAATTGGCATGTCTAATGGAAGCAAGTGCACATGCTGTGGAAAAAATGCTTTAAACTGTTATCAAAGTTTGTTACATGAAAATGCCCTAGCAGTGACATAAAGACAGGGCTAATTCCTGATTTCAGTGAGAGCTCAGGGGGTGGGGGAGGAGCTCTTAATTGAATCCCAGAAGGATGTTTTGTGCCTTCCAAAATTCAGGCCTTTATAGATCACTTGAATTATGATGCAAAAGCTGGTATAGATTAAAATAAGCCTAACTGTGAAATTCAGATGTATTGAACAGTGAGGCATAATTTATGGTAAGTGTGTCAAATAAGTAGACATTAATAAGACACATCAATAGGATTTACAAATGAATAGTTGTGGACTACAAAATATAGTCTTAAAAATTAATTTAGGCCCTGATCCTGAACACAAAGGAATATCCAAGTTCTTAAAGTTAAGTACATGCCTCAGTCTTTGCAGGAGTAAAGACTTATGCTGGGTTAATGTTGGTATAATATGACAAAATAACCAAAAAACCATTATCAATTAGAAGAATGTTTATAGGCACACAGATATAATTTTTACAACAGAATTATTTGTATAAATACTTATAGCTTATTGAAAAACTGGATTTTAAATGGAAGTTCTTTGGTTTGAAACTTAGCCATGCACACCTGCTCTAGGCTGAATTATGGTATCTAAAAATTCAGAGCAAGGACATAATTTAGGCAAATGTGATTTACATGTAAATGTTTTGGAATTATAGTATAAAGATTATTAGTGACCAAATGTTACCATCTGTTACAGCTGTTTAGAATGCATATAAAACATTAAAAGGCTGGTCTAAGTCTAATTCCTAAAAGACAGGTAGCCCTTTTGGGACTGTTTCAAAAGAGGTTGAAGCCAAGGATTGACTGGACTTTAAAATTGTCCTTTCACTTCTAGCACTGATTGTTTCATTTCAAACAAACAAATAGCTGAAAGCTTGAATACTTGTTCGGTGTAAACATACCGTGGCAGGGCTGTACATGTTACACATCGGCTGCCAAACAGCTATTAGATGTCTATTCCTGCTTACCTGGGCTGACCTAAAGGCTGTGTTCCCATTTCTAATCCCCCTGAGCTACCTAGATCAGGTACCTAGGTAAGTCCTGTTAATTTCACTAGTCTTGCACAGGTATAACTCATGGGATGTGATAATGCTCAAGAAAGAATAAAACAGAGGTTTAATATTCCATAGTTGTGTTGGCTCTGTCTACTGTACATGGCCAAAGGGTAATAAAAACTGAGCAGATGCTAAACACACAGGGAATTATTCTGTAAAGAAAGGAAGTTCCATTTTTACTCTGCTCACTTTCTGCCGGAGATGTCCTGTGCCAAGGTAATGGTCTTTTTGTTTTATTAGATTAAGTTCCCTACAAAGCCATAATCAAGATTGTTGATTAGCTTTTAAAAGATGCTTATGCATCTTACCTTACTACTTTTGTATTTATAGACTGTGTGCTACATCTCAAGGAATGCTAGTGTCAGCTCCTGAATTGCAGCCAAATATATTCGTAGGGATGAGATACCAACTTTGGCTAATACAGAGAAAGGTACTTTACTATAGCAGTATTGTGTCCAAAGGTCTCAAGTAATCTGAAAGCTCCACTGTTCTAGACATTGTACATACATAAACACAGACAGTCTCTGCCCCACAGAGCTTATAATTTAAAAGATAAAATCAGAGAAAGATTTGCAGACAGGGAACAACATGCAAGCAAATATGGCTATAAATTGATACTGTTTTGTTATTTACTTTTCCCCCTTTTTTCATTTAGATAGAAGGAAGGTGAGAGAATGGCATAGCAAGCTTGGAGAAATTGGTAAGAATAAGGGTACATCTACACAGCAGGGCTAAAGTCATAGCAGAGCTATGTCAATTGCGTAGTTTAAGTCAAAATTATTTTGGTTTTTGGTGCTGTCTACACAGCAGAAAGTCAGAGAGAGAGCACTCTTCCTTCAGCTTCCCTTACTCCTCGTAAAATAAAGTTTGCAGGAGTCAGAGTAAGAAGTCCTC